>NC_072801.1:79830850-81082100 GCF_028583425.1 Eublepharis macularius
GGGTGAGGGCAGGGGTCTGTCCTGCCCCAGGGCCGGGTGAGGGCAGGGGGCTGTCCTGTCCCAGGGCCTGGTGAGGGCAGGGGGCTGTCCTGTCCCAGGGCCGGGTGAGGGCAGGGGTCTGTCCTGCCCCAGGGCCTGGTGAGGGCAGGGGGCTGTCCTGTCCCAGGGCTGGGTGAGGGCAGGGGGCTGTCCTGTCCCAGGGCCGGGTGAGGGCAGGGGGGGCTGTCTGTCCCAGGGCCTGGTGAGCCTGGATTTGCCCCTTACGGCCCCCACATGTTCCAGTGCAGCAGCTTATCACACAAATGGGAAGGTTTTTCAGGGTGTCTCTGCAGCCCTTCTCTGTGGAGCCAATGGCAGCACAAAGACTGCCCAGTAGAAGCAGACCACCCCTGTGCGGAGCAGTCAAAAGCAGCCCCCATGTGGCCAAGGGAAGCTGCTGTAGCGTAGTGGTTAAGTGGCTGGACTGCGAATCAGCACTCTGCCGGTTTGACTCCCACTCCTGTCCTGGGCTCTGCAGGGGGATCAGCCGCTCCTCACAATCCAGCTCCCCATTTGTATTGTGGGGATAATAACAACACTGACTTTGTTCACTGCTCTGAATGGGGAACGCGTCTGCCTATAAGAGCAGCATATGAGCACGTTGTTGTTGCAGTTGTTATGGGAAGGGGTGCCTGTGTCTGAACGCCTGGTTTTCTTCTGGCCCCCTGCAGCATGCTGCCCTACGGGTGCCTGTCCATCGGGGACTGCGTGGGCCTCATCGAGGTGGTGAAGAGCTCCCACACCATCATGCAGATCCAGTGCAAGGGGGGGCTGAAGGGGGCGCTCCAGTTCAACAGCAACGCCTTGCACCACTGGCTGAAGGACAAGAACAAGGGCGAGGGGTCAGTTGGCCTGCTGCTGGGCAGCAAGAGGGAGGAGGGGGCCTGGGCAGAGTCAGGGGGCTTGCTGTGTTGCAGGAGAACATTGGACTGGTCCTCCAGTCCAAAGGCCCACCCGTGGCTCCAGCATCTGCCTCTTCCAGGGAGGCTTTTTTTAGCTCCTGGAACCCGGCGGTATTGATGGATGGACCCAGCCGCAGTGAATTTGCCAGACCCTTTGAAACCCCCACGAGTGTGAGTGGCCGCCTCCACATCCATAAATGAATGACCTCCCCCCCCCCCCCGAGGAGAGGCACTTTCTTGGGGGTAAAGCCGGAAGTGGGGCACGGGGGGTTCTGTGACACAGGCAGGAGCCTGTTGGAGGATTCGGGAGGTAACTGAGACTGGCTGGGCTTGGGGGCTCTTGTGCAGTTACCCTTTTCTTGCCTGCCTTAGCTACGATGCTGCCATTGACCTCTTCACGCGCTCCTGTGCCGGCTACTGTGTGGCCACTTTTATTCTGGGCATTGGGGACCGCCACAACAGCAACATCATGGTCAAAGATGATGGACAGGTGAGCGATTTCCAGTTTTCACCCTTCCTGCCTTTCCCTCCCTCCCTCCCACCCACCCACCCATTAGTTCCCCTCCCAGGGAAAATGAGCCTCCCCAGCCAGCTGCACTCACTCAGTGTTTGCCTCCCTCTCCTCCTCCTCCTCCTCGTTTGCCCCTTCAGCTCTTCCATATAGATTTTGGGCACTTCCTGGACCATAAGAAGAAGAAATTTGGCTATAAGCGGGAACGAGTCCCCTTTGTGCTCACCCAGGACTTCCTCATTGTCATCAGCAAAGGGGTGCAGGAGTGTACGAAGACCAAAGAGTTTGAGAGGTAACAGCCGAGGGGTCTTAGCACTCTTCCTGGATGCGTTAAAACTTTTTGTAAGGCCTTTCTGACCATCCATAGTGACTTATCACCAGCCCAGCCCAGCAGCCAAAATGGTGAAAACATCAAAACCCATGTAAGGGTTTCACAGGCACAGACACATCAGCCAAGAGCTCTCAAGCCCTCCTCCCTGAGCACGGCGTGCCACCAGGATCCTAATTTGCATCAAAGGCCTGCCTAAACGAGGCAGCCGTGCTCTCTTGGTGGGGCTGATTCAAGGTACCTTGTCACTCTGAGCAAGCCTCCCCAGTTCTCCCCTGGGCCCCCGCCACTGATAACCCGGTCCAAGCACCCCTCCTCGGGCAGGACCACCTTGGAGCTGGCTGGCAGCGGGAGCTCAGGGGTGATGCTGGGCATCCCCACTTCTGCTGATGGCTGGAAGCTAGCCGAGCCCTTCCAACTGACTTGCATGGCTCAGTCAGAGAACCAGGCCTGGCCATCTGCAGAACTGCCCCAGAGGGAGGGAGGGAGGGTGTGTGTCTCTCTCTTGGGAGGCCTTTCCGGAGAACCAGGTCACTACCAAAAAAACAATTCGATGTAATGGTTAAGAGCGGCGGGACTCTAATCTGGAGAGCCGGGTTTGATTCCCCACTCCTCTGCTTGAAGCCAGCTGGGTGACCTTGGGCTAGTCACGGCTCTCTCAGAGCTCTCTTAGCCCCCCCCCCCACACCTCACAGGGCGTTTTGTTGTGGGGATAATAACGGCATACTTTGTAAACTACTCTGAGTGGGCATTCGGTTGCCTGAAGGACAGTATGTAAATCGAATGTTGTTGTTATAGACAGTGACCAAACAACACAAGTTAAGAGCAGACGTCCCCCGAAGGAGCCTCTCTGGGTGAGGGAGTGCCCCAAAGAGGCAGGCCCAGGGTGCACCCCAAAGGGGCAGGCCCTCTTTATAGCACCAGGACACCTCCCCCATCCCCCCACCAACGGAAGATTCCTTCACCCTCCCCAGCAATTCCCCGTCACTTTCCAGGGAACTCAAAAAACCTGCTTGCGAACACCCCTGCTTAACTCCTACCCCCCACCCCCAAGCAGGGGGTCCTGGTTCCGTTCTGCTTTCATCCCCAGATTACATCTCTGCTTCCATGGCAACGAAAGAAGCTGTTTCCCAGATGGCATCCTTCCTGCGATGTTCCTCTCAAGAGCCAAAAGACACATTACGATTTTTAGAGGAGAATTTAGCCTTTTAAAAATTGCAGTAAGGGCCCTGTGGTGTGGTGGCACCATGCAACCTTCTTCCCCGCCCACACACACACACCTTTTCAAGTGCAAAAACAGCCTCTCACCTGTGTACCTGAAAGGGTGTGGGGGTGGGGACAAGATTGCGCGGTCCTGCTGCGCTGCGGCAATGTTCAAAACGGCAAAATTCTCCTCTAAAATGGTGTCGGAGGCCAAGGGTTGGGCCAGTGGCCTCTGTAATATGTAGTTTGGCTCTAAGGGTATGACCAAGACACACATAACAACAGGAGGCAGACCCGCCTTCTGCCGCTGCACAGCAAGCCTGCAAGCTGACCTGCCGCGGTTCTCAAATAGTACACTGCAAATTCCTGGCTGGATTGGGTTGTGGGCCGACTGCCTTCTTCTCGCGGCCGTTAAGAATCAAAACCGCACCTAATATAAAGGGTGGGTGGGGGGAGCGTTCCAAGCCATAGGATTACCAAGATACACAGGGGGGTTATAGGCCGTCTGGTCCCATCTCCTGCTCAGTGCAGGAAGTATTTAAGTTGAAAAACTCCTCTGGAGGGGAAGGTGTTCTGGGATGCTGTAAGGGTCAAGATCCTTAGTGTCTGCGCAGACCCTTCTTCCTCAAACGGATAGTGCTTTCCCTCCTGCATTTGAGCCCCAAGAGAAACGTGTCCACGAGACTTAAGCTTGGCGAGTGCTTAAGACTTCGAAGTGCCTTGAAACGTCTTATTTCCAAAGAGGATAGGCATGTTTTTGTGCATGTCCAGGCTCTCTCTGGGCTTCCGTGCCTGTTCCAGGGAGTCCTGGAGTGCGAGCCCGCAGTCCTTCCCTGAGCCGAGAGCTGGCTTTTGACCCCTGCAGGTTCCAGGAGATGTGCTACAAGGCCTACCTGACTATCCGCCAGCATGCCAATCTGCTGATCAACCTCTTCTCCATGATGTTGGGCTCAGGGATGCCAGAGCTCCAGTCCTTCGACGACGTGGCCTACCTGCGCAAGACGCTGGCCCTGGACAAGTCTGAGCAGGAGGCACTCGAGTACTTCACCAAACAGATGAATGAGGCCCACCATGGCGGGTGGACCACCAAGATGGACTGGATCTTCCACACCATCCGCCACATGCCCTTGAGCGAGGCAAGCCACGACTGACAGGCGCAGCCGGGGGAGGGAACGCAGCAGGCCCTCGGAGAGGCCAGGTGCCGGGACGGCCCACTCCCAGCCTCGCGTTTCTTAGGTCACCTGGCTCCTCGTTCTCTCTTGGGACCAGCAGTGAGAATTCGGGAGGCCGGCTTTCCCCAAGGAAGTTGAGAAAAGAGGCCCAGAGGCGAAGGAGTTGGAGCAGAGGAGAAAGTGGAAGCCAGACACTGGGTCCCTAGGTGCCTCGCAGGGACCAGGGGCGGCGGGGAGGGGGTCAAGTAGAGGCTCTCCCCTCCCCATTTTTCTCCCACAGAATTCAAATCCTTTCCCCTCCTTCCATTTCTGGTCTAAACAGGTGGCCCCCTCCTCTCCCATCTGGACAGCTTTATACTTGAACCCCCCCCCATCTTTCCCTATCCCCCTTCTTGTAATTCCCTGGGAAGAAGATGGGGGGAGAGAGAAGGGGAGAGAGAGAGAGAGAGAGAGAGTGTGTATGTGAGTGAGTGAGTGTGTGTGTGTGTGTGAGAGAGAGAGAGGACCTCTTTTCTGCTTAGGGGTGGACAGCAAGAGAAAGAAACAATACTTGAAAATGTCTAGAATTGGAAAGGAAAAATAATTTTTCAAATAAAATTTTAAAAAGGAAGAATTTGGACTGGGAAAAAGGTATGGTTTGACCTTGGATTGGGAAGGGGGTGGGGGCTTATAAATACCTTTAAGACTCTTCTTGGGGTGGCTCATTCCCCGACTCTTTGGGCTGCCTGGAGCCAGCCAATAGGAAGGGAGGTGATTTGCCCCTTTCCATGGGATCAGAGTCAGTCTGATGCAGAAAAAATCAATAGTAGTCTAACACCACGAGGTTCCTGCTGAACGTGTGCCCTGCGGCTCGGTGGTACTGTCTTCCAGCCCGAGGACCATGAACGAGTACACACTGCGGCACTTAAAAGTCTGACACATTAATTGCCACAGAAACTTGAATGGGCTCAAACCACAATGAATAATTTTGGTCTTTTAAGATGCCATAAAATGTTCCTTTTTGTCTTTGCTGTAACATGGCTGCCCAGTTAGGATTTGAGGCCTGAGTAAGTGTCGCTGCTTAAAACCCACACCCATTTGAGGAGCAGGATGTGGCCCTGGTGGCCAGTGGAAGTCACGAGGTTTATGTAACGGTTTTGATTTTGGAAGAAGGGAGTCCAGCACTTACTATTTGTCTAACTCTTGAAATCCCTTGGAGGGAGGGAAGGGGATGTGCTAATGGAAAATGGGTTGGATCCAGCTAGCTTATTCACTCAGAGCTAAGCTACAAGAGACAAACTACACGAGGAGGAGCACGTGAAAGGAGTCGCAATGTTAGCTGGGAAATGGAGTTTTAAAAGAGACCGGAAGGCTTTCTCTCTACAGAGCCAGGGACTGCTCAGAGGGTTTGTTTATTTCCTCTTTGCCTCTTAGAAGGGGAGGTGAAACTGACAGAGCTTTGGGAGGCAAAGAGGAAATTTCAGACCTAGAAGAAAATGTATCTTGCATATTTATACCAAGAGGCATCAGCTGGTGGGGGTGAGGGTGGAAGTAATGACACCGCTGTAACATGAAATAATTTATAGTGATCTCTGCCACTGATAAATTAACAAGTTTTCAGTTATCATTAATGAGGTAGGTGGGCTTTTCATCTTATCACATAGCAATAAACATTTCTAGTGAGCCCTGTCACCGACAAATCATTAAGAGGCAGAGTTGGGATTTAACAGTAGGACTATTAACATGTCAAAAAAGGAGGAGAACAATTAGGACAACAGCAAAACAAAAGGTAAGCACAGGATTTTGCCCTATTACATAGCAATAAATCAATCCAATTTATAGCAGACACTGCAGCTGATAAATTAGGGGAGAGGAAATTCACAAAGGGGGGAATTAAAAAGGAAAACTACAACCGCAGCTTCTTATCCTATTGCATAGCAATACATGAACAATTTATAGTGACCCCTGCCACTGATAAATTAAAAATGGGAAGGGAAGGACAATAAGGAGGGGGTAGGGATCAGCGCTGAAATGAGCGGTGAGGGTCTGGAAGAAGTAGCGTGCTGGAATTTGCTTGCTGAGATTAAAATGCACCCCTTTCCCAAATGGAACTGTTCTGCAACAGTACCAGTTATGACTGCTATCGGAGTCTAGGAAATTCAGTTGGGATAACCCAGGGAGCAAAATACTGGCTATTTTGAAATTCCAAATTGCAAGTTTAAATTTTGAAAATGGGTCAAAAATTTCATTTCGGCTCTGACAGGGATTGGTATCCCAGTCTGCGTGTGGCTGGTATCAGAAGTTGATTTCAATGTCCCAGACATCCCCGCTTAGGGCATTGGCAGCCCCCTGCAGTGTCCAAGTGACAAGGGCCAGCTGCCGGCGGAAGAGGACTTCGTCGAAATTCTCCGGTGCCTCTCGCAAAAGCCTGAGATGCTCCAGCAGAGCCCCCATTGTATGGGGGCCCCTACCGTGCAGGATATGCCGAAATGGGGTTTCCGTGACTGCCACGTACTGAGAGAGGAAGTAGAACTCCACCTGGGGCAAAGAACAGGTGCCGTGAGCAGAAACGGAGTCTCAGGCCTGACATCCGGGCAGGCTTCCAAAGGAGAGGCAGCCAACCCGTATCTGTGCAAGGGGGGAATGCACACCCGCCAAAAAGACTGCTCCCTTTTATTCCAGAAGTATTCATCTGGAATAACTGCCATTCTCTTATTCTGCGTTTGTAATCCATGCCGTGGATTCCAATATTAACCCTGCATTTGAAAGTGGAGACTACAAATTCCTTTTGGCCAGTGTTGAATCACCCTCAAGGGTAAAAAAGGGCAGCCACAGCACAGTGCCACCCAAAGAGGGAGGTGTCAGCACTGTACTGATAATCCCCCCGCTCTCCCATCCTTTTATGCCTCACCCGCATAATGCGGACGTTGTACATGCGCAACAGCCTCTCATTGTGTTCCTCGGAGCTGTAGATGTCCTTGCGCAGTTTCTCAGCTGCCCGTGCATAATCACCTCGGGCTGAGTAAATCCACTGCAGGGTCAGCCCACGGCTCTGGATATGGGGAGAAGAAAGTCCACAGTTCTAAGGGAGGGCCCAAAGAATCCAGTATAGTGTGTTCGGGGGTGGGAGTAGAGGGCATCTTAGCATGTTTACACATACTCTTAACAGAAAAAGGGAGCGGACGTGGACTGGTTAAAAAGCATATGTGTCAGCAGCCATTGGAAAGAGTCCAGTAGCACCTTTAAGACTAACCAACTTTACTGTAGCATAAACTTTCAAGAATCACAGTTCTCTTCGTCAGATGACGCATCTGACGAAGAGAACTGTGATTCTCGAAAGCTTATGCTACTGTGAAGTTGGTTAGTCTTAAAGGTGCTACTGGACTCTTTTCTATTTTGCTACTACAGACTAGCACAGCTAACTCCTCAGCAGCAATTGGCTATGAGAGCTGAAGAGAACCTCCATGTTCAGAGGTAGTATACCTTTCTACGTGGGCTGCTCAGACATAAACAAGGGAGAAGAGGTGTTGTCTTTTGTATCTTGCTTGTGGACTTCCTGGGAAGAAGCTGATCAGCCACTGAGGGAACCAGGGTGCTAGACAGAACTCCGGCCTGAATGTGGGGATGTGCGTGTGCACGTGCGCTCCTGAAGCTCCCAGGACCACAGCTAGGGGGCACTGCAGTATTAGAAGGTCCCTTCAAGAACCTGGTGCCATCTGGTGGAAGGAGCTGGGAATACACACAGGCACTACTGCAATTTAGGGGAACAAAAACTGGACACTGCCCTGCTGTTGAGAATTGAACTCGCAATATTGCCCAGATGTGTTGGCACAGGTATTTGGGCCCATTAAAACCCCACCAGTTGATGGAGGGAGGACAGGGAGACCCACTGATGTGGGGAGGAGGGCAAGAATTTCAGCTGGAAAGATCACAGATTTCTCCTGGTCCTCCTCTTGTGTTCCTTGCGTACTTTTAGACCCGGACAGGAGTTCACGAAGAGACCATTTGGAAATGCCCTTCCTGAGCCTGGCTGAATTCACCACCCACCTTTCCCCCTAAGCATCTCATTGGTGCCTTTGTGAGGTTCACTGATGCGGATGTACGTACAAAATAATAAAGAGGGATCCCTCGTCTAAGGAGAGCACTCTAGACCCCCCCGCCCGCCCTTCCCTCTGGCAGATCTCCCCGCAGCAGGTCCCATCTCCTGACCTTCAGCTGTGCCGTGTATTCGTTGAAGCGGGAAACCTGCTGTAAGAGGACGTCTCCGTAGCATCCGTAATCGAGGGGCAGGAGGTGGTCATGGGTCAGCTTGATCAGCAGGTGACCCACCACCTCAGCCACGGTTTTGGCTACGGCAGGGAGGCGCCCATGGAGAGCACGGTTGAGGTTATCATACGTGTCGGCCATGGTGTTCAGGAACGGGTAGGGACGGGACTCCTGCATACAAAGAACCCGACAGAGGTTATGGGATAGCGGTGATACCATGGGAAAGTTTAAAACAGGTGCCATGTTGTGTCATTTTGTGCATTTGTCTTGGGACAAAAGAGTGCAGTAGCACCTTTAAGACTAACCAACTTTATTGTAGCATGAGCTTTCAAGAGCCACAGATGTATTGTCAGATACATCTGACAAAGAGAGCTGTGGTTCTCAAAAGCTATTTTGCTTTTGCTAACACGGCTAACTCCTCTGGATCTATGTCTTGGGACAGAGAGCCAGAGCTATGCGGCCAGGGAAGCCACACACATTCCCTGGCTTATTTATCGGGCTGGCTGTGGCTATTTGCTGGGAGAGGCTGGCTGCGCATGAAGAGTTACCCAGCAATGAAAAGAGCTTGTTTCTTTAACTGCAGTTTGCCTTTAATGCTGGGCAGGAGCTCATGGCAGGGGCCATTAGGGGAGGCTCTTCTGCCTGCATGTGAAATCTGAGCCAGGCAGGGCCGTTGCTTCCTCCCGTGTTACTGCTCATTAGCTTGGAGCCAGCTGCGATGCCTGTGCCCCCCCCCCCTTGCAGGTGAGCTGAGCTTTTGCATCCGTGTCCCACATATTGTACCTCAAATGGAGAACTGGCCCAGGCAGTAGGAAACGTGGCTCCTTCCATCCCCTCCTCCCTCTCTTGGAAATGCAGAGAAACCAGAAAAGTCCGTACTTTTACAAGAGGGAAGCAAATGCTGGCCATGGTTTTTGCCAGTTTTCTGAGGGAGAAATGTGGGTTCCGTGTCCCTGGGGCTGGAATCGGCCTCCCCCATTCCTAGCACTAAAATCCTATTTTCTCCCTGGGTAAACACAAAGAGGACAAGGGGGAAGGGGAGAACTCACCTCTGCAAAGGCGAATTCCACGGCAGGGACCCCTCCAAAGGCGGTGAAGGCAAAAGCGCTGCTGTCCATGGGAAGAGGACGGATTCTGATGCAGGGGAGGTTCAGAAAGTCTTGTCAAAGGGAGAAAGGGAGGCGGGACGTGGCATAGGGCAGGATTGTCCCTCGTTCAAATAGTGTTTGGCTCTGGCTGGTGAGGGGGAGCACTCTGCACATGCCCAGGGCACTCTTTCCTTTAGCATTACTGCAGCGTTCCCGGTTCTAGCCCAAATATTGAAATGGGCTCTGGAGTTCAGACAAAGGAAAAGTAGATGGACAAGGGTCGCGGGAGGGGCAGGAACCTGAGAAAGGGCCAAAGGTGCTCGAGTGTTCTTACATTTCGCTCTGCCACTGCCGTCCATGTTCCACCACCTGGTCAAAGATGCTTTGCCCACTGCGGTTTGGACCATCTACCTGGAGAAAAGAGGGAGGGAGGTGGAGGGCAAGGAACGGCTCCTCCACACAAACTGACCTTTGCCCAGAAGCCAGGGTCTAAGGCCTTGGGCCTCTCGCCCCAGGAATTTACAGCCTCTTGCAGGGCTGCCTGAATCCCAGCAGCAACATGCGGCCCGACCCTGCCACCTCTGTTCCGAGAACTGACAGTCACACCTCCCCCCCCCCCGCCCAGCCCCGCCCAGCCGCCCTGTCCACCTGGGCTCCCAGCTCCTTTGCCTGCTTCAAACTCACTGCACCTCGCCTCTCCCCTGCACCTGTGTGTGCCTTCAGTCTGACCCCCCCACACACACACACACTGACCTACTGGCTCTCACCCCAGCTCCAGAAACCCAGGGGTCTGAGGCTCACCTGTTTGATGATGCTTTCAATGAGGCTGATCAGAGCAGGACTGGTCTTGGCAAAGAATTTGTCATCTCCTGGAATGGAACACAGGGTAGCATTTGTGTCTAGGTCCTAATTCTCGTTTCTGCCCCAGTTCCCTCTTTCGGTGTTCCTCTTTTTACCCCTGCTGTCTTCTTGTCACCCATTTCCAGCTATGCAATCTTTGTGTGTGTGTGTGTGTGTGTATGGGGCGGGGGGGGGAGGTTCTACTCTAACAACCGGGACGTGTCATAAGAAACAGCTCAAAGAGATGCCTTTGGAAGGGACAGGGAGAGTGGAGTAGGCTGTCTCACCTGTCTGCTGATGGAGATAAGCTCCTACTGGGTATATTGTCGAAGGCTTTCACGGCCGGAGAACAATGGTTGTTGTGGATTTTCCGGGCTGTATAGCCAAGACCACGGCTATACAGCCTGGAAAATCCACAACAACCATCCTACTGGGTAGTTCAACGTTGCTAAAGATTGTCACGTTGCTTATTTGTGCTTTAATTCACAAAGCTTTCATCTATGTGTTCAGCTCTGTGCTAGATTTCCAATGTGCAGCGATCATACCCTATTCTGTCTGTTTTCACTGAATGTCCCAACTGTTGATCATATTATATTTTGCCAGTTATTAAATGTCCTGTTTATTAATTATATCGCTTTCACTTGCAGTATGTAATCTGCCTTGGATTTCAATGAGGAAGGTGGACTATAAAAAAATAAGTAAATAGACATCCTAGCCTTTTTGGTCTCCCCGCCTACCCGTCTGTCTGCTACGTAATAACAAAAGAGGGGGGGAGTGAGGTTGTAAGGAAATCCACATCTCTTTATTCCTTTCCTATTCCTCCTCACTCAATGGTTTCTTCCGGATCTGCATCAAAATGTCAGTTCAGCCTGCTGAATGCATGCACTTCAGAGAGCGGAGGGGCGGGGGGGGGGGGGGACTGGCAGGCAGGGTCAGTCTGCCTCCAGGCAGGCAGCATACTACACAGAGCCCCTCCCCCCCTGCATCTGGCAAGCTAAAGGCGCAGGAGAGCCTTTGGGGGAACCCCTTTGGGCCCCCTGCAGGCGGAGACTTCTCTAAGGTTGCTGGCTCCAGGTCGGGAAATTTCTGGAGATTTGGCGGGTGGAACCTGGAGAGGGCAGTGTTTGGTGAGGGGGGGGGGGGAACCTCAGCAGGATATAATATCATAGAGGCTGTCCTCCCAAACAGCCGATTTTTCCAGGGGAACTGATGTCTATGGCCTGGAGATTTTAATTCCAGGAGATCTCCAGCCTGGAGGCTGGCCTTCCTAGACTCCTCCCAGGCTGCCCCCCTCCCCCACCCAGCCCCATGCTCTGTGCAAAGAGCTTCTGGGACCCCCACTCACCTAGGACTGCGCCGTCCACACTGATGTAGGCTGCTGCTTTCAGATGCAACATGGTGAGGTACCCCTGCAAAAGGGGTGGGGGTGAGGTTTAAGGGCAGGTGAGTCAGACCCACAAGAGGAAGGAGCCACTGAGAATCTTGGCCACAGGACTGTCCTGTGGCTCAGAACCCCTTCTTCCCCTTGCCCTAGTCTCCTAGCACCTCTGCCCTTCAGAAGCGCCAGGTGACCCGAGGCTCACTTCCTTTCCCCATATTCAGTCCAGAGACTATCGGAGGCATCTGTGTTTTGGGCAAAGCAAGGGCTCTCTCTGTTCCACGGAGGGTCCAGCTCACCTCCAGCCATTCTGTGGAGCCCACGCTGCCAAAATCTCCAGCATCCCAACTCACAAAGAGCACGCTTCTTCGCAGCTGGAATCCTGGTGTGCGGGAGGGGAGAAACTTTGATGGGGGCAGAAGCCAAGAGGCTTGCCATGTTCAAAGCACAGCACTCGGACTCCTCGGTTATCTCCTCTCCCTGCCCCCCCCATCTAGTAGGCTCTCCTTCCACAAACGGCGGATATCCTTCCATTCACTTGCTTCCAACCCTTTGAGGCAGGCCCCTTTTTTGACAGCCACAGTGATGATCCCACAGGAAGGCAAACCGCGGGCCTGAAATGTTCCCCCCTCCCACCAATCAGTGGAATGTGCGAGCCCCCCTGCCCCGGCTTACCATTCCGTACCATGGCAGCAAAGGTACGTGCCAGTTCCAACAGAATGGCCGTGCCCACCCCAGAACGGGCAGCTCCCGGTCCGAGGGAGTCTCGTTGAGCCCCCACAATGAGGTAATGATCTTCAGACAGAGAAAGTAAGAAGAAATAAGTTGAAGGTAAGTAGCACTTTTAAGACTAACCCACTTTACTGTAGCATAAGCTTTCGAGAATCACAGTTCTCTTCGTCAGATGCATACAGACTAACACGGCTAACTCCTCTGGTTGAAGGTAAGAAGGATCCTCAGTAGACGAGGGGGAAGGAAGAACCTCCAGCAGCAGAGGGCAAGCTACCTCCTTCTCACATCCCCCCTCACACATCACAGGGTCATCTCAATGCCTCTGGCTTCTCAGACTGGCCCCCACCCCCAGCTCCTACAAATCCCTACCCCAATAACCTTACAGACCTCCAGGCCCTTTTACCTGGTTCAAATCTACCCTCGATGCACCCAAAGATGTTGCTGATCATGACCGACTGCTTAACGTTCTGGACTCCCAGCTGCAAGAGGAAGCCAGGCTCCCCCGGGCCAAGGACGTACGGCACGTCAGGAAGACGCCCCTTCCAGTCGCGGGGGGCAGCAGGACCAGTCAGCTGTCTGCCGGGAGGGAAGGAGAGGGCTTGGCGGGGCAGCCTCAACGAAAAGGAGACTTCTGCTTCCTGACCGCCCCCCCCCCCAGCTTGCTCCGTTCCATGGGACCGCCCATCTTCTTCTAGAGACCCTGGATGCCTGGTCACCAGGGTCCTTCGTGGCCTAGCCCATTCCCCACCCACCCCCAGCCTCCAACAAGCCCCTCAATCTAACTCACCTGAGCAGCCGTGCAGCTATGTTAGCACTGATGGGGTGAGCTGGGATTTTGGGTAGCCCTGAGGACTGTACTGGGGGGAACTGGGTGTGGTTGAAGGAAGGGAAACCAGGACTGTAGGGATCTCCAGCTCCCATGTGGACCTACAAGTGTGGGCAGAGAATGGGGAGCTGAGCAAGAGACTCTGGCAAGCCCCACCTCGGAATCCTGCGGGTACCCCGGGGGCGAGAGCAGCGTCACTCACGTGTCCATAGATGCTTGTATTTGGGGACAGCCCCAGTTTGCGAGGGTCTTGGGGGATATCAAAGGGGTCTGGATAAATGAGAACTCCCGCGGCATGGAAGGCCTCCGCACTGGCCACCTGGGACAAAGAGAACTCAGGAGTTCAGGAACTGGGGCGGGGGGGGGGGGCGCAAGGCTCAACGACAAAATGGTTTGCACGCAAAAGATCCCATACCCCAGTTAAAGGATCAGGCGATGTGAAGGCCTTTACCAAGGAGAATTGCCACCAGACTGAGTAGATAATACTGTACTTGACGGACTGCTTCTCTGACTCTGTACAATGCAGCTTCACGGGTGCAGCCTAGCCCTCATTTTTTCTAACCTACTCCTAAGTCCTCATATTGTTATTTTCTTCCCCTTTAAGGCTACCATCTTTTTTGACAGGCATATTAATATTCTGGCTCACCATTCTTGAGCACTTTCAGTTCTCCTCCTGGTGGCCAGAGGCAGAACTGCAATCCGTTCTACTCCTCATTCCTCATGCATTCTCCAACCACGTTACATTCCTCACTCTTCCTAAAGGAAGCCTGGCTTTCAGTTTATCACAACCGCCCCTAAAACCGAGAAGACACTTTATCTTTAATTCTGTGATGTTCTGGCTCCCTGCCCTCCCCGCTGCGCTAATTAGCCTATTCCCCGCCACAGAAGGCAGTCTCCCGGAATCCGGGCTCACCTTCTCAGCATAGCTGATTTTCCCAACCCGGACAAGGACCAGCTGACCCCGGGGGTTAACACCATGTTGCCTCAGAACTGTGAAGTCCTCTCGGCGCCCATAGTTGGCAAAGACCAGGCCACCCTGCAGAGACAGGGAGGAAAGGGAGACAGAGAAAAGCAGTACTTCAGAAACAGAAAAGACCAACTCTCTCCAGAAGCTACGGAGGCAGCGGGAATGCAGGCGACAGGAAACAGTGGGTGCAACCGGTCTCCTCAGCCCACGCTTTTCCTGAAGTTTGTCTTCTCGTTTTCTTCCCCTTTAAAGTCAGCCATCTTTTTTGACGGGCATGTTCATATTCTTGTGCGCCCTCCGGCTCCCACCTAGTGGCCAGAGGCAGAATTACCAGCCTCTTGCATAGACGTTACCGTGATGATGTCGGAGGCACTGTAGGGACAGTAGACCTCAGGGTTCTCCAGAGGCAATTTCTCCAGCACGTCCCCGTTGGCATTCACGCGGTGTAGGAAGTTAGGCTGTTGACTGTAAGGAGGAAGGGGTCAGAAGAGAGAGCTGTACCCAGAAACAAACCCTCCACATCTGCACGCGCCACTGACCGGCTTGGGTTCTGGAGCCCCACGTAGTGGCTATCAGTCCAGCTGTGGTCCAGTCCGTAAGAGGCAAAGGAGTTGAGTACATGGCTGGAAAGAACATCCAGGCGGGCTGAGCCAGGAGGGTGGGGGGCCTCGCTGATCCTTCTGTGAAGGACGAAGAAAGGGTGCGGCATCAGCAACAAGAACACGAAGGCACAAACACGCCTCCAACATGAACCCACCAGTGACAAAACGTATCTGTGGGGGGGGGGAGTCCTATTGGGTGGGATGAGAACCGGCAGTTCTGGCACGAACCCCGTGGACCCCGTTCTTGTCAAGAGGCTCCTGCTGACCCCTCCCCTCAGGATTTCAGGCCCCTTTGCAGGAGATAAGGAGGGCCTTGCCGCATGGAGCGGAGTGGCGGGCCTGCCTCTTGTGGCATGAGAGCAGAGCGAAGACCCTCAGAGCTGACCCTCGGTCGGCTCCCATCCATTTCAGTGGGAGTTCGTGCTGGAGGAGAGCTTCCCCTTGGATCCAGTAGCACCTTTAAGACTGACCCACTTTATTGTAGCATAAGCTTTCGAGAACCACAGCTCTCTTCATCAGTAAGATGCATCTGACAAAAAGAGCTGTGGTTCTCAGAAGCTCATGCTACAATAAAGTGGGTTAGTCTTAAAGGTGCTACTGGACTCTTTACTATTTTGCAACTACAGATTGACACAGCGAACTCCTCTGGATTTGTCCCCTAGGATTGTGTCCCACATTAATTTGTGGGCTCCCGACCCCTCCTCCGGGCCCCGCATGTGTTTTGGAGAACCCTCAAGTCCTGCCTTCTTGCCACACTCACTTCTTTGCAGAAATGGCACGGGAGACTCACCGGATAGATGCTTCAATCGTCTCTTCATTGAGGTGCTTCTGGAACATCTCCCGCAAGTCAGCCCAGTACAGGGGGGCTCCTCCAGGGTCGTCTTCCATTCCGTACGGACGTTCCTCACTCACCACAGTCAAGAAGTCCCCGCATACCCCACAGGATCCCCGGGAGGAGATATACCCCAGGAGGAAGGCTGGGAAGACCAAAAAGTGGGTGACGGATAGTCCAATAGAGCGCCCCAGGAGCCAGTATCATGAGGCCAAGGGTGAGTAGGAAACCAGGTGGCTGTGCCAGTTTGGGCCAGCGAGTGGCCATCAGAACTGCACTGTGGAACCAGAAGCCGGGCCCCGCACGCTTGCGTCTTGTCCGGCCAGTCCAGAAGTTCTGATGTTCCAGACCTTATTCCCTGGAGAGGGCTCTCTGTGTGTAGGTGCACTGCTGAGAGCTCCTGAGAGCGGCATATGCTTTTGTAGGGGAGGTTAAAGGACTGGCGCCAAGGCCAGGGGAATCGAGAAGTGGCCAGTTTGTGGCAGGGGCGAGGCAGTGCTGCCTGGTGGCTGGACACGAGCAGCTGTCAAGGTGTTGGATGGATGCCAAAAGGAGGGGAAAGCAACAGGGGAGGACTTTTGAGGCGTCAGTTATTGGGAGCTGGGAAGTCGACACAGGGTGGCGTTTGGCGGCCAGAGAGGTGGAAATAGCAAACGAAATGCTCACAGGATCAGGGGTCAAGGACTGGAATGTGTGGCTTTGTAGCCAGGAGGGAGGGCTGCCTGCAAAGTGGGAAGGGGGTTGCGGGGTTTGGCCTCCCGGGCAGGCTCAGCAAAAAAGTCTCCATGGAGGAGGGAAGGATTTGTGCCAAGAGGAAGAGTCCAAGCGCTTGGAGCCCATGAGGAAGGGGCAGGCTTGCGGCTGAGGAAGAGCCCCTGGTGGCACCTAGCAGGAGGAAAGTGTTTCTGGAGTCAGTGGAGAGGCCACTTAGCAGTGGGAGCGAAGGCCTGTGGCTAGTGGAAGTGTTCTTGGACACGCACGTGGCTGTGCGTGGCTTGGGTGGATGCATTTCAGAACAGGTGACTTACCCACGATGAAGATCAGGAGGCCCACGAGCACCATGTACGCACCCGCCTTCCACCGATCCTGCCAGGGACAACAGACTGGCCGTTCAAGCTTCTCACGGACTCTGGCAGCCACGTTCCCCTCGGGCTCCTCCTGGACGTCCACGACCTTCGCCTGCAGCCCCTCCAGACGGCACTCTCCATCCCCCTCCGGCACGTTGCGGTAGATAGTATAGGACCGCCTGGCAGGCTTCTTGCTGTTCTGGGGGGGGGGGGGTCAGAGCAAAGGTGACAGAGTCGGGGGTCAGGTCTGGGGGGGTGACCCAGGTCCCCAGGGAGTTGCCAGTCTTTTAACTCCTGCCTTACCACGCTCTGCAACAGGGATCTCCACAACGCCATGGCACCACAAGGGCAATTTCTGTCCTGCAGAGAAACACACACACAACAAGAGTGGCAAGAAACGGACAAATCCCCCCTCCCCCTTCTTATCAGGAGGACATCCCCCCTCCCTCCCCCATAGGTGGAGCGGCTGCTTCGTTTGTGCGACTTTGGGGTCCAGATTATCAGCAGCTTGCACAGGGCGCTGTTATCACGCAATGCAGGCAGCTGCCTTCCCCTGAGCACAGCAAGCTGGTGGCCTAACGCCCCCCCTCCCTCCCCCCCGCCTGTACGCACCAAACACTGGCGGGAGGGGCCCACAAGGGCCTTTCCACCCTAGGCAGGATCTGCGGCTGTTTTGCAATCTGGGAGCACCTGGCTAGCACCACCCCAAAACCTCCATGGTGGGCGGGTACTGTGCCAGCTCTGGGTGTGATGGAGCTGCCTTGCAAGGCCACTTGGGTTATGGGCGCCACCATTTTCCCAGCAGAGGCACCTGTGCCTTCAACGCTTGCAGGAAAAGTCCACCCAGCGATGTCAAAAATGGCCTCAGATGAATTTCTGCCTGTCTTGCAGGATTGCTTGGTGAGAGCTGACTTCTCCTGTGCAATGGCTACACCTGGTGCAGATCAGGGCCTGGGCTCAGGGCACATCACGTGAATGCCCTTTCAGGGAGGGGGAAGATTCCTGGGTGAGAGCTGATTGACAGGAGGTGCCCTTGAACCTCAGCAAAGGTGACCCACCTAAATGAGGGGCAGCTCAGGAAGAGGCAGAGAAACCTGGCTGAGAGCGCAGGGTCCTCTTGGGAGCTCCGGCGAGGGGGCAGGGGATATGCCACCCAACTGGAGCCCCCTCCTTGCCTCCACCCGTTCCTTTCTGGTATAACTGTCAATCAAGCCAAGATTAAAAAGCTGCCCCACAGGTAGGGTGGCCATCTCCAGTTTGGGAAATTCCTGGAGATTTCGGCGGGGGGGGGGGGTAGAACTCTATGGCATTATACTCTGCTGAGGTCCCACCCCTCCCCAAACCCCACTCTCTCCGAGTGGGGTTTGGGGAGGGGTGGGACCTCAGCAGAGTATAATGCCATAGAGCCCATCCTCCAAAGCCACCGTTTTCTCCAGGTGAACTGATTTCTGTGCCCTGGAGATCAGTTGTAATTCCAGGAGCTCTTCAGCCTCCACCTGGAGGTTGCAATAGAGAACAATAATCGTGACAACCTAACAAAATAAACACGTATAACAATTGCAAAAATATCCTTATTGTTATTGCATAGTTCAATTTGCCATCCAATATACAGCAATACACACAGTCTTCATATACAGACCTATGCCATAAAGTGCTTGCGCAAACCAATGGTGATGCTACCTATAAACAGTTGACGGGCAAACCGGTTCATTCGGGGGGTCTGTTAGATGGGACAAATTCCAACCTGCATGTACTTGGACCTAGACTTGAAGTTGGATCCTATGAACTTTTTGAGTGATGCTAAGGAATACTTAACAGACTTTAAAAGTATCAACTGTTTATAGGTAGCGTCACCATAGCTTTGCGCAAGCACTTCATGTATAGGTCTGTATATGAAAACGGTGTGCATTGACATATATTGAACGGCAAATTGAACTATGCAATAACAATAAGAATATTTTTGCAATTGTTATAAGTATTCATTTCGTTAGGTTGTCACGATCATTGTTCTCTATTGCTACCTCTTCTCATGATTCTCTGCAATTGGGTACCACCTGGAAGTTGGCAACCCTACCTACAGGTACGCTCCAGGCAGCTCTGCCCCAGAATGTCTTATTGCTTGGAAAGGGGGAGCAGGCAACAAGAATGCAGCGGGGCTCGCTTGCATGAATCATCTGCGAAGAATGTGCACACTTGGAGAGCTCCTGCTATCCTCCTGCAATGCATTCTGGTCCAGGCTGCGTGGGCTCATCTGGGTCCCCTGGCAGTGCTGTTCCACGCGGCCCCCTCATCTCCATAGACTCAGAGCCAGTGTGGCTTAGTGGCTAGCAGGTAGGCCCAGTTCACACCCTCTCTCTCTCTCTCTCTCTCTCTCTCTCTCCCTCTCTCTCTCTCTCCCTCTCGGCATCACCAACCTCACAGGGTTATCACAAGGAATTAAAGGGAGCGAGGGAAACCCACGCAAGGAGGGAAGGACCCCTGCTCTGCCCTCCGCCCATTTCTATTCCTCTCTAAATGGCCCACTGGTGTCCAACCGGTGACAGTGCTTCTGAGCATGTGTGAAGTGCCTTTGAAGGAAGGATGGGCTCCAAATGAAATGCTCACAGCACATAAAAACACGTCCAAGCCCCTTGCCCCACCCGCCTTCCAGTCCAGCGATCCCTTCCCGCACCTGGGACTTCTGCCTTCGGCCTAGGAAATGTCTCTGTTTCCAAGAAGGACCCCCAGACTCTAGAGGATTAGATACTCCCCCATTAACTATTAACCCTTGCACCTGGTCTGCTTGCTGAGAAAATGAAGAAAGCATTCCTGCGCCCCGTTCTGCCTCCCCCTTCCCATCCAAGGAACCCAGGAGTCCTGTCTTTCAGGCATCTGACAAACCAGGAATCTTGACCTTTGCCCAGTTGGCTTCCAACCAGGGGTTTGGGATTGCAGACCTCCCTGATTCCACCCCCTTCCCAAAGAACGCAGGAGTCCTGGCACCCAGAAACGCCACCCCCCTTCCTCAGAGGATGAGAAGCCCACCAGAGGAAGTAACTCTTTCTTTGGGGGCTGTCCCACCATCTCCCAAACATTCCTGGGGCTTGGAGGGGGGTCTTTCCGGCACCCGCTTGCTCTCCTGTCCCCCTTTGATTGTGAGCCTGTGGCCCAACTTATAACCTCCAGTTGCACTGAGACTTCTGAACAGGGGTGGTTTAGGGGAGTGGAGGCCCCCTGCGGGGCAACTCCCCATTCCCCAACTGAGCCGGGGCCTCCCTCTCAGGGCCACAGACTCCCCCCCCCCAAACACACACACTCACTGGCTCTTGAGGAGTCCGGTCTCTGCAGAGGCGGCTTGGGGGAGGCTGGATGCGGCTGCACTGCTCCCTCCCTCGGGGCTCGGGGCTGCTCCCTCCCTCCCTCGCCAGCCCAGCCCTGCCAACATCCTGGGTCATTCACCCCTGTGCTGCCTCCGCCTCTGCCCAGCAATGGGGCAGGATCAGGGAGGGGGGCAGAAGGAAGACTCAGACCCACCTCCCCATGGGAAAGAATCCTGCTCTGCCCTCCACCCTTTTCTATTCTTCTCTAAATGGCCCCACTGTTGTCCAACCAGTGACAGTGCTTCTGAGCATGTGCCAAGTGCTTTTCCCCCAGACACTGCACATGTGCCCCAGGCCTTTTCAAATTAATGTAGGGGGGATGGAGTCAAATGTTTGCCTTTCTCAGCCGCACATTTCAGGACAGACAGACGAAAGCACTTCCTCACACAAGACAGAGTTCTTACGGAACTCACTGCCACAAGAAGCGGCCATGATAACAAATTACGTGATTTGGGGCCAAACTAGAGGGGGGGGGGTTTAACCAGCTGAGTCTGGGTTCTCCGCAACAGCTGTGGGGAACGGCTGTTAAACAAAGAGGCCAGGCCAAATAGGCTCAGAACACCACCAAGGGGAGAGGAAGGGCTCCTACCCGCCAAGCCACCACTTCTGGCAGCCTTCCCACCTGTGTTACAGTTGCCAACTCCTGGCTGCCGTATTTCTGGAGATTGGGGGAGTGGGGCATCGGAAGGGAGAGGTGTGGGGAAGGGCGGGGCCGCAGAGTTCGCTCTTCGAAGCAGCCATTTGGGGAGGTTTTTCTAGGGGAACTGATATCTCCCCACCGCACTCGGAGTCTGGCAGCCATCCCTGCCTTGCGGGTCTGGCCTTCTGGTTCTGCCGCTAGAGAGCCAACCCCCTAGGGAGAGGGCATTGGCGCCATTCACACAAGACTCTCCAAGCGCAAGCCCGGCCATTCGCAGGTCACCCCTCTGGCCCGTGCCGGTGGAAAGCTCCGCGGAAGAGCAACATGCTCAGCAAGGCCCTGGCCTTCCCTGGCGCTCTTTGGACTGGCTGCCACCTGCTAAAGGGCCCGAACGAGAAACATTTTCTTCCACCTTTGGAAGCCCAAGCTGAAGGCGCCTCAGGGCAGGGGGCAGTCGTGTGCCACGTGTGGAAAGGACCACAGGTCTGTGTGACTCGTGTGGGAAAGGCGGGCAGAAAACGCAGCCAAGAAACCAACTTTTACACCCAGCATGCGTGGAAGCCCCACGATGAGGCCCCGCGTACGAAGCACCCCGACTCTGAGACAGGCCCGACTCGAGGCCCGCGCCTTCTGGGGCTGCCCCCGGAGACACCGGACTCGCAGGGTCAGCGCTGCTGTTTACCTTGTGCAAGGAGAGGGCAGCGATAAAGCGGCTCCAGGGCCAGGCGGCCAGACTTGGTGGCACCAGAGGGGGTGGGGCTAACAAAGAGCCCCGCCCTCTTTTGTGAGGGCCCTCCCCTTGAAACTCTCCCCTCCTTTCACTGCCTCGCCCTTATAAAGGAAAGGGACTCCTGCCCCCTGGCCCTGGTCTCTCCCTGCTCAGGACGGGGGGGGGGGGAAGGGGCGCAGAAAATGTTGTGCCTATTTGTTGGACCAATTCCAGCCGACAGGGATCCGCGAGCCTTCGGGTTTCTCCAAAGTCTTCGTCACCTGTGCCAACTGAAGGCTGGCATGATGACACGCCAGTCCCAGCGCAATTCTTGTCCCTTCTAACCGGATTTTCCCGTGCCGTGGGTCAGAGGCGCCCTTTAACTTTCCTTTGCAAGTTTCCCAGTGTGGCAGTTGAGGGGTCTGTGCCTCGCCGGCGCATGTTCCCCGCGTCCCTGGCCATGAATTGTTTGCACCCACGTGGTGTCCAGGAAAGAGGCTTGTTTTCCCAAGATAAGAGGGATTTGACAGAGGGAATTTCAAGGACAGAAGTGAACCCAATTCCCTCTCTCTCTCTGGGCAGATCGCTTTACAGGAAGTCGCCCATCCGACCGGGACGCTGCCTGGGCTCGAACCATTTACCCCTGGGAACGGAAGGGACCAGAGAAAGCTCGGGGCTCCGCAGCCTGAGTCGGCTTGCACTCGCAGGGGGGCGAGGAGGGGTCTAAAAGGTTCGGAAAGGGGGAGGGGCTAGCTGGCCTGAGTACAACGGAAACGAATGGCAGTGGGGGAGGGGAGCAAATTCTCCAAAAATGCGCCTGGGCTGCGCTCAGGATCCGAGAGTGCCCCCCCGCCCCCCCAAATCTAACAGTGTGTTCTAAACCCATTACTTCTTGGTGCGCAGGCAGAAATGAGCCTAGGGCTCCCCCCCCCCATCTCTTTTCATTCTTGAGAACTGCCGGCCTCTTCTCCCTCCGCATCAGAGCACCCTCCCCACCCCAGGCCAGGTTCTCATTGCGATGCCAAAGCTAACTAGTTGTGGCATACTTTGAACCCAAGACCCTACCTTGTCCTCGCAGCCCTTCTGCAGATGAATCTCTCTTTGTTGTAAATGTTCTTTTTCAATAGACCACTGAACTGCAGGAGGGACTTACTAGGTTCGCTGGGCACGTTGCAATGGGCTGTGTGATCCAACGGTTAAAGCTGACCCTTCAGAGGACTGAGCCAGAATCGAAGCTGGCAGCTCTGGGAGCAACTGAGACTCGATTTGGCTTGGCAGCGGCGAGGCCACGAGCAAGGCCACGGCAAGGGAAGCAGCCTCCACGCCCCCATTTCACCCCCAGCCACACACAGTACATGACGAGGCCCACAGCAGCTGCAAAGTGGGTGGTCATATGGCTATGGACGTGGGAGGGGGCACAGGAGGGCCAAGAAACCTCACAGTAATAAACACTATCGATATTTTGTGTTTGTTAAGCTTTCAAATTACACTTCTTATCCTGTTTTCACACAGTCTAAAAGAGGTGAAGAAAATGGGAAAGGGTCTCTGAGCATGCACAGAATTCCTTTCCCTCCCTAACGCTGAATGCAGCCAGCTGCCCCCCATCATGAGGGCCAAGCAAAGGGTCCCCCAGATGGCAGGATTTACTGTCCTGCGTTCCTCTGCATTTATCAGAGTTCAGGGAGGGCCGGGGGGGGGGCAAGATGGATAACAACAACAACAACATTTTATTTCTATACCGCCCTTCAGGACAACTTAATGCCCACTCAGAGCGGTTTACAAAGTGTGTCATTATTATCCTTACAACAATCACCCTGTGAGATGGGTGGGGCTGAGAGAGCTCCAAGAGAGCTGTGACTGACCCAAGGTCACCCAGCTGGCTTCAAGTGGAGGAGTGGGGAATCAAACCTGGTTCTCCAGATTAGGGCCCCGCACTCTTAACCACTACAGCAAACTGGTATGAATTCAGCCCCCTCTTCACTGAGGAGACAGAACAAGGGGGGGGGGTGCTACTCTGCGCCACCTCACCTCCCTCACAGGGCTGTTGTGAGGAAAAATGGAATTGGGCAACAAACATGGCTCCTTGTGAAAATGGCAGGGTAAAAATAATTTTAAAATTCAAAATGTCGTAAGGCTTGGGAGGGCAGAGGGAAGCTCTGTTGGGGTGGATCTGAGGCAAGGCTCTCAGCAACTGGGCCTCTGACGCGGAAACAACAATGGAAACCAGGTCGCCCTGGGAAGCGAAACGATCTTTAATGAAGAGGAAAGAGATCGACCGAGCTGCCCCATCTGCCAAGGGACTCCTTCCCATCTCAAAGTCGACTTCCACCAAAGCTCTCATGAGATAAATATACAGAATATTTCACACCTTTAACTTAATATCAAATATAAACTCTCAGAAAGTCCCTGGAACAAAACTATACACGTATGTACAAAGACATCTCTGGAACAGGGTGCTGAAGTCCATTTTCCCCTTCTGAGAAACAGCCGCAAAACAACCCCTGGCTGGGCAGAGAAGTTCTCTGCAGCCCCATGGCAGCCGTCAATCACTTGTCTTGGCTTGAGCATGAGAACTGCCTCCCCTTTCCACTCTAAATGCCCCTTCCCAGCATTTATTTACATAAGACCTTTCCAAATGAAGCTGGTCTCCATTTATTCGATCTGCTCCTTTCTTTGGTAGACTTCAGGGAACGGCAGCTGTTGGGGCACGGGGGGGGGGGCGGGTGGAAGGGCCCTGCAAACTCACCCGGAGGAGGCCATTCTCCCAGAGGGCTGAGGCAAGAAGCCCCCGCGGGGCTGGCCCTGCTTCAGCCCTGGGCCACGTCAACAGTCGGTCCCACCGAGAGGAGGCCTGCCCAGGCGGCACCCCCGACCCCTGGAGCTGCGAGCCACACAGAGCGGGGCTGATGGGGTTAGCTGGCTCCAGGCCGCCTCGCGAGGCTTTAGGGTCCCTGGTGACGGGGGAATATTGGTTGGAATCCAGAACTTCCCCTCTCTGCTTGGAGCTGCAGGGCAGACGTGGACATTAGGCCTCCACCTGTTCCTGGCACAGCCCTGTGTCCGCCAGCTCCGGTTCCTGCACTCCTGAGTGGGGTGGGTGGGTGGGTGGGCCTGCAGGAGGGCCTGGCCGCTGCCCCTCAGGCCCCAGTCCTAGTGAGGGATGGGTTCCCCACGGACAGAGCAACTCCGTCCCCAGGGAGCCCTGGTGCGCATGCGTGCGTGTGCGCGGGTGCGTTTGTGCGGCTGAGGCTTGGCAGTCGGTCAGGCTACCACCTGGCAACACAGTGAGTCCCCCCCGCAACGGGGGCCGCAGGGCGAGTGGCGAGAGGAGCAAGCCTCCCGCTGTCACCTGGCGTAATTCCGACAGGCTTCAGTGATGTACAAGTTGGCTTTTCCACGAAGGAAGTTCAGGTAGATGCTGAGGAGCTTCTCCACTGTCCGGATGTTCAACGTGGGGGTCGGGGGCGTGTCCAGCAGTCTGGCGTCTGCCTGCAGGAGAGGTGCAGAGGGGGCTCAGGGGGCCGCAAGAGCCTTGGAGTTCAGACCTGGGCAGAATTCCCACCCCTGCCGCCTCAGCCCAGGACCTCCAGTTCTGCTGTCAGCGCTGCCATCCTAGGTCCACACCCAGCCTTACTCTCCTGTGCCCGTGGTTAGTGGAGGGGGGAGAGAAGAGGCAGGGGCTCAGCAAGAGGGCACCTGCTTTGCACCCAGAAGACCCTGGCTCGGCTCTGGCCCTCTGTTCTGCTCCCTTTACTCTCCTGCCCTTGCTTCAATGGGGGGGGGCCGCGGGGGATCTTCTCTTGAACCAGAGCCAAAGAGGGATAAATGGCTAGAGTGTGTTTTGCAGACCGAGGAAGAACCCTTGAACCTGCCCAGCCAACGGGGATTCAGAAGAGCGAGGCAACAAGAGAAGCTTTGGGGAATTGGCGTTTGCTTCTGGTGGATAGTTGCCAGAAAAGCAGCCTGCAGGGATGAAAATGTTTTGATTTATTTAAAAAGCCCTTTTGTCCTGCCTTTCTCCACAAGTGCCTCGCAGGGGCATCTCCCAGATTCTACTCTGGGTTCAGGACTCCTGGGCTGGGCCGCTAGGAAATCCCTCGTGTTCCTTCTCTTTCTGAAAACGGCCAGGTTTCTACCAAAGAGCCCACCCGCACTTCCAAAGGAGCCCGTCCCAGCGCTGATCTTTCATTAGGTTCGAATGAGGAATCCCCCACTTTTCCCTGGCCCCTCCCAGCATCCAAAATCCATGACTTTTATACACATAAGCTGGCTGGCAGTGAGACTGCGAAGTGCATAAATCTTTCCCCTTAGCTCTGGCTGAGTAATCCCGACGTGCCTGGATTATCACTTCCAAGCAGATTCCTCCTCCCTGTTAGCAGAGTGCCTCTAAGCATGTACAGAGAGCTTTTCTTTCCCCAGGCCTGCCTGGCTTCTGAAAGTCAACGGCCCCAGGCCCTCTTCCCCTTCAACGCTCACCTCCACGTTGACACTGCGAAGGATTTCCCTGACGCTGAGCAAGGCACTCCTCATCCTGGCCAGTTGATCCAGCGTGGCTGGGTGGCGCTCTTGGGCTTGGCTCAAGGCTGTCAGGAGCAGGGCCAGGCCGCCCCAGACCTCGGATGCCTGCCTGGCTCTCTGGCAGAGGGGGAAAGAAGCCCTCCGGTCAGGCGGACAGGGCCACGGGCAGGGCCTCAGGCCAGCCCACCCGCTCTCCCCCAGCTCCAACTTACAGTCATCATTTTCCACTCAAGAAAATTCACCTTGGTGTCTGGCACCTGGACAGTTTCCGACAAGCCACAGGAGGCAGCACAGACCCTCGCCTGCAAACAAAGGGAGGCCTCGTTACACCTGCGCTTTACGCTTCGAAGCGTGCTTCGTTGTCCTTGGGTCTCCCAAGGAACGCTGGAAATGGCAGCTTTCCAAATGCCGGGATGCTGCCGGAGGCAGCTTGCTTTGGACCACAGCAGCCTGAGAAACACGGACGAGGCTTGGCGGACAGATGTGCTGTCCAGAGACTGCTTGGACAGAGGACCCTCGCCCGAGGGGTGCTGAGGGGCGTGCAGGAAAAGGGGCACGGGTAAGTGAAATGAAGCGGGGTACGTACGATGTCTTGATCGGCCCACTGGGCTTCCAGGATGTACTTGTCCATGACTCGGGGGTCGCAGATGGGGTGCAATGGGGTGAGCAATGCTGGCGGGGCCAGGAGTTCCAACACTAGCAGGAAAGGAAAGAGCCCTGGGCAGCGGAGGAGAAAATACGGTCAGCTGGTGCTTGGGCCCGATCCTAGTTCATTTTCCGCTGCCACAACTATTCCTGTGCGACTGCCCCCAGTTGCCCGTGCCTGTTAGCCTCATACAGGCCTGTGAGTCAGTCTCACGTTGTCTTTCGCAAGCAACAAGATCTAGTTTTGCCTGTATCTGAAATTCCCCACAAGAGATTGAAGAGCAGCAAATTTCCAGTGTGCAGTTTCGAAAACGCCAGTTTTAGATTCTTAAACCACATTTTGGGGGGATGGGATCCTGATGCTGCCGACCTCCGTCCTGGCAGGTCTCCCTCCCCCCCCCCGGAACATTTTGCGAGGCTGCTTTGCCCTCCTTGAGGTAGCACATGCCCTGCTGGCTCTCAGGGCTTGGCACGCTTTGCTTCTGTGCTGTTGTGTAAGCTGGTCGCTTTGCAACACTGTGTTACAAACGGGGAGCGAAGGCGACACGGTGCAGCCCGATCTTGTCCGATCTTGGAAGCCAAGCGAGGTCAGCACCAAAGAAGACTTTACAGAGCAAGCCGGTGGCAAACCACCTCTGCTTCTCCCTTGCCTTGAAAGCCCTTTGCTGGGGCCGCTACAGGTTGGTTACGACTGGACGGCACAGCCCGGGCTGCCGGGCTGCTTCTCCGCAGAGGCCATGCTGGACCCTGTGGGCCTCCTCTTCACCTCCTGCTCCGTATTTGGGTCTTTCCCCCTTTCCTTCCTGAGCCCGTGCCGAGAATCCCAGCAGGGATCCCCCTTAGGCCTCCCTACAGCTTCCCCTTGCTGGCAGGAGCCCAGAGCGGGGCATGGGAAGCCTCCGCACCCGAGCAGCGAAGGCCCAGTTCCACTCTCATCTCTGCTGTGCCTCACTTGGGGGCCCAGGCCTGAAGCAAGGTACTACCCTCACTTCCCACTACCAGCACTTGCCATGGAAGCGAGAATGATACTGGACTCCTCTGCAGGGCTGTTGTAAGGATGCCTGAGGTATTGTTTTGGGAGCCCTGTCAATGTGCCACAAACATGCTGCGCTGTTCACTTTCTTAAAATGGCATCATAGCTCCGTATTTACAGCCCTCTTCTCTCTTCAATGGACACCCAAAGAGGCTCACATCATCATTCTCCCTCCTCCGCTTTATTCTTATAACAACCACCCTGTGAGGTAGGCTAGTCTGAGAGAAGAGAGTCTGTCCCCAAGATCACCGTGTGAGCTCCCAGGGCAGAGGGGGATTTGGATCGCAGTCTCCTGGGTCCTAGTAGGGCCCTCCTCACATGCCACTGGCTGTCTGGATGAGCAAAGAAGCCTCCTCTGCCAGAGCGCCCTGGTATGCCTCAGGACCTGGTCCCAGCACCAGGGCATGTTCCTTGCACACGGAAGGTCCCAGGCGCAGCTTGGCGTCTCCAGCGAAAGGGATGGCAAGCAGCAAGGGCCCCTGTCTGTGCTCGAGACCCCACAGAGCAGTCGCTGGTTGGACAGGCAAGACGGACTAAGGGCAGAAGGCAGTTTCATCTGCTCCGTCTGGAAGGGTCCGTCTCATCAGCGACCCCAAATACGGACTCAGGAACCCTGGAAGGAAGATGCCCCCTCCTGCACCGTGACTCCAACTCCCCCAAAGAAGTCAGGGGCATCAGCTCCTGCCTGGGCCTCCTTTAGCCACAAGGCCTCCCTCTTCAGGGGTCCCAGGCACCCCTGCTCTGCTCTTCCGGAACACCAGCCCCACTCCCCCCAAACGGCCCTGCTGTGTGCCACGGCTGCCTGCCTACTCTCTAGCAGCCTGCGGAGGGTCTTGTGCCGATGAGACCTCAGCAGCCTGGCCTAGATCCCTTCGCGCTCCGAGATCTCCTTTCCCTGAGCTAGGAGCTCGCTGCTTCTGCCGCTGGCCCGTTTCCTTTGGCACTCGCCCAATCCCGATCGATCGCTGTGGCTGGCACCCTGAAGATGACCTCCCCCTTGGCAGCTGCAGGAGAGAGCGCTTACTCACCAGATATCCCCATAGCCAAAACTTCATGGTCCTAGAGACTAGCGGACCCCGCCTGCTCCATCGCGGGCCATTGGTGGTGATTTTGGTGCGGCCAACCGGACGGGCTCTCGGTCCCAGGAAGGAAGGGCAGGGGGGTCACTCTCTCTGCCTCCCCCCACCTTCTCCAGACGGCAGGAAGTTCGACCAGCTTGTCGAGGAAAGACTTTGGAGCAGATCAGCAGCAATCGGCGGAGCCAGCTGCGTGTGCCCTGGAACGTGGTCTTGTTGCCGGCCCTCGGCACATCTGGTGAAACAAGCCTCTTCGCCAACACCCAGCCTCTCAGAGGGCCCGGGCATCCCCTTCTGAAGAGCACCGCAGGCGGACCTTCCCCTGCTTGCCTCTTTGGATCACCACGAACAGCAACGCTGCCATCCTCCCTTGCGGAGAGGTCTGAGCACAGGAAAGCTTTCAGCACTCTCCGCCTGCGCCCCGGCTGGGGCTATGCATGCAGCCTGGTTTCCTAGCTGAGCTTGCTCCTGGAAAGAGAGACCCCCCCTCTTTTCCCTTTGCAGACCCCAGAGGTTGCCAGCCGCCCCACCAGATGCACGAGGCGCGGTTAATGTTTCATCCGCCTGGTCTCTTTGCTCCCAGTGCCCGAGGTCGCACTCGCACTCTCTCCCACCCCCCTTCCCTGCACACCCTCGCTTCGCTGACGGCAGGAATGCCTCTGGACAGGCCCTGGAAGAGATGGGCAATTTTCCTCAGCAGGCCGGAAGGCAAAGGAGTTTCCTCCCGCTGGCAGCGGAGCATTGGAGAAAAGGCCCATGCAAGGCCAAGCACGTCGTCGGCGCTGGCCAAGGGCCAGCCGCAGGTTGAGGTGTGAAAGGGGCAAAGGTCACGCGGGGTGCCAGAAAGGGCGTGTGGATGACCACGTCCCAAGGAAATCGGAAACCCAGTTGCCAAGGAGGTGACTATGCCGCACGTCTGGCCGTCGGCGACGCCTTGGCCAAAGAACCAGCAAGTCGCCTCCTCCGGGACGCACCTGAACTGAGGACCCAGGAGTCTGAGGACAGCAACCAGCCCCTGAGGAGCCCCCCCTCTCTCACGCAGTCCAGGGGTGCCTGGCCTCGGCCGGCCCTTCTGTGGCCCAGTCCCTGCCCCGAGCTCAGACCCCTCCCCTGCCCCAGTGAGGAAAAGGGGCCTTGGCGCCCCACCCCGTCCCAGGGCAGCATCCTGGCCTGTTTGGTGCTTGCTTTGATCCGGCTGGCTCCCTTGTTAGGCAAGACCCACCAGTGCAGACCCGTATCCCGCCTGACCCAGCGCTGCGACTCCCGACGGCCAGCCTGATCCAGCCCCCGTTTGGCAGGATCAGGCCTTCTCCCAGTTACACCTTTTCACAAAGATCAGATTTGGAACATAACAGTCCCAGCCGCCACCCCCACCCCCCCGGGTGCCCCATGTTCAGGCCCTGCATGGCAGACAGACATCCAACAGGTAAAGCTTTCTACGCTGTTGCCTTTTCTGTTTGCTGGAGGGTCGTTAAATGCAGAATCTCTAATAGTTCAAAGTTATAATCCTGCAAATCGAGCAAGAGTCTTCGGCTCACCTCTTGGCCCTGCTTATGGGGAACAGCAGGACGAAGCGTGCGGCACTGGCAGAAAAAGGCAAACCCCCGGCCGGAGATGGTGGGCAGCCGCACTGGAGACAAGCGCCCTTTTACAGACCTGTGGCAAAGCTGCACTGGGAATACGATGTGCAGTTCTGCTCACAAAAACGGGGATTGCAGAACAGGAAAAAGCGCAAAGAATGATTCAGAGGTTGGAGCACCTTTCCTATGAGAAGAGGCCAAGATTTGGGGGCTTCTTAAGGTGGAGAAAAAGTGCCTGAAAGGGATCAGTTAGAAGATTACACGGTGGAGGAAAAGGGGAGGGAGAGAGACAGTGCGCGGACATGGGGTCAGCTAAAAAGACTGACTTGGCAGGAATTTCAGGACAGATAAAAGGGAGTACCTCAGAGAATGATTCCTGGAATTCACTGGCAGAAAATGCAGTAGCAGCCCCCCCAGCAGACTATTAAAAGGGATTAGGCACGAAAGCTCTATCCATGTCTATTAGCCAAGAGAGTTAAACTGAACCTCCATGTCCAGGAGCAGTGTACCCCTGAATACCAGACGTTGGAGGTCAACAGAGTGTTGGGGAAATTGTTGCCTTTTGGTTCTGCCTATGGGCTTCCAGATGGGGGTCTCTGGTCGGATGTCTAGGAAGCAGATGTGGGCTAGATGCACATTTCTACCAAGCCCCTGACTCTTTAAAAAGCCTAGGGGCCAACAGCCCTGTCTCAAGCAGGTCCCGTGCCCCAAGATTCCAAGCAGGGAAACAGACTGGGAGAAGGCTCCACTTTCGAGGGTCTGGGGATGCCTGTGCCCCTCTGTGGGAATTCTTCACCCTTCCCTTCTTTGTTCAGAGCAGACCTTGGCTTGGCCCCCCACCACATTGCTGTCTGACTCAAAATGCTGGCCAAACCAAGCATGTATCCCCAGGGCTGGTGCGCCATGTTCCCAGCTATCACTGTGTCCTGAACAAAGCCCAGCCCTGCCAAGATTCCCCTGGCTCATCACGGGCAAGGCTGGCAGCAGCCTCTGCCAGCTGCCTCTGGAAAACACAGCCTAACAGGCGGGTGCGTACCTTTGGGGAGGTGCTATTGATTCTCATACTGCATTTGCTTGGGGAGGGTGGCTAGGAGACCACAACAACAGTGCACACGCACCCTGCCAGGTGACCTCATGGACCTCAGGGGTGCTTCTCGAGCCCAAATGAAATGAAAACAGGGAGGCAGCGGCACAATCACAGCTCTCCTGCCTAGAGGCAGACTCCGCCTCGCCTCCTCTGACGGGCAGTGGCTCTCCAGGGCCTGAAGCCTTTCCCTGCACTGGACGTCAGAGAGCCTTTAGTGGACATGCAATCTTCTTTCCTATAAGGGCCTCCAGGTTTCTCTTTCCGCTGTTTATTCTCACAACAACCCTGCAAGTGGTACCAGATCATGGTCACCAAGCGTCACAGCAGAGGGGACATTTGCCTTCAGGTCTCCCAGCTCAGGTCTTTCTTGGCACTCTAACCAGTACCCCACACAATTGCTCTTATGCTAGGGACTGAAACTGGAAATTTCTGCTGCCTGCCTGGCAGGTTCTGCCCTCCAATGTTACTCCTGGGGTCTGGGGTGGGTTAGGGGCTCTGGATCCATTTTGTTCTTTACTCAGCAGTTTGCAGTTGAACATTATAATCTGCAGATAGAATTAAAATTGAGACAATTTTTATTTTACTTCATTTATACTCCGCCTCTCTTCCCAATGGGCACTCAAGATGACTTACATTGTTCTCCATTTTGTCCTCCCAACAATCCTTTTGAGGTCGGTTCAGCTGAGAGAGGGGAGACTGTCCCCAAAGTCACCCAACAAACTTCCATGGCAGAGCAGAGATTCGAACCTGGAGATCCCAGATCTGAGTCCAACACTCTTAACTGCTACACCAGGCTGGCTCTTAATTTGCATATATTTGCACAATATACTCCCCAGGTTTGGAGCAAACTACGCTGAGAAGCAAATCAACACCACCAGAGTTGTATTTTTTCCGTCTTAGAAATCTTGGCAGCTGTCTCACGTTTTTCAGTCTTCTCGATATACTGAGAAGATGCTGAACTGTGCAACCCGTTATAACTTGAGCTTTTGCTTCTTGCAGCTCTCACAGCCACCGCTGGAACCACCTCGGCACATGTTCGCCCAGCGCCTTTTTCTTCCACCTCTGCTGCTCATAGCCATTGCAACATCACGCAGCAGTGAGTCCCGCTGGCTAGAGATGCACAGCATAAAGCTAAAGAGTTCCTTTTGCTTGTGTGAAGGCTCTGTTGTGTGAAGGGGGTGCTGGACAAAATAGTCTGGGACCATCCACTGATCTACCAAGTAAAATGAAGCCCCCGCACACAGCCAGGCCCAAAGAGCCCCCCCCCACAGATTGCTGGGCTCTTGCATGCTTCCAAGCCCCCCCCCCCCCCTGTCCTGCAGGCAGCCACTGTGTCTGATCTAGCAACAGGCTATTGTTACGGGGCTTCCTCCAGAGGTGAGGTGATGGGAAATCCATCTTTCATGTCCCCAGCAAGGAGAGGAGACCAGCCGGCGCTGAGCTGACCCCAGCTTGAGACCACGGCCACTGGCAGGAGTTATGTCACCCCTGAGGCTGCTTCCCATCCCCACACATCAGAAGTGCTGCCAGCAGGCTGCGAGTCTGAGGAGGGTGTGTGGCGGGGCAGCTCTCCACCCGCCTTTCTCTCCGCCTGAATGCTCCCCTCTCACATCTGACTGGGCTGCTTCTGGCTTCTGCAGGGGAGCCTAGACTTCACCCCCGCTCCCTGTTCAGCAGCCACACAGCCCAATAGAGTGACTGGGAATTCCTTCAGGTCCCTTTCCCCTGCCATAGATCCAGAGGAGTTAGTCGTGATAGTCTGTAGTCACAAAGTAGTAGAGTCCAGTAGCACCTTTAAGACTAACCAACTTTATTGTAGCATAAGCTTTCGAGAACCACAGCTCTCTTTGTCAGATGCAACTTTATTGTAGTATAAGCTTTCGAGAACCACAGCTCTCTTTGTTAGATGCAACTTTACTGTAGTATAAGCTTTCGAGAACCACAGCTCTTTGTCAGATTCAACTTTACTGTAGTATAAGCTTTCGAGAACCACAGCTCTCTTTGTCAGATGCAACTTTACTGTAGTATAAGCTTTCGAGAACCACAGCTCTCTTTGTCAGATGCAACTTTACTGTAGTATAAGCTTTCGAGAACCACAGCTCTCTTTGTCAGATGCAACTTTACTGTAGTATAAGCTTTCGAGAACCACAGCTCTCTTCATCAGATGCATCTGACAATGTGTCTGACGAAGAAAGCTGTGGTCCTCAAAAGCTTATGCTACAATAAAGTTGGTTAGTCTTAAAGGTGCCACTGGACTCTTTACTATTTTCCAGGTAAAAAACCAAGGCCAGGAGACAGCCCACTAGCAGGGTTGCCAACTTTGGGTTGGGAAATTCCTGGAGATTTGGGGGTGGAGCCTGGGAGGAGGGTCCTCAGGGCCACAGAATCCACCCTCTGAAGCTGCCATTATCTCCATGGGACCAGGTAGAATTCCAGGGCAACGTCAGGCCCCGCCTGGAACCAGAGGCGGCTGGGCAGGGCGTGTGTGTGCTTGGCCTTAAGAGGCCTCAGAGCCAAGGCCAGTCGATGACCCAAGCCACTAGTCCTTCCCCTGCAAGTCGGGAGTCTCAGTCTTGAAAACATTCTTGCCTCCCTGTAGTCCCCCTTCCTCTGAGAGCACAAGAATTTATTTAAATAGTTATACCCTGCTTTTCTTCCCAAGGGGGATCCAGAGCGGTTTATAGTGTTATTCTCCACCCCTCCGTTTTATTCTCCCAACAACTCCCCTGTGAAGTAAGTTAGGCCGAGAGCGTGACTGGCCCAAGGTCACCTAGTGACCTTCTGTGGCAGAGTGGGGATTCGAACCCAAGTCTCCCAGATCCTAGCCCAACATTCCAGCCACCGGTGACTCTCGTCTCCCTTTGCTCTGGACTAGCAGCTGCCCCTCTGCCATGGCATCCTGGTGCCTCGGCTCACACTCTTCCCGTGCGGCATCCTGCTTGTAAGTTCCAGGACTCTGGAGGTCTGGGTTCAAATTCCCCTTCCCCGGGAACCTTGGACCAGCTGTTCTCTCTCAGCCTACTAACCTGTGTGTAAAGTGCTGTCAAGTTGTGACCCACTTCTAGCAAGACCAGAGAGGCATGGAGACGGTTTGCCTTGGGCCAGCCTAGCCTACCTCAGAGGATTGCTGTGAGCCTGAAACGGAGAAGGGGAGAGAGAGGGTCATTGCCCCGAGTGTGGCTGCTGCTGAAGAGGCAGGATAACAATTGCTCTCGCATGCGGCACGTTGCTTCTTTCTCAGCCCCCCCCAGAATTGCGTAACAGGCAGGAACAGAGGCAGAGCCTGCTTTCCACATCACTCTGCAGCAGGAAACGGCGCAGCTGTTGGATTTCTGCCTGCCCAGCAAGAAACAAAAGGTGGTCACTGGCCTCTGAGAAAATCCACGCTGCCTCCCCTCTCTCCAAAGAACTCAGGAGTCCTGATCCCGTCATCCTCTACTCTTCATTAAAACCGATGCTTCTCCCAGAGAACCCAGGAGTCCAGGTGCCCCTTCCCCCCCCCCCCCGTGCTCAAACCTGCTAGGTGCCCAGACCTCTCAAGATCGAAAACGGGACTCGGGAGTCCTGACCCCAGCCTCCCATGTTCCACCCAGTGCTTTTTCCACCCTACTTCTGGGCACAGGCCAAGGAGCTTGGTGGCTCCTAGCAGTCATACGTGCCGGCCAGCACACGCAGAAGCCTTGATCTGCCGACCTGGCAGCCGGCTCCATCGATCCTGGCCCTGTCCCCAAACAGGACCTGCGCCGCATGGCGCCAGAGACAGAGACAGATCAACCAGGTCAGGCGGGAAGGCTGACCTCTGACCTCAGCCTCCCAGGGCCTCCTCCAGTACATCAGAAGGGAAGCAGGGTCTAGTGGCTACAGCATGATCTTGCTGCTTCTCTGCCCTCCTGCCTTCTTAAGTTTCCTGCCATATTTGTTTTTAATGTCCTCTTGTAGTCCTGGAAGGTAACAGAAAAAGCTCCCTCCATCCTCACAATGGTCCCCTGAAGGAGGTCACTATCATGCCCATTTTACAGATCAGGAACCAAGCACAGACATGACTCATGACGGTGTAGGGATCGGAAGGCAGCCTGCCTCATACATACAGAGCACCTCTGAGCACTGCGCCACTCTCACTCCCATCCTAAAGTCTCAGCCGAGACCACCACAAGAAGTTTCTAGTCCTCATTTATATTGCAGACCCTTTTCCACAACCTTGCCTAGCAGTGCTTTCCTTCAAAACTCACTTCCAAATCCATCTCTCTCTTGCTAGCCTACCTTGGAGGAAGGTGGCAATTGAGGCTGGAAGGCACAAAGCAGCCTGGAGAGCTTCCCCTCTTCCTCAGAAGCCAAAGATGCCAAACCAAGGGTCACGCAGATGGAAAACTTCTTCCTGGGACACATTCATAATCTGTGGAACTATGGCTGTTGTGGGTTTTCCGGGCTGTATTGCCGTGGTCTTGGTTCTTGTTCCGAAGTGTTTCCAATCTCCGGGTCTGTTGGAATGTTTCCTCCCCGTAGAGGTGTTCGATGTATTGTCGAAGGCTTTCACGGCCGGAGAACGATGGCTGTTGTGGGTTTTCCGGGCTGTATTGCCGTGGTCTTGACCAAGACCAAGACCACGGCAATACAGCCCGGAAAACCCACAACAGCCATCGTTCTCCGGCCGTGAAAGCCTTCGACAATAAATCTGTGGAACTCTCTGCCCGAGGATACCACATTGGCCACTAGATAACTGGCTTGGGAAAAGGGTTAAGCGTATGATCTGTGGGGTCTAGTGGGCAACTAGCCACCGGAGCTGGCAGCGCCGTCCCCCTGCTCCCAGCGAGGCATCATGAACGGCCTGATGTTGTACGGACTTTTCCCATCAGGCTTTGCAGGCAAACTCCCCAGAACATCTGGCTGCCCCACTAAGAGGCCTGCCTCAGCGGGATCATCAACGAGAACCCGGGCTGAGCTCTCCGTCTGGGCACACCGGCTCTCATCTGCTCTCTGCTACCAGCCCACCGCGATAGTCCTAAACCAAGCCATGCCCTCCCAGATCCATCAGCACATGGGGCAGAGTGCTACGCATGTTGTAGGGGTGGTGTAGAGTGCAAGATGCTGCCAGTGCTAAATAAACACGACAGATCACTGTGAATTAGTTTACTATTTATTCCAATCCAGTTTTGTTGCATGTACATGCGTGAAAGTCATCATATTTAATCTAAGGGACATAAAGAAAAGCTGCTTAAAAACAAAGGTAAAGTCCGGAACAGATTTTGATACCGTCTCTTGCACCCATCCCGTTGTTGGGAATTCTTTCCCCTCACACTAGGAGGCTCCATGGAGAGTGTGTCTAGCCAACTGCAGAGTACCTTGGCTTCGTGCAGTTTTCAAATAAATCATGCCTTGATTTGGTAACACTTAATAAATGCACTTATATACCACTCTCCTAGACAAATCAGTGTGGTGAACAAAGTCTGTGTCATTATTATCGCCACAACACAGCTGGAGAGCGGGGCGAAGAGGAGGGGCTGCCCCAAGGCTGCCGGCTGAGCTCGTGGTGAGAGTGGGAGTCGAACCAGCAGAGGGCTGATCCACAGTCCAGCCACTTAACCTTTATGCTACCACAACTTGAAGTCTTCGCTCAGAATCCAGGTTTCCGCCGCTGCCTCTGGAGTGGAGGGGATGCAGGAAAGTCCTCCACTGCCCCGGGACACTTTTCTTGCCAGTCTGGGGAGCCACATTGTGGACCCTTCCCCCAAGAATTCTTTCTCGGGAGCATCCTGGGAAAATGGGGTACTAAGTGTCAGGGAGAATCCCGGGGGCTCCTTCGGATCACAGAATTCTGAACAGCAGGCTGAACGGAGGCCCAACCCGAGCCAGGGAACCCCCGACTTAATTTCCTGTGATAAAACTTGGCCATGGAGAATATCTGCAGTAATAGCCAAGAGTTTCCACACATACACAGAAGGCTGCCCCCTCTACACTGCGCTACCTCCATTCCCCTGCGTTCAGGAATGCAAGAAAGGGTGCCTCCACATTGAGAGGGGCCTCTTCTCCATGGCAACCGACTCCCCACATGCCCCACTCCCTGGATCTCCAAGGGCACGTAGGAGCCGCTTCTTGTGCCACTGGAAATGTTTTGGGATCCCCTATCTTATCAGAAGATTGTGTCAGGACACACATGGCAAACACATTTTGACTGGCCGTGTGAGAATGCCAGTCCGGTGGAAAAAGTTATTTCCGACACAGCCTGATAAAGCTGTCTTCCAACACGTAAATGCGAGGACAAGACGGAGAAGATGCTCTTGGGATTCGTGGCCAAGATTCAAACCCGCACCTCCCCCCCCCCACAGAAAGATAGCTTTGCTTGCACCATGCGGCCCCTTCCCCCAGATCCCCCCCACGCAGGCAAAATAGAAGCATTAATGGGAGACAAAGTCCCGTGAACTTGAGATCTAACAGCCCCCCAACAGTTCTGTTCACAAGCAAAGGGGTGAGAACCATGGACACCCTCTCCCCCCCACCCCCAACAAGCACAGAAGAAGAGGCAGCGCGAGCAAGGAGGGGCCAGAAGGGCAGATGCAGCACCCTCCAGCGCCAGTCATGCTCTGTGTGCCCTCTCTTTGCTCGACCCACAACAGCTCTGCTTCCTGGAGAATGCCTGTTTTGCACAGGGCTGGCAGGCAGCCTAGCCTTCCGTGTACATCGGACCCGGCCACCGACAGGCTTGTCCGGGAGGTTCTAGCTGAGAACCACCGGCTTTGCCGAGTACCCGAGTGCAGGAGGCTTCTGCAACGCAAGTCATGCCGGAAGCCATCTTACAGGAGCAGCCCGTGTGCTTCCAGAGCCACCTTTTTTTGCCCGGAAAAGTCCCGAGGGCTGCCCCAGATTGTGTGCACAGAGCGGGGACGCGGAAGTGAAGAGGCCGGTCCAGGAGGCGCCCTCGGAAGTGCCGGCATCGCCCTGGCCAGCAGCCGCAGTCCGCCCGCGGGAAGAAAGGCCCCGAGGCTGAACTCCTCCTCCGAGGCTTTGAGGGCCAGAAGCCACCGGAGGCGGAGCGGGCGCCCTGGCCAGCAGGCAGCGCTCGGCGGCAGAAGCGACGCCCCGGGGCTCGGTCTGGCCGAGGCCTCCCCCAAGCCTCGCTCGAGCCCCCGAGGCGCCGTTCGCCCTGCAGCCGGGGGCCGACGGCGACGGGGTGGGCCGCCCCCGGGGCGCTGCCAGCCGAGCAGCCCCGCCCGGGAGAAGCGCCCACAGCCGGGCGCCCCGGAAACGCGGCCCCGCCCAGCCCCGGGAAGCCTTTCTGGCCCGGCCCGGCCGCCCCGGGGCTCCCGTCGGGGGCGCGCTCAGTGGGGCGCGGCGCGGCAGACGCGGATGTGGATGGCGGAGTTGTTGCGGGTGCGCGCCTGCGGCTCGTCGCTGTCGCCCTCCGGCTCGGCCGCGTCGGCCAGCTCCACGGTGGAGGTGTGGGCCGCCAGGCGCAGGGCGCCGCCGCCGGTGGCCTCCAGCTGCAGCGCGATGTTGATGGCGCGGTTGATGGCCAGGCCCAGGCCGTGGATGCACAGCTCGGCGCAGCCGCCGCCGCCGCCCGCGCCCGGCGCCAGCAGCTTCTGGCAGCGGCTCAGCTGCGCCTTGAAGTCCGTCTTCATGTTCACGTACACGTCGCTCCGGCGGCGGGGCAGGCGGCGGGGCAGGCGGCGGCGCAGGGCGCGCTCCGCCTCCGTCGGGGGGCCCGCCTCGGCCATGGCGCTCTGCGGGAAGGAGAGGGGGCAGAAGGCACCGGTCAGCTCCGGCCCAAGCGCGGCTGCCCGCCCGGCCCGGCCCAGCCCAGCCCAGCCCAGCCCAGCCCGTCCCGTCCCGTCCCGTCCCGTCCCGGCCTCCCCCGGCCCCCGCCGCACCTCCGCACGCCGCGCAGCCAGCAGCCCGGGCAGCTCCTCGCCGCTTCCGCTTCCGCTGCGCGCACAGGATTTTCGGGCACGCCCCTGGGGGCGCGCGCGGAGGCCGGCCGGCTCCTTCCCTCGCGGCCCGGCGGCGTCCCAAGCGCGGTGGTGGCGGCCCGGCTCTCTTGGCAGGGACCGGCGAGCTCCGCTCCTCCCGCGGCCGGTGCGGGCCCGGGAAGCCCTGCAGGGCCGGTCTGCCCGCGTGGAAGGCGGATCGGCCCGCGGGTGCAGCTGCACGTGTGCAGTGCGAGCGGCGCCCGGCGGGCTGCACGTGGGAACTGCGGAGCCCCCGCCCCACCCGCGCGCCTCCCGCCCCCTCCCCCGGGCGGCGCAGAAGGCGGGCCGAGGAGCTGCTGCCCCGCCCCCCAGGCGGGAGCCCGGGAGAGCAAGCTTGCGCGCCCCGCCCGCCGGCAGCCCGGCCGCCTCTACCCCGCGTCGGGATGGAAAGTTCCCGGCGGCGCGGCATTCCTTCCACTGGGCGGGGGGGGGGGGCTCACAATTTCCATGGAAACTCGGGGGGGAGGGGTGCAGTGCTGACTTTTCCGCCGGGCAGGTAATCCCTGGGCGCTCGGCAGGTCGGCCAAAGGTTGCTGGGAAGCGGGAGCCGGAGATGCGCTCGGCCCGCCCGGCTCTTACTTGCCAGGCGACCTGATTTTACCTCCATCCCATGAAAAGCTTCGGCTGCTCGTTGCCACCCGGTGGAAGGGGCAGGATATTGTCTCCAGGCTTGCTGGCAACCGGGCTTCCTCTTGGCACGGGCTGGGCCAAGGGCTGTGGAGTGAGCAGCAGCGCCCTTTGCTGGGCTTGATCTCGTGCCAGGGGGTGACTGGCCCGCACCACAGGGGCTCACTTTGCTCCAGGGCTGTCTGGACGTCCTCTGCTGCCCCTGGCTGCACTGCCAGGGCACAACCAAGAAGAAGGCGGGTCCCGGAGCTGGCAGTGTGTGGGGCAGACAGAGGCCCTGGTGGGCCAGGAGGAGGGGCGTGCCCTTGGCTCTGGTCCTTGCCCTTGGCCTAGCCTTTGCCTTAGGAGAAGGAGGGCTGTTGTTTCTCCCCTTCAGCCTCTCTGCCCTGCCCTGCCCTGCCCCACTCCGGGCCCTTCCCACCCCACCTGCCCTCGCCTGGCTGAGACCAGCCTATCTGGCCCCAGCAGCTCCCGGCTGGCCTCCCCCCACCTGCCTGGGAAGATATAAGCAGGCCAGCCAGAGCAAAATGCTCTCGGAATCATGGTGTTGGGCGGCTGCCACAGGGGGGGTGCCAAGGAGTGGAAGAGGGGCCTGGAGCCCCACAGCCAGCCCCCCAAGAGCCCGGCAGAGAAGAGGCTCTTGGAGGAGGCCTTTGGCAAGATCTTCACGGAGCCAGAGCCCCGCGGGTTGCGCTGTGCAAGGGGGCTGCTGAGGGGCTTGAAGCGTAAGAGACCCAGAGGGCAGCGGGGGGGGCAGGGGGCTCCTTTGCTGAGCTATGAAAGCAGAGACAGGAAACCTGCCGGGTTGGCGAGCCCCGGTTTTAGGATGAGCAGGGAAGGGGGGGCTTCACAGGCCTGGGTGGGAGGGCAGCTGTGGACCGAGGACGGTGTCAGGGATGGAAGAGGAGCCCTGGCGTGAGGGGTGTGTGTGAGTGAGGGGGTCTTAGCGGGCACTACAGGGGCTCTGTTCTTTGCAGCCCTGGGCCTTTCTGTCCGCTCCCAGATCCTCAAGTTTGGCGAAGACTGGGTCTTCCTCTTCCTCCTTGGCATCTCCATGGCAACCCTCAGCTTCGGCCTGGATGTCGTCGTCTCCAAGTGCCAGCAAGGTGGGTGTCTCTCTCCAGCAGCACAGTGTCTGAAGGAGGTTTCTGTGGAACTCAGAAGCGGGCAAGATCTCTCTGGCGGGGTTCTGCTTTTGCTCGGAGGGCGAAGACTCGTGCATTTCGAGTTGCCTTTGCTTCCTTTGCACATGTGCAGGGAGAGCATGCCTTTGGATCCCTGGATGGAGCTTCAGGCCACTGACAGCAGCTGTGTGCTGCTCTCTGGGTCTCCCCCAGAGCCTCAGCTGCTCTTCACCCACAAACACACATCTGCCTCTCCCTTCAGTGGGGGGTCCCTGAGGGTAGGGTCACCTCTGTGTGTGCTGGCAGGTGGGCCTGTCCCCTTTGTGGAGGCTTTATGGAGTCTTCTCATTTACCAGGTGAGGTCCTTTCCCTCCGTGCCATGAGAAGCTGCAGCAGCCCATCTGCGCAGATTGCACCTCGGTTAGTGGGGCAAGACTTTTTTTTCCCCTTCAGGCTGTTGGCAACTGATCCGGGCCATTTCTGATCAAATCGCATGCCCGTTCTTGTGTCGTAGGCTCTCTGGCTTCCCCCTGGGCTGTGGCTTTAGGCCAAACCTAGAGGGCAGAGCGGTTCACAGGCCCTGACTCACAGCAATACAATAAACAAGCAGGGGCAGAAATATTTTAAATGAACTGCAGAAGATGTTTGTTTGGCAGTAGCCACCAGCCTGATAGATGTGGGAACCCTCAAAAGATTCTCTTTGCTGGATCTTAGAAAGCATCTAAAGGAGAAGCTGTGCTCTCCTGTATCGCAGGCCTAGATAAGTCTGGCTATGTAGCAGTGGTTCCTTTGCGCATAGCGCAGCAGCATGAGATAGCATCTGCAGATAGGTCCAGAGAAGTTAGCCGTGTTAGTCTGTAGTAGCAAAATTGTAGAGTCCAGTAGCACCTTTAAGACTAACCCACTTTATTGTAGCATCAGCTTTCGAGAACCACAGCTCTCTTCGTCAGAGAGCTTATGCTACAATAAAGTGGGTTAGTCTTAAAGGTGCTACTGGACTCTTTAGCATCTGTAAAGAGGCAAATGAATAAAGCCGCGTGATGCTTGCCTCCTCTTTTCCTGCCTCTCCCCCTCCCTGTGCCTGTGCAGCCAACCTGTGGGTTTACGATGAGCTGGTGGGCTCTCACTACCTGCAGTATTTCTCCTGGACGTCGTACCACGTGAGTTTGATGGTCGTTTCAGCCGCTGCTGCCAAATACATCTCTCCCCAAGCCGCAGGTGAGCCCCTCTGCTTTTCTCATGGAGGCCCAGGGCAGGTTACTCAGCGCCAGTCCGTGCGAACGACAGCTGGGACATTCAGCAAACAATACAATTTTGTGCTGGAGCTTGGGGGGTGGGGGCTATGGGGTGGCCGCCTCCGGGGAAGGGGCAGATTTTGGGCTCCGTTAGAAGGGGGGCAGAGAGGAAGTTGTGCTTTCATTTCAATGAGCCTCTCATGGCACTCGGCGGCAGACGGAGCCTCATGTCCAGTAGCCCTAAGAAAGGGGGCTTCCTGCCCTGGTTAGCAGAATCCCTCTGGCCAGCGCTGCCTTCTGAGGCTGGTTGATGCTGTGTGAGAACCCGGGTGCCCTCTGGAGGTTGAGCGGGAGTTCCCGTGCCAAGGAAAGGCCGCCCCTGTGCAGGTAGGACGGCGGAAGTGGCTGCCTCCCTCCTTCTCCCCACAGGCTCTGGCATCCCTGAGCTGAAGGTGGCCCTCCGAGGGGTCATGCTCCATGAATTCTTCACCGTACGGACCTTTGTGGCCAAGCTGGTGGGTGTGATTTGTACCTTGGCAGGTGGAAGCACCATCTTCCTCGGGAAAGTGGTGAGTTGCACACAGGCGTGCCAAGGCGCGGGGGGAGAGATTGGGGCACGGGGGTGGGGGACGTGGTCATGCATGCCCTGGCGCTGCAGTGGCCGCACTGGATGCTGAGTGTACATACAGTTATAAGAGGCTTTTAGAAGCTGGCTTCAGGTGGGCAGCTGTGTTGGTGTGCGGTGGAAGAGCCCACAGGGGCCCCAGGGTAGAAGCCAAGGGGAGCGCCTGCCGTGGGCATCGTGTGGGTCTTGAAGGTGCTACCAGGCTGGAATCTTGTTCTTCCAGCAACTGCTGTCATGCAGACTAGAAACTCGAGGCTTACATTTTTTCTTTTATGAAGAGCCTGCCGTGTGTAAATTGCCGCTCGTGGGGGGGTGGAGGGCCCCTTGTGTCCTGCGCGTCCTGCTTGTCTTTTTATTTGCCTGGTCGTGCGGAGTAGCCCTGTGTGACGGAGGCTGGGGAGGAACCCTGTGCAGCACTTGTGACTCCCTCTCTCTGTCCAGGATGCAGTTTTCAGCGTGTCTGCCTGTCTTCCCCAGAAGTCCTTTGGGGAGAGGAGGGGGATTCGTAGCAGGATTTTCCGCACTGCTCCAAACCAACTCGGTTGGTTGGGGCTATGATAAACCCAGTTTTGGTATAAAACCAGTGTAAGTCTCTGGCGCAGATATGCCAGGAGAGAGCAATAGTGGATGGCACAAAAGGGACACCCTCCCCTTTCGTAGCAGGACAGACGCTTCTGGGGTGGAGGAGGTATATCTTTGGGCAGCTGACGCCCATACGCCAAAACTGCCACAGTGGCTTCGTGTAAGCCAAGGGTGTGGCTCGGGCTGTTGTGAGCAGGGCTGCCAAAGGGGCAGGAACCTGGGTGCAAAATAAGTGTGGAGGGGCTCGGTCACCTGACAAGGCGCCACAAGGGGAATTGCAGCACCGTGACTGTTCTTGCCTGGTGTCATTGTGCAGAAAGACTTTTTGCCCCCCTCCAGGCTCAAGTGGTGGAGGTGGGGAGGAGGGGGTCAGGTAAAACAAGCAAGAGCTTTTGGGACCCCTCGAAGGAATTAAGCGTTTGGTGTATCTGGGAGGCAGAAGCTGCTTCTCTGATGCATGAAGTGTTGTTGGAAAGGTGTGTGTGTGTGTGTGTGTGTGTACACAAACAGAGACCGGGCAAGGAAAATGGGTCACAAGGTGAGGCCAGAAGGCCCTAAGGATCCCAGAGGGAGGTGTGTGGCATTACTTTATTGTTTATTTATTATTATTCCTTTTTATTTATGGTCCACCTTTCTCACTGAGATCCAAGAAGGATTACATATTGCAAGTGAAAATATAGTATAATCAATAACTAGGACGTTCATAGCAAAAATGCAGTATGATCAGCAGTTAGGACGTTCAACAAAAAAACAGAATACCATAGGGTATGGTAGACCATAAATTTGAAAAGCAGCATAAAGCCGAAACACATAGACAAAAGCTTTCTGAATTAAAGCATAAGTGGTTAACATGATATCTTTAGCAACGCCGAACTACCCAGTAGGAGCGTATCTACATCAGCGTTCCTCTGAGCTCCTGAATAATTCAGTTTTGGATCGTTTGTGGAAAACACAGGGAGTGGAAGCTTAACTGGCCTCCTCAGACAGGCTGTTCCGCAAGGTGGGGGCCGCCACGGAGACAGCACAGGTATGGGAGCCTGTTAATTCAACTCACCTGCAGGGTGATATCTGCAAAAGGCCTTGTTCCGATGGGCGAAGCTGCCGTGGCAGAACATAGGGAGAGAGGTGGTCGCGTAGATATGAGGGGCCAAAGCCATGAAGGGCTTTGAATGTGGTAGTCACATCCTGTCCTTGAATGTAGTCTTGTAAGTGACGGGTAACCGATGGAATGACTGCAGAATGGGAGCGATAGGCATGCTCCGTCTAGCTCCTGAGAGTAAACGAGCTGCAGCGTCCTGCACCAGCTGGAGTCTCTGAGGGGAGACCTATGCAGAGTGCATTACAGTAGTCTAGTCTTGATGTTACCTGGGTGTGAATCCAGGTGGCCAGATCCGCCGTCCCGAGGTAGGGGGCCGCTTTCCAGGCTCGGCTAAGTTGGGAGAAGGCCTTTTTTGGCCACTGCGTTTACTTGCTTCTCTAGCAGTAGTGCTGGATCCAATATAATCCCACGGCTTTTCACTGAGTCGGCCAGGAAATGAAAAGTGGATCCAGTCAAGAGATCCTGTCTGAGTGAATGTGGCCCTTTCCCGGCTGGGGCTGAATTGCTTCTGTGAGTTGGGTGGTGTAAACCCCTAAAGAGGGGCAGCCCCAGCCAAGGACCCTCACGTCTGTACAGGCTGTCCTTGTGTATTGTGTACCTGTGGTTGCGTGTTTAGGCACTGCGTAATAAGCGCCTTTGACTGGGCATCGGTCTCATGGGAAATTGCGTGCTTCACTGTGCTTTGTGATATCTGTAACCTTTACCTGTCTCCCCCCCACAGGGACCCTTTGTCCACATGGCCACGATCCTGGCCACGCAACTAGGCAAAGTCATGGTCTGGTTTGCAGGTTCCAGAGAGGTGAGTGTGGTGACCCACAATAACCCTACAGCCCACAGCCTTCCACACTCCTTTGCTGAGCGCACGGCTGTGCGTCTTGCGCCTTTGGGCGTGCCTCACCACTCGGCGTTCCTTTTCAGAACCCAGCCCGCAAATACGAGCTGCTGATCGCAGGAGCTGCTGTGGGCGTGGCTTGCTGTTTCGTGGCTCCTGTTGGAGGTAACCAGGCTCTGGGTTCAAAGGCTGGGTGGGACGGGGTGTGCCAGAAGATTGGCTGCCCCCCTCCCCGATATTCTGCCTTGAACAGCCGCGTTTCCCGTCCCTCAGGGGTGCTCTTTGGGGTGGAGGCCACAGGCACCCACTTTGCCGTGCGTGACTACTGGCGTGGATTCTTTGCTGCGACTTGTGCGGCCCTCACTTTCCGCCTGCTGGCTGTGCTCTACAACACCGAGGGTGAGTAAAGTGTGTGTGTGTGTGAGTGACCTTTTCTTCCTGGCCCAGATCCCGGGCCGTGAATAGTGGTGGGACAGTCGGCCAGCACAGCCATTCCTCCTCTTCATCTGCTCCTCCTCCCTTTTCAGACAGAGGAATGGAGGAAGGAAACCTTCCCGTTGCCCGCACTCCAGGAGGCAGCGCATGCGTGGGGGTCTCTCTTTCATATAGCCCCCTTCACCCCCCCTCCCGGGTCTCTGCTTCTTCTGGAAGGCATCTCTGAGTCTGCTGTGGAGCACCCCCCCCCCCCGCCCCATTTCTTTGCCTTCCAGTAGCTGTGCTGCTGACGGATGTCCTGGTGAGCCCCACGGCTCCCCTGCTGACTTTTCCCCTCCGCCCCTCCAGAAACCGTGGCTGTTCTCTTCCGGACCAGCTGGCGGGTGGAGTTCCCCTATGACCTTCCAGAGCTGCTGTCCTACGCAATTCTGGGGTGAGTCTTGTGGCACTGCCTGGGGCGGCAGGAGGAGCTAGCAAGGAAGGCGGGCGAGGGGGAACATTGTGGGGGGCTTCCACACAGCCCCTCCGCCTGTCTCTGCAGCCTCTTTCTGTCTGGCACAAAGAGCTGCTGTAGCATAGTGGTTGGGTTGCAAATCAGCCCTCTGCTGGTTCGACTCCCACTCCTGCCATGAGCTGAGCAGGTGGCCCTGGGTGAGCCTCTCCTCTCAGCCCAGCTCCCCAGCTGCATTGTGGGGATAAGGACAACACTGACCTTGGCCCTGCTCTGAGTAGGCATCTCTCTAGAAGAGCAACAGTGGTGGTGGTGGTGGTGGTTCTGTCCAGCCTCTGCAGCTCACCCGCATCTTGGAGTGCCCTTCCTGAGTTCTAGTACTACGGGAGAGGAAGGAGGAGTTCTCTGTCTCCACTCTCTGCATGTTTCAGTCCTCTTGGCGCAGGTGGCTCTTTACCTGTAATCCACCAAGCCCCAGTAAGCACACAAATGCCCCCAGGCCACAGTAGAAGCTCAGGGCATCAAAGCAGCGTTTCGGATGAGGCAGCTTCATAGGGATCAGTTTCTGTTGTATGCAGATGATGCCTGGATCCTGGGCACGCCTCTGCCGCTCGGTGTGGGGGGTGAGGCCTGCTTGCCGGTGCCACTTTTTGAAGGGCCTCTGGGAACAGTTGGGGATTGTATGCTCTGGGCAGAAAGAGCAGCATAAAGTTGCTCTCGCCGACATCCTGTTGGGGTCCGTTGCACGTGCTCCAGAGGGGCTGCCCACAAACCCAGATGTCCCCAGAGGCTCCCATTTGTTCCCCAAAGTTCTGGATGCCCTCCCAGATACGCTTGATGTCACAGATTCCAGACGGGTAGCCATGTTAGTCTGGGGTGGCAAAATAAAACAGGAGTCCAGGGGCACCGTAAAAATGAACAAACTCGCTTCCAGCAGCAGCTTTGACCAGGCCAAGCTCACTTCTTCAGATGCACAGGGGTGCAAAGCCGTGGTGCCTGGCAGAAAGGTGGAGCCAAAGGGGACCCTTCTCCCTTTTTCCCTAGCAGGAAAGCTGGTTAGTTCCAATCCATGACCCAGTCCAGTGGGTCACCAGTTCACTCAGCTTGAGTGCCAGACAAGCCAAGGGGGCCGGACTTCAGCTGCACCTGTGTGATGTCTGACGGCATCTGTTGATCTTACGTCCTCCTTCCTGCACCAGATTGTACTGGTTACCCGTCTGCCTCCAGCTGGCCTCCAGTTGCCTCACACCCACCCAGGGCGGATTAGTCAGCCTTTTGAGTGGATCTTGTTTTGAACTTGCCTCTCTTTGTAACATGGGCCCCGTGGCTTTATACTCCTTACCAGGACTGGGCTGGAATCCTTCTAGTGCCGCTGGTCTCCCACTGGATTTTGTCTGCCCTCGGCTGGGGAAAACCTCAGATTTGGAGAGGGAGGAGTTTCATCCCCTGCACTCCCTTGGCTTGGACCTCTAGTGCTACAGTGTCCTCTTGAGATGGGAAATAGTAAAGAGTCCAGTAGCACCTTTAAGACTAACCAACTTTATTGTAGCATAAGCTTTCAAGAACCACAGCTCTCTTTGTCAGATGCAACTTTATTGCAGCATAAGCTTGTGAGAACCACAGCTCTCTTCGTCAGATGCAACTTTATTGCAGCATAAGCTTTCAAGAATCACAGCTCTCTTTGTCAGATGCAACTTTATTGCAGCATAAGCTTTTGAGAATCACAGCTCTTTGTCAGATGCAACTTTATTGCAGCATAAGCTTGTGAGAACCACAGCTCTCTTCGTCAGATGCAACTTTATTGCAGCATAAGCTTTCAAGAATCACAGCTCTCTGTCAGATGCAACTTTATTGCAGCATAAGCTTTCAAGAATCACAGCTCTCTGTCAGATGCAACTTTATTGCAGCATAAGTTTTCAAGAATCACAGCTCTCTTCATCAGATGCAACTTTATTGCAGCATAAGCTTGTGAGAACCACAGCTCTCTTCGTCAGATGCAACTTTATTGCAGCATAAGCTTTCAAGAATCACAGCTCTCTGTCAGATGCAACTTTATTGCAGCATAAGCTTTCAAGAATCACAGCTCTCTGTCAGATGCAACTTTATTGCAGCATAAGTTTTCAAGAATCACAGCTCTCTGTCAGATGCAACTTTATTGCAGCATAAGCTTTTGAGAACTTTATTGCATCTTTATAAGCTTTTGAGAACTTTATTGCATCTGACGAAGAGAGCTGTGGCTTTCAAAAGCTTATGCTGCAATAAAGTTGATTAGTCTTAAAGGCACCACTGGACTCTTTACTATTCTGCAACAACAACCCTCCTTTGAAAGATTTTCCTTTTGGAATGACTGAAATGCTTTTTAAAAGTTTTACTCAAAACGTATAGTATAAAAAAATTATATAAGACAACCTCTGAGTAATAATTCCTATTTATACTCTAATTCAGTATTTTCAAGGATATGTTTATTATTTAAACGTGAATAATTTTGGCAATACATATTTAAAGAGTTCAGTGTTTTCAATGTTATAAAACTTAACTTGATATCCTAACAAGCTATTTATTATACACTTGCTTTTGTTGACCTTTTCCCCCCCACCTCCCAGATGGCAACAGCTAAAGCCTGCGTGCCAGGACAGCGTGGGGGGGGGGGGCTGCGGTTAGCAGCTGTCTCTCAGACATGGGGGGTACATTTGCAATTTACGTGAGTGAAAAATGAAGCCATCTTTATTTCTAAATTTCCATATTTAGAAATAATTGAGCTATAGAATAGAAAAATAAGCTATAGAATAGAACTGAGCTATAAAATAGAAAAATGAGCTTCAGTGTGATAGGAAAGTACATACTGCATATATTTCAAATGTTCTGGGTTTTATTTCCCCATGACTTTAAAATTTCTGGAATTTTTACATCCCCTCCCTGAAGAATACTTTGCGGAGTCCTCTGTTGCGTCTTTCTCTTCTGCCACCGAAACATCCTGATGGTTATCCAAAACTGGCCCAAAATCAACCGTTTCATGGTGAACAAGTAAGGCCTGCTCTCCCCCTTTTCCCTTTGCGCTGCGGTCCGTGTGTGGGGCTGTCCCTGAACGCAAGGCACAGACTACTAAAGGGGGCTTGGCCTCCCCTTCCCATGAGGCTCCCAGTTATCTGCTCTCATGCAGTGAGGGTGAGACAGCTGGGGACGGGGGGGGGGTGGCTGGGGGGGGAGTAGAAAGGCTGCAGTGCTTGTAAGACAAACCCCCTCCCATGTCTGTTCTCTTCACAGCAAAATCGTGTATTCAGGAGCCGTAACGCTGCTTCTGGCGAGCCTCACGTTCCCCCACGCACTGGGGCAGTATATTGGTGCAAGGGTAAGCGAGACCCCGCTGGGGGCTGGAAGGCCAGCGCCCCACTCCGCATGCACACTCAGTGCTCCAAAGGAGGTGTCCCTTCCCGTGCCCCATGGTTATGAAAGAGGGCAGGGATGTGAGCTCCATCCTCCCGCAAGACAGCTCTTCTCAAACTTTGGGTGGCTGCGGGCATTCTTGTCTTCTGTGCCAGGCCTGAGGCCCTAGGATTCCTATATGGGAAGAGGTGTGAAAGACAAGTGCACCTGAGCATGTGCAAAGGGCACACAGGAGCAGCCCCACCCAGCATACACACTCTGGGGCATTTGTGGGGGGGGGGGATGTTTCCAGGGCAGGAGGGCAGACCTCCGGAGGCTCTTCAGCCTCGGGCACAATCCAGCTTGGCCAAAGGCCTGGCTCGGCGTGCCTCCTCTCGTTTCCAGCTTTCCATGAAGCAGCTTCTGGAGACCTTTTTCAATAACATGACTTGGGGGCTGGAAGAGGCGTTCCTGGGCAATGCCACCCGGCAGCACCCCAACGCGAGCGACGGCGATGGCTGGCTTCAGTGGACCCACCCGGACGTCTCCATGCTGGAGATGCTCTCCATCTTCCTCGTGGCTAAGGTGAGTCCCTGGATGCCCCGGGGGTGGTGGGTGGTGGTGGGGGGCTTCCTCTGACACAGTCGTCGTTGTCCTTGGCTGTTTTCACGCTTGCTGCCCTTTCTCAGAAACTTCTCCACCACGTGTTTGCTCTTCCTCTGCGGTCACGGATTTGCTGTTGCGCCCAGGGTCCCTCTGCTGTGTGGCCGCTTCTTGCAAAAGGGGGCTCGTGCCAGGCTGCCTTGAAGAGGCCTGGGAGACTCCCAGGCTTCTCTCAGGCCCGAGACATGTGGCTGCTGCTGCTGCTGCTCCCCCTTTGTCCCCCCCTCGCACCCTGGGACAGCCGAGTACACCAGCTGGCTCCAGAAGTTCCCGTCATCAGCAGCCACAACCCACCTTCCTTGTCCTCTGCTCTCCCCTCTCCACCCCCCCCCCCCCCCGGATTCTCTCTGAAACTCAGACCCCCCCCTTCCCTGCAGCTCACCCATCTTCCTCTTTTCGAATAGTTCCTCATGCTGCTTGTGGCCACCACCATGATTGTGCCTGCTGGATATTTCCTCCCTGTCTTTGTTTATGGTGAGAATCTGCCCTGCTTTGCTAGAGAACCCACCGGGTCCCTTGAAGACGCCTTGCTGCTTTGCTGGGAAACACGCACGTCCTGACCCCAGCCTGGCAGCACTAAGCAGCCATGTGCCTGTCCGGCTTGTGCCTAGAGGCTCTGGGCATGCCCCCCCCCCGGCTGACTGAACCACTAGCTCCCCCCCCCCCCCGCTTACTGGAGGACCCCTGGCTCCTGCTCCTCAGCGCCTGTCGGCCCCCCTCCGTCTCACTGAGGCTCTCATTCTGGCCTTCATCTGCTTTGCCAACAGGAGCAGGTCTGGGCCGGCTGTACGGTGAGGTGATGGCCAAAATCTTCCCTGACGGCATCATCTCTGACGGGATCCACATCCAGATCACGCCTGCTGGCTACGCCCTGGCAGGTAAGCCCCCCCACCCCCCACCCCCGGATGCCCAGGAGCAGTTCCACCCCGTGCCAGCAAGGGGCACCAAGCGACAGCTCTGTCCCCTCCCCCCCCCTGCAGGTGCGGCAGCCTACTCCGGGGCTGTCACCCAGACCATTTCCACGGCCCTGCTGACCTTTGAGCTGACTGGACAGATGTCCCACATCCTGCCAGTGCTGGTGGCCGTGCTCATCGCCAACGCCATCAGCCAGCGTGCCCAGCCGTCCTTTTTTGATGGGATCATCCTCGTGAAGAAGCTCCCCTTTCTGCCCAAGCTGTCCTTGGGCAAGAGCGGGTGCGTGCTTTCGGGAGTCCTGCAAGAGGGGAGGGCTCTCGTGCAGACAAGCAAAGGATGCTGGGAGGCAGGACTCCTGGGTCCTCCAGCAAAGAGGGGTTTCAGGAAGGCGACTGTGAGACAGGACAGTACCGGGTGCTCTGGCTTCCTGGGAAGGGGGTCTGTTAGGGGGAAGCCGGAGAGACTGAGCCTTATTTGCTGGCAGAGGAGGAGGGGGGTCCGGTGGGTTAGAGTTGGGTGCAGCTGAGCAGCGAGGCTCCTGGGTTCCCCCATCTATTCTGTGCCTCTCTTTTCACTCCCAGAGGCCATGATATTTATGCCGAGGATTTCATGGTGACCAATCTCAAATATTTGACCCGAGAAAGCAAATTCAAGGATCTCCGGACTTTGCTCAAAGTCTCCAGCCTGAAAGAGTTCCCCCTGGTGGACTCTGAAGGTAAGTATCAGCCCCGCATCAGGTCCCCCAGAGGAGAGTTTGGGAGACCCTCGAGCAGAGGACATCCCAGCCCCACCGCGACACCTGCTCAGAATCTCGCTCTTACCTCCACCCCGTTTCTGCAGAATCACGTGTTTTGTTGGGGTCCGTTAAGCGGAAATGTCTCTCTGACCTTCTGTTGGACCAACTGAGTGCCGAGAAGAGATTTCAGTACATGCTCAGCCAATCGGATGGAGCTGCCAGAACTCAGGAGCTTGTGAGTAAACAGCAGCCTTGCCGTAGGAATAGACTAAGCCCCAAACCTGATGGGAAAGGGACTTTATTTTGGGATGGGTGTGGGCCGGGTGCTTGAATGTTACTGGTTCAGCTGCACTTGTAGCATGAGTGCTGTAGACCTGTGAGGGGCAGATCATATCTGGGCATGTCTGGTGGCCCACAGGAGTTTTTCGTTGGCCCCCAAGCTGCTTAATGGTGTGTTGGAACCCCGCCTTCCGGGACTGCAGAGTCTCCTCATAGGCAGTGCTGGCTTTAGAAACAGGAAGAACTAACTGGCCCCCTAACTGGAGCCCTCAAGAATAAGCAGAGATTGAGGTGAGGGGGGGGGGGGAGATTGCCTGCTCCTGCTTTAGACACTTGCATTGATGTTTTGGGAGGACGGGTCGTCCTATCAAATGCCAGGTCCATATAAACCAGACTACCCTCAGGTCTTCCTCAGGGACCCCTCCTGCAGCCAGCCCTTTAAGATGTCTTGTTCTCCTGTTCCAGCCCCTTTCATTTGAAATCTTCAATATAATTCTCAACATGGCCCCATCTGTGGAGACTTAAATCTGGCGATTTGAGCCATGAACAGACAAGACAGGTCTTTCTACAAATCTGAGAAAAGCCCCCAATTTGCAGAAAAATCTGGAAAAAAAATTGGGAGGCTAAACTTGTACTTTCAAGGAATGAACACCCTTTGAGATCTCAGTGGCTACTGTGGGAATTGCTAGGCAACCGCAGCAATATCACCAGCTTTCAAACCTTTGTTTCTGTAAGCAAAAAGTGTGGGACAGGGCCCTCGCCAGGGCTGTTTTGGCCTTCCATTCTGCCCCTGCTCCTCTGCTTCCTGCTCATCAGGGCCAGGAGCAACCTGTGGGCAACTTGCTACCATGCAATTTGCGTGACTCACCCAGATATGGCAGTGGCTACCAGACAACTTGATGCCAGACAACTTGCCTGGGCCCGGTGGCCACCTCCACAAAACTTGAGAGACTTGACTGGGCCTGGTAGAGGCCGTGACATAACCCACTTGAGTGGCTTTTTACCGCACAACTTTTGCAACTTGGAGAAGGGTGGGGTCTAAATGAAGTAAATAAATATTAAAGCTGCAGACTTGGTGAGGGCAAATGAAAGACAGGTTGGTTGGTGAGTGGGAAGGAGAGAAGGAAAGGGGGAGAAGTTATGGGGGAGCCTGGAGGAAAGGGGAAGCAGTGCGCAGAGCTGGATACAAGGGGAAATGGAGTGACCCCGCAGGCCCTTGTTCTTAAATGTTTTAAGAACTGCCTGGTTGCATTTTCTGATGCTGCATGAAGGGTTTTCCCAATATTCTCATTTGCAGGAACTGGGTGGACATGAAGAGAAAAGTGAGAAATTTGGTGAGAGCAGCGACGTTGTACCTGGTGGGGGGCGGGGGGGTGGGGGGGTTGTTGTTCCAGGACAGACAGAAATTGGGCGTCATCAGTGCAGAGGCAAAGCTGCTGCTGTTCCGATGAGAGTGCAACATTTGGGTTGCCTGCCTGGGCGGGGGGCAGGGTCCCTCTGCCAACAGGGACAGCTTTTAGATCTCAACACCACCATAGGTGACTCGTGGCAAACCGTGCCACGTGTGATCTGGCCCTCAGTAACAGATTTAACGTGTCTCTGGAGCTACGTCAGCAGAGAGGCCGCGGACACATCCTGGATCAACCGCTTGACCACGTCTAGCTGCAGCGTGCAGGACCCCCCCCCAGCCCCCCAGCCCCAGGGTGGTGCCTCTCCTCTGATCCCAGGCTGACATCTGTGGTGGATTTTTGAATCTGCAAAATGTATTTCACAAGCATTTTAATTAATCACGTCAATGTCCTGCCCAGTTTGCTTCCCAGTTGCTGGGATCCCCCTTCTGAGCTGCTTCATTCACAGGCTGGGCCAACTGTCCTTATTCCAGACGCTGCCATTGTCACAAAAGTCCCTTCCACTTTGATATTTTGGCCATAATACCCAAACAAAAGCAGGCAGGAAGGAAGGGGAGAGGGAAGGCCACCATGCTGCCCAAATCCACTGATCCCCCCCCCCCAAAAAAACTGGGCTTGCTTCTAATGCAGAAACGTCCAAAGAAACCAGGGGGTCTTCTTTTGATGCCGCCGAGACCTCACTGACCAAAGACGTGGAGGAAGAGGTAGGGAGCAGTGGCCCCGGGTGGGTGGCCCCCAAAGACCTCTTCTGGATCCTTGCTGTTGATTCTTGACTTCACCAGCATGCTTTTGATTCCAGCCATTGAGAAGTGCGGCAGGGAGTGGAGATCATCCGTCCGAAAGAGAGAAGCGCATGCGCTACTACAACATGGTATGTGAGGAGGCGGGACTCCTCCCCGGGCTGTGGGGATGGGCAGGGAGTTCTCTGGATCCAGCCAAGGAAAAGGCCTTCGGATGGGTCAAGAGGGGGTTCAGGGCCTGGAGTCTGAATTTCGGGGTTCTTTGGCGAGGCCGTGAAGTCTGGGGGGATAAATTCAGACCCTCAGGTGGGTCTTCCCGGGGGATGGGCAGGGTTGCGTCCCAGCAGCGGACTGAGTCTCGGATGCTCCAGGCGCGTTCAGCCCCCCCCACCCCGCCCCCCAGCGTCCGAGAGGGAAGGATGCCACCTATAGCCAAGGCTCCCCCCTCCCTCTCCCTGCCCACAGGTGGAAGCCTGGGAGTGCCAGCAGCTGCAGGAAACGGTCCGTCTGGATGCCTTGACCCTTGACCCGGCTCCCTACCGCCTGCTGGAGGAGGAAACGCTTTACCAGGTGTGGGGGGGGGGCGCGGGGTGTCAGCCTGGCGCTCTGTATCAGGAGGAGCCCTTCTGGCCCACAGACCCCCTGATCTCCCAGGGTCTCTTTTGTGTGGCCCTCCCCCTGCAGGGGCTTCATCTCCTCAGCTGCTAATTCTGGGGGCCATTAATCTGGGCAGAGAGTGCTCCCCCCCCACTCCCTGCTCCTTTGTCACCACTGATGTGCAAAACTAGCAGGCCCAGACTGGCTGCGCTGGGCACACCACCCGGTCCCCCTGCAGACACCCCCGCGCCAAGGCCCCCTGGTCACGCGCTCGTGTCCCCAACAGTGTTACAACCTCTTCAACCTCCTGGGCCTCCACATAGCGTACGTGACCAACATGGGCCGCCTGGTTGGGGTCGTTGGCCTTAAAGAGGTGAGTGGGCAGCCGTGCGGGCTGTGGTGGGATAGGGCCTGGGACATGGGTGGGGTGGGGGCTCCCCCGAGGAGGGTGAGGCAGGAACGGTTTCGAGGGTTTGGGCAACCAGCAGACTGAGCACGTGCAGATCTCCACCCCAAACTCCTCTCTTTCCCCCATCAGCTAAAAAGTGCCGTGGAAGGTTGTGTCAAGGGCACCTTTACCAGCCGTGCCCGATGGCATTCATCTAGGCCTGCGGATGACCAGGAACTGAAATCGCTGGAAGAAGCCAAACGCGGGAGCTCCCTGGCCTAGGATGGCAAGGCCACCGGCATGGCCTGGCTCCACGTTCAGGCATCCTCAAGATACTCAGCTCGCCTGGCTTCCCCTACTCCTTCTCTGTGGATCGTGAATGAAGCCAGAAGGACAGAGGGTCTTGCGGGGGGCATATTTTTCTGAACTTGGCGGGGAGGGTGATGAAAAGCCGAGTGTTGGGCTAGGAGCTGAGAGACCTGGCTTCAACCCCCCCCCCGACCCCTTCTCCCTTCAAGGAAAGTTGCCTGGGCAGCCTCTGGCCAACGACCCCCCCCCCCCAGCTCTGAGCCTAATGCCTCTCACAGGGTTGCTGTGGGGATAAAACGGAGGAGGGCAGAACAAAAAGCTGCTTTGAGTCCCCAGAGGGGAGAAAGGTGGGGGTAGAAATGTCTAAATCAATAAACGTGTGCGGCAGAACTCGGAAGCCCTTCCAGTCTTGGGGGTGGGCTGAGCAACCTGCAGGCTAGGAGCTGTGAGGGGGGGGGAGGCTCTGAAGGGGGGCAGTTTGGACATGGGGAGGCTGAGCACGCTGGCTTAGAGATCGGATCGGTTCTTGCTGATCTGCTGAACTGGACTGGTCACGGGGGCTGTCAGGATGTCACCAATGGAGTGCCTTCCGGGTCTTGGTTTTCTCCCCAAGCAGCGGTGGGAATCCCAGCTGCAATGCAACATCTGGAGTCCCGGTGATGGCAAGCCGCAGCAGGTAAGGGGCAAGCGGAGAGCCAGGATGCTGCCCCCCCCCGGCCCCAGCCTTCTTTAATAGTTGCTTTGAACACTGCTGGGGCAGGCACAGGGGGAAAAGACCAGTATGGATATTTTAAAAAACACATTTATTATTTGCCAAGACCATAACTGTAAACAATAAATTAAAACGATGCAAGAAACAAACCACTGCACAGCTGGCATATAAAATGTCCGGGGGGCCATAACAAGATGAGTGAAGAAGAGCAGCCATTCCTCCAGGCCCCGGGGAAAGGGACCCCCCCCACACACACACACCCCTTTCCTGGCTGCTGAGTTCAGAACTCTGCCCCCTCCCATCTCTTTCATAAGGCTGTGAATCCCAGTGGGAAGGGAAATGGGGTGGTGGGGAGGGTCAACACCCCCGAGTTCTTTGGGAGTGGACCAGGTCCAAACCCTGGGTGGTTGGGGGCGGGGGGCAGTTCCAGGTCCACATTCTGAGGGGAGAGGTGGCCTCCTCTTCAAGCTCCACGGGAGGGCTGTCGAAAGGTGGGGGGGAGGGGGAGGCCGCAGCCTCCACAAGGGTCCTGGGATGGGAAAGGGGTGGCTGCTGTGTCTGTTCAGGGGCATTTCCGCTCCACGCACTGCTTCCCCCCTTCCTCATATTCCTGTTTGGAAATCCACATTTGCTGGAAAGTGCCCTGGAAAGAGGAAAAGGAGAGGAGAGAAACCTGGGCACCCTGGCCCCTTACTGCCCCCCCCCAGGTACCACTGCCTGCCCCATCAGAGAGGGCACTCCCTTTCCCGCAAGCCCCCTTCCCCCCTCCCCCTGTGCTGGCCCCCTCCCCTCCCGCCTAGGGTCTCCTTTGAACCCTCCTTGGAGAAGCCGCTCTCGCTCTGCCCGGAGCGCCCTAGGCCCCAGCGCTGCCCAGCCCAGCCCGACTCACTAGAGAAGCCAGGATGGATCCCCCAATCCAAGGGCTGAACCTCCTTTCCACGGTGCTGTTGCTGGCGATCAGTTTCAGGCGCATGCTCTGGGGGGAAGGGGAAAGAAACGGGGGGGGGGGTTAACATCCCATAATGCTCTTTGGAGGCCCTCGGAGGATTCGCAAGATGCGCATGGCCCATTGCTTCCAGGGGAGCATGGTTTGATGCCGCTCAGTCATTCCTTGAAGCCACCCATTTGGAGTCCTTCACTGGAAAGAGCTGGACTAAAATAGATAAACGCCCTAGAAGTTTGCACGGCACGTCGCGTGAAATTCCCTCTTAACCGCCCGGCACTCTCGGCCTCCCTGAGCCACGTCTTCCTGGAGCTGCCCAGTCTCCAGCCAAGGCCCTGCTGCTTCCTGCATCCTGCCCATTTCTCCCCTTTCTGCCTCTCGGTCTCCGTTTGGTTAATTACTTCCTGCTCGCTGGCCGCGGCCTGCAGCTGCCCTAAACGGACCTGTAACCCGTTCCTCTTGTGCAGGATGTGTGCATGCATTTGTTAACTTTCTCTTTCCAGCCAAAAAGGCGTATCATTAATTTTCTGTTTTATTATTATAATTGCACAATTACGGAATTATGATCATGAAATTGGCTGCAAAGAGAGAAAGCAGGAACAAGAACATAAGAATTAAGCTGAGAAACATATGAATTAGGCTGATCCTGCACTGGGCAGGGGGTTGGACTAGATGGTCTGTATGGCCCCTTCCAACTCTATGATTCTATGATGAAACAGAAGCCACCAAAAGAGAAGGAGCAAAATCTACAGGGACAGGAGCCGCGAGAGGCCCCGATAATGCTCTGCCAGGCCATATGGGACAGGCTGGCGTGGCAACTGCATTTTAGGGTTTTTTTAAAAAAAATCATAATTCATGTCTGAAAAAAATGGAGAAACGACAGGACATTCTAGCTGGCAACTGGTAACCAGTCACGTCGTGTGGCCTGTCTGCAATAACAACAACATTCGATTTATACACCGCCCTTCAGGATGACTTAACACCCACTCAGAACGGTTTACAAAGTATGCTATTATCCCTGCAACAACAATCACCCTGTGAAGTGGGTGTGGCTGAGAGAGCTCCTAGAAGCTGTGATTGACCCAAGGTCACCCAGCTGGCTTTGAGCGGAGGAGTGGGGAATCAAACCCGGCTCTCCAGATTAGAGTCCTGCCTGAGTGGAGTGGATGAAGGATTTTAGTTCCAGGCAAACAACCAGTGTACAATCAACAACATTACCCTGAGAACCCTTCCACAATTTTGAGAAAGATGGAAACTTTATTTTAAGCCCTAGGATAAAACTGTCCACTTTGGTTCTGGGAGATGAGCAGAACTGTAGATTTAGCTACAGTTCCCCTACTGTGAGCCAGTTTGGTGTAGTGATTAAGAGTGGCAGGTCTCTAATTTAAAGTGCTACATCTTCTGTAGATCTTGTACAAACTAGCCTGAGAAAGAATTCTGTGTGATCTGAAAGCCTGCACCCTTCATTTGAAACAAGCTGGCCAAGCAAAGGTGTGAGTCCCTAGTCTTCTGCTGCATGTTGCACATCCCATCCAAGCTTGCTCATGTGCTCACCGGTGGTGTTTTCTGGGACAGTTCTCGGTTGAGGCGATCTGTGAAACCTTGCAGCAAGGTGGTCCCCCCAGTGACGATGACGCTGCCGTAAAGACCCTGCAGAGGAGAGATGAGATCAGATGAGCCAGGGATTACTCCCCACCCCACCCCTTCACTGTGGCATCGCTCCTCCCTGCTTTTCAACAAAAGAAGCCCTTTGATGACGGAAGTCCTTTTCTGTGGTCCACCTTCTGCCGCTGGGATATGTCGCTGCATGCATCAGGGATGCTGGAATTAGCGAGAACTTAATTTTTGAAAAAATCTGGGTATAAAAGTGCAGAGATTTTCAAGAAGTGCAGAACTGTTCAACTGTATAACACAGCACAATGATTTATCAGCTGATGTGACGGCAACTCCCCCCCCCCATGCCACCTGTTGAACTTCTGCCCATCCTGCAGTTATCAAAGGGAGCATCAAGGTCAGTATTGTCTGGAAGCTGCTCTCCAGGGTCTCGGGCGGAGCTCTTTCCCCGTCACCTCCTGCCTGGTCCTTTCAACTGCAGAGGCCAGGGATTGAACCCGGGGCCTTCGCATGCCAAGCAGAGGCTCCACTGAGCCATGCTTCCACCCCACTTCCACGCTAGGGGCCCAGGCAGGTGTCCCAAAAGAGGGCAGAGCTTGGGAAGAAAACGTCGCCCTGTAATGAAGGTGACTCACAGGACGGATGTCAATGTCGCACATCCCGATGCTCGTAGTGACCACATGGCCAACCCCTAACATTGTGTTCCCGGACAGGCCCTAGAGAGGTAACACAAGCAAGCCCCGATTTACACATTACCAAACAACCCATTTAGAACACAGGTCAAGTACATACAGTGAATTGTGCATGCCCCACCGCCTCCCTCCCTCCCCCCTTCCCTCAGTCCTCCCCCAGCTCCCGTTCTGCCCTTTTCTCCCTTCCTCCTCTGGCCCCCAAGCCTCTCTCACCTTCACGTTGGAGGGGTCAAAAAGCCCTTCTGGGATTCTGAGTCGTTCTGCTCCATAGTCTGTATTGTAACCGTTGGGCATTTCATAGTGGACGGTGGGCATCTGGGCAGCTACCCTGCTCCGGAAAAGGGAGGAGAGGAAAGCAGGGTACGGTGCCTGCCCACCCACTCATCGGTGTTGGGGGCATGCCCTCCTGCCCACCCGCCTTCTGCGGAGCTTCTGATGCTAAAGGGTCACATTCCAAATACCTTTTATTCATCATTTTGCCCACCGCACATTCTATGGATCACAGCCATGGCGGGCCCACGCCACACTAACACAACCGGGCCAACTCTGGAGGTAGACACTTCAACCAGAACTACCACTCTGCCAGCCTCCGGCCTCAGTTTCCAAGACCGCCCCCCCCCGCCAAGTACAAAAGGGCAGTAAGGTGCTGGAACACACAAGGTTCCGCTCAAGTGCTCCTTGTTCCTCCCTGCAGGCGCTTTTCTGCCAGGGTTCCACAGTCCGTAGAATTGTGGCCCAGGGTCAGATATGCCACTGGCCCACTTTGTGGCCATTCATGGCACCAGCCCACGCCCTAAAGACGCGGCCCCATCTGCTGGGAAGGACTTCGGTGCCAGTCTCGGCGGGCTTGCGTGGGAGTGGTGGACTGGGCCCCTGACGGATCGTGTCCCTCCCCCTCCAGCTCTGCCACCCAACATGTGCCCCACCATGACCCACAAGCCTGCCCTGCAAGCCCCACTATATATGGGCCGTGCTTAGAGAGAACCAATGAGGATGTAGAAGCTGCGAAGGGACCGAGGCATTTCATAGCAACTAGCCCCAGCCTGGCCTTCCAGGACAGAAAAAGCCAACCAAACATGCAAGCCAAATGGGAAGCAGAGCGGAACCACAGATTTTGCAGTCTGACCGGGGCGGGGGGGGGATCCTCCACTCCCATCCCCCATGCAGCCCCCACCCCACTCACTGTTCATCGTACGGAGAATCTGACACTTGCAGTACCGAGGCCTGGAAATCTTGTATGACCTCCTGGAGGGGAGAGGAGGAGGCCCATCAGAACAGGTGCCACCCCCCCCCACACCCCCCCCCCGCACAGCCCACTCCACCCAATTCGTGCCACCCTCCACCCAGGAGTTCTTTCTGCTTCTCGACCCTCTCTTTAAAGGCGGCCTGTGGCAAGACGGTCAGGCTGGCATATGGCCCCCCCCCCTTTCCAAGGCTAGACCGAGGAGCAGCAGTCCTGGAGCCCCCTCCACTCAGGCACCAGCCCAAGGCCAGCCCCTGCCTGCAGCCATAAACGCCACACCGATCAGGCTCCAGCTGGCTCAGTTTTTTTTTTTAATTTTAGCTTAGAGGAAACATTTTTCCATTTTATTTGCTTTTACACAATGGGAATCGATGGAGAGAGATGCATACTGACACACAGGTTTGTCATCCTTAGGTCACCCGATCAGCTAAATTTGGTGTGCAAGCAAGCCACGTAACAACATTGTGAAATGGGGGGAAATGCGACATAAGAGAGATTCAAAAGTTGCATAAATGGAGGGGCGATGCCTCCTTGCCTGGAGTATCATGTGGTTTTGAGCCCCCCTTGACCCACCCACCCCCTCTGCTTCCCTAGAGCCGTGGGTGCCGGGATCCTTCCTCTCTCTGGCTCAGTGGTCCTCCCCCTCACCAAGGCACCTGACACCCGGAATTAGGGTTGCCAACCTCCAGGAAGGGCCTGGCGATCTCCCAGAATTCCTACTGATCTCCAGACTACAGAGATCCGTTCCTCTGGAGAAAGTGGCTGCTTTGGAGGGTGGCTTCCACGGCAGCCCTTCCCTGCTAAGTTCCTTCCCAAGCTCTGCCCCTGAATCTCCAGGAATTTCTCAACCTGGAGTTGGCGACCATATCTAGCATCCTGGCCCCAGCCTCCCCTCCCTCTGCGCCTCCTGGCTTGACTCCCCCCGGGCCCCTTGCCAAACCCAGCGCTCCTGCTGCTCTCACGTTGCACATGTAGTTGTGCCAGGGCTTGCTGACTTGCGGCAGCTTCTCCTTCTTCTTCCAGTTCGGGGGGGCCCCTTCACGCACAGCCTCCTGTGGGGGCAAAGGGAAAGGAAGGGTTGGCTGGATCCCGGACTTTGGAATCAGAGGAGTCAGCCGTGTGAGTCTGTAGTAGCAAAATAGAAAAAGAGTCCAGTAGCACCTTTAAGACTAACCAACTTGACTGTAGCATAAGCTTTCGAGAACCACAACTCTCTTCGTCAGATGCATGGGCTTTGGCGAGCTCCCCCTACAGGCACAGCCCTTCTTCCTAGCTCCATGCCCACCACTCTCACCCCTTCGATGTCGTATCTGCTCTGACCCAAGCCCAGTTTTAGAAAGGCTAATAAGAATGGAAGGGAGGAAATCCCCTTTTGGCAGAGAGCTAATAAAAGTTCAGGTTTTTGAGTTACACAGGGCTCTTCATCAATCAGAGAAGCCCAAAAGGTGGCAAACAGAGCAAGCCTGTGCAGGTCTACTTAGAATCCTACTCAGGTCTATCCAGTGGGCTTCCAGGAAACTATTTGTCAGATTGCACCGTAATTCTCTGGGGAAGAGCGAGCCAGGGAGCGTTTGCTCATGCAGATGTCTTGAAGCTCTTCATCTTCGCACTCGGAGGAGGGGGAGGTGTGTCCCAGCCCTTTGCCCTCCTGCAGCCGTTTTCCTTAACTTGTGCATTGGCCCACTGGCATTAATAGCAGCACTGCGACAGACAGACAGCCCCCAGCCCCCCCCCACCTCATCTCGGTCCCCAGCCCCTCTGGCCTGCCTTGCCCTGCACTCCCTCCTCCGACTGCTGGTGGCTCTCCAGGTCTTGGACCAAGAAGCCTTTCCAAGCCCCTAAGACTGCCAAGATGCTGGGGGGGGGGAGGCCTGGGGCCTCCTGCATGCCAAGGGCCAGGGCCACTCCCGAGTTCCAGGCAGCAGCAGAATGGGGAGGGGTCAGTACCACCTTAGCGGCAATCATGTAGGGTGGGATTATCTCAATGTTCATCTCCTGGAAAAGTTCTCGACACTGCATGGAAATGAAGTCTCCGGCCAGTGGGGATTTCACAATTCCTGAAAGTCACACAGAAGGAAAGAGCTGAGAGTCCTCCCTCCTCACCTCATTTCCTCACCTGCAGAGGCACCCCCCAGTCCAGAGTCCCAGCCCCCAGAATCCTTTGCTCTGCAACGCTGGATATGCTAAACATGCTGAATGAGTCCAATTGAATTGGGTGTGTGTGTGTGTGTGTGTCAAAACGCAAGTCCCAGAGAGACAGCTTGGTGTAGTGGTCAAGAGCGGCGGGACTCTAATCTGGAGATCCGGGTTTGATTCCCCACTCCTCCTCCGCTCGAAGCCAGCTGGGTGACCTTGGGCTAGTCACGGCTCTCTGGAGCTCTCTCAGCCCCACCCACCTCACAGGGTGTTTTGTTGTGGGGATAATAATAACATACTTTGTAAACTAGTGGGCATGAAGTTGTCCTGAAGGGTAGTATATAAATCAAATATTATTATTATTATTATAACACTGATGGGGCAGTAGATTCAGGACAGATAAAAGGCAACACTTCTTTGCATGAGTGATTAAACGTGGAATTCCCTGCCAGAAGATGTAGTGATGGCAAGGGGCTGCATGGAGGACAGGAGCCTGAACGGCTACTGGCCGTGGCGTCTAAAGGGACCCCCCACATGCAGAGGCAGTCCACCTCTGAATCCCAGCGCCAGGAGGCAACAGCAGGGGAAGGCCTCGATGCCCTCTACGCCCTCTTGCTGGCCCTCCAGAGTAAGCGGCCGGCCACTGCGTGAGGCAGGAGGCCAGACTGGATGGAGCCCAGATCAGGTCTCAGCCTGCATGGGAACTGGACTCACTGGTCCTCGAGGGGCAGCCCTGCTCGTCTCTTGAAGCGAAAACAAACAGGAGTCTGAGGGCACCTGGAAGACTAGCAACGTTTTATTCCAGCATCAGTTTTCACGGGTGTGATCTCAGCTCCAGGGGCAAAGAGAGGATCCTCTCTAGGCAGACATTTTATGTAAAAGTTTTTTTTTTAAAGGAGGTGTGGTTCTGGGGCAAGGAAAGTCAGGAAATACAAAACGCAATCATGTAGAATTCTAATCTAATCATGAATTCTAATCTAATCATGAACCCTATTACTTTAGGCTAAACTAGTTAACGCCTGCAGTGGGGGGCGGGGGGGAGCATAAAAGGCAATCATGCAAAATATGGATCTAATTTTTAAACAGAAAGCAAATGCCCAGCTCTTGTTTTTTATTTATAGCCTGATTTTCTCCAGGGCTGGGACTGCTTCTCTGGGGCCAACACCCTCCTGAATGGACGCGGACCCTCCCCTCCCCCTGGGGGCCCCGTCCAACCTTGCTGGAGGATGTAACCGTCATGCACGGGGATGGCTGTGGTGTGTGTTGCCCCACTGTCCAAGACAAGGCCCGTGCTGCGTCCATTGGCAAACCTGAAGGTCTAAAGTCAAGGCTTCAGCGAGGAGAGTGTTGCAGGGCCGGGAGGGGGGCTTGTCCCCTCTGAGCTCTTCTGGCAACTCCTCTTTGATTCGTAACATTCATACTCTGCACTAAATGGGATAAAGGGAAATAGTGGCCACTGATCGAGTGGGTCTGTTTTGGTGGGTCTCCCTGCTTCTCCATGGCAGAAGGATACGCAGTCAGCACAGCGGTCTTGCAGAGGAAGAAGGCTGGGATACTGTAATGCTCGAACATCAGCTCCGTCAGCTTCTCACGCTTGGCACGCGTGTTCCACTGGGGGAGGGCAAAGAGGAAGACGGTGTCTTTCTAAACGAGGTGAAGGCCAGGCCAAAGGGAGGGAGCAGCTAAGGCTCATCCCATCATGCACTGGGCGAACCAAAGTTCTAACAGCCTAACCATTCTAATAATACCGTTAAGGAGAGGGTTGTGAAAATCCCCAAACGTGTTGGTAGGCACGGACTCATGGCACACGAGGGGAGCAAGGGGAAGGGGTGGGGAAGGGCACCTACCGGAGCCTCAGACATGAGCACTGGGTGCAGGTTGGGCTCAGATTTGATGTGTTTGTTGTAGGTGTGATCCAGTATGGCTTGGAAGCAATCCCAATCTTCAACTGAGGAGAGGGGCAGAAGAGGAGGAGGAGGCAGTGAGACCACTCGCCAGACCCCCGGCCCCACAATTCCCCCACTGTTTGAGGCCTGCCCCTTGGAAATGACAGGCCTCAGATCAAAGAGTTCTTCATGGTGAAATTAAGGAGAGTGATAACTACAGCTTCTGACCGTTTAAGAAACAACTGCATAATGCACTTCAACACACACTAGAGTTGTCCCAGTTAACGCCAATGCGCTTGGGACACAGCCACCAAGGAGGCAGTTTCAGGAGGTTAGCTGTGTTAGCCTGTGGTACGAGAGCAAGATTCGGGCCCAGAAGCACCTTAAAAACCAACAAGATTTCCAGGGCATGTGCTTTCCAGAGTCAAAGCTCCCTTCGTCAGTCGCCAAGGACTGCCAGGTGAGGGCTATAGGACAGCACAGGAGAGGCTAAACGTTGGGCAGAAGCTACAGCAGAGAAGAGCAAAAAGAGGGGCTGCCTCTCTCACAAAGCTCAACCATCGTGGCCTCCTACCCAAGGACTTCTGGGAACTGTGGGATGTCCAATCCCAGGTTGCCCCCTTCCAGGACACCCAGATCCCATCACACCATCTCTAATCTGGGAGTGGACAAACAGGCAAGGTAGCTGCTATAGGCGTAGGAGCCCTGGCCAGAGAAGCAGATGGCCCACGGAACAGGGACATCTTCCCCGTGTGCTCCATACTCATCCCATTCTTGAGCGGCGAGAGGACCTCCGTGCTTTCCCGCGGCACATGCAGGGAATTGGTGTCAATATAATAGACCTTCCCTGCCTTCTTCTCCTTGTCTCCATCAAGCTCCATGGCCGACTCGTCATGGGACAGAAAACCCACCGAGGTGGGGAAATCTGCCTGCAAAGAGACCAGTGGCTGTGTAGGAGGGCAACTGGGAACAGCCGTCCTCCCCCCGCCCCCGCCCCGCAAGAAATGCTAGCTCTGGCACACCCCGGAGGGGGCACAGGAGGTGAGGCGGCATACGAAAACGGGTGCCTGCGTGCAGAGACAGCTATTGTGGATTCATACCTTAGGGCAGTCCTCTCCAGCGTAGCCAGCCCGCACGGAGAAGGAGCCGATGTCGAACACCAGCGCCCCAACCTCATCTGAGAAAGAACCAAAGAGACGTCAGTATGCAGGTGCCAGCTTTTGGGACCGTGGGTGGGAGACATCTCTTCAAGACAGAGCTGGCCAGCGAAGGGCCTCGGGAGGAGAGACAGCTCCGTATTGCAGCGTGCAGGAGACCGCAGGACTCCCCTTGGCACCCTCAAGTCAAAGGCTCTCCGATCTTCCTCTGCCTGAGCTGCTGCTCTGAGGGACCAATGCTCTGTCTGGGAACGAGGGGGGTCTGGATGTCCCTTTGCTGCTGGGATGTCCTCACTTAGGGTTCCGCTGCCTGGTGCTAAAATGCTGCTGGCTCTGGGGAGCAGGCAGCCGTTTACACATTTATACACAGAACCGCACACTAACCAAGAATATCTTAATCATGCGCACTTTCTCCAGGTTTGGATGTTTGAGCCAATCCACAACCTTACTATACATGATTCTCTATAAAGACATCAAACATCGCCCAAACAACAGAGAATATCCCTGTGGCACCTTAAAGACTAATACATTTATTGTGGGTTGCATGGGCTAGATCAGAAAATTTGGATGAACTTATTGCCACAACAAAATTGATTTTATTTTTTAAGTGACCAGTCAAATGCAACTGGCTGAAGAGAGTTTAGCTTTGAAACGGCAGGAAATTCATTCAAAGCGAACACAAGATTCTGAGCTAAGCTAACCTGGGGCAGGGCCAGTGCAAGACCTTCACAAACCTGAATCTCCCCCTCTACCCTGCCTAGGGTGTACTCTGCCAGGAAGTCCCCTTGCACATAGCATGTTGCACACCCTGTGCTGGGTGCTGGAATGCAGAAGCCGCTGGGATGGGGCCAGCTGTCTTGCCCTGCCTTGGTGGCAGAATTCCCTGAGCACAGAACGGACAGGCAGACACCCAGGGAGGGCTGGCTAGACATCTAGGAGTTCTCCCCAACACAGCAAAGCAGAGCACAGGCCAACACAAACTGTACCTCCACCATAGACCCCTCCACTCATCACGGCTCCACAGCAGCCCCAGCTCTCCTTTACAAGGCTCCTGAGGGTGCCCCCGGTTCTTGCCAAGGGGCTCTCCAGGGGCAGGGCCGGTGGATTCAGCACCAGGACCAGTGGACAGCAACGGGGGTGGTGGTGGATTGCAGAAGGCTAGAGAGAGAAAGGTGGAATGGGGGAAGCCATGCGTCATAGCCAATCAGGGCTCTGCACCCCCATCTCCAGCACAGTCCCTGATTGGTGGCCTTTGGAGACAATGAGAGAACAGCAGCATTCTTAAAGGAGCCAAGACTGTGGGGGCTGCATGGGGTATGGGGGGGGAGATAAAATGTAGGAGGTCGGCTCCCCCTTTAAAGAGCAATTCAGTTATAAAACACCCTTCCCAACATTTGTTATCAAAGGCAGTTGTGCTTTCAGATCCCCAAATGGTGGGGAAATAGGGGAGGTGGGAGCAAAGCTCAGAGCCCCAGGAATCAGTCCCAAGGTCTGCTGGCTTGGCTAACTTCTGCGTCTGGAAGGTGCAAAACTACCTTTTTTTAAAAAAGTCCACACCTTTACCTTTGGGCATGCGCAGAGTGCATCGCCTTCACAGCCAGCCTCTGTACGCCCGGGGCGTCAAGGTGGGCTTCACATTAGAAAGTCGATCCAGGCTTCAACCTCAACGTGTCCCTTTAGGAAACCATCAGTGGCTGCACATTGTCGAGCTGTTACCAATTCCAGTGCCCAAGTGGATTCGATGGGGAGGCTGCCCAACCATCACTGTTACTTCTCAATGGAAACAAATCAGAAATGCCAGTAAACAAATTCTGAATATTTAAAGAGGCCGCTTTTTCACAGTTCCTTTCTGGGTGCTGGTCTTTCCCCTCTCTGTCAATTCTTCTAGTTTTTAAAACAAACCTCCAAGTCCCTGCATTTCATAAAGACCTGACCTAAGCTTGACCTAAGTTTTGCTACAGACAGGTAGTCAGCAAAGATAGGGCATCAGCCCAGGGGGTGCTAAAAGCCACAGCTATGGGCTTCCCAAGGGTGGGCCTGGCTACACTCCACTGCACTGAAGCCAGGGCTCTGCCTTTCTGTGGGCAGTAACACGGGGGCATTTCCCCACCCTCATCCTTTTGGGTCTCAATCTCTCCACAGGCCCAAGAGCAGCTTTTCACCTCCCGTTCATAGAGGACAGGATGGCTGTGGGGCCAACTGCACCCACTGTGGGCAGGATGTGCACCACTATATATTCTGTGCAGCACCTGGCATGACAAACCCTGGAAGCGATGGGCAGGCTTCTCCTAGACCTCTAGGCCCCGCTGTTGCTAGGCAACTGGGCTCCAGGTGATGGAGAGGCCACCTTCAACACGCTGCAGCCAAAGTCGGTTCCAGGGAAACCAGTGTTGCCCAACTCCGATCCACCCATTTAGCACTGGAGTCCGGGGTGGGGGGAGTAGACAGGGCCAGAAACGTCTGTTCCAGAATTGTGTGTTTGTGGGGCCGGGGATGAGAAGCAGCCTCCCCATATTTATTTTCAGATTTGCATCCACAGACATGCACCCCACGTCCACAAGCCAGGAAAGGAAATCCACCCTCTCAGCCCCTCTTTGATGGCCTTTATTCCAAATCAAACGCAGCCAGGATCACATTTAAGACCATCAGAAGAGCCTGCCGTACCAGACCAGTGGCCCATCTGATCCAGCACTTTGTCTCGCACAGCGGCCGACAAACAGGATATAAGAGGCCGAAGCCTTCCAGCACTAGGATTTGGAGGCAGCCTGCCTCTGATGGTGGAGCAGTAGGCTGGGAGTCCAGGGGCACCTCAGAGACCAACAAGACTTTCAGGGTATGAGCTTTTGAGAGTCAAAGCTCCCTTCTTCAGCTTAGTCAGTTTCAGGTGGGTAGCCATGCTGGAAGAAGAGCAAGATTCTGGTCCAGTAGCTCCTTGGACCAACCCTAAGGTGCTACTAGGCCTGAATCTTATTCTGGAGGTTCGACTCTCAAGGGTTTATCTTGTTGGCCTCTCAGGTGTCACTGGACTCAAATCCTGCTGTTCTACTGCAGACCAGCATGGCTACCTACCTAAACTATCTGACTGCAGAGGTTGCCTTTAGTCCCCATGGCTAGTAACCACAGACAGACCTTTCCTTGTCCATGAATCTGTCTTTGAAGCAGTCTGTGCCTGTGGCCACCGCTGCTTCTACTGGCTGTGAATTCCACACCCCTCCTTGTGGAGGGAAGTTTTCTTTTTCTCTCTCCTGAATCTACGGCCTATCAACTTAATGGGCTACCCCCGAGAGCTAGCATTAGGGAAGAAGAAAAAGGCCCCCTCTCTTCCCCAGGCATAATTCCATAACCCCCAATTAGAGTGTAGGGTGTGAAGCACCTTTTATCCTCACAGCCTCCCTGGGAGGTAGGTGTGGCAGGCAGAGGACACCTGGCCGAAGCCTGGTCTCCCCAGGAGACTCAGCCTCCACTCTGCCCGCCCCCCACCCTGGGTGTGGATGGGATTGGTAACTCCAGCTTCAGAAATTCCTGGAGATTTGGGGACAGAGCCTGGGGAGGGAACTCAGCTGGGTATAATGCCACAGAGCCCACCCTCCAAGGTGTCCTTCTCTCCAGGGGAATGGATCTCTGTCGCCTGGAGATCAGTTGCAATTCCGGGAGATCTCCAGCCACTACCCGGAGGTTGGGAACCCTGGTGCTGAGACAGCCGGCTTCCCAGCCGAAGCCCCTCCCCCCCGATTTCTCATGCAGCCGCTTTACACTGCTGGAGGAAGGGGAGGGGGAGCTCAGCCTCCCTCCTGGGGTTGCCAGCCTGCAGCGATCGGCTCTCCCGGGGGCAATGGCGGCGTCAGAGGGGCGTCCACGGCCCCGCTTCCCCGGTGAGCTCCCTTTTCCCTCCAAATTCAGCCTTCCCCAGACACCTCCCGGAAATCTCCCGGAATGTCCCAGACTGGAGTTGGCAACCTTGCCCCGGCCCCTCTCTCCCCACCCCTGCCGGTGGTCTCTTCCAGCGGGGGGTTTGACCCCCCCCCCCGGCCGCAGCTGCTGCCACTGTCGCCTGGCGAGCTTTGGCCTCTCCTGCTCCCCCCGCCGAGCGCCGTGGTCTCTCCCGCCCCCTCCCTCCCTGGGAAGTGGCTTCGCCCGCGGCCGGCTCTGGGCGCGGCCGGCGGGCTCCGAGGCGGGGCGCATCACCGCGGCCGGGCGGGGCGGGATCGCTCCGCGCACCGCGAGTCGAGTCCCGGCCGCCGCCGCCGCCGCCGCGCCCAGCAGAGGAAGAGCGCGCCGATCCCTCCGCCTCCAGCGCGGCGGCAACGAGTCCCACCCCCACCCTCCCCGGCGGCGGCGGCGGCGGCGCTCTCAGCAGGTAGGTGGGGGGCTCCAGCCGCAGGGACCCCGCTCCGCCCCTCCGCGGCCTGCAGGCTCCTGGGCGCCACCTCCGCCGGGACCCCGGGAGCGCCCGCCGCCGCCGCCGCCCCGTCCACGGTCAGCCCTCCGGGGGCGCAGGACGCCCGGCTCCCGGCTGCGGCGGGCAGCGCTGGCCTCGGTCCGGCGTGCTAGCCGGGCCCCCCCCGCGCCCCCCCCCCCCTCCAGCCGCCCGGCCGGCCTGGCTCTCGGCGCCCCGCCGTCCCCCGGCATGGAGGCGGGCTCCCGGGCTGAGCGGGAGGGCAGCGCGGCGGGCGAGCCCCCTGCCCGGGGCGCCACTCGCGCCTGCAGGGCCTGTGCCAGGAAGGCCCCGCGGGGAGGCGCCCTGCTGCCCACCCAGCAGCCCCGCGCCCGAGGCTTCGGGGAAAGGCTCCGCAGGCCTGCGGCCCCGCTGACTTCCCGAGCAGCCCGGAGGCCTCGCCTGGCGCCCGGCCAGTGTGCAGCCCCCCCCCCCCCGGCCCGGGGCTGCGGGGCCAGGCACGGAGGCTGCTTGTTGCCTGTGCCCGGCTGCCGCCCCACGAGCTGGACCCCGGGGCGCCCTGGCCTGCCGCGGCGGGGAGGTTCGGCGCAGGGCCGTGGGGGCCCCCCTCGTCGCTCCTCCTTTTGCTTGAGGGGGGAGCGGCGCTTTCTGGCTCATCGCGAAACGGGGCGCGGGGGGGGGGGGCTCTTCATGGTTTTCAGTCCAGATGAAAGAGAAGCTGGGGGCTGGGTGGGGCGGGAGGTCGAGGTCCCTCGGTTGCTTTTCACAGTGGGGGCGGGGGGAACTGGCCTCTGACACCCCACCGGCCGCGGTTTGGAGAGGGGCCTTTTCGGTACCTGTTGGTTCCTTTACTTGTACCCCGCCTTTCTCCCCACAGCGCCCCCATTTTACCCTCACAACAGCCCTGCGAGGGTGTAACTGGCCCCAGATCACCCTGTGAGCTTCCAGGGCCAAGCAGGGATTCAAAGAGCCCGAGTCGAACGCTAACCACTATGCAACACTGGCGCTCAGTCCCTTAGCTGGGTTTGGAGGTAGGGTACAGACCACCCTTGTAGGAGGTGCTGGGTGGGCTTGGGGGTCTTCTGTGTACCTTCTAAGTGTGGGGCAGTGTTCTGGCGATTTTTGGTTCTGCCCCCTGGCCGGGCTTTCCAGTTTCCCCGGAGGCTGGAGTGAGGCCCAGCCAGATGTATTGAGGTGGTGGTCTGCTGTGAGGTTCCTGTTGCCAGTCAGGAGAACCTCCCAGCCGTTGGCTGTATTGACTCACACTATGTAATCTGCCTGAGTCTCCGTGAGAAAGGCGGGCTATAAATAATGCATAAATAAGTATAAATAAAAACATAACTCGCACCAATTCGATGTGTGCGGAAATCCTTTTGGAACAGAGGGGGTGATCCATGCATGGTGTGGGGTGCCATAGATACTGGTGGTGGCAGGAGGACCGGAAGAGAAACCTTTGCTATAAAAATGAGTGAATTCCCGGTCCTTGTGACTGAGACAGACCCAGGAATTTGCAGGCTGCTTCTAGGTTGACATGGGATTTTGGAGTTTCTCACATTCCCAAATGTAGTAGCAGAAAATCCTGTTCCCCTCTATGATGCTAGCAACTGGGGTAAACTGGAATGCCCTGGAACTCGGGGCTGGGAGCCAGCTGAACTGGCGCCTCGACTCCGTGGATTCCCTTGCGCTCCGCTGGGCTCAGCTTGCTCCCCTGCTGTTTGGCCATCCCAGGCCCCCCTGGCTCCCCCCAAGGGTGGGTATCTTCCCCAGGCTTCCCATGCAGGCCTTGTGGGTGAAATTGGGAGGGGTGTGTGCGTGTGGAGTTGTGTTACTGGAAGCAGCCACTACACAATCCAGGCCTGAATTCCGGTTCGAGTCTGCGGGAGGGTGTCGCTCTCCATCGCTGTGCTGGCTTCTGTCATGTCCGGGTCCAGCCCCCTCTTGTTCCACTGCAGGGAGGGGTCTGATAAAACAGGGCTTAGAAACAGGAAGCAGGCCGTGCCACAGCAGGCCTGCGGAGCGTGAAAGGCTGGAGAGGATCTGGGAGGCCCGTAGGTTCCTGCTCTCCCCGCCTCCCCCCTCGGGGCAGCTTTGTTTCTGGAGCCTGAAGAACCCAGGAGTCCCGGCTCCTCTTGCTTTAGCCCGTGCCATGCCACTCCAGGGTCAAAATGCCGGCTTCTCTACTCTTGCCCCTGAGTGTTGCTGCCCCATCAGCCCCCCCCATAATTGCCTTGTTTACTCTTGAGGAGATTTGTCTTTGCTTAATGCACTTTTTCTAATGAAGCAAATGGGATTAGGGATTATGGCTGGGGGGGGGGCTTTTCTGTGCATTGAGCTCCTTTTGCTCAGCTGCTGCTGGGAAATAAACTCCTCTTAAAAATTCAAGCCAGTGCGCCCCCCCCCCCCCCGTTTTCTCCCCAGTTCCTTTGTTGGAAAGGGACCCACGGCTTCAGGTGTGCGGGGGGGGGGCAGCTTTTCCTCCCCTTCAACCCAAATCTTTTTGGGGTTTGGATTTTTCCCATCCTGTTGCCAAGGCAACCACCGCTAGTTTGTAGAGGTGGTGGTGGTGAGAGTGAGTGTGGCCTGTTGCCTTGGCAACACTTTAATAAAATCCCATCCGCTTTTTGACTTCTCCTCCTGGCAAGAGGTTCGAGAGGCAGAAGGAAGCCGGTCGCCCTCAGCTCCTTGATGTGGCCAGGGGCACGGAAAGGCTTCACCTCTGCCGTAAACTCACCAGGCATAAATTCTGCACCCACCCACCTCATTTGCAATATGCTGGTCTACTTTACAAGACCGTTGTGAGGATTGCTGAGAGATCATGTGGGTAAACGCTTTGAAGTGTTGCAGAAATATGAAACAGTATTCCCCCCCCCCATTCATGTCCATATGGGCAGGAGCTTGTAGGGTTCATAGGTCAAGAGCGTCCTCATAATGTGGTCAAAGATCCAGAGGAGTTAGCCGTGTTAGTCTGTAGTAGCGAAATCAAAAAGAGTCCAGTAGCACCTTTAAGACTAACCAATTTTATTGTAGCATAAGCTTTCGAGAATCACAGTTCTCTTCATCAGAACTGTGATTCTCGAAAGCTTGTGCTACAATAAAATTGGTTAGTCTTAAAGGTGCTACTGGACTCTCTTTGATTTCTCATTATGTGGAGTGTTCTTGCAATTAAAGTGGTTAAAGGGGCTCCCCACATGTTTGTGGGGGAGGTGGTATTGCTGTGCTACTTTGGTAAATTGAGGGGGGAGACGGGACTTGTGGCTAGGAGGCGGGGGGGGGGGGAATATGTAGTGTGGGTGTGTGTGGCTTCTTGGGGCCCCATTCCCATCTCCAGACTCTCCCTCCCGCATCAACAAAGGCAGAAAAGAATCGTGATCTTTATTAGTTCTGGCCTCTGTGTGGGTATTTTACATCTTTCTACAGGAGGAAGGGATGTGGAAATGGCCATGTCAGGCCATGGACCACTGCCCCGCCCTATGCTGAGATTAAGCCAGGCATTCCGCTTGTCCCTTTCTTCAAAGGTTAGGGACTAGAAGCTCGCTTTAATTTAAACCCCATGTGGGCTTTGCCCCGTTCCTGTTCTGATCTCTGCACTGTTGTGTGGGTTGGGCACCCTGTGCCTGCCAGGGCAGCTCATTTTGAGAGTCTTCGCTTTGGCCTCCGAAGGTGTAAAACCTCTCTGGGCTTTGGAGATTCATCTGCCCTGTGTCTCATCCCTTCCCCTTTTGTAAAATGGACTGGGCATTACATGCCATTGTGGACTGGAACGATGTTGGACACGGCAAAGAAAACAGCTGGGTAAAACTTGGATGGAGGTGGGGCAGAGCTGAGAGCCAGGTCTCCTGGGCGCTTGAGAGGGCAAAACGGCCAGAGGATGGGCATTCTGTTTTGAAGGGCTGCAGGCCAGTGCCAGAGCTGTGGCTTCTGTCCTTTCTGGTGTGGACGGAAAAGAGCCACGGTGCGAGTGTCATTCTCTGTCCTTTTCTCCCCCAAGCAGGATTGTGGCCAGCTCAGTGGGGCTGCAGGCCAAGCCCCCTGCGCCAACATCCGCCATGAGCGAGCTGGAGCAGTTGAGGCAGGAGGTGGAGCAGCTCCGGAACCAGATTAGGGTGAGCAGAACGGCATTTGGGGTCTGGGGAAGCACAGCCCAGAGAACGGCAGCTTGATTCTGCTGCATCTTTTTGGGAGGAAGCATATTTCTAGGCTTCCTTGCTGCAGAAGAGGAAGCTTACACTTTAAACAGTGGGGGGGGGGAGCAGCGTTGATATGTGGGTCCTGCTGTGCACCCCTCCAAGTCTCTTAATGGGTCCAGGATTCTGGCTTCCCCGGGAGTGGGGGCTGGGTGAGCCAACCTCAGCATGCTGCCAGCCCGCAGCCCTGGATGCTGCTGGATGTGCATAACAGGGCTGACATTCGTCTTCTCCTCCCGCAGGACGCCAGGAAAGCATGTGGCGATTCCACATTGACCCAGGTGAGTCAAGGGAAGGGGCTTTGGGATGCTGACCCCGGGGCGGGGGCTTCTTCTGTCTTCTCCTGTGGAGATGGTAACCTTTGTCCCATGCTCCTTTTCCCTCCAAGATCACAGCTGGCCTCGATCCAGTTGGCCGGATCCAGATGCGGACGAGGCGCACATTGCGTGGCCACCTGGCAAAAATCTACGCCATGCACTGGGGGACAGACTCCAGGTGCGGAGTGTGGCGGGCCCTCCAGTGTGGGAGCTGGAAGAATGACAGTTTGGGGTGGGGGGGGGGCTGTAAGCTGAACTGGACAACGCTGGAGGTCACTCGAACATTGGAAGCTGCTTTATAAAGAGTTGGGCTGTTTGGTGGTGACCCCTCCGCCTGGCAGTCTCTCTCCAGGGTGCCAGGCAAAGAAAGTCCCCCGCCCCAAGCCTGTTAACCTGAGATCCTTGAATGGGAGGTGATCCCGGGACCTTCCACATGCAGCACTTGAGCAAAGGCCTTCTTCCATAAAGAACTACCCTGTGTTCTTCGACTGGCCGTGGCTCTCCAGCGTCTTAGGCTGAGAAAGGCCTATTGGTGCAGCTCAGGTGTTCTCATCCGAGCAGGTGCCCCTGAACCTGAACCTGGGACTGCTTGCATGCAAAGCAGGTGCTCTAGTGCTGAGCTGCAGCGCCTTCCCTGCAGCTTAGACTCTTAGCTGAGCAGTCGCCCGCCCAGCCTAGATCCTGACTTCCTTTGCGGTGTGTCCCTATAGGCTGCTTGTGAGTGCCTCCCAAGATGGGAAGTTGATCATCTGGGACAGCTACACCACAAATAAGGTAAGAGGAGATGGGCCGCCTTGGCTGATCTGGAGAAAGCGGGCAGTGGCGCTGGGGCTGACCCATTTTCTCTCTCCATAGGTCCATGCTATCCCACTGAGGTCATCTTGGGTGATGACTTGTGCCTACGCTCCATCTGGAAATTACGTGGCTTGTGGGGGCCTTGACAACATCTGCTCCATCTACAGCCTCAAAACCCGGGAGGGGAATGTCCGTGTCAGTCGGGAATTACCAGGACACACGGGTGAGGGGTCGTCCCTTCCCTCAAAAACAGCCTTTTCAAGGGGGAAGGGGGAGACCCAGCAGCTCTTCCCTGAACAGCAATTCCTTCTCCTCTAAAGGGTACCTCTCCTGTTGCCGGTTCCTTAATGACAACCAGATCATCACTAGCTCTGGGGACACCACATGGTAAGTTAATATTCTGAGCGGGGGGGGGGGGGAGAAGCTGCCTGATGCCGTGAAAGGGGGTGCCTTGTGGTGGGGGCTGCTGATTGCTTCCTTTTGCTTCCCCCCCCCTCGCCAGTGCCCTGTGGGACATTGAGACAGGCCAGCAGACCACAGCATTCACAGGCCACAGCGGTGATGTCATGTCCTTGTCCCTGTCCCCTGACATGCGCACTTTTGTCTCGGGCGCCTGCGATGCCTCCATCAAGCTGTGGGACATCCGAGACAGCATGTGTCGGCAGACGTTCACTGGGCACGAGTCGGATATCAATGCCGTCTGTGTGAGTGTGGGGCGGGGGGTGGGTGGGTGCAGTTCTGCTGTTCAGAAGAGGGGAGTGGGCTGTGGGGAGGGAAGGGAGAGCCTGGTGCGCCAAGCCGTGCAGGGTGTTTATTGGGGCCAGAGTGGTCAGCATGAGGGCCAGGGGACTTGGGCTTCCGAGACTGGCTGGGGTCAGTGATGCTTCCTCTTCTCCCCCTCCCCCCCCCAGTTTTTCCCCAACGGAAATGCATTTACGACAGGCTCAGACGATGCCACCTGCCGCCTCTTTGACCTGCGCGCTGACCAGGAGCTCATGATGTACTCCCATGACAACATCATCTGCGGCATCACCTCAGTAGCCTTCTCCCGGAGTGGCCGCCTGCTGCTGGCTGGTTACGACGACTTCAATTGCAACATCTGGGACTCCATGAAGGGCGATCGTGCGGGTGAGCCATCTTGTCCCCTTCCCAGCCCTCCTTGATCCCTGGCTCTGCTCGGGGGTCAACACCGACCCACGAGAGCTGCCCCGTTTCCACTGCTGGTGATGGCTCTAGGCAGTTCCTTCTTTGCTGCAGTGTATGTGCAGAAGCACGGCAGTCTCCATCCATGAAGACGGGCAAACCTGAAGCTGTCAGTGGGGGGCGGCTTGGAGGGCTCCTCGACTTTGTCCGTTAGGGCCGTGAGCCAGGATGGCAGCAGGGAGCATCCTTTGGTCGCTGTGCTTTTCCAACTGGGAAGCAAAGTGCTGGGCTGCCTTCACCTTGTGCCTCCTTTCCTCTTAGGGGTCCTGGCGGGCCACGACAACCGGGTCAGCTGCCTAGGTGTGACAGATGACGGCATGGCTGTAGCGACTGGCTCTTGGGACAGCTTCTTGAAAGTGTGGAACTGATCCTCCTTGCGGGGGGGGGGGGAGTGGGGCGGCCCCAGGAGGCCGCCTTGTGTTCCCACCATGCAGCCTCTGTGCTCCCTGCTGCGGGAGGGGGGCTGTGGCCTTGGCTCTTCTACCACTCATCCCAACATTTTTGGTTTAAAAAAATGCCCCGACCAACCAGCTTCTCTCTCTCTGGAAGCAGGATTATAGGAGAGGGTGCCTTTGGCAGAGCCCTGTCTCAAGACAGAGAGGAAGAGGAGGGCAGGGGGCTCTGGCAGGGAGGGAAGATTGGAACACTTTCCACTCTCGGCACATTCCAGCCCCGGTCCCTTCACGAGAAGATGCTTTAAGCCCCCCCCCCCCCCGCCTCCAGTCACTGAGCAGGGGGAGGGGAATTGCTTGTTGGGGGGGGAGAAAAGGGGGGTGGGTGGGGGATGTAAAACCTTTGGTGTGCCAACATGTCCCTTCCCCTGCTGTGGTGCTTTGGGACTTCATGGCAGCAGCTGAGGCGGGTGCCGTTTTTCTGGCCCTGCCCCTGTCTTTTCCCAGTCCGCCAGAGGCGTTGTAGCTGGCACCCCAGCTCTGGCAGGTCTGTGTGTAAACCTGTAAAGAACAGAAACGAAGAACCCGTGGTGTTGTGTTTTCTGTGGGGGGTGGGGTGGGGGGGGGGGGAGACGCACCTCTCACTGACCAAGGGGCAGGGGCTCCCTTTGCGTGCACAGCCTTTCCTCTTAGCAGCAGAGCAGATGAGCTGTGGCCCCACCCCAAGCCACAGTCACCGCCCGGAAGCTTGAGCTTGCAACATCCAGATGGTGAGACTCCCTGGAATGGGGGAGGGGAGCGAGAGGAGCGTGCGGAAGGGAGCGTGCGCCACAGGGTGGGGGCACAGGCTCGGCGGCTACCGGCCGTCTCTACCGAGTCGACTGGGGAGGGCGCGCCCTTCGTCTTGCCCATAAAAGAACTCAGTCACCCCTTGCTCCTCCCCCTTCATGCCCCATAGGAGGGAACGAGGGCCCTGACTGGAGCGACCCAGACCTGTGGTTTGAAGGTAGCGTGTTTAATTTGCACCAAGTGGGGTGAAGAGAGCAACCACTAAAGGCTACCCTGGCCCCCAACTCCTCCTCCAGCTGTCCGAACTAGTAGCAAAGAGGGACTGCCAAAATGAAACCCTTGAAAGTGGGGGGGGGGGCCCCCGCTGGCAGTCTCCTGCACCCTTCCATGTAACCCCTTCTATTCCAGGGGGAGGTCTTCCTCAAGACCACCTGTTCCAGTGAGGAAGCGATAGGAAGCATTCAAATTCTGTTTTTCACTGCAGGGTTGGTTTGGGTTAAAGCCACCAGATTCACTCCTAGGCTGCCCCTGGAGAACACACCTGCGGCAGGGCTGTGGCACCCAAGATAACTGCAATAGAAAATCTACCTAACCCGCCCCCCCCCCCACACACACACTTGGGAAGAGGCAGCGCAGGTGGAAGAGTTCTTGGCCTCTGGGGTGTCCCACATACTCCCCCCCCCCCTTTGAAGGGGCTAGGATCTCTTCCCAAATCCATGAAAAAAAGGCAAGACAGTCCCATAACCATCTAATCTTTTATTTCCTTGCAAACTTGCACAGTGAAACTATGGGGACTATTTACAAGATGCATGTGAGAAAGAAAGAATACAGCCAGGCGAGGGTGGTAGTGGGGAGATTTGGCATCTTACACCTAGGGATATACATATGCCATACTGAAAGCCAAGTGACTCTTACATATTTTGGAGAACAGGCAAGCAAAGGAGGGTGCAGTATATACAGGAGGGTCAACCCTGCCCCTGAAGGTGCCGGATCAGAACTGCAAAAGTCCTGTCCCCCCACCTGAGGCACGGGGGAAACAGCCACCCACGGTCCAGTTCCAAAGACGGCGTGCCACTCCAAAAGCAGGCCGCTGTGGTTCCGGTGGCTCAAGCACTGCCTCGCTCTTCCCAGGGAGTCCTACAGGCAGCCTATACACTATCCTGGAGAGGGGGGAGCTTGTGCCCCCTCTGTTGAAGTCCGTGGAGGGCAGCAGAGCCGTCTTAACACATTCAGCGGCCTGGAGGCTGGGAGAAGCACTCTGGCCCGAGCCCCACACCTGCTCATTTGCACCAGGAAAAGGTGAAGTCTGTAAACAAGTTTCCACTCTCAGGAGGAGCCAGGAGTAAAAGTTCTCTGCTGCTTCCGTGCCTCCCCATCACAGTTTCTTGTAATACTCAAGGGAAGGGTGTCTTGCCTCTGTGCGGACAGCGACAGCAGGGGGAGGTAGATGCGCTTCTAGCCCCCACTTGGCGGAGGATGGCTAGAAGTTGAGAATCGAGCAGAGTCCTCACCAGGGAGGGAGATCCCCTTCCAACGCAGGAGGCGGCGAGCCTCCTCGACTCCTGCGGCCCCTGCCAAGCAGCACGCGCACACGGCCCAGGTTGCAGCCGCTGTTCCAAGTTCAACCCACAGAACCTTCCTTCCACGCTGACAGAACTGTTGCAACTTAATACACACCAGCAGGCGCCCCCCCCCACAAAACGCAGTGTGCCCCACAGCAAATGATAAACTGCCTTCCAGAGACTTCCCTCCAACACTGAACATACCCACACCCACCGCCTTCCAAAGCATCTCTTGCAATGGTGATTGAAAAGGATGCCCCGCCCTCAGAGACTCCGCCCCCACTCTGAAGCGATATGGGTACAATTTAAGGCATCAGGAAAATCTAAGAACAAAATCCACAAAACAGCCACTAGTTTGGAAACACGCAAGAGAGCAGGAAGGGAAGCCGCCCATCGCCTGCCAGAGGCCTCTGCACGCTACAGGAGTGGGGAGACGCTGAGATTTCCCCCCACACCAGTAAAGAGAGATTTCTACGAAAGTGATAAATATCAAGCCTCACACACAACTGCTGCATAGCATTTAATTGTCCTCCTTCACTTAAGATTTTGTAGCTGTTCCTAACTAAATTCCCTTTGAACACACAGAACTCACCCTTTCTTCTGGCAACTGGAAAGCACAGAATTGGGGTGGGGGGGGAATCACACCCCTTCCTCCTTGCCAAGAAAGGCTGAGCCTGGCCTCATTTTACATTCATTGTCACATTCCAAATGGGTGCAACGAAGAAAAACAAAATTAAAACATTCCTGCCCCAAACCCCTCCCCATGCAAAGTTGCCCTACAGGAGGAGGAACTGGCATCAGAAGTGATAAAGGGGGGGGGTTGCACCACCTGTCTAAAAGATCACTGAAATGGCTCTGCTGCCAGGGAAGTTCTCTTCCTCCCACCCCCTGCCACCTTCATACGGGACGGGATGGATTCTGTCTGCATCCCCAGAGAGATGAGCCCAGTGCTACCCTCCCTGCATCAACCCCCCACCAGTCCCCCCACCAGGGCAGCTGCAATTCAAAGTCTGTCCAGCCTCTTCATGAGCTACAGCAAATTCCCACTGAAACTTGGTTATTTTTTCCTTATTGCTAGGCATTTAAAAATAATACTGGAAAAAAACACATTAAAGATCTTTCCCACAACATCCCTCCCCCTGGAATTTTTTAAAATAAAAAACTGATAAGGCAAACTTTGAACACACAGAAAGTCCCCCCCCCGCCCCCCATCCTGTATGTGGGAGAAATCATGAAGAGACTGGAGGGTGGGGAGAGACATGACACACAAGGGAGATTTATAAAAACAAAACAAACAAACCACCACCCAACAGCACACAGACTGAAAAGGAGCCTTCAAGAGCTGCCGGAGGGGGGGGGGGGCTGCCTCCACCTGGTTACAGCCCCCCCCCACCTCGGCCCCCTGATTTGTAGGCAAAGGACTGCGGAGTCACTGGAAAGACAGCTCTCTTGTGTAAACTTTGCCCGTACCTTGATAAAGTCTTAAAGATTATTTCAGTTCACATCCCCCTCCCCCGAGGTTTCGGTGCAAACCCAAAAGAAAAAAATTAAGAAAAAATATGGCAGAAGGGTGGGGGGAGCAACCCCCCAGCCCTTTTCACAACCAAAGCACGTGACTGATAGAGGGTTCAATGTAAAAATGCAGCCCTTGGATAGAAGCAGGCCGGGAAGCAGGTTTCCCAAATACATTCTTGAGGCAATGTCCGAGGGGGATCAAAGCACCCCACCCCAGTCTCCAAGGTGGCAGCTCCTCCGTCGCCCTCTCCCGGGAAGCCTCTATGCAGAACACACAGGGGGCCTCCAAAGCAGGCAGGCCCTCCCCACCCACCGCCCGTCAGAAGGCACCAGCAGAGGCTCCCAGGCCATCTGCAGCACAAAGGCAGGGAATCCCCTCTGGCACCGGGCGGGGCTGCTGGAGCCTCAGACCGACCAATACTGACCCCCAGGAAAAGGAACCGCAGGAAGCCGGAGACCCCCCCAAAGAGGCCAGGCAGCCAGCCGGCCTTCCGACATGGAGGGGGGGAGACCCCCCCCATTCCCTTCAAGGCCTCATCCTGCCTCTTAACAAAGTAACTATTAAAACATCACAGTATTAATTACAAAGACTATCAAAATTATATAAAAAATATCACGGCCCCACAAGCCTTCATGCTGAAGTCTGTGGTCTTCTATAACTGGACATAAAAAAAAAAATCCACACACGGCGAGCACTCTTCACCAGTTTGGTCGTTAACGTAAAATGGTTGTAAGGTGGGTTTTTTTTGCTCAAGAGCTGCACTGATGGGAGGCTTCTTCTATCAGCTTGAAGGGGACGGGGTGGGCCATGGCGCCAGCTGCTTCCGAGTCCGTTCTGCAGCCAAACGTTCTCACGTGGCCTTCATAGCAAACTAAAGGGGCCGACGGAGCAGGATCCCTTGTTGTCCTCAGATGCTCAGGGAGGGATACTAATCCTGAGGAGGGCAGAGGGACCTTCCTCCACCACCTTCAACATGGGAGGAAGGAACAGGAAGGAGCCAACACTCAACTCTTCGTGGCCTGGTTTCGCCTCACTTCTGGCCAACTTCATACACTTTGGGGGGAGGGGTGACTGACTTCCAATGATAGACAGAACCCCCCAAACAGATTTAAGAGTACCCTGTGCAACTCCCCCCCCCCCCACATATGACTCAGTACGGATTGTAAACAAAAAAACAAAAGAAACAGTTTCCTTGTGAACAATAAAAACCTAATTCAAGCAAAATCATCGTAAGGTTATCTGTAAAGATCTTCTATATACACACCCACATATACACAAAAGCATACATGGAACATCTCCCCCAAATGAGGAGGGGAGGTGTTACGATAAAAAAGCCCAGAGCCCCAGTACAGACCAAAGACAATTAACGGCTTCCTTATTTTTTTTAAAAAAAAGCCACCCCGCATGCACGCATGCGCACACACCACCAACCCAACCACATGGCCCCCTGGCCTGGCCGCGCTTGCCACTCCTTGCAAGAGATGCCCCAGTGGGGGTCGGGGGAGAGGAGCAAGAGCATTGGCTCCTGAGCGAAACCATCGCCCGCGTCTGATACATTCAATTCTGCTTCGAGTGCACAGCTAGTGCCTACCAAGGACCTGCAAGGCCGCAGCAGGCTGTCTTCCCCCTCGGAAACACTTTCAGTACAATTTGATTCTCATCTGTATCCAGATAACAAAAAAAAAAAGGGGGGGGGGGAGGAAAAGAGGCAATAAACAGTTACAACACACAGCTTATCAAAAGTGCATCTCATACGCAGACAAAATATTTGCTGAAGACACAACTTCAAAAACATTAAGCTATATGTGGGGTGGTGGTTAACAAACCTGGTAGCCAAATGACGACCTTGTGGGAGTGGCTATAATAAGGGGCGGAGCTTTGCAAGGTTCCCGGAAGAAGCTGCCAAGAGGAATCTGGGATCGGCCCGTGAGCCACCCGCTTCATCGTTAGTGTAAATTCTCTTTTTTGTAGATGATTTTTTTTGTTAGACAAATAGAAACATCCAGACGGGCAAAAAAAACAAAACGAAAAATCACCAAAAACATAGAAGAAAACGAGGGTAGGCATTTTTGTGCAATTTTTTTTAAAAAAGAAAAAAAAGTCTCATATAAAATGGCCTCTTTGTAAGAGAAAATATACTGTGCGGGGCTAGAGTCTCTGAACAGTATTTACACCCATGTAGGTATATATTTATCCAAAGAAGAAAAGAAAAAAGTTCTTTTTTGTAAGTGCATTTCTTCAAGTTTTTTTTTGTCTTATAAATCTTTTTTATATCAAGCCTTTGTGAAATTGCCATTCACATTTTAAACTTATCCCCATGTGAAAAATAAGTGTTTTCTTTTAAAGAGAAACTTTTTTTTGCAGGTTTTCATGTTTTTTTAAAAAAAAATCTTTCAGAATCTCAAAAAAAATTTCTTTTCTTGAATCTGTAACAAGTCACTGTAAAAAAAACGTTTTGATAAAGTGCATGGCAGAAAAGGTTTGTTTGTTCATTAAGGTGCTTTGTAAGGAAAGAAGTGCTAAACATCCTCCTTGTCCATCCAACTGACCCTCGTCGCCACTGACCACTCCACCTCCTGCCTCTGCCCAGAGGGCAACGGAGGGCGCCGGACCCTCTCCCCGGCAGTGCACTTTCACCTCAAACTGAAACCGGTGAAATCAAGGCAGCAATGGCAGAGAGGAGACACCGAGAGAGGGGTTCCTATTGCTGAGGGGGGGGGGGTCAGTAGTCCTCCACTGGTTCCAGTTCACTCGCGGAGCCATGAAGGGCATAGCCTGGAGAGGAAGATGGGGCACATCAGTCACGGGGCCACCCCCCTCCACTGCCCAGGACCCCCTTCCTTCCCACCCACATCCGTTTGTGCGGCTGTCCCCTGCTAAGCCCCAGCTCACCCCCAAAGGGGGGGGGTGGCCTTCCTGCTCCTCTTGCCCCCCTTCCTCTTACCCAGGATGCTGGGGTCCGCATGGAGCATCATCGGGCGCCTCTTGATCTTTGCGGCTTGGCTGTTCTCGAACGATGGCGTCTTGGGATGATGGTTGGACTGGAATACGGACTGCAGGCTGCTGGAGCTGAGCCAGGGGGCGTCCTGGGGGAGGAGCAGGAAACAGAACCAGCTGCATGACAAGGGCAGGGCAGGGCAGGGCAGCCCCTTGGCCCAGCCAGCCACTGGCGTGAATTCAGTGGGCTGCCTCCAGAGGGAGGAGGAGAGGAAGACTGCATGCTGGGAGGGCTGTGGTTGTGAGAAAAGCATGCAGAGCAGCTACGAAGCCCACCTGGGCTGCCTGTTACCGGAGAGCACTCCGTCTAGAAGCCACAGGCGACGACGCTGCTTAGAGGTCAGGGAAGAACTCCCCACTGCTAGGAGGTGGGACTGGGAATGTCAACCGAGTAAAGAGAGAAGGAATGGACCAGATTTTGGAAGGGGGGCGGGGGGGAGGCATGAGAGTCTCAAAACGAGTCCTCCTCCAACAAGAGGAAGCACAGCCCCCAGGCGCCCCCACCCACCCACCTGCTGCTGCTGCTGGCGTTGCTGATTGGCTCTCTGCTTGGCACGGCGCTCCAGGAACTGCTTAGCGAACTCTTTGGCTTCCACTGTGTCCCCCAGGTAGGAGCGGATGCAGTCGTGGACATCATAGGGGGACTCCACCTCCTTCAGGAACGCCACCACGGTGGGCACTACAGCAGAAAGACACGACACCTCAGCCCCTGCTGTCCCTCCCTGCAACGGCCAGAGAACAGGGAACACCCACAGGCCCTTGGGGGTGGGGCGGGGTTCCTTGGAAAGGTCGACATGCCAAGAGTTTCACTGACTGGTAGAATACGGCTTCTGATCATCAGACCCCATCTTTCCATCACTTGTCCCCACCCTTCCCCCATCCCAGTTTTTAAGTGCCATTTCGTTGAGCAATCTGGCTTCCTTCTGCCCCTTCTCCCACCTCCCAGGGGTCCGACTCGCGGACCATACCGTCAAGGCTGCTAGAGGTATTGAGGGCATGGAGCATCTGTTCACACCACTGAGTGAAGCCATCCTGGGGTTTGTGGATTCCCTGAAGCAGCTTCAAGAGCTTCTCCTCCTCGTCTGTTTTCTTCCTGCTCTGCCGACAGGAGGCGCTGTACGTGTCCCTGAGCCAGAGAGAGAAGAAAGGAGTGGGCCAAGGTACCGTGTGGTGCTCCGCTCAATAGCCCTCCCTGCCTCAGCCCTACATACTCACCCCAGAGAAGGGCTGCTGCGGCTGTTCTTTAAGCCAAGGCTCCGGGAGAGGGGGCCAGGGTTCTTCATGCTCTCCTCCCAGAGGCTGATGGAACTGCTCTTCTCATGCCCGCCCCACAGCGGGCTTGAGTCCACCCCCCACTGAGAGGGGAGGCTGGTCAGGCTGTGGCCGCCATGCTGTCAAGAGAGAGATGGGGCGTCTGCAAGGGCTGCAGCCTCTAGGCCAAGCTCCCCCTGCCCGATGTGAACAGGGCAACCAAATTCTCCACCAACCCCTTCCATTCAGTTGGCAACCTGAGAGCAGCAGGGAGTCACTGTGCCTTTCCAGCAACAGGTCCAAGAGAATGCCTACTTCTGCTGCAGCTGCACAAGTGAGAAAGGGAGCCAAGCTCCTCTCAGGGTGAAACAGGAGGCAGCTGGCAGAAGGAGTGTGTGTGTGGGGGGGTGCCTCACCTCTCTATGGGCAACACCCAAGAAAGCTTAAGTTTTAGGGTGAGAGGCAGGTGATGATCTGGCAACTCTGCCGGGACCTATCAGTTGCCTCCACCCCACAACCATGGTCCAAGGCATGTTCCCATGAGCACCGTGCCTTGGGACAGGGGGGGGGGGGCCTTACACGAGCAGGACATTCCCAAGAGGCACTGTGCTTTTCTCAGATGGGCTCACTTCACCCCAAAAGCTGGACCACTGCAGCTCCAGTGCAGCCGCTTCCACGCAGCGTTGCCTGCCTGCCTCCCTGACACAGAAGAAGGGGCTTCCTGTGCCTTGGTGACATCTAAGGCAGGCTCAGCTGCCCCTGAAGGGTCTGAAACTGCAGCTGGAGCCAGAACGTTCCTGCCGAAGAGCTGGTCGGCCAACTTCCCCCGGAGGGGGCCACCTTTAACTCCTACACTGCTGGTTATGGGTGCTGGCCCAACGAAAAATGCTGCTTTAAGCCCTGACTGACTGAAATAATCTCCCTCTGCGAGTGAGCCATGCCAGCCCCCAAACCACCAACGGAAGCCCTTCCCTGGGTACCCCCCGCCCCACTCACAGAGGCAAGGAGGATCACCCCAGTGAGAAGGCCCCCAAGAGATGAGGAGGCGGGAGAGAGAGGAGCAGTAGGGGCGTGTGTGTGAAATGAGCGATGCACACGCCCTAGACCAGCCCACCCTTATGGCTGGTCCAAGACCCTCGAGAGGCCAGGCCAGGCCAGGCCAGAAGTGGGGCTGGAGGGGTCCACTCACAGCTCTCTGCTGGGCCCGCTGCTGCTTCTGCATGTGCCGCTCAGTCTCCTGCTGCAGTTCCAGCAAAGCCTTCATGGAGACGTTCTGTTTGGCCAAACCCCCCCAGAGCGGGTGTGAATTCTGCTGCTGCAGCAACTTCAGCAAAAGCTCCTGCTGACGGCACTAGAGGGCGACAGTGAGAACAGACTTGAGGCCAGGGGGTCAAGCCCTCCCCCCTCCTCTGGCAAACACTGCTCCCCCCCCTCCCCAAGTCTGGACAGGCCCCGTGATCGGTGTGACTGGTTCACCTCTTCCCGTAGCTCCCGACACGCCCGGGCATCTCCCAGCTTCTGAATATCAGCGATGCTGAAACTATTCTGGGTGGAGGAGCTGTTCACTGACTGCTGGCCCCAGGATGAGGAAGACGGCAGCTAGAGAAAGAAGAAAAGATCAGCACATAGTGCAGGTGGGAAGGTGCAAAGGAACCTGGCTGGGCCTGGAAAGAGGGTCGGTGGCAGCTTCCCCAAAGCAGCCCTGCTAAGGGAGACCACAGCCCCCTCACCCTCCTGCTGCCCCTTGCCTGCTTCCGCCTGAACAGCTCCTCTTCCTCGCGGCGCCGTTTGCGCTCGTCTTCATCCCGCTTTGCTCTGAGTTCAGCACCTCTCCGCTCTTGTAGCTGGGGGGGGGGGAGAGAGAGCACAGCTGGTTGGCCAAGCACAGAAAGGGCAGAGGAACCACTGCCTCCTTCCACCCCAGCCCTCCTTGGTCCCACCACTCACTTTATGCTGCAGTTGAAGTTGTTCTAAGATTGGACCCTGAGTTGAAGAACTAATGGGAATATCCCATAAGCTGGCTTCACCACCTGCAGGCAAATGGAGGAGCTTTTAACCATGCTCAAGGGGGCTGGAGACCCCAAAAGAAGACCATGCTTGGATTGCACCACCTAAGAGGGCATGGCCATGTGCATGCTTGCAATGGGAGAGAAGTCCAATCTGTGCCTTGGACTGGGCTACAGAAATAGCTCAGCTACCTGGAAACGACCCTCTGCTGGAGAACACCAAAGTCAAAGGCCGGCAAGCAGTGGCCAGCCAAACAGGCACTGGAAAACCAGCCCCAAGCACAAGGATGAATCCTGCATAACCCCAAAGCTGCTTCTAGCTCTCTGAACACAGAAGAAGAGCAGACCCCAGGAAAAAGATCCGCCCAACGTCCTGACTGGCAATTCTTGCAGCTTCACAAAAAGCCTGGAGAGGTCCTCATACTAATTTTATACAGGGATGAGAGATTATCTGAAACCAAAAATGTAATCAAAGGGCTCTGCTGCTAATGCCCAGATTCAACTCTCTGGAATTGCCCAGTCCCCCCCCCGCCCCGCCCCACCCCAGTGACCTGCTTGTGATGAGGCTGAGGTATGTGTGTCCCACAGGGACCCGGTGTCTGGCACAGATATCGATCGGTTCATAGAAGGAATCATCCCCTGCTCCCCCGCTCTGCAAAAGGAGGACAAACGGATCCGGTCACTCACGTTCACCTACTCTGCAGCTCCTGCGTGCCTGGCTGAGTCAGCCAGTTAGCTTCAGCTTCCAGCCCTCTGCGAGACCCGGGCTCTCAGCACCCCCCCCCCCGCCCCCGCCAGGCACCCTGGGCCCAGGGAAGGCTGGCTTGCCAAGGGCTAAAGAGCAGCCCATCTCCAGGGCAGGGTAGCTAGCAGGCTTGCCTGGGGCAAGTACAAATCGTCTCTAGGAGAGCAGGCCAATGATGCCCGTTTCCCCATTCTGACGCCCCCAAGGAGCAGAGCAGGCAAGAAGGCCTTGGAGAGTCCCACTGTTTCCACTTCACCTTGGCTTGAGAGCCTGTAGCTGCTGCAGGAAGGTGGCCAGCTGCTGCTGCGTCAGGTCCCCTGTTGCCACCTTTTGCTGGAGGGCACACTGGGCATACTGCTGCCTGCTGAGAAAGAACAGAGGCAAAGTTGAAGGAACCCAAACAGAGGACGGCCAGCAGATGGGCACGCTGAGATCACTTCCATCCACCTGTCTGGCACTGCCTCCTCTCCCTTCCCCACTCCGTCTGGGGCAGGCACACCGACAGAACCAAAGCAGCAGCCCAGCCTCCCCTTTGCCGCCCCCTCACCTCCAGCCGCGCAGCCCCATCAGAGGTCCGAAAGGCCCACGTGTACCTGTTGACCAGCTGGAGCAGCTGCTGGTGCTGGAGCTGCTGGTAGAGGGTAGCGGCTGCCAGCTCCTGCTGCTTCTTCAGGCGCTCCTGGTCCATGTTTCCCTGCGCAGGCAGGAGAGAAAGGCACCCACAGTCCCTATGACAAGCCCAGCACTGGGAGACAGAGCACCCAGCAGAGCAGAGCAGGTGCTCTAGGGGACAAGCAGGGGATCCTCAAGAGAGCGGCAAAAGGCCCCCGGCCATAAGCAGCTGAAGCAGAGTGATGGAGAAGCAGGGGAGGGGGCGCACATCCTCATCCCAAGGGCAGCAGGGATCAGCAGGTATTCCACCCCACCAAAAAAAACAAGGGGGGCTTCAGCAACACCAAGAGTGACCCGGTCAGTGGGCTGCCTCTCCCAAGGCCATCCAAAGAGGGGAGGGGGAGAGACGCACCCTCAGCATCTGAGGGAGAACCTCTCAAATGCCAAAGCACGTGAAAGGAGGAGAGCCAGAATCATCCTGCCTGACACACAGCAAGCCCCAGCCCTCCCCACCACCCACCATAGCAGCAGACCCCGTGGCGCACCTCACGTGTCACATCCTGCTTCAGTGCTGCTCCAAACGGGCGCTTGTGGTGCGGGCGCAGGTGGGCCAGCCCTGGCTTTGCCTGCTCTGGTGCCCTTCCCTCTCCAAGCGCCTTCAGCACCCCCGTGGCCCTCTCCCTTCTCACCAGTAATGGGGGCGGCGACGGGCCGGGAGCAAAAGGCACTCTTCCCCACATCTTAATGACTTCGCCCAGTGGCTGGAAGCCCTCGTCACAGCCTCGCTTCACCAGCAGGGACATGGCGAAGTAGCCGGCCTGGAACCACTCAGCCATCTCTTGGGTGGTGAAGGGGCCTGGCAGGGAGGGGAAGAGGCCGGTCAGCCCAGCTGCAAGGCCACCCTCCCTCAGGCAGGGGGGCAGGCGAGGCAAAGCTCACCTTGGATCTCCCCTTGGGGGTCCTTGTAAAACCACTTCATGGCAGCTTCATGAGAGAGGGGCAAGGCCGCGGCAGGGTTGCGATGGTCCACAATGGCCTGTGTAAAGTGCTCCTCCTCCAGGGAGCTGTCTTGCAGAGAGGCCACCATCTTCTCTGCTTCCTGAAGGCAACGAGGAAAGGGGAGGGGGAGGGCGAGGATTAGGAAGGTCTCGGCTACAGCCAGCACCAAAGAGGCAAGCCTCTCGAACAAGGCAGGAGGCAGGCGCACAGCACTTGACTGGCAGAGCCGGACCGGTGGGACTGCCTGGGCCCATTCAGGAGGGCCAGCACTCCTCAAAACCCCTGCAAAGCCCCCCAGAGATGCGAAGGCCCGGGGGGGGGGGCATGATCTCCCTTCCATGACCTTTCCCCCATTTTTCCAGTTAGTAAAAATTGGAAAGTTTGGAGAGTGCAAGTGAAGCACTTTCTAAAACAAGATTTTACTAACTCAGCATGCATAACGTGAAAATGTTATGTAATTCTCTCCAGCAGCTAATGTTTCTTTTTTTGTGTCAAAACTTTCACCAACAATCCTATAATATGATTGAAGGTAACACTGAATGTTATTAAAGAGCTCTGTACTTTCACTGTTATGAAGTAGGACTACTTCTTACTAAGTAATACACTTTTTTTGGTAGGCTACAAAATTTGTTCCCTGGTTCCTACTTTTTTTTTTTAACTCCTTGCATGGCAACAGTTAAAAGTCTCTCTGCCAAGGAAGCAGAAGGGGCGGCAGCACTTATCAGCTCTCTCCCAGGTACACAGTGTATTTGGCATCTTTAAATTCCATAAATTCCATTAAGGCCTCTTTAAATTCCATAAACATATTAAATACTGCAATTCTATATATCAGTTAACCTATGTATTTTATGCTGTTAAAGCAGCAGAATATGAAATACAGGAAAGTGGGTATTACATATATTTCCGTATTTCCTGAAAACTAGGGGCAAAAATGGCATGGCTTCAACATTCCCTCAAACTTTACGTCTCTACTTCCCGGTGAGTCACAAGGAGGGCAAGACAAGCAGTTGGGGAAGAGAAACCAGCAGAGATTCAAAGTGGCCCAGAGAAAGCACTTCTCCAGCCAGGGGAGATCCGCCCCAACCACCCGCCAGTCACTGCGGCACTCACCTGCTGCAGGTGCTTCATTCCATCTTCATCCTCGTTGTCCCCAACTGTGAATTCAGTAGCAGCAGCAGTTGTGGATGAGGAAACAGCCGAGACTGCAGCGGGGCTGAGCCGAGTTGGGTGGCTCAGGATGCCTGGAGCCCCTGGGGGCAAAGCCAAGACAAAGTTCCTCAAAGAGAGCTACTGGGGGGGGGGGGGTTAAGAACAAGGCAGCCACCCAACGGCCCCTAAAGTGACACATCACCCCTTCCTGATGAGGAGGAGGCAAAGCCTCGCCGTGAGCCTGATGAGCCCCTCCCCCAATCACTGTGCCAGGATTTCCTCCCATGTCAAGGGAGACCAAAAGCCCCCCCCCCCTTCCTGCCCTGTATCCCTGATATGAACAGTCCTAGGGGCAGACAGAAAGAGAGCTGAGATCTGCCTCCCCCCATACATACCATTTGCAGTTTCCATGTCTTTGATGCACCCGCCAGTTAGCGCCAGCCCCTCTGCTTTGGTGGTGGCTCCTGGCACAGCACTCTCACATTCGCCAATGGTGGCAGCACCAACAGCCGTGGAGAAAGGGGGGCCCGAGCGCCACGGAGCAGGAGCAGGAGCAGCAACCGGCTTCTCCTCAGGCACCCGCTGGAGCTCTACCCGTTCTGAGAGAGAAGCAGCGCAGGGGTTACCCAACCACTTCAGCCCTGCCCCGTCTTCCTCTTCTGCCCGTCTTCCCTGGGACCCTGCCTGCAGCCTCTTACCTCTCTCTGCTCCTTCCTTGACTGTGGGGGCAACTGGAACGCTGCCACCCTCTCCCCCCCTTTCGCCGTCCTTTGCCTCCGGCCGGTTCTCCTCTTCCTCCTCCTCCGCCTCCTCCTCCTCCTCCTCCTCTTGCAGGGGAAGGAAATTCAGCTCCTGCTCTTCAGGAATGGGCTCTTTGGGGCTCTTCTGCAGAAACAGGAGAAGGCAAAGTCAGCTTTGCAAGGCAAGCACAGCCCCGGAGGTGCAACAGAGGAAGAAGCGGCTGGCCAAGGGCTTCTTTCTCAGATCTCTGCAGGTGAGAACAGAGGCCAGGAGGCCCCCAGCCCTACCAGCGGGGGTGGGGGGTGGGGGGAGGAGGGGAGCATCCTGCCAGCCAAAAGCACCCCCCTCCCCCTCCCCCGCTACACCCCTTGAAGTAGCCCCGGCTGGGGGAGGCGGGTGGCCTTCCCTTGTCTGCCAGTCGGGAGGAGGTGGGATAGGGAGGGCAATCCTCTCCACGTACCTTCAGGGGCATGAAGGCCCCAGAGGAGTCAAAAGTTCCCATCTCCTCTTCCTCATCCTCCAGGCACCACTCTGGCAACCCGTCTTTGTCCTCCTCAAAGCTGTCGCTGTTGTGCCGATGCCGGCGCCCACTCCGGGGCTCATCCTCACGGTCCCGGAAGTCAAAGTCAAACTTCCGTCGGCGCCCTTCTCCGCCATGTTCTCGCCAACCAGCTGATCGAGGCCCTCCATCTGCAGAGCAGCGCACAAGGATTATAGCCCCGTGCGGCCCTTACAGAGTGGAGACCTGCCACTTCCCCAGGTTGGGTGGGCCTGGCTGCATATACTGGTCACCTTACCTGGGCTGGCCGACCGCCAACGCTCACTCTCCCGCCTGGCCCCGCCACTTTGGCGCCAGCTGCCTCCCGACCCTGTGGCAGCGAGGGTGCTCTCCTCTTCCCCCTCATGCTCCTCCCGCAACGTGCGCCAGTTGTCACTGTCTGAGCGGGCAAAGTCTTTGCGGCCTGGTGGAGCTCCCTCTTCAAATGGGGCTCGAGCTAAGAATGAGTGGTCGGTCAGAGGGGAGGGCACATCAGACTCCCAAGGTCAAGGCTGCAGCCTACCCCTCACCGCATGTGATAAGGATCAAATGCAGCAACCATATGTTTGGCCAGAGAGATGCTCCACAGAAAGTGCATGCCTTATCCAGACCCTCTGGCTTGGAAATCTCCCCCAGCAGTTGTTCATATCCCACCCTTCAACTGTACCTCCTTCCCGACGGATGGGCTTCTCAAACCGCCGTTCTCCTCTGCAGCAGAAGAGAAAAGGAAGAAGGTTCAGTACAGAGAAAGCAGGCAGCAGCTGCCCCAGAGGCCTCTCCACAGCACCCACCTCCCACACTCACCGATCATCCCAACTCTGGCTGCGGTGCATCTCCCGGCCACCCCCACGGCCAAATGCTCCTTCCACCTCCTCCATGCTTCTTTGGTAAAAGCCACTTTCGCCCCGGCCTCGGCCTGTTTAATGAGGGAGGTGTCACTACACAGAAAGCCACGCAATGTCCCAAATGTGAAAGGGGTAGGGGCATATCTCCATCATATCTCTGTACCTCGGCTCCGTGCGCTGCCCCTCCCACGGGAGACACCAGCTGGGGCAGCCCCACCACCTTTTCCCATCAGCCTCAACACTGCAACACTATTCACAGACATGGAGAAATTCCTCTGAAAAAACATAAAGAGAGAAGCTAGAAAGCGGGGAGAAGCCCCTGGAACCCGCATCTCAGTGACCACAGGCAAGCAGTCCACGCCTACCTGCTCTTCCTCCGTTAATGGGACCAATGCCAGCGGTTGTAGAGGGTCATCCTGGAGAAGAGCAGAAAACTCTGTGTCTCGGATTTCCTCTGGGACCTGACCGGGTGGGGAGAGAAAGGGGCAGTCAGAGGTCTGGAGACGGAACTCTCCCTCTTCTCCCCCAACAAGCCCAACACCACCCCCCACCACCCCATCACATGGGTCAATCGCTTCGGGGAAAGAAGTTGTGGTCTCAAACAAAGATGCGTGCAAAGCGTCCAGAGCGCAGTGCAGGAGGCTTCTCGTCCTTCCCAGGACGCCCTCCAGGCACACTCGATTTAGGCCGTCCCGTTTGAGCACAAGCCACAGCAGGTGCAGAACAGGGGGCTCCAGAAGCAGCCAGGCAGCCACACCCAGGCACAGCCCTGACCGCCCTCTCCTGGGGCTGAGCACATCCCGGGCAGGCAGCTAGGCAGAACTTGCCTTGTTGTCCTTGACGTAAAGTGCTAACATCTCTTCCCGCCCATATCGGTACTCGGCTAGTTTGTACTTTGGCATGGCAGGTGAAGGTGGTGGGGATGTGACACTCCCACCACCAGAGAGCGCACGGAGCCTAGGGAAAGGAAGGGGACATGTGTTAAACCAATGGGCTGGCCAATACCATCTCAGCCCCTCAGCCCACAGCCCAAGGGAGCAAAGCTCTCTTCCTCGGCAGGCAGCGTCTCACTTGACTCATCCCTAAGAAGAGCCCTGCCGGATCGGATGGGTGGACCATCTACTCCAGCATCCTGACTCAAACGGTGGCCAACCATGGGGCAAACCACTGAGGACAAGGCCTTCCCCTGAAGCTGCCTCCTGGCACTGGTGTTCAAAGGTTGACTGCCTCTGAACGTGGAGGTTCCCTTGAGTCACCACAGCCAGTAGCGACCGACAGACCTCTCCTCCATGCATCTGTTTCACCCCCTTTCAGAGCTGTCTATGCTTGTGGCCACTGTGACATCCTCTGGCACTGAATTCCACATCTTAATCACTTATTGTGTACAGAAGTATTTCCTCTTGTCCAACCTGAATATACTGCCCATCAACTTCATTGGATGCTCCCCAAGTTCTAGTATTTGGGGAGAGGGGAAAAAAAGCTCGCTGTCCACTCTCTCTACCCCATGCATAATTTTATAAACCTCTATCATGTCCCCCATAATTGTCTCTTCTCTAGACTAAGAAGTTCCAGATTCTCCACCCTTTCCTCATAGGAAAGGTGCTGCAAACCTCTAATCATCTTGGTTACCCTTTTCTGTACTTTTTCCAGCTCCGCAATGTCTTTTTTGAGACAGAGTGGCCAGAAGTGCAAACAGTATTCAAAATGAAGCAGCATTACAACACTGGTTGTTTTATTTCCAATCTCTTTCCTAATAATTCTCAGCGTAGAGTTTGCCTTTTTCACTGCCACAGTACACTTGGTTGACGCTTTCATGGGGCTGTCAAAGTCTCTTTCCCTCGGTGTCTCAGCAAGTTTAGACCCCAGCAGCATGTGCTTGAAATGGGGATATTTTTGTTCCAATGGTCATCACGTGCCACATTGCTGCCTGCTTGCTCAGTACGCAGAGATCCTCCTGGAGCTCTTCACAGTTGGTCTTGGTTTGTTTCATCCTAAATAACGCGTCATCTACAAACTTAGTCATTACACTGCTCACTTCTTGTACTAGATAATTTACGAACAAATTAACTAGCAACTGATGCCTGTGGGACCCCACTGCTTACTCCCTTCCATTGCAAGTGCTACACATTTTTTGTACTCTTTGCTACCTGTCATTTAACCAATTTTTAATCTGTAAGAGGATCTGTCTTTTCATCCCACAACTGCTTAGCTTACTCAGTAGTCTTGGGTGCCCTAACCTGCCAAAGACCCTTTGAAAGTCCACGTATATAACGCCTACCAGGTCACCGTTATGCTCGTTCACTTTCTCAAAGAACTCCAAAAGAGTGGTGAGGCAGGACTTCCCTTTGCAGAAGCCAGGCTGATTTTCCCTCCACAGGCCTTGCCATTTTGGACCCGTTTCAGCCAGGATCGGAGCCAAAACGGCCAGGACTGGGTTGGTGCCAGGCAGGGGAGGCTCCCCCACCTGGCACCAACCCAATCCCAGCCATTTCGGCCCCAATCTGGGCTGTTTTGGCCCTTATCCAGGCCGAAACAGGTCAAAGATGGCCGAAAATGGCCATTTTGGGCCCATTGTGGCCCGGATCAGGTCGGTGCCAGGCAGGGATGCTTCCCCCCGCCCGGCACCGACCCGATCTGGGCCGTTTTGGCCCGGATTGTGGCCTAAACGGCCCACAATGTTTTAAAGTCAGGTGGGTGGCGCCACCTGACTTGGGGGAACTACTGGAACAGTGTTCCGGTGCGTTCCCCCTCAAAATGAGCCCTGATAATAACATACTTTGTAAACCGCTCTGAGTGGTCATTAAGTTGTCCTGAAGGGTGGTATATAAATCGAATGTTGTTATTATTATTATTATTATTTGAATTATCCATATATATAGATATATAGAAACCACCCAACTATGGAAGAAGAATGCAACGGTAGTCCCCGTTGTCATCGGGGCACTTGGAACCATCTCAAAAAACTTTACAATGCATATGGAAAAACTGCAGCTTTCTGACATAACACCTACAGAACTGCAAAAGATGGTGCTACTTGGAACAGTGTACATATTACGCCAATATCTGGTTGACACTTAGGTCTCCAGTGGAAATTTGTATCAGCTTGGCAAGGCCAATTTATAATTATTATTCGAATTATCCGAAACACAATCAACAATAAGCAGAGATCACATATTTACTGACTGGCCTTGCTAAGCCGATACAAGTTTCCGCCGGAGACCTAAGTATCAACCGAGTAGCACCGTCTTTTGCAGTTCTGAACGTTATGTCAGAAAGCTGCAGTTTTTCCATATAAATTGCAAAGTTTTTTGAGATGGTTCCAAGTGCCATGAGGACAATGGGGACTCCCCTCCAGATCCCTTTTTAAGAATTGGAGTAACATTTGCACTCTCTAGTCCTCTGGTACAGTTACTGATTTTAGTGACAAGTCACATATACAAGTTAGCAGGTCCACAATTTCACGTCTGAGTTCCTAAGAACTCTCAGGGGTCTGCTAGCAGGACTCAGAAATTTACTGGTTTTTAATTTCCACAAGAGTTCTAGAACTTCATCTCTCATCACCTCAATTTGACTCAGTTCTTCAGACGCTCTTCCTAAAAATAGTGGCTCTGGCATGGGTACGTGCCCCACACCTTGGACAATAAACACAGGTGCAAATCATTCATTTGGCTTCTTTACCATCTCCTAATATTCCTTTAGTAATCCTTTTATTGTTGGTCAGCCAAAGGCTCTACTGCATGTTTGACTGGTTTCCTGCTCTGGATATATTTAAAGAAATGCTTATGATTTATCTTGAAGCTTTTAGCAATCTGCTCCTCAGATTATCTGTTTGCTTAATTATTAACTTGTACTTCCTTTTCTATCCACTTCATTGGGGCAGACCTCCCACTTTTTAAAAGAAGCCTTGTGGCTTCCTTGGCTTGAGCCGCTAACCCTGCAGCTGTCCTTTTAGACTTGGCCTACCTTCCCTGAGCTGGGGGATGCATTCTGCCTGGGCTTCAACTAGTGCGGTTTTAAATAGCTTCCAAGCAGCCTCTAGGGATCTGACACGCGTGTTCCCCTTTCAGCCTCCTCCTAACTATTCCCCTCAGTTTTGTAAGGTTCCCTCTTCTGAAATCAAATGTGACTGTTTTGGACTCAGGGGTAACTTTCTTTCTTTCTTTGAGTTGTAATCTGCTTAATATCTTCTAGCTTCCTTTTTGCTTTTTTAATTTTTTTTTAAATTTTCAGAACAAAGAGGGGTACAAAAGAAGAAAAGGGAGTAACAAGGTCAGAGGAACATTAAGATTTTGCACTACAAGAGTTGTAAAAATAAAATACAGAGTACACAGAACATACCTTTATCAGAGTTCATCAATATTATATCTCCTATTCCAACTCCTGTGTGTCTTCTCAAACTAAATACGATCTTTTTCCTACACAATATTCAATTTTATATCAACTGAAGGCCAAAACAAGTGGTCTCCCTGTACATTCTAACCACTATGTCTTAGTATGGTCTAATACTTCTATAATAGCATTGTGGTTACTATTTCCAGTTGGTGCAGCAATGTCTACACCTCTCACTAGGTCTTGAGGCCCACTCAGAACCAAGTCAAAAACCTCTACCCCTCTAGCTGGATTTGTGACCAATTGATCCAGCGTGCTGCCACTTATGATGTTTAGGAATATCATTTCAACAGCATGATACAAGCACATGCTAACCCAGTCAATGGGAGGGTGGCTGAAGTCACCCAGAATCAGAACATTCTCTGCTTTAGTCACCTTCCTTACTTCCTTTTCCATCTCCAGATCGACCTCAAGGGCTTGGTACTACACTCCTGTTTTTAAGTAATCCTTAGTATCCTAAGTATTTCCACCCACATCACTTCTGTCAGGAAGTTCATTCCCCAAATGTTTTCTAACTTACTTGATACTATGCCATCTTTGATATAGCAGCACCTCCCCCAACACGCCCCTCCCTGTCCTGCCTATAGTGCTGATACCCAGGGATGACTGTATCCCACTGATTTTCCCCATTCCACCCCGGTTCTGAGACACCTGCTCTATCTACATGGTCATTCAGCACCAAGCACTGCAGCTTCCCCATCTTGGCTCAGAGGCTTCCAGCACTGGCATACAGACACCTACGGGGCTTGTCTCCCCTCTCCAGCAACCCTCACCTCCCATGGCCCTCCTCTGCCTTTCTACCCCCACTCCAAAGTTCTAGCGTGATCCTGTTTACACTGCCATCCCTTTGGACTGAGGTCCCGAACTGGAGGCGCCTCAGCTCCTGTTCAGCTTCCCCTCCAGGAGCAGTTTAAAAACTGCTCGGCCACCTTTTTGATCTTAAGCACCACCAGTGTGGCGCCAGTGAAGCCGGTCTCTTCTGGGCAGGCTCAGCTTGTCTCAAAAGTTCTCCATCACCTAACAAACCTGAATCCCACATTACTGCCCCCACTGCAGCAGGTGGATCGTCCCAACGCCTGCTGCACAAGACAGACACAACAGGGTTCACAGCATGGGTGCAGGCGGGCCAGCCCTGAAGTTAAACATGCACCCTGCCGCAAAGGTCTGGAACCTGAACTCTCTCACTGGCCAAGATGCAAAGGGCAAGCCTGGGAAGCACTATCTACAGAACTCCGGCGTTTCCCATGAGAATTGGCTGAGAGCCAGTTTGGTGTCGTGGTTAAGAGCATGGGACTCTAATCTGAAGAGCCGGGTTTGATTCCCCACTCCTCCACTTGAAGCCAGCCGGGTCAGTCACAGCTCTGTCAGAGCTCTCTCAGCCCCACCCACCTCACAGGGTGTTTTGTTCTGGGGATAACAACAACATACTTTGTAAACCACTCTGAGTGAGTGTTAAGTCATCCTGAAGGACGGTATTTAAATCTATTATTATTATTATTATTATTATTATTATTATTATTATTATTGAGTCAGGCTTCTCAGTCTGGAAAAAAAAGACACAAGTATGATGACAGGGCTTTACAAAATCATGCATGCGGTAAAGGGCATGGATAGAGTTTTTTCTCCCACTCCCATAATGCTAGAATACAGAGGCACCCGTGGGCAACAGATTCAAGATAAGACAAAAGGAAACTTCTTTACTCAACAAGTGATTAAAATGAGAAATTCACAGTCAAAGGATGCAGTGATGGCTGCAAGCACAGACAGCTTTAAAAGGAGACAGGGCAAATTCAAGGCGATGGATGCCCATCAATGGCTATGAGCCATGGTGACTGAAGGGAACTTCCCAGCCCCGCTTCTTGGAGGCAACACTGGGGATGGTCTTTGCCTCTTGTGCTCTCTTTGTGTAGCCTTGCCGAGCAGCTCGCTGGCTGCTGGGAGAAGCAGGATGCTGAAGATGGACCCTCCTTGGTCTGAACCAGCAGGCTCTGGGCCAGATCAAGATTCCAGCCCCTCTTCTGAAGGTCTATAGAGGCAATGGCCAGTAAAGTCCCAGCCAATCACACAGCAGCCTGCTCTGCAGAGCAACTCCCAAAGCACAACAGAACCAGTTCAGCCAATGGGCCTCGCCCCTCCATCCCAGCTGCAAAAGTCCCTCTCGCCCCACTGTTGAGAGACCGGCTCCCTCAGACCAACCCCTTTCCACACTCGTGCCCAGGCGCATACACACCACTCTGGCCCAAAATTCAGAGTCTCAGCTGCCATCCCTGCTTCTCCTTGGTGGCGCGCTCACAGGTCGCTGACCTCCCTCTTGCTTCTCTTCTGCAATGATCTTGGAGACAGAGGAAATTCAAAGTCAACCACAGCAAGCAACTGGCGACCAAAGCAAAGCCACTTAGAAGGAAGGAGAAAGGAGGAAACCAGATTCCCAGGTTCTCTCAAATACACACGACCTGGGAGGATTCCAGAAGCCTGGGCTCTGAGGCCAGCAGGGCAAAAAAGAGAAGGAAGGCCCCAGGGTTAGGAGCAAAGACTCTACTGAAGAGGGGCTGCCTACCTACGCCGTATCCCAAAGAATCTGCCCAGGATCACCCCTTCCAGTCAGCGTCAAGAGCAAGGAACCTGGAAGGAAACGATGAAAGGTGACACACAAGACACTGCAAACATAAAGCTTGGAAGGAGTGAGGAAAGAGTTCTCCCAAAGCAGCAGCTGAGTGACCGGCCAGAAGCTCTCCAGGAGGGAAGCTGCTCCTGCGTCACAGAAGGCAGGCCCGTGGCCATGCATGACAGCTACTCTTGCTACAGCCAGGCTTGCCACCAACCAGTGCCTCGAGGACTGAGACTCCCCCCCACTAGAAACAAAACCAAGGCCCAAACGGCTAACAGCTCCCCACCCCCCGCCCCCCGTGGGTTTTGGCGATTGGCGGAATCAGCAACGTGAACGTCACTGAGTTTTGTGAGCTGGAATTATCTCCTCTATTTTGCTGCCTTGTCATTATACTCTGGCATGATCCACCCTGAGCCTGCTTGAGGGGGGGAGTGGAATATAAATGCAACGCAACAAATAAACAAAGTCCCCAAGTGCCAGACCTTGCCCTCCCTCACTATGAAGGGCACCCCCGCCACCCGGCCTCCCCATCTCTCTCCAAGGCGTCCTTTCGCTCTCTCAGCTTCCTCCCCCATCCACATCAGGAGCTTTCCCCACCATCCGGCTGCGTGGCCGGGTAGAGACAGACTGGGCCTTGGAGGAGCACTCGAGTCCCACCTCTTGGCCACACTCACAAGGCAGCCTGCTAGCAGACGTTTCCTCTAAAACCATCTCCCCAGGTATAAAATGGGGAAAAGCAAGCTACTAAACAGGGCTGCAAAGTCTAGAGAAGACGTTAGGCCACCTACAGTCTCCTGGAGGGAAGGAGAGTCACTCACCTCAAAGGCTGCCCCTCACAAAGTCCTACTCCCTTTAGAGCTGCCAAGGAGGACGATTAGGGGGTTGGAGTGGGAGGGGGGGGGGAAGAATGGCAGGCAGAAAAGGAAGGAAAAGCCAGCCTCCAATGCGTGTGCTCCAAGGGAGGCTGCGCGTGAAGTCTGTCCCAAGGCAACAGGCAACTTCCCAGAAGGACCCCACAACAGAGTCAGGGGCTCAGTTTAGGTGGAGAAACTCTGGAAAAGACAAGGGTTAAACTGCAGCACCCAGAGCAGAGTTTGCACACAGTGCTCACAACTCCCGCCCCCAAGTGAAAGTCCTGTTCCACAACAACCAGCTTCAGCTTTGCTCTGCTCTGGCTTTCTCTCTTCCAGAAGCACCAAGGACGAGGCTCTGGCTCAGAACTGGCCTTCACTGAGGAGTACCCAGACCATGGGGATGTGAGAGTGCTCCTGAACATTGGCAGAATGCTGTCTCTTCAATCCACACCTTGTCCCTGTGGTTATGGGGAAGAGCAACAAGCACAACTCTGAGGTTCAGACCTTCCCATCAGAAGATGTGAAAGACTTCCAGGGAAGCTGCCCCATCCTGCCAAAAATACCCAGAGAAAGCCCTGACAGCCCCACTCCACCTCACACCCACAGCCCAAAGGGTCTATATGCTGCGCTGACTGGACCCAAAGCCCCCTGCGCTGCCACTGCTGGACCACTGGCCCAGGGCCCATAGTACTCTCAGGAAGAGGAAAAGGGGGGGGGGTAGTTGTGAATTTCCTGCATTGTGCAGGGGGTTGGACTAGATGACCCTGGAGGTCCCTTCCAACCCTGTGATTCTCTGATTCATGGAACCAACAATCTGACTCCCATTGGGAAGAATTCTCTCCCCTTTACCATAACACTAAAACACTGCACTGAGTCACTTCTGTGGCAGGCACCCAATGTAACCAAGGAAGAATATCCGATTCAGTGCCAAGAGAAGGTCCTCTGATACACATGAAATGTATGGTATTTTTTTGCAACAAGACACAGCAACGACTGTCAGTTTAGAAGGCTTTAAAAGAGATAAAGAAAAATTTGCCCAAGTAAGAGATGCCTACCGATGACTATTTGTCATCATGATGCCTGAAGTGATGGGGCCATAGACAGCACTACTGTGCACTGTCTGTTGCTGTAAGTATGCTCCTACCAGATAGTTCTGCGTCCTTTAATAGAGCATGGCAATTTGCTTATGTTTTGTCTCAGCGTTGTGTTCAGTTCTTTATGGGGCTTCTGTTTGTCTTCAAAGGTCTGCAATCATTTCCCTATTGTATCGTCCCAGCCGTTGGATCATATCGACTTACACTGCGCAAACCACCTTCAGTCTCAGCAAGAAAGGGAGATGACAAATAGCGCAAGTAAATAGCTAAACGCAAACTCCGTACAGAGAGGCGGTTTGCCTCCTAAGCACAAGTGTCTCAAGACCAAACAGTAAGGACAGGCTGCTGTTCTGGGGATTCCTGTGGTCCTTTGTCAAGCAGTGCAGAGCTGTATTGTCGAAGGCTTTCACGGCCGGAGAACGATGGTTGTTGTGGGTTTTCCGGGGTGTATTGCCGTGGTCTTGGCATTGTAGTTCCTGACGTTTCGCCAGCAGCTGTGGCTGGCATCTTCAGAGGTGTAGCACCAAAAGACAGAGATCTCTCAGTGTCACAGTGACACCTCTGAAGATGCCAGCCACAGCTGCTGGCGAAACGTCAGGAACTACAATGCCAAGACCACGGCAATACACCCCGGAAAACCCACAACAACCAACGCAGAGCTGTGCAGTGCTTAGACTGTTAGGCTTAAGCTCGGGTACAAACAGCAATCAACTATGAAAGTCGCTGGGTGGTCTGGACCAGTCACCGTCTCTTGGCCTAACCTGCGACAGGGTCACTGTGAGGTTTATTTATGGGCTTAATTCACATCCTGCCTTTGTTCTCAGTGCAAATCCAAGGCACTTTACACCGGTCTCCTCTTCTGCACTGCCCCCCCTCACAACAGCCTTGCGAGGCAGGTGAGACTGTGAGAGTGTGCGACTGGCCAGGGTCATCCAGGAAGCTTCCATGACAGAGTGGAAATTTGAACCTGGGTCTACCACCTTAGAACAACTCACTAACCACTACACAACACAGCTAGGAGGGAGAATGAATCCTAAGCTCTTTGCAAGAAGAACGGATGATCAAAAATAATTATTCTTTTTTAAAAAACTGGATACACAATCACCCGGCCTTTTGACCAGACCCACCCAGGCTGGCTGATGTGCAACCTCTGCAGCAGGGTCTCACACCCTGAGGCAACCACCACTGCCCGTGCCTCCTCCGGGGGCCGGCATCTATAGCGCTCGGCTCCCCTCCTGAACCAGGCAGGGCTCCTCTCTCCTGCTCTGCGCTTTCAGTGGGCAAACACTGGGGACCCCTACCAACAGGAAGCCCCTCCCCATACCTTGGGCACAGGGGCAGAAAGTACACCTGCTGAGCTTTATTAAGGGCAAGTGACCAACCAACCATCCCAGTGCCGCCACCTCCATTTTGGGCACGAGTGTTGGCAGAAGAAAAGGGGCCCATCAAGTGAGCATCCCACCCCGCAGCCAGGTGGCAATCAATCAAGCCTCTTTTCCCTGGGGTGAGAGAGAGAGAGAGAGAGTTGTTGTCTGTCCAGCAAGCAACACTTGGAAAGCTCCTCAAGGATGCAACATCCCACAGCACATTAAGCTCACGGCTTCACACCACCTCTGGCCAGAGAGAGCCAGGCCCAAGCCCAGGGACAGGTTCAGCTGGGGGTGGGAAGGCCAGACGGCTGGGCCGCCTGTGTGTGCAGCTGAGGATAAAGCAAGCCTCTGAGATGCCAGCCAGCCCCCACTGCCGGAGGACTTCCTTCCACAAGACCCAAAAATGGCTCCGGGCTCTCCGCTGCCAGAGCATCCCCGAGAGTATCTGGCTGACTGCGGGAAGCAGCTGAAGAGAACCAGGAGGAGACACAGGGGACTGCCAAGGCAAAACCAGGGGCCAAGGCCATCAGGCATGCCCGAGTCATCTGGGGGAGCTACAAACTCAGGTAGCCAAGCTTTACACAAGTCTGGCACTTCTGTTCATAGCAGCAGAAAATAAAAAGCCGTCTTTATTCAGTCACGACTTCTATGACTCCAGTCCACACGCAGACTGGAGACCCTCCTCCCAAAGGCCATGTCTCATGCTGCCCAACAGCACCCTGGTACTGACACAAGGCACAACTTTTACCCGTGCCACCTATTCAAACAATCTGCATACCACCTTCCTACGTTCAAGGCAGCACAGTGGTTAGCATATGCTGATGGGACCCAGCGTGGAGCACGGGCAAGCCAGACGAAGGCAGAATTGCCCCAGCTTAGCTCTCCAGTTCCCTCGGCAGGCCACCGGCAACACCTCGGCTCACCAGCAAGGAGTCCAGAGGCCCCTTACACACACTGCAGGCAAGCACCTTCACCATCAGTTACCCAGGCGGGGAAAGGGCAATACCAGAGGATAAAGCAGGTTGACAAAGCAGGAGGAAAATGAAAGAGGCAAAATGCCACATTGTGACCTCCTGCTGAAGCACTAAACGGAAGAAACGCTAGAGAAGTGACCAAGCAAAGGCAAGGAATTCCCAAAGAGCATCTTTGCATGCATCTTCTGCAGCCAAGAACCCTGCAGCGCCCTCAAGATCAACGAATTCACTCGTCTCCTGAGCTTCTCTGAGTAACAGAGGAGCGTTCAGGGAGCGTATCGGAAAACCTGGATTGCAGAGCAATGCAGGGTCAGCTTGGTAACAGCTTCCCACCTCAAAGGTCTCCTGAATTCCAAGCGTAACAGAGAAATGCCACCACACTGCAGCCTTTCCTCAGTCTGGCCAGAGTGCCTGCAATTCAGTGAAGAGATCCAGCTCACTCCTCGCAAAAGACAGCCTTTACCCTAACATGACTTCATTTTTAAAATGGTTTGTTTATACCCAATAAAAACACCAACGATGTCAAAAACTAGCATTGTTTAAGAGCATCAATAACTGGACAAAAATATGTACAATTGATCCAATAAATATCTCAAATTACCTACTGTCTTTGTCAAGTACATAATTATCTTCAAATACACAATATTCAAAAATTGCACACTTCTTAGCACTTTGAACTAGCAAGAATTATGCCACTTATACAAATACAGGCAAGTTGGCTTTCTTGGTTGGCAAATGCTGAAAGAAGCTGGAAAAACTACTAAGCACACAAGAGTTCAATGCTGGCACAGAATTTAGAAATATTTTTCAAACTTGAGTCGATAATGTGTGAGAAAGGGATTCAATGTGTGAGAAAGGGATTCAAGATCTCTCCGCAGATTCAAACTACAGCTCCAAAAGTCTGGGGATATCCATGACTGGTAACCTGCATTAAACCTAGATTAGGTTAGGGGGGCTGCTATGCGCCCATATCACTGCAGAGCAATTGCCAGTATTGATGGGAAGGCTACCTGGAAAGGCAGCTCCTGTTCGGCAGGCCTCAAGTCCCCAGCTCAGTTTGCAATCAGAAGGACTCAGCATAAACTTTGGCTGCCTGGGAGGACCGTTGCCAGAGTAGGCACTATTGGTCTATACGTGGCAAGTAAGAGCCCAACTCAGCTCACAGAGGCAAGTTGGTAAAGAAACAGCCTTATATTATACAGCACTTGCCATTTACAGTACTGAAAGCCAGCAGATGACTGTCACCTGTGCTTTCTTGCGGCCAAGTTCTTGCACAACTCTCTGCAGTGAGGGGGCACACCTGAGGGCTGGAGAAAGAGTGGGACCTCATTAGCAGGCACACATGACGTATATACACTGTATAAGAGCTGTGTGCACACACAAGCCCATGCTGCACTCTTACGGTGTGACCCATACAGCAGCTACAGTGCGAACACCTAAACTTAAGAACCAAGCTCATACTTTTTACAGGCATAATCCATGAAAATATTTGTGACTGCAGGCAGAAATAAACCAGAAGACTCTACCAGAAGCGAAACATCCCATGGGCCTGACAACACACATGGGGCACAGGAACCACTGGCTGAGTTTATTGGCTAAGAGTAAAACAAAAACTCTCTCTCTCTCTCTCTCTCTCTCTCTCTCTCTCTCTCTCTCTCTCTATATATATATATATATATATATATATAAAAATAGAAAATACACAGGACAAATGTAACAAATAAACCAGTCAACTGAAGGCAGTTTATTTTCCCCATTCCTCTCTCAGACAGAGGCCTCCAGCTTCTATACCTTGGCTCACAGGATCAGGACACTTTCCAGCCCTCCCAACCTTTCAAGACCCTTCAAAAGACCAACAGAGATCCACCACATCAAGCCAACTTCACAAAAAGGCAACCAAATCCCATCCCACAATACCAGAGACTAGTAACACTTGCTGTGGAATAGTGATAGCAGATCACTGCAGAATCTCCTACTCTCTGCTTCAGTGAACAAGAGAACCACATGTCTACACTGACCAGCCTAGTGGACTCCCAGGACTGCACTACTGGTGCACAGGACAGTTCATCCTCAAATGGGGGGAGGGGGAGAACAGGCATGGTTCACATATACCAGCCATCATAATGTGTCATTATGACAAAGAACATGGAGGATCCGAGGGCTCATGCCCCTTCCCCTCCTTTCCACGGCATTCAGTCATGAGAGACTTATATTTTCATGCAGAAGCATCATTTGTGGCTTAGTGGGAGCCATAATCAAAGTTTGTTCTCTTCTCTACAGCCTGGGACTGAAATCCTGAATTGTAGGAAAGACGTTAAACCAGGCTGTAGTTTCAAAATACTCATGAGCTAAAGATTCTGGTGAAAATCTTTCATTACGGAGCCACACAAATGAAAGATGCACAAACCCAAGGATTCCTCCAATCAAACTCCTTTCTCTTTTGGCGAACCATGTTATGTGAGAACCATACCATTTTTCAGGGCCGAGGGCTTCCATGTGTAGCTGCAGTGGCAACAGCCACCAACGGAACCTATCTATTGGGAACCGTTCTGTGAAAAAGCCACTTACCCATCCTGCAGCAATGAATTTCACAGATCAACCACATATTTCGGAAAATGTGCCCATTATACAATTAACACCAGGCTTTTAAAAAGCCACTCTCCTAAGAGTGCTAGGAATGACCTCCAGACGGGAAAAGGCTTTATTAGATGACTACTGGGGGCAGCCAAGCTAGAGACTTCTTGGCAGTTGTTTGTAATGCATATTTAGACTGATTTCCATATGACATAAAACAACAGAGTTTGGTGCTTTTAGTTTAGAAGAAAGAAGACTCAGAGAGGAAGCCAAGTTTACAAAATTCCACTTAGAGAGAACCTCCTCTTTCCCTGAGCCCTAGGTGGCTTCCTAGGAAGCCGATCAGCAGCAGATTCAGGGCAAAAGGAAACACTCGGAAGTGTGGAACTCCCTGCCAGCGGACGTAGCTCCGGTCACGAACACGGCTCCGAGCCTCCCCGCCCGCAGCCTGCGAATCCCGGGGCCAGGAGGCAGCCCCGGGGGAAGCCGCTCCGGCCGGGGCCCGTGCACAGATTGGGCGCACTCTCGGAGGCTCGTCATACCTAAAGGCCGAGCTGGGCGGCTCTTCTGGCGGAACGCGGCCCGGGCCAGCCCGCCGCACGGGGCAGGGAACGCGCCACCAGCAGAGCGCGGCTCTGCAGCCCCGCAGGCCCGGCCGTGGCAGGGAGCGGGAGCGGCGGGCCGGGCTGGCCGAGGCCGCCTCAAGGCCAAGCGCCCGGCCCAGGGGGACTCGCTGCTCCGCCGCGACGCCCTTCGGCGCTTGGTCGGCCAGGCTCACAGGCGCCCCAGGAGGGAGGGAGGGAGGGAGGCCGGCCGGGGCCTCCCCCCTCCCGTGAGCGCCGCCCTGCCTCCCTCCCAGCGCGCGGCAAGGCCCCCGGGGCCCCGGTCTCCATGGCGACGGAGGGGGCGGGGCCCCGCAGGAAGGGGCGGGGTCTCCCGGCCCATGGCGACGAGGGGTTCCCGCGTGCCTCTTACCGGCTGCTCCGGGCGGGGGAGAGGAGGAGGATAGGGGGCCGGGAGGGGGGAGGAAGCCGCAGCGGCGTCTACGGCTCCGCGTCTCTCGCTCCTTCCTCCTCTCGCCGCTTGTTTGTGTTTGTAACCAAGATGGCCGCCCTCCTCCCTGTCACGTGACGCGGGCTACGAGACCCAGAGAGGGGGAGTCACGTGCCGAGGAAGGAGGCGGAGGGAAGGTGTGCGCTTGCGCCGCGCGCGGAAAGGACGTTTGCGTGCCGCGCCCCTTCCCCCACTGCGGCCGTTTCCTTCTGCGCATGCGCGTGGCTGCTGCGTGGCTTTTCTTTCCGAGCTCGGCAGGAGAGGCTGAGGGGAGGCGAGTCCCCGTGGCCACGCCCCCTCCCGTCACGTGACACCCCCTCTTGCCTAGCCGGCTTCGGGCCCCGTGACGTCAAGGCTGAGACCGTGACGCGATGTGGTCTCGAAACGACGTCACTGGTCAGAGGGCGGGGCCTGGCGGGAGCTGCTCCTCGGAGTCCGCCTTCCCCGCGGGGCGCCGGCGGGGCGCGCGATTCCGTGCAGCCGATCGCGGGAATGAGAAACGGAGCGGGAGCGGAGCCGGGGCCGATTCACGAGGCACAGTGAGGGCTGCAGCGTCCTCCGTCGGAGCCCCTCGCCGAGCGCCCGGCTCCCCTTCCCGGCCCGCCCGCGGTGACGTCGCTGCGGCATCCCAGAGCTCCGCTGGGCACCCGCAGCGCGCCCCCTCGCCCCCATACACACCCGCGCGCCTCGGGCTGGCCCTCCTTGCGGGGCTGTTGTGAGGGCCGGGCGCCTCTGAAGTCCAAGGATAAATAACAACATTCGATGTATATCCCACCCTTCAGGACGACTTATCACCCACTCAGAGTGGTTAACAAAGTTGGTCATTATTATCCCCGCAACAAAGCACCCTGTGAGGTGGGTGGGGCTGAGAGAGCTCAGAGAGAGCTATGACCAACCCGAGGTCACCCAGCTGGCTTCAAGCAAAGGAGAAGGGAATCAAACCCGGCTCTCCAGATAAGGAGTCCTGCCACTCTTAACCACTACACCGAACTGGAGTGGAAAGGGGGGTGGGCATCCCCTCCTCTCGAGCCTCCCCCTGCCCATCATTTCCCTCCCACAGGCTGTGCAGGAGAAAGGAGCAGGCCAGGCTGAGCCGAAGGGAGGTGGGGGGCCTCTATGTTGCTCAGAGTGGTGGCTCTTACAGTGCCGGGGTGTCCCTTGCAATGAATGTCCCAACTGTGCCGGGGTTGTCCCTTGCAACAGGAGCCCAGCCGGGCCAGCGCAAGGTCAGCAGGTCCTGGGCCTCTTTCCCAGTGGAAGACCTGGGTGCTGCTGCCCAGAGGAGTGTGCAGGTCAAAGGAGGAAGCCGGCGCTCAGGAGCGATTTATCAGTCCAGCCCACTTTATTGCCTATGTGGCGCTGCAAGATGGCGCAGAGCATCTTGCTGTGCGCTGGGGGTGGGGTGGAGCTTTGCTTGGGCTGACTGCGTGCACCTTTGCACCTCTTGCCCAGCTGCCTTTGCCCTCCCCACCTGTGTCCCACCTCAAATAGGTGCCATGCGGTGGCAGTGTACAAGGTCCACACACTGGGGGAAAGGCACAATGATAAATGTATCGCTCTCTGACCTCTGGTGACTGGGCGGGGCAGCAGGGAGCTGAAATATATCTACTGGACATTGACACCGTCCGCCTTTTGCTCCAGCGTCCATCACGCCAGGAACGGGAATGGCTCACCTGCTGGCATTGCTCCTGGGACTACAGGCTGTGGTTACTGCACACCGTGCCAGAAACAGATCCTTTGGGTGAGCAACAGAAGAGGAGGGAGTGGCAGAAATCTTCTGCTCTGTCCGACATCCAGGGTGTCCAATGGATAGACTAGGACTGGAGAAACCCAGGGATATTGTTGCGTTGCTGTGGACCAGACCTCCTCTCCCTCAGCCCCACCTGCCAACAGGGCGATGGTTGTGGGGAGCAAACGGAGAGGGGGGGGCCACGTGTGCTGCGCAGCCCTGAGCTGCTGGAAAGAAGGGTAGGATAAAATTGTGTGAGACGGATATGATGTCTGGTTAGTGGCAATTAGCCTGCTGGCAGAACCAAAACTGAAATTGGGATGTGTGTGTGGGATGGGAGGGGGGTATTTTTGACAAGAGAGGAGGGCACAAAGAAGAGCAGAAGGTGCTTCTTGGCCTTTTGGCTAAGGTCAAGAGCAACGTAGAACAAGGCAATGTCTTGGGAGCGTTTTTCCAGGCCACAGAGGTCTAGCTGCTTTCCAGGCCTGCTAAGCAAACGGAAAATGAATGTGTCTTCAGGTCTGAGCGGCATGAACCCAAAGGTCCTTAAGGAAGTCCGATATGAAATCATTGGTCTTGTCACTAAAATTGGTCTTTGTGACTGGAAAATAGCAAATCTTACCCCAATTTTTAAAAACGAATCAAAAGGGGATCCTGGAAATTAAAGCCAGTTACCCTGATGTTTGTCTCAGGTAAATTATTAGAAAGTGGTATTAAATAGAGAATTACTAAGCGCACTGAGGAACCGAGCCTACAGAGGAACAAGCGGCATGGCGGAAAGTTCTGCCTCGCCAACCTTTTACCGGTTGACAGGTGTATGAATAAGGGTGATCTGGTAGACATTGTCAGATGCTTTTGACCAGGTGCCTCACTGAGGACTCCTGAGTAATCTTGGGAGTCCTGGGAGAAGCGGGCGGGGCCTTTTAGGAATGGAAGATTGGTTAAAGGACAGGAAGCAAAGAGTGGGAGCAAAGTGGACAGTTCTCGCAATGGAGGGGAGCGAGCAGTGGGGTCCCACAAGGATTGATATTGGTGCCGGTGCTATTGAATTCGTTCATAAATGGTCTGGGATTGGGGGTGAGAAGCACTGTGGCCAAGTTTGTGGATGATACCTGAATATTCTAGAGGATGAAAAGTGAGGCAGATTGGAAAGAGCTCTAGGAGCTCTCTAAATCGGTTAGTGGGCAAAACGGCATCATGGGAAATGAAGTTCAGGGTGTGTTAGGGTAACGGGATGTACAATGGAACAAAAATCCTAATTCTAAAAATATACTTAAGAGGTCTGAACTGGCTAAGAAAGTAAGGTAAGAGATCTTGGGACTGTCGTGCGTAGTTCGATGAAAATGTTGACCCCGTGTGCAGCAGCCGTGGGAAAGGCAAGCTCTATACTATGAATTGTTAGGAAAGGGATTGAAGTATGACCAGGGCTTTCTTTCAGGGGAAAGAGGTGGTGGAACTCGGGACCGCACAATGACGTACTTCGGGTCAGCTGGAACAGGAGGGGAGTGTTTTAAATTTCAAATCGCCCTCAGTGAAAACGGTCACATGTCCGGTGGCCCCACCCCCCTGATCTCCAGACAGGGGAGTTTAGATTGCCCTCCGCGCTGCTGCGTAGAGGGCAATCTAAACTTCCCTCTGTCTGGAGATCAGGGGGCGGGGCCACCGGACATGTGACCATTTTTAAGAGGTGCCAGAACTCCGTTCCACCACGTTCCAGCTGGAAAAAGCCCTGAAAATAACCCCCAATATAATAATACTAATAGGCCTTGCTTAGCTGATGGAGTTTTCTGCCGGAGACCTAAGGATATCAGGTTGATACTTCGGTCTCCGGTGGAAACCTGTTTCAGTTTAGCAAGGCCAATCAATAATAACACATAACCTCTGCTTATTGTTGATTGTGTTTCGGATAATTTGAATAATAGTAATATAACTTCACTTCCAGACAGATTAGTTCCTCGCTCAGAGCAGTGAACAAAGTCGGTATTGTTATTCCCACAATACAGCTGGGGAGCTGATCTGAGAGGAGTGGCCACTGAGCTCCCGGCAGTGGTGGGATTCAAACCAGCGGAGTGCTGGTCCACAGACCAACCAACTACTACGCTGCAGCAACTCTCAGTATGGCGCTCTGGTGCAGCTTCATTGGGGATACAGTGTGCAGTTTTGGTCACCAGGGCCATTCCCACATGGCTTACCTGAACCCGGAATGCTGCGCAGCATGCCGAAAAAAACGCAGAAGATCGCGTTTTCTCTTGCGAGTTTTGCCAAAACTCGCGAGAGAAAACGCGATCTTCCGTGTTTTTTTCGGCATGCTGCGCAGCGTTCCAGGTGCAGGTAAGCTGTGTGGAAACGGCCCAGGTCTCAAAAAGGATATTGTGGAAAAAGTACAAAGGTGGGCAACCAAGATGAATAGAAGATTGTGGCACCTTTCCTATGAGAAAAGGCTGGAGAGTCCAGGATTTTTCAGTCCAGAAGAAAAACAACTGAGGGGTGTCACTGAGGGCAGCAAACCTCCAAACCTCAGTGCTGGGAGGCAGCGCCGGTAGAGGGCCTTGGCCTCTGTGCATGGGCCCCTGGCTGACAGCAGGGTTCTTCTGTTGTTCTTTTCATTGGACACAAAGCCCACATTTGGAGAGCGCCACATTTTGCACTTGTGTTTCCCCTAGAGGTGCAGGATAGACACAGTAGAAGCTTGTCATGATAGCTCGGAAGAAAGGGACTTGCTTCCAGAGCAGCCAGGTTCTCTGGACGTTTAACTTCACTTCGCTGATACTGCAATGGCACCGTTTGATTCATCCCCCTGATTTCAAATCCCTCACAAAATGTGACACTCCATTAAAGTGAGAACCTAAGAAGAGCCCCGCAAGATCAGACCTGAGGTCCATCTAGACCAGCATCTTATTTTCCCAAGGTATAAACATGAGCCGTGTAACGTCTTGAAGATAAAACCAGTTTTTATTCTAGCATAAGGTTTCCTGCCAGATATTCAAGCTGGATTCAGAAAAGGAAGAGGCACTAGAGATCAAATACAAATTTACAATGGCTAATGGAACATACCTAGGAATTTCAGAAGAAAATCAGCCTGTGTTTTATAGATTACAGCAAAGCTTTTGACTGTGTGGATCATGAGAAGCTATGGAGGGTCTTAAAAGAAATGGGGGTGCCACAACATTGGATTGTTTTGATGCACGACCTGTGCTCTGGACAAGAGGCTACTGTCAGGACAGAATATGGGGAAACGGTTCCCAATTGGCAAAGGTGTCAGACAAGGATGCATATTATCTCCCTACCTGTTCAACCTCTGTGCAGAGTATATCATAAGGAAAGCAGGATTAGATCTAGAAGAAAGTGGAGTGAAAAATTGGTGGGAGGAACATTAACAGTTTGAGATATGCAGATGACACCACATTACTAGCAGAAAATAGTGAAGACTTGAAATGACTACTGATGAAGGTTAAAGGGGAAAGCGCCAAAGCAGGATTACAGCTAAACATCAAGAAGACAAAGGTAATGACTAAGAATTACACATCTTTAAAGATGACAATGGAGAAATTTAAATTGTTCAAGATTTTCTATTTCTTGGCTCAATTATCAACCAAAAGGGAGACTGCAGTGAAGAAATCAGAAGAAGATTGAGGCTCGGAAGAGCAGCTGTGAGGGAGCTAGAAAAGATCCTTAAAGATAAAGGTGTCTCTCTAGGAACTGAGATCAAGATAATCCAAACTATGGTATTCCCCATTACGATGTATGGATGTGAAAGTTGGATGGTGAAGAAAGCTGACTGGAAGAAAATGGATTCATTTGAAATGTGGTGCTGGAGGAAAGATTTGCAGATACCATGGACAGCCAAAAAGACAAATAAGGGGTACTGGATCAAATCAAGCCTGAATTCTCCCTAGAAGCTAAAATGACAAAACTGAGGCTATCGTACTTTGGTCACATCATGAGAAGACGAGATTCTCTTGAAAGGTCAATAATGCTAGGAAAAGAGGAAGACCTAAAACGAGGTGGCTGGACTCAGTCAAAGAAGCCACGTCCTCCAGTTGGCAGGATCTGAGCGAGTCTGTTAATGAGAGGACGTTTTGGAGGTCTTTCATTCATAGGGTTGCCACAGGTTGGAGGTGACTTGACGGCACATAACATACAAGGTCCCGTTCCCCCCCCCCCCCCACTGCCTGCAACGGATGCTCAAACATGCCCTGCTTCTGAACTTTGAGGTTTCATTTAGTCTAATCTCCTCCTCCATCTCAGTTAGCTTCCATCACTGTATCTTACGGAAGGACGTTCCATTCATTACTTTCCTATTGTATGAAGAAAGCCTTCCGTCTGTCTGTCTTGAATCTGCTGCCCACCCATTTAACTGGGGGCCTCCAAGTTCTAGTGTTATGGGAACAGGAGGGAAAATTTACTACCCATCCTCGTCAATCCATATGTCATTTTTAAAACCTCTATTATGCCTCCATCATATTTTCTCCAGCCTAGGAAGCCCCGAATTCCTCAACTTTTCCTCGAAATAAAAGGGCTCCAATCTCTAGATTGTTTTTGTTGCTTTTTTCTGCACAAATTCTAGCTCAAATTTAACCCAATCCATTCATTAGTGGTATTTATAGATTTACGGTGCAGTTCAGAAAAAGAATAAGCCTGTTAGGGTGGAATTTCAGTCCTGCCTCTTTCTGGCTGAGATCCGTGTAATGGCTGGGGCAGAACGCCCTTCCCAGACAGGTCTCGGCATGGCAGCTCTAGGATCTTTGATTACCAGCGTAGTAGGAAAAGGGGACAGGAGTCCCATAATTGCAGAGAATGCAAACAACCTTTGGGCACGGGTGTGTGTCTGTGTGTGTGTGGTTGTGTCAGGCCCCTGGTATCTCTCCTGGGTGGGGCACTGCTGCTGGCTTTTGAAACCTGCTGCTGTTGTGACAGCTTCATTCCCAGGAGCCTCTTCCAGTGGGGTGCAGCCACAGCCTAGTGATCTTGGGCACTGAGTAAAAATGGAAGGTGACCATGGAGCCTGGATGTAAGCCCGGCTACCGTGTTTGGGCAGAAGATTAATCACGCAGCTAAAGGTGGATGCATAGTTCCAAAATGACCCACTTGGGCTTTGTATGTGGGCAGAGGGCTGCTGGGAGCCCCCACAAATGGGTCTGGGGTCTGAGCTGCAACCTTGGTGTGCTGAGCTCTGTCCCCATGGTGCCATCAGTGACTAGCGGACCTGGAGGCTGTCACCGGGAGCCTGCTCTTTGACACACCAAAGCTGCTGCCTCTTCCTCCAGCAACGTAACTCTCTTGTTTCTGTTCCAGGGCCAGTGAACTGCTGGGCTTCGAGCCATCTCCCCAGCTCTTAGCCACCCCATGTAAGTGACACTGCTCCTCCCCCACATGACCCCCTAGCTCCCCCCCTCTCATTCCTGGCCCTCCTCACCCCTGGCGACACCCAAACCTGCTGAAGAGCAGCAGAGCGGCTTTACTTCTGGGCTGCCAGCAAGGACTCCTCTGGGAGACTGGGTCCCTATGGCCTCTGGAGGGCGTTTGGTCACGTGGTGCAGAATGTGATTATAGGTGGTTGTGAGCTCGTTCTGCTGGCTGGTGTGTGTGCAGGAGAAATTAAAAAATCATACACTTGCTTTATATTTAGAAAAGAAATAAGAGTTCTTTATTGCAGGAACTCCATACTCTGATAGGAAAGAACGAGAGATAACTACCTATCTAGTCTAAGGATGGACATAGATTGCAGGACAAGGCCTGATCCATGCTGCCAAGATGGAGGGAGGAGAAGGAGAGATGTTGCCTGGAACAATGCCAGGAAGAGAAGAGAGGGAGAGGGAGGAAGTCAGGAGGAGGAAATCCTGAGAATAGCAATCTACATCTCAAAGGACAGTCAGAGCAGTAAACAGTAAACAGATTGTCCTGACCTCTCTATCTTTCTAACTCTTTGGTTTGTCCCCCTCTGAAACCTGAGGATAGAAACAGCGCTGGATCTTCCTCTTCCAACAGCAACAGCATGTCCCATGTGCCCATAAGTGTGCAAGGCGTTTTGTCTGTCTGTCTGTCTGTCATCACTATTTATAGTCCACCTTTCTTACTGAGACTCAAGGCGGATTACACAGTGTGAATCAGTACAGTCCATTTCAAAGACATTTCAATAAACAATGTATTACAGTACATAAATGCAAATTTGGAAAGATTTAAATCTGCAGCAATCCAATACAGGGTGTAAACAATTCTAAGACTGACATATTAAAACAACATAGAATCCACCCAGAAGGATCACACCCACAGCAACTGAGAGTATATAGTAGCAAAGCCTGTAGCCCCTTTCTCTTTACTGATGGCTCTCTTTGAGACCACTTCCTTTACAGTACAGCCCTCCCATCTGGGTGTAAAGCCTTCTGGAATAATTCAGTTTTGCACCATTTGCAGAAGAGTGGGAGCTTTCCTGACCTCTCCAGGTAGGCTGTTTCAGAAGGTGGGGGCCCACAGAGGATGCAGACATTGTGGGCAGCTGCCCTTTGCCTGTTGCCACCTTGGAAGGGCCTGAGTGCTGTCAGGGCTACTTTCTGGGAAAGAAGCAAAGGCAGCCATGCTCCCCGCCCCGGCCCATGAGGACCAGAGGTGTCCGGGCCTGCAGGTGGAGCAGGAGGGGCACGCTGCCCACCCCCAGAGCCCTTCTCTGTGGCAGTTCCGCAGCCCAGGGGGCTCTGCCGTGTGGATGACCTTTGTCATCTGCTGTCAGCATTGTTGACGGTTTAAGGCACAACAGACTGTTTTCTCTTTGCATTGATTTCAGGTGTCCTTCGTCAAGAGTCCTGTTGCCTTGTTACTGGGTATCTCGTGCTCTCTGATGGAACAGTTTCCTATATGTTGTAATCCGCCCTGAGCCTCCATGAGAAAGGCAGACTGTAAATGAAGTAAATCGAATCAGTAGCCCGGTGTTCTTCCTTGCACAACATGCGCAAATTGCTATGCGACTGGTGCAGGTGGTGCAGCACAGCCTGGAGAGCTCCAGCCGGCCCTCTTGGTCACTGTCAGGGACTCGAGAGGCTCCTCCCTCTGTGCCTGCGATGCCTCTGGGTGCCATTTTCTCTTCTTTCCACAGCCCCAGCAAACACGGCACTTCCAGCCAGCCCAGCAGGACCGAGACAACCCCCTGTGCCAGCCCACCCACTGGCAGCATTGCTGCAGGCTGGACCCGCCTATCGTTCCAGCCGTGCCAAAGGTACCAGCCACGTTAACAGCCATCCACCCAGGGCCACAGTGGCCTATAAGCATATTATCGCTACTGGTTCCATCACCTGTCGTGCCAGTTCCATCAGCATACTCCATCCGCCCGGGCAGTAGCCAGCCCAGCTCAAACCATGCCAGTCCAGCCGGGTTAGATTCCCCACTCCACCACTTGAAGCCAGCTGGGGGACCTTGGGTCAGTCACACAGCTTCTCGGAGCTCTCTCAGCCCCACCCACCTCACAGGGTGTTTTGTTGGGCGATAATAATGACATACTTTGTAAACCACTCTGAGTGGGTGTTAAGTCAACCTGAAGGGCGGTATATAAATCGAACGTTCTCCTCCTCCTCCTCCTCCTCCTCCTCCTCCTCACAACCCAAACTGCTGCTAGCCCAGCCACCAGCAACTCCGCCCACCACGACTAAGCCGCTCATGCCACACCAGCAGAGTCACCCTCAGCTGGGGCCAACAGCAGAGCTGCCAGCCATGTCAGTTTAGCCACCTGCAGCCAAGCAGGCGGGCCAAAGCACCCCCGCCGGCAGCAGACCCCCCCCCCCAGGCTGGCCAGCCACTCCCTTTGCACCCCTACAACATCCCGTCAACCTCATGGAGGGGGGCATGATAGAGGATTATAAAATGATGCATGTGGTAGAGAGGGTGGACAGAGAGGACTTTTCCTCCCTCTTCCAAAACCTGAGGGCATCCCATGAGGGTAAATGCCAAACAGACAAAAGGCCGTGCTCATTTACTCAGCAAGGAGGTGACTTGTGGCGTTCGCTGCCGGTGGAGGTAGTGGCGGCTGTGCGCATAGATGGCTTTAAAGATCCATCGACAGCTGCTCGCTTTGGTGAGTAAAGGGAACGTTCGCATTCAGAAAGGGTCATCCCCTGAAACCCAGTGCTGGCAGGTGACACCAGGGGAACGCCGCGGCCTCTCTGCCCTGTGGGTTTGCCGCAGTGTGAAACGGGCTGCGTGGCTAGATGGACCGCCGGCCTGATCCAGCAGGGCTCTTGTTCCGTTCTTAAGCAACCTCCATAGCTGAGGCCTCCGCAGGATCAGGAGTCAGTCTGGTGCTCCCTTCAGGTAAACAGCTTTGGGGTCTTCATCACAGGAGGAGAAGAGAAGCAAGGCCGGGACCCCTGAACCGTCCAGGCAGGAAAGGTAGATCAGGCTCCTCCTGGGAGGTGAGGCCTCCGGAAAAGATGGGTTCACCGGGAGAGGAGGAGGAAGGGCAAAGAGCCGGGACTCCTGAGTCTGCAGAGGATACTATCTGCAGAGGGCCTGCCCCTGGCGAACGACAGCCAGACCCACGCAAGGGGGGCGAGAGGGACATGGGCCTCCCGGGGAAAGAGTGGGAGTGGCGGGGATGGGCTCGGCCTCCAACCTGGCAGGGGTGAGGGACGGTGACTCTGCCCGTGGCGCACTCTTACGTAATCCTTTGTTCCTTGCAGGCTGTGAGGCCATACTGCTCAAATTGAACCGAGGGAGGGAGGAGCTGTTGAGGAAGGCCTCCCTCCCCAACAGCTGTGTGGGAAGTGCTGCTCCCCCCACCTCCCCCCTAACTCTTCTCACCCACCCCATAGGCCGGGAGAGCTGTGTTATCTCTGGAGACCCCCACTATACGACCTTTGATGGCTACCTGTTCCACTTCATGGGCACCTGCACATACCTGCTTTCTGCAGTCTGTCACTCAACTCCAGACCTGCCCACCTTCCGGATAGAAGAGACCAATGCATACCGAGGTGACAACAAGCACGTGTCCTATGTCCAGTCTGTCACTGTGGAGGTCAATGGTACACAAATCGTGCTACTGAAGGGCCGGAGAGTCATTGTGAGTCCCCTCCATCAGTCCCCCACTTGCAAGCCCAGTCCCCAGTCCCGGGGCTGGCACCTCTTCCTGTCCCGTTTGATGTTCTCCTCTCCTTAGCCCTGCATTATGAATCTCTGCCCAATGCAGGTGGATGGGCAGCGGGTTCAGTTGCCAGTTGCTGTGGCCGATGGGCAAGTGTCAGTGCGTCTGAGCGGCTTCTCTGTTTTGGTTCAAACAAACTTTGGCCTCCGGGTACGGTTCGATGGGAACCACTATGCAGAAGTGTCTGTCCCGTGGGCTTACAGTGGGCGACTTTGTGGCCTCTGCGGTGAGTGGGTCTGGGGCACTGGGGTTGGTGGGGGGGGGAGAGCGGGTTGGCTCTGGGCTACCTTGGCACATGAGTAGAGTCTAGCAGCCCAAAAGTTGTGAGGAGTGGGGTGGGGATCAGTGGCAAGCAGTGGCTCAAGTTACGTAATCTCAGGGCGATGCGCCTGACATGTGCCAGGTCATAGGTGTGTGGCTGAACTCACAGTCAGACATACATCAGTAATGCGAGGGGAGAGAAGGAACTTACCTGTAGGTGGTAATATAAATTCCAAATGTAAAAATATGACCTGCTTGTGGCGAGGTAGGCCTAGGGAACCCGGACTCCTGGGTTCTGGGCATGAGAAGGGGCATACCTCTTGACTGAACAGAGCAGAAAGCAGCTGAGAGCCGGGAATCTGGGACTCTTTAAGAGGAAGAGGGGTGATTTTTCCCCCTCCTTGAATTGAACAGGAAATCTGCAAGGCAGGACTCCTGGGTTCCCTGAGTCGTTGCATTCCTGCACTTTGAGGACTGGGCTTCCTGGGGTCCAGTTGCATGTTGCACCTGATGAAGAGAGCTGTGGTTCTCGAAAGCTTGTGTGTAATAAAATTGGTTAGTCTTAAAGGTGCTGCTGGACTTTTTACTGTTTTGCAACTACAGACTAACACGGCTAACTCTTTCTGGATCAAGGACCAGAGGAGAGCCTCTCTGAGCAGTGAGTTCCCGTCCAAGAAATCTTCCCAGCCACAGAAGAATATCTCATCAGAGGCTGCAGTTCCCTGCAGGGGCTTAGGCTGAGCTGCTGTGATTGACCTGGCCACAGTCATTGAACTGGGAACCCACAAGCACACAGGCACAGCCTCCCAGGTTTTAAGGAGCCAGTCTTGGGTGGTGTTTAGACCAGAAGTGGGCAGATTACAGGCCATGGGCCATTCTTGGCCTGCAGGATTTTTTAAAACTCGCACTGAGTAACAGTTTCGTGGGAGTCAGGACTAGCGGTCCTCTGGCCTGCAGCACTGGCTCGTGTCCCACGAAAGCTCTCAAACAGCCTGGCTGCTCCCAGTGGGACGAAGGCCACGTAGGTCTTCACTTTCTTTTGGAGATTCTGAGTTGCGTGCTCAGAAGCAGGAAGAGTGCGAGTCCAATGTGGAGCCCTCAGCAATGGGCACGGGCCCAGAGGTGGCCTTTGGGCCAGAAAGTTTGTCTGCCCCATGTTAGGCCTTTGGACCAGGACTGGGGAGGTCTGAGTTCAAATCCCCTGTGTGTGTGTGTGTGTGAAGAGTGAGAGAAATATGTGACAGAAGGCTAGCTAGGTCAGTTTTCTCCTCTGCTGCTCCTCCATCATCACAGCCCCTGGCTGTGGCCTTCTGCAGCCCTTCCATAAAGGTCTTCTTCTTTTCCAGGGAACTACAATGGGGAAAAATCTGATGACAATCTTATGCCAAACGGCACTTCAGCTGGCTCCAGTGCCAACAGGCTGGGCGAAAGCTGGCAGGTGCCAGGTGCTGGAGATCCTAGGTGAGCCCTGTACAGGTCTGTTCCCCAGGCACATTTTCTCCTCAGATTCTGCGTCGAGGAACCCCGTGCTCCTCCCTTGAATTGCCCAGCCAGAATGTCCCAGGCTCAAGTGAAGGATGTAGGCCAGAGAGTTCAGCTTTCCAGTATCTGATTTGCTTGGAAGTAGAATTTGGGCCTTTCAGGCTGCTGTTGAATCATAGCTATGGGGGAGAAACCAAGGGGCGCAACTGAAATATGTTCTAGTAGACGAGCAGAGGTTCAGGTCCAGCAGCACCTTAAAAAGCAACTCGATTTCCACGGAGATAGATCAAGGTGGGTAGCTGTGTTAGTCTGTCTGTAGCAGTGGAAAAGAGCAAGAGTCCAGTAGCACCTAGAAGATGAACAAAATTAGTGGTAGAGTAGGAGCTTTCGTGAGCCACAGCTCACTTCTTTATATCCTACTGCTAATTTTGTTAGTCTTATAGGTACTACTGGACTCCTGCTAGATCTCCAGGATACGAGTCGATGAAAAGGGAGCTCTGACTCTCAAAAGCTCAAATCCTGGAAATCTTTTTAAGGTGCTACTGGACCCAAATCATGCTCTTCTACTGCAGACCAACAAGGCTACCCACCTGGAACATTCTAGCAGAAAGGATTTCCCCATCAAATTCTGCTAAACTGAATTTGCCTGCCCTTTTCCCCTCCTGACTTTTAAAAGTAACACTCCCCAGTTACAGATGCTGTTCAGTTTAGGACGTGCAGTGGAAAAAATTTCATAGATCAGCAATGGTAAATACGACAAATTAAGTCTAACGTTGCAGTTATTTAACAGCATCTCCCAAGATATTTTGTTAACGTATCCCTCAAAATTAAGTATTAAAAAATAAAAATTCTAGCATTTTGAAATTTCATCTGTGTGGAAAATTTCCATATCGATCTGTCTTGGATTTGAAGTGGCCCTGAATTGGGTGGGGGGGAGGACAATATTTTGGCCAAGTGGGAAGCTGCTCTGATGAAGGAATACCTGAAACTTGTCAGTGGAGAATTTTGCTGTAAATGTGGGTGAAGAAATGGGATCAGAGTGCCATCTGGTGGGTACAAGGGCACTGCCGGGGCATCTGGTCACCCAGGGCTAGTTGGTGCAAGCCAAGGCCCTTCAGCAAACCCGCTTGGGCCTGGCCAGTGCCCCCCTTCCTGGCTCCCAGAGGCCAAGCACATCGCCATGCTGCTGGGCCCCCCTGCAGTGCCGCAGTGGCCCTCTCCTTTTGTTTACTTATTTATGTCATTTATAGTCCACCTTTCTCACTGAGACTCAAGGCGGATTACATAGTATGATGTATTGTCGAAGGCTGTCAAAGGCCTCATACATAGTATGAGGTTAATACAGTCAGTACCAAGTAAGTACATTTCAATACAATACCATAAGGTAAACATATACAAGTTTAAAGACATCGCATTAGCAAGGATCCAAGACATAGTAGAGATATTGAAGCAAAACATAATCAATTCTAGGACTAACATTAGACAACATGGAGCGCTGGTTGTACGTAGGAGTACATATTTAAAGCAGCAGATAATATGTAAGGCCATATAGTGATGAAGTCTATGATCCCCAACTAGTTAGTGAAGCATCTGAAACTCCATCCCTCCAATACAACCCATTTGAGTAAAAAACCTTTTTGAATAGTTTGGTTTTGCATCGTTTACTGAAATCCAGGAGAGGGGGGGCTCTTCTGACTTCTTCAGGCAGGTCATTCCACAGGACAGGGGCCACCACAGAGAAAGCCCTTGTACAGGCTGCTGCTGACTTCACCTGTGTGCAGCCTGGCACCTGCAGGAGACCCTGTTCAGATGAGCGAAGCTGCCGTGGAGGAACATAGGGAGGGAGGCAACCCGTAGGTATGCCAGACCAAAGCCTTGAAGAACTTTGTATGTGATAATTAGTACTTTGAACTGAGCACGGTAAACGATGGGTAGCCAGTGGAGTGACTGTAGGATGGGAGTGATGTTCATGCTCCTGCTCGCTCCTGATAACAGTTGAGCTGCAGCATTTTGCACTAATTGGAGCCTCCTAGTTAGCTTAGATGGGACACATATGTATAATGCATTACACTAGTCAAGCGTTGATGTTACCATAGCATGGATCCAAGTGGCCAGGTCAGCCGTGTCAAGATAAGAAGCCATCTTCCAGGCTAGAGTGAGGTTGTAGAAAGCATTTTTTGCCACTGCCTTGTTTTTCTAGTAATAACGCTGGACCCAGTATAACCCCGGCTTTTAACCGAGTTTGCAAGGGTCAGACGAACTCCATCGAAAGTGGGGAGTACAATGTCCTTCAAGATTTCTGCCTTCCCAACAAGCATCAGTTCAGTCTTGTCTGGGTTCAATCTCAGTTTGTTGTTTTTCAACCATTTCACCACGGCTGTCAGGTAGCGATCTAAGTTTTCCACTGCATCCTGTGGGGACCTGGATAGCGAGATACAGACTTTGGGGTAGCTTGGCCAGAGGACCAGCCCTACCGTCATCTCTGCTGTGCCCTTCCAGGTGCACTAATGCAGGCGAGCCATGGGAATGCGACAGGTCTATTGCCACTGAAGCAGAAAGTCCCACGAACTGTGGAAGCCTCACGGACCCCAAAGGTGAGATCTCTGAAGAAAGACCTGGTTGCCATCTAGAGATCCAGTACTTCTGGACCTTTTGCAAGAGGTTTGAAGGGGCGCCCGTAGCAGGAGTGCACGAAAAGCGAGATTTGCCCCACTGGTTTTCCATTCAGGGCTTAGAGCCATATTTGGGTACTGTGGAGGGGGGGGTCCCATATGCCCTCCGTGGCTCTGCTCTCCTCCCCATCCCGGCTCACCGCCACCGGTCTGTCTGCATCTCCTTAGGTGTGTTTGCCCGCTGCCATAGCCAAGTCCCCCCCGAGGGAGCTTTCGAAAGCTGCGTCTACGATTTTTGTGGCACCGGAGGAGACCCCATCTCTCTCTGCTTTGCTCTGCAGTCCTATGCTGAACGCTGTGCCCAAGCTGGAGTCAACATCTTCTGGAGAATCTATTTTTTCTGCTGTAAGGGAAGGGTGGGGGTGGGGTCTGGGGCTCCTGGAGCCAACAAATGACCAGAAACAGAACACTTGGCGAAAAGAGCTCAGCCGTTTTGGGTCTTAAGAGCGTCTTTCTTTCTTTCTCCCTCCAGACCCGAACTGCCCGCTCAACAGCAGATACAGGTCCTGCGGTCCAGCCTGCCCCGCCACTTGCCTGGATCCCACTGCCCAGGACAGCTGCCCCAACCTGCCCTGCGTGGAGGGCTGTGTCTGCAAAACGGGCCACCTCCTCAGCGGGGACCGGTGTGTCCTCCCCAGCCAGTGTGGATGCACGGACCCAAGCGGGCACTACCACCTGGTGAGGAAGGAGGCAGCCGCCACCCAGAGAGCGGAGTCAGGGCCTGTTGGAGCATGGGAGCTGGGGGGGAGGGGGGGCAGGCTGGCAGCCCAGGGGCCAGGCTCTTCTTGGACAGGCCAGCCCAGGGGCCAGGCTCTTCTTGGACGGGCCAGCCCAGGGGCCAGGCTCTTCTTGGACGGGCCAGCCCAGGGGCCAGGCTCTTCTTGGACGGGCCAGCCCAGGGGCCAGGCTCTTCTTGGACGGGCCAGCCCAGGGGCTAGGCTCTTCTTGGACGGGCAGCCCAGGGGCCAGGCTCTTCTTGGACAGGCCAGCCCAGGGGCCAGGCTCTTCTTGGACGGGCCAGCCCAGGGGCCAGGCTCTTCTTGGACGGGCAGCCCAGGGGCCAGGCTCTTCTTGGACGGGCAGCCCAGGGGCCAGGCTCTTCTTGGACAGGCCAGCCCAGGGGCCAGGCTCTTCTTGGACGGGCAGCCCAGGGGCCAGGCTCTTCTTGGACGGGCAGCCCAGGGGCCAGGCTCTTCTTGGACGGGCAGCCCAGGGGCCAGGCTCTTCTTGGACAGGCCAGCCCAGGGGCCAGGCTCTTCTTGGACGGGCCAGCCCAGGGGCCAGGCTCTTCTTGGATGGGCCAGCCCAGGGGCCAGGCTCTTCTTGGACAGGCCAGCCCAGGGGCCAGGCTCTTCTTGGACGGGCCAGCCCAGGGGCCAGGCTCTTCTTGGACGGGCCAGCTCAGGGGCCAGGCTCTTCTTGGACAGGCCAGCCCAGGGGCCAGGCTCTTCTTGGACAGGCCAGCCCAGGGGCCAGGCTCTTCTTGGACAGGCCAGCCCAGGGGCCAGGCTCTTCTTGGATGGGCCAGCCCAGGGGCCAGGCTCTTCTTGGATGGGCCAGCCCAGGGGCCAGGCTCTTCTTGGACGGGCAGCCCAGGGGCCAGGCTCTTCTTGGATGGGCCAGCCCAGGGGCCAGGCTCTTCTTGGACAGGCCAGCCCAGGGGCCAGGCTCTTCTTGGACGGGCAGCCCAGGGGCCAGGCTCTTCTTGGACGGGCCAGCCCAGGGGCCAGGCTCTTCTTGGACGGGCCAGCCCAGGGGCCAGGCTCTTCTTGGACGGGCCAGCCCAGGGGCCAGGCTCTTCTTGGACGGGCCAGCCCAGGGGCCAGGCTCTTCTTGGACGGGCAGCCCAGGGGCCAGGCTCTTCTTGGACGGGCCAGCCCAGGGGCCAGGCTCTTCTTGGACGGGCAGCCCAGGGGCCAGGCTCTTCTTGGACGGGCAGCCCAGGGGCCAGGCTCTTCTTGGACGGGCCAGCCCAGGGGCCAGGCTCTTCTTGGACGGGCCAGCCCAGGGGCCAGGCTCTTCTTGGACGGGCCAGCCCAGGGGCCAGGCTCTTCTTGGACGGGCCAGCCCAGGGGCCAGGCTCTTCTTGGACGGGCCAGCCCAGGGGCCAGGCTCTTCTTGGACGGGCCAGCCCAGGGGCCAGGCTCTTCTTGGACGGGCCAGCCCAGGGGCCAGGCTCTTCTTGGACGGGCAGCCCAGGGGCCAGGCTCTTCTTGGACAGGCCAGCCCAGGGGCCAGGCTCTTCTTGGACGGGCCAGCCCAGGGGCCAGGCTCTTCTTGGACGGGCCAGCCCAGGGGCCAGGCTCTTCTTGGACGGGCCAGCCCAGGGGCCAGGCTCTTCTTGGACGGGCCAGCCCAGGGGCCAGGCTCTTCTTGGACGGGCCAGCCCAGGGGCCAGGCTCTTCTTGGACAGGCCAGCCCAGGGGCCAGGCTCTTCTTGGATGGGCCAGCCCAGGGGCCAGGCTCTTCTTGGATGGGCCAGCCCAGGGGCCAGGCTCTTCTTGGACGGGCCAGCCCAGGGGCCAGGCTCTTCTTGGACGGGCCAGCCCAGGGGCCAGGCTCTTCTTGGACAGGCCAGCCCAGGGGCCAGGCTCTTCTTGGACGGGCAGCCCAGGGGCCAGGCTCTTCTTGGACGGGCAGCCCAGGGGCCAGGCTCTTCTTGGACAGGCCAGCCCAGGGGCCAGGCTCTTCTTGGACGGGCCAGCCCAGGGGCCAGGCTCTTCTCGGACGGGCCAGCCCAGGGGCCAGGCTCTTCTTGGACGGGCCAGCCCAGGGGCCAGGCTCTTCTTGGATGGGCCAGCCCAGGGGCCAGGCTCTTCTTGGACGGGCCAGCCCAGGGGCCAGGCTCTTCTTGGACGGGCCAGCCCAGGGGCCAGGCTCTTCTTGGACGGGCCAGCCCAGGGGCCAGGCTCTTCTTGGACGGGCCAGCCCAGGGGCCAGGCTCTTCTTGGACGGGCAGCCCAGGGGCCAGGCTCTTCTTGGACGGGCAGCCCAGGGGCCAGGCTCTTCTTGGACGGGCAGCCCAGGGGCCAGGCTCTTCTTGGACAGGCCAGCCCAGGGGCCAGGCTCTTCTTGGACAGGCCAGCCCAGGGGCCAGGCTCTTCTTGGACGGGCCAGCCCAGGGGCCAGGCTCTTCTTGGATGGGCCAGCCCAGGGGCCAGGCTCTTCTTGGACAGGCCAGCCCAGGGGCCAGGCTCTTCTTGGACGGGCAGCCCAGGGGCCAGGCTCTTCTTGGACGGGCAGCCCAGGGGCCAGGCTCTTCTTGGACGGGCCAGCCCAGGGGCCAGGCTCTTTTTGGACGGGCCAGCCCAGGGGCCAGGCTCTTCTTGGACGGGCAGCCCAGGGGCCAGGCTCTTCTTGGACGGGCAGCCCAGGGGCCAGGCTCTTCTTGGACGGGCCAGCCCAGGGGCCAGGCTCTTCTTGGACAGGCCAGCCCAGGGGCCAGGCTCTTCTTGGACGGGCCAGCCCAGGGGCCAGGCTCTTCTTGGACGGGCCAGCCCAGGGGCCAGGCTCTTCTTGGACGGGCCAGCCCAGGGGCCAGGCTCTTCTTGGACGGGCCAGCCCAGGGGCCAGGCTCTTCTTGGACGGGCCAGCCCAGGGGCCAGGCTCTTCTTGGACGGGCCAGCCCAGGGGCCAGGCTCTTCTTGGACGGGCCAGCCCAGGGGCCAGGCTCTTCTTGGACGGGCAGCCCAGGGGCCAGGCTCTTCTTGGACGGGCAGCCCAGGGGCCAGGCTCTTCTTGGACGGCCAGCCCAGGGGCCAGGCTCTTCTTGGACAGGCCAGCCCAGGGGCCAGGTTCTTCTTGGACGGGCCAGCCCAGGGGCCAGGCTCTTCTTGGACGGGCCAGCCCAGGGGCCAGGCTCTTCTTGGACGGGCCAGCCCAGGGGCCAGGCTCTTCTTGGACGGGCCAGCCCAGGGGCCAGGCTCTTCTTGGACGGGCCAGCCCAGGGGCCAGGCTCTTCTTGGACGGGCCAGCCCAGGGGCCAGGCTCTTCTTGGACGGGCCAGCCCAGGGGCCAGGCTCTTCTTGGACGGGCAGCCCAGGGGCCAGGCTCTTCTTGGACGGGCCAGCCCAGGGGCCAGGCTCTTCTTGGACGGGCCAGCCCAGGGGCCAGGCTCTTCTTGGACGGGCAGCCCAGGGGCCAGGCTCTTCTTGGACGGGCAGCCCAGGGGCCAGGCTCTTCTTGGACGGGCCAGCCCAGGGGCCAGGCTCTTCTTCGACGGGCAGCCCAGGGGCCAGGCTCTTCTTGGACGGGCAGCCCAGGGGCCAGGCTCTTCTTGGACGGGCAGCCCAGGGGCCAGGCTCTTCTTGGACGGGCCAGCCCAGGGGCCAGGCTCTTCTTGGACGGCCAGCCCAGGGGCCAGGCTCTTCTTGGACGGGCCAGCCCAGGGGCCAGGCTCTTCTTGGACGGGCAGCCCAGGGGCCAGGCTCTTCTTGGACGGGCCAGCCCAGGGGCCAGGCTCTTCTTGGACGGGCAGCCCAGGGGCCAGGCTCTTCTTGGACGGGCAGCCCAGGGGCCAGGCTCTTCTTGGACGGGCAGCCCAGGGGCCAGGCTCTTCTTGGACGGGCAGCCCAGGGGCCAGGCAGCTTGCAGGGGAAGAGCGCTGCCCTGAGCTTGGCCTGTTTGCTCTGCTCAGGGGCTTTCTTGAGGTGGCCCGACCTGGAGGTGGCGTTTGGCAGAGGGACGTCAGGTGCTCAGGCAGACCCCCCCCCTGCCCCAAGGCATCTGCCCTGCGAACTACAGCCCTGGGCCGGAGGCGGTGGAGGAGGGCACCAGGCCTTGAGCCAGCTCCCCCCATGGCCCGCCCTCCTGTCTCTTCCTCAGGCAGGCGAGAGCTGGATGGAGAACGACAACTGCACCCGGCGCTGCACGTGTGCCGGCCCTCACAACATCACCTGCGAGGCGTGGAGCTGCAGCCCTGTGCAGGAGTGCCGGCCCCTGGAGGGCCTGCCCGGGTGTCACGACACAGGCAAGCCCCCTCCCTCCCTCCCTCCCCCCCATGGGCCAGGGGTCCCTGCAGCACGGCCTCTCCAGCTGACCTCTCTCCCCCCTAGGACCAGCCACCTGCCAAGTGTCTGGGGACCCCCATTACTTCACCTTTGACGGCGCCATGGTCTCCTTCATGGGGACCTGCACTTACACGCTGGTGACCGTGTGTCACAGCAACCCTCGCCTCCGGTCCTTCACCATCACGGGCAGAAACGAGGCGCGTGGGCCGTCCGAGGCCTCCTTCCTCAGGCAGGTGAACGTGGAAGTGGCCGGTGCCAACATCACCCTGCAGAAGGGGCGGCGGGTGCTGGTGAGGGGCCTTCCAACAGCGTTCTAGGTGGGGAAAGCCGCTGAGAGGGAGTTCTGGGGTGGAGAGAAGAGGGGCTGCTGGGACAGCTGCTTTGCCTCGCACAGCTGCCCAGCGCAGGCGGCCAAGAGGGCATAGCCTTCCCCAGTATACAGACACTGTGTGCCCAGCCACTGGTCTGGGGGTCTCCGGGAAGGAAGGCTCCAGTCCTCCCCCACCCAGTGCTGGATGAACGACTCTGCTGCCAACGCAGCCCAGTTTAATGTTGTGGCTTTGGCTGCAAGACATGCTGGGAATTGTAGTATTGTGTGGGAAAGGGCTCTGTGATCTGTTATTGGGCGTCATGAGAAGGCAGAGAATGGGGGAGACCCTTTGCAGATTCTGGGGGCAACCACCCCAAAGGCCCTGTCCCTCTTGGCTACTTACCCGAGAAGACTGAGGGACAACAGGGAAGAGGGCCAGAGCTTCAGGGCCCGCTGGGCTGAGCCTTCCTCTAGCTCCAGGAGTGCCCTCCTGTATGTCGCGCCCTGCCCCCCATCCCTCTCCCCACTCTTTCTGACTGCAGCTCAACAGCAGGCGCGTACGGACACCTGTGGATGGGCAAGTTCCTGGAGTCACCGTCACCACCAGTGGCATCTTCGTTACTCTGGAGACCAGTTTTGGGCTGGTGGTAAAGTTTGATGGAAACCACCTCGTGGCGATTCAGCTGCCAGGAACTTATTTTGGCAAGGTACCTCCTGGGCTTGCATGCCCAATCCGCCGGTGCCCCTTGTCCCTGCCAGGGCTGCTCTATGTGGCACTTGACCTCGGACCCCTTCTCCTTCTTCCCCCTTCTTGGCCAGCATGGACCTCTGGAGGCAATGCTGCCTGACCTTCAGCATTCCACATTTGCTTGTGTACTTTGGCGTGGTCTTCAAAAGCCACCCTCCCATATCCGGTGCAAGTGTTTCAGTCGATCTTTGACCCTTTTCTCATTTTAATCTTGGGACACTGTCTGGGTTCCTGTCACCATCCACACCTCTGTCCCTGGCTCCGCCACTGCCTGATCAGCCTGCCCCACAAAAGACCTTGACTTCCAGCTCCCCCCCCCCTCCCCCCAGGTATGTGGCCTGTGTGGGAACTTCAACAACCAAAGCCAAGATGACCTTCTGATGCCGGATGGGCAGATGGCTGCCAACGCCAGCCAGTTTGGGAACAGCTGGAAGGTCCCTGGCGACTCTGACCCAAGGTGAAGCCTCAACAGAAGGCAGGGCAGCGGGGCGCCGGACGGACTCCTCCCGCGTGCAGCGGAGAGGAGCTGAAGGGGACAGCCTTAGTCAGAGGGCAAAACCCACCTGCTTTTTCAGGATGCCTCCCCAACAGGACTCTGGACTGGTGCTGTGAAAAACCAGGCGTGGCGCTCAGACTTCCCAAGTCCCGCTGCTCCCAAAGTTGTTCCAACGTGATAAATCTGAATAGATGCGCACGTTCTAATTGCGCTAGTGTTGTCGTCCCACATGGTAGTGTTCAGAATTCCAGAGGAAAAGCCACATTAATTCCTTGCAGCAGAAATAGGCAGGAGTCTTAGAGCACCTTAAAGATGTGCTGGAATAAAATAATAATAATAATATAATAATAATAATATTTGATTTATATACCGCCCTTCAGGACAACGTAATGCCCATTCAGAGTGGTTTAAAAAGTATGTCATTATTATCCCCACAACAACAATCCCCCTGTGAGGTGGGTGGGGCTGAGAGAGCTCTGAGAAGCTGTGACTGACCCAAGGTCACCCAGCTGGGCTTCAGGCGGAGGAGAGGGGAATCAAACCCGGCTCTCCAGATTAGAGTCCCACGCTCTTAACCATGACACCAAACTGGCTGAGTTAGTCTTAAGACTTCTGCTTATTTTTGTGAGGATTAGCGTTGATGAGAGCCGGGAATTTTGTGTTTTGCTCAAAAGGAATGTTTCTGAACGCAGAATCCTTCCCAGGGCCCAGCCTGGCCACGGGGTGTCCTGTTTTGGGGCCCGTTGCCTGCGATTCAGCGTGTGGCTTCCTGCCGAGCCTGCGTTGCCTTCCTTCTCTCTCTCCCTCCTCAGCTGCCAGCCAGATAATCGCCAAGACATGGATCCAAGCTGCTCTCCCCAGCAGATGGACCGCCTGCGCACCTCGTGCCGTGAGATCCTGGCCCCCAAGTTCCGGCCCTGCCACGCCATCCTCGACCCACTGCCCTTCCTCCAGAACTGCCTTTATGACATGTGCCAGTACCAGGGCATATCCTCAGTGCTTTGCCAGAGCATCCAGGCCTATGTGGAGGCCTGCCAGGCCAGGGGTGTGGGCGGCCTCTCCTGGAGGAACAGCACTTTTTGCTGTAAGTCTCCGGCCGCAGGTGGGGAGTGGGCAGGGCACGAGCGGCATGGCCTGGGAAGAAGGAACACAGGGGGAAGAGGGGCCTCTGCACCTCTTCCCTCTCTCGTCGCCTCCATCAGATGGGGACAGTTGGCCTTGTAGGACGCTGTCTAGGATGGGTTTTTTATGTTGGGGCCACAAAAGCACTGCCCACATTAATGTGGTGGCGGCTGACGTTTGGACGTTCTTTTATTAGATGACTTATGGGTGGCTGATGGGGCAGCTAATAGCTGAGAGACACGTTCCCCGTTTACCACGTAGAACTTGCGGAGGATCACGTAGGCGTGCGAAAGGCTGCTCGGTGCTTTCCTCTTCCTCCCCCTCTAGCGCCATCATGTCCTCCATTCAGCCATTACGTCGAATGTGCCTCTCCCTGCCCCTCCACCTGCCTCGACCTCTTCGCCCCACTCAGCTGCCCAAGCGCCACGACCTGCGTGGAGGGTTGCGCTTGTGACCAGGCCTTTGTGCTGAGTGACGACCGTTGTGTCTTGACGGAGGACTGTGGGTGTCAGGACACCTCATCCGATTACTACAGTGTAAGTGAAGCTGGCTGCTAGATGCAGCACGGAAAGGGAATGATAGCACGCACGCACGCACCCCCCCCCCCCACCTCGCTCTAGCCAGGCCTTCCAGCGCGGCAGAGGAGGAGTCTTCGCCTTCTTCCCTCTGACAGCCCTTCCGTTATCTGAAGACTGCAAAGTATTTTCTCGGGGTCTTCGCTCCTCCTGGCCAAACAAACCCAGCTCCTTCATCCTTTCCTTGTTGGGTGTGGTTTCCAGACCATCTTCGTTGCCTCCTCCAGCCTTTCTTAGAGCGCTGAATGCAGGACCCCAAAGAGCCCGTGCAGTGCTGACAGTGTTAGATCAGAACCGGGGAGAGGTGGGTTCCCATCCCCTCTTGGCTTGTTGGGAGCATAGCATGGGGAGGGGGCAACCTTGTAGCCTCCCTGGGTGCCTGGGAGGAAGGGAGAGCCAGAGTGAAGGACAAGTGACACCTGCGGAGCGCCGAGCGGAGAGGCTTGTGCCTGCAACCCCCCCTGCTCAAACGCCGCAGCAGATTAATAGTCCGCCCTCCTGGCTGGGACTCGAGGCAGATTACACAATCACACCATCCAGCACGAGCTGCCCCGAACAACGCAGCCTGGGGTGAAGGAGTGCCCTAAAAGCAGTCGCATATGGCAGACAAACTGTGGAAGGGAGCTGGAACACCCACGCCTGCTTGGAGGCCCAGTCTTCACTGCGGCGGCAGGGGCGGGGGGAAGAAACCCAGCCAGACAGTTGTTCTGCGGAGCCAAGCTCTTGGCAGTCGGGGCAGGCTGGGAGACGGAGGCTGGGCTCAAGGTCTGCCTCTCTCCCCCTTTCCAGGACCAAGAAAGCTGGCTGAGCCAGGACTGCCAGGAGCTCTGCACTTGCCATGGCGTGTTGATGAGCTGCGTGTCTTTCCACTGCCTGCCTGGATCCCGCTGTGCTCTGAGCACCGCAGGACTTCACTACTGTCAGCCGCTGGGTGAGTGAATGAATGGGCGGGGGGGCAGGAGCCAGTGTGAAGTTGTGGTTTGAGTGTCAGGCTAGGATTTGGGCGACCCAGGTTTGATCTCCCTCTCCACCCTGGAAGCTTGTTGAGTGACCTTGGGCCAGCCACACACCCACCAGACTGGTGTCAGGACGGACGGACACACAGACACAGACACACACACAGACACACACACACAGACACAGACACACACACACACACACACAGACACACACACACACAGACACACACACACACACACACACACACACACACACGGAAGAGGCAAAGGGCACTCCCACAGCCCTCTGCAATCTGCCTGACTGCCCAGGTTGACACGAGCCCTCTTTCAGGAAAGGCAGCTGGCTCTGGGGCCCACGGCTCCTTCCCAAGCATCTGGGCTCAGGCAGGGAGCCAGAGAAAGGGGTGGCGGAAGTGGCACCGGGGCAAAGGAAGGCGAGCTCCCTCCCGGGCAAGGGATGGGGGGAGAAGGGGCTGGGGAGAATGCCGCAGCTTCAAGGGGGAGCATCGGAAGCAGTCTGAAGATGCTGCTGCTGAGCGTGTGCCAAATGCTCGTCTGCAGTCCCCATTCGGCCCCCGCTGCCGTTTCCCCGTCAACTCTACAGCTTTTTTCTCTCCTCAGAATTCCACCAGTGTGTGATTTCCGGTGACCCACACTACCGCACGTTTGACCACTTTGTCCACCACTTCCAAGGCCGGGCCATCTACACCTTGACCCGCACTCTGTACCGGGTGCCGGAAGCCCTTGAGCCCCTCTCTGTGGCCGGCAGCAACTGGGGCCCCGTCCCCTTCCGTCGGGTCTCCTTCCTGCGTGAGATCTATGTCGCAGTGTATGGTTATCGCATCACCCTGATGCAGGGACGCCAGCTGGTGGTGAGAGGCCCTGGGCGGCTTGTCCGTTGCCTGCGGCTCTTGAGCATGTCTGTAATGCCTGGCCTAGTTCTGCCTAGAGGGGCCAGGGAGCAGTGGAGATGGGGCAAAGGAAAGAGTGCCCAGGAAAGGGGCCTGTGAGGACTGAAGGACAGTGGGACAGAGACAGCGTGGCAAGCCCCGGGGGAGCCGAGCTGGATAAAGGCAGCAGTGCGCCTGAGCTCCTGGGCGCCTCATTTCTTTTCCTAAGATCTTCGGGTTGGGTCTAGGTAGGGCACGGGAGGATCCAGAGGGAATCTCTGCCTGGAGTCCTGCAGGTGGAGGCAGCAAAAGGATGCGGAGCTCAAGAAACGGGGACCGGCAGTTCAGGCAGGCTGCGTGCCCTGGCAGGAGGGCTGAGCCGGGATTCCTGGCTAGGTGACCAACCAGAGCCACGCCTGTGTGGAAGGGACTCTTTATGTGGGTTCGTCCTGGCCTGCCCTTTCTAAAGGAGCGGTTTCCTCTCTCCTCAGGTGAATGGCGAGAAGGTCAATCCCCCATTCTACTCCCAGGACAAACTCCAAGTCACCCAGAGCGGCCGCAGCCTCCTTGTGCAGACAGACTTCGGGTTCTCTGTCTCCTTCGATGGCAGGGATTATGCCGGTGAGGGTGAACTGGCTGGCAGTTGGGGAGTGGCGAGAGAAGGCCCCCTCCCCTCTTTCGAAGGCTGATTCTGATCCGTCCCTGCCTGTCTCGGTGTCTTGCTCCCGGCCTTGTCTCAGAGCTTGGATTCACGGGCCGGTCACGTTAACTCTGCAGCTGGCCCAAGGGGAGGGGAGTTGGGGGCTGCCCTTCCCCCCCCCCCCGGTACAAGTGTGGCTGCACCTACGGATGGGGTTACTCCTGCTGGGGTGGGGCGAGGCCAGGTCTCACGCTCATCTCCCCCCTGCCCAGAGATCGTTTTGCCCAGTGTGTACCGGAACTACGTTGGCGGGCTGTGCGGGAATTATGATGGCCGGCAGACCAATGAGTACATGATGCCCAATGGGAAGTGGACCCAGAGCCTCAGTGCCTTTGGGAACAGCTGGCAGCTCCCATCTGCAGCGCTCACCCTCCGCAAGGGGCCGGAGGCAGGCGGCTGGCCACACGCCAGGTCAGGCTGCTGGGGGCGGGGGGGGGCTTTCCTTTAGCCAGGGTTTGCTGTCCAGAGAGAGGGGTGGTGGGGCTTGCTTTGGAGGCCAGACCCGGTGATCCAGGACCCTCCCCAATCCTCAAAGGCAGAGGGGGTGAGGGAGCAGTGAAGGGAGTGCTCTTTGCTCCTTCCCCGGGGGGGGGGCTTTCCTCTGTTCACTGGGCGTATCATTCAGGGCTCAGGGTGGGAGTTGGAAGCAGATCTTGGGGTTGATCCAGCCGAGCCCCCTGCCCTGCCCTGCCCTGCCCTGCCCTGCCCCACGCAGACTTGCTGCCTCTTTCCCCCAAGGCAGGAGGAACTGGCCCAGGAGGCTGAGTCTGGATTTGAGGCGGCCTGCAGCCTGGAGCAGCTGATGCTCGTGAACGGGACGCAGCTCTGTGGGGCCCTCTCCGACCCCCAGGGGCCCTTCACAGCCTGCCACGGCATCCTGTCGCCCAGCACGTTCCAAGAGTGAGTGTTCCCTGCCGAGAAGGCCGGTCAAGGGAGGCAGGCTCTCCCAGCCGCTCATGCCCACCCCGCGCTCTCTCTCTCTCTCTGACACCGCCAGGAGCTGCGTGTATGACCTCTGCGCTCTCTTCAATGATACGCAACTCCTGTGCCAAGACTACGCGGCCTACGCCCAGCTCTGCCAGGAGGAGGGGGTAGCCCTGGGGCCGTGGAGGCAGGAGACTGGCTGTGGTGAGGCCCCCTACCTCATCCCGCTGCCTGTCATGTCAGGATGCTGCTAAAGGAGCCCCAGCCCATCCCCATTTGGTCCTGCGCTGCTGGGATGGCGCACTGCCCTGCGATCGCTCCCGTCTGCAGACCTGGTGTCGCCGCCCTTGGCCCACGTGGGGCCTGTAGAGACAGAAGCGCAGCTCGGGGGGCCTTTCAGTAGGTTCTTTGTAGGCAGTCAGTTGATGGGGGCTGCCCGTCTGTGAACGGTCTGGATCCATCCGTTACCTTTCAGTGCATTTCCTGTAGCATCTCCGTGGCTGTGCCCTTTGGAAGGCCCCGAGGGCGTCCCCTGCATGTGAGAAGAGTCACCCTAAACCTCCAGATCTTGGGATGCCTGTCTTGAATATTGTCCTTCTAAAACAAGTTTGGGAGTATAGAGTGCCTCTTATTTGAGTAGCACTCCAGAGCAAATGGCTTTAAAAGCGGACCCAGTACCCATCAGAACTGTGGAGATGTGGTTGCTAATTTTATTTAGTTTTATTTATTAGACTTATAGTCCGCTCTCCCCGCAATGCAGGCTCAGAGCGGGTGGCTGCCCCTGTCAGCTGACTGCGACTTCTGTGCAGAAGTACCGTGGTCCTTCCATTCCGCTGAGAATTTTTGACCTTTAAAATTCTGTACCCCCCAGAGATGTCGTGTCCACCTCATACCACCTATAGATCTTGCATGACGGCCTGCCCTGCCACGTGCGCCAACATGGGCGCTCCGTCAGACTGTGTCGCGCCTTGTGTAGAAGGCTGCATGAGTGACCCAGGGTACATCCTCAGCGGGCTGGAGAGCGTCCCCTATAGCCAGTGCGGCTGCACCAGCAATCACCGCTATTACCAGGTAGGATACTGGGAGGGGGGAGGGGGAAGAGAAGGGATTGAAGTAGTTTAGTGTACGAGGGGTTGTTTGGGGGAGGAGGGGATCGTCCTGAGAGGCACTTCCAGGACACTCTCGGCTGGGACTGGAGCACCCCTTCCGCTAGCTAGCAGAGATGTTCTCCTCCAGGGAAGGGGCCTTCCCCTTGAAGGAGGGCTCCTGCCACTGCAGATAGCCTCTCTGCTAGCAGAATGTGTCCACAGAATCTAGCCCAACTGTAGTAAGCCAGAAAAATCAGCCTTCTCCGACAAAGGAGGCTCGAATGGAATTCGGTGGGAATGGCTGAATTAGCACACTCTCTCAGGGGGCATGATAGTATCGGGGCGGGGCGTTGGCTCCACTTGGGCGCTCCAGTGATGAACACAACCAGCATGCCCGTTCAAGCCTTTTCCGCGCACCTTTCACTTCTGCCCAGGAATGCCCCTTGTGAGGCCTGTTGCTCTCATGGCTCACAAATGTTTCTTCCTCTCTCCGTATCTAAGACTTGCAAGCTGAGAGTTCACTTCATGCATCTGTCGAAGTAGGTGCCAGACTGTGAAAGCTTCTGCTGCCCCAAATATATTAGTCCTTAAGGTGCTACCAGACTTCTCCGCCAGTGTTACCGTAGGCAACTCACGGGGCTGCCCCAGACATTCTGGAACCAGGACTCCTGGGTTCTCTCTGAAGGGGTGGCACTTGGCGGCTGTGTTCTGGGCCGGGCCTTCTCTGGTCAGTCTCTTCCCTCCTGCAGATCAACGACACCTTCTTGACAGGCGATTGCTCCCAGCGCTGTGCTTGCCAGGGCCCAGGGACGCTGGTGTGTGAGCAGACCAGGTGCTCTGCTGGGCTGATCTGCGCCGTGGGAAACTACACCCGTGGCTGCTTCCGAGGTGAATGCACTTGGCAGAGAGGAAAGGAACCCCCCATCCTGGGGGGAAATCTCGATGCGCTGAGGCCTCCTGCACAGGAGCAGATGTGTGATTCAAGCGCAAGGCCAGCGGGGCCCACAGGCAAGAGAGCCCAGCTCTTCCGGGGCTCCTGCTTATGGTGTTCAGGTTACTGTTTATCCTCTTCTGACTCCACTCACAAAATCGAAAATAAATATAGGCAAGAGGCAAAGCCAACAAGACCCTGCTGAGACGCCCCCCTGGCTCTGAGCGCACTTAAGAAAAGTTCAGCACAGTTGGATTATCCCCGAGGACGTCCCTTCTGGGGATCCTGGATTTTTGGCAGGAGTGGAGTCTGGACTGATGGGGGCGGGGGGATCTTGCCTTGCAGCCTCTGCCTGCCTCAGCAACCCTTGCCTGAACCAGGGCACGTGTGAGGACCTCTCGGGCGGCTTCCTGTGCATTTGCCCAGAAGGCTACGTGGGGCTCCGCTGCGAAGGGGTCATGCCCGATGCGTCTTCCCCACCGCCTCCCACATCTCCCACTCCTCCATCACCAGGTACGGGACCTCTTGCTCTGCCCCACCCCCTTTCCCCTCTGCAGTTCCTGACAAGTGTTTTGCCATCTTCTGGGCATGGAACAGGGGTCACTGGGTGTGTGGCGGGGGGGGGGGGCGGGAAAGGGGAGGTAGTTTTGAATTCCCTGCATTGTGCAGGGGGTTGGACTAGCTGACCCTAGAGGTCCCTTCCAGCCCTATGGTTCTGTGATTCTCTGGGCCCTGGAGAAGCCCCTGACCCCGACCCTCCCCTGACCTCTTCCCTGCTCCCAAACAGGCAACACAGAACACCTCGCAGACATCCTGATTGGGGTCCTTGTTCCAGTTGGAGTGATCCTAACCGTTGGGGCAGCTTTCTGCATCTATCGACGGAGAAACACGTACGGCAGTTGAGGGCGGAGGGCGTGTCGAATGGGATTCTGAGGTCTGGCCCCCTCCAATAGGGCCGTGACAACCCAGCTCCCAAGAACGGAGCATGGGTGGCCTTCCTTGTCCTGGCCAGGACAAGGAGGGCGTGGCCGGCCTTTATAGGTTCCTGGAGAGAGATTGGACAAGAAGGAAATTGATGGCAGGTTTAAGACTCAAATGAGAACATTTCCCTACAATAAATCATGAGTGTCCGTAACCCGTTGCCAGTTATACACATGGTTTTTTTTAAAGGATTGACAGGCCATGCTTGTCAGAAAGGCCACTTCTACCTGCAAAGGTAGGCTTCTGGTGCTACCCTGAGGCCAAAAAGTAAAAACCAGAGACAGATATTCCCATCATGCTTTGCTTGCCAGAATGCTGAATGGGCCCAGCGAGGCATTTATTGCCAAACTTTTTCATATTCCACATCTGAAATAATATCCTCTCGCCCCAAGTTCCCTAGGAGAGCAATTCCGTCTTTCTTCTCCAGTTCTCTCCCAAACAGGAAGAAGATTCAAGAGGACCACTTTGCTGTTTTTTCAGCTGCAGGTAAAAACGGGATGAGAGACCTCTGCCTCTGGCTGGACCCTGAGACGGCTGCCTCTGAAACCTCAGAGGGTTTTATGTGCCTGCTCTCCAGTCTCCAAAGACCTGCTCTTCTCACTGTTTTTCTGTTTGCTTTCAGTTCAAAGAGGAGATCAGATCACATCTATCAAAAAGGCTGCTCATTTCTGAGCTGTTCACCCAGGGACAAAGTCCAGCTTCCGCAGAGACCTTGAGTTTGAATGGTGTATTGTTGAAGGTCTGCAGGAAGAGAATCTCAAGTGGCCCTAAAGATGGGGGCAGCCCTGACTTCGCAGGAAGAGGAGCCCGGAGACACACACAAGCCCGCACAGCCCATCCGGCTCTCCACTGGCTCTGGGGCTATCGGCACCCTTTGCCTGAGATCTGCTCATCACGACAGATTCTTGGGTCCCAAGCAGGAAGTAGATCGGGCAGCTGCTGCAGGTTCCAAATGCTGCCCTGTATTCCCCCCCACAACAAGTTGGACTTTTGCCTGTGTGTCTCATGCTGCAGAAGAAGTAAAACAAAGGAATGCATCGATGCTAATAAAGCTGGGCTTACCTTATGGGTAACGGAAGCTCAGCCCTTTTGGTTTAGTGTGATCAACACAGCATTCTCTTAGGCTACTTTTTGCAACCTGAGGTAAAACACCAAAGAAGTTCCTCTTCAAATGCTAATTAATATGGGGTCCAGTCCAGCAGGGAATTCTCCTATCCAGGCCCCGTTGAAATGAACAGGAGGTGTGTGGGGATGCATGGAGGGGCACGTGCATCTGTTTTAGCGGGGTTTATACATGGACTGGACCCTGGGGGGGGGGTCGTACCTGCCTCTCCTGCGCTGTGCAGAACCTGTCTCTGCCTTCCTCACTACATTGCACCCACACAGCTGTGATTTCAAAAGTACAGGGGAAATTCTTTTAATCGGAGATGCCTTTGGCTGTTAGTCATACATGCACACACTTCTGAGCTCAACAAAACTCAGCTTTGAAACATAACAAGGAAAAGTGCGCCCTTGAGCCTATAGTCATAGATCCAGAGGAGTTAGCCGTGTTAGTCTGTAGTTGCATAATAGTAGAGTCCAGTAGCACCTTTAAGACTAGCCAACTTTATTGTAGTATAAGCTTTCGAGAACCACAGCTTTGTTCAACAGATGCATCTGATGAAGAGAGCTGTGGTTCTCAAAAGCTTATGCTACAATAAAGTTGCATCTGATGAAGAGAGCTGTGGTTCTCAAAAGCTACAATAAAGTTGGATCTGCCGAAGAGAGCTGTGATTCTTGAAAGCTTATGCTACAATAAAGTTGTATCTGACGAAGAGAGCTGTGGTTCTCGAAAGCTTATGCTACAATAAAGTTGGATCTGCCGAAGAGAGCTGTGATTCTTGAAAGCTTATGCTACAATAAAGTTGTATCTGACAAAGAGAGCTGTGGTTCTTGAAAGCTTATGCTACAATAAAGTTGCATCTGGCGAAGAGAGCTGTGGTTCTCGAAAGGTTGTGCTACAATAAAGTTGGTTAGTCTTAAAGGTGTTCTTCAGCCTATGGTAAGACCCTTTTCCTCATGCCCATGTCTGCCATTATAGAAGTGCCTTTTTTAAAAAGAGAATTTCTGTAGGTGGCTTAAAAAAGAAATGCGGAATACTGCATCATGTTCGAATGAACGATAGCTAAACGCTGCTTTTGCCATTTGAATCCCTGGTGTAAAAACTAGCCACTTTCCTCAGGAGCCTCCTGGGACGGATGAGTTTCAGGGGTGCAGGTGGCCCCTCCTGGGGGAGGGAGTTCCGCAGGGCAGGAGCAGGGCCCGAGGCCGCCCTCACGCAGATCCTTCCCAGTTGTACTTGGCTACCCACTTGGCGCTCTTCCAGGGCTTGAGCAAGCAGGTTTTAACCGAAGACGTTCAGGGCTTTCAAAGCTAACGCCACACTTGCCATTGGACTGGAAAGCTTGCACGAGTTAGAGACCGGAGAAGAACGGAGAAAATGAGGCCTAGCCCACACCATGGCCAAGGCCTCAGAGAAAGGCAAGCAGGCCATCATCCGTAATAATATTTGAGTTATCTACCATCCTTCAGGACAACTTAACGCTCGCTCAGAGTGGTTTACGAAGTATGTTGTTATCCCCGCAACCACAACCCCCCTGTGAGGTGAGTGGGGATGAGAGAGCTCTGGAAGAGCTGTGACTGCCCCAAGGTCACCCAGCTGGCTTCAAGTGGAGGACTGGGGAATCAAACCCGGCTCTCCAGATTAGAGTCCTGCACTCTTAACTCCAAACTGGCTCTCAAGTAGATAAGAAGGGCGTTCCTGGGGCTTTTTGCCTTGGTTCTCAGACAGCGCTCACACGGGTGTCGAAGGAAACAGGCATGAGTCCAGAGCAAAGGGTGGGAGGCTCCTTGGGTGTGTGAGGAGGCCAGGAGCCAGGGCAGAGACTGCCATGGCTGCTGCTGTGATCAGAAGTCCCTGTGCTGTGCCTTGGCATTATGCCATGGGGTTATCGAGGAGGACATTATCTGGCGGTGGGGTTATCTCAGTATCTTATCTGTGGGGCTATTGGGCATGTGTGGCTGGTTATCACATCCCGCTATGTCCTTACCCAGAGGCAACAGCACTGCAAGCAGCAGTCTTGGGGGCAAATTGCATCCTGGACCACATGCCCTTCTGAGGGGTGGCCTAGGGGAGGGGGACCTCTGGGTAATGGTCGCCAGCCCTGGAACCGTGTCATGTACAACTGCTGGCGAGTCAAGAGTCCTTGCTGGAGTTCTCCACCACTTTCTGGATGGTTGTTTGCCCTCCGTTTGCATCCACCTTAGGAAATGCGGGGAGATCAGTTGACACAACTTGCCTTCTGGGGGCAGCCCCTCCCTCCCCCCCAATGATCGGCTGGGCATAGTCAAGGGCAGTTTGAGAGCTCGGGTCGGGGAGGGAAAAGGCGCCCTTTCCGGATCGTTCTGCCGATCGGGGCGGCTTGGCTTGCAGCGGGCCACTGCCAGCTTTCTGCCCGCGAGGCCAGCGGCACCGGAGTCGCGCCCCGAAAGCTCCCCCAGCAGCTGCGACCGGCGACGATGCCCGGCCCGCTCCGGCTGCTGCGGGAGGGGGCGCGGCCGGCAGTAGGATGTTGCCAGGCGGCGCAGCCCGAGAAGAGCCCCGGGCGGGGAGGAGGATCCCGGGCGGGGCGGCGAGCAGCGGGGCAAGCGGATTCCGGCGGGCCCAGCCAAGTCCGGCGAAGAGGCGCAAGGGCCGGGGCGGAGCCGATCCGATCCGGCTCCCTCTCGCAGCAGCGCGGCTCGGCCCAGCCCCGAAGCCGGAGCGCGACCAGGCAAGAGGCGAGCGGTGCCGCCCCTCCGTTCCCCGGGATCCACGCGCGGGGCCACATTCCCGCGCCCCCTGAACACGTGTGCGTGCGAACGCGCCAGCGCCCGCAAGGGCCTCTCCTGCCTGGGGCGGCCGGCCAGCCGGCCGGCCGCGCAGCAGCAGCAACGAGCGTGCGGGAGCGGCCGGGCCGCGGCAGGCGAGGAGGGCCTGGGAGAGGAGGACGCGCGTGTGCGCCGCTGCCGCGCTCCCTTCCCTGGCGCCGCCTCGCCCCCGGCCGGCTGCTCCTCCCCGGCAGGATCTGAGCTCACGGCCGCGGCCGCTGAAGTCACATCCCGGCTGGCGGCTTCGCAGCTGCCGCGGGGAGCGCCGAGGGGGCGGTCACATGAGCAGCCCGTGACGGGCGCCGGTTCCGGGGCGCGCCGGCTGCCGCCCTGCCGCTGCCCATGCCGCTCCAGGTCTGTGCGGGGCGCGCGGGGTCCCGGCGGAGGGGCGCGGGCGAGGATCGGGGCCCGCGGCGGCATCGAAGGCAGCGCCCCCCTCCCCCGGGCAGCTTCTGGCCCCGCCCTCGCCCTCGCCCTCGCCCGCCCCCACCCGGCTGGGCCGCGCCGAGCCCCGAGCGCCGAGCCCAGCTGCGCCAAGGGAGACGGGCGCGCCTCCTTCCTCGCCCGCCGGCCCTGCGCCGGCGGCGGAGGTGGAACTTTTCCGCGGCGGGGGGGGGGGGGGGGGCTCGTTTCCGCCTGGCTGGCGGGATGGCAGCGAAGGCGGCGTCTCCGCCTCCTCCTCCAGCCGCCTCCGCGGGGGGCCAGGAAAGCCCCTGGGCTCGCCAGGGGCAGAGCTCGAGGGCAGGGGCGCTTTAAGACACCGCCCCCCGGGCCCCGCTCCACCGGTTCGCCCCACTTCCTGGTCGCCTCTTCCTGGCCCAGCCCCGCAGATTCGTGCCCTGCTTCCTTAATGCCCGGTCGCAGTCGCGGTCCCCGTTTGTGTAAAGGCAAGGGTACCACCTCCAAGCATGCCGAGAGCGGCGGAGAGTTGCCCCGGGCGAGCCCGTCTCTTCTGGGAGTCACCGGCTGGCCTGTGCCCGGTGGATGTGGCGCCTTCCACTCAGCACCTCCCTTCCTAGAAACACGCCTCTGGCAGAGCTGCCCTTCCTGCCCAAGGACCCAGAAACCCCTTTGCCTTCCAGAGACCCCCCCCCCGGACTAGCAAGGGAGGGCTTTTCCAGTGTGGCTGGGCTTTGGGGTGTGCCTGTGGGCACGCATGGAGAGGGCCCTTCTTTGCTTTGGTCCTGGGTTGTCTCCTTGGGTCTCCCCCCAGCCCCTGATCCCAGGCAGTCTTGGTAGAAGTAGGTGGTATGGTGGGAAGGGGGGGGCAGGCTGCCAACTGCCTTGCATCAGGCATCTCCCGGATTCCCCCTACTTTCTGGGAGGGGGTGGGTGTACAGGTGGGAGGCAGGGGCGGCGAGGTGGGGAGGAGTGCCAGGTTTCTAAGGGCTGCAGAAAATGGGGCTGATAGCCAACCTCTTCCCCGCTCCCTTCTTGCTTTCGTCCTGCAGGTGAATTGGAGACCTTCCCGCCTTCCCAGGCCATGTCTACGGAGAGCTCCCCCTTGCTCAGTTACCGGCTCTTCCGAGTAGCAGGGGAGGCAGAAATGCCGGGGGCCACCCAAGAAGAGGCACCCCTGGTTGTGGGGGTTGGGGGATTGGCCCCAGGGGGCTCTCATCCTGACCCAGCCCGTCAGCTCTCCACCTTCTTTGGGGTCATTGTGCCAACGGTTCTGTCCATGTTTAGCATCGTCGTCTTCATGCGCATTGGTGAGTGGTGCCCTCTGAGGAGTCACAGGAAGCTGGTGCGCCCAGCCTCCCTCTGCAACTCTCTCCTGGGTGGCCCTGACCCAAGCCGACTCCTTGGGGCTGATATATAAACCGACATGTTTGCGGCCACTGAACTTCCCCCCACGTGCACTATTTTTAATGTGATCGTGGCAGACCCACATTTCAAGACGTGCATCTAGAGCTGGGGAGTAGATGGAATTCTCCTTCTGTGTGCAAATTCTAATGCATGTCTTTCTCTCTTGCTTAGCCTGCTGGCAGAGGAGTGAATTTTTGCTTGCCAGACCTCAGCCTCAACAGCTTGGCAGCTTGATTTTAGCAAGCTTCACCTTAACATGCAAAAGAGCTTCAGTCCTGTGGGGAGCTTGGCTTGGCTCTGGCAGCTCAGGTTGTGCAAGGGTCGGCCTGTAGATGTACTTAGCTGTCTTACAAAGCTTTCCTTAATGGCCAACAAAAGAATGGGGAAACTGGCCAGGTGAAAACCAGTTCAGATTTCAGAGGGGTTCCTTCCTCTTTCCCTGCTTGCTGGCCTTCAGCTGACCCACCTTCCTCTCTGTGCCCCACCCAGGATTTGTGGTTGGCCATGCTGGTTTCCTGCAGTCCCTCCTCATGCTGATCGTTGCCTATCTCATCATCTCTCTAACTGTGCTGTCGGTCTGTGCCATCTCCACCAATGGAGCGGTCCAAGCAGGAGGGGCTTACTGTATCCTTTTTAGCCAATGCCTAGCTTTGGTGGGAGGACCTGAGTTCAAATCTCTGCTCAGCCATGCAATTCACCAGGAGACATTTGGCCAGTCGCACATGCTCAAGCTATCCTAGGGCACAGGGTTGTGAGGGTGGAAATGGAAGAGAGGAGGAGCAAGCAGAACAGCCTGAGGTCCTTGAAGGAGTGTGGCGTAGGCATATCCCTGGCAGGGATGATTCAAGACACCAGAAAGGTGGGGAGGCAAAAACGGGACTGTGAACTGAGTGAGGACCAGGACATGGGGCCTGTGTGGCTTGGAAGGGGGCTGAAAAAGCAAAGGGGGGGGTGCAGGACTCCTGGGCGAGGGGTCCCCTGAGTCAGAGCAAGAGTAGCTGAAAGTCCAGCACCCTTTGGCTTTTGGAGAGGAGAGAAGCAGCTGTCTCGGTGCCACAGAGCAAGCAAAACGAGGGCCCCTGAGCTTGTGCAAAGGGCCTCACTGCTGGGAGCGTGAGGTGAATGCCTCAGTTTCCAGGGCAGACGGTACAAGCCAAAGGTGGATGAGCGCTTCTCCTGGGGCCTAGCTTGGGGCCAAAGGTCTCCACCTGGTACGCTCCAGGTGCCCTTGGTGGGTGGAGCTCACGCACCATCAAGACAGTCAGGGGCTGGGGGCCGTGTCCTCTCCCCGCCCCTCTCTCAAGAGCTGCCTTAACTGCCCTCCTCCCCTGCTTCAGTCATGATCAGCCGCACTCTGGGCCCTGAATTTGGCGGGAGCATCGGGCTCATGTTCTACTTGGCCAACGTCTGTGCTTGCGGAGTCTATGTGCTGGGACTGGTAGAGGCCATCTTGGATGTCTTTGGAGCGAGTGAGTGCGGGGGCCGGGGGCTGGTCACAGGGGTAGAGGGCCGTGGATCCCCAAGTTGCCCGTGGCTCCTTGGCTTCTTCAGACCCTGCTGTCCTCCTCCTCCTCCTCCTCTTCCAGACGGGACGGAGTTCACTGGCTCGAAGGCCCTCCCGCAGGGCTACTGGTACAGCTTCCTCTACGGCTCCCTCCTCCTCCTCCTGTGTCTCTTGGTGTGCCTGGTGGGGGCCCAGATCTACTCCAGAGCTGCCTTCTTCATCTTCCTGGTGGTCAACATGGTCCTCGTCACCATCTTTGCCAGCTTCTTCGCTGTCTCCCCCCGGGAGGTGGTGGTGTCCCGGGACGGCAACCAGAGTTTCAACGCCTCCTTTACTGGGTTCAACGTCTCCACTCTCAGGGACAACATGTATGGTAGGCAGGGGCCGGAACTGGGTGAGGGAAAGGAGAGGGGGTGGCTGCACACAATGCCGCCACCCCCCCAGGACAGGGAAGGAAGTCGCCTGCCCCGCCCCCCAGCGTGGAAAGAGGCAGGACATTCGGATTGTTGGTTTCTGTCCCTTAGTGTTGCAGACAGAAGGACAGGTGTCCCAAAGCCCCTGGTTTCCAGACAAATTGCCCTGTAGTTCCATAGCTTTCTTCCAAAAGTATTGAAGTTTGCCAAACAAATCATGAGTGTACTGAAGTATGTTGTGCTGTTTTGTTCTGGTTCTTAAATTATTGGCCTGGGTGTGTGTGTGTGTGTGTGCGTGCACTGACGTCTAATGCTAGAATAAGGAGTGCTTTGGTGAAAGAACAGGCAGTCGTGATGGGAGGGGTTAAGGGTAGGGGGGCGGTGTGGCTGGCACTGTAAGCAGTGTCGTGTCCCGCTTAGTTTCCCACTTCTGTGGGTTAGAGGAGTGGGGTGGGACTGAAAATGACAGCTGCAAGCGGGGAGCGGGGGTGGGGGGAACTGGGCAAGCTGTTATTTGCAAAAAGTGGAGAGAAGGGCTGGAGGTGGGATGGGAAGGCTGGTGGGTCTGGGGCTTCCTTGCCAGCCTGTGGACCTGCGCAAGACCGTTGTCTGCTTAGGGCTAGAGTGACACACCTCCCTCCCCTCTTTGCCTTCCCAGCCATGTATTCTCGCGACTACACCACCAGCAACATGATGTCCTTTGCCACCGTCTTTGCGGTGATGTTTAACGGCTGCACGGGCATCATGGCAGGCTCCAACATGTCAGGTGAGGCTTGGACAGGCGGACGTGCGAGTGGAGCTTTGCTCTCGCATGGAGGAGTGGCGGGGGGGCGGGACTTGCAGCACGTGGCAGGTCTCCTCCAGTGGCCTCCTCCTGTTGTATTCCTCCTCTTCAGGGGAGCTCAGAAACGCCAGTAGCTCCATCCCAAAAGGGACCATCATCGCCGTGGTCTACACCTTTGTGATCTATTTCCTCCTCTTCTTCATGACCAGCTTCACCTGTGAGCGGTGAGTCGGGCAGTGGTGGCAGTCAGGTCGGCCCAGGGTGAGGCCACAGGAGCCTCCTGCGTGGGTGGGGGAGGGGCAGGAATTCTCATTTCCGTGGCAGGCGACTAGGGCAAGAGGCGCGGTGACTTGGTCTGCGGCCTCTGAACACAGTGGTGACCCATGGGAGGCAATGGCAGGTGAGTAGGACCGTGAGGACACTTACGCTGGTTTTCAAGCCATAGGAAAGGTTATGAGCTGGCGGGGCGGGATAGGTCTCGCCAGGGGCTGGAGCTGCAGCAGAGGGCATCAGGGTGTGCACCTTGCCTTCTCTGCAGGGCACTGCTGAAGGGCGACTACGGCTTCTTCCGAGCCATCAACATCTGGCCTCCCTTTGTGCTGATCGGCATCTATGCAGCCTCCCTTTCGGCCTCCATGAGCAACCTCATTGGTGCCTCGCGGATCCTTCACGCCCTGGCCAAGGACGACCTGTTCGGTGAGGCTGAGTGGTGCTCCGGGCTGCTGCCAGCCCCGCTCTGGACTCAGAAGTCCCACACGTGGGCTCCTGCCATTGTCTCTTGTTTTCCCTACAGGGATCGTCCTGGCTCCGGCAAAGAGGGTCTCCAAAGGGGGCAACCCGTGGGTGGCTGTTCTCTACACCTGGGCCCTTGTGCAGGTATCATCTGTGTGCTTTTCGCTTCCTTCTCTTCCCAGAGTTGCATATCTGCCAAATGTGAACGTATAAAAAAAGGGAGGGGGACAGAAACTGTTGTTTGTGTTCCTTCAGGCACTTAACCGAGTGGGCCAGCTCTGCATTCAGACAGTTTCTTAAGTGACGGCCACAGTACAGAGAACCCAGATGAATATCTTCTGCCGGGCCAGAATGCCACCCCCCCCCCCGGCCCTCAAGCGTCCCTTTGTCTCCTCTGGCTGGCAGCTCCTCTCAAGGGTCTCAGCAGGGGAAGCTCTTGTCCAACACCCGAGCTCCTCAAATGGGAGTCAAAACGCAGACTTTGGGTGTGAAGGTGTGACTCACGCCCTCTGCCCCCCATGCCAACTGCCCTTGGCCATCCCTTCTGCCTGACAGCAGGGCTTGCCTCACACCGAGACCCCTGGCTGGGGCTTCTTCCTGGGGCCCTCTGTGTGCAAAGCAGCCCCTCGCCCACTGAGCTATGGACAAGGTGGAAGATTGCCCCCCCCCCGCTTCCACCCCCAGAGGAAGCGTTGGGGGTCCGCCTGCATGCCCTTGACCGCTTCTCCACTCCATCTCCTTAGCTGGTGCTCTTGGTCGGGAAGCTGAACACTATCGCCGGCATTGTCACCGTCTTCTACCTTGTGGCGTATGCTGCTGTGGACTTGGCTTGCCTGGCTCTGGAGTGGGCATCTGCTCCAAATTTCCGGTGGGTGAAACTGGGGCTGGGGGGTGGGGGAGCCCCATTTCTTGGCAAGGGTTTGTGAAGTGGGCGGGGCCTTTGAGGCCGCAGGGCCTTGAGCTCTGCCATGATGGTGCCCCCAGTTCCAGCTGGCAGCCTAGTTGGTGTGTGAAGCCGCTGCCTGCCTCTTCCCCGCCAGCCCCACCTTCCAGGTTTTCTCGTGGCATACGTGTCTCTTGGGGATCGTCTCGTGTCTGGTGATGATGTTCCTGATCAGTCCGGCCGGCGCCTCGGGCAGCCTGGGGCTCATGCTGCTGCTTCTGGGCTTCATCCATCTCCGCTCTGCTGCCTCATCATGGGGCTACATCAGCCAAGCCCTCATTTTCCACCAGGTATTACTGGGAAGCACCACATCTTCCTCAACTGGGCTCCCTGGGGCTGGGCTTCTGGGGCAGGTGGCCACAGGCTCCATAGAGCAGAGGAGGGCAGGGGGCCTCTGGGGTGCAGAGCAAAAAGGATTTGGGAATGTGGAGGAGGCCAGGTGGGCGGCAGCAATGGGAAGGGGGGGCTTGGCTTGCTGAATACGGTGGGCCGGAGCTGGGGAGAATCCACAGGAGAGGAGAAGGCAGTATGGACTTCTTAGAGAAGGCAGCTGGAACATTAACTGCAGGGGAGAGCCACAAGATGGGAGCCGTTGGAAAGCTCAGCCTGCCTGCTCTCATACCAGAGGAACCTTTAACATGGGTGGGCAGGAGCCATTCTTCCTGGTCTTATTGGCCTTTGTTCTCTCTTCATCCTCTTCCGGCTCTCTTCCCCCAATAAAAACAGGTCCGGAAGTATTTGCTTCTCCTTGACATCCGGAAGGATCACGTCAAGTTCTGGCGGCCACAGATCCTCCTTATGGTGGCCAATCCCCGGGGCGGATCTCAGCTCATCAAGTTCATCAACCATCTCAAGAAAGGGGGTCTGTTTGTGCTGGGTCATGTGGAAATTGGAGAACTCGGTAAGGGATGGCCCCGATCAGCTGGGACTACGCATGTGAGTCCTTCTAGTCCCAGGCCCACCACCCTGCCACTGCAGCCAGAGCGAACAAGGCACACTGAGGAGGGACAGGGGGGGGCAGCCATACTGGACACTCTAGCATCTGCCAGGCAGTCTCCAGCCTGGACAGTGGGATAATTCTTTGCTCATCCCTGTAAATGGCATTTGGCTCTACCCTGCGAGTAAACCCAGCCCCATTCAGGCCTGGAGCCTTCCCAGGGATCGTTCCTCCCCGGAGTCCCAGCTGCCAACACCCCCTTCTTTCTTCTTCCCTAGAGGATGTATGATGCTAACAGGACTCTATAGCTGGCCTGGAAGTTGCCTCTGCTAATCCCAGAGGTTTGGGGTTTGGCCCTGACTGTGAGAGCAGACATCTGTCCATGATTTGAGGCAGTGTCTCTTCCATAAAACCCTGGCCTGGATAGCCTGGGCAAGCCTGATCTTGTCAGATCTCGGAAGCTAAGCAGGGTCAGTCTTGGTTAGTAACTGGATGGGAGACTTCCAGTGAAGACCAGGGTTGTAGACGCAGGCAATGACAAACCACCTCTGTTAGTCTCTTGCCATGAAGACCCCACCAGGGGTTGCCATAAGTCAGCTGTGACTCGATGGCACTTTCCACCACTGTCACTCATGCCGGAGAACAGAAAAGGAGTACCCTGTATGCTCTCTTGAGCTCCTTGCAGCAACAGCGAGATAAATGTGCCAGAGACAGACACTAGGACTGCTACTTTCAGGCTTAGCTTTTACCTGGGTTGTCCCGAGCAGCCACTGTTCCCCCTCTCCCCCATGAAACAGGAACACATGTGCGACCTGCACTGTGGGTGTCTTTTTGAGCTCTGGGCTCTGCATTACAGAGTCTTAACTTAGCCAGGCAGTTCTGCCCCCTGAACTCTGGGGGTGCCCTTTTGATTGGCTGCTTGCCTCTTGGCCCTTCCCCTGCAGACACGATGCCCTCTGACCCCATCCAAGCCCACTACAACTTCTGGCTGAGCCTGGTGGACAAGCTGAAGGTGAAAGCATTTGTGGACTTGACTTTGTCTCCTTCGGTTCGTCAGGGAACTCAGCATCTGCTACGGATCACTGGCTTAGGTGAGGAGTGGGTGCGAGACGAGTCCAGATGAAAATGCATGTGTGGGGAGCATAGCTGCACTTCTGCATTGGGGGAGGAGGGGCTGGCAGGTAATACTTGAGGGAGGGGCCAGCAGGCAGTCTGCACCAGTTTTCCATCCAAGGCAAACTAGCGTAAGCACCAGAGCAGGGGAACAATGCTCCTGCTGAGCCAAGTTAGCTATATATGACTAGGGCAAGGAAGCCAAAATCCCTATGGGAATCTTAGGAGGGCACGCACCTTCTTGTCCCTATTGGGGGTATTTTTGTTGCCCGCAAAGAAATGGAGAAAGGGTGAAACTGTGTAGCGCTTTATGAGAAATGAGATCCCCATGAGCTGCAACCAGACAACCTGAGAATGTTCTTTCTGACCTTTTCCAGTGTCATCTTTGCTTCTACAAAATAGCCTTTACTTATTAGGACATTTGTCTGTTTTCCTGTCTAGGAGGGATGAAGCCCAACACATTGGTCCTTGGTTTCTATGACAACTGTGTCCCTGAGGATTACTTCCTGCAGGACCCGGCCTTTAGCCAGGCACGGGAGAATGATGAGTTTGGGGTGGACCTGACAGCGCTCCAAGCCCACTTCCCCGCTGTGAGGGAAGTGGAGAGCCAGAAGGCTTTGAGTCCAGCTGAGTATGTGGCGATCATCTCTGACGCGGTCAAGATGCACAAAAATGTGTGCCTGGCCCGCTACTTCCACCTTCTGGAGAAGGATCTCCCGTCCTCCTCGTCTTCCAAGAGGCGCTTTGAGGGGTGCTACATCGATGTCTGGCCTCTCAACCTCTTGCGCCCAGACACACCGACCTATGTGGACATCTGCAGCCTGTTCCTCCTCCAGATGGCCTGCATCCTGACCATGGTCAGCTCCTGGAAAGCTGCCCGGCTCCGTATCTTCCTTTGTGTGGAGTTGGGAGACGTGGGCTGGGTCAGCAAGGAGGAGAAGCTGAGGGAGCTGCTGACCAAGCTGAGGATCAAAGCCACCATCAAGATTGTCACCTGGGACCAAGTGATGGCTCTCCGTGGTCACCAGCATGCAGGCGGAGAGCTTGGGTGTGGCGAGGGACCCCTTTCCAGGGGGGCTCAGCACCCGCATTTTCCTCCTGAGAAAGAGGCAAGGGAGGCCTTCCTGAATGCAGCCCCCTTCCATGTGACAGGTGAGTATTTGGCCTCTGTCAACAGCCTGCTGCTCAGGCAAGGGGGCCAGACAGCCGTTCGGTTCCTCTACCTCCCGCGGCCTCCAGCAGATACCTCTCAGTACGAGCGCTACTTGGAACAGCTGGAGATCTTGACCACAGGCCTGGGGCCTACATTGCTCATCCATGGACTAACGCCAGTCACCTGCACCGAGCTTTGAGAGATCCCAAACGGGTGCTGGCGAGTGGAAAACAGAGGCTGAGAAAAGGTGCCTTCCATTTCTTTTGAGTAGCAAGCAGTTGTGCTGGTAGTTTTGGAGAGGTGCCTTTGGGCTACTGAGTGAATGATGTTTGTGAGTCTGTTCAAGTGGAAGGGCTTAGCAAGAGGTTTGTGGGGGTGGGGGCGAGGGTGACTGGGAGGTCCAGGCCGGCTCCTCCTCGGTATTTTCCAAGAAAGAGATCTTTCCTGTATTTTGGGGGAAGACTGTACTTCATGGCTACAAGGGGTAGCAGAAGACCGGGACCTTCCACATTGATTAGCCAAGCTGCTTGTCCTCGTGTGTTGGTGTGGGGGCTGCTGTACTACTTCTTCCACACCCCTTGGTATCAGGATTTATCCAAAAGAGCTGTTAGGAAGCAGTGGCTTTGTGCCCTGGAACCCCCCCCCCCAATTGCCTGAGGGCAAAAGGAGGTGTTGCTGTCCCCAGCAAGAGGCAGAGAGCTGGCTCTTTTGCTTTGGCCTCTGCTTCGATTCTTAAATTGCTAAAACTGTGATAATTCCCATTTTCTCCTTTCGAGGAGGGGGGATCCTTGCCAAGGGGAGTTCTGTTTGCCTTGGTTTTAAAACCCCCACACCAAAGTTATGTCAATCCTTTCCAATGAACAAAAAATCCTGTCTCCATGAGTCGGGGCGGGGGGGGGGGGGTTGACACTGGCTGGACGTCATGGGAGCTCCAGGGAGGGGGCCTGGATGTACTTCTGTGGTTCAATTTCTTATTAGACTGAGCTTCCTTCAATGTCACTTCTAAAAATATCTTCCATGACTGTCACTTAGAATTTCTTTTGCTATTGCTAGACTAAGGTGGCCTCATTCCTTCCTCTTCCCAGTTAGATCTCTGTGATACTTTTAAAATCCTTCCTTAGAAAAATGCGTGTGGACTTGACTACATTCCCTGTGGCAGCCTGGGGGCTGTTTTGTTCCTTTTGCCATTGACTCTGCTGACCGTAAATAAGCAGTTGGGGGGGGGAGGAGTGTGTTCCCTAACTCGGAAGGGGATTACTCCCCTCCATGTAAAACAAAATACTTCCTAACTCCCTTCATTGCACATGCCCCCTTCCCAGAAGGTGGTGCTTATACTAATCTAATGGGATAACTTAACTTTTAGTCAGTGTGCCTCTATGGGCGGGTGACCACTGAGTGGGGAGAGGGCTAGCCGCTGTCTAACTGAAGCCCCTTTGGGGTTTAACAATGTACTTTGGGAATTAACATTAATGATGGGAGGACAAAGGGAGGGCGGGTTCTGCTTTTTAGTGAGAATGTGTGCAATAAAAAGACATTTGCAGGAACTGACAGGGATTGTGCGTGGTTATTCACAATGGGGGGAGCCAGAACTCCTGGGTTCCCTGGAAGGAGAGCAGCTAGGCCCCCCCCAGACCCAGTGCAGGGTGGGTGTGCAGGACCTCCTGAGGGCTGCTTGGATGGCAGACGTGCTCCAGGAGGGCAGCGGGGTGCAGCGTTCGTGTGGGCTCACCAGCCGCTGCCTCCTGAGCAGACTTCCTGGCTTGTTCCCCTCTGCTTCTCTCTCCACCTGCCTCCTGGGGAGGGTGTGTGTGCCCCATTGGGTCCGGGTGCTGTGTTGCTGCAGGCAGAAGGGGCCACACGGCTGGGGGGCAGCAGGGGGGTTCCAGGTGGTGGCTGGAGATCTGTTGGTGTTACAACTGATCTCCATCTCCAGACCGCAGAGATCGGTTCCCCTGGAGAAAACGGCTGGCTGCTTTGCAGGGTGGACTCTAGGGCGCATTATACCCTGCTGAGGTCCTTTCTCTCTCCAAACTCTGCCTTCTCCAGGCTTCGCCCACCGACGCTGCAACCAACTTGAAGCTGGCCATCCTAGGTTCCAGGCGTGGGCCTGGCAGGGCCTTGCGGTGGCTGGCGCCGCTGCAGCCTAGTTGCGCCCAGGCAGGGAGCGGGCCTTGCGCAGGACTGCCAAGCCGCAACGCCTAGGGCAGCCAACCGGCGGGGGGGGGGGGGGGGGGGCTGGAGACGGCGGGGAGTCCCAATGGGTTTCCCGGTCCCAGAGGTCAGTTCCCCGGAGAAAAGGGCCACCTTGGAGGGGGGAGCTCTGTGGCCAGGCGTCGCTCTGAATCTCCAGGAATTCCCCAACCCAGAGCTGGCAATCGGAGCTGCGGCCTCCCTGCAGGGCTGTTGTGCATGGCCAGCTGCGCGGGGGGGGGGCTCTCTAGTCTCCTAGCGACAGCTCCTCTCCCCCAACAAGAGGCAAAACGGCGCCCACAGCCGATCGGAAGTCCCGCCTCCGGCCTGGTCACTAGATGCGACGGAGCTGACCGCGGCCGTCCGCACGGGCACTTCCGGTCCGCTGCAGTCCCCTTGGGACTGAGGGGGCGCTGCAGTCTCCTGGCGGCCTTGTGCGTCGCTCTAGCCCTATTTGCGTCTATGGCCCACTGTGGGGCGGCGGTAGTCGGTAAGATGCGGGGGGGGCGGCTCTGCGCATGTGCCGTCCCGTCGCCTGCGAACGGAGGGCCTCCCAAGGCCGGCTCAGAGGCTGCGGGGCGGAGGCCGCTGAGAAGGGAAGAGCCGGCCGCCCTCCCGGCCTCCCTCCCGGCCGCGTGTTCTTGGGGCGCGGGCGGAGGAGGGCCGCCGGCCGCTGTGGGCGCGGGGGGTGGGGGGTGGCCAAGAGCGACGGGACTCGCCTCTGGAGGGCCGGGCCGATTCCCCGCGTGAAGCCATCCGGGTGACCGTGGGTCAGTCGCAGCTCTCTCGGAGCTCTCTCAGCCACACCCACCTCACGGGGGGGGGATTATCATCGTGGGGATAATAATGACACACTTTGTAAACCGCTCTGGGTGGGCGTTACGTTGTCCTGAAGGGCGGATATAAAGTCAGTGTGGTTCTTGGCTTTGTGGGCCTGAGCCGTGCAGGGGCCTCCGCAGAGATCGAGCCAATGCCAGGAACAACAGAAGCCCCCCAAAGGCCCGTCCGTGAACGTGAGGGATGCTGGTGCGCTGGGAAAGAGCCAGAGCCAGCTGGGGAGGAGGGGGCTCAGCTTGCCCGGTTTCTAGAACTGGAAGGAGAGCGCAGCCCCTTCCTCCCGCAAGTCCCTCCTCTCTCATGTGTTCTCCTTCCACAGGCCTGCCTCTCCCGGATGTCGCTGCTCTCCAACATACACGTGGGCCTCCCTTGGCCAGCCTCTGCTCACCGAGTGGCACTCATCTGTGGCTCCTACTGCTATTACCACTACGGCTGCGACGGCATGGATGATCGTGGCTGGGGCTGCGGCTACCGTACGCTCCAGACAATATGCTCCTGGCTAGTGGAGGCTGGCATGGGAGGGGCTGTATCCCGCCCTGTCCCTTCCCTGAGGGAGATCCAGCATGCCCTGGTAGCCATGGGGGACAAACCTCCGTCGTTTTCTGGCTCCCGGGAGTGGATTGGCACTGTGGAAGCAGCCCTGTGCATGGACCACTTTTATTCTGTGCCGGGCAAACTGGTGCACATTTGCCATGGCAGAGACTTGGAAAAGGAACTCGAGTCCTTGTATGCCCACTTTCAGGGAGGTGGGGGCCCAATTATGGTGGGAGGAGACAGAGACCACTCTGCTAAGGCGCTGCTCGGAGTTTCCTCCGGCCCCAAAGGACACCAACTCCTGGTTCTTGATCCTCACTATTATGGGACACCGGGGTCCCTTAAGCGGGATGAACTGCAAAACATGGGGTGGGTCTGTTGGAGGGAGCTTAGTTTCTTTGAAGATAGTTCCTTCTACAATCTATGCTTTCCCCAAGCTAAGGCAGGAGGGCACCTGGGTTGAAATGGGCGAAGGCAGGAGTGTGCTTTGTGGATAGGTGGCAGTTTTGGACCAGGTGATGCCTTGGAAAGGAGCCCTTGGGTCCCTTGCAGAGGGCGTTCCCCACTGGATTTCTGAGGCTTGCCTAAGCAATGGTGAACGAGTAATAAAACTGCCATTACAGAAACTGCTAACGAGGGGTTTTTTTTCTCTTTGCACTGCTTCATTGATGATGTCCGGTGGAGAACTTCCATGGAAGGCAAGTTCTTGGGTTTCATACAAAGACGTTTTCATTGAGGGCCTGTTTTCATAACTGGCTCCTCCACCAGAGCTGTCATGTGTAACGGCTGCAAGAAGCAGCCCAGCTAGAAGCACTTGGCCTGGGCAGTGAGTTACTCACCTGTAAACCTGGCCCGTGACTGGCAGGGCTGGAAGGGAACGCCAGAGCCCATTCTGCCCCTTGCTGAACAGCACAGCCACCTGGTATCTCAGCTGTGAGGAACCCAGCCATTTGGGACCACCACAGAGGAACAAGCGAGGGATCCTGTGCTAGCAGTGCTCCCGGTCTGAGCACAGGCTGTGAACCAGGGAATGCTGGATCTCACGACAACTTTCAGTAGGTGGTATGAGAGGCACAGATGCAGCTAATAATAATTAATGCTGTCAAGTCACAAGAAATACCAGAGCTGGCTTGCGATTGTCTCCCATCCAAAGATAACTATGGCTGCCGTTACTTGGCTTACAAGCTCGGACTAGTCTGGGATATTCCGTGTGCTAACTGGTGCAGCTACACGCTGGCATTTTGTTAAAATGTGCAAACCATTTTGAAACTGATAGGAATCTAAAGCCCAGCCCTAAATAACTGCTGGGTGCTGGCTCTCATCTTCTGGCGGAGCCAGCCGATTCATCTCAAATGCTTGTGCACATTGTGTCAAAGGCATTTGAATTCCCCGCCCCCCACCCCGGGGGGCCACTCTGTTCGGACTGATTTCCACGTGTCAGTGGATGGGCACAATCCATGGGTGAGTGGCTGTATAGAGGACTTGGTGGCGATATCCCTAGGGGGATGCTGGAGGTAGGGTGTGGAGAACAGGAAGTAAGAGCAGTGTGGAGTAGGAGAAGACGGGTTCAAATCCCCACTCAGCTGTGAAGATGCCAGGAGCCAAAGCAAGGGACTTGCTGGGACTGTGTGAAGCTATTTAAGCTCCTCCAGGCCAGAGCGAAGGAGAACACTGAGCTGGCTAAGAGGAAAGGGCAGGAGGGTGGACCAGGGTGAGGATTCAACCCCTTCACTTCCCAGCCTGACTCTGGGGAAAGGGGTTGAACTCAGTGGGCCCTCTGGTGGCCTCATCTTCAAGGATGTGACCTTTGCTCAACGACCCACCATCCATGGATCACGAGACGGCCTTCCCTTCGTGGGGCCTGCACAGGCGCGCCCCCCCCACCTGCCAAGTGTTTCCTTTGTTTGTGGTTCCTGCTTTGACCCGAGATGCACAGTGGAGTGCATCCCACCCAGGAGGACCCTCTGCTCTGTGCACTCGTGTGCCTCTCTGTTGAGAATAAGGGGACAAAGTGGCCTTTGTGCAGCAGTTTCTGCCTCATTAGACCTGCTCGGCTTTAAGCCACGGCCAACTGTTAGAGCTTATTTCCACATGCATCCAGTTGCCAGGTGTTTGTTTGTGCTTGTGACACACAGATATTGGCAAAGGTGCCCATCATTCAAAGAGAACAAGGCATCCAGTATATCAATTTGACTGTTGCAGCAGGGCCTGACAGCCCGTTAACAATGGTGGGGCAGTAGATTGATGGCTCTTGTTTGTAGTGGCTGTTGGGGTGCCCTACAGGGCCACACCAGTGTGACACCAAGTCCAGCATGACGCTTCACGTGGATGCTAATCAGTTGCCCTGGAGGAACAACCATCAGGCCCCGGTTCCAGGAAGCAATTCAGCTGTAGGCGACAGAACAGCCACACCTGTGGAATTTGCGTCTGTGCCTGTCACAGCATTGCTGGAGAGGAGTTGGCTAACCCCCACCCCATCCTACCTGCTGGTGGCTCCTGCAGGCACACCCCAGAGCAGCCCTTCCGTGTGAGAACCAGGCACGGGGAGAAGCGGGAGAGGCGAAAGGGGACTCCGTTCCAGTGTGCCCTGTCATCGGCAAGCAGCCGGGCTCTCTAGGGGCAGGGAAGATGGGCAGCCCAGGAGGCCCTGGGCTCTGCTGCAGCAGCTCTTCCAAGGGCTCCTGGGGAAGCAGGTGAGGGGGGGGGCAGAGCCAGAGCTCCCAAGCCCTTTGCTGAGAGAGACTGGGCAAGAGCCTTGGGGGGGGGAGGGGACAAGAACAGAACCCCACCCCTTCTGTCACTGCCTTTTCTGCTTGCCAGGCTGCCCCGCCCGGTGCGACGGAGCCTGCGCCCCTGGGCCCTGGGGGGGTCTCTGCTCTCCATCTTCCTGTACTCCAGCCTCATCGGTCTGCGGAACCGGCAGCTGCCTCTGCCCCTTCGGACAACCCGCCCACCCTCTGGCCGCCACTCTGTCACCCTGAGAGACGGCACCTTCACATTCCACCTCAACCTGAGCCACTACGAAGCCCAGTTCCCCCACCTGCAGCACCACCCCTGCCGCGAAGTCATTGCCGAGGCTGGGTTGTGCCGGCGTGCTCCGGGCTCCCCTTTGCTTCTCTTGGCCATTAAATCCCACCCTGCCTCAAGCAGGAGACGGGTGGCCTTGCGGCGCACCTGGGCTAAGCCGGGGGAGATGGGAGGTTACTGGGTGCAGCCCCTGTTCCTGATGGCGATGGACCCCGACGTCAGACACATCAGCCTGGTGCAGCAAGAGAGCAGCTCCTTCGGGGATGTGCTCCTGTGGGACTTTGTAGAATCGCACCACAATCTGTCCCTCAAAGAACGCTGTTTCCTCCACTGGCTACACGAGCACTGCCAGCAGGCAGCATTCGTCTTCAAAGGTAAAAACAGGAGGGAGGGTGCAGACGGCAGCAAGGGCAGGGGACAGTGGCGGATTGGGGGGGGGGCAGAAACGCATACACGTTTGCATCCCTGTGGAGGGACACAGGGAGGTCAAACAAAACTTGGAAGATTGCAACTTGAGTATGCATTCACCAAGGGTACCAAAACAGATTTTCCCTAAATGCCTCAGAAGACCCCCCAGGCACCCCTCAGCCGAGAGTTATATTTTAAGCCCCCCAGGATGGCCTCGCAGCAGTCCTGTACAGTGGCTGCAGCCTTTTTTCCTGAGGACCAGAAAGGGTGGGTGCAGAGCTCAGGACAGCCTGCTCCCACGATGACGTGGCTGGAGCAAGCCTTGCTTTGATGCAATGTTGCATGAAGGGCTATAAAAGGAGGGAGGCTGGTCCTAATCCCACCCCTACCACTCCCAGGCCCCTGCCATCTCCTCGGTGTTTGTCCCCCTGTCCCTTTGTTCTTTTCACATCCTCCCTTCAGAAAGCTCAGGGTGACCTATATTGTTATCGTCTTACACTTTATCCACACAACATCCTTCTGAGGTAGGGCAGGCTGAAGTAGAATGAGTGGCCTAAGGCAACTCCACAAGCTTCAGGGCAAAGCGGGAAGGTGAGCCTGGCTCTCCCAGCCCCTCCTCAGACTACACCACGCTGGCGCTCAAGACCTCCTCCTCTGAGCCCCTCCAATGCACTCCCCTGCCTCACAGGGACGCTTAGCCACGGCTCAGTTGGTCCAAGCTTCCCCCTCCCCTGTCCTCCTCCTTCCAACCAGACAGCCGGCGTGGCTCAGCACCAAGCTCTACAGTAAGCCTAAAAAAATGGTAGGCAATGAAGGAGCAGGGCTGAGGATGAAGGAAACTGCTAGAGACCTTGAGAAGGAAGATTTGGTTCACCTCTGCCTAGAATGCGAGGGTTTGCTTTTAAAAAGCAACTCTTCTCTCAAACCCAGAACACGCCTATAAACAAAACCCTGTTGCCCTTCCAGGGGATGACGATCTCTTTATGAACCCGAAGGCCCTGGCAGGATACCTCCGGCACACACCCAACGCCTCGCACTTCATCCACGGCAACATCCAGCACCATTCGAGCGTGATGAGGCACGGCAAGTACAGCATCTCTCGCACCCTCTACCCTCTCGACCGCTACCCCCACTTTGCTTCTGGCGGGGGGTTTGTCTTGCCAGGCTCCTTCATCCGCCCTCTCTACCAGGCATCGCTCTGGCTACCCGTCTTCCCCCTCGACGATGTGTATTTGGGGTGCCTGGTACTGGCAGCCGGACTGTCCTTCGCCCACGATGGGCGCTTCAGAGTGTGGGGGCCCCCCAAGGACAAACTCGAGGTGTACCAGGAGTCTCTCACTGTTCATGGGATCACGCCAGAGAGAATGGAGGTGGTGTGGAAGGGACTCTGGAGTCACCGCCGAGGGAAGGCGTCGTGAGCAAAACAGCAGCTCTCTGGAGCTCCCAGTCAGGGCGGTTCCCCCCGGGGAACAGGAATCTCCTCTGGCTGTTTGGTCCAGCAGCTCCAACATTTCTGTTGAGGCTGTGCTGCCTGAAGCAGGTGTGTGACCTTTTCCTGCGTTTGCTCACATTCCTCGAGTTCTACCTGAACTATGGCCTGCAGTGTTTCCTCAGAAAGACTGGCACACCCTGTCCCTGCACCCCAGAAGAGGAGGAAATAGATTAAGGTGACGTGGGGAAGACCGCGCTGCGGTCATGTTGGAGGAGGAGCACCCAGGTAACCCCTGCTATGCAAGGGAGGGGATGTTTGGACACGCAGGAGGATCGACCTACCAGTTACCAGCCAGTTCCTCAAGGTTCCTCCCCTCCAGGCTCCTTCTGCATCCTTTGCTCCAGAAGAAAAATTTAGCCTGCAAAACTGCATTCTTCAGAGTTCACACAGGCTAAGTGCGCTGGCCAAACCTGCCTGGCAGTTTGCTGGGGTGGGAGAAGGGAGAGAAAAGGACGGTCACCCTGGCCCCCCAAGGATGACAGCACGAAAAGCAAAGTTGGCCCTGGATGGTGGAAAGGGGCTGTCAGGAATCAGTCTGGAAACTCACACAAGGTGTGTGTGTGTGTGTGTGTGTGTGTGTGAAATGTGTGCGCTTAAATACAGCTGCGTCCGCCAAATGGTGTCCAAGTGGAGAGTTTATTGAAATCTATTTGGAACTGAGGAAATGAAATGTACAAAAAAAGGACATAGAGGAAAGGGGAGATGAACACACACAGCCACAGGAGCAGTGTTTTTAAAAAAACCCTTCCGGAGGGAACCACTTGGAAGGGGGCTGCTTGTTTAAAAGAAATCCACATCGTCGGGGGCATCCAGGTCTCTGTACTCCACAATTGCACGCGGGTCTCCTCGAACCATCCTGGGGAGAGAAGCAGAAGTGAGTGGGCCCCTTCTCTGCCTCTTTCTGGTGGAAAGCAGGTGAGGTGCTGCACAGGTGCTCCCACTCCTGCAACCCGTCACTCTAAAGGGAAATGGGACTCAGTCCAGCAAAGGAGCTCTTTAAAAAAGGAAAGGAAATCTATGGTGAAGAGGTCTGGGAGGGGCAGGCAGCTTCTAGAATAACCAGTGCATGAAGGGAAAGGCAGGCCAGTATTAGGACGGGACCCAAAGGGCTTCGAGAGAGGAGCAGCTGCTAGGAATGCAAGTGCCAGCAATGCACAGGTTCGCACCAGGCCACTACGAACAACTGCGCAGGGTGCTCCTGGGCTTGCTGCTCATCACGAACCCTTGTGTGGGCCGTATCCAATAAAAGACTCGGGCTGTGGAAACTACAGATGATCAAACCGTAGACCATATGATCCTGCTGAGGCATTTGGAGGGAGAAGCAGGCATCAGGGAATGCACCTTGGACTGTTCTAAAAGGTTCCTCGTGGGACAAACTCAAAGGGTCCCCATTGGAGAGCAGCTGTCCTCTGCATGGGAATTATCCTGTGGGGTTCCACAGGGCACAACCTTATCCCCCACGTTACTCAACCTCTATGTAAAGCCTTTAGGAGAACTCATTTGTAGCTATGGAGTTGGGAGGCCATCAATGTGCAGATGACACCCAGCTCTGTATCTCACTAACCAAATCCCCTGGTGATGCAGCAGAGGTACCGAGTTGCTGCCTGACAGCCCGTGTCAAATGGCTGAAAGCAAACAAACTGCAATTGAGCAAGACGGAAGTGATGCTGGTTGGGAAGGCAGAGCTCTTGAAGGACATGGTGCTTCCAGCCTTCCAAGGGGTCCAGTTGACCCCAGCTGAATAAGTGAAAAGCCGTGGGATTATATTGGATCCAGCACAACTGCTAGAGAAGCAAGTAAACGCAGTGGCCAAAAAAGACCTTCTCCCAACTTAGCCGAGCCTGGAAAGCGGCCCCCTACCTCGGGACAGCGGATCTGGCCACCTGGATTCACACCCAGGTAACGTCAAGACTAGACTACTGTAATGCACTCTGCATAGGTCTCCCCTCAGAGACTCCAGCTGGTGCAGAACGCTGCAGCTCGTTTACTCTCAGGAGCTAGACGGAGCATGCCTATCGCTCCCATCTCCATTCACGCCATTGGCTTCCCCATCAGTTGCTGGGCTCCATTCAAGGCTACGACTATCAAATGCAAAGCCCGTCATGGTCTCAGGCCCTTATATCTGTGCGACGGCCTCTCCCCCTATGTTCCACCACAGCAGCTTCTCTCATCTGAACAGGGCCTTCGGCACATACCACACCGCAGTTGGGCTAAATCAACAACTGCCCACATACCTGCTTTCTCCTTGGTAGCCCCCAATTTATTGAGTGGTCTACCCAACGAGGGTAGGAGAGCTCCCACTCCCGTTTTTCCACAAACTATGCAAAACTGCATTATTCTGGAGGGCTTTCTACTCAGATTATAGGGCTGTTATCATGAGAAATAGCTCATAAGAGATAAGGGACAGGGACTATAAACTAGACCACTGGCTACTGTCTGCTGATGCTCCCACTGGGTTGTTCAACATTATTAAGTATATCATGTTAATTACTTAAAGGTTTCATGTATGTCTTTGGCTTTATGCTACTTTTCAAATTTACAGCTACCAAACCCTATTGTATCGGTTTTCACCGGATGTCCCAACTGTTGATCATATTGTATTTTTGCTGTGAATGTCCTCGCTGTTGAGTACGCACTTGCAGTACATAATGTACGTTGGATCTTAATGAGAAAGGGGGACTATAAATAAACAATAATGATTATTATCATCAGTAATGTGAAGCTACGTAATTTCAGTTAGGCAAACAGGCTTTCTTCTTCTGGTGTTGTCTGGCTCTTCCATTATAAAATGTTGTTGACCCCTGGCTTATAGCAGCTCCTCGCCGGAACGCAATCAGCACCCACCTGTTCCGTGGCTTGTTCAGGTATCCGCCCTGCCCTCTGAAGGTGTCGTAGTTGCCCCTTCCAGCTGCGTATGGAGCCGGAGTGTAAGGAGGGCCCCCTGTACGGAGACACAACTATGTTACTTGATCATTCAACTTGTTGCTCTGAAACACCAATGGAGTATCCAGCTGTTGAGAGGATTTCCATCTGCTCTCCCTCCGAGATCAGAGTTGGTCAGCAGGTTTTAGCACAACTGCCCTATCCCACCCCCAGGATACTCATCCCTGCAGAAACCATGCTTTTCTTCCAGAAAAAAAAATTAGTAGTTTCTGGCAGCAGGCAGGACATTGCTGGCCCTCCCCAGATCCCACCCCAATCATATTTCTCAAGTAATCTCCAGCACCTCGGAAGGGGGCAAGCACATAGGAAACGTTTGTTTCTCTGCAAAGATACTAACAAATCCATTGACCCTTCTACATTGCCAGAACAGGTGGGGGAAGCCCCCCTTTTCTCCCCCTCCCCCAAGGTCTGTACTGCAAATCCGTTTCAGCCCGAGGAGGGGAGCAAAGACCCCGAGGCAGAGTCTCCTCCTCCAGGTTCATGGAGGTGACTCTCTCTGCAGGCCGGAGGAGGCCCAGTCCAGAGCAATCCATTGCTTGCGTTCTTGGCCTATTTAAGGCCCAGGGACATGCCTGAGGGAGGGAACAGCACACAGCACCCTCTTGCCAGTGTGACCCTGGTGTTCGGTTTCTACATACCTCCATAGCCTAGAATGGGTGGCCGGGGCTGTCCGTAGGGCATCAAGCCTTGGGGGCCCTGTGGGGGGTAAGGCAACCCCGGGGCCAAGCCTGCAGAGGGGGGAAAAAAGGGGCTGGCTTGCCAGGCAGCACTGCGGACCAAGGCAGGGCACTGATGGTGCAGAGAGGGCGTGTGTGGGAGGGAGGGGTTTCCAGACCTTGAGACTGGCATCCCACTGAGGACCGCAAACAGGAATGGGCTCCACCAGCCTTGCTGCCCATCACTGTCACTGTCGGGGGGGGGGGGAGGGGTCCTGCCAAGGTTTTAAGACTAATACAGCAGAATCCACCTGCGCACGTCCCGTGAGGCTGCTACCTGCATCATCGGCCCTATCTGTGGCTCTTGGGGCCACCACCCAGTTTTTCAGCAAACCTATGTTGGAGGCAGACCTGGCCCCACTCGTAAGTTTCTCCAGGGCTAGTCCTGGTAGCTGGGCCACCTGTCTGGAGAGAGTCCGGCTTTGCATGCTGGTTTAATCCCTCCCCAGTCGCGAGGCTCAGACTGCTAGTGCTGTGAAGGACTCTGACCCGAGGCCCTGAGAGAGGAGACCAGGCTGGCCTCGAGAGGCTCAGGAGGCAGACGCTTCGCAGGCTCACAGCTCAGAACGAGCAGGGCAGTTCTTACGCTTCTACGGCAGCCACAGCCCACCCCTCCCTCCCTGCCATTCCCACTGACCCTGTCCTGGGGCGGGGGGCTGGTTGGGCTTGAGTTCGGGCAGTGCAGGCCTCTTGGCATCCATCAGGAAGTTGTTGAAGAACGCCACCTCCTTCTTCACCTCCTCAATCTTCTCGGCGTGCTTGTTGAAGATGTGTTTGCGCACGAACTCGGGGCCCTGGGGCAGAGAAAGACGCTCAGGGGATTCGGTTTCTTTTCCTGGGAGAAACAGGGCTGGGGGGGGGGAGGGGGTGGCCCTACCTTGAACTTCTTCCCACTGAGCGGACAAAGCCACTTGTCCTTCCCCAGCTCCTGAGTGTTGGCCGTCACAAACTTCTCCACCTCCTGCTCGGGGTCCTTCTTGCCCATCTTTTGGGCCTCTTCCTCAGAAAGGGATTCCCGGACACTGAACAAGGGAGTCAATTTCTCCTCGAAAGTTTTCTCCCACTCAGCCACTGAGAGGAGAGGAGCAAAGTGAACAGAGGTACAGAGAAGCCAGGCGCTCTGAAGGGGCTCCTCAGCGCCAGGAGCAAAGAGGGCCCGCGATGCAGCACAGCGCAGCACGGGGCCCAAAGGATTCCCCGAAGGGTGCCCAACCGCAGGCTCTCAGGGCTGCCTCTCCATACCCCCAAGGAATAGTCACCGGATATGCCAGAGGATGCTCTGGGGTGGGGCTGCGACAGATACGAATGCAAGGCAGGCCACTGATTCTCCCTCTACCCAACCGCCCAGGGGTGGGAGGAGCCACCCGGTAAGCTGCTGTGCCATTCCAAAGGACGCAACAGGCTCCAAACCTCTAAACCAAAGGAGTCGCTCCAAAGCCAGGGCACGACCTGATGGACTGCTGCAGGAAATTCCAAAGGGCAGAGCCCCCTCTGCCGGGCAGCACAGGAGCCACCCCACAAGAACTCCTACACCCTAACCAAACCGCTGACGTTTCTTGCCCCGGAAGGCTCTTCTCGCTTTTGTGGCCAAAGAGTCACGGGTGGCCTTCCCAGCAGTGGCGTGGCAGCCTTTCATGCAACACGTGGGCTGACTTGCGAGAGGGCACGTGGGGTGGGGAAGAGCCCCGGCAACTGACCCAGGAGGCCAGAGCGGTCATGTCCCTTACCTTCCCCATGGGTGACGCGGTTGGGGGGGATGGGCCCCCGCACGTGTATGATCCCGCAGCGATTGGGCATCTCGTCCTCATTGATGTACTCTGAGGTGTTGTAATAATCCACGGAGTGGACGATGCGGAGGTACAAGAGCAGCTTGTCGAGCACCTGAGAGGAGGACACAAGGAAGAGGCCTCCAGTTGGGCCCAGCCTGAGGCCTCCCCACACCCAGCCAGTGGCTCCGCTCCGCTCCCCTCCCCCCCCCTCAGGCGAGGGATGACAGCCGTGCGCGCGAGGGCACACCCTCTCCTGCAGTCACCTTAACAAGTTTCTCGTCTCTCTCCACGTTGATTTCCGCAGGATTCCCTTCCTTGGAGGGCTCTTCTGAGGGCTCCCCGCTTTTGCCCAGCAGCTCCTCCTCCTCTGCGCTCACCTCCTCGATCAGATAGTCAGTGATGTTCTTTAGGATAGGATTCTGGGAAGGTAAGTTCTGGGGATGGGGGGGAGAAGAGAGGCAGTGAGATGTGACTCAAGAGGCACGGAGGAGCATGAGGGGAAACAAGACACATCCTGCAGCTAAAAACTCTATTCAGGCAATGAATGTTGTGCGGTTGGACCATTGGCAGGTTGCTGCATTTCTCTGAGGAGGTCTTAGGCCCAATTATCCTGAGAGAGAGGTGGGTCAAGAGTTCCCCGCCCACAAGTTTACCCCCTAGAGGACCTATAAACAAGCAGCTCGTTATATGAACAGCCCTCTCTCCCCGCCCCCCCCCCCCCCGAGACATTGCCCCAACTGACCGAGACTTCAGTGGCAGGACGGGTCTCTCCAACCCCCCACAGCTGGGTGCGGTCATCTAGGGTGTGGATGAGCTTGGCTGCCAGCTTGATGTCATTGCGCAAGATCTGCTTGTGCTGTGTGATGCCGTTCACGTTGCGCACGCGCCGAGTGAGGTCACGATTCACCCCAGGGCTCAGTTCACATTCCCGTAACTGGAAGAGAGAGAGACACAAGGGACTGAGGCCAGAGCATCTCTGTTCCCACAGGCACAGCTGGGGGCACAGGGGGAGGCTTAGGGGATATTTGGCTGGAGGAAAAGATTCCAGCAACTCAGACGACAGACGACTCTTCCCTGCTAGGACACTCCCCCCCCCCCCACAAGGCTTTAAGAAAATCTGAGTTCACCAGGAAGCCATAGGTTACATTGGACAGATTTGCCACAAGCTAAGACCGTCAGCTGCCCTAATTTCTAGCAACACAGTAAAGACAACAAAATATAGGTGCCTCTCAGTTACAGCAACAGAGACCGCTAAGTCTGCCTGAAGAAGGGAGCTCTAACTCTCAAAAGCTTACACTCTGAAAATATTGTTGGTCTCTATTGCACTGCTGGACTCAGATCCTAAATGTTATTATGACACAACTGTTCAAAATAAAGATTAACTGCGCAGAGATAAAACTATGGTATGGCTTGTATTATTTTTAAATTGCACATAAAAAAGTTTAGACCAACCTAGGTTGGGAAAGCAGCAATCTTGAAGGACATTGTGAGTCCGACCTTCGATGGGGCCCAGTTGACCCTGGCTGAGCCAGTGAAAAGTCTAGGGGGGTTAGCACTGCTGCTAGAGAAGCAAGTAAACTCTCCTGCACCAGAGACCTTCTCACAACATAGGCTAGTCTGGAAAATGCTCTCCTATCTTGACCCAGCCGTACTGGCCGCCTGGATCTATGCCACGATGACATCAAGACTGGGCTGCTGTAATGCACTTCACACAGGATTCCTCTCAAATTCCACGCTGAGATTCCAGCCGATGCAGAACGCTGCAGCCTGTTTATTTCAGGAGCCGCACGGAGCACGCGTAGCACTCCCATTCTGCAGGTACTCCATTGGCTTCCCCCCAGCTATTGTATCTGGTGATGGACGGAGCCCCCACTCCAGACAATCTTGCTGGGGTCTTAGCGGCCGTGACTGGGTGGCTGAAAGAGAGTGGACTGAAACGGATTCTCGTTAAGAGAGAGGCCTTGCACCTGGGCCACGGGCTACTGGGTTCAGGAACTCGGTTCCCAGCTCTCGATGGGGCACAGCTTGCGCCCGTACCAACGGTGAGGAGCCTGGTAGTGGCCCGGAATGCCTCCTTGTCAGTGAAGGCCCAGGTCATGGCAGTTGCCAGGTCCACATTTTTTTAACCTTCGCCAGACCAGGCAACTTGTCCCTACTTTCGACTTGTGGCCTGGCTGCAGTGATCCAGGCAATGGTCACCTCCAGACTGGATTACTGTAACTCGCTCTATGCTGTGCTCCCCTTGGGCCTGATCTGGAAGGTGCAACTGGTCCAGAACACAGCCGCGTGGGTCCTTATGGGGACCCCGTTCTGGTTGCAAATAACCATGTCGATATGCTCCTACTGGGTAGTTAATATTGTTAAAGATGTAATGCTAATTAGTTACACTTTGTTTCAAAAAGGCTTCATCTTCGTTTGGATTTATGCTTGTTTTCAAACTTTTTGCCACCATTCCCGGTGTATCTGTTCAATGAATCCTAACTGTTGATCATATTGTATTTTGTTCCACGAATGACCCAGCTGTGGGTTATAGCGTATTAACTGGCACGGTGTAATCTGCCTTGGGTCTCAGCGACTAGAAATAAATGATCAACATTTAAATCAGGGTACAGTAAAAAAGGGGGCCCATTTTCCCGGGAGCTGGAGGTGTAGGTGGGGTTTTCCATTCAGTTTGTGTATTATGAAATTTTATCTGCTATCATAACTTCCTGTTTTGTTGTACTAAGCTTGAACAGATGGGAGGTTTTTCTTTCATTTTTGTACTGACCACATTTTAGCAGGTATTATTTGCAGATTTATAAACTTTTCCTGAATTGGGAGATATTTGTCTTCTACATACCCAATTGGTAAGTATCATTTGAGCTTATGAGGAAATGGCAGACTCCACTGTCTTCTGAATATGCCCCAGAACTTTAAACTTTCCTACACTGACACCAGATGCGCAAAAGGTACCCTTTCCCCCACTTTTCTTCCAACAATGGCTAAACGTGTTTTATCAATATGGTGGAGTATCTCTGGCGTTAAATACCATTTTGTGTAGCATTCATGTGATATTTCTCTTACGTTAATGTATGGAGCAGTAGAAAGTGGGTTTGTCTGTATGAAGGACCAAAGCGTGTATTTGTTCATGCAAGTCTTCTTCTTACTTGAAGACATCACTGGGCATTGCAAGTCAAGCAAATGTACTGATGGTTTGTAAACAAAGGAAATTGCTTTGGTAAGGCAAGAAGGCTGCTGGCAACCCCATTCTCAAATTGTGTGAGTTCTCTTGTAAGTTATCATTTAATGTCTGCGGTGTTTATTCAGTGTTGAACCCAGAGGTACTGAAACCAGGGAACTATAATAACTGGAGGCTGTTCTTGTGAGTTTTGGTTTGAGACCAATATTCCCTTCTTTGACATATTGTTTAACACGTGTAGATTATTCTTCCAAAGTATACAGGTTGCAATAAGATTCTTCACTATTAAGCCATGTATTACTAGAGTTGCCTGAAACATATAGAAAGGTATTTCTAAGTTGAGATGGTAAATAACAGAGATGCAGGTCTGGAAACCTCAGTCTTCCCCCCACTCCCGGGGGGGAGGGGGCGGAATCTAAAGAGGTAAGAAAAAAACAAGTTTCTTTTGGCCCCAGATCAAAGGATCTAGAAGCCTCTGGCAGTCTGCAATGTATCTGGAGAGATAAGGCAAGCTGCAACTTCTGAAAGAAGTGACTGAGGCAGTGTTACCCTCTTAACAATGTGGATCTTATCAAGTCAAGAGGATGTAATCTTATTCCAATCGGTGAGATCTTTTTCAATTGCATATTTTAAAATGTTACAGTTAATTTTGTTAAGTCTTTTAAGATTCGTGCTTACATTAATCCCTAAATGTTTCCATTTGCCGGTGGTTAATTTATATTGAAAATTGGTAATATTTTTTGCATTCAGCATTTATTAAAGGTTAAGAGTATCTGATTACTTTTTATTTATTTTTAAAAATCAAGAAATTTCTCCGTATTTCTGCGGCAGACTGCAAAGCCTGTAATGAACTAGTTGTTAAGATATAAAACTTAGCTGTGTGCAACTAAACTGACTTTATGGACTTGAATTCCTAATAGAAGTATTTTAATTTCAAAAAGGGGCATTCTCTAGGATTTACCCTGATGTTCTGGAGATTCCAGCAGATATCCTTGATGCTGACACTCCGATCAAATGTAACCCAACCTCTTCGGAAAAACCTGAAACGGGAAGGGCTCCAGTTAGGTCTCCCACAACCAGGCTTGATGGACCCAACAGTTTCATGCCACACACGTATTCTACCCTCCCTCCAAGTCAGTTTACGGAAGCCCCTCTCATTTGACCACCAGAACAACCTTGCAAGGTAGCCAGCTTTAGCAACTGCCCAATAATTGGCAAAAGAGATGGTGGGGGCTGCTGCCGGACACAAAGTACGAGGGCCTTTACTGCCTTCCAACTGTGATAGGGTAGATTTTGATGAGCCTCTTCCCCAAAGGCTCTTTGGGATCATGGACACCCATTATGCTGAGCGTCAGGCATGGCACCCAATTCAGTCCTCCACGGCACATGAGGATGTCAGCCAAAGGGCAGGCGTAGGCTCAGCCCCCAGCGGGGCTTCCTCACAATGCACAACAGAGACTGGGCGGGGGGGGGGGGGGAGAGGAGAAGGAATCCTGGTTACCTCCTTTCTGGCTGGGGATCTGAAAGAGCCACACGCATGAAGCCAGGGTACCTTTTGCAGAGCTGGGGAGGAAGGAGAACGCACTCAGTGTGGGCCATTGGAGCTCCCAGACAGCCCTCCCCACCCTCATTCGACACACAGCCAGCCGGCCAGAAGCAACCCATCGGCCTGGGCTCCTGCCTCAGCGGCTGTGGCTTCCACCAAGAACGCAAGAGGTGCAGGCGACTGACTGGTGGAGAACGCGGCCCGCAAGCAGCAGGGCGCTGCAGCGGAAAAGGACGCCCAGGCACTCCTTCCAAATGCCCGTCCTCCTTCCCCCCGCCCCCACGGCTCTTCCCAGCAAGGCCACCCCCACCTGAGGCAGTAGCCAAGTAGCCACCCCCCACTCACCGCCACGATCTCGGCCTGAGAGATGTTGGGGGCGATGTTGCGCATGAAAAGGGAGCAGGTCTTGTGCAAGGGGCGGGGCTTGGGCTCCCCCTCCTTCTCCTTGGCTTTGGGGGACTCCTCGCCCTCCTTGGCCACCTTCTCCTCCTTGGGGTTTTCACCTGCAGGCGGCAAAAACATTCCACAGCTAGGCCTACCCCCACACAAGTACCTCCCTCAGCCTGCCCTCAGTGGAAAGAGACCCCCCCGAGCTGGCTCTTGCCTCCCCGGTCTCACCCTCCTTGTCTTCCTCCGCTGGGTGCCTGCCCTCCGACTCTGTGTCTGACTCAGAGACGCTGCCTTCGTCGTAGCTGTCGTCTCCACTGCGCTTCCGCTTGCGTTTATGGCTGGTCTGCAAAGCAAAGGTTTCCCGTCACCCACGTTGCTCTCCCGGAAGCACCAGAAGCGAGCCCAGCGCAGCGCTCCCTAAGCCCCACGCTGTCAAAATCCCTTTCCTGCCGGGAGGCCACCCGACAGAAAGCCTTGCCCCTCCCTGGCACCTCCGCTTCCCATGACAGGCAAAGCCAACCAGGCTGGACTGCCTGTATCCCCGGGCTGCCTCCTGGCTGAATGGGTGCTCTCCCAGACACACCTCTGCCTGGCTCAAGGGATGCTCTGAGGCACGGTGTGAGTTTCTGGCAGGGGGAAGGCTGGCGATGTGAGAGGGCCTGGCCCAGAGCGACCTGTGAGACCCCTTGCCACCCCTCCAAATGCTCCAGGCAAGGAGAGGCCTCCAGAGGTGCCTTTAGCACACACCCCTTCCCTCTTGTAAAACAAGCAATGGATCTGCATACGTTTATTCTCCATAACTGATTTCAGCTATGGAGTTTGGCCCCTCTCATCCCTGGACAGCTGGGAAACCCCTTCAAGCTCTTTCCTCCCCCCCGGGCCCCAGCAAACCAGGCCGTTTCCCCACCCTGACAGAGCCCCACCCAACTGGAGGAGACCAGGTCAAGCCAGACCTTCTTGGCTTCTTTGTCTGGCTCCTCTTTCTTCTCTGTCTTTTTCCCCTCCTCTTCGGAAGACTTCTTGGCTTTGTCTTCTGTGACCTCCTCATCATTGGCCTGGAAGAGGGAGGGGCAAGGCAGAGCTCAGAGAACTAGGAGAGAGGCGAGCACCCGCCAGCCCCTCCCCAAGAGGCACAGCAGAGTTCTTCACGCCGTCACGTGCTCAGGATCACCTGTCACATTCAATACCCCCTCCCTGCAGCTGGAGCCAGGCAGCCAAAGCTGATGCTGTTGGGGTGATTCTGTTATTTGAACCCGGGGTGGGAAACTGAGAATGGGAGGTGTTTGTTCCTGACGAGTCTGGGAGCCTGCCTGACCTTGAGAAGTCCATGAATCACACAGCCTGTTTTCCTGCTTGCAGAGTTAGATGACTGTTAGGAGAAGGGTGGGGGATTAGGAGTAGCCTTGGGGAACCCGTTTCTGCGTGATGCTTGCCTGTAGCTGCCAGTCCTAGCAAGGATGGTGTAAGTGTACAAGACTGGCATCTTATCAATAAAGAACTTTTGCTCATGAAGTGAAGTCTCTTCGGAGTGCCGCATCAATTCAGGCAACCGTAATCCCCCGCCAACGCCTTCCCCACCCTCCCCACAGCATGTACCTTCTTGGCCTCCTCTTTCTTGTCATCCTTTTCTGCACCTTTGCGCTCTGGGTCTGGCGGCCGGCTGTCTTCCTTCTTCCCGGGCTCAGCCTTTTCCTGACGCTCCTCTTCCTCCTCCTGGTCTAGGATTTTCAGGTCAATCTCTGTCCCGCCTTCCATCTTAATGACGGCTGCAGGAAGACAACAAGATCCAATGCCTCAAGGGGCTGGTCCATTGGAGGGCGCTTGCAGGGGCAGAGGATGCCTGCCTGCTCGTCCCCAACCCCCACCAGGCTGGGCTTCTGGAGGGAGTCCCAGGGGAAGCCGTGCTGTTCTGATCCACCACAGAAAGGCTCCGGCTGAGCACCAGCTGCTCCCTGGGGATCTTGGTGCGGCACCCTCCACCGCTGGGAGCCTGGCCTTTGGCTGCAGGGCCACTGAGAACCTCAGCTGCACCCTCTTCACTGCTGAAAAGCACCCAAAGGCTTATCTGCAGGGCAAGAAGCAGGTGCCTCTGCCACCTGAGGCCCGGAGCAGGCACCCTGACAGCACCAGAAGCGGCCCCTCCCGAGCCCCTCTGACGGGCCACTGTCCTGCAGGGTCTCCGGAAGAGGAAGCTGCTCTGAGGATGGGGCGTTCTGCACGCGAAGAGGAGATCTGGCCCCTAGCCACCAATGACCCGCCTCCCACCCACCCTGGGCACCCAGAAGGAGCACAGCGGCCCTTGGCGGGCCAAAGCTGCCCCGGGGCTCGGGAGGGAGGCCGGCCGGCCGGCCAGCCAAACACTCACCAGCATCCAGGACTTTGATGATGACGCTGGCTTTGTCGATGTCCAGCTGCAAGTTCTCAAACCAGCCATTGTCCATGAGGTACAGGAAAACATTCAGCCGGTTCTGGAGGGCATTGTGGGCTTCCTGCTTCCTCCTGCCGGCTTCATCCGGGTGATACTTGGACCGGAACCTGGATGGAATCCAAATGAACAAGGGGTGGGAGAAGGGAGAAGCACACAAAAAAGGAAAGGGAGAGGAAGAAGCGCATCAGCCAAGGAAGAGCTGAAGGCACAAAACCCTCAGTCAATAATTCACACATGCAAAGCGAGGGAGGTGAGGGGGCACCCCAGGTGCCACAGTTTTCTGTGGAGATGGGCTGGGGCCGCTTCTGGAGTTGCCTGAAGAAGCTGATTGTCGGCAGCGCCTAGAAGAAGCTGGAGCTTGGCTCAGTCCCCCAAAGGCAGTGGGAAACCCAGCCTCCGCTCCAGCACTTCTGTGATCCGCTTGCTAAGTCCAGAGGGGCAGCTGGTGTTACGGGCCTAACTGGGAAGGGGGCATTTCATCTGCTCCTCGTTCTGGCTTTTTGTCCTGAGTGGGCGAGGTACCCGAGAAACGTCAGGAGGCTCTTTGGAAGAGGGCCAAGTGAGCATCCCTCCGTCCTCCCACTGCACCCCACCGCTAGCCCCCTTTTGAGCTCCGTGCCTCCCCTCCCTGCCCCCTGCTCCTCTCCTGCCAGGCCTCCCTTGCCACCCTCAAGCCCCTCTGCTCTCTCCCCTCTTGAGAGGCCCTTTGCAGGCTTCGTCCCTGCCAAGCTGCTTTCTACAACCGTGGCAGCCTCCCGCCCGTCCCTCCCTGATCCTCTGTTCATCTCAAGCCTCTCCTTTCCAAGACTAGAAGCCCTCCACGCTAGAGCCACACTGCACCTCCATTTGGCAAGGCACACAGCCCAGGGGTGGCACCAATCTGGCCAATAGGTGAGGAGGGGCATTCTCAAGCACAGAGCCTCAGGAATCTTGGCCTGATGGGACCGGCTCCCCGGGGTCACTGACACCACAGAGATCACGCTGGGGGGGGGGGGGGGCGGACTGACAACGTCTTGGCAAGGTGGGGGATCCCAGCCTCCCAGCAATGTCGCCATCTATGTATAAACCGGGGGGGGGGGGGCTCAGCACATCTCAGGGGTGGGGAGGTGTAAAAGCAGCTCTGATAGGGAAGGCAGTTAAAAGGCAGGGGTGGAGATTAATAAAACACAAAAGCCAAAACACCTTCTACCATTTGATCTTGCAAAATACAAGACATGTATTTAGAATTTGTTTTCTCAGCTCTGATTTAAGAAGACAGAACACGGCATACATACACTGAGGGGGGGTCACACTCCAAGCCTTCCAAGCGAAGAGTTTTCTTCAGTGGGTTTTTAAGAAAAAATAAAAAAGAAGCAAATGGATTTACCAAGACTGGCCTCTCTCTCTCGCTGGGCCGCAGGACTTGCAAAAGAGAAGGAAGCGGCCTGCGGCTTCCCTGGCCTGGCTACCTCCTACCGAGACACACTCAGCTAGTCACTGCATTGTGCACAGCGAACGCCCTGACTGCCTGAGCTCCGGAGGAAAAAAACGTCACCGCCAGCAGAGAGAGGAAGGAAGAAAAAAGAAGGCCAGGCTCGTGGGTTTGTTTGGCTTATTTATGGATCCTCCGGGCTGAGGACGGCTGAGTTTTGGAGTCTCCTGTGACAGGCTCTTGGGAGGAGGGGAGAAAAGGCCACGTTATTTCAGTTAACATCCAGAACAAAACAAAAAGAAACTAGAAAAGGAAATCAAAACGGTTAAAATTTAAGTGACAGCTGCGCCAGATCCCCAGCAGCCTCAAGAACACCTGCCAGAGGGAGCGCCCCCTCCGAAGCCCTCCTTCTCCAGCTCCACAGCCATGGGCTCCTGGCCCAGGCGCACACACTCCTGGGGAGACCTTTTCTGCCTGCCCCTGAGCCTTCTCCAGTGGTCCCCTCCCTTCCTTGGCCAGCAACCTTCATCTCAGCGCCCCAAACACTGAGGGAGGGGAGAGCCCCATTCGGACAGGCAGAGGCGACCTGGTTCCCCCTCATGGGGCAGGTTAAAATATCATTTCCTGGGTGCCAAAATCAGATCTTGAGGCTGCCACAGAAAGGATGAGAAAGGGCTGGCGATCAAATTTCCCCAGCCAGAAGAACCTGGCTGCCAGGGACACAGTGGCGGGGTCAGAGAGGGGAGGCTTCCAGAAATTCTGAAGCCATGGGGAAAAACGAAACCATCCGGGGAATGCTGAAATACATGCAGTATTCTCTTACCAGGCTTAAACTCATTTTACTCTTATAAAAACATAACATGCATCATGTATACATTAGCATATAAAATTGTAGTAACTGACATGTTTAGAAACTTTAAAAATATAAATGCCTTTCTCTTGACCAAGCAAAACCATAGGTAAGAGAAAAGAGAGAGCTGCAAACTGCTACACCCTATAATACTTTAGCATGTCAATCTTAATTTTTTGCTATTTGGCAGGTAGAAGAAATGCACTGAAACTAGAATACACAAATTCTGTAGTAAACAAAAGAAAGTGTATAATTTCGATAGAACCTGTCTCTTACAGTCAACATATGGCTAACAGTATACTTGGATAGTGATTTAAACGTTGTAACATGGAAGTTTTCAATAAATCTTCATATACACACATATTCATCGAGGACAGTATTAGTCACTTTTAAATATATCCTTGAAACTGTGCTGGATATGGCCACAGTATATCCTGAAATTTTCTAATTATGTAGATTTTAAATGTAAAACAACCTTTATAATAATGCAAAATTCGGGTCCAGTAGCACTTCTGAGACCAACTAGGTTGTCAGCTGAGCTGACAAAGGGAGCTGTGACTCTCAAAAACTCACACCCTGGAAATCTAGTTAGTCTCAAAGGTGCCACTTGACCCAAATCTTGCTCTTCTACCCAGAGACTCACCTGAAATAACCTTTAACTAAACATTCTGAATGAGTAAATGAGTCTTAAAAAGCATTTCACTCTTTCCAAAAGTTTTTTTCACAGCATTCCCCAACATTTCCAGTTTTTCCAAAACTTGCATCATCTCGTGCCATTGTGCCCACCCCAATTTTCTTCCCCAGGCCATCGCATCTACGGGCAAGGAAAGCTGTACTTCTTGACGCAGAGAGCCCACTAACCTGCGTCCTCCGAAGGGTCTCATGGAACCATTTGCCTGCTTTGGGTCACTCTCTCAGACAGGGAAACAGCTGGTAGGAGAACACGCTCTCCACGGTCTCATTTAGATGAGAAAAGCTGCCCACCTTGTGTGTGTCAAGGCACGCAGAAAGACGAAACAGGCAGCAAAGGACCAATGCCTCCCAACAGCCAACTGTTCTGTGGGCCCCAGGCACAACCGCCCTTGCTGAGGAGCTGGCTCACAGCAGGCGAGGCCAGTGCCAAGGAGGCAGCCTCCAGCTTACTCAACCGCAGAGCCTCCGAAAGTGCAGCAGCCCAAGAAATGAAGTGCTTCTGGGGAAGCAGCTCCTCTGGAGAGGCAGGCCGAGCTGCTCTCCTGCATTCTTGGGGTCTGTCTCTTTCCCCCACCTTGGCTAAGGTCCTTCTCGACAGCACTCCGGTCCAGACCTCTCCTGCCTCCCACCTTTAAGTCTCCGTGCCCACCCACAGGCAGCAGCTGCCTAGCAGGTGTTCCAAAAATGATGAGTCACGCCGAGGTCTCTCACTTGCTCCCCCCCCCCCCCGAGCTGCATCGGACTCCCAACCGCTGACCTCCAACTGATGCCAACTCAACATGCGTGGCAGCTCACAGCATTCCCAACAGGATGGTGATGGGAAGGCTTTGCATGGGCCCCATCCAAGGGACAGGAAGCCACCCAGCCCTAGGGATCAGCCTCCTGAGGCCTCCCCCAACCCCTCAGCTCCATGGCTTTCTTCCCTCATCGCTTACAAGGCCTAATCAATTTCAGATTCTGTGCAGAGGGGAGGAGCAGAGAATCCAAATGCAATGAAACGTTAATCAGTTCTGTGAGTGTGCGTTCTTGGGCTGGCCTTTGCACACCAACTAGCACAGAGAAAACACTTGGAAGGCAACTCTGGTTCGGGACCGAATGCTAATCGAGCACCATTGCTGTGGAGCCAGGCCCTCCAAGCAGCTACTAACAAGTGACTTATACTGAGGGCTGCGAATGCTCCATATTTAAATTGTCTGGCCTGAACCAGCAACACTTTACATTTAGGAGCCATTATTTTTACGCGTGTGTAATCACAAATCAGACCACTGAGGAAGGCCCAGAGGGCCGGAACACATTTGGTCTTTGTATATACACAATCAATTTTGTAACTTGGTTCTTGTATAAGTGCTAACAATTCTGTGACTCTGTGTAACTGACGTTATTAGGTCTCAAGGTTTTTAACTATGTTCCATGGTTTTTAATTGTTTATGCATTGTACAATAAATAATTTCTTTAATATTTTATATCTTCTTGGCCACTCAACCTTGCTGGATCCTAACAAGGATTATCTCTGGACAACCAGGCAGAGAAAGCAGGAGTTAATCTCTACTGTACCCCCCAGCTGCGTGTGTATCTTAAGTGACCCATGCAGGTGGGAGACAGGCTAGTCAAACTGTTTTGGGGGGAAGATGGGTAACTTCTGGACACATCTGCAAGACCGAGGGTGGCTAGGCAGGTCAGTCTGCCCAACTGGATTCTGAACCACGTAGAGAGGCACCTCCCCAAAACAGCTCTGAGCTTGGCAGCCAGGGACTGTTTTTACAGCAGATCACCTACAATAACTTGATGGCATCAATACAAAAGATAGGACTTGCCAAGGGAAGACATTTCTGTTCTTTGCTTGTCCCGGCAGACATGGGGTTGGATCCAAACTGGATGTTTCTGTGGGTGCAAAGATTTCTACTCACAGGGCACCGTCCTCTCTCTTCGCCCCACCCACAGCACCCTGAAATGCCCCTTACAACCCTGTTCTTGGAGGACAGAATCCCCAGAATGTGATTTCAGGAGACATTCCATGCTGATGTGGGCAGGGGTGTGTGAGGAAGTCAGACTCCAGGACTGGAAATCCTCGTGCCTACAAAAAGTTACTTTGGATTCAGCGCTTAGAAAGAGCCGGTAACACTGGGACGGATCAGTACAGTGTAGTGGGTGGCATGTGGGGCTAGGAGTGGAGGGGGGGGCTTCTAATTGCCACTCAGCCATTTAAAAAGTTTCCCAGCCACTAACCTCACAGGACAGTTGCAAGGATAAAAATCTAATAGAGAGATACAGATATTTTATATCGACTGGCAAGTGCTAATCTCACACTGTGTAATCCACTTTGAGTCTCAGTGAGAAAGGCGGACTATAGATGACATAATAAACACATAAATATATAAACAAACAATGCAACTGGCTCAAGCTGCGTCTCAAAGTACGGAAGCAGACAATCGCATTAAGCAAAGGTGACAAGTACATCTTCCAAAATGGGGAAGAAGGACCTGCCTGAACCAAGGCACTGACAGCTTTACACAGGTAGCTCAGCTTAAATGATCCAGAGGAGATAGTCGTATTAGTCTGTAGTTGCAAAACAGTAAAGAGTCCAGTAGCACCTTTAAGACTAACCAACTTTATTGTAGCATGAGCTTTCAACCACAGCTCTCTTTGTCAGATGCATCTGACGAAGAGAGCTGAGATGCCCAGAAGCTTAAGCTACAATAAAGTTGCATCTGACAAAGAGAGCTGTGATTCCCGGAAGCTTATGCTACAATAAAGCTGGTTACTCTTAAAGGTGCTACTGGATTCTTTACTATTTTGCAACTTAAGTGAGATGCTGCACGAGGGCAAAGCCCCACTGGAAACCACTTCTGCCTCAAGCCAGTGTCACATTTAAACCAAGCCTAGGGAACGTGTGTGCCCTCCCCTCCGTCCTTTCCCATTTGCTGCTCAGAGTGAGCATCTCTTCCTCACCCAGCACCTGGGCACCTAACTCTCTTGCTCCGTGACATCATTGGTACAGTCCTTCCTCATGAGAGCTGCTTCTGGCCCTCTGGCTGCCATTGCAGTCAGACATTCTGCTGCACTTGTGAGTGGAATCAGCATCTCACATTTGTCTCCGCCATTTTGCTATTGTTAAGCTAGACAAGTGATTTACACTAACTCTGTGGTGTCCAGAGGGGAGACCCTTCCAAGCAGAGGAGGCCAGAATTTGAATTCTTCAGCTTATGTTATTCACAATGCCACCCCAAGTATTTTTTTGCAAAAATAACCCCCTTTGTGCAACTGTGAATTTATTCTCATGTAAGTATGCCTAGGATCACAGCCTCAGCAGGCCCATCTCCATTCTCCACTGAGTTTCACAACATCTGATCTCCCAGCCATAGAAATTTCTAGGGGCACCAAAGCATGCAAGGAAGGATGGAAATTTTTCCTGCAATTACAAACTAAGCCAGAAAGCTCTTTGCACCCTGGAGGGCTGCATTTGCACTTCAAGAGATTCCTAAGCAGCAACACCATCTAAAGATGAGGGGGCCATTGGACAAGCCATGCCATTCAGGGCAAACTAACCAGCTTGTTTGTAAACCTCTTCTGCTCTTCTGACTTAGCTACTTTTCTAGATGCCCAGGGCCACTGGCACGCTAAGCAAACCACCCCTCCTTCCCAAGTTCGATGCCCCCTTCAAAAAAGCAGGAGGCCCAGCCCTCGAGAGACGTACCACTCTTCATCCTTGTGGGCCAAGAAGAAGTCCTGCATCTGTTGACGCCGGAAGTCCAGTTTGTAGTCATTGTAGCGCTTTACAGCTTCCGTCTCGTCAACAGAATCATCCAAGGAGAGGAGGAACTCCTTGAAACTCTTCATAACGGGTGGGGCAATACCCAAGTCCACCTCTGCGATGTTTCCCAGCCTGAGAAGAGAACAATGCAGGTATGCTCTTATATTTCAATGGCTCCTGTATTAAATAAAATTCAACAACCATGTTCAAGCGCTTGGTAGTTACCAAAGAAACATGCCAGCAACAATCTGAATTCCATTACAATCTTAAAGCACCCTGCATAATATCACCACTTCTGGCCAAGATCCTGACAGCCCATCATGGGAACCCAATCCGAAAGGGCCTGCATCTACCAGAAGCTGGGAAGGCCTTTCTCTTTGGGCTGGGAGGAGAGGTTTTGGCACCTGGCACTGCGCTACAGAGCGGAAATAACCGTTTCCTCCTCCTCCTCTCTTTTCCATCCATTATGTAACGTACAATTCAACTGTCACTTCCCCATCGTGCAAGTTGAAAACCCAAGTTACTGTCTTAGGATTACAAACACCGTTGACTGAAGCACTACGGCAGATATCTCCTCGACCTGCAGCACGCAAAGCAAATAAACAGCAAAAACAGCACGCCATTGAAATAGCATAAGCTATCACTTAAAACTGGAAACTGCTTCAAGTGCTTCAGCTGAAAGAGGCCAAACAAATTAGCAAATAAATTCACAGATGCGTTTCTGTGCACTCAACCACGAAATCACCAAGACAGGAACACCCCCTGTGTTTGTGCCCATTTGGAGCTCTTAAACCGGCAAACTGCCATACTTCAGAGAAAAATCATGTATGGATCAATGACAGTGTCAATTTTGTGGGTGGGTCATACTCAGGAGGCTGCATGGAACAGGCTGAGAAGAATCAGCTTACCTGGCCTGGATAGGCAAGATGTGATGCTGTGCCACGTGCATTTCAGGGTGGGCCCAAGGTTGGGGAGGTCCATAGGTGGGGCCTGTGGAGACCCCGCTATAGGGCATCTCGTAGCCACTGTGATAGGGGTCTGCTGTGTGCTCATCCCTGTGGAAATTGGGGGAGGGGGCAGAGAAACATCCTCAAGAGGACTGGGAGAGACCCAGGATACCGATGGTGTGGTTTTTTTTCATCCGAGAGCTTGATTAAGTAAAACCCTTTGGGTTGTCTGGGTGACTCGGAGTGAAGAGGAGGCCATCTGGCAAATGTGGTCTCAGTTTATTATTTATGTCATTTATACTCTGCCTTTCTCACTGAGACTCAGGGCAGATTACACTTGGCTGGTTTTGCCTGGAAGCCCTTCTTTGTGCTGCACGTAATAAGGTACAAGAAGAGGTTACAATGAACCATACTGGCACTCAGCTTTTTAAAAATTAACAGATTAACAAAAAGTTAACAAAAATACCCCCTCTCCCTGTACACAGGCAGCATGCACACATAATGCTTTTGATTGAAAGAGGTGGGGGCAAAACATCGGGAAACAGGTATCAGGCTCATGTTCTGCTTGTGGGTGTGCCAAGGTCAGATCCGAGGTGCCGTGAGACTCTCACACACACATATGCTAAACTACATGGAACTTCAGTCTCTGTCAAAGTGGCATTTCTTTCATTTCATTGTTTTACAATTCCTATTTGGGCCGGAACCTATTTAATACAGGATGAAAAAAGAAGCACTTAGGGATACAGAGAACTACATACCAGTCTCGCCGCATACGTTTCTGCGGAGGGCTCAGCTCGTGGCGAGGTGGGGAGAACCTTTCCCGTCGGTTCCGGTCATAATCACGGTACTCTCCTCTACTCCGGCGCTCTCGGCCCCTATCCCACTCCCTGGGAGTAAGAGGCACACAAATTATAAGAAGCACAACCGCCACAGGCAAGACGGGAATCTAGCTGGCAGGGGCTGCAGGAAGGAGGTCGCTTCCTTCTCTCCCCCTACTAGGCCATTATGGCTCTGGTTCTGCAGATGTGCTCAAGCTAAACCTGCAAGGTCGCTCCTTGCTCCGACTATATTAGGGAGAAGATCAAAAAAGACTTCTCCATCGCGGCTGTGACCGGCTGCACCGGGAAGGGCCTCCCAAAGCTAACGAGAACCCCCAGCCCCGCCTCCCTGCCGCTCTGCCCGCAGCCGCGACGCCCACCTGTCGCTCCAGTCATCCCGCCGCCGGTCGTCGCGCTCGCGAGAGCGGTCGTAGTCGCTCCGCTCCCGCCGGAACTTGTCCCTGCGCCGGCGGTCGTACTCGTCGTCGCTGTCCCCCATCGAGGCCGGCGGAGCTCTGCTGCAGGGGCGAGAGAGGGGCGAGGCCGGCGCGTGAGGCCGGAATCGGGGCCCAGGAAGGGCCGCTCCCGCCTAAGCCCTCCGAGGCCCCCCTTGGCCAGGCGCCGCTGCCGGGAAACGCCCCAAGAAGGGCCCGGGCGGGGCTGGCCGCCCTGCAGGCCCAGGAGCCCGGCGCCTCTGCCGCTCCCTGCCCGGCCGCAGCCGGGAGCCCCGCGACCCACCTGCCTCGCTCTCGCCTCCCCGGCCCGCGCCGGAAGTCGTGTTCCCACTCGGCCGTCACGTCCGGGCGCCCAGAGGCAGAGAGCCAATCAGGCGGAGGGGAGCTGCGAGGACCCGGATGAGGGCGAGCCGGAGGCGCTTCCGGCGGGCAGCTCTTCCCTTCCCCCTCCCCTCGAAGACCATAGAGACGAGGGGCTTCCGGCCGTCGGTGGAGCCTAGAGCGGCTCCGTGGGGGCGGAGGGCCTTCCTTCCGGAAGGAGCCGCGCGGCTTCTGTTGCCCGTTATTTCCCGGGGAGCCGCCGCGAGGGGGGGCTGGGCGCTGCCTGCTGCTGAGAGAGGGAGCTTCCCAGGTTGCTCCACACGCCATGAAAATGAGATCCAGAGGAGTTAGTCTGCAGTCGCAAAATAGTAAAAACTCCAGTAGCCCCTTTAAGACTAACCCACTTTACTGTAGCATGAGCTTTCGAGAACCACAGCTCTCTTCGTCAGATGCATGGTTTTCAATTTTTTAAAAAAAATTATTTAAGTAACAGAGCATAAAAGAAACAACAATACATATTTTTTTCTGTTACCATAGCCTATTAGTTATTATCAACAGCAGCTAGGGTTGCCAGCTCCAGGTTGGGAAATTCCTGGAGATTTGGGGTTGGAGCAGGAAGGTATAATGCCGGAGTCCATCCTTCAAAGCAGCCCTTTTCTGCAGGGGGATGGATCTCTGTAGTCTACAGATCCATTGTAATTCCAGGATCTGTCCAGGCCTCACTTTGAGCCTGGCAACCCTAACAGCAGCCCTTACACGGCCTTTCTCTGTGGTGGCCCCTGCCCTGTGGAACAGCCTGCCTGAGGAAGTCAGGAGAGCCCCCACTCTCCTGGCTTTCTGAAAACGATGCAAAACCGAATTATTCAAAAAGGTTTTTTACTCAGATAGGTGGGCTGTATCTCAGAGAGATGCTTCCCTAATGAGTTAGGGAGCATAGACTTCACCTTACGTACTATCTGTTTTTTTAAATATGTGCTCCTATGAGCTACCTGTGCTTCATATTGTTTAATGTCAGTCCTAGAATTACTTATGTTCTGTTTCAGCATTTCGTCAGCTCTGTATTGGGTTCCTGCTAATGCTGTGTCTTTGTAAACTTGTATTTATTTGCCCTGTGGCATTGTTTATGGAAGTGTCCTTGATATTGACTGTACTAATCTCACACTGTAATCCGCCTTGAGTCTCAGTGGACTATAAATGACATTATTAATTATTATTATTATATTTCTAGTCGATTCCTCCCACAGACAGACTCAGAGCAGAGTACAACAAATATAAAACCCATAACAATTTAGTCTAAAACCAACTAAAACATCTATAAAAACAGTGATTTCTAAAATATAGCAACAGCTATTGTACCTCTTTCATTGAATGTCCTGTTGTTCATTATTGTACTTTGCTCAGGAAATGTCCTAGCTGTGGATTATATTGTATTTTCACTCGCAGTGTGTAATCATCCTTGGTTTTCAGCAAGAAGAGTGTGGACAATAAATAAAAATTCAGCCTTTGCTGAGTTCCTGTCCCAGGCATCACCTATAAAGCATCTCCAGAGTTGAGGCAGAGGCTGCCTGCCCAGGGTTTCCCCCTTCCTTCCTGGGAAAGGAATCAGTTGCTTACAAGGGGGGAGGTGCATTTTCAGTCTCTGCTTTCCGGAGAAAGGAACCATTTTATGGTCTCTTGCATTGTGGCCAATGATCTGCCCTTCCAGGACAAAGTGATTGGGAAAGCAGCAGCTGACCAACTCCAGGTCTTTCAGGATAACTCTGGTGCTTTGGACCCTTTATAGTTTGGAGTCAGGCCTGGCTATGGGACAGAGGTGGCTCTGGTGGCTTTAGTTGATCTAAATTGACTGTACTGACACACACTGTGTAATCTGCCTTGAGTCTCTGTGAGAAAGGCAGACTATAAATAATATAAACTAATAAATAAACAGGGTGTGGCTGGATTGCTGCATCGGATCTGCAGCTGACATCTAAGCACAAGGCAGACAATGCAGGCATCACAGACTGAAGGTTCTTCTTTGCCTGCTTTTTAATATTTTAAACATCCTGCCTGACAAAGAGAACTTGAAAGCTTGCATACTGTTGCGCGTCATTGAGTTGGCCATGTGCCCTTTAGTAAACAGGATTATGTGAATTGTGGCTCTGGGTTTTTGGATTGTACCCTAAACATAAAACTGTTCACAAACCTGAAGCCTGTCCACCTTGGTATGAAATGTGTACCAGACTCTTGTTGTTTAAAGAGCGGTTGGTATAAGGTCTGGTGACTGTTGCAGGGAATATTCTGGTAGAATTCAACTTCACACCTGGCTAATAGACAATAACAATTGGCTACCTTGCCCATGTCACACTGTAGACCTGGTAAGGGAGGCAGTGCTCCTAATGTGGGCAGGGTGCAGCTGGCGCAGGACAGGTGTAATACGTGACTAGTAGGATATACCAGTCAGGACCCATGCCGCCGCATTCTGGACCGGTTGTAGTTTCCGGATCAGGCCCAGGGGTAGCCCAGCGTAGAGTGAGTTACAGTAATCTAGCCTGGAGGTGACCATTGCATGGGTCATTGTAGCCAGGTCCTGGGGCGTCAGATAGGGGGCAAGTTGACGGATCTGACGAAGATGGAAAAATGCAGACTTGGCAACCGCCGTGACCTGGGCCTCCATTGACAGGGAGGCATCCAGGAGCACGCTCAGACTCTTCACCACTGGCAAAGTTGCCAGTGGTGTCCCATCCAGGGCAGGGAGCTGGATCCCAACATCTGGCAGCCCCCGTCCCAGCTGCAGGACCTCCATCTTCACCGGGTTCAGTTTCAGCCTGCTCTGTTTCAACCATGCCATCACAGCGCATCCAGTGCAGCAGGGTGCTTCTCCACAACTTCTCTGCCCATGTCAACCATCAGCCCTGAAGCCATGCCTTGCCTGCTACCATCTCTAGATGGTCCTCTTCTCTTAGTAACAACATTCAATTTCTATACCGCCCTTCAGGATGACTTAACACCCACTCAGAGCGGTTTACAAAGTATGTCACTATTGTCAGGCAGGCAAGCCAGCCTGCCTGCCATAACTGTGAATGCATGTCTACCGGGGGGGCGGGGGGCGGGATGGGCTTTGTAGTGCAGCTTCCTTCACTATGCCTCTGCTTTGCTAAGCTATGCTTTGCTAAGAGACTTTATCAGTGCAGCTGGTAGTGTGTGGGAACCAGGCGTGGGAACTTTGGCTGGGCATTTTTTGCGGGACTTCTGCTGACTTTAGCTGACTTGTTTGGACTGGGGATATAACCTCTTGGGGAAGACTGTGCTTCAGCATTCCAGGCAATCTATGCATCAGTGCACTTCAAGGGAGTTTTATCTGAATAAAGACCCTTTTAACTCATACCACTGTGCTCGATGAAGTGGAGAGTCTGAGAGAATCCCCTAGCCAGGCCTGACCATTATTATCCCCACAACAAAACACCCTGTGAGGTGGGAGGGGCTGAGAGAGTTCCAGAGAGCTATGACTAGCCCAAGGTCACCCAGCTGGCTTCAAGCGGAGGAGTGAAGAGAAAAGTGAGGCAAAGTAGGTGTTGAGCCTTTCTGCCTTCTCACTGTCCTCTGTCAGAATTTCCCCATTTTCGCCCAGCAACTTGCGGCCTGTAAGATAAATGCATGTCTCATGGATGCGCATATCATGGATCAGCTGGAGTGGACTCTGGCTAATGACTCCATTTTGTTCAGCTCTGGAGTGCCCCTGGTCCCTCTTTTTATCAAAATTAAGAGTTGATCTGCTTAGGAGTGAAGAGTTCTCTTGCTCAGAAGACAAGCCCTTGCAGTGAGGAGAAATTCAGACCTACTCAGTATTGTGCAAACATTTCAAAAAGGGAAATTTTAAATTTTGTGATTGACTGCAGAAGAAAGTTGAGGACAACAAACTGCCCATTTCACAGACTGAGTGGCTCAAGCATTTGCCTCCCCAAAGACCGCAGGATAATTGCAGATGTGCACCAAGTTGTTCTGCTGGTACTAATTCAGCATTTAGTACAGTCCCTGGGAAACAGCCCCAAGCGGAAAGGCCCCCTTGGCCCCTCTTCAGACCAGAGCCCACATGGACCACAGCTCCAGCAGCACGGGCAGGGAAGGTTTGGTTCTTGGCAGCACACAGTGGCGGGAGAGGTAGTCGCTGCCTCCAACTGGGGCCCCGGGAGAGCCAAAAATAGCCTACAGCTCCTTGAGAGGAGGCGGTGGCAGCAGCAGCGGGGGGGGGGACAACCTGTTCCCCCCCTCTCCATCAGCCTCCAAGTCGGATGCTCTGGATAATCTGGAAAAGGGGGGGGGGACAGCAGAGGGAAAATCTCAGGGGTCAGAAAGCTTAAGGAACCAAGAGACCCACCAACTGCGTTGCCCACCCCCCTGATGACAGGAGCTGATGTAGTGAATGGGCTGAGATGGAGGGCCCCCCCCATGCCAGTCTGATCTCTGCCCAGCAGGCCACTCTCCCTCCCTCCGCTGCATCCCCTCCCCTCCACAATGGAGATAATGCTGGCATACCCAACAGGGGGGTTGTGCAGATTACATGATACCCATGGGTAACATCAGCAAGGGCTTAAAGGGGTGATAATGAAATGGGTGGTCAGAGGTTATGCTGGAGATCTGCATGGACAAAGCCACGAGGGACGGGGGCTGCAACACAGAGGAGGGCTGGGCAAGGGGAGCGCCAAAGCGGCATCCAATCGGGGGCTCGTGCCTGATCCCTCCCCCTCCAAATCTCTGTGCAGCCGTTGCCCTAAGTGCAGCCCCCCTTTCCCCCCCACGGGGTCTCGGTCAGTAACTTTGAGAAATAGGCCAGGGCAGGCAGCAAATTTAGGGGACGAAAAGGGGAAGCAGCCCCACTTTCACAAAACCCGTAAACTGATTTGGCAGCTCTTTGCCAGGGGCTTCGGGAGGCGAACAGGCAGAGGCACAAGAGAAGAGCTGCTTTCCTGGCCAGGTGGAACCTCCAGGGCCAGAGGCAGTGTACCTCTGAGCATCAGGTGGCGAGGGGCGGCCGCAGGGGGAGGCTTCTGGGAGAAGCAGGGCGTTGGACTGACACCCCCCCCCACGAGCTTTGCCTCCCCCTGCCTGATCCGCAGAGCACAAAGACGAAAAGGGCCAGCAGCCAAGGGCCGTCGGGGGCTGCCCGACGGGGGCAGCTTCGAGAAAGGAGAGGGGAGAGCATTGAAGGCCGAGGCCCCCTTCGCCCCCTCCCCCCCCCCCCCACGCAGGCAGGCGCCGCAGAGCAGGCGGGGGCGGCCCCGAGTGGCCCGTTCTCCCCCGCCCCGGCCAGACTTCCGATCCCCCCTAACAAAACGACCGGCGAAGTCTGGGCGCTCGCCGGACACACGGGGGGCCGCCCTCGGCCTGGAAGCCCCCGGCCGCAGCCCCCCTACCGGGCCCCGGGGCAGCCACCCCCCCCCCCCCCGCTGCGCGACGCCCCGGCTGCGCCGCTCGTTGGCCGCCTTCATGCGCTGCGCCGCCGCCGCCATGGCTCCCCGCACGCCCCCGCCGGAGCCGCCTCGGCCGCGATCCGGGAGGTTGAGAAGGGCTGGGGCGAGTGACTGCGAGACGGCGTGCGTTCTGTTGTATGTTATACATGCACACAATATCTATCACAGCTCTCCACGTACAGAGATTGCATATAGTGCGCACACGTCGTGCGCCCCACGGCGCGCCCCACGGCGGACGGAGGGCGCGCTCCGGCTCCCCGGACCCCTTTGGCTCCTGGCCCCGCTCATAACGCGGACCCCCGGCCCGGCCGGGAGATTGGGGAGGGGGCGAGAGCGCAGCGGCGTTGCTCCAGGCCTGGCGGTCCCTCGTAGTCCCGGGAGGGCTCCAGCACCGCCCCCCCCCCCGGAGGGTGGCAACCTCGCCTTGCTCTTGGCCCGGCGGCCGCCGGACGCTTTCTTGCGGGGGCGGGGGGGGGGGCTCGGCGGATTCCAAAGGCAAGCGACCCCTTTTCTGCTTAAATGGCCGCCCAGTGGCTGGGCTGCGGGTTCGACTCCGCTCCTGTGCGGAGTGCGGCGGCAGGCGGCTTTGGGCCAGGCCCTCCCCTCGCTCCGGCTCCTCGGCTGTACTATGGGGACAACATCAGTCAGTAGTGACTGTTCGGGGCTCTGAGCGGGGCGCTCATCTGTCCAGAAGGGCGCAGAGAAGCACTCCGCTGCTGCCACGGATGGGAATTCGAGACTGGGAGGAAGGCGAAGGGGGAAGGACGCCGCGGCCTCCCCAAAGACGGAGGCTTCTGAGCCGTCCAGACTGGCGAAGGGGGGCTCGGCCTGGGATGCAAGAGGGGAGTCGGCTGTCGCTGCTGCTGCCGGGACGCTGGCCTCTGGACACAAAGGCTGCCAAGAGGCACCTGGGGCTGCTGGCGAGACCAGGGTGCTGCGCTCAGGCAGGCCCTCGCCTTCCCCGGCCTCCAGGCCCGCCTGGCAGCAGCGTCGTTCTAGTAAGAATCACCACCGCACAAGCCCTGCCAGGCCATGGGCTCACCCCTGGCACATGGGGCAGCAGGTGCCACACTGGGGAGTGGTGCTTAGAAGAGCAACTGGTAGCAGGTGCAGGCGCCACACGTGATTCCCACGCCACTGAGGATTGCTGGGTGAGTGGGGGACCCAGGTGCCATTCGCCACTCAGCCATGGAGGCTGGCTGGGTGACCTTGGGCCCGTCACAGGCGCTCCGCCCAACCTACCTTACAGGATACCAGCTTTTGTGAGTCACAGCTGTGGTTCAGGAAAGCTCCTGCCCTACCACAAATGTTGGCAGCCTTAGAGGTGCTACTGGACTCTTGCTGTTTTCTTCTGCTACAAACAGACTAACGTGGCTGCCCATCTTGATCTACCTCACAGGGTGGTTGTTGTGAGGATATAATGGAGGAAAGGGAAATGCTGTAAGCTGCTTTGGGTCCCCCACTGGAGAGGAAAAGGGGGCATAAATGAAGTAAGTATATAACTAAACGGGCTCTCGGCTCATTCCTCTCGCTCAGGTAAATGGTCATGAAAACAAAGCCACCCGGCAGTGACGCCGTCAGATGAAGCCAGGCAGCACCCGTCTTCAGATTCCTCACCTGACAGCTGAGCATCCCATTACACAGCAACTGAGGCGGCATCTCCACTACAAAAGTGGGTAGGAGGATAAAATGTGCTTAGCGTGTGGCCGAGGGGGCCCAGGGGGCACAGCAGACTCCATCCCCTTTGCTTGTGTGCAGAGCCTGCTGGGCACCCCGCTGACCATTGCAGCCGGGAGGCTCCTGCAGCACTCACGGCTCCCTTTGCTTAGTCTCCAAGGCCAGCAGAGGAGTTCTGGGAGCTCCAGAGGCTGACCTTCAACTGGATCGGCTGCGGCTGCTTTTGGAGGATTCCAGCCCCCCCCCCCCAACACTGCCATTCTGCCTCATGCAACTCCGCTCAAAAGTGCGAAGCAAGGGCAGCCTTCAGGTCCACATCGCTGCCAAGCTCCAGGCCAGAGCCGGTTCGTGTACCTCTGGAAGCAGGCGGGGGGGGGGGGCTTCTCAGGCAGATCGTTGGTCAGCCTCCAAGCCTCGTTGAGAAAGGAACTGCTGCTGGCCCGGAAACACACAGGCACCCTCACTCCCCCTCCACCCAAACGACTGGATCGTGCCCCACTCTAGAAGTCATTTCACTTCTCTCATTTGGACTCGCCCCCTCAGACCCAGCAAGAGTGCAGCCACCCCCCCCTCCCCTTCTCCTCCTCCACTGCTATGTCCAAAGCCCCCACCCCCCAACAGAGTCTCTGTTAAGGCTGGTTTGACCATTTCAATTCGACCACAACTGGCGAGGCTACGAGAGATGGGTATCTTCACCATACCGCCATTACTGGGGGAACGTCCATCAGATTCAGGGCATGCATGCAGAATCACTCTCCCCCGGGGGGGGGGGCAGAACCAGAAAAGGGGCTTCCAGGTTGGGGGGGGGGCTCAGAATGGAGGTGGAAACATCCGAGGAAGACACAGGAAGGGACAAAGGAGAGTGCGTGGGAAAACAGCACGCAGCGTCTCTGTTTTGCTCCCACGGCGTCTTTAGAACCGTCTTGTCTTTGCAAAATGAGAGTGTGAAAGCCCACCGTGCGGAGGCAAGTGTGCCTGGGCTGAGAAACCCCCGGCTGGTCTTCAGTCCAGAAACAGGCACCGTCCTCCGCCCAGCAGATTCTGAGAGATCCACCCGGCCCAGACGGGACCTTTGGCAGATTCGAATTTAATACTTTGACTCTCCTCCCAAGGCAATTAACACAGTCAAACCCAAATGGGCACCAGGAGATGCCGAGGAGAAGTACCAAAGCAGCAGGAGGGGAAGAAGAATCGCTGCCCACCCCCGGACGGAGCTCTGAGCGGGGGCTGCTTTGCGGCCTTGTAACTGGCCTCCGGGACAACCAGCAGCCTATGGAGGACAAGTCCCACAATGCCGTTCGCTTCCTGATTGCAGCCCTTTCTAGGAGTATTTCCTGGCAAGAGATACGGCTTCTGCAGCCTTCTGGAAGCATGGTGTGGCCCAGCCACTAGGCGCTGCTCTCAGCAGGCAGCACCTGGGCCTTTGTGCTCATCTTCGGCTGTGGAGGCCAGTCAGGGTCAAACAGCAGCTGCTGGGCCAGACGCTTGTACTTGGCCGGGGGTGGGGGGGTGGGGAAGCATGCTGGTGGCAAGAGGAGCCGCGGGCTGTTTCATCCAGCTCCAACTGGGGAAAGAGGAATGGCAAAAGCTTCATTTTATGCCTTGGAACCAACCACACACACCCTTTCTAGTGTAGACTTCCCCAGAGTGTCAGACTATTTGCAGGCTGAGCCTCTGCTGCACAGCCACGCTGGCATTCTTGACACACCCTCTTCCCACAAAGCCTCGGGGGACAAAACCACACAGCCCCAGCCCTCTCCCGCAAACACCTTCCTTCCATACTCCCACACTCTCGGCTCCTCCTTGCTTGATCTACTCCAACACCACGGGAGGCTGCCACTGGAGCCTCCAGTCCTGGCCCCAGGTGTGCAAAGACAGGCCTTCGGCTGCCCAGATAAAAGGGGGATGGGGAAGCCTCAGCTCAGGGGCTGCATGCTTAGCAGCAATGGAGCTGAGGGTGTGGTCACCCGCTGGTCTGGAACCCGGAGGCCCTTCTAGAACAGGCAGACTGAGTGGGGCGGCAGGGAGCCAAGGCTGCAGCATGTGTGGCAAAGAGCAACCTGGAGACCTTGGCAGGTACCTGCTCCTTCAGAAAGGGAGGCTGACCATCATCGTCCTGCCCCTCCCCACCCCCCGGATCCAGTGCACAAATGCCAGCTTTGCGTCTCTAAACATGGCAGGCTCCCCCCCCCCGCAAGTTTCCTTTTCGCCGCCTCCTCTTGGAGGCATCACTTCTGGTGTTCATGAGACCTCCTCCAGCAAGGCCCCAGGCGTGGCAGCATTCTGCCCTGATACACTGCCTAACTGCAGCCCCCCCCCTCTTTCACTCTGCTGCTCCCTGGGGGCAAGCGGCCTGGTTCGGGCCCACTGCCGGAGGATGCTGCAGTCACAGAGGAGCATCCGGGGAGGGAGAGGAGGAGCTTTGCCACTGCCAGAGGGAACTCACGAAGATGGACTCCTCATCCCAGCAGCCTGGACAGAGCAAGGGGAGCAAACCCGGACGGCCACCTCCCTCAGCCGTGGCCCGGCAATGCTAGGCTGGAGCCTTGCCTCTAGGGAGAGGGAGAGCACCGAGTTGCTCAGCGCCAAAAACCAGCATCATCCCACTCGTACGGGATGCAGTCCAGCTGGGGGAAAAGTGCAGTTCATTTTTCAAGCCCCCCTTTGAAGGGTCCCCAATAGCTCTCCCCTCACTCATCCGGATAAGACTGCAACTCTCGGCACCAAGATTAAATGGGCAACAAGTCTGAGACCACACGTGGACCCCACCAACTCACATTCGACTGATGTTACCTGGGCCAGCAGGGTCCCCCTCTCAGTGTTCCTCTGAGGTTTCTAAGGTGGGCAGGCTGGAAAGGGCCCTTTGGCAGAGAAGCCTGGGTGGAGGGAAAGCTTCTATAAGGGGAGCTCTGTTCCCCCTGCTTTGGCTTTCTCCGGTGGGGGAGGGGCAAGATCTGTATGCAGCCCCACAAGCAAAGCAAAGCAAAGGAGATGCTTTCCCCAACTCTTACCTGGAGCAGCCCCTGGACTAGCACTGCAGGCCACAGGGCTCGGGCTAAGGTTGCCACCCCCCCCCCAGAGCTTTCCCACGCTGGCCTCTCCGTGCCGACAGCCACACCGAGAAAACGACAGCAAGCAGAGGCTGGGACTGCCCCCGGTTCCCGTGAAGAGTCATTACTCTTTAGCCAGCACTGAGGGATTTCTGCACATGAGAGGTGTCTCTTCTGGCCTTCGTTACCGCAAGGGGGCAAAGACAGCCCGAGCAAGGCAGGCCTGCAGGAGCACCCTCTCCGTGCCCAAACTCCAGGCCTCCTCACCGAGGGGTAGCAGTGCAGGGGCTACCATTTTCAAGCCCGTGTCGCACAGACGAGTTCCCCTGAGCCACCCTTCTGTGCTATTGACCAGTGAGATAAATGGCTAGATCTGGGCAGGTTGTCCCTCTCCTGCTGCCTGATGCTCAGGGGTGAAGGGAGGCGGCCTGGGAAGATGAAACAGGGGATGGCAAACGGGGCCTGATCCAGCTCGTGTGGCTGCTCAGTCTGGAAAGGAGATGCCACAGACCAGTGCGCCACTGACCATGCCATCTTCCTCACTGCAGTCAACGTAAGTCTCGGCCGCTCTCGCCACATCTCCTGCCTGTGGGTTACACATCTACCCCACCTCCATGCGCCAAAGGGGAGAGCCGCAGCTCATGCTCAGGAGCACTTCCTGGCTCCAGCCTGTGGGCAGCAGCACCTCTTTTCAAGCAAGGGGTCCCGGTATGGAGAGACCCTTTGGCCCCTCCTGGTGGACGGGCAACACTTGCTGCCCCCTTGATGCAGCATCAGCTCAGCAAAGGACCACCTTGCCAGCCGCACAAGTGTCTCCAACCCTATCCCTGCCCCACACACGCTCCATTAAGCACCCCCATCCCCAGATAAACACCCTCTCAGCCAAGCTGTCTGTCTCCACGCCCCAACGAAGCCTCCGCTGCGGCCTTGAGAGCGGTGATTCTCAGCTGTGAATGCCGTCCCCTGTCGTCCCCTCGGCGGTGTGGCTTCTGCCTCCCGACCACACGTCTGTGGCTGCGGCACACAGGGCCTTGCGAAGGCAGCAGCTGGGAGGGGGGCACAGCCAGGACTTTGCCTCCGGAGTCCGGCTTGCTCAGCGAGGATCCAAGCTCCTCCGGGCAACGCACGGCAGCTTTTGTCACCGTTGTCAGCTGTAGGGTCCTGGGTCCACCGGCCACATCCAGGACAGAGAAGTGGGCAGCTTCCTCAGAAACTGGAGACAGAGAGGGGCTCAGGACTGCGACAGGGAGAAGAAGAGGGAGGTGGCCAAACCTCTCCCTGAGGGGCCCCCGAGTCCTCTTCCCAGTTTCCAGGGGTGCTAGTCAGTGTCGGCAGGGAAGGGACCAGAAACGTCTCGAGTCTCTAGGGGGCAGCAGCCCTTCCCGCTGCCGTTCCACGCGGTGAGAGGTTCTGCATTCTCCCAGCTCAGCTCCAGCACGTTCTGAAGGCCGTGGGCTCCCTCCCTTGGCCTCTCCGAGCCTTTGCCAGAGGCCTGGATCTTCTTCTCCCGGCCCTGAAGCTGCCTTAGCCGTCCTGGTAGATGGTGGGAGAGCCCCTGCGATGCAGTAGGCACTGGGTTGGACCGGGACTGAGGAGGGCTGGGTGCACTCAGCAGCCCTGAAGCTCACCCAGCCTCTCCCAGCCAGTCTCTCTCTCTCAGCCTAGCCTACTGCCTAAGGGGGAATAAAACGGCGAAGGGTCGGCCATGTACACCCCCAGCTCTTCAGAGGAAGGGCATGAGGGAAATGTGATTGGTGGGGGGAGGACTGTAACCGTGAGGATCCTTCATGACCCCTCCAAGACTCGGTATCCCATCAAGCGCGTTGCCCGGGGCAGGAGCTCCAGCAGTCCCTTTTCTGCCTGGCAGGGTGATGCCCGGAAGGGGTGCCGAGATATCTTTGCGGCTATTGGGGTGCTGCAGGGATCGATCTACTACTCGACTGAACACCTACATAAAACCCCTGATAGAGATCACCTGGAGATCTGCAGGAAGGTCTCCTCCATATGGTTTTGGTGCCCGTCTCTATTTCTTCTTTAAATCTAACCCAAGTGAGTCAGTGGGAAGTTCTGAACAGGCGCCTAGATTGGCTAGACGACAGCCAATACGTGGAAGTTCAGCCCGCAGGAGACGGAGGCCCTGCTGCCAAGTGGGAAAGCAGACCACAGAGTGGCACTATTCTGCTTGTCTGGGTAATGCGTCCCATGAAAGGTCAGTTATGCAGCTCAGGGGCACCACGGGATCCAGCCTCACAACTGAATGCCCAAGGCACGCCCGTGGCATCCCTTGCTGGTCCTGCCACGGTTCTCTGTGCCTGGGTGACATCCGCAGTGGATTACCTCCACGTAGGATGGCACAGAGCTAAAGAAACTGGTTCCAGGCAGAGCGGCTGGGTTATTAAGGGCGGGAGGGGCCAGCGCTTGAACCGATCGCATTTCAGTGCCTGCGCTTGAAGATCCTTGATGTGTTTCTACCACGTGCCGAAGCACGCAGTTCTTCCTTTCAAAGCCCTGAAGAACAGGCTTCGACCAGGATAGCCCAAGGGCGGCCCGATTCCCTGCAAATCTGTTATTGCATCTGGATCCTCTGCTGATAACCCAGTTCCGAGTGCGGAACAAGGCAGGCGGCTGGAAGCCGGTCCTTTTCTGTGATGCTGCCAGCCTCTGGGATGCTCTCACCAGGCAGGGACTCTGTTCTCCTTTAGATTACAACTGAAAACGTTTAAAATTGCCTGATCATTGCTTAATGTGGGCTTTGTAATTGTTGGTTGCTGGATCCCGGCTTTTAAAATTTTAAATGGATTGTTTTTGAGCCATCTTGGAGGCCTAAATAAGGTGGATGTGCAGGGTGTAATTAAGAGCATAAACAGAAGAATGACGTTGGCTCTGTTCGCAGGGGCCCTTAAGAAATAAAGCTTCCAGAGCCAGCCCCACCCTGCCCAGCTGGCCCCTGACAGTCTGGAGGTGAGAGAAAGCACATCTCACCAATTTGCACCTAGTAAACCCTCCCCCCTCCTGGGCAGGTGAGACACCAGGGATTTCACGCTTATGCATTTGGAGGTGGGGGGAGAGACAGAACGTTCATATTTCCAGAAGAGCAAGTTTAATCCACTGTTTGTTTGTTTAACAAATAAAATACCAAATCCAGTTTCAAGCTTCCTGAAGCTGTGGTAAGAAGCTATGTGCACATGAGGGGGAGGACCCGACGCGTGCTGTGGCTCCCAGCCCCTCCGTTGCTCAAGCCCTACCTACAACCTGCCTATTCTAACCACTGTACAACACCCCCCTGAGCTGCCAGGAGGAAAATTTATTAACAGGGCTTTTCCCTCGGGCTAAGGCACCACCCGGCTACACTAAGCATTTCTGGCACATCAGACCACACTTTGCATACATCCACTTGATCACCATGCGCTGCTGGGAGAGAAACCTTTATATACGGAGAGGCTTCAAAGGGAGGCAGAGTACAGAGAGGAAGCAGAGGCAGGATGGACTCCGGGGCAGGGGTGGGAGGCCAGTTGTCAGAAGGCCGGAGCCCTTGTTTGCCGCTGCTGCACCCACCTGACATTGGGCCTTCTGACAACCGGGGAAGGGAGAGGCTGAACTGCTTCCTGGATCCTGCTCTTACGGATAGCTGGGCAGGTTAGTCCCCTGGGGAAGATCCAGGGCTGGGGGGGGGCGGGCTCAGAGTCAGAGCTCCCAGGTATTTTGTCTCTGTGGGGCTGGAAGAGCTTTAAAAATTCCTAAGTGCCACTGCTATAGCAGCAGGGCCTGGCAACCAGATGGCAGGCAGCTTTTCCCAGCCTGGCCTTCAGGCTATGCCTCGGACCGCCTATGCACAGGACCACAGGTGTCCTTTCCTCCGAGGCAAGCACAGTCTTCATGATGCACACAGAGGGGGTTCCACTCCGGGAGAGGTCAAGGGAGCCCTCTCTGTGCGGGGGTTTTTGCTTCCCGTGCAAAGCAGGAGATCGCTTGGCCTGGCCCCTTCTGTTCCGCCAGTGGGGATGGAGCTGACCACGCGTCCTTCGGCCCCACGGACGCTCGGGGAGGGTCAGGCAGTTACCTCCTTGGTTTGGAAGGGCTGACCTAGTGAGGCGGTCCTGGCCTCTCCTGGGGCGGGGGGGCAGGGAGCCTCCCTTGCACAGCAAGTTGCCAGGATCAGATCGTCCCTTCTGAGAGGTGAGAGGGAGCCACACCCCAAGGGCACCGCTGGAGACGACACAGACAGGAGCGGTGCAGCGGAAGCTCCCTGCCCATCCCGAGAGGAACATTTTCACCCCTGGGCAGGAGAGCCCCGTTCAGAGGAGCAGCGAAGGGCTATCACTCTTCACCTGCCTCTTAACGGCTTTTCCTCCAGGGCAGAGATTCAGCCGTTTGCTTGGGCTGGGTGCTAAGCCCACTTGGGCTCAGCTAGCCAACCTCTCTTCCTGTGCCAGGACACCTGGGTTCTCTGGGCAGGTCTCAATGAGTTAGAGCAGGGTGGGCTGAGCGTGGGGATTCCTGGGTTCTTCAGAAGCAAGGTGGGGCCTAGCAGGTTAGGGCAGGAGCCTGAACTCCGACACTGGATGCCAGTCTCTGTGCAACTCCTTTTCTGACATGCCCTGCACGATGCAGGGAAAGAGACAACTTCAGAACGTTCTGGGCCACAAATAAAGAAAGATGGCACGTTCCTGTCCTGGGCAGACCCTCCCTGTGGAGATGCCTGGGGGGCTGCTCAGACTGGAAAGAAGCCAGCCCGAAGCCTGGAGGGCTACTTACAAGGAAGCCATTTGCAAAGCGCTCTGGGGGGATGTGCACCCCCCCCCATATATGGGCATGCCTCAAACCACAGCACTTGCAGATGAAACTCCCCCCTTCACAAGGGACTTGCCCGCCCGCCCACCCCTGGAAACTCTAGTGTGCTGATCCCAAGACCAGGCAAGAGCATGTCAAAACCCCTGAGAACCTCCTCCCTTCTGTGAGGGGTGGAGCACTGGCAGCTGTGTGGTCCAGCCCTCAAGGGTAAGAAGCGTTTGTGCAAAGCCTGCTGCTCATGTCCCGCTGCCGGGGGCAGCCAAATCCATCTGTGGAGACCCAGCCCAGCCATTAAACCCTGATTTATTGCTTCATGTTCCTGTTTACTTTCCCAGGTGGAGATGGGGCATGTGAAAATGGAGATTAGAGAATCAACTGGCAGCATCCTGCTCCAATCCACCCAAGGCAACAGGTAACCTGGTTCGCAGGGCTGGGGCACACCGGCTTCATTTTGTGCCCCTTTCCCTGAGACTGGCAAAATTCAGTGCAGCTGCTGCAACCCTTAGAGAACATGGCGAGGGCACTGGGGATTCTGCTTTGTAGAAGTCCATTTTGTAGCACAGGCACCGAGAAGGAACGAGGGGGGTGCAGCAGGAGCAGCAAGCAAGCAAGCAAGCAGACGCAAGGGAGGGCTTCTCTTGAGGCAGGATCTGGGCCAGCCTCCAGCTCCAACAGCTCAGAGCAAAGGACTCGGTGAGCCGCTTTTGGTTCAGGGGCAGGCACGGTAACCTGTGTGCTCTCGTGGAGCCTGGAGCTGCCAAGGCGCTGGTTTCCCTCCACCTGCCCAAGGCCTGCTAGTAGAAAAAGGAACAGTTCCAATCCACTCAAGCTGGGACCAGCACCAAAGAGGGAGGGGCCATTTTCCCCGTGTGAAGAAGCCTAAGGCTGTGAAGGTGGTGGAAGACGCCAGAGGACTTCTGCTTCTCGTCCGAGTAGTCGCCCGAGCTCCCAACCACGCCCAGAACCCTCCCAGGTTCAACTTCCCTCCCTTTATCACCAACTAACCTCCCCCGCCCCGTGTTCATGTGGCTCCATGGCATGCCCCACCCCTAGAACCCCACTTGCCGGTGAGACCGACTTCCCAAAGCCCATTCTAAGTAGACCTGCACGGCTGCACCTTTACAGATCCCCCCCCCCCCAAACCCTATTTTTTGCCCCCAGGATCATCCATAAGATGTTCTACTAACCAAAGGTACAGACACCTGCCCTTTGATCACATCCACAGCCAAGCCCCCGTTTGCGTCTTCTGATTCAGCCACTGGCCCAAAGCACGGCGAGTGAGGGCCACAAGGCAGCAGAAGGGCGTTCTCCGCGAGTGCCCCGCAACGGCACCATCCACCCCGCCGAAGGCTCTTCCTGGCCATCCTGTATCTGTGTGTGGCTTCGAGCTCCGGGAGCCACTTAAGCATCGTGTCACATATGTGGAGCAAGTTGCCCCCCCCGTCTCTTGACCTAAGAACAAGTGAGGGTCTTGGCTGAGTGAGGATTTGAAACGGGGTCCCCCCCCACCCCTCAAGCCCAAATGCTACCGCAGCACCCAAGTTCTCTTCTGGATTGGCTTTTGGTGACCAAGGAAAGCCAGAACGGTGTGCAGGGGAAGCCGTCCCATTCGCGGACGGACGTGTGTTGATTTAAGGTTGCTTGGCCTTTGCTTACTTCGGCAGAGGCCAGCCCCCTCCTGTTCAGCATCGTTCTCGCCAGTGGCATCTCAGGCCAATGTGACCTCCCTGCTCCCCAGATGGCGCCCACAGTATCTCCTCACAGGGGTGATTCCCTGTCCCACCACAGCGCCCAGCCCCCCACCGCTCAGCAGGTCGGAGTGATTTATGCAGTCAGCAGAAATGATTCTCCTGGGCTGCACATCAGGCCCCGGATGGAGGACTGCAGGTGTGAATGCTTCCAGCTGAAGCTTCCTGAAGAAGGCAGTCAGGAATGCACGGGAGAAGGTTTGGTCTGGCTGTTGTTACACAAAAACCACCTTCTGCCCTTACCCAGATTCTTCAGAGCAAAAGGAGGAGACAGACAAGTGCTTCTTTTCAGTGATTGTATTGAATATTGCAATATGGGCACCCAGCTTTCAAAGGAGCCACGAGTACCAAAGGACGCAACGCTTACAAGCAGTTTTAGACATTTTTCTAGTACAAAAGGAACTACCTGCTGAACTATTTGCAATGGGTCCTTTACATACATCTGATCTCTACAGTTCTTTCAATTGGCTACTTCTCAGTTCTCTAACTAGTCTCGCGATCAATGTAACCTTTTCATTCCCCTTATTTGGTCACTACCTATTGCTGACTCTGAATTTCTCACTTCTTGCTGACTTCCAAACCTTAGGATCATACAGGGAGTGACTGCGCTCCTCTTGTATCCTTTTCTTCCTTCTCATGAGACAAACAGCCTAAAGAATGCGGCCTTATCTTAAGTTCCCGAAGCCACTGAGAAAAGAGAAACATTTTCGGCCTTAGTTATGTTGTTCTGAAGCAACATTCAGCAAAGATGGAACAGTGAGAGAGAGAAAGGGGGGGGGGGGTTGCAAGCACTATTAATTCATTTGAAGAATATGTATATGAAAGAATGAAAGTTTATAAACCCTTGTAATAAAAGAGGACTATTAAAAATCTTTACACTGTCTTAGTCGCAGCCTATTTTGTCTGTGTGCAAGGGAGGGGTTTTTTTTGGGGGGGGGGAGGTGTATGTTTGAACATTTCCTCATAACCCCCTCCTTGAGCAGTATAACTGAGGGGAAGTGTTGGCACCTAAACCAAGGGCCTCTTCTGCGTGACCGTGCCGGGCCGCTGCTCCAAACTCATCCACCCCCCCCCCCCCAGCACTGCAGCGCCCTCATCGGCCCGAGCCGCCCCACGCACAGGACGACCGACACAAGCGAGGAGTGAAGGAGACGGGAGACGGGGGCCTTTCAGTGCCTCTGACCCAGGAGCCCTGCTGGCCTTTCCGGTCCCCTCCCCGCCTCGCCCAGAGCGGTGGCAGGGGAGGGAGGCCTTCGAGTGCGAGGCCCGCCCAGGGTCTCTTCCCCTTGTATCTGCGGCCGCCTCTCCCCAGGTGTTCCCCAGAGGGTGCTCCCACCAGCTGAGCCAAACTCGCTGGGAGGCTCGCCTGGCCTCGACCAGAGCAGGGCCTTTTCAGTCCCGGCACCCACCACTCCCTGCCCGCTGAGATCCGGGCCAACACGATCCATTCTCCTTCCCCTTCCCCAGGCATACGGCTGAGGCTGGGCTCCGATGGGCCTTCTTGCCGGCCGCCCGCCCGCCCCTTCCCCACGTGCTGGACCGTGGCCAGCCCTCCTCACCTCCCAGCCACAGAAACGCTTTTAGGGACGTTTTATGGGGGCTGACAGCCGTTCTTACTACGTAATTGTATGTTTATTACGGATTTAAAAGGAAATTTTTAACGTAAAGCTGAACGCTCTTGTTATCTGCTCTGAGCCCGCTGGCGGGGAGAGCGGGCGGGGAGTTAAATATACGAAGACAAGTAGGGTAAAAAACATCTGATTTTGCGGCGCCCGCCCGAGCAAGGGCCGAGCGAAGCCGCATCGCGTAAGGCGCCCACGTGGCTCCCCCCCCACGCCCCGCTCAGGACCACGTGACAGAAAAGCCAGCTTAGTCCCGCCTCGCACGTGACTCACCCGCTGTAGGTTCCTCATCACATCTCCCGGCTCGGGGGAGGGGTCCGCTGAAAGGGGCGTGGCCATACGCGTGACTTCCGGATAAGAAGACGGGGCGGGGCGTGCTCGGGTCCGACCTTGCGCGGCCGTTAGAAAACGGGAGCGCGCCGTACAGCCCTGTCAGACGGTTCCGCCCAAGGGTTGCCGGGAAAGGTGCGCGTGAAGGCGCTGGAGCGCAGGCGCTTTACTCGCATAGCCTTTTCCTTAGTAGCCGGTCGGTTTCGCGAGGCGCGATGGGAAATGTAGTCCATCCCTTCAAGGGGCTGAGGGACAAAAGCGCGCTAGGAAACGACGGCAGGAGGGCCGGGGCGCGGGAGGGGGGGCGCTCCGGTGGGCCTGCTGCAGCCGGTTCGCCGCTTGCCCTGGGACTCGCGATCGCTCGCCGCGTTGTGGCGGAGTAACACACGTTGCTGCGCGACAAGCGTCTGCCCCAGCCTCCTTGCAAGGGTGGCAATGAGTAGGGCGGCGGGAAGGCGTCACGCGGCGCGATCAAGAACGGCAGGGGCGCCGCCGGTGCGCGCCGCTCTGCCTGTTAGCCTCAAGGGATGGTCGTCATCCCGGCGACTGAGTGGCAGCGCTTGCCTGGGCAGGGGCGGCGGGAAAACCGCCCCGCCGCGCCCCGGTCCTCCTGCGGGGATCTCCGCGGACAGCCCGGAGGCTCGTTTGCGTCGCCAGCTTGATCTCTGCACCAAGGGCGGCTTCTTGCCGCTCAAACCGCGGCCCGCCTCGCCTTCCTGGGCGGAGCAGACTCCTTGCTGAAAAGGGTCTTTCTTTCTCTGTGGTCCGTTCCTTCCTCGCTTCCGTTTTAAAAGCTTCCAGGCAGCAAACCAAACGACACGGCCAGGGGGAGCGGGAGAAAAGGCGCCGAAGGACGCGCCCCCCCCCCCAAACCCCCAACCCCAAACAGGAGGGCCAGCCTGGCGAGTATCGAGGCCGCACCTTTGCAAGATGAAGACCGCGGGTCGGACGCACCGTTGGGGGGGCCTTTGCCCACTGCTTGCCCTGCGTTCCTCGCTTTGGCTCGAGATCTGCATGTTTCAAAAAGCAGCACAGTTGCTTGCAGCCAAAGGCAGCAGAAATTAAAATTGGCCCAAGTGTCAGTGATGTACAAATTATTTTAAACTGGAAGCACGGCAGAGTAACGGGCTTTCTTACATCCCATCTGCTTTCACCCTGGTTTGGAACTGAGTATTTAGCATCTCACAGGAACGAAAGGAAAAAGGATAAGGGGGAAACGGCAGAAAACCCAATGGAAGCAGCCACCGCCTCCCCGGTGGAGGAGCAGTTCAAGCAGAGGAGGAAGCCCCAGGGGCTGCAATTGAAAGAAGGCATCTTGTGGGCAGCAGAGACAAGACAGACCTGTGAACAAAAAGGGGCTATGAAGGAAGCTCGTCCCACCTGCGTGCAATTCATGATATCCCGCAGGAAGGGGTAACTGGACTGATACCGAGAGACCTTGGTCCACAAAGACAGAGGGGGCTTCTGATATTGACAACAATGTAATCTCTGACAGATTTCTGGGAGAAGATAATCATGCCTGAGGCCACAGCCTATCGGCTGTGTCAGTTAACGCCCTGCAAATTAAAAACCCTCATCTTGCATTTTCCCTAGAACTCCAGAGGAGACCCTGGGGTGCTCAAGTGGAGGAGACACAAGCAGTGGGGTGGGGGCGGGGGCGGGGGCCTCAGGCTGCTAATGTGCGCCACATAAAAGGCTGTGGTGGTTTGTTCTGATTTCCATTTATTGACCATTAGCATTAAACTCCCCAAACCGCTCCCTTTCACTCCATGTGCCACAGAGCCCTTTCTGGTCCAAAGGCCTCAGCGCTGCATTTCAGGAGCTGTCTGCACTGCTTTCGTGCGAAGATCTCTCCTGTTTCCTTCTCTCCAGCGCAATCTGTGACAGCTGATCCCGGATGGTGCTGAGGACTGCCAAGACATCCATCAGAAAGGCCTCTTCCAACCTGATGTCTGGCTCTGAGCTCTGAGCTCCCTGTGAGTGGAAGCACAAACGTCCAGTTTGGTGTAGTGGTTAAGAGCACAGGATAGGGTTGCTAGATCCCTCGGCAGGAGCCTGGGAACCTGACCCTTACTCTGCCTTGTCCTGGGTCTTTTTCTTTGCGCATGTGCACCGCACGCACACGCTCCCAGCTTGCATGACGACGTCACTTCCGTGATGTGATGTCATCACACGGGTCAAAGGTGGCTGTGCAGGGCAAAGGGCGCTCCCCTGTGCTCCCCGAGCAGCACAGTTCGGCCCAAAACGGGCCCGTTGTGGGGCGTGATTCGGGCCACTGTGGCCACGGGAGTGTGTGCCACTCCCCCGGGGTGTGTGTGTACTGCATCACTGGGGGGGTGCCCTGGGGAGCATGCCACCCACCAACCAAGTAATAACAACATTCAATTTATATACTGCCCTTCAGGATGCTTAACACTCACTCAGAGCGGTTTACAAAGTATGTTGTTATCCCCACAACAAAACACCCTGTGAGGTGGGTGGGGCTGAGAGAACTAGAAGCTGTGACTAACCCAAGGTCACCCAGCTGGCTTCAAGTGGAGGAGTGGGGAATCAAACCCGGTTTTCCAGATTAGAGTCCTGCGCTCTTAACCACTATACCAAACTGGCTCTCCCAGTAAGAGGGAAGGGTGGGAGGAGGGGATCCCTTGCCCTGGGAAGGGGAATGGCAGTACAAGGGCAGGACTCTAATCTGGAGAACCGGGTTTGATTCCCCACTCCTCCACTTGAAGCCAGCTGGGTGACCTTGGATCAGTCACAGCTCTCTCAGAGCTCTCTCAGCCCCACCCACCTCGCAGGGTGATTGATGTTGTGGGGATAATAACAACATACTTTGTAAACAGCTCTGACTGGGTGTTCAGTCATCCTGAAGGGCGGTACATAAATCGAATGCTGCTGCTGTTGCTGCTGTTGCTACAAAGGTTCATGGGGGCAGCAGGTGTCCCCCCTACTGTACAGAGACTGGTAAGCCAAGAAGACCTTTGGGCCAGGAGTCAGAAATTAAAGGACTCCGCCCTGGAAGGTATAAAATGATAAAGGAGACAAGATCGCTGAACAACTGCGGGGCACCTCTGTCTTTCCACCAAGGCAGAATCTGAGCTGCAATCTAGCCACAGAGCCTATTTTTCAGTGTCAGGGACCAGACCTTGGGGCTATCAATGGGCCCCTGAGCATGTGCAGAATGCCTTTCCTTCAGCACCCAGTAACTCAACCATAGCTAGGATTCAGAGAACAAGCCTGAGGGAAGTTTGGGTGGGTAGCTGTGCTGGTCTGCAGTAGAACAGCAGGATTTGAGTCCAGGGGCACCACAGAGACCAACAAGATTTTCATAGGGCAAGAGCTCCCTTCTTCCGTCAAAGAAGGTCCAAAGGTCTGAAGAAGGGAGCTCCAACTCTCGAGAGCTTGCCCTATGAAAATCTGGTCCGTCTCTGTGGTGCCCCTGGACTCAAGTTCGAGCCTGAGGAAGTGGCCTGTTTCAGATGGACTTGAGTAAGGCCAGAACCGAGGGGTTGAAATTAAATCAAAAGAGTTTTCAGCTAAACATGAGGAAGAACTTCCTGACAGTCAGAGCGGTCCCTCAGTGGTGGAACAGGCTTCCTCGGGAGGTGGTGGGCTCTCCTTCTTGGGAGGTTTTCAAACAGAGGCTAGATGGCCATCTGACAGCAAAGCCGATTCTGTGAACCCGGGCAGATCATGAGGGGGAGGGCAGGGAGGGTTGCATCAGGGCTTAGTTCTCGTGGCCCTTTTTTACACGTCCAGGGTAATGCCGATTGCCACTTGGGGATCAGGCAGCAATTTTCTCCAGGCCAGTTTGGCCAGGAATCCTGGAGGGTTTTTTGCCATCCTCTGGGCATGTAGCAGGGGTCACCGGGGGGGGGGTATGGGAGGGTATTTATTTTATTTGTTTAAATTTGTATTCCGCCCTCCCCGCACCAGCAGCCTCAGGGCGGATCACATAGACATTAAAATTACAAGCACAATTTAAAACATAATAAATACAATATAAATATTTAAAAACAAACAAGCAGCACAAACAATTCATTAATCAATTTCCAACGGTCACTGAAAAATAATTAAAGGAGACTTCTTTTTTGGAGGTGGATGTTCTAATAGGGGGGCCCTGTTCTACCCTATTTTGGCTGGTGGGGGTAGGGTTGCCAGCTCCAAGTTGGGAAATTCCTGGAGATCTGGGGGGAGAAATCTGGAGAAAGTGGGGTTTGGGGAGGGAAAGGACCTTGGCATGGCATAATTCCAGAGAGTCCACCCCCCAAAGTAGCCATTTTCTCCAGGTGAACTGATCTCTGTGGCCTGGAGACCAGTTGTAATTCCAGGATATCTCCAGCCACTACCTGGAGGGTGGCAACCCTAGGTGGGGGCCCTACCCAGCATCAACCAAACGCCTGGTGGGACAGCTCTGTCTTGCAGGCCCAGCGGAAGGATAACAGATCCCACCAGGCCCTGGTCTCCTGAGACAGAGCGTTCCACCAGGTTGGAGCCAGGACCGAAAAGGCCCTGGCTCTGGTCAACGCTAGGCGGGCCTCCCTGGGGCCAGGGAACATTAGTAGCTGTTTATCATTAGATCGAAGCGCTCTCAGGGGCACACATGGGGAGAGGCAGTCCCAAAGATACGCAGGTCCCAGTCCACATAGCCCTCTATAGGTTAATACCAAAACCTTGAATTTGATTCAGTAGTTGTGAATTTCCTGCATTGTGCAGGAGTTGGACTAGATAAGCCAGTTTGGTGTAGTGGTTAAGAGTGATGGGACGCTAATCTGGAGAGCCGGGTTCGATTCCCCGTTCCTCCACTCGAAGCCAGCTGGGTGACCTTGGGCTAGTCACGGCTCTCTCAGAGCTCTCTCAGCCCCCCCCCACCTCACAGGGTGTTTTGTTGTGGGGATAATAATAACATGCTTTGTAAACCGCTCTGAGTGGGCGTTAAGTTGTCCTGAAGGGCGGGATATAAATCGAATGTTGTTGTTGTTATTGTGACCCTGGAGGTCCCTTCCAACTCTGTGATTCTGTGATCCTCTGGCTTGTAGGTTTTCCTTTAAAAGTTACAATCCCAAACTCTGCCCTTCCATTCCCACTGGCACAAAGAATCCTGCAGGTGTGTAAGACAAAAGAAGCAGGTGCGTGACCTGTCTTTAAACACACACACACACACACACCCTTCCTCACAGCCAAACACTCGGGGTAGAGGATAGATGAGGTTCCACATGGAAAATGGCTTAAACAGTTGGGTCTGGCCTTGTCTCCAGGAGGAAACGACAGAAGATGAACAAGCACACAAATGTCTCCAGCCTGCCTCTAACCACAGGCCAATTTGACCATCCCGATTGGCAGACATCAGACTAAAGACAAAGAGTACTTCTGTAGACAAAGTAAATTAACCCACAGGCTGCATTGCCAGAGGAAGTGGTGGTGGTTGCCAGCATAAATAGTTTATAAGAAGCACTGAAGAGAGACGGAGCCTTCCAGCAAAGCGGAGAAGCAAAAAGCCCAGCCCGTCTCTCGAGAGGCAAGGTAGGAATGGGTCAGCCCGTGGCTGGCCAAGGAGTTTGTCTTGCTCACCTCTTGCCCCCTGAAACACAGGGCATAAACAGCTACAGAGCCAGAGAGGGCCAAAAGCAGGGGCCACAGCAGTAGTGGGAAGGGGCAGTCCCTGTCCCAAGAGTCAAACTTGTGCCTTCTGTCCCAACAAGAGCCGGGGAACTTCTGCCTCTCTCTCAGCACAGGCTCTTCTCTGAACCTTTGCGGCTGGGCTTGATTCACTGACAGCATTGCCAGCAACAGCAAAGGGAAGGCACACAGCACCATGGTGTCCCCCAGCATCTGGGGAGCTAGGTGGTTGCTAGGTTACCAGACACACACTGTGAACGCCTGAAGCTTCCATGCAGCGGCATGGCCAGAGCAGTGGAAGATGGACTCCCAGCAGCAGAGCAGCCCCAGGGCCAGAGTATTGTGGGCCGAAGTCCCTGGCTTAGGTCTTCCAATCCTGAATTTGCACCGCCTGCTGGCTAGCAAGGCACTACCAGGCTCACTGGGACTCCGCTCCTCTCAGCCCCAGCTCCCCAGCTGTATTGTGAGGATAATAATAAAACTAACTTGTTCACCGCTCTGGGTAGGCCACTAATCTGTCTAGAAGAGTGGTATATAAGCACAATTATTATTATTTATTATTATTCTGGCAGAGCTGCCCAAAGAGCTCCCAAGCTGGCAGTCCTGTGTCCTCTTAATCCTGTTTCCTTGAGCAGACTCGGGGGACAGGTGGAGCTCGCCCTCTCCTTCATCACCATATTTGGAGTGAGGCCGGGATTTTCTCGCGAGCCAGACGGGACAGGAACACTGGCAGGCAACAGCCGGCCTTGTCTTGCTCAGCTGGGCTGCCTGGAGTGATTTTCCTTGCTGGGTGCTTCAGTTGGGACCCTGTGACTCTCGCAGCCATGGTGGCTGCAACCGTTTGGGGGAGTCGGCTGATGCGCCATGTAGCTAGCTTCTCTTCAGTGGCTGCGGTTCTACTGTGTGCCCTGCCCGGTGGCATCTGTTCAGAACAAGCCGTGACAACGGATTACAGAGGTGCATTCAGGATCTCCTATTGCAAGAAGTGTGAGTGGGGGAACTTGTGGGAGCTTTGCCAAACCCTTATCGAGCCGGGAGTGGCCTACAACACACCAAACAGGGTCCCTTTCATTCCAGCTGGGGGTGGGGGTGGGGGTGGGGCAGCCCAGTGGCACTGTTTGTCCCAGTCCTGCAGGAACACTGTGATCTTGCTGAGGGAGAGGGCAGGAGGTGCCGAACAATAGGCCTTGCCGCTCCTCTGGGGCATCGGCACACGTGCCTGGATGTTGATGCTGGAATCCCTCCTTTCTCCAGCACAGGGAGGGGTGGGGCTGGAAAGCAGCCACCTATTTGGGGATCCAGATGTCGCTCCTGTGTGTCCGAAAACCATCTTCCTCAAGAAAATTCAGTGGATTTGGGCTGCCCAGGGTGAAGAGCTGACTGATTGCTGTCTGGGGAGGGAGGCAGTTCCTCCCACGCATTGGCCAAAGGCCTGTTATGGCCAGCAAGCCCTCCCCCGTTGCCCTGGCACTACCGGCAACTAGGGGAGGGGGCACTTGAATCATGGCCACTTTTGCCTTGTCGTGGGTGTTTGTGGACTGCGTGGCGCATGATCCCTCCACACTCTGCCAGAAGCTGGTATTAAAAGCCACATGTAATAGTTACAGCAAAGCACCTCTTCGCCATCCCTTCCCGCTCCACCCTGCTCTCCTGAAACAAAGAGAAAACATCATAAAGGGTGACAGGAGTGATTTTGCACTTTAATATCCTGAAATACTGAAAAAAAGTGTCCAATATAAAATTATTGCCAGCTCCATCCCACCCCAGCCCGCACTCCTTGCCCCCGTTTCCAGCAGAGTCTGGAAAACAAGCCGCCCGTCTTCCATTTCAATGAAATGACTACAGAAGGACCCCAGCTGGTGGCGGCGGCAGATCTGGCCAGTTTGGGGCTTCTGAGGACCAGCCCAGCCAGTGGAGAGAGCTTCGGGGGAGCAGCTCTGGTGGTCTGCCGTAGAAAAGCAAGACTCGGAGTCCAGAAGCACCTTAAAGAACAACGAGGAGTTTTCCGTGGTATAAACTTGAGAGTCAGATAATCTGCTAAAGGGAGCTTGACTCTCAAAGGCTGATATCCTAGAAATCTTGTTGGTCTTTTAAGGTCCTACTAGATGGAGACCTTTTCCAGTCAGTGAAAGACCCCTACTCTTCACCCCCACTCCTTGCTATTAATTGTGTCTTTGGCAAAAGATCCCACTCCCTTTCCAGAGCTGGGGAACAAAACCAAGAAGTTTGGATTCGACCCCCTGAAGGCACAAGTTCTCCCCTTGCCCCCCCCCAAAGGCTGGCTTCACACGCTTACGCACGCACACATGCTCCAGCTGCCCACCCCATTCACATCTGCGGGAATCCGTGTCTCGTGACCATCCCTTCGTTTCGATCGCACCCCCCTCCTGGCCACGCAGGTTCACGCAGTGCCACTGGGCGGGGGCTTGGCCGCGTGGCGCTGAGCCTGGAAGCGAGCGAGCTGCTCGGGGCTGGCCAGGGAGCGCAGCAGGGCGTTCTCCTGCTCCAGCAAGGCATTGCGCTCCGACAGCTCCTTGATCTGCTCTCGCAGCACCTCCACCTCCTCCCGCACCGCAAACATCAAGTGGCTCTTCACCAGGTCCTAGACAGGAGCAGGCAGAACAGAGGCACCGTGAGCAAGGGTGGCTCCCCGGGAGGAGCGCTCCCTCCCTGCCTGCCCCCAGCTGCTCTCATTCCAGTTGGCAAGGCGTGTTCACCCCTTCAGAGGGACCCTGTCCTGGGTGCTGGCGTGGAAAAAGAGACGGCAGCTGAGGGCACAGTTTGCGCTAGCAGGGACCCAGACCCCCAGCAGCGGCCCTCCGGTGCCTTCCCCCCTCGGCCTCCCATCACCCCAGGCTCCTCCCACCGTTGAGCAAACCCTGAATAAGAGGGGCGTTAATGAACGTGCCCCTGAGCACATGCACAGAGACTCACTTTCACAGCTGCCAAAGGGGTTATTGGAGCACGAGGGGATTGTGCAGCTGGGCAAATTGGAGTCAGTGATGCCAGCCTCTTTAAACGAAACCAGAAAGGTGGGGGTGGGGGGGGGCAACTGAAAGTTCTTCTGCCCGAGGACTGGGGATTATCACAAAAAATACCTACAGCCACGGCTGATGACACTCAAAAAGAGCTGAAGCTACTCTTTTGGGCACACGGGGTGGGGTGGGGGGGGCACTCCCCTGCTTGGTCCCTTGACTCACCATGGCTTGTTCAATCTTGTTGTCTATGGCAATCATGCTGCTGCTTGTTCCGCTGTGAGACAGAGATGGACAGAGGCATTAAGAGACAGAGGAATCCGCCGTCCCAGCCATGCTGGGCTTTCCTGAACCCCCGTGGAGGCTTAACCCTCAACCATGCAAATACTTGGGTACCCACAGTAAGAACGTGTTAGGCAGTCCTCCAGAAACCAACTTCCACATTTCATTTATTTATTCCACAACTGCCAAACTGAATTATTCAACAGGGCTTTTTTACACAGGTAGGAAGGATGCACTAGAAGAAAATGGTTCAGAAAGCAGCTTTGGTAAAGGGGCAGGGGCTGTAAACTGTACCACGGTACACTTGTCTGTTGTGGTAGTCATGCTCTCACTAGGTAACCTCTGTCAACATGTCCGACTGAATTGCTTATGCTTGTCTCAGCACTGCATTCAGATTTAGGCTCGTTTTCCATGTATCTCCTATCCAAACTGTATTGCATTATTTATTGACGGTCCCAGTCATCGATCATAATCGGCTACACCGTGTGATGTGCCTTGCGTCTCAGTGAAAGAGGCAGACTAGAATGATAAGTAAATATGCTGCCACTTCAAATGCTGTCTCAAAATAATTCACAATGTAAAAAATGTAATAAAATCAGAAAAACCATCACTATAAAATTATCAATGCTAAACATTAAAATCAGCCATAAAATAAGCCAAGAGCCTGCTAGAAGCTTAACCTCTCCACAAACTGACATCCAGCCCTGCCCATGGCTCACAAACTTGTTTGTCACAACGTATTAATGCGAGATAGAAAAGAGTTCAGTAGCACCTTTAAGAATAACCAACTTTATTGTAGTATAAGCTTTCGAGAACCACAGCTCTCTTCGTCAGATGCAACTTTATTGCAGCATAAGCTTTCAAGAACCACAGCTCTCTTCATCAGATGCATCATGCATCTGACGAAGAGAGCTGTGGTTCTCAAAAGCTTATGCTACAATAAAGTTGGTTGGTCTTAAAGGTGCCACTGGACTCTGTTTTGCAACTACAGACTAACGTGGCTAACTTCTCTGGATCTATTAATGCAAGAGGGGTCTTTAAACATATGCACAGCATCTTTCCATTACCACTGAATAACACGTATCTCAGATTAGCAGAGAGAGGTTCCAAACTCAGGTGTGACACCCCCACCCCCACCCCGCAAATCTGAGCCACCTTGGGTACGGAGAAAGATAGGGTTAGCTACAGCCCCTTGCCTTTTACACATGAAGAATTAGGCACCTGCCCCATTGTTCCCCTCACAAAAACCAACCCTGCGTGGTGGGTTAGGCTGAGCGTGTGATGGGCCAAGGTTGCCCAGCAAGCTTCTATGGCAGGGTGAGGAATCGAACGTGGGCCTCTCTGACCCTAGGCAGACATTCTAGCTGCTATACGGCCCTGGGCTTGTGGGCAGGCCACCTTATTACACTCTCTGCAGCTTCCAAAACTATTGGGCTTGTGGTCTGCAGGACTGCAATTCACAGGAAACAAACGCAGAGTCCTTGTGGGGGACGCGGCACAAACTGTGCTACTCTGGATCCTGGCCTTTCCTTCTGTGCCACCCTCCAGTCTGAGTTACCCAGAAGTTTCCCCCTATAATGGGGGCTTGTCTTGCTGGGCTGGCTCAGAACAAAAGTCTATTTCCACTCCTAGCCAGTCAGACTTCCAGAGGAGCCCACAATCCCTTTGGGGATATCCCCTCTGAACGTCGTGCGTTCTTGCCCCACGGTCCTCATAATCATTCTGCAGGGTTGACTAGGCGGCCAGACGGAGCCACTCAGCCCAGCAACATCGTGGCAGAACGGGGTGCTGGGCCCAGGTCCCCCCAGTCTGAGCCCAGCTCTCTTGCCCCAGTCCCAAGCCCACATCTGCAAACATCCTCTCTCACACCCCCGTGCACCCTTTCCCTCTCCCCCCAAAGTCCTACTCACTACCTGTGTAGGACGAGCAGGAGAGAGACGAGAGTTTTGTCAACCTCTTTTTTCTGGCCACCGAGCTTCCTGTGGCATCTTGGGGTATCCCTTGGCCTAGTCCGAGCAGGGGATGAGTCCCGAGAAAGGGCTGGGGAAGTGCAGCCACGTTGCCTGTGGCGATGGGGGTCCCCTGAATCGGGGAGTAAGCAGCACCCACAGCCTCGAGACTCCCAGTGGGTCTCATAAGCATTCACCATGGACTTGACAGACATTCCTTGGTGATCCAGTGACATGACAGCTCCTTGCTGGTCCCAGTGCAGCCCCTTTCTGAGGACTTTCTTCTTCTGGTTCGTGGCCTCTGCACTCCTTTGGTATCTTTTGGGCTTTGACTCTGCTATTGCCTCAACTCCAGATCCACAGATGATCTTCCACTGTGAGCCCCAGATCCCCTGTAATCCACTGGAATCCTTTCCTTTCCAGTCCTGTAATTTCTCTCTCCCTGGAGAAGCGTGGCCTGCTGAACGACAAGTGGGCCTCTGCTTCTGCGTCGAGACCCTATGTGATCCGGGCGCCTGCTCTACCACACCTTTCCTCCGAGACGACTTGGGCGCTGCAGAGTATGGCAGAGGCAGGAGCCCTGGAGGAAACCTCGCAGGATTTGAGCCCCTGGGAAAGCAGCTCCTGCCCCAAGTCCCAGCAAAACGCTCAGAGGGACGGGGTGGGCACTCTGCTCCACAGATGCCAGGCCAGGCAGGGCTCCCTGGCTCAGCATAAATAGCCATCTCTGTGCCTGGCGCTCAGCCCCCTCTCATTCACTCCCATTGGCCAAGTCCATGTGCTGTGCCCCCCCCACTCAAGGGAGGGGAGCCAACCACTGTATTGGGACACCAGCTGCGCCAGCATACTGGAAACTCCCCCATCAGAGCTCACCCACAAAAGTGCAGGCAAAAGCCCCTAGAAAGAAAGGGGCTGCAACAACGGACTGGAGGGCCTACAACAGTATTTGCTCCCCCCACGCCCATTCTTGGCTCTGATGCAGCAGGGAGGGGGGCACAAAGGGGCCTTTCTATGCCTGCCACCCTCTGTTTACACCATTCCCACCCAGGGGGTGGGGATATTACTATGGAAACTGGGCAGGGAGCCCAAAGTGTTACATAACCCAGCGCCAGGCACTCATTGGTGGGAATGGAACCCCGGGATCCAGCCCCAGGTGGGGAAAGAAGCTGTGTTGAGACTGGAGGGCTCCTCCGAAACAGAGGGCTGCGGCCTGTCTGGGAAAGGGGCCACCCAGATTGTTTGTGGCATAGCCTGGGCCAGGGGCTCTGGGTGTGAAAAGCCAGCTTTGCCCCCCCCCCCGCCCCCCATCTTCTCAGGATAGTTGGTGACTCCTGACGTTCGTGCATCTCACAGGCTGCTGACCTGGAGTGTGGGTGGAGGGAGCAAGAGCCAAGTCCCAGCTGACCTTGCGCCCCTCTACCACTGGCCAGTCTTCCAGGATGTGGCCCCTTCCCACCTCTGCAAGAGCACAGTGGGTGGGATGTGCGGAGTATGCAGGGAGGCTTCCCCTCCCCCTTCCCCAGCCTTGGAGATGCCAAGCCAAGAGCTTCTCGCTTGCTTTCTTTGGGGATGAGTGCTCTGTGTTTCACGAATACACAACGTGTCAAGCTTAGCTTGTTGAACAAGAAGGCTGGCATTTCTTAGCGGATTGCCTGCTCTCTCTCACACACACACCCCAGCCAGGGAATGGGGCAGGCCAGAAGTCTAACCAATCACAGGGCCCGGTTTGGTTATTTGGCAGAGGAGATCTTCTACTTTGATGGACACTCTGGTTCATTTCAAGATTTGAGTGGGACCCCAGGAACCTGTTCCAGGGACAGGACTCGGCTCTGAGCATCTGCCAAGTAAACACACCTTGGATTTGGAAGCAGAACTGAGGAAGCCGAACGGCAGCCTCAGCCCTGGCTCAGCCTTTCCCGGCAAAGATCTCTGACTAAGGCAGAGACTTGCCTGCTCAAATGAGAGTCGTGCTCGCTCACACCTGCGCACCTGAACGTTCCTTTCTGTCCTTCCGGGGACTGCATGCTTCTCGTGCCTTCAGGACACGGAGGACGGTACCTGGGTGGGGTGAGGATGTGCCCCACCAGGCTCTCAGGTACCCCAGGGGTTAACCACACACCTGGGGACTGGTTGGGGTGGGGGTCAGTGGGGCATGACTGTGTGAGTTTAAGAACCAGCCCAGCTGGTTTGCCTGTGACAGCAAAAGGGAGCCTCCTTTGCCCTAGGGCACAGGTTCAGAGCAGCTGGCATGAAGGAGCGCCAAGGCAGACATGGAGTCCTGCATGCTGGCATTCGCACTGCCACTCGGCCCTGGCTCACAGCACACACACACACACCCCATATCCCGTGCTGGGCCTGTCTTCCACTGCTGTAGCGCTGTGCCAAGATCACTCCGCAGGGCTGACCTGGGAAGGGCCCCCTGCTGGAAGTGCCCCCCTCCCTCCCCCTCCCCTGCCATCCACCCCCCTGTCCTCACTGGCTACTCAGTTCTGGCCGCCTGGCAGCAACTGCGTAAACACCACTAAGAATAGCCCAGTCAAATCCCGGGAAGAATGTGGTGGGTGCCGGCTTGGGCCAGCCTTCTCTTCTGCGGGGGGGGCGGGGGGGGGCGGGGTGAGACCCCACTCTCGCTAGATCAAAAAGAGTCCAGTAGCACCTTTAAGACTAACCAATTTTATTATAGCATAAGCTTTCGAGAATCAAGTTCTCTTCCAAAGTTCAAGTTCTCGAAAGCTTATGCTATAATAAAATTGGTTAGTCTTAAAGGTGCTACTGGACTCTTTTTGATTTTGCTACTACAGACTAACACGGCTAACTCCTCTGGATCTACTCTCGCTAGAGGATCCCTGAGGAGGAGAGGTTAGCGGGCTGCTGAGTGATGGGGGGGTTGGCAAGGCTGCAAATAGCATGACTGCGAGGGGAAAGGAAGAGAAACTCCCCCCCCCATTCCTCTAGAAAGGAGTTTGAGAGAATGTTGGAAGGAGATGGACAGGGAGGCAGAAGAGGCTACCGTGGTGAGTGTGAAAATGAGCAGCACACGCCCTGTATCCAAACCTGCCAGTGCAGATAGGCTGGGGGGATGATCTGGGGGGGGGGCAATCACCACAGGTCAAGGAATGAGAGTCCGTGTGGCTGCAGTGGCTGCAGTGCTGCAGCCCTGGCTTTGGAGCCCTGCACTGCCCCGGAAGCTGGCTGGGTGACCTTGGGGCCAGCTGTCCTCTGAAACTTTCTAAAAAAAACAAGCCTCTCTTCCTACCTGATATGGCCGCTGTGAGGATAAAAAGGGGACCGAAGAATCATGAGCTCGTGATGAAAAGGTGGCAAATGGATAGAAACGGTGGGGGCAACGCAGCAGGAGTGCCAAAGCCAGTTGGCAAAGGAGCGGAGGGCAAAGGTCAGAGGGGCTGCAAGCACAGAACGCGCTCCTGCGCAAGCCACTGCTTGTAGGCCTGTGAGGGGCGCTCTGGCATGCCAAGGGGAGAGTCCTGGCCTCAAAAACGCAACACAAAGTTCCTTGCACAACTCCCGCCCGCCCGCCCGCCCGCCCGAGGTCTTCTGCTGGGCTTTCCCCCCAAGGCCCCTTCGTCTTTCGCCGGTTTTGACTCTGTGTCCTTAAGGATGGCCTCCAAACGCCCTCCTCATAACACCTTTCTAGAGGAAGCACTCAACCCACGGGGAGGCAGGACGGACTTCCCCAGGAGCAGAGCAGGACGTCACGGGACCCGTCATGCAGCCGGCACCCCAGGGATCCCTGGCCTCAGTAACCTGCCCGCCCGCCAGTGGCCCTTTGCACCCTTCCCAAGAACACGCCCCACGAGTCCATGAGCCAGCAGGTACCAGGCCTTTTCCAGGGGCCTCCCAGGCCTTCTTCCTGCTCGCCCCAGCCTCCCCTTCTGCAACAGGCAGAGCCTCCCAGCAAACGCAGGGCCACAAAGGAGAGGGCCCAGCCGGCGGCAGTGAAGGAAGAAGGCTCCGTGGCCCAGGGCAGCCACCAAAGCCAGAAATGCGCCTCCTCCGCTGAGGGAGGCGAGGGAAGGAAGGAGCAGAGCCAGCCCAGGGTCAGAGAGGGTCGCATGTGGAACAGAACGCTTCACGCCCGCCTGGAGCCTGGCAAGACGGAAAGAGGCTGGTGGCGCTGAAGCTCTGCACGTCTCACCTACCTGAGAGGCAGGCACCAGCCTCTGCCCACGGAAGCCCCGAGGCTCCGCTTTCAGGGGACAGGCAGGGCTCGGGAACGCTACAGAGCTCATCGCCTCCCCTCCCCCACCCCTAAATTCCAAACTCACAACCCCTCCCCCATGACACCAGCTCACGACATTTTTCACAGAGAAAAGCCACAAAGGCGAGTAAAGGCAGCCAAACATCTCCAGGGCCAATGCACAGAGACGGGCCTGTTCCAGTCACAAGGTGGTTTGGAGAGGGGAGCCCAGGGCCCTGTTCTTTACCCGCCCCCCGCCCCCACAAGCTGTTACATCACTGCGGAGTCTCTGAATACTTTTCCTCTTTCCTGTCGCCAGGATGGTGACACCCCCCACCCCAGCCCCACCCCCACCCCACCCCACTCAGATGAATCTGCTCCCGCCAATTCCACTTCCGTCCCCGTTTCCTTCCTCTTGAAGAAATTCAGAGACTTCCCCATCAGCAGAAGTTTGTTGCCAGGCCTGCTCTGGAGTAAGAGGTGTTCTTGCTCACACACGTGGAGCGTGCAGCCCCCTTGGCAGAGCCAGGAACCCCCACCCCCACCCCCAAGGGGAAATGGCTTCCAGCCCCCAGACACGGATGGACCTTTCTCTTGATTGCCTGGCCCTACGTGCCTGCCAGCATCCCAGGGAAGCGGCACTCGAACCCCTGCCCAGCAGGGCAGGGACAGAGGCACCCCCTGTGGGGAGGGGACAGGCAGGGCCTGCCAGGGGAGCTGGTCAGCCATTCGGCCTTGCTTGCCTCCTCCCCAGTCTGCCCGGCTCCCTCGGCAGTTCTTCCCCAAGGAACTGGCATGTGGCAGAAGAGGCGCCCCCACACCTACCTATCGTCGTCGCTGTCATGGGCAACTCCCATACCAAACATGGAGCGTGCCAAGCTGAAGCGGGCAACACCGAAGGGGTCTGAGGTCCTCCGGCTGGGACTGGCATCTCGGAAGAGGGGGGGAGCTGGGGAGGAGGGTCGTGAGCGGGACTCTCTGGGCAGGACCTGCAGGGTGAGAAAGAGCTCAGCCTCTGCCCCTCAGGAGGGCCCCAGGATGGGCCCCCGTGTCTGTTCTGATAGCCAGCGCCAAGGCAAGCAAGAAGCCCCCACCCAGGCCTAGAATGGGACTACACTGCCCCCCGCCCCCCGGGCCCCACCCAGGGGAGCCAGACTGTGGTCTGTGGCCATGCAGAGGAGAGGAACCGGGTCAAGGGGTGTTTCCTCCGCCAAGCACAGAGGGCAGGCCAGGAGAAGACAAGGAACTGCTGTGTGTTCTGGCCAGAGAGGACAGGGACGGGCTTCTCAGGAGAACAAGGCTGCAAGCAGCCCCCTCGCCCCTCCCCTCCCCTGCCCCATTCCCTTCCAAGGGGCTTGCTCCAGAAAAACCCAGGTGTCCGTCCCCTCCCTCGCTCAGCCCCCCCCATCATCAATGGCTCCTTGTTCTGTCACAGAGGGAGGGGTACAACGGCTGTAACCCCCACAGCCAGCAAAAGCCGGTTGAGCAGGATGCACTGTGGCTGCCACCTCAGTTGAGGCTGGGGCAGGCTGCCAAAATCCATCCCCCCCCCACACACACCCCCAAACGGGCCAATGCCTCCATGGCCCCCTCTCCACCTCCCTGAGCATGGCCAGCCCTGGGCTGTGCGTTTCCAGTAGGGGAGGGGCAGCTGCCAAGGCCGCCCTCTGGAGTTGGGGCCCCTCTGTGCATTAGAGGAGAGAGGAGCAGTCCCAGCCCCAGGAACCCCCAGCCAGCCCCTACCCTACCACTGAAGGGTTGTGGAGGCCTTGAGCCACCTGGTCCAGCTCCGTTCTCCACAGATGTGTTAAGGGTGCTGTGGTCAAGAGTACAGTGAGGGCAAGAACGGACACACGCTAAGACGATTCGCATTAACGGGAGCCATTTCAAGTAGCTGGGTGTTCCACAGGAGCACAAAAATCATTTTGGGGCACTGAAAGTTTCAGCCCCCCCACAATGGTCTTGGCTTCTGTCCCTCAGTCTCTCAGCACCTAACGTAGAAGCATAGAGACTTGGATGACCAGGGCAGACGGGAGCTTTCAAAGGATCGTTTCCCCCCCCCCCTCCAAAGCTCTCACCTTGCACCGCTCCTCCGTCTCTCTCTGGATCAGCTGGGAGACATTCTTGGGAAGCAAATGTTCTTCCACCACCAAGGCTGGGAGGGTGCCAGGTGGGGTTTGGTCACCCGACTCTTTGGTGCTGTCCCCAGGAGCTGGTGGTCGGGTTTCAACCACTGCGAGGGAGCTGTGGAGGGACACGGGACTGGAAGGAGTCCTGTTGGGGTGGACAAGCACAGGCAAGCCCCCACCCAGGGAGCGGGCCTGGTGGCCAGAGGGGCCAGGGGTGGGCAGGACCAGCTGGGATGGCAAGTAGGGACCCCGGCGTGGTGGCTGTGGACTGTATGGGCTCACTGGCTTTGCCAAGAGTCCGGCCACTTCCAGGCGGGAATCCAGAGACTGGGGGTGCCGTGCCGAGTCCACAAACCGCCCCACGAGGTGCTGATCCACTTCCTGGTCGTAGAAATCCCGGCATGTCCAGCGACCGCGTTTGTACGGCTCTCCCGAGCCCTGATCCAATTTGACCACACGGAACCGAGAGCCAGCCACTACTCCAGGCCCCTGGAAGGAGGGGGGTGCCCCTGGGGAGCTGGGGGCCGAGGGCCCGTTTGGGGGCACAGGGCCCTCCGAGGCCCTGGGGCTGTCCCCTTCTCCAGCATCGGCTTCCTCAGTGGCGGCCAGGCCCCGACTTGCTGGGGGGCCAGCGGGCCCCTTGGCCTCTCCGCCCAGCGAAGCCTCTTTGTGCTGGTAATCCGAGGTGACGCTGGTGATCTGGAAGCCGCTCTTCTTCTTGCCCCCACTCATGGCGGCAGCTGGCAGAGGGGCAAGCGGCCAGCCGTGCTAAGGAGACCGCGGAACCGCCCGCCACCGCGCCATGGCCAGGCCAGCGTCAGAGAGGAGGGGCGAGAGCTGCCAGCCGACCGGACCGAGGACATGCCAGTCCCCTCCGACAAGAGCCGAGCCGAGCGGGGGTCCCGCGGGCGGGTGGGCGACCTCCGGCGGGCCCTACGCCTGGGCGCCTGCCCCCATCCTCCGCGGCTCTGGCCACGGCTCAGGGGGCTGCGCCGGGGGGCATCGCGGGCAAGAAGGGCGCAGAGCTGCTCGGAGCCGACCGGGGAAGGGCTGCCGCCTCGGCCCTGCGCCCCGCCCGCGTCCCCGGGGCTGCCGCCGCCGCCGCCGCCGCCGCCGCTCGCCTTCGCCTGTTGACAAGCCCCAGCAGCGGCAGCAGCGGCAGCAGCACCAGGAAGTCCGGCCCCCTCCCAGCCAGCTGACTGCCCCCCCTCCCGCAGCTGGGGCCCGTCCGGGGAGCGCGCAGCCCTCGCCGGCGCCGCCCAGGCCCGCCTCCCCCGCGAAGGGAAGGGAAGGCCCCCGCCCGCGAGTCCCCCAGGCCCCCGCCGGGCTCGCCTCCCCGCCACGCCCCTCCCGACCACGCGCGCTCGGCTGGGGGGAGGCGCGGCCCAGCCCACGGGCGCCTCGGTCGGGCCAGGCGGGGCCGCTCCCTCGGGCCTCCCAGGCTCCTGGGCACGCGAATTACGTGTCGCGCCGCGCGGCAGTTTCGCGCCCCTCCTTGCATCAAGCGGCTCCCCCGCATCGGCGCCCGGAAGGACTAGGGACCGCCGGGCCGGGCCAGGCCGGGAGACGGACTCTCCGACTCTGCCCCTAAGGAAGCAGCCCGAGCGCGCTCCGCAGGCGCCAGTCCTCGGCACGGCACGACCCTTTCCGCGGGCGTCCCAGGCCGTGCCGAGCTCCCGACGGCCGCGCGATTCCAGGTTCCCGGCGCCAAAGGGCGGCCCCAGCTGGCCCCCGGCGCCACGGGCCGCCTGGCCGGGCTTGCCCGGCTCTCAGCCGCAAGACCGGGTCGTTGCCACGAAACAGGCGCAGCTCCCTGGAGAGGCTGCGAGGAGGCCCAGGCTGGAGGCTGCGGCGAGCCGAGCCGAGGGAAGCCGGGCTGCTCCCGGCGACCCTCGGCGGGCCTGCCCCGGTGGCGATGTGGGGCGCGCTGGGTGCTCTTCGGGACCGGCCGAGTCCTCGCATCACAGGCCGCTGGCGCCCCCCGCTGGCCGAGCCCCGCATTGCCTCCGCGGCTCCGCAGCCTCGTCGCCCAGCCACGCGCGGCTGCGACCGGCAGGTGGCGCCGCGGCCCCTTCTCGGGGAGCTCTCTCCCGCCGGCCGGTGCTGATTTCGGGCCGCGGCGTCCTGGGACCGGCAGCTCGGCCGGCCTGGATAACCCGCGGGTGGCCAGCGAGCCCCGCCGTCCCACGTTGTAGGTGCTCGGCGGCGGCGTTCTTTCCACAGCGCTTCCGCGAGGTTTCCGAGCGAAGGTCCGGCGGGCAACAGAGCCATCGCCCCACGCCGGGCGCGCAACCCGCGGCGCCACGAGGGACTCTGCCCCCGCCCCTAAACACAGCCCCGCGCCCCGCGCCCCCGGCACTGGGCTGGGCAGGCTGGCTGCTCCTGGACATGGAGGCTCCCTTCAGCGCCCACTAAGGGAACCTGTTGAAAGCCCTCGGCGCGCCAACGCTCCGCCCGCGGGCAGGGAGGTCCACCTTCCCGGGGCGCCTCGACAGAAGGGCGGGGTCCGGAGGTGCCGGGCGCCCAGGCAGATCCCTTCGCAGACCCCCGCGCCTGCCCGGCAGAGCTCGAAGGCGGGAGGGCTCCAGAGACGCCTCCCAGCTCCCGCCGAGCAGAGGCAGCGGCGGGTGCGCCCGGCGGGCGGGAGGGCGGGCGAGCACCGAGCCAGGCCAGGCCAGCAACGGGAGCCCCGCCGCCCGCCTGTTCCCTCGGCCCGGCCGCGCGGGGCGCCGCGCCCCTCCCTCTCGCTCTCCGTCTCTGGGGCGGAGGGAGGCGCCGCGCCGCTGCGTCAGCCGCGTCCGCGCCGGGGGAGCCCGCCAGCCAGCCAGCCAGCCAGCCAGCGGCCGGCCGGCCGCAGGTAAGCAAGCGGGGCGGCGGCGGCAGGGCCTGCCCTGGCCCCTCCCCTCGCCTCCCCGCCGCTCCCCTCCGGCGGAGTGGTCCTCCCCCAGCCCCGCCCGGTAACGTCGCCGCGGCAACGGGATGATGGGCGCCGCAGGGGCGCGGGCGCGGATGGCGGCGCTGCCAGGTGCGAGGGCCAGCGCGGCGGCGGCGGCGGGGGCTGGGGCGGGGGGCGCGGGCCTCCCCCGCTGAGCCAGGCCTTTCTCTCCCCCAGCCTCATAAGAGACCGCACCCTTCCAGCCAGGCCCGGCCGGCGCGGCATGGAAAGGCGACCCCCGTAGCGCCAGCGCGCCGGACCCTCGCCCGCGGACAAGGTGCGGCCGCGGGATGCCTGGCGCCGCCCAGGGGCCCTGATCCCTCGCCCGGCCCGCCTCTCCGCCGCGAGGCGCAGGGCCGAACCCGAGGGCATGCCTCGCCGCGCCCTCCCCAGATAGCCCCCCCAGCAGGTAGGTCTGGCCGCCGGGAGGGGCCGCCTTGGTCGCGGGGGGGGGCTCCGCTAGGCCCGGGGGCTGCCAGCCGGCCCTCCTGCTGGGCTAGAGGCCTAGGGCCGCCTCTCCCGCCCAGAGGGCCTTGGCTTCAGCAGGGCCCGGGTCGGACTCTGGCCCCGAGGGAGGAACCGCAGCCCAGCAGGAGGCGGTCCCCTCCAAGGCCCGCGCGCTCTGTGCGGGCTCAGAGGCACGAGCCTGCGCTGCGCCCCCCTCCCCGCCCCACACGCGTGCGTTTTGCCCCCCTTCTGTCCCTGACACCGTCTCTCTCCCTCAGCGGCGCCCCCCACCCCCGGGCGCCCCCCTCCCTGCCGCCGTCCAGCTACAGGAAGATGAATGCAAGTCCCCAGGAAGCACTGATCTCCGTATTTCTGCAGTTTGTTGAGGATCAGGGCCACTGGGCCTACAGGGCCCTGAGCCAGACACACCAGCCCCGGGAACAACTGCACAACGAAATGAACCTGCTGTACCGCAAGAGTAAGGTGGAGTGGAAACAGAGTAAGGAGGAGGAGCCCAAGAAGGGGTAAGCAACCGCACAGCCCCTCACTCTCTCCATGGGGCAGGCTGCCTCACCAACAGCTGCTGAGAAGGAAGGCCTCTTAAAGTTGCCCAGCTGTGGGGCAGCAGAGGCACCTCCAGAGGACCCCCCATGAATGTTTTCCCTGGAGGTTTGCTAAAGCCAGAGCTTGAGCCCCTTCAAAGAAGCCATGAGGGTGCACCTCTTGGGTTGGCTTGAAAACATTTTATCACCTTGGCAAGAGCGTGGTTTGCAACTAGATACCAGATCGCACAACTGCTGGGTTGGAATTTGCTCTGTGCTCAGGGGATGGGATAGGTGAAGAGTTCAAGTCACCAGGATTTCATCTGTAGCAATTATTGCAAGGAGAAGATATACTTGGGAATGTGCCACATTGAACCAGGCCCAAAGTAAATCTGAGAAAATAATTCTGAGTTTTAAAATATTTTTAAATGCTTCCCATTGTTGTCAAGCAAGTAACCTTAAAAGGCTGCTAATGATGAGTTTGGCTTTTTTCAGTGGGCTTGAGGCCACCTTCTTGCAAGGCCAGTCTTGACAGGCCTGTTTTGATCCTTCTGATCTAGACAACTGTTCAGTTCTTATGGAGAGTGAGGATCCTGAGAGGGCCATTTGAGGGAGGGAGGGAGGGAGGGAGGCTTTTGGTAGCAGGAAATGTGATTGTTCTGGATAGAGAGAGCAAGGGCTGGGATGGGCATCTTGGCTGCATGGTGATTTTGACTGCCTGCTACAAAGGTTGCAGACATCACACACTGTCCAGACAGTGCTGGGGAGGAGCCAGTGGTTGTGCATTATGGTGGCACCAGTGACACTGGGAAATGTGGTTTTGTGGCCTTGGAGAAAAAATTTAGGTTACTAGGTGGAAGGCCAAAGGCCAGGACCTCCAGTGCGGCATTCTCAGAATTGCTACCTGATCCATGCTCGAGGCCAGCTAGACAGGCAAAGCTTAGGGGTCTTGATGCATGGATGAAAAAGTGGTGCTGGGAGGAAGAGTTTAGATTTGTGAGGCACTGGGGAACTTTCTGGGACAGGCTGGACCTGTACAAAAGAAACAAGCTTCACTTGGGTCAAAAGGGAACCAGGCTGCTGGCACTCAATATCAAAAAGGTGACAAAAGAACTCTTAAACTAACGCCTGGGGGAAAGCTGACAGGAGCTGGGGAGCCTCTAGTTCAGGTAAATTTTTAGGAAAATATTAGTGGCTGTGGCTAGAACTTGAAAATGGGAATAGAGCAGTAAAGGAAGGCCATGTGAGGAAACCAAAAGGCCGAGGAGGGCAGTGGTGGAAATGAGGGAAATCTCCCAGCTAAGACTGGGGAGTTATTGATGCTAAATGACGATGCAGACGCAGTGGGAGTTTCAGGGACGTGGTAGAATGGGGGAAACCAGTGGGGCGTGGTTATCGCTGGATACAGGAATGGGAGGAATGAGTTGGGTGGTGTTGCTCTATATAGCAAATATATCTCTGAGAATCAAATAAGCTAGAAAGCATTAGGGGAAGAAACTCCTCCGTGGAATCGCTCTGAGTGGAGATAACAGACCCAAGCGGGGGGAACTATCATGCGCTTGATCACGACCATGAGGCAGCTCTTGAGACGGAGATGGAAATAAGAGAGAGAACCAAAGTGGGAAATGTAATACCCTCACACGGGCTGGGCAAATATGTGTTCAGGTCACGCCTCAAAAACAGAGTTTCTAGATACCAGAGCAACAGGTCACAGAGCCAGCCAGAGGGGCAGCAACTCTGGACTTGGTTCTGAGTGGGGCTCAAGACCTGGTGAGAGATGTAGACGTTGCACCAGTTGGGAGCACTGACCACCGTGCTGTTGCGTGCAGCATTCTTGTCGATGGAAAGCTGCCCCTAAAGTCTCAAACAATCACTTTTGACTTTTAAAAAAAGCAACTTTGCTGAAATGAGAGGACTATTCAGAAGGAAGTTAAAAGAGAGAGAATTAAGAAAGAATTAAAATGAAGAAATAGAATTAGAAAATTAAGAGCGTTCAAAGATGCCTAGAAACCATTTAAAATCACATTAAATGAGGCACAGACAAAATGTATACCTCAGCTCAGAAAAGGTACCACCAAGTCTTAAAGAATGATGACTTAGATAACAGCTCATGTCAAGGAAGCCATCAAATGCAAAAAGGTTTAATTCAAAAAGTGGATGGTCTCACTGGAGGAGGCGAACAGAGAAGAGGGCGGGTTCTGGCAAATCAAATGTGAATTGACAATAAGGTGCGCAAAAAGAGAATTTGAGAAGCAGAATGCAAAAACTGAAAAGAACACACTTCTTCAAATATATTGGGAGTGGGAAAGTAGTGAGGGAGGTGGATGATAAATTAACGAAAGGATTCTGTAAGGAAGATGGGGAGACGGCAGAAAAACGGACTGGATTCTTTGTATGTTTTCACTGTGCAAAATGTCGGGCATGCACCCATGCTGGAACTGTTGCTTTTGGGAAGGGGGCTGAAGAACTGGGACAAACTGAGGTGATGAGAGAAAAGAGTCTAGGACTATTGGGCAAAATGCATACGAATGAGGGCCAGGTGGCATACCTCAGAAGGCTTGTAAGGAACTCAGATGCTAAATTGTTGATCTACTTACTAGCATATAGCAAAAGTCCAGTAGCACCTTTAAGACTAACCAACTTTATTGAGGCATAAGTTTTCGAGAACCACAGCTCTCTGATGAAGAGAAGAACATTTGACAAAGAGAGATGTGGTTCTCAAAAGCTTATACCTCAATAAAGTTGGTTAGTCTTATAGGCGCTACTGGGATTTTTACCATTTTGCAGCTACAGACTAACACGGCTAACTCCTCTGGATCTATTACTAGTATATGTAACTTGTGCTAAAATCAGTCTCCGAGTCAGATGACAAGAAAGTAGCAAACGTCACACTGATTTTGAAAAAGGGGTCCAGAAGGGATCCAGAGAATTATAGGCTAGTTTATCTGATGTCTATTTCCAGTAAACTAGGAGTAACTGTTACTAAAGAGAGAATTTATTAAGCACAGTGAAGAACAAAGTGATCAGGGAAAATCAGCCTGGCTTCTGGCAAAGGGAGATCCAGCAACAGTCAGCCTTTGGAGTTCTTTGAGCAAGCTAACCATCACGTGAATAAGGGTGATGAGGTAAACATCATATACTTTTATTATTATTATTAATTTATTGTCCCACCTTTGTCACTGTGATCCAAAGTGGATTACACAGCAAAAGTGAAAATGCAATAAGATCAACAGCTGGGACATTCACTCAGCAAAGTACAACGAACAACTGTTAGGACATTCAATGAAAGAGAGTCAGTAGGGCACGGAAGCAGAAATTGGAAAGCAAGCATAAAGCTGAGCACAGGGGTGAAATCTTTTTGAAACAAAGTGCAACTAATTTACATGGCGTGTTTGGCAGCATGGAACCTCCCTAGAAGGCACACGTGCACATCAGCAGACAGCACCCAACAGAGCAGCGTACAGCCCCTGTTCCTACCAAGGCATCTTCCTGGGCTACTTCTCAGGCCACAGCCCTAGGAAGCCTTTCTGAATAATTCAGTTTTGCATAATTTGCAGAAAGCCAGGAGAGAGAGAGCTTTCCTGACCCCCTCAGGCAAGCCATTCCATAAGGTGGGGGCTACCACAGAGAAAGCACATATGTGGGCAGCTGTCGATTTTGCCCAACTTCAGGGTGGTATCTGCAGAAGGCCCTGTCCAGATGAGCAGAGCTGCCATGGCGGAACGTAGGGGGAGAGGTTCCAAAAGGCTTTTGAAGAGGTACTTCACCAAAGGCTCCTCCTGAGTAAGCATAGCAGCTGTAGGATAAGAGGACAGATTCTCTTATGGATTAAAAATTGGATACACGGCAGGAAGCAGAAAACAGAATAAATGGACAATTCTCACAATGGGAGGAAGTGAGCAACAGAGTTCCACGAGGATCAGTATTGGGACCAGTGCTATTTCATGTGTCCATACATGATTTGGAATTGGGAGAGAGCAGCGTAGTGGCCAAGTTTGCAGGCTGGTGTAAATGAAGGCAGGTTGTGAAGAGCCACAGGAGGAATGCTCTAACTTCGGTGAGTGGGCGTAATTGTGGCAAATGAAACTCAATGTTGGTAAGCGCAAGGTGATGCACATTAGAACAAAAAAATCCCAACTTTAAATATATGCTGATGATGTCTTCACAGGCTGAGATTGAAAGAGATCTTGGTGTTGGTAGTGGATATGATGAAACCCATGTAAATGAGTGGTGAAGAAGACAAATACCGTGCTGGAGACGAGTAGAGAAGGGATTGAAAATAAAACGGCCAATATTATTTAGATCTATGATGCAGCCTCATCTGGAATACAGTGTGCAGTTTTGGTCATCATATCTCAAAAAGGATATTGCAAAGTGGGAAAAAGCACAGAAGGGGACAACCAAAATGAGGAAGGGGTTGGAGCACTTCTATGAGGAAACATTGGAGAGACTAGGAATTTTTAGTTTATAAAAATACAGTTAAGGGGCAACATAACAGAATCTTATAAAATTATGTATGGGGAGGTGAAAGTAACGTGAGAGAGCTTCCGAGTCCTGGGGCAGCCCCTGCTGGTGTTCTGTGGCACTGCAGCTCGCTCACTGTCACCTGCTTGGGGTGCTGAGAGGGCAGAGGGGAGGTGTGGGTCTGCGGAAGGAGGGCCCCGTGCCCCCGCCTGAGGCACATGCCCAGGGATGGCTCTGCCTTTTCCAGAGCCCAGTGCCGTGCAGCTGAACTCCCTTGGCTGGCCACCCGGACTTGCCGCCTTCTTGTCCCCCCCTCTCAAGCCCTCTCCCTCCACAGACCATGTGTTTCAGGGCGCTCCGTCTCCTCCACGCAGATGTCATTGGACACACCTGCTCTGGTGGGGGTGAGTCTTTTCTAAATAGCCGCTGGTATTTTCAAACACTTTCCCCAAGGACAGGTGAGCACAGCCCACAGAACGCCCTGGGTGCCTTTCCCTGACTGGTGGGCCACAACCCCAGAAGCCCACCCCATGGGGCTGAGAGACACAGGAAACGACTCTCTCTTTGGAGAGATTGAAAATGGGGTGGGAGTCACGATGCCTTCCCTCCTGTGAGTTGGACGGGAACAGCTCTTTGTGGCTGAAACTTGAGAGATGCTGGGGATGAAGCGCCCCTCTGCCCTGGAAACCATCCTCCTAAACCTAGGTTCACGGGGTGTGTGTGTGTGTGTGGCGCACAGCACTTTCCTGTTAGCATTTCCCATTTTCCAGAGTCAACCCCTGGCATAGAAAACAGATTCTAGGGCTAAACCCCACTGAGTGCAGACTCAAACCCAAGCCTGGCTGGCTTCAGTGTGAGGTGGAGAGTACTGGCAAAGAGAAAGCTAGGCAGCCGGCGCTGCAAGGGAGTAGCTTGCCTGGCTTGCCTGGCCTCTGGCTGCAGCCTGTTGGCCTATTCCGACCACTCTCTGTGTCCCACTTTCCATTGGGAACATTATAGAAGGTTTTACCCTTAGCTGGCTGGCTTCTGGCAACTGTGACTGAGAAAACAAGGCTAGCAATTGTTTGATCAAGCCTGACTTCTTAAGTTGCAGGTTGCAAGAAGCCACGATTAGGTCATTACAAACAGGGGACTCTGCACAAATAATGAAACCGTTTCTGACCGAGAGAGCTGGGGACTTGATGCCACTAAAAAGAAGCTGGTTAAAGGAAGTTCCCTCCACACCCACAGCGGTCTGCCCCAGAAGGCCAGCAGTGGCATGGGGTTCCCAGGAGAGCTGCCAGCCCAGGCCTCCGAGGGGAGGGGAGAAGCTGCTAGCCAAGAAAGCCCAAAGACCAGAGAATCTGATGACAGCACAGAGGTGTACCTCGAGGGGAGCAAGGAGAAAGATCTCAGCAGCCCGCGAAGGAAGGGACCCGCAGCCTCTCCGGGGATCCTGCCCTGTTGTTTGTGTCCTTAGGAAGCCCTTCTGAATGCTTGGCTGAGCCTTGTGTGCTCCTCTAGCTTGAAGTTTTTATTTTTGGCCCCTTACTTTGAGGATTGGTCTCTGATATTCCACGCACCCAAATCCTCTTTGGCTTTATGTACTCGCCACCACAGGCTTCTCCTGGTCCTGGGCAACTTCCTGCTTAAACAGGCAGATGGTGGAGCATTAAACGCCACTCTGAGGTCGGGACCCTCTCCTTCCCCATGGGCTTTATGCCCGAACCACTATCCTTTGGTTTTCTCACAGCCTGCGGATGTCCCTGAGCCCCCAAATGCTAGCCAATGCCGAGTTGGAGGTGTCTGACAAGGGGGGAAGGTCACTGGGCCTTGTGACCCCCTTCGCTAGAGGCAGGGCTGGTGGGCAGAGTCTTGGGCTGGGCTCCTGGCAGGTAACTTCTTCCCGGATGGCCCTTTCTCCTGCCCCCAACCCGAACAGGCCAGTGAGTATTGCTTCTCCCTCCCTGGTTTGCAGTAAGGGAAGAGTTAAGACACCAGCAGGCGGTGGATGCCTGGTTCCTGCAGGTCACCCAGATGCAGTTTCCATGGAAACGGCTGGGCCACCCGCCAATATCCTGCTGCATCCTCATGTGTTTGGTACCCAGGCCCTGACACTCCAGTGAATGAAACCTGGGGATGTTGCCAGGAAAGGAGGACGTGGGAAGGGAAGAGTGGTGTGGTGAGCTAACGGGGGGGGGGCGGGGGGGAGGCATGGGTGTATGTAGGGGTGGTGCTGTGGAAATCTTCAGGCAAGTCAAATTTAGAGTGTTTGGGGGGCTGTTGTGGGGCCAGCTGTGCTGAGACATATTTTTAGAAACCGCATCATGTTGAAATCCAGACAAGAGCCCTGTGCCACTCCAAAGCTGTCTACTCTCTCTCTCACACCTGTGAACCAGTCTGGACCTGTTGCTGCTTGGCACCTACAGTGGGAGCCGTTGTGAGCCTAGGTTCTCTGAACAGGGTGGGCATGAGTCAAGGGCCCCGAGGAGGTCCCTGCTTGGGTGGGCATAGGTGTGGGTGTGAGGGAGGCAGGCCAAAGCCACATGGGAGGGAAGGGGCCTCTCCCCCTTCTTGGCCAGGCCTGCGGGCAGCTCCCTCCTTCCCTGGCCGTGAACACCTGCCACCGGCTACACTCTGGTCTGAGGTGGGCAGTGGAATCCGGTGGTGCCAGGCTGGTTGGGCATTGGCCAGCATCTCTGTCTCAGGGAGCACCTGAGGCCCAGCACCTAGCGTTGATGCGTGCCCCTCTGCTGACATGCCCAGACAGCACAGGGCATGTTGGTTGCCCAGTGGAGCCAGGCGTGGGTGTTTGGTGTGTCTGCTGGGTGGGGAACATATGTGGAGAGGGAAGAGTGCTCTGAGCAGCCACCCCCTTGCCAGGGATGGTTTTACATACTGCAGGGTATTCCTCTGGGGAGACCTGCAGGCAATGAGGGGGGGGGGGAAACGGATCCAGAAGTCCTGGTAACTGGGGGCCATGCCTCTAGGAGAGGTGGGGCCGATGGGCTGGGGGTGAACCATTGTGGGGAGGGACCTTCCTTCTGCCCTGGGTTTGCATGGGCCTTGCTTGGCCTGATTTTTCAAGCCTCCTGGTTCTTGGCACTCTCTGCTGTCACCTGTGCCTCACCCTAAGAACCCAAGAGGTCCAGGAATTACAGAAGCGTCTGGTTATTTCAAGTAACAACACATACACAGGACCCACCATCCTTTGAAATAAAAAGCCTCCGCTTGCCTTTCCAACACAAAGCAAAGAAACTTTGCCTGATGGACAGCCCCTGTGTGTGTGTGTGCTGGGGTGGGTCTTTGCAGGGGGGGGTGAAGTCCTCGGAATTGGGATCTCCCGTATGGGATAGGGATCTCCCTAGGCAATAAACAGGAATCTAGTGGCACCCTGAGGCCCTCCGAGGTCTTATTCCAGCACAAGCTCCTGCAGACTAAAGCCCACTGTGTTGAAATTGAATGCCCACCTGCACCTGCTGCACCCCCCCCTCCCATATGGGCTTTCATCTGTGGCAGCTTCTGCTCCCGTAAAGCCTGGTTAGTCTTTCATGGGCTGCAGGACGACTCCCACTGGGGTTTGCTCCAACAGGCTTACCTCCCCCCCCCCCGGAATGATTCCAAAATGAGGGGCGTTTCCTAACATCTATTGACTTGGTATCCAGTGTGTGAACTGTAAGAGGTGTCTATAAATTCGATGAGTCCCACACACAGTAGTTGCCAGCAGCCGCCAGCCACTCATGCTGGACATCAGGGACTCCAAGGACAAAGAGGAGTGCTGTTGGAAAGTTTGGTCTGCTCCAGTCTGCCCAGTGGAGTCCACAAGTCTTCGAGGCGGGGCAGTGCCTTGCCTGCCCCCCTCGGCTTCTTCAGACGCGCCTTCCGTACTCACCAGCCCTTGCGAGCGGCTCTCTGGCCACCACCAGCAGTGGGCCCCCCTCCCTCCCAGCTTCCCCCCTCCCCGTGACTCTTCCCTCTCTCTTCTTTGCAGTCCGCCCAAGGAGTCTGGTGTGGGGAAGGTGCGGGATGTGGCCTCCTTCCGCCGCCACTTCAGGATGGGGTTCATGACCATGCCGGCCTCGCAGGAGCATGCCCCGCACCCCTGCGCCAGCAGCATGGCCCCCCGCTCCCTCTCCTGCCACTCTGTGGGCAGCGTGGACAGCAGCTCAGGGGATGGGCCGGCTGGATCTCGCAAACCACCTGCCAAGCCCAAGCGGCATCCCAGCACCAAGCTGAGCACGGAGGCCAGGACTGCCTTGGATCCCCTGGGGAGCAAGAAAGGAGGTAAGGGAGGCAGAGTCTTCAGAGCATCCCCACAGGGCCCGAGGGGGGGGGGCAAGCTGGTTACTGGAGTCCCGAGACCCTTTTGAAACACTGCCAGTGCAGAACAAAACATGTCAGACGCTTGGTGGGGGGCATCCCGTTTGCCATTCAAGTGCCACAGAAGGGCATGGGGCAAGGGTAGTGGATGGGCCGTTTTGGACAAACAGAGGCCCTGATACTGCACACTTGCTCCAGGAGAACAGAGTGGGTTGGCACCTTATGCCTCTGTGGGTAGGGAAAGGGACAGAGGCTGGGCTTACTTCTGTCCTGCTTGGAGCCGACACCCTCCTGGGTCTGCTCACCGGGCCAGGAGGGAGGTCCGTGTCGGACCCAGAGGCCAGGACTGCTGGCCATTGCCTAGGTCCACCCACCCAGGATGTGGAGGAGGACCAAGAGCTGTCTCCCAGTCCCTGCTGGTGCCCAACAGACCTGCGTGTTCCCAGGTCAGACCAAGGCGGCTGTCGGTTGTGCTACGCGGGCTCCCTGGGTATAGGGGCCGGTTTCCCCAGATGCCCTCTTCCCTGAGACTGCTCCCGTGGGCTCCCTCTCTTGACCTCCTGCCTGCAGACTGTCTTCTGGATTTCTTTTCCACATTAGGTTCCCAAAAGCCAGGTTCTGAGGGTCGGGAGGTGGGGCGCAAGGTGCCCCCGCAGAAGCCCAAGCGAAGCCCTAACACTCACTTGTCCGTCTCCTTTGATGAGGCCTCCGTGGGCAGGCTCCCTGGCCCTTCTCTGGGTGGGGCGATGCAGCGCTGCGGCCGCACCTTCTCTCACACTCCAGCCAAGGGCTCTGATGCAGAAGAGGACGAGCCAGTGTACATTGAGATGGTGGGAGACATTTTTCGAGGACCTGGGCCCCCCTCTCAGGGGCCCACGGCAGCAGAGGAGGACTCTGATGAGAGCGAAGCCATTTATGAGGAGATGAAGTATCCGCTCCCAGAGGAAGGAGGCGAGTGCCGTCCCAACGGGGCACCAGCCTCCCCACGCCACCGTCCAGCCAAGCGGGAAGCTGCCAAGGCGGTGCCCAGCACCAAAACATCCCCATGTGAGATCCCACCTCCATTCCCCAACCTCTTGCAACACCGCCCCCCTCTGCTGGCCTTTCCGCAGGGCAAGAAGGGATATAAGGGCCCCAGTCCAGAGGGGTCCAAGCTGCCTGTCCCATGCCACGCAAAGGATGCCCCCACTGCTCCAATGACGCCACAAGTTTCCAGCCATCAGCAGAGGGCTGGGGAGGGCACAGCCTTAGGCCCTTCAGGTCGTGCCCGCAGCCACTCCACGCCACTGCCCCCACAGCCTGCTGGACAGAACAAAGCAGAAAAAGAACTTCCCAATTCCCACAGCATGATTTGTCCCCAGGCCAAGCAGACCCCTGTGCCAGCCCCATCAGCTGCCTCCACCCCCTCCATGCTCCCGGTCAAAGAGAAGCCTGCCGTCTCCTACACCATGGTCTACTCCGCTGTCAAGGTCACTACCCACACAGCCCCGGCAGAGCAGAAGGCTGAGGAGGAGATTTCGGTGCTGCACGGCATGCTGCGTGCCCGTCCGTCCACAGTGCCCTCTTGCAGACAGGCACAGCGGGCGTGCACGCTGCCTGATCCACCGCCCCTGGGCATGGTCTGGACTTATCCTGCACCCTGTGTAGGGCTGAAGCGCCCGCCAGCATATGAAAGCATCAAGAATGTGGGCACCAGAGCGTCCTCTGCGGCCAAGATCCAGCTTCAGGACCGGGCATTCACCAGCGTTGCCTGCCCCCACCTCCTGCCTAGCGAAGAGTGTGGCCGCCCAGCGGGAGAGGAGGAGCCGTTCGGATGGGTGCTGCAGAGAAGAATGGGCTACGTGAACCGGAAGGCAAGAGAGACCGAGAGTGAGTGTGGCCTGGCGGGGCTAAGGCACTCTGCTGCAAACAGCGGGGGTGGGGAAGAGAGGTCCAGGGCGCCCTCCCTGGGCTGCTAACTTGCCCCAGGCAGTCTTGCGAAAGACTAGGTGGGGGGGGGGTACTGCCAAACCATTTCACTTGCCGTTTCATCTGCTGGGGCTTTCAATGGAATATAAACTGCAGAGGGGGAGTCAGCTGGAGTTTGGTTTGGTTTGAAGTTGTGATGTTTTTAACTGTGGCTTGTCAGCTGTCTTGAGCAACCATAAATATTTCAATAAATAAAGGGGGGAGGAAACGAAGCTCCTGCTTTCTCTTCTGGGACCCCCGCCTTTAACTGGTGAGGAGAAAAGTCCCTTGGAAAGTGGGCGGGGACGGGGCGGGGGGCTTATCTTTTCATTCCCTGCTTGAGACTGGGAGTACTGCTGCTCCAGGGATGCTTTGCGCAGAGAATAGGTGTCATTTGTAAAAGAAGAGGTGCTGGGGCTGAAGTCTGCTGACGGCTGAACCCGGCCCCCAGCCAGAGTCCCTTCTGTCGGGTTCCAGCTATGTGGTGGCTGGAGCTGGTGCCGGGAAGGAGCTCTGCCCTTGCTTGGAACTCTTTTGCCTTTATCCACATGGTCCAGGGCTCAGCCTGGACTGATCCAGTTCTAAAGGGGTGCCTGTCCCTTCCTTTATCCACATGGTCCAGGGCTCAGCCTGGACTGATCCAGTTCTAAAGGGGTGCCTGTCCCTTTCTTTATCCACATGGTCCAGGGCTCAGCCTGGACTGATCCAGTTTTAAAGGGGTGCCTTTCCCTTCCGTGGAACAGGGTGGGGTCTGCTCTCTGCTGAGCTCTCTTTTTGCACTGGCAGAGGCCCCAGATTGTCCCAAGGCATGGGACGAAAGTGACAGTACTCCTCCCAGGATGGAGAAGGAAGAGAAGGCCGGTCCCGGTCCAATACCCTCTGGTATCCCTGTTCGCACACCAGGGTCTGAAGGTCTTGCTGCCAAGATGCCCGGGGCACGGACAAACCTGCCTGTTCCCTGCCAGACCTTTCCTGCCTGTCACCGGAATGGAGGTGAGGTGGCTGCTGGGCTGGGGGAGGGAGGACAGGACTTGGAAGGGGAAGGGATTTCTGGGTAAGGATCCCCTTGGGAGAAATAGCCTTGGGGCTCTGTGTGTTTGGGGCAAGGGATCCCAGTTTGTTCTTTGGCTGCGGAATTTGTGCCTGATGCAGCTGCAAAGAAGCAGATGACCTTCAAGTGCGGACAGACTGCGGAGAGCAAGGCAGTGTTGCGGAGAGAGAGGGAGAGGGGGGGCAGCTGTTTGCTCCCTTGTTCTTGAGGCTGGATTCAATTTATCTTGGGCTGTTCCTTCGGGTCTGCCCCTCATCTCCCCCTCTCCAGATTGTGCTTTATTGGGGTTTTTTTGGGGTGGGGGGGGGAGGAATGTGCTACTTTGCCAGAGGGATATAGCATACGAGGTCTGTTCCTCCTAGCCCTGTTTCTGTCCCACACGAGTGGCCTGCTTCTGGCAGCCAGTGGCCTCTGGGGCTGGTGGGGGGGGGGCAGGAGGAGGGTGTGGCTGTTATTCAGGAGTGTGTTTCCTGCTTCCCCCTCCCAGATTTCACTGGCAGTTACCTTCTGGGGCGCTCGGCTTCCACCTCTGGCGTTCGGCACGCTGTGATTCACACACAAAGGCCGTGCAGTCATCCCCGGGACCCAGCCAGCCTGGTACGGTGGAATGGAGGGGCTGTGGGGCAGAGTGCCTGGATCCCCTGAGAGGGTGCTGGACCTCGCGGGTTAGGGTGAGGGACTCTGGCAGACAGGCCTGCCTGCCTGTTGGCCTGTGAAAAGCAGGAGCTCAGAACTTCGGCCTCATTCCCTGCCTCCTTGCTGGGTTCAGGTATCGAGCTGCAGAGAAGAGAAGCATGTGGGTGCTGACACTTTAAAAATCCATAAATGTGTCCCCTTTTTATTCAGGGAAAAGGCATCTGGAGGTGAAACAGATACTGTCAAGCGCAGAAGTTATGGATAAAATAGATTTGCTGTGACATTCTCATGTCCAGACTGTGGGGAAGGGGCTCACAGAGTGTGTGCGGCAGCAGACTGTATGATTTCCCCTCAACCTCCCTCCATTTCAGTTTTTGTTAACCACAGCATGGGGGAAACAAATTAACAGTTTTCCCTTCTGTCCTTTCCTCCTGCTCGCACCTCTTGTCAGTCTAGAGGGGGTGAGGGTCTTTTAGGCATGAGTGGAGGGAAAGGGAGCAGTCGTGTAGGCAAAGGTTGTCTTCCCCGCTAACGGTGCCCTTTCCCCCCCCCCAGGCTCTGCAGCAAGCACAGCTGCCAGCTTCTGGGGCCCCCCAGAGCTCCCGCGAGCGGGACGGCAAGCTCCTGGAGGTGATTGAGCGCAAGCGGTGCGTGTGCAAGGAGATCAAAGCGCGGCACCGTCCTGAGCGCAGCCTGTGCAAGCAGGAGAGCATGCCTATCCTGCCCAGTTGGCGGAGGAACACGGAGAACCGCAAGTCCGGGACGCCCCCCTGCCGCCGCCAGCAGACGGTGCTCTGGGACACGGCCATATGACGGCGGGGGGCTGAGCCCCAAGGAACCGGTGCCTTGTGCTAGCCAAGCCGAACATGGCGCAGGGCTAACTGCTGGCAGCGTGGTGCCCTGCCTGTGTGCCCCCTGGCCTAGGACCAGCCAGAGACCTTGGGCTGCTTGGGTGCTGTCCCCTACTGGGCTATGGCAAGAACACGATGGTTGGGGGCAGATGGCTCTTTTGCCAAGATTTGGGATCAGAAAAAGCACTGGAAATGCCAGCTTGGAAAGCCAGCGGCCTCACCTTGAGGACCCCCTGCAGGAGCAGCTGCAGCTCCGTCCCACAGGAAGCTGTGCCTCAGAGCAGAGGCAAGAAGCCCTTGCCCTCACCCCCAAGCCAGCTGCATCTGTGCTGCGACTGACACGCAAGACGATGCCGTCTGTCTTCCTGGGAGGGCAAGGGCAGTTGTGCCCCCACCTTCTGGGCCCAGAGTGAGGGTTCCAATGCCAGGAGTGTTTCTGGGCCCTCACACGGTTTTTCTTCCGTCTCTAAAAATGCCACTGGGGAGGAGGGCAGGGAGAAGAAGAGCAGGCCGTGCACAGCGAAGCTACACCATAGGACTGACTTGTCTCTTCACTGGCATCTGTCTAGTGGGCAGTCTCCATTGGCTTACAAAAAGAAGTAAAATAAACAAATATTTTCTAGCCTGGCAGTGAAATTATGAAATCAGTTTTCTGATCCAGCAAATTGGAGGAGAGGGTACAACCTTTGGTTTGAAAATGCAGTTTTCCAGAAACTTTTCTCATGCCCCATAAAAATGTCAATGTTTTCTCTTGTTGGAAAACTTTGCTTTAGCAAAATCTCATGTTTACATATATAACCTACTATAACATTATTTTTCTTCAGCTTTCCTGCTCTTATCTTTTTCTGGTTCATCGGTCTTACCTTGAATTCCAGAGTCCTGCATTTCAGCGGATCCAGCAGAGTATCTAGACTCAAGGCCCCGGAATGGGTCACGGGCAGGTCTTTCCTTTCCTGCTGACTCTGCTCACTTGGGTCTCCTTACAAATGCCTTTTGAATAATTTATTTATGTTTTCCTGCCTAGAGAAGCAAAATGGCAAGTTAGGAATTTCGTGGAAGATTTCAGAGGAAATGGCACGCTTTGGGGGACCTGTTTGGGTTTCAGCGGCTGTTGGAATTGTGCTGGTGCTCAAAGTCGGGGGGCTCATTTCTTCTCTAGGCATCAGGCAATGATACAAAGTCTGTGTTCTTAACTCCAGCCTGGCTCCTTGCCATGACAAAGCTCCTGGTGCTCTATGGGCACTGCAGACTCCAGGACCGCCCAGGGTGGGTTTTGCTCCTAGCAGCAGGTTAAAACACAGGGTAAAGATCACGGTGGCAACTAGTACTGGACATTGCCATATGCGGCGGGTGGGCTGTGCATTAAATGCCTCCTAGAGAGGTGAGAACCTTGTTCAGACGTTACCCCTTCCCCTTCACGGAGCTAGTCAGTAAGAACACGTGGGGAGCCCTGAAAGGCCTGCTAGCATTCAGAAGGTGGCTGCTATTTGGTAGCCTCCCCCCACCTGACTGCCCAAACCACAGCGCCAACCCTCCGCCCCCTCCGCCAACCCTGCCCTGCCCCTTGGCCTCACTTGCCCCTCTCACCTGCCTCCAAGTCTCTCACGCATTCTCACTTCTTGGAGTATTCCTCCCCAGGAATATTCTTCCCGCTGTGCCTCCCTGGAAGGTGCCCAACACCTCCTCTTACCCTGTCTCTTTAGCCCCACTGCAGAGCTTTGGGACCACACACATTGGTGAAGGGAAAGCCTAGGGGTATTCTTCCAACAGTGTGCCTAGCAGCAGCACCCCGCCCCCAAATCTGGCAGCGTTTTGGTCTGTGTCTTTACAGTCTTATCCTCAACAAACGGTTGCGTGAAATGAGGCTTTCGGAACCGGTCCATGACCACCCCAGCGCCATCCATGCCATCCTCTTGCCCACTTCTGCTTCAGAACGGAGTGCGAATCTATCCGCCACAATTTCCTGTTAGCGTCCACAAGACACGGCTGGACCGCTTGGGGCGTTGGCATGAATTAGGGTTTAAAAAACAGTGTACGGCACCATCAGGGTGAAGGAGAACCCAGTTGGGACTCCTTGGTTTTATGCTCCAACCCCTGATTTAAATATTTCACAAGACTGTCTAGCGTAGCAAGATGATGAAACTGCTTTGCAAAAATATTTATGCTGGGGATTCACGGGAGGGTATTTATATACTGAAAAACAATGAAAAGAAAATAAACCGTCACACTGGGTTGCTCTACTGTGGACTAGTTTCTTACGTGTGATTCTGGGCTTTCTGTTTACAGGCAAGTGCAGAGAACAACAGGAAATCTCTCTTGTTGACTGAGTTTTGCAACAGACAATTGCTAATCTGCACACAACCCCCCACCCCTCTTCATGCCATTGGCAACTGCTGTGACCTTGTAGGACCATGTCAGATTTCGTGTGCGTTCAGGGGTTGATTCTGATGATGGATTCCTGCTCTTCGCAGGGCTGCAGTTCCCCCGACTGGGATGGACTTGGGTGGTTTGCCAGGGATCCCACCGGAGTGCATGTCAGCGCCTTGATGGTCTGTAGCCACTGACGTGGATTTGGGTTTTCAGCGGTATCAAAGGAGTCACTATTGCTGAAGCAGGACAGCCGTAGGTCTGACTGTGCAATCCTAAGCAGAGTGAGACGCTCTTCCACTGACTTACGAGAGCGTAACTCTGCTTAAGACTGCCTCGAAAGTCTCTCATCAGGACCGTTAACAAATCACGTGTCTGCAAATGTTGCGTAAGAATTGCTTAAGCAGAAGCAGACGCAGACCAAACTTCGTTTAGCCGACATCCTTTTTGTAAGAGTGGCCCACCAGGAACAAGCAGGGTGGAAATAGGGTTGCGTTTCCCCTTTCTTTTCTCCATAGCCCCTGATATTTAGAGGTATTCTGCCCCTTTACATGGAAGTCATATTAGGCTATCCTGACCGATAGCTTTTTACAGACTTCCTCCTAACGTCTGCCCAGTTTCTAAAGCCAGATTGAGGCTGATTTAAATATGAAGCTGGCAAAGCAAAAGAACTGACCAGTGCGGCTTCGTGGGTGCCCAGCGCCATCTTTAAACTGGGCTGCCCTGCATGCTTCGTTGCCCTGGCAGCATGACTTCTGCCCCCACGGTGGGCTATTGGTGTGCTCAGGCCCGGTTCCGACAAGACATTGGGCCTGTGTGAAGGCCTGCAGGGAAGCACTTTGTGCAGATGAGTAGGTGTGTGCGTTGTAGCAAAATAAAACAAAAGTACTATGGGGTACCTTAAAAACTAGCTCCCATGTATTTTAATATGAGCATTCCCGAGTCATGTCTCACTTCTTCAGATATGCGAAGGGAAGCTACATACTGGGAATTCTTACGCAATTGCCTTTGGAATCGCCCACTTGGAGACTTCTGACATCCCTGCATGCTGCCAAAGGAGCCACGCCAGCCCCAGCACTGCACAGGGTTCTGGCGAATGCAGGTGGCAAACTGCTCGGCGTGAGCCTCACGCAAGAAAGCTGTCCTCAGAAGGTTCAAGCACTTTGTGCTGGACTAGCCCTCAGGCACTGCCGCTGCTACAGCAGCAGGATCTTGTTCTGGGAGGCCACACAAGCCCAGCAGGACAGAGATAAACTCTGTAGCTCTCAAACTGAACTCACAAGACATCCAGAAGAAGAGTGTGTGAAATTACAGATACACGTTAAAATTTACTATTTTGGCTGTTTACTACCTTGAAGATCTTGAACTGAGTGGAAAGGTGGCATAAAAATGTTTTAAAGCACCACTTTGTATCAAAAGCCCACCAAACCTACCTGCATGCTTCCAGCTACTGCCCGGAATATATAAAACAATCTCTAGTCTACAATCAAGCATTGTGTTACAACTGCATTCGCTCCAATCTCTCAGACAGAAATTGCCACCTGGAGGATATAGAGAAAGAGTTTTTAGGATTACAGCGTCCGCTCAGTACAGCAAAAGAACCCGTCAAGAAGCCAGACCGGTATGCAGAGAAAGGCTGCTAGAAGACAGGCCCAAGGGGGCAAAACCAGAACACCCCTGAGTGTCACCCACAGCTTACAACTTAAACCACTTCAGCATATCAGCAATGGCCTTCAGCTAGGGATGTTTCTCCTTCACAGGCCTTTCCTTCTGGCGATCTATGCACTTAAAACAGCCCCTCACCAACAACCGTGGATCACCCACGCAGCAGACACACAAATCCAGGAACCAAGTCTTGCAACAGGCCTAGATTTTAATTCCCTCCCCCACTTTGTTTATACTCTCTCTCCCCAGTGGGGACCAAAGCAGCTTATATCATTTCCCTCTCCATTTTATCCCCTCAGCAGCCCTGTGAGGTAGGTTAGGCAGAGTGTGTGACTGGCCCATGGTCACCTAATGAGCTTCCTTGGAAGAATGGGGATTTGAAACTGGGTCTTCCTGATACTAGTCTGACCCTCTAACCCACCATACCACACCGTTGTCACCTAGTGCTCTTGAGGTCACAAGGCTGGTCTTGTATTCCTAAGGTTGCTTACTGTGGCTTGGAAATTCTTGGAGATTTGGGGGCGGGGCGGGGGGGGTAGAGCCTGGGGAGGGAGCTCACCTGGGATGCGATGCCATACAGTACGCCCTCTGAAACTGCCGTTTCCTCCTGAGGACTTGTAGTCTGGAGATCAGTTGATAAGAGAACTACTGGCCCCACCTGGAGGTTGGTAAGTCTGTGTACACCTAGAATTGCTAGCTGGGCTCTTCATTCCAGTCACAGCAAGAATGCGGAGTGAAGGCAAGCAGCTCTGCAATGCTAGGAATTCCCTTATCTCTGCAGTAAAAACCATAGCGATTTGGAGATTCCTAGAGCACTGTGACATCACTCCCCCCATTTTTGCTCCTGCTGGAGGGCAGGAGTGGAGCAGGGGCAGGGGAGATTACTACGGCAGGCAGTCTGGTAATCTTATGCACACCTCTGACTTTGGTTGCAGACTGGGCCCCGAGCTCCTTCCATCTTGCTGTCTCCGTGCCAATCTGCAGAGGATAGTGTTGCACACATCTGATGAAGTGTGGCTCAAGCCCACAAAAGAAAGCTTTCTGTTTGTCCTTAATGTGCCACAAAAGTGACTCCATTTTGTCTTGCTCTACTGGGCTAAGATGCCCCATTGGACTTTGAATTCTAATGCTCCGGATGGCAAGCCAGTCGGCCTCTGCCCATCCCACCTGTAAGAGAGGGGAGACAATGCTGGACACAGCTGTTAAGAGAATGAAACAAAATCAATGGCATGAAGTACTTACTGTAAGCTGCGGTATGTGTTTTTAAGCCAGAGGCAGCTGAAGACTCTTGTCAGGAGCCAATCTTTGGCAATGTCAGGGCGAGCCGGTAAGTCAGGACTGAGGAGGGGCTTTTATTGATGACAATGATTTTTTTTATAGAAGAGACTCATGTCAGTGGCCATTGGCAATTTGGCAGGAAAATGCTGTTGGCATTCTCGCACTCCCTCACCCATCAGAGCAAACTTCACAGGGGCTTTGGGGCTCCAGCCTCCTCTGGGATTTCAGGTTGCTAACCAACACTCCTGCTATGAAATAATTGTGTTTCTTGCTGAGGTTCTCTAAGAATTGCCTGCCACAGTAAAAGGGAGCATGTCAGTTTTACAACTTGTGGTGGATGATTTAGCGAAAGTCCAGAGTAGGCAGGAAAGATTAGCTGAACTCCCCGCTTTTCCCTCCGTGGGGTTTGCTTCAAAGGTAGCAACGGCCAGTTTGCTCAATGCAACACCATATTGGAGGATAAGACCAGGCAGATCATACAGGCATGTTTACTCAGAAGTCCTCTTTTAAGGTGACCTGTTTTGTTCTGCAAGTTAACTACATGCTTTGCAACAGATTAAGTGGCACAGAAGAGTTAAGTTTCTCTTCTCTTAACTTAGTTGTGCCTTTGCCCATTTCAGTTGCTGTCTGCAAAAAAAGGGCAGAGGACCAAAGTTATGCAAAACCCAGTGCCCCTGGTGAGTTTTCCGTTCAAAGTACAACCAAAGGCCAGTGGCACCTAAAAGACTAAAAACATTTATGTCATATGAGCTTCAGCAAGTCACAGCTCACATCGGATTGAGAAAAGGAAATCATTCTTGGGAGTTCTTATAGGAAAATGACAGGAGAGGGTGTTGAGGCACAGGAAGCTTTGGCATGAACCCCGCCATCTCTCTTTCAAGCAAAATCCAGTCCCTTATACACTGGATTACTCACACGGGCTGGGTCGCAGTTGCAAACCACAGCCCTGCAGGGCATGAAGGAGGGCTGGTAACACACAAAACCAAAACCCAGGAAAAGACCAGTCCAAGGAACACAACACATTGTGCAAGCTTTAGCGCGCCGCAGAACCCTTCACAAGGCTGGCTATTAAAGAAAAGAGGGCCAAAAAATGCAGCCAGTGAGAGGCGGCCCTGGGAGACCCCCGGCCCCGCTTCTGAACACCCGGCCAGATAAAGAGCTCCGGGTTGCCTTCCTGGCTCTTCCGGAAGGCCAAAAGTTTGGCTCTGCGCACGGCCAGTCCTCGCGCCCTTGCGCTCGGTGTGTCACGTGGTGTGGCGCCTGCAGCAGAAAAGCACGGCCGCCTTTGGCTATTTTGTTTTAGTTCGTGTATTCCTGCTCTGCCCTTCTCCCCAGCGGGGACCCAGAGCTGCTCGCACCCTTCTCCTCTCCTCCGTTTTATCCTGGCACCACAACAACCCTCTCTTGCAAGCGCAAGAATCTTGCTGGTCTCTACGGTGCCGCTGGACTCAGATCCTGCTGAACGACAGCCCTGCGAGGCCGGGCAGGGTGCGAGAGCATGGGAGGGCTCCAGGTCGCCCAGCGAGCAACCGTGGCAGAGCGGGGCCTGGAGCCCCTAGTTCCCGCCGCACTAGAGAACGGGGGGAAGGAACGAGGCGGGCTTTTGGGACCCCCCCCCCATCAAGAGGCCCGCGCGCCTCCCCTGAGGGGAAAGAAAAGGCGGGAACAGCCGGCGCATGCGCTCCCGGAGTAAGGAAGCCGAGCCGCCGGCCGCCCTCCCCACAAGTCCCGCGATGGCGGACAGCGCGAGGCACGTGACCGAAGCGGCGGTTTCCCGCGCCAGCCTTTGACGGCTCTCCGTTCCCCCTCCCGCCCAAGCCACTGCCTCATCCGGCGCATGCGCAACGAGAGGGGGGACCCCCCCCCTCTTCGCCGAGTCGAGAGTGGGCTGAAGATCGGAGAGAGCGTGCGCGCCCGCCCGCCCGGAGCATGCGTCCTGCGGGTGGGCGGCAGGCGGCGCCTGCGCAGTGCCGGCGAGCGGCTGAGGGGCGAAGGTTGGCGTCGATGGCGGCGGCCGGGTCCGGGTCCGGGTCGGGCGCGAGGAAGCCCGGCTCCCCGCGGGACGCCGAGTCGGAGGTCTGGTCGCGCCGCGTGAGGGAGCTGGTCGGCGCCGAGCCCGCCAACCGGCTGTGCTTCGAGTGCGGCCAGCGCGGCGTCACCTACGTCGACATCACCATCGGCAGCTTCGTCTGCACCGGCTGCTCCGGGGCGCTGTGAGTGCGGCGGGGGCGGGGCTGGGGCTGCCCGGGAGGCGAACGTCGGAAGGGGCGGGCGCGTGCACCGGCGGGGGCGGGGCCTGCGCAGCTCCCCTGCGGCCGCGGCCTCGGGCGGGGGCGGCCCGGCGAAGGCAGGCGGCTGCGCCCCGGAGCGGGGCTGGTCCATTGGAAACCAATTCTGAGAACATTTGAGCAGCGCTGGTGGCTTAACGTGACCTGCTACTAACAACGAGTCAAAAGTAGCCCTTGCACGGCTGTTCTTTCGTGACCCCTGCACGACAGCCGCTAACCACGAAACAGTAGAAAAGAGCAAGAGCCCAGTAGCACCTGGAAGGCTGCCGGCATTTGTGGTAGGGCAGGAGCTTTGAGGAGCCACCGCTCACTGCTTCAGATACCAGAGCTGCCACTCCTGAAAGACCCTACCACGAATGCTGGCAGCCCTCCAGGTGCTACTGGGCTCTTGCTCTTTTCTACTGCTACTGACAGACTAACACGGCTACCCATCTTGATCTATAACCTTGAAACATTTACAAATAAAACAAAGTATTCACTGGTTGGGATAGGTTTTTTCTCCAGGTCATTTTCAGTGAGATGTTCCACCAGTGGAAGCCAGTGTTTGATTAATCGAGGTGTATAGTTTGGAAATTGTTTGTTTAATCTGATTGGAGAGTTTCGCCATGATAAAGCAATCCCAGACTCTGGTAAACCAATTTGAAGTCTGAGGTGTGTGTTTATCTTCCCATAGAGAAGCTGTGGCTGATTTAGTTACTGATGACAGAGTGGCAATCAGATTTAGACTGGAGGATGGAATTGACCTAGCGTGTGCATAGTTGAGAAGTGTACTTTCCAGCTTCGTAGGTACAGTGTGATTTGTCATTGGTTTAAGAATTTTGATCACGTTGGTCCAGAATTTTTGCGTCTCTACACATACCCGGCAGCAGTGGGTGAAGGAGCCCCTCTTGCCACATTGCTTTCAACATTCAGAAGAGAGTTCAGAGTTTATGTGATGTAATTTGACCAGGATAAGATACCAGAGGGTATCTTATATATTATTGTTGATAATATATAACATTACAAGATTTCTTCCCATTGATCATTGTCAAGTTCAATTTGGCAATTCTTGTGCCATGATTTTTGATATGGAAGCAGTTTAGATTTTGTAATATTAGAGCGCATGTTATAAAATTTTTATATCGTGCCTTTGCTGTTTCTACTTCTTGCTTTATTAGGTCTTCAAAAGTAGTATTGGGTTTTTCTAAAGCCCCCTTAACATTCGTAGGCGTTTTATTTGGAAGTATTTGTACCAAGGTAGTTTTTTCTTTGCTTTCTCTTCTCGTTTTGATTTTTCTAAAATTAATCTGAGCAGGGCTGTTAACAAGGGGTGTTTGGGAGGCCTTCCATTCATAGGGTCGCTGTAGGAAGCTGAGAGGGGGAGAGAACGTGCAGTCCAGGGCACCTGGGGGAGACTAGGCGCAGTATGGTCGCGTGCTTATACTGGGCCGGACCCATGAGAGTCTGTACAGCAGCCAGCCCAGCAATGGGGCACAGACGCCGAGGCTTTCCCTGCTGTGCCCCCCCCCCCCGGGCATTGGTGTGTAGAGGCATGAAGTCTTCCTTTATTCACCATGCATAGTAGCTGCCTAGAGGCCTTCATGCCTCTGCCTAACTGAAGCCATTGCAGCAAAAGCCCAGGAAGTGACCCCTTGCTCCTTAAAGAAGAACACAGATTTGTGCCCATGCTTTGACTGCAGTCAGTGTGCCAGTTTTTAAGGTGGCCCCGGACCCCCATTTTTTATGGCAAAAGGAGCATGTGACTCTGGCCCTCCCCAGCCCCAACATCGTCCTGGCCATGTCTGTAAAAGGTCCCATGCAGAAGAACTCGCAAGTGCCGGGTGGAGCTTGCTTGGAAGAAACCGCAGCAGAGACCGAAGCTCCAGTGCTTAACTGCTCATGCTTAGGGGATCTTGCAAGACTGTGGCCCCTGCTGGAAGGTTTCCAGCAGATAAAACCACCGGCATCCCCCTCTGTAACGCAAGAGAGGCCTTGCGCCCAGCTTTGGTGCTTATGTGCCCCATGAAGAAGAGCTGTGGGGGTGACTCGTAGCAAGATACGGCCCTGCCTCTCCCTCCCCACCCGCTGCCTGAGTCCCTGAGTGTGTCGTTCACGGGTGGGGCCTGTGGATCCATGGATGCCTTTCTAAATATCTCATGTTCAGCCTTTTCATGGTCTACTGTTGTGGCCCAAGTTCTTCTGTGTCTGCAGCCAGCAGGGGCCTTGGGCTCGGCCTTGTGTCCTGGGGGCTGGCGCTCCTTCTGGGTCTGCTCCCCTGCAAGATGGCTGTTGCCACCAGTGCTCACTTGAACACACAGGTCCTTGAATGGAACTGGAACCCAGGAGCCCTAGTTTTTATTCCCTTCTAGACTGCTGGGGCTTGGCTTCCTATCAGCCGTTCTTAATAGCAGGTGCCCTTTTCTCATTCTGCTGCAGCCGTGGCCTGAACCCCCCTCACCGGGTCAAATCGATCTCCATGACAACCTTCACAGAGAGTGAGGTACAGTTCCTCCAATCCCGTGGGAACCAGGTGAGTTGGAGACTGGCCCCTGGGAAATGAAGCCAGGGAGAAGGAAGGGTTTAGAGGGAGGGGGCCTCCTCCTGCTTTGGCCCCTGAATTGCAGCTTCCTGCTCCAATTCTGCCTCCCGTCCCTAGGCCTGTCGAAAGATCTGGTTGGGCTCTTTTGACTCGCGGACGTCTCTGCTTCCGGATTCCCAGGATCCTCAGAAGGTGAAGGAGTTTCTTCAGGAGAAATATGAGAAGAAGCGATGGTGAGGAAAGGGAGAAGAGGAGCTGGAGAGGGCTGCAGTCAGGGCCTTTTTATGGCGGGGAGCTTTAAATTCCTCCAGGGAGAGTAACTGGTACAAAGCGTTGCATGTTGGAGTTGTTACTTATCTTTCCTAATTTGTTGCAGTGGCAAAATGAGCATTAACAAAGAGTGCAAGCCAAGAGAAGAGGGAGGGAAGGCGGCTATAAGAGGTTGTGCTGGGTGGCTAATTCTCTCCTCTGGGTTCATCTGCAGGTACATCATGCCAGAGCAAGGCAAAGGCGTGGCTTCATTGGCTACCCAGGGCTCCACTGCAGAGGTCAAGACACTGCTGGGAGATTCAGGGCCGTTGGTGACAGCGGCCAAGCCTGCCCAGGTTGGAATGGCTGGGTTGAACATAACTTTGAGTTGCCAGCTGAGCAGGCTATTCTTGATGTCCTGATCAAATGTCAGATTTATGTCAGCTGTAACCAAGTAAAATGGCGTGGTACATCTGGCCAGGAGAGAGAGCCTTAAAGCCAGCTTCCTGGGCCCTCCAGCTGGCCTTTCGGTCCACAAGGGTTGTCCCTGTTTGTGGAGTCCTGGCTTCCTTGCAAGGTTTCCCTCCCCTCCGGCTGATTTGGCTGGGGCTGCCTCTCCCTTTGGGCTCTTGGTGGGGGTGGGGGGGGCGGGGGGGGCGTGATGTCATTCTGCTGGTTTCCTCTGGTGATGCCGTGGAGTGCTGCCGCCCCTCGGCCCGTCTCTGCCCTGAGGTTCCTTTGCTGGGCTTGCAAACGCTCCTGCCCCCCAATACGAAGGGATTCCTGCGTGCACGTTCCGGCAGGTGGCCAAGGTGCTTGCTTCTCGGCATGAGGGCCCTCTGTATGGATACTAGGGTGTGTTCTGGGCAGCTGGCAAGAGAGCACCTTGCCGCCTCTAAGAATGGCAGGAGGCGGTGGACTGTGATCTTTGTTCTTTCAGCAGGCTGTCTTATTGATACCAAGCCTGCCTCACAGCCGTCTGTCCTTTACTACCTCATCCCTTCATTTGGATCCAACCTCTGTGGCTGTTTCTTCGCTCTCTGCCAAACAGAATGTGCCCTTAAAGAGAACGGTTTGCTTTCAGCGGCTGTGAGGATGCGTGCAGGGTCTGTCCCCTGGCTTGGGCAGGAAGCGGGAGAGGGTTAACGTGCAGGGGTGGGGTTTGGGGTGTTCAGGTTGACCAGCTTTGTCTTCTAGGTTGTGGTCAAGGCCCAGCCGCAAGGCCCACAGCCAGCCAAGAAAGCCAGCATGGACCTCCTTGCTGACATTGGGGGAGACCCCTTTGCGGCTCCTCAGTCTGGACCAGCCTTTTCCGCCTTCCCTGCCTTTGGGGGTGAGTGAAGCCCTGTCTCGGAGAGTACATATGCATACCATCAGTGGGGTGGCTGCCAAGTCGTGCCGCATTATTCAGACTGTTGTGTTAGAGAGACTTCCCGTGGCAGGTTTGTTCTGCTGGGGAGGGGGGGAGGGGTTGAGTGCCGCCCTTCTCGGCTCTTCCTCCAGCCTCTTGCTCTCTCAGGCCAGGGGCCAACCCACACCACTTTTGCCAGTTTTGATGCCTTTGGCAGAAGTCCCGCAGCATCAGCATTTGGGGACCCGTTGCCCTCCAGCCACAGCCCTTTCCAGAGCCAGCCGATTGTAGCAGGTAACGCTCCCTGTTGCTCTGTGGGCACTTCTTTTGACCCCTTGTGATTGGTGGGTGGCTTGGGAGCCAGGGCTCCTGAGGCTCTTGACAGGAGGCTGGCCCGCTGGTATGGGGAAAACCCGCCTTTCTGAACATAGAAGGGGGGAGAGGGGGCTTGGAGATAGTGGGCTGGGAAGCATTGCCATTGGCTTCTTGAACTGCTTGGCTTTTCGTTGAGGGTCCCTTGGTTTTCTGTACAGAACGGTGGTCGGTGGTCATTCCCCTTCCTCTCTCCCTTTTGATTCTGACAAAGTGACAGAAGCTGCCTGCTCTTAGCCTCAGGCTAGAGGGGCACCCTACTTTATCATGCCCCTCCTCCCTTATAGGAGGCACCCACATGGGCGGATTTCCTGCTTCCCCAGCTGGCCAGTCAGGAGTGAGCATATCAGAAATGGGTGGAGCATTCACAGTGGGAGGAGTCCCAAGCAGGTAATCTGTTTCCTTTGGATGAGGGTTTCGTCTCTTCTTCCCCATCAGACAGTGTGTTTCCTGCCTCTTTTCTTGTTGTTCTCATGTCATCCTTATGAGGTCAGCCAGTCTTATTACCCCCCACATTGAATGTGGGGGCAGGGCTGAGGTTGAGTTTGAGGGGCTTGATTCATTTATACCCCTCCTTTCTCCCCAGTGGGGGCTCAAATGGCTTGCATCATTCTCCTCTCCTTTATATTATGCTCATAACAACCATGTGAGGTGGGTTAGGCTGAGAGGGCGTGACTGGCCCAAGGTCACACAGAAAGCATTCATGCCAGCGTGGGGATTTGAACCTGGTTCTCCCAGATCCTAGTTTGACACTCTAACCACTACACCACCCTGTCTTGTGGCTGAACCAAGACTTGAACTGGGGACTTCCTGGATCTTTTCCAAGTGCTTTTATGGCCAACCCGTTCCTCCACCTGAGCATACAGTCCATATGGGAAGTTCCCTGTATGTTCCCCGGAGACCACTTCGATCAGCGGATAAATGTTTACTGGTGGTCCCCCGGCCCTAAGGAAGCCCGCCTTGCCTCAACCAGGGCCAGGGCCTTTTCAGTCCTGGCCCCAGCCTGGTGGAACGCTCTGTCAATGGAGACCCAGGCCCAGCGGGACGTATTATTGTTCCGCCAGGCCTGTAAGACAGAGCTGTTCTGCCAGGCATTCGGTGGTTGAAGGGGGTGGTGCCATGTCGGCCTCCCACCTTTGGGGTGGGGTGGGGGTTCTTTCCACCATTGCACTTTAATGTACTTGGTCAATTTATTTTATTATTGCTTATTGTATGTTGATTTTAGAATTATTTTCTTGTTTTTATTGATTTTAACTGTTCATCGCCCAGAGCCCCTGAGGATGGGCAGTTTATAAATTGAAATAATAAAATAAAAAATGAAATCATAAATAATAGTAAGTTCTGTCTCTTTCTTTGTTAGTGTCTTTGGTCCCCAGAGCCAGCCGCCTCTTTTGCCCCCACCCAGTGCAGCCGCTGCTTTTGGGGGTAAGTAGCTTGGCTTATTTCCCTTTAAGGGGTTGGGTTGCCTGCCTGCTCCATGACTACCTTTCCTTCTCACTTTCAGCCTCCACCAATCCCTTCGCGACGTCTGCTGTTGCCCAGCCCACATTGCCTTCAACGAACCCTTTCCAAACGAACGGCTTGGCCCCAGGTAAGCTCTACCTGCCCAGGTGGTTATGGGTGAGAGGAGGAGTCAGATGCTGGATGTGGTGCCTGGTTCTACAAGAGGCAACCCTTTTGGCCTCTCCAAATGGCTGGCTGGCCAGCCTTCCCTCGCTGATGCCACTCCGCAGTCCCTGGTGACCGTTGCTTTCCTGGCTCTGATTCCAGTAAGACGACTACTGCACAGGTGTGGCCAACAGCCTTGTGGAAGACAGCCCTGAGTCCAGGCTGCAGCTGCCCTACCCAACCACTTCCTTGAGAAATGTGGATATGGAGCTGGAAGCTGGGCTCAGCTGGGAGCCAGGGCTCCTGGCTGGCTGTGTGGTTCCTGTGAGAAGGTGTCAGGCCTGGCTAGGGGATTCTCTCAGACTCTCCACTTCATCCAACACAGTGGTATGAGTTAAAAGGGTCTTTATTCATATAAAACTCCCTCGAAGTGCACTGATAGATAAAGATTGCCTGGAATGGTGAAGCAAAGTCTTCCCCGAGAGGTTATACCTCCAGTCCCCTCCCCCCAGTCCAAACAAGTCAGTTGAAGTCAGCAAGAGTCCTGCAAAAGATGCAAAGCTGAATTTCCCACGCCTGGTTCCCACACGTTTCCATCTGTACTGATAAGGCCTCTTAGCAAAGCATAGTACAGTGGAGGAAGAAAGCCCATCTCCCCCCCCCACCCCAGTAGATATGCATTCACAGTTATGGCAGACAGGCTGGCTTGCCTACCTGACAGGAGGTCCTTCCCTCTGGCTCTCTTACTGCAGGTACCTTTGTGGTGGGCACCCCCAGCAGCTTCTCTGCCTCCCCTCTCTCTGGTGTCTTGGCTTCTCCCTTGCAGCAGCAGCAGCATCAGTTCCATCCACAAGCTTTGCTGGGGCAACAGCAAAATGGGGGTGAGTAGCCCTTGTGGAGATGGAGAGCGCAAAGGTATTTGGTTTCTCGAGTTCATCCTGCCCACTTCTTTCTCTTGCCCATCTTTTCTAGTCTCTTGGATGCCAGGTTCCAGCTGGTGAAGTGCCACTTCTTGTCTGTTGCTCAAAGGGAAGGCTTCCCTGCGGCTCTGCCAAGAGTTAACCATGTTTCAGGCAACCTCAAAGAAGCTCTGGGGCTGATGGTTGTGTCCCAGAGTTTGACTGAGAATTATAGTAATAATAACATTCAATTTATATACTGCCCTTCCAAGACAACTTAATAGGGGCATATTGGGTTTCCCACTTCGGAATGTCCAAAGCAGGAAAAAGAGTCGGAAATAAGTTATTTCCGAAGTGACAAGATGCTTCATAAATCGCTTACTGACCCACTTCAATGTGCTCTGTAAAGATTTCGAGCACACTAACAAACTTCCCGCCCCACCGCTTATTTCATGCAATGGGAGGGGGCGAGGGAGTTCCTTTCCTTCCCATTGGGTGAAATAAAGGGCAGGGGTAAGTTCTAGCCCAGTGATGGCGAACCGTTTTGAGCCCGAGTGCCCAAACTGCAACACAAAACCAACTTGTTTATTTCAAAGTGCCAACACTGCAACTAAACCTGAATACTGAGGTTTTAGTTAAGAAAAAACAACTCATACAGTTGTCCGAACTAATTAACATCGCTCTCTCTCTCTCTCTCTCTCTCACGCACTCACAAGCCACGAATGAAAGTAAAGCAATTTAAATCAAAGCAGTTTGCCCTTCTTTACACCAGCAGCCCTGCTTGCGCTCTCTCTCACACTCACTCACTCACTCAGGAGCCACGAATGAAAGTAAAGCAAGTTAAATCAAAGCAGTTTGCCCTTCTTTACACCAGCAGCCCGGCTTGCAAGCACACTCTCTCTCTCACTCAAGAGGCACAACTGAAAGTAAAGCAAGTTAAATCAAAGCAGCTTACTCTTCTTTAGAAAGCCAGCCCCAGCAGCCTGGCTGCTGCCTCCGCTTCCTGCTGCTAAAGAGACGGGCAGCAGGGAGGCAGCCTTGAGGAAAAGGAATCATGTGGGCAGGGCCAAAACCCATGTGATCTCTGCTCAGAGCTACTGGAATGGCGTTGCAGGCGTTCCCCCTCCAAATGAGCCCTGGACCTAGCGATTGGCAACTTGGCTCGTGTGCCCACAAAGAGGGCTCTGCGTGCCAGCTGTGGCATGCGTGCCATAGTTTTGCCATCGCTGTTTTAGCTGCTTGCTTCAGCTGACCAGTGGGTGACCCTCCTCCACCAGTCAGCTTGAAGCAAGGGTGCGGGTTTGAAGTTTAATGTGCCCTCTGTGCAGCAGTGTGGAGGCGCTTTAAACTTCAAACCCGTGACCATGCTCCAGCTGATTGGTGGAGCCCACCCTTGCGCCCGTCCAAGTGGCTACCGATTTGAAAGCAAGCACTTCTTCCCCCATCCCTTCTGTCCTCCCCTTGCCGCCCCTTTTCTGGGGGTAGGGCAGCCAATCCACCCTGTCCCATTGCACCACCATGAGCGATTAGTTGTGCACCTAGGCGAGTGCTGCCCATGCGTGCCAGTGGGTCCCTTGCAGTTGATTTTCCAGCAGGCTTGGGCTGGGGTGTGCGTGTTTGTTTTCTTTCTGTCCAAAGAGAAAACATTAGAGGTGGCCGTTCTTTCTCCCTGCAGCCTTGGCTAGTCGATCTCGCCATCTTTCTCTGCCCGAAACATCCCAGCTGGTGGCACGAGAGGCGCCATTGTGTATGTGTGCACGGTGTGTGCACGTTCCCAGTTTTGCCCCGGGGGCTGCTTGGCTTCCCTCCTGGGGGAGGAGTCTTTCTCGCTGGCAGACGTGCGCACAAAGGAAAAGGGTGGCCCCAGTTAACCCTCCCGCCCTCTCCTTGCTCTTTGCGGTTCCTTCTAAGTCTGCGGCTCTGGCACTTCCCTTGCTGGTGAAGGTCACGGCCGGAGTTCTGCACCAAGCAGCCTCGCCGGGCTTCTTCAGTGCTTCCCCCACGGGCTGCAGGAAGGAATACCGCTCCCTTCTGCTTCGCTCGCCGTTTGTGGCCGTCCTCCAGGTTCCTTAAAAGGCCGCTTCCCTCCTGCTCTCGGGATCGCTGCGAGCTTTGTCATTGCCCGAGCTTTGCACCCTGTTCCTTAAAGGGCCAGAGCCCCATGACAGAAGCTGCTGCTTCTCTTCTAGGGGTGGGGTGGGGGTCCCGTTGGAAGACTCAGCCTGAACCTACTGGCAGAGAGCCACTGCTCTTCCCTGCTGCGCCGCTCTCCTGCTTCTTTCTTCTTTATGCATGCTCTGCGAACTCCACAAGACTGAGGAGAAACTTAAGGAACACAAACTTAAAGTGTCCCCACGTCGCTTGCAAGTGGCATGGGGGGCACTTTAAACCCTGCTTCATTGCTCCAGCTGACTGATGGGCTCTGTCAGTCATCTGGAGCAAGGGCACAAAATTAAAGTGCCCCCTGCCATTGCTCCAGCTGGTTGGTGGAGCCCGCCAGTCAGCTGGAGCAAAGGGCACGGGGGTTAAATGTGCCCAAAGCTTTCTGAAGCGACCCGAATCACTTCAGAAAGCTTTGATTCAGGATTCCTGAATTGGGCCCACAATGCTGGGTCCAATTCAGAAATTCCAAATCTTTACAAATTGGGTTCAATTTGGGTATTTATCCTGAACTGGAAACCCAAATTGCACACTCCTGCAACTTAACACCCACTCAGAGCAGTTTACAAAGTGTGTTGTTATTATCCCCACAGCAATCACCCTGTGAGGTGGGTTGGGCTGAGAGAGCTCTGAGAGAGCTGTGACTGACCCAAGGTCACCCAGCTGGCTTCAAGTGGAGGAGTGGGAAATCAAACTTGGCTCTCCAGATTAGAGTCCTGCTGCTCTTAACCACGACACCAAAACAGTTCTCTTGCCGGTTTGAGGCTTGCCTTTTCTTTTCCTTTGAGTGAAACGCCAGGTTCTAATCTTTCTGACTCTGAGGCACAATTTGCAGGTCTCAGGGCAATGCTGGGTGAAGTTGTAACTCACTGGCTCTTCCCAGCAGAATAAATTACATAAATTATACAAATCTGAAAGTGCTCTTATTTGCCTAACTGGTTGAGGTCACAGTTTTCCATTCTAATTGTGGGAGTAAGTTGGGTTTGGGAGGCTTTTTAAAATCACGGAAGAGCTGAAGAAATGGCTCCAACTCTCCAGCCCTTTTCTTTATCCCTGTTGTGGATCATGACAGCTGAGCAGTGTCAATACTGGGTAGGTGGCATGGGTCTAGAATGCTTAAGAGTCCCCAGCTGCACCGTAAAACCACTGATGTTGTAGCCAAAGTGTGACCCGCAAGTAGAGTCAGGGAGGAAGGTGCTGTGGGTCTGTGGCTGAGTGTATGTTTTCAGTGTCGAAGGCCCCCGGCATCTCCAGGGCAAGGACCTTGAGTTCCAAGTGTCTGCACTGAGGACCTTCCAGTTCCAGAATGCTGTGACTCTTCTCTGCCTGCCTCTAATGCTGGAAAGCTGCTGCCAGACAGACCAGACAGTCCTAAGCTGGGCCGACCAGCGGTTGTGACTCAGGCTAAGACAACATCTGATCAGGCAAAGGGTCAGGGCTTTTTTTCAGCGGGAACGCGGGGGAACGGAGTTCCGGAACCTCTTGAAAATGGTCACATGGCTGGTGGCCCCGCCCCCTCATCTCCAGACAGAGGGGAGTTGAGATTGCCCTCCGCGCCAGGCAATCTCAACTCCCCTCTGTCTGGAGATCAGGGGGCGGGGCCACCAGCCATGTGACCGTTTTCTCCAAGGGCAACTCACTTAGTTCCACCACCTCTTTTCCCAGAAAAAAAGCCCTGCAAAGGGTCCATAGCTCAGTGTTACACAGGGGAGCCCAGGTCCACCCTCCATTTAAAGGATGCAAAGGGAAATAACTTTGTCTGAGGTCTTGGAGGCCGGAGGCCCACTGGCCAGAGGAAGCAGTGCGCTGAGTCAGCCAAGGAGCTAAGTCCAGCTGCCTCCTGAAAAGAGAGTCCACAGAAGGCAGCTCCAGATGGCACGCAACAGGAAGACCAGGCCCTGTACCCAAGGCAAAGCCCCTCCCCGGAACGGGCCAGCCTGACTCTTCATCACAACTTCCTTGGGGTAGAACTCAGGGGAGTTGCCTTCAGGTCCTCTGAGGGAGGAAGAGGGAGGGAGCGTGGGGCGTGACTTCTCCTCACAGCTCTGACGCAGGCCGCCTCTCTCCCGGCTTTCCTGCTGCTTTAGGGTCCCCTTTCAGTGGATTTCCTGTAACCAAAGCTGGACAGAGGCCCCTCGGACAGCCAGTTGGCATTTCAACCAACCCATTTGTGGTAAGGAGCCCATTCCTTCCCCTCCAGAGGTGGGGGGGCATTTGAAGGAGCAGGGGGCTGGTCCCATTTGAGTCTGTCTTAACAGTGCCCGTCACTGGAGGAGGTATATATATCCCCACCCCTAGGGGAAAATACCAAAGACAACTTCCTGTACCTTCAGGTTTCCTATATACGCGATGCTTGTCTGCTGAAACCTCTCAGGGACTTTGTTTGCACCGGTGTGTCCTGTTCTCCCGTTGCTCACCCGCCTTTCTGTCTCTCTCCCACAGGCGCCGATGGCCACAGCGCCGCCCGTCCCCTTTGCTGTGGGGAAATACCCTCCCACCAATCCGTTCTTATAGCACTGGCGGCAGCAGATGCTGGAGGACTGCCCCCTCCTTTCGCCTCTCTCTCTGTCGGAGCGCCTCCTGCCACGCAGGCACTTTTCTCTTGTCTGTCGCTGCCTCTGCCTGGACGGGGATGGGAGTGAAGAGCTTTCACTGTTGGCTGCTTAAGAGAGGGCCTGGCTCAGAGCAGTGCATGATGGGATTTGTAATGGAGCTGGGGGCTTGCTGGAAATCCAGCAGCAATGCATGCTGGGAGAAAGATGGCAGAGAGGGCAGTGATGGCTCAAACGAGCACTTTGAGAGAGGCTGGAGAAGCTCCCCTCCCCCTGCAGTGCATGCTGGGATGTAAGGGCAAGGTGAGGCCGTCGGCATGTGGCAGCCCGTGCCGAGAGAAGGGGACTCCCTGGGGACTCTCTGTCGCTCCAGCCTCCGAGCTTCCTCTTCAGCCACCCCTTTCCAGTCTCCCAGCAGCCCTTGCTGTTGGCACTACTGGATTGCTGAGGGACACGGTTCACTGTGGCTGCTGCTTGGCCTCCTGCCTGGGCCCCTCTGAGTGAGCTCCACTGCGTGGGTCTTTAGCCAGAGGTTGGGAGAATAAGCCCCACAGAACTTGCCGTGGGAGGTGGGCTTCTTGCTTTGATCTGTCCACCCCCTCCGCTCCTTTTTCTCACTCGTAAATTGCACTAACTGAAAGGCACCGAGCAGTCGAGTGTTCACCGGAATTTCCGCAGCACCCCTGCATGCACGCAAGCCAGGGAAGGGAGCAATCACGTCCTGAGGGCAGCCCGGCCCACGCCCGAGTCTGCATGGCTTCTGAAGCAGGGCTCACCAGTCCCCATCGCAGCCACTTCAAGCCTAGCTTCTGACCACAAGCCCTGCCTTGTGCTCTGTTGCGATGGCCCTGGGCTCAGGCACACCAGAGAGGGTGCCGTGGGCATGCCTTCGGATAAATGTGCCCTGCCTACCTCCTGCTTCTGGGCAAAGCTCTCAAGTGTGCAAAGCTGGATGCTGCTGCAGGGGGCTCTGCCCCCCCACCCCGGCCTGTCCTCGTCCTGCTCAATTTCCCCCCCTGCCCTGTGGCCTGGCATACACACTGCACCAGTTACAAGAAGAGGATTCATTCCCTATATGAAAGCCCTCTTAGAAAAGCCCCAGACTGGCTTGAAGGGGGAAAGGGTGAGGGGCTGTTTCCCTCCCTCCTTCCTCTAAGGGTTCCACCCCCCTGAGAATTGCCAGCGCTCCTCCGCCTCTACCTCCTGCAGCCACTCCCAGTTTCCCAGTTCTCAGCTCAGAGAGAACAAGAGAACCCCCCTGGGGGCATCTTCGGCCACACCCTTCTCAAACAGTGCCTCTTGGATCCAGGTTCCAGAAGCTGAGTTTATAGTGCTTAGTGCAAAAGCTGCCTTCTGTGATTTCAGGAAATCTGATCAGACTTCAATTTTGTGAACTTAATTTCTACTTGAGAGTAGGAACTTTTTCAGCAGAAGTGGGTGGAAATGTTAGGCGTTTGGAGCAGAAAATTGGGGCTTTCCTAAGAAAATTGTTTTAAAAATTTTGTTTGCTTGGTTTAATTTGCCGCACCTCCCCTTTGTTGTGTTTTCATGGTGTGATTTCAGGACTCCTGCCTGTCCTGGCTCCACACCTAGGCTGGGGCAGTTTTTTTTGGGGGTAACCTCCCCAGAAAGAGGGAGGATGTTCCACATTCAAGACTGGAATTTCTATTTTCAAAAAGAAAAGTGTGGATTACGTTTTTAAAGATATATATGTAAATCTATATACTCAAACTATATATATACACACGCACACAATGTTGCACTCAAAATGTCTGGAAAAATCTATATGAAAATCTCTAAAAATCACTCTGCTTTTGTCTCTTCTTGGGTCGATAGCCTTTTCCTCTGTGTTCACCCCCCCCCCCGCCCCCTTCTGCTTTCTGGGGCCAGAAAGCAGCAAAGATTTACCGGGGAGGGGAGGGACTGGCGGCAGCCTTTGGTTTAGTGAGCACTCCCATGTTTGCATCCAAAATGCCACCGGGGTGTGTGTGTGTGTGGGGGGGGAGCACCAAGGTCCACGCCCCTTGTTAAAAAGGCCCGGGTATGTAGGCGGCCCACAGAAAGCAGGTGCTGGAGGTGGCCAAGCAGCAGCAGCAGCGCTTGTCCCTGGTGTCCTCCTCTGCAGGCTCGGTTTGAAGCCCATCTTCCCTGCTGGAGAGCCAACCCCCTTCCTCTCCTGGTTCCTCCCCCCTCTCAGGGCCCTTGGGGGTGTTCTCTGCAGCAGCGGGGGGGGGGGGGGCAAAGCCTTGTTGCCTAGCCAGAGATTGCCCCAATCTTGGATAGGACTGAGGAACTCCTGGGATGGGGGGTGTGGGGAGCTGACCAGGCTGCTCCAAGTGTGGAGGCGCTTTGCAGGTGCAGTGTGCCTTAAAGTGCATTTGGTGCTGTGGCCAATGCCATGGGAGGGGCACTGGCAGGGCGGAGCCCTTTGCTCCCTTTCGATCAGCGATGCTGGCCTTGGAGCCTTCTGGCCCATTCACACGTGTGTTCCGGGCCCAGAGTGCCGCCGGTGCTTGTGGTCCTAGTTGGCCCTGGCTAGCATTGCCCCTCCCCTTGGCAGGGCTTCTCTGCCTCTCTGATGCCACATGCCAAGAATGCCCGAGCAGGCACGGCTTCTCTTGGTGTGGGGAAAACAGCAAGAGTCCAGTAGCACCAGTAAGACTAAGAAATTGCAGCTGGGTGTGACGTCCCCACCTCCGCCCCCTTGCATGCCAGAATGAGGCGGAAAGGGGCTGAGAGTTTATTGCGAGGTTTCTTCTGGCTGCGCTGCTCAGGACCCGTGCGAGCCTCAGCTGTCGGTGTCGCCGCTGCCGCCAAGGCGCAAGGGAGAGGCGGACAAAACCAGCCCGGCCAGGATCCCGGAGACGTGACCCGTGAGGGAGCTCCTGCAAAGAGAGACGCGCGTCTGCTCCCGTCTAGACTGCCTTTCGGCCGAGCCGCGCCATCCCCCTCCCCCCCCCCCCCCGCGGCGGGCCGCCCCTTGCCCTGGGTGGGCGCAACGGCCAAGCGCGCCTCCTCCCGGTCCCGCCGCCTCCGGCAAAGCTGCTCGAGCTGGCGGGGTGTCCGCCCGCCCGCCCGCCGGCCGCCTACCCGGGATGGACGAGTGCGAGGAGCAGGCACTCCAGCACGCACAGCCACCTGGTGGTCAGGACGCCGCCGCCGGCCAGCGAGGCGCCCGGGAAGGGCTCCACTTGGCGGCCCATGGCTTCCAGCGAGAAGAGGACGCCTGCGTGCGGAAGCAGAGGCGCGCTCAGGGGCGAAGCGGCGCGGGCGGGCCCGGGCCGCGGGCGGGGAGGCGCGGGGGCCCACCTGAGAAGCCCACGGCGCAGTGCTCCCAGTAGGCGCGGTGGCCCGTGGCCGCCGCCAGCGCGGCGTTGAGCGCCAGGTGCAGCAGGCCGCCCAGCAGCGCCAGCAGCAGCAGCAGGCCGCCCGTGCGCAGGCTGCCCGCCCGCCGCTCCAGCGCGGCGCCCAGCCAGCAGAGGGCGGCCATGTTGAGGGCCAGGTGGCCGGCGCTCAGGTGGTGGCACGGCGCCCAGAGCAGCCGCAGCCACTGGCCCCGCTCCCAGGCCGTCTGCACGCTCAGGCAGGCGCCCGCGGGCGGCTGCGCCGGCCGCCAGAAGAGGGCCACGTTCAGGCCCACCGCGGCCAGCGTGGCCCAGGGCACCATGCGGGCGGGCGGGCGGGAGGCAGAGGGCGGCCGGCCTGCCGGCCTGGCCCGGGCTCGGCTCGCCTGGCGCGGCCGCGGGGAGGCTCTGTGACCTCAAGGCCGAGGCCGCCCGTGGCCTCTGACGCCCCCGCCCGCGGCAATGCCGCGGCTTCCTGCCGGAGCAGCCCGGCCTTCGCCCCCGGCGCTCCGGGGCTGGACTGCCGGCTGCATGGCTCGGCGGGGCGGTTGGCTGGATGGCAGGCGCGGGGGGAGCGCTTTTCCGGCGCCCGCCTTCCCTTTCTGCCCCAGCGCTGGGGCGGGCTCCGGTGGAGCCCTGCGCTCCTGCCCAGCGAACCCCGCAGGCATCAGCCGGAACCCCGCCGTGGCCGGGCGCGCAAGACCCCTCAAGGCCGCCGCCTGGCCCGGATTCCGCTCAGCCGCAGAAGCGCAGCAGGAAGGAACCGCGGGGGCTCGGCTGGCTCTCCGGCAGGCCGTGCGGAGAAAGAACTGCGCAGCAGGGAGTGGTCGGCGTATCGATGCTGCCCAGCCCCGAATGCTTTCTCCCCAGGGCGTTGCACAGAGACTGACCAACAGGAGGAGGAGGAGGAGGACCGAGCCCTGAAGGCGCTGCGGGACAGGTCTCACCGCGACCCTCCTCCACAGGAGTCCTCCGGCTCTGACCAAAGGGCTGCTTGGAACCAGGCCAATGCATCTGCCGCCAAAGGGCTCCGCCAGAGGGCTGGTTCACCATAGCCAGGGAGAGCCCTCTCTGACCCTGTGGATTTCTTGACAAGTTCTGCAGAAGGGGACTGGTTTGCGGGAAAGGTTGTGCCGTAACTCTTTCTGGGCTCACAGGACTTCCACTGCTCTCCGAGGGATTTAAGGCAGTGCTGGGGGAGGTAGGGGCCACAGCAGCCCCCCTCCTTGGCCCCCAGGCATTCAAGCCGGGCACCCCCCAGGTGCAGTGGGGCCACAGAGGCATCCTGCAAAGGGCCACACACTAGCCAGGTGATCAGTGGCTGCCGGCCCTTTGCCTGCCAGCCACCTGCCAACCAGTTGGGAAGCTCCACCCTGGGAGCAGGGAAGGGGCGTGGGGGGGAGATTGCTCAGAAGGGGCCATTGGTCCCCCGTTGGCTTGGGCATGCACCCCCTAGGGCTTCTGGGTAGGATGAAGGGACTGGGCATCTTGAGCCTTGGCAAGCAACTTTCAAGGGCCAGGGGGAGAAGGCAGGGGAAGACAGAAGCTTTGGCCCCCAGCTCAGAAGGAGTAATGCCAGGGGAGAGGAGGGGGAGGGGGGTGCTCAACTGCACCCTGTCTGGGGCCAAACTGGACCCCGAGAGAGAGAGAGAGAGAGAGAGAGAGAGAGAGAGCAGGGCTTCTGGGCATTAGGAAGCTCCCTTTTGCCCACCTAGAAATAGGCCCTTTAGCAGGGCACCAAGCCCTTCGGGCCCAGCTCTGTTCAGAAACCCCGTGGGTCTCAGAACTGGGAAGACAAAAGAGGACTGTGCAGCCCAACGTCACTCAGAGCTCACCTGGCCCAGCCCCGGTTCTCCAGCCAACCCTCCTAAGGGACCGCTTGAGGTGGTGGGGCAAAGGGTGTGCCTTGGAGGACAAAACACCTCCGCCTTGACTCTGGTCGAAAGATTATGAGCAGGCGATGGGACAAGGAGCGCGTCAGCGTCTGATGGCTGGAAGGCCCTTTTGAGGTCATCTAATCCAGCTCCTTGCTCAATGCAGGAAGCCTGAAGTTCCAGATACTTCTCCGGTGGGTGGCTGCCCTGCCCTGCCCTGCCCTGCCCCGCCCCGAGAGCCCCCCATACCCTGCTCCTTGGCTCCCTGTCAAACTGCTGTCCCCTAATGTGCAATAAAAATCTGCCCTCTTGCCGCTTGAGCTTATTAGAACTTTCCTTCCGGAGCAGCAGAACTGGCCCCTTCCACGGGGCTGCCTGTCGGGTAGCTGAAGGGCTGTCCCCGCAAGGCGTCTCTTCTCTACCCAGTTCCTTCAGCTTTTCCTTGGAGGACATGGATCCCCAACCCCTTTCTTTAGCCTCCTCCTCTGAACCTGTTCCTTCCCATTTGTCCAGTCATTCTTAAAGGACTCCTGACGTAGCCTGACTAGGGCAGAGCAGGGCAGAACTCTTCCTTGTGACCTGGCTTTGTTCTAGACTTCTGTCAGTGCAGCCTAAAATCACACGGGCTGACCTACATTCAACCTATGATCGAGCGCAATCCTGAGATCCTTTCTCTGTGTGCTACTGCCAGATGTGGTGGTATCCTCCAGCCTGTACCCAGGCATTAGATTCCTTTTGCCTAATGAAGAAGTTTGCTCCTGTCTCTGTTTCGTTGCATTTTGTTAGTTTCAGCCCATCTTTCCAGCCTGCCCAGGTCAATTTGAAATTTACTTCCATCTCAAAGACAGTCTTTGCCAGGGCTTTTTTTCTGGGGAAAGAGGTGGTGGAACACAGTGGTGGAACTCAGTGACATCACTTTGGGTCAGCTGGAACAAGGGGGGAGTTTTTAAAAGTTTAAATTGCCCAAGACGAAAATGGTCACATGGCCAGTGGCCCTGCCCCCTGATCTCCAGACAGAGGGAAGTTTAGATTGCCCTCTGCGTAGCCGAGCAGTGTGGAGGGCAATCTAAACTCCCTTCAGTCTGGAGATCAGGGGGTGGGGCCTCCGGCCATGTGACCATTTTTAAGAGGTGCCGGAATTCTTCCACCACGTTCCCACTGAAAAAAAGCCCTGGTCTTTGCTACCCCCCCTCCCCGCCCCTTCATTCCATGGAATCATAGAATCATAGGGTTGGAAGGAATCTCCAGGGTCATCTAGTCCAACCTCTTGCAGGAAATTCACAACTGCCTCCCCTCCTCACACCCCCAGTGACCCCTGCTCCATGCCCAGAAGATATTATAAAACAAAAGGAAGCTCCCTTAGCAACAAACTGAGTAATCGAAGTGGAAACCCACAACTAAGGGATACAGTCAGTCAGGTTCTGAAATTCTAGTGTATTATAGTGGCGCAGTGCAGTGAATAAATAACAATACTGTTATAAGCATATCAAATCACATAAACAAACAGTTTGCAATAAACAGCTCAACACTGGCCAATTCAGAAATATCCAATGGTGCAATCAAGTTCATATCAGAGTTCATAGCAGAGATGAAACGTAAACAGCAAACCAGAGAAGCCGTGAGGGCCCCTCGTTCCTGTTCAAGGTAAGTTCTTAGATAGATGTACTCTTCTCATTTTCAACAGGTGGAACAAGGAGATGGGACACTCTGCAGGACCGAGACCCGACAAGGAACCGGCCATCAACAACGCTCGTTTCCAGACTGCATCTGGGGCCACAACAGTCCTCCTCACCAAACATCTCTGAGAACTGCAAATGTATAAGAATTTCTAATAAAACAACATTATATCAGCTTGCTATATCACAAAGTTATACATTAAAGATGTTATACATAGAGAAAAACTCACCACTGCTGCCACTGTTACAAACTTCAGCGGCAGTCTGTCACACCTCTCTTAATTGGCCACGCGCAAAGATTAGCCCAACAAACTGACACTTATGAGACGCTCTTAAAGGGACATTTACACAGGAAAAAACCTTAAAGGGCCATACAAGAGGCAGAAACCCAAACAAAAAATGTGGTCGTATCACCGCGTGCAGGACAATGCAAACATCCAAAGCACGATCTGACAAGCCTCTACCAGAACACAGTCCCATTATAGAAAACAAGATAGATTAAACTCATGGTTGAGTCCAGAAGGCTGCATACTTGGAAGCTGGTAGATCCACCTCGCCTCCCATTGCAGCAGCAATTGTGAAGCTCTGTGTGCAGAGCCCCTGGGGGGCTACAAAAAGCACTGTGTACTTAAAATCAGTTTCCTTGTGCTTAAGACCCACAAAGTGTTCCACTAATGGTGCATCAATTACTCTATGTCTAATTCTGGAAATATGTTCCAGAATCCTCACCTTAACTGGACAAATAGTATTGCCTACATAGAATTTATTACAGGGGCTTATTATGAGGTAAACTACTGCCTCTGTCTGGCAGGTAGAGAAAGATTTTAACGTGACGGTCTCTCCGTTAACCCTCACTTTTTTTCCTGACAAAGATTGCAAACATGGCATCTGCCGCAAGGAAAATGTCCCGTGGTAGAAAATGATTTATCTTTTGCCACCCGATGGTCTGAGTGTACTAGTAGGTCTTTAAAGCTCCTAGTTTTTCTAAAGCCTATGGATGGAGATGTTTCACACCCTGGAAGGTCCTGAATGATATACCAGTATCTCCTAATAATTCTTCTTATGTTATGGGATAATGGGGTGAAGTCCAGCCCCCGTCTAATACGAGGAGCAACCACATGGTCTGTAGCTTTAAACAGATCCCCTCTAGTGATGTGGTCGGCTCTCTCCTGAGATCGGAGCACAGTGGTGGCTGGATATCCCCTGTTCGAAAAGGCTTGCCGCAATGAGTTGCTCTCCTCCTGATAATCACGGGTGTGTGTGGAATTGCGTTTGAGATGCAAAAACTGTCCATATGGAATACTATCTTTTAACGATTTTGGGTGGAAAGATCCATATTCTAAATAGGTGTTGCGGTCGGTAGTTTTTTATAGGGTTTCACTCTTACTGTGCTTTCAGAGGATCATACACAGACACGTCCAAAAAACTAATCGATTGTCTGTTAGATTCCCAAGAGAATTGAATACGTGGATCCAAGGAAATTAACCAATGTCCAAGGTCATTAACATATTCATGACCCTCCAGAATAATGAAAAGGTCATCAATGTATCGCTAATAAGCGATACTATCATGGAAAGGATTATGATCAGGGTCAAGAATGAAGGATTCTTCCAACTGTGCCTCCCCTCCTCACACCCCCAGTGACCCCTGCTCCATGCCCAGAAGATGGCAAAACACCGTCAGGATCCCTAGCCAAACTGGCCCGGGGGAAATTGGCATTACCCTGGGTGTGTAAGAAGGGGCCGCGAGAACTAAGCACTGACGTAACCCTTCTGTGTCATCTGCACTTTGGATGAGAGTTCCCTTCACCCAAGTCAGTGGTGAGCATCGTAAAGAGCAGCCGGCCCAGGAAGGAGCCCTGGGGAGCCGCATTCGAGACCTCCCTCCAGCTGGGTGCAGTGCCAGCAAGAAGGCTCTTTGACTCAGGTTTCCCAGTCAGCTGTGAATCCACCTGATGGGCCTGTATAATCTGCCCATGTTTTAACTGTTCTGCTAACCAAAATATGGCAGGGGACTTCAGTCAATGCTTTGCTGAGATCAGAAATATCAGAAAAAGGCGGCTTCGACTCTGGGAAGCTCAGACCCCGAAAATCTTGTCTGTCTCAAAGGACTCAGATCCTGCTGTCTTCTTGCTGACCAAAGTGGCGACCCACCTAAAACTTGCTGAAATAAAGTCACCCGACAACCACACCATCCCCACAGTCCATCTGAATGTGGCTCACATAGCTCTGCACAGGGCTATGAGTGTAAACGTGTTGTGTAGCTGTTGTGCATTTGATGTGGCTGTGCTATGAAAAGCCTACCTTCACCTGGTGTCTGCCGAGAGCCCTGCGGATCAGAGGTCGTTTCTGCTCCCACTCACACCCCTGGCTTGGGCTGTGATCACAACAGTGGGATGCCTCACTGGACCACGTGCAGAGGAGGGGGGATGCAGAGAGTGTTTGCCCACAAACGCCAGGGGTGCCCAGCAGAAAACAAGCTGAGGTTGGGTAAACAGCCCGTCTTGGCACCCACAACACCACACTACCAGGAAATTGGTTTGTCTGGCTGTCCCACATGGAAAGGGTGAGGCTGTTTGCATGTTGGGGAAGGCAGAGTTGACATCTGTAATGGCAGCTGATTGATGCTACATGAGAGAACACTTTGCAGAGCACACGCGTCACCTGGCAGGGGAGGAGCCCCCAGGGATTGCCTGCATGCAGAACTTGGGGGGGCAGATACCCCAGCATAACTGTTGCTCGCTGTGCCTCTCCTGGTCCATCGAGTCAGATGAATGTGGCCATAGCTTCCTTTGGTCTCTCTGTGTGTGTGTGCACGTGTGCGTGCAGTCAAGTTGCAGTCAGCTCACAGTGACCCCGTGGGGTTTTCACAGCGAAGAATGCCCAAGGGCTAGGAGCCTGGGATTCCACCCCCTCTTGTCTGGCAGCCAGCCAGTTAAGCTGCTTCGTCCATCTCTCTCTTCTCCCAAAGACTCTCATATTCCACTCAGCAGATGTTTCTTACCACAGGCTCCAACCACCTCATTGCTTGGCACTGAAGCAAGTAAGGTGGGGGAGCGCCCGGGGCATATTGCCACCTCTTGACCCCTGACCAACTTTATAGGGTTGTTGTGAAATTCAACACCGCGCTAAGCAACGGCTGCAACTTATGTAGCCACACTTCTAACTTTGGAATTTACACCCTGCCTAAAGGAGCTGCTGACACCAGGCTTAATGAACCACGGATTGCATGAAGCGATAACTGCACAAGAGTGTCTCTGTGTAAGTTCAGAGTGCAGCATAAATGCCTGTGTCTAATTGTAGCACACAGCAGACAGCTAACACTGAGTGGGGCTCCACTTACCTCAATGGATGAGAAATGGGGCAGGCGTCACAAGGAGATGGGAGGGCTTGGGTTGGCAGGCAGAGCCCCTCCCCCCATTTCCTAGATTAAATGAGGTTGCTGGGCTGAGATGGGGCAGCCGGAGTCCCAGGCCTGCTGTGTGGTGCCAAGACAGGATCCCCCCACTTTCACGTTCCCACGTGGACAACGTGGATGGGGTGGTGTTGGAGAGTGCCCTCAAGTCATAGCCGGCTGGTGGCGACCCCAGGCAGGGTTTTCATGGCAAGAGACTAACAGAGGTGGCCTCCCTGATATTTTTGTGCCTGGGACTGAAAAGTCACCTGGCCTTCCCCTCCCACCATCCAATTATTTGCACGTGGCATTTGACACGGGGCAAAAAGGCAGGTGTCTGCCCCAAGGACCTCGCAGTTTCACTTTTGTCAACAGGGAAGTGGCAAAGGCGGAGAGAAAGCAAGGATGAATGTGTGTCCGGGTGTCACGTGTGCGGGCTTAGCATCCTTAGGGAGAGGGGCCAAAGGGTTATGCCAGAGATTTTGTGGTAAAGAAGGGCCTAGAGAAAGACATGGAAGGAAAGGGGCAGGACATGGGGGCTCCAGCCATAAGGGGAGCCAGGGAGACATGGGGAGCTGCAAGAGGGGCAAAGGCCCCCGCAGCAGGAGTGCCTGGGATTATGTGGCTGCGGCAGCCCCCAGTAAGCTGCACCCAAGAGGGGACAGGCTTCATGGGGGGGAGTTGTGTGGCCAGGACAGCAGGAGGGGTGAACAGAGGCCCGGTCCGCACACAGGAGCTGCCTGCCCCCCCCCCCGTTCTGGAGTAGCTCCTGTTCCTTTTGACTGGGCCTGAGCAGAGCTGCCCCCTTGAGTTTCTCGGGGGGGGGTGTATTAATACGTGTGGGCACTGCCATGTCAAGCAAAAGGCAGCCCCAGCCCCCAACTTAACCAGAGAAAGACCCAGAGGAAGCAATACGGAGGTGAACAAGGCCCCGGTTGCTGCCCCACCTGAAGGGAAAGTTGCATTCGCTCTGGTTTCAGGTAATGTGGTTAACCTGAGTCAGGTAGTGGAAGCCTGTGCATTGGGGCCCGGGGGCACCAGTAAAGGGGGAGGCGCAGGGTTCAGAGCCATCCAGGGGTCCCGAAGGGAGTGCCTATGCGATGATTTCTTCTGTTCAAAGGACATGTCAAAGACTTATGGGGCGAGGGGCGGGGGGGAGAAGCCTGGTGGAGACAGGACTTACCGGGGGCTGAACGTTTGGTGTAAATAATTCCCTGCCCTCTGTCCGCCCTTCATTTCTCTCCACGGCCCTCCTGGGTGATGCTTCTCAGTGCAAGCGGCCCTCCCCCCCCCAAAGCCCCTCCTTGTCTGCAGACCTGCAGTCCAAGGCACACTCCTCGCCCTTGCAAGGACACAGGCTTGGGCCACAGACAGCGTTTGGTGATTTGAAATGTCCAGAATGCTTCTGTCCGTGCATACGTGCAACTTCTTGCCAGACAGACCCACCAGGTTGTTTGCGTCAGATCCAAAGTGTGGGGAACGGGGCGGGTCCGAACTGCCACCTGGAACGGCTGCTTTGCAGGAGGTGCTTCAGACAAGTGGAGGTCTTAAAAATGGGTCCCTAAATGGGACCTCCACGTTCAAAGGCAGCGTGCTGCCACCTGACAGCCCCTGGAGGGGTGATGAGGGGCGAAGATTCCCTGGCTGACCTCCGTTGGAAACAGCGTGCTTTGTTCCTAACTCAGGACAATTAATACAATTGGCTTCACTACAAGATTTCTGAAGCCACGGGCACCAATGTCACAACTCCGCTCCAGCAGCACCTTAAAGACCAACTAGATTTCGACTCTCAAAAGCTCACACCCTGGAAATCTAGTTGCTCTTTAGGGAGCTACTAGACCTGAATCTGGCTCTTTTACTACAGAGCAACGGGCAGCTCCCCGGAAAGTGCCATGAATATGAGTTTCCTCCTTTTTAGAAAATAGGAAAGGCCAGCACTGAAGTTGAGGGAGAAGCATTTCTTGCAGAAGGCTTTTAGGGCCAGTGTTTAAGGCCACTGCTACATTCACAGGCATCTGGCAAAAGCGCCCTTTGCCACCCGAGGTCCTGTGTCTGAGCCAGGCCCCCTTTTGCCTCCACATTCACCCCTCAGACCTCTCCGCCGCCCATCTTCAACTAGTGGTGAGTGACTGTACAAAGAGGCGCTGGGACTTGGGGCTGCCAGCAATCCCAACCGATGAGAAGCCAGAGCCAGGAAGACGCCTGGGCCGGCCCCAGTCACTTGGGGAGGGTGGACAGGCCCCCAACACGCCGTCTGTCCAGTGGCGGCTTCTTTCCTCACCAGGTTTCCCAGGGCTTGGCTCTCCAGAAGGGATCCCCGGCTGTAGTTAGCCTGGCCATTTGCTGTAGCAATTGCGTTCTTCCTACGGCTTGGAAAGGGGGATTAGCAAACGGAGGGGGCTAAGTGGCGCCTCCACGTTCTGCATGCTTGTTGGGGGGCGTTAGCAAGGTGGGCTCTCCGGGGGCATCCACCTGGCCCCTTCTCTGCCCGTTCCAGGGGGAGCCATGGGCTTGCGACGCTGTGCCTGGGCTCGCCACAGGGACACAGGCTGGCCAGCCACCAGCCAAGGGCCAGGCAGGGATCTCCGCCCAGCACCGCTCTCAGCTGCTCTCCAGGTTCTTGGCATGAGGGCGCCTTCAAATCAAAATGCCCAGCACTCACGCTGGCAGGGTCAGGAAAACGACCTAATGAATACATGAGAGCTGGAGCGGTCTTGCGGAGGGCTGCTGTCCCAAATTCGCCCTTTGTCTCCCGCGCGCGTTCACACGCGCTCTTAAACACGCAACGATCACACCGGAGGTAGCCGAGGGCGAGCTGATTGGCTGGCGCCGGCAACCCGTCTGTCTGGGAGGGCAACCTCCCCCCTCCCCAGGCACGGGCCTTGGCGGTCTTCTGCGGGCAAAACGGCCCGTTACATCGAGCGGCCCGGGGCGGGGCGGGGCGGCGAAGCGGGCGGGGCGCTAGGGCCGAGGCGGCGCGGCTGCGGCGGGCCCATAAAAGCCGCGAGGAGGGCGGCCAAGGGAGGCCAGGCGCGCCGTTGGCCGGGGCCGCCCGCTTGGCTGGAGAAGGGGGCCGCGGCGCCGCCGCCGCCGCTGAAGCCGGAGGGAGGCGCTGGTGGCCCGCCCGCGGTCCCGGCGCCCTTCCACGCCGCCCCTCGCCCCCGGTGGCTGCTGCTCCGCTCCGCTCGGCTGGCCGCCCCGTGGGCCCCCCTCAGCCGCCCGCCGCCCGCCTGGCGCCGCGCCCGCCCTTGCGCTCTGCCTCCTCTTGACACGTGGAGGGCGGCGGGGGCTGCCGGCCCGTCCCGCGGGGTCCCGGAGCGCCTCTCGCCCGCCCCTCTGCCGAGGCCGCGCAAGTTCCTGGGGCGCCGGCGGGGCTGTGCGGCTGAGCGCCAGGCCGAGCCCCCCCCCCCCCACGCCGCCGCCTTTGCAGGGCACGTGGGGGAGGCGGCGGCGGGCGGCCTCTCCTGCCCCGGGCGGGCTTCGCGGCGGCGGAGGCGCGCCTGGCCGAGGCCCCAGGCCAACGCGTGGCGCGGGGTAGCCCGCCGCAGGCCGGGGGCGCGCTCTGCCGGGGCGTTTGCGGAGCGAGGCGGGCTCGGCCGGGCCGGTTGCGGAGGCGCCCGAAGGACCTCGCCCGCCGGAAAGACGCTCGCCGCCCCGCGTCCAGCCCCTGCCGAGCGCTGCGCAGGCCTGCCCGGCCTCGGGGGCGAGACGAGGACTCCGCGGCTGGCTGGCGCCCCGAGCGTGCCCGCGCGCCTCCTTGGGAGGGCAACGGGGGCAGCCGGAGCATGGTTGGGGGCCGCGGGGCTGGCCTGGAAGGGCCGCTTGCGGGCTGGGGCGAGCCCGGCAAGCTCTTGGGGGAGGCCTGGTGAGAAGCCGCCGGAGCACCGGTGCCTCCCTCGCGGGCCGCCAGCGGCGTGCAAGAGGCGGGGGCCGGTCGCGGTCTCGCAGCATGGAGGCCGAGGGGCCGCCGCCGCCGAGCTCGGACGTGCGCCTGTGCGGCTACTTGCGCAAGCAGAAGTCGCAGCACCGGCGCTTCTTCGTGCTGCGCGGCGCCAGCGCCAGCGGGCCGGCTCGCCTGGAGTACTACGCGAACGAGAAGAAGTTCCGCCTGGGGGGCCCGGCCTCGCGCCCCAAGCGCGCCTTCCCCCTGGCCAGCGCGCTGGGCATCAGCAAGCGGGCCGACGCGCGCCACAGGCACCTCCTGGTGCTGTACGGGCCCGAGGGCACCTTCGGCGCGGCGGCGGAGAGCGCCGAGCAGCAGCAGACCTGGTACGCGGCCCTGCTGGAGCTGCGCGGCACGGGTGAGTGCCAGCGGCCGGGTCGCGGGCTGCGCTGCGCTGCGCTGGCGCTGGGCTGGCGGGGCGGGGCGGGGGGGGGGGCTGCAGGGCGGAGAGGCGCCTTTTAAAAGCTCGCCCTGCCGCGGGGGGAGGGGGCCCGTGGACCGTGGCGGCGCCCTTCGCTTTGGCCGCGCAGCTGCCGGGGCCAGGGCCGGTAGCGTTCGGCTTCTGCGGCGCCAGGCTGAGCCTGGGAAGCGGAGGAGCCCCTGCGGCGTTGGCTTTCCTGGCCGCTCGGCGTTCCTTTTGGGGAAGGCAGGCGGGGTCGGGTTGAAAGAACATGATGACGCCTGGTGAGCTTTGGGGTCTCTGAGATTGGCTGGACTAGTGGGGGGCGGGAGGGGGTCGTCGTGGCCCCAGCCCAGGCAGAGTCCTTCCAACCCGGCCTCTTGCATCGGGGCTGGGCCGCCTTGGGCCTGCGGCAAGCGGGGGCTCCGTAGTCGCTTCCCAGGGAGAGGCCGAGGCTGCCAGCTGCCTTGCTCGTTGGTATCTGTGGCCAGTAGGGTCGTCTTTGGGGGAGGGTCTCAGGGCTGGGGGGTCCCGGCTGCTTCAAGGTACAGAGGCTTGCTTGCTTGCCCAGGGGCCACCCTATGAGCTGGTGGCAGGTGGGGGCAGCTCACAGCCCTCTTATGCCTTGTCCCACCCACTAGTGTGTCTGGAGTGGGAAAAGCCAAACTCTGGATAGCAGCTTTGGAACACTGACATTTTCAAAGCGATATTTTTTTAGGTGCCTGAGGAATTTGTTCTTGAGATTTTTCTGGCCCAGTGTTCATTTTGTGTTGACAAACCTGACTATCCTTAAATTATTTTCTGTAGTATAAATAGACCTAGTTTATTTATTTGTCATTTATCCATAGGGTAAATTTGATTTATTTATGGTTGTTGTGGGTGCTACACCTCTGAAGATGCCAGCCACAGCTGCTGGCGAAACGTCAGGAACTACAATGCCAAGACCACGGCAATACAGCCCGGAAAACCCACAACAACCATCGTTCTCCGGCCGTGAAAGCCTTCGACAATACATTGATTTATTTAGTTGATTTTTTAAGTTGGATTCTCTAGGTATTATATCCAGAGGAGGGTAGCCGTGTTAGTCTGCAGTAGCAAAACAGAAAAGAGTGCAGTAGCACCTTTAAGACTAACCAACTTTACTGTAGCATAAGCTTTCAAGAACCACAGCTCTCTTCGTCAGATGCAGGGCCGGATCTAGGGTTGGCGGCACCCAGGGCAACCCAAGTCCAGCTCCACGCGTGTGCGCCCAGTGCACATGCGCTCCTGGCACCACGTGATGACTTCACTTCCGTGATGTCATCACACAGGGAGGCGTGTGCCGGCTGCCCCGGCGTGCCACGGAGTTTGCAGGGGCAGTGCGGCTGGCTGGGAAGCCGCCCGCACCATTCGCCTGCCCCGCAGGACAGGGGGCGCGCAGCAAGCCACCCGCCCCTTGTCCTGTGGGGCAGGCGAATGGTACGGGCAGCCTCCCGCGCACTCCCAGCGGCTGGCAGCTGAGCTCGGCTCCCCCCCTTTGGCGGCGCTGGGGGCAGACTTCCCCCCCCTCTCCCTCCCCCCATCGATCCAGCCCTGATCAGATGCATCTGAGGAAGAGAACTGTGGTTCTCGGAAGCGTATGCTACGGTAAAGTTGGTTAGTCTTAAAGGTGCTACTAGTCTTTTTTTCTAGGTATTATGACAGTTAAAGGGGCTCTTAGCCCAAAGGACATGCCATAGAAAGAAAATACAATGCAGCTGCTTCCACCTGATGTCCGTTATCAGTTGTAATATTAAGAAAAGAAGGTGTGCAGTTTACGCAGTGGAGCCAATTCCCATACAGTGGGCAGGGTCCCACCTATCCATTCCACGGCACTTTCCCCTGGCCCAGGGCTTTCTTGCATCCGAGGAAGGATTCTTGTGGGTCCAACCTGCCCCCTGGCCACTTATCCGCAGGGTGCCTTGTTTCCTTACGCCTCCACATGAGCCTCGGGCTCTCTCCTCACTCATCCCCCCCTTTTCTCCAGGTGTCGTCCTCCTGTTGTGGAAGTTGGAGCTCTCAGTGCTCCTTCGGTGGCCGCTGTGCTCCTGTTCCTCAGACATTCTGCCCATACGTGGGTCTTCCAGGGAGCATGCACAGTCTGTGGGGAGGGCAGTGCAGCCAAGGGCATGAAACAGCCAGCTGGTCTGCCAGTGCCCCCCCTCCTCCCGTTTTAGGGGGTTGGTTTTCTCTTCGTGTGGGATCCTTGGCTATCATGGCATGTTTTGCAAAGGGAAGGGCTCCCTCCGTCCACCCTAAGGAGCAGGGCTTTCTTTCTCTCCCTGTAAATAACTGTGGTTTGGGCCCTCAACATTTGGGCCCAGTTAGGGGGCTTCCTCTCACGTCATCGCGGGTCAGCCTTTGGCCCCCAGCCCGGAAGGCTGCCTTTCACGGTAGCTCACCGGAAGTGCCCTGTGGGCTCAGGAGGGAAACCTTGCTCTCCTCCTCGTCAGCCTAGCATGGAAAATATGCTTTTCCCTTTTCCAGCTCAAGCAGTCTGTGAGGGACCGTGTTGCAAACGCAGCGGTTTGTGGGTTGAAGCCGCTGTTGTTGAGGTGCTTAAAAGATTCGTGATGGGAGAGGGGCGTGCAGTGGCTCGTTTCTGGTCTTTGGCTCAGTGAAAGTGCTGGGATGGCCCTTGGTAGAGAGACCGTTTGTTATTTCTTTATTTATTAAATTTATAGTCTGCTCTCCCCTCGGGCAGGCTCAGCCGATAACGACATTATATGTGTGCCCGTGTATCGGGCAGGGGTTGAGAGAGCCAGTACGGCTTCCAGGCCAACCCACGGAGCTGGGCTGGGCCATAACTTCTCAGTGCCGTGCACCTTGCCAAGAGGAGCCTGTGGCTGAACTTTGCTCGGGGGGGGGGGGGTTCAGCTCGCAAGCAACCCCTGGCTTTTGCCTCCCTCGGTCCCTGGGCCATGCTGTGCCTTGGCTGGCCTGCTTGATAGAAGTCGTTCTTCTGATTGCCTCCCCGCTCCAACTGTTGACACTCTTCCCAGCGATCTTGCTTGCAACACTCTGTGTGTGTGTGTGTGTGTGTGTGTGTGTGTGTGTGTGTGTGTGTGTGTGTGTGTGTACACAGCTGGTATGCACTGCCTGGTACATGGTGTACTTTCTTCTGGGTCCTATTCCCAGTGTGGGGGAGCAGGGTTAAGTGGGGTAGAGCAAGTTTGCATGGAAGCCGGCATTCCCAGGTTCCCTGGCAGGCGGAAGGGAGTGAAGATCCAAGGTAGCCTCTGGGCCAGAGGTTTGGGGAGGGAGTGCTTTGTGGCCCGGGTAGGAGACTCTGGAATGGGTGGGGGCACCGGCAGTGTTCCTGGGGGCGTTCCTGCTTGGGAGTTGTTTATCTTTCCTTGTTCCCAGAACTATTTAGCTTAAACATTTGCTCAGTCTGGAGACCCGACGTTAACCTCTGTGAAAATCATCCCACCTGAGTCTCCCTGGCAACTGTCTGCATCTCTCCAGGGTGACGGGGATGGGTTGCCAGAGCGCTCAGCTCTCTGGGGGCAGGTTTAGCGGTCTGCGTTGCAGCCACCCACGTGCTTGACCCCCCCCCCATTTTCAGAGACGGCCCCCCCTCTTCCAAGGCCTCTTTCCCTCCTGGCTGCCTCCTCTTGTATCCAGGCAAGAGCAAAATGCCCAGCTGTCGTAAGAGCTGGTGAAGCAAACAGACGGCTGAGCAACAGTTCCTGGCTTAAAGCAGTTGCTCTACCTCAGAATCAGCTGCATTCCAGCACCAGGCAGGCGGTTCTGTGGGTATCAGTGAAGCTGCCTCCAGGCCTAGGGCTCTAAGTGGCCGCTGCCTTGGGGCTTGTCCAGGAGGGCTGGGTGGTGCTGCAGCGTGGAATGGGCTGTGCTGGCTTTGGCCTCTGCGTCCCTCACCCTCTTGGGACAGGCTGGGCACAGAGGCACTCGGCCTCCCTGGCTGTGCCATCATCCAGGGCCCTCTGCTCCGGCGGGAGTGGGAGCACGTCCTGCAGCCTGTTAGACCTTTGGGAGGCTGGTGGGGGGCTGTGCCCACGCAGGGGGCTGAATTGCCCCACTGTTGGGAGCTGTTAGCCACACGCCTTCTCGAGGCAGAACGGGCTTTAGAGCCGTGCACTTTTGACATGCCCAGCGGCAGCTGCCTGATGAGGTTTGGGAGCAGCAGCTGCTGCCAGGCACTGCAGGTACTTCGGTCTCCTGTGAACCTGGCTGGCCCCTCGCCACCTTCCTTCCTCTCCCCCTTCTGCCCACGGAGTCCAGACTGGCTTGGGGCAGAGGGCTGCTGGAGGTGGAAGTGGGGCAGGCCAAGCCCTCCTTCCTGACAGCCACCCCCACCCCCCACCCCCGCTCAGGCAGCCTCCTCCGTTGTCCTGCTGATGTGCGGTTCTGCTTTCTGCTTTCTTGCAGACAAAGCCCCCCCGGAGGGAGGCGGAGACTCTCTGCTCTCAGGCCCCGCCTTCAGGGAGGTGTGGCAGGTCAGCCTGCGCCCCAGAGGTTTGGGGCACACCAAAAACTTGGCCGGGACCTACTTTCTGTGCCTGACGGACAAGACTATCAGCTTTGTGAAACGGAACTCGGCTGTGGCCGCCGTGGAGCTGCAGCTGCTCAACGTCCGGCGCTGCGGCCACTCCGAGAACTACTTCTTCATGGAGGTGGGCCGTTCGGCCGTGACGGGCCCTGGAGAGCTCTGGATGCAGGTGGAGGACCTGGTTGTGGCCCAGAACATGCACGAGACAATACTGGAGGCCATGAAGGCCCTCAGCGACGAGTTCCGAGTCCGCAGCCAGAGCCACTCCTTGGCGTCCACGCCCATCTCGGTGCCCCCTCGCCACCAGCACCTCGGCACCCCCCCGGCCAGCCAGGCGACTTTCCCCTGGAGACCCCGCCCCGATGGGACCCCCACCCTGAGCAGGAGCCCTGGAGCCCAGGGGCAGAAGGTGGCGGGGCTCCCGAAGCCCGGTTCCTGGAGCGATTACAGCACCGTCTCCTCGGATGAAGGGGGGTCAAGCCCAGGCAATCTGCGGCCACCCAGCACTCCCGACCCGCTGAACTCCCTGGCGGCAGATGGCGAGCTGGACTACATTTCTATGGGCAGGCTGGCTTTGCCCAGTGGGCACACCTTGGCCCGATGGGGGCTGCGGCCAGAGTCCCACAAGCGAGCCTCTCTGCCCCCCATGGCCCTGGAGAAAGGCACAGCCAGCCTGCCCTGGAGGAGGCCGGCCCTCAAGCCCGTGGCCACGTCTGCGAGTTACCCCGAAGGACTGAACCGCAGCGCTGAGCCTGGCTACATGGCTATGCTGCCTGGCATGGCCCTGAGTGCAGAGGAGCAGGTCTACACCGCCATGACCCCCGGCAGCGTCTCGCCATCCCAGGAGAGTGGCGGGTATATGCTGATGTCCCCCAGCGGCAGCTGCTCTCCGGATGGGCCGGGCCAGTGGGTGCTGGGCAGCAGGAGCGGCGAGTCCTCGGCCAGCGACTACATGAATATGTCCCCGGCCAGCCGGTCAGCCTCCAGCACCCCACCTGAGTACAGCCCCCTGCTGGCCCCTCCTAGCGGTGCCCCGTTCTACTCCCTGCCACGCTCCTATGAACACGGGGCCAGGGCCGTCCCCTTCCCCTTCCCCCCGGGGCCCCTCTCCAGCTCTTCTTCCACCAGCTCGGAGAGCCTGGAAGAGTCGGCGGGGGCCTTGTGCTTGGCCCGTCCTCCTCCAGGGCTGCTTGTGGGCCTTACCAAGAGTGCCAGAGGCGTGCCTGCTGCCCCCCGCAGCCCTGGTGACTACGTCTGCATTGAATATGGTTCCAGAGCCCCTGGTTGCATCCCACTGGAGCTTCAAAGTGCCCCAGGAGAGGCCAGCAGAACAGCAGTGCCGGCCAGCGCAGCGGCAATGGCCCCAGGGCCCCGTCCTGTGCGAGCAGACTCTCGAGGGAGGCAATGCCATGGGTCGGAGGCCGTCCCCGATGCCGAGCGGAACGGTGCGCTGCTGTGTGAGGCCCAGGCCCAGGCCGAGGCTGGACTGAACTACATTGACCTGGACTTGGTGAAGGAGGCTGGCTCAGACAGGGCCCCCACCCCACGTCCCGCTGCTGTCCCTGGCCAGGCAGGGGCGCGCCACACCTATGCCAGCATCGACTTCCACCGTTTAGGGGAGCGGTATGGGTGCAGGTCACCCCCTGAGGGAGCAGGTAAAGGAACTTTGGGGCAGGGCTGGAGTTGGTGGTGTATGGGTGGGGGGAGGAAGCTTTGGACTGGTCATGCTGGGAGCTAGGAAGGGGCTATGCAGGGCTTGGGGGCACAGAAGTGGGGAGACTTCGAATCTGAAGTGAGGCTACTGGGCTGGGGAGAGATTGTGATGTCAGGCTGCTCTTGTGGAGGAGTGCGTGCGACTGGGGGTGTTCGTTAAAGGGGCCAAACTGCCCCCCATCCCAGGCTCCAGTGACCCCTCCTGTCTTACAGAAGTTGGGGAGAAGAATCCCCCCCCTGTCCCTGGCAGTCTTCCTTGTCCTGGTGGACTTGCAGTATGACCCCCCCCACACACACACACACAACAAAAGAGTGGGGCAGCCTGAGGCCAGGGCCTGTGCGACCCACGTACATGAACTGAACAGCCTCGTGACACAACCTTGCATTTGTGAAATGCTTCTGAACCCCTGTGCATCTTCCTAGTAGCCCTCCAAGGTAGGCCCTTCACAATTGGGAGACCAAGGCTGACAAGAGTCCCCTGGCACCGTGCTGCGCTCTTGGCTTCAAGCATTTTGGCCCACGGGACAGGGAGGCGGCCCTTCCTCACCTGTTGGAGGGGTCAGTTCTGGGCTGGAGGGACCCCTGTTCCAGCTTCCTAGGGGGCAGCTCCTGAAAGCTGCTGTGGCATAGTGGCTAAGTGGTGGGGCTGTGGTTTGGCACTCTGCTGGTTCCACTCCCACTCCTGCCATGAGCTCAGCAGGCGGCTTTGGGTGAGCCCCTCCTTTCCGCCCAGCTCCCCAGCTGTATTGTGGGGATACGAATAACTCTGACTTTGTTCACTGCTCTCAGTGGGGCGCTAATCTGCCTAGAAGAGTGGTACATAAGTGCAGTTACTATTTATGGCAGGGACAGTGACTGTCTTCCTGTGTTTTGTTTCACAGCAGCCTTGGGAGGTAGGCTAGGGAAGGAGATGGCTGTGAAGAAAAGGGGAGCAGGAGTTCAGGCAGGCCCTGTGCAACCGGCTCTTCCACTGTTGTCGAGGAAGCACTCCACCCCCTCCCTCCCCTGGCATCAGGAAGCCAGGCTTAGCCCTCCCATTCAGACAGAGAACCCAGGCGTCCCTCCTGCCGCTGCTGGGTGCTGTTTGGGGTTGTTGCAGCACCCCAAGTGCCGTCTGCAGCTCTCTTCCTCCCCCCCCCCCCATTGAGGTCAGCGCCTGTGCAAGGCACTTTTCCTGCACACGGCTCGTGTGTGGTCTTTCCTGCCCGCGCCTTTGCTGCCTGGATCCTCCCTAGTTCTGTTGTTTGAGATTGGGCGGGGGGCGGCGGATCTATCCATGCACGGATCTATCCATGAAGGGGTCGACTTTTTCTCCCCCTTGTGAGACAGGAGTAGGGATGTCTCTTTTGAGGCTCCCCCCCTCCCCCCGCTCAGTTTGTAGCAGCAAAGTCAATACGACCGTACTAGTCCTTAAGGTGCCACTGGACTCCCGTGTTCTTGTTCCAGAGCGCAAGTTTGGACATTCACCTTGCGTTGTGTTGGGGCAGGTATCTCCAGGGTGCTACGCCAGGGGCTGAGCCCGCCTGCTCTGAATTTCCTGTGTTTTTTCAATGTTTGTTCCATCTTGGGCATGAATGGGTTCCCCGCATGCCAGAGTGGAGTGGGGGTGAGGGGGGCAGAATGGGCGTGGTCCACCAGCACGCTCCCCGGGGCACGATCCTGGGCCTGTCAGGAGCCTCCGCGGTGAGGAGCCCTTCGCCCATGCTGTGATAGCCGTAAAACAAAACCAGGTGTCTTTCCTCCTCTCTTTCTTCCTCCGCAGAGTCCTGATGTCCCGGCGCCTGCCGCCTTGGCCGTTGGTTGTTTGCACCAGAGCGACGCGCGTCCCCTCCTTCCCCCTCAGTCCCTGCGAAGTGCCTTTTTCAGGGGAGGGCGAAGCTCTTCCTGGACTCTGGTTCGGGTCTCGCCGCCACACACCAAAGATGAGCTCCCTGCATGCCCCCTCATGCCTTGGCTGCCTGCCATTGGGCTAGGGAGACGGGGAGAAGCTGCCTGCTTGCGTTTCCTCCTCAAATTCGGGCCCTTGGCTCAGCTGCTCTGCCCTCTGGGCTTCATCCCCTGCAGTTGCCAGGAAGGAGCTGGCAAGGAGACCCTGAGCTGCCCCGTTTCCCCCGCCTCGCCCTCCACGCCGGCTGTGGCTCAAGCGCGAGTCTCCTCCCTCCAAAGCGTTCTCACCTCCCTCCACCAGCCAAGTGGCCACTCGCATCTCCTCCTCCTCCTTGCCCCCTCACTCTGCCGGGCTCGTTGCACCCCACAGTGTGCCCAAACGTCCCCACTCCCTCGGCCACCCCTGTCTGGAACTCCTCAGCCAGCTCTTGGGAGTTGGGCTGCGTGCTGCCCGGATCTTGACAAATAAAGGCACTTTTGATGACGGTTCCTGTGTTGATGACGGTTCCTGGTTGCAAGGGGATGGGAGTCCAACTCACAGGCCGGGGTCTGGCTGGCTGCCTGGAGAGCCTTTGCCCAGGGCAGTCCCTTTCCCCTGCCATAGATCCAGAGGAGTCAGCCGCGTTAGTCTGTGGTCGCAAAATAGTCAAGAGCCCAGTAGCACCTTTAAGACTAACCAACTTATTTGTAGCATAAGCTTTTGAGAACCACAGCAATCTTTGTCAGATGGTCTCTTCATCCCCTGCTAGTGGCTGCTTCAGGCTCTGCAGTGAGGAGGGGGCTGCTGGGTGCACTCCCAGCCATCTGTGGCACAGGTGCTGCCGGGCTCCCGTCCAGGGCCTGCCACATCTCTGGTGTGGCGGTGGCAGCTGCCCATGGCTCTGGTATTGACTGGACTAAGGAAAACTGCGTGTGATGTTTGGGGGTCCTACAGCAGCAGCCTGGGGGCCTGTGCCTGGAAGGAGCGCCCTCCCTCCTGCCTGGCCTGAAGGGCAGTGGCTCTTCCTCTGCAGTGGACATAGCATTGCAAACAAGTTGGAAAGAGATTCCTCAGTGAGGCAGAGCGTGGATTGGCTGGATCCAAACTGGACTGTCATCCAACCTGGATGTTTTTTAAAAAAGAAGACCCAAACTCTTCCAGAGCCTCTTTGTAGTAACGAGGGGCAGTCCTGAAGAGGGACAGATACCAGGATTGTGGGGAGGGCAGCTAGGGTCTCAGTGAGGAAGAGGAGCAGCCCCTCCCCATCTGATCTGCCAGGAGTCAGTAAAGGACAGCAAGCCATCAGAGTGGAACAGAACCAGGGGAGCTGGAGAGGGGGGGGGGGGCGTGGTTGGATGCCTTTGCCAGGCAGAATTGTAGGCCTGGGGTAGGGTAGGAATGCTGGGGCTGGTGGGAGGGGGTGAGGGTTGCAGGAAAGCCAGGGCCCCGGCTGAGTCGTGCAAGCTGGCCACGGGGCTCCCTCCCGCTCACAAAATCCGCCTGGGGCCACTGACCCATGCAAGAGCGCCCTCTGGAGGCTGTTGTGTGGTACTGCAGATGTGGTCCCGAGGAGGTGGTTTGCTTGGCCTTTGACGTCAGGGCGGAGGGTGTATTCCTTGGGGGTGAACGAGTCTGGGGTCACCATACACACACCTCTAACAGAGCTTTTTGGAGTTTCAGAAGAAGCTCTTAAGAGAGCTGAGCCTCCTTTATTTAGAGCGCCTTGCAACTGTGCAGCTGGAAAAGTCTTAAATTCTATTTATTTAGAATTTAACATTCTAAGTTCCTGCTTGAGGTGACTCACAACTGAAAAGCACAGCATGAAAAGAAAAAAATTAGCTATTTCCTCAAAGTTCCCCAAACTGGGAGCCAGTTTGGTGTGGTTAAGAGTGGCAGGACCAGGGCTGGCCGAGCGCCCCCCCCCCCATGTGCACAAGTGCGCGCGCACCGGCCTGCATGACGGCAGTGTGTGTGCTGGCACCAGCCCAATCGCGGCGGGCGGCCTCCGAGCTCTCCCACTCGGTTGCTTGCGCCGCCGCAGATGCCTGCCCATGGCGGTTGCGCCCGGCCGGGGGCTTGTGCTGGCAGCGCAGGATAGGAGGCTGCTGCTTTGTGGCGCACGCTCCCACCCCCCACGCCTCCTCCGGCACTCCCTCTGGCACCCCGCGCCTGAGGCCACCTCCTACCTGGCCTCAATGGGCGCGCCAGCCCTGGGCAGGACCCTAATCTGGAGAACAGGGTTTGATTCCCCTCTCCTCTGCCTGAAGCCCAGCTGGGTGACCTTGGGTCAGTCACAGCTTCTAGGAGCTCTCTCAGCCCCACCCACCTCACAGGGTGATTGTTGTGGGGATAATAATGACATACTTTGTAAACCGCTCTGAGTAGGTGTTAAATCATCCTGAAGGGAGGTTTATAAATTGAATGTTGTTATTAAAGTATTTATTAGTGGCTGCCTGCTGCTTCTGGGAGCCAAACTGTGGCCGACGGGGTGTGTGTGTGTGTGTTCATGTGCTCTCCCTGCCCCACCTTGGTGTTACCGCCCCGTTGGACTCCTGTGTCCACATCCCAGTGCCCAGCAACCAGGTGGGGTTCTGGAATCTGGCAGAACTGCCAGTGGCTGTGTGCGCGTGCCCGGGGCTGAGTGGCACAGGCTTTGGGGCTCTTGAAGCACAGCTTGTGGGCTGTTTTGGTGGCTCAGTGTCCCATCTGGCCCTGCAGCGGTGTGGCGACCCCCGTGGGGATGAGAGTGGAGGCCTCCCTGGTGCCTTTTGGCGTGGTGCCACTGTGCTACGTCTACTGTATGGTGCTCACCGGCCTGATCCTCCTCCTCCTCTCCTTGGCCCTGCTGTTTGTGAAGCGAGCTTCGGCGCAACAGCAGCTCCATGTGGGCAGCGGGCAGGTAACTGAGGGTGGCGCCAAGGGGTGGCAGTGGGAAGCAAAGCCCGACTGGGCAGCTGGGCTGGGGTCGCTCCTGCCTAAGGGACCAGCGCTGAGGGTCTGCTGTGAGGCACTGCCGGTGTCCTTACCAGTATGGCCCCAGGGCTGTGCCACCCCTCACATTACGCCCCGAGAGGAAAGGAGATCAAACGCTGTACCTTAAAGCCAGAGAAAGTTCCATGTAAGAAACGGCACCAATTAGCGGAGCCTTTCATTAGGTGCAGACCTTGCCGTTCTGTGAAAATTTGGGGCGGGGGCCACGGAAGGCCTTGCTTCATGGTTTTTCTTCTCCCAAAGTAATTTTAGTTTGTGGGGGGGGAGGGGGGCAATAGTTGGGGGAGTGCGAGGACCAACGCCCTCTCCTCCTCTGCAGGCGAGCACCACCAAGCCATCGCGGCCAGGCAGCCCTGAAGACGCGCTTGTGAACGCCCTGCACTTGCTGGATGCCGTGAAGGGGAAAATTTGGCACCGTCTGCAGGAGCTGCAGAGGAAGCAGGGGGACCCCCCCAGACCCGGCCGGCCCCGGAGTTGCCCACCGTACACGGCAGGGTGATTCATTAAAAAATGTCAGTGCCGGAAACGAGACTCCCCAGGCCTCGCGGCCTTTCCCTCTTGCAGCTGCGGGGCGAGGTGGCCGGGTGGGTGCCTGGCTGGCTGTGGCAGAAGCCCCCGAGAGGGTGCTGGGTGCAGTTCAGGCCGCCCCTCCCCAAGAGGGCCTGGAAAAGGGGTTCTAAGGGTGGCAAGACCCCAAAGGATCAACCAGCAGCTGTGTGTGATACAGGAGTTGATGGCGCCTTGCCTGCCCCTCCAGAGCACCTAATGAAGTTGATGGGCAAGAGACGCTGGACAGATAAGGAAGCCCTTCCCACAACTCAGCTCCCCTGTGGCACTCATAGCCACAAGATTGTTTGATGGCTGCTGCGTTAACAGGGTAGCATTAACTGTTGTGGAGGGGGATCCGTCTGCCACCACTGTCGGTGAAATGGGGCCTCCAGGGCCGGAAGCAATTGCTGGGGGACAAATAGTGGGGCAGGCAAGGGGTTGCAGTAGCTATCTGGCTAGTTTGCCACCACTTGAAACCGTTCTGATCCCAGAGGTCTCTCAGGAGCACATGGAGGGATCCAGGCAGGTCGACGAGAGTTCTGCAAGGACAACACGCACGCACACACGCACGCACACACAGCTTTTCTGGAAATGCACATTTGATGCCACCCTAAATGTTCACAACTGCTAACCATTCATTACATAAGAACCCCCCTGCTGGATCAGACTGGTGAGGAGGGTCTGCCTCGTCCAGCCTCCTGCCTCACAGTGGCCACGCGACCAACTGGAAGGGCCGGCAAGCAGGGCCCCAAGGGACTCGCAGGGCACCGGGAGTCGCAGGTTTGCTGCCTCTGCATATGGAGGTTCGTTCTGGTCCTCATGGCTGGTAGCCATTGCTGGACCTCTCCTCCTTGAATCAGCCTCCTCTCCTTTTAAAGCCGTCCCTGGGACTGGCCATCATGTCCCCTGGCTCTGAATCCCACATTTTTAAGTACTTGGTTGTTGTCAATTGCCGGTTACTTCATTGGGTGTTGCTGGATTCTAGTGTTTTGGGGGAGAGGGAGGAACAGCTCCCGCGACCCACTTTCCCCTGCCTATGCGCAACTGTATAAACCTCTATGGTACCCCCACTCCTCTTGGCCACCTTTCTTCCAATGAGACTCTCTAGCCTTTCCTCCTAGGAAAGGTGCTCTCACCCCTTATTCGTCTTGGTTTCCCGTCCTTTGCCCTGCTCTGCAATGCCCTCTTCGAGCTGCAGTGATCTAAACTATACACAGAATTTCAAGGCAGGCCACACCCACAGATCTCGCTATACTGGGGCAGTAAAATACCAACTGTTCTATTTTAATTTAAAGTTAGGATTTTTTTGTTCACTGTTACTGTTCACCACCTTACCACTTACCCAGTTTAGAGATCATCTCTTCACAATCCCTCGTTTTCCACCATCCTGTATAATTTTGTGTCATCTGCAAATTCACCCCTAATTCCAAAATCATTTCGGAACAAAGGAAACAGCACCAGCCCCAATACCGATTTTTGCGGGACCCCCCCAGGTCATGCTCCTCCATTGTGAGAACCGTCCAGTTATTCCTACTCCACTTTCAGTCATTAAACCAACTTTTAATCTCTAAGAGGACCCGTTCCCTTATCCCGTGGTTGCCAAGCTTAGCCAGGAGTCTTTGGTGAGGGGCTTGTCAAAAGCCTTTTCAAAGTCCAAGTACATAATATCTGTTGGGTCACCGTTACCTACATGCCAGTTAACTTGCTCAAAGAACTCCCAAGAGTTTGTGAGGCAAAAGTCAGGCTGACTTCCTCTCAGCAGACTTGGTGCCTCTCTGTGCTTAGGAACAGTTTCCAACTTTAATAACCATTTCTATTAATTTACCTAGAACAGATGTTAGACTAACTGGCCTCTAGTTCCCTTGACCCCCTCCAGACACCTTTTTAACAACCCGGGGGAGCTTCCTCACCTCCCGTCGCCTGGGCAGAGGATTACTTTAGTAACGTTATATATACTGTGCTTTCCATGGTCATAGATCCAGAGGAGTTAGCCGTGTTAGTCTGTAGTAGCAAAATCAAAAAGAGTCCAGTAGCACCTTTAAGACTAACCAATTTTATTGTAGCATAAGCTTTCGAGATCATGCATCTGACGAAGAGAACTTGATTCTCGAAAGCTTATGCTACAATAAAATTGGTTAGTCTTAAAGGTGCTACTGGACTCTTTTTGATTTTGTTATATATACTGGTTAGTGAATCAACATTTTCACCTTTGGGTTAGTTCCCCAAGAACTGTTGGGTGTACGTTATTAGGATTTGGAGACCTACTGGTTTTTAATTTCCCCAACAGAGCCTCATCCCTTACCATTTCAATTTGACTCCATTCTTCAGACTCTCTTCCTGAGGACGTTGGCTCTGGCTGGCTTGGATACACGCCCCACAACTTCAACAGGGAACGGAGATGCAAAGAAGTCATTCAGCTTCTCTGCTGTCTCTCCATCTTCCCTAAGCAATCCCCTTATTCCTTTGTCGTCTAATGGCCCAACTGCCTGCCTGGCTGGTTTCCTGTTCCTGATAAAGAACTCCTTCGTTGTTTGTCTTGATGCGTTTAGCACTCCACTCCTCAAATTCTCTTTTTGCATGGATAATTGTTAACTTGTAATTTTTGGGCCAGGCCATTAATCACTGTAACTCCCTGCCCCTTGATTTCCCCTCAGACCAAATAAGTGGCTTTTACAGTTATGACCTAAGGTGAGGGGAGTGTTGCCAGCTCCAGAGTGGGGAGGGGAGTGACCTCGGCAAGGAGCAATGCCTTCACAAGGGTGCAATATGCCTTTATCATGCCTATACCCTCAGCAGGGTAGAAGTACCTTTACAACCAGGCACCCGCCTCCCGTCTTCTGGATCCCCAGCCTGCCTGGAAGAAGGTGGGGAAAGGGCAAGAAGGCTTGCTCCTTGCCCAGGAGGCTGCCACTCAACCCAGAGCTCTGGAAAGGGGAAATTCCCCTTTGCTCAAACCACCCCATGGGACACCTGCGGGGCTTCCAGCTGCAGCGCCTGGTAAGGAGTTCACAGACACCACCAAACTGTCAACCAAACTTTATTTCCCAGGAAAATGACATTCCTTCCTCTCCTAGTTATGCACCGGCAAAAACTGAGCAAGGAAGCCATGGAAACACAGGGGAGTCCCCCGTTCAGCCTCTTTGCAGAGCCCTCTCAACCCCCCCTCCCCCCCCCCGCGCAGCAGACGGGGCTGCTCGTTTCCAGCTGGGACAGCTCTGGGAGGCAGCCTGACCCTCCCCTCAAAGAACAGCCGCCGTGGACAAGCCACCAGCACTGCCCCCCACCCCGCAAGCGTGCCCATCTCCCCTCCGCCCCTTTCTTCTACTCAAAGGACTGGATTCAGCTGCAGCAGCTTCCTTGCCAAGTCGCCATCTCCAAGACAACAGATCTGGGCGCAAGGGGCTTCCTTGCCCACTCAGCTTTTCCTTCCCTCTCAAGTGTAACATTTGGACCTCCATGGCAAATCCCTCCCACCTGCTGTGCCACAGAACCTGTGCCACAGAATCCACCCACCCTGGGACGGGCACAGGTGCACAAACGTCCAAGCCCCAACCGAGATGGAATGCAGAGCCCCGCTGCTGCAGAGCCTACGGGCAGGGAGCTGCTGAGGCACCCGTTCCCGCGCATCCTGCTGCTCCCATGGCTGGGCAAGGGCTGGGATCACTCCTTGCTCCAGCAGGGAGTGCCAGCAGACCAGAGACCGCCTTGTGCTCCAGGTCTGAGAGCCAGCGGGGGTCAGGAGAAGCCTCTCGGGGGCACATGATGGGAGCGGGGGTGTTGAGTCGCAGGCCGCGGAGAACCTGGAGAAGGGACAAGGCAAAGATATCAGCACTGGGACCCTTTTGGGGCACAGGAGCTGCCTGTGGCTGAGAACAGAGCTGGGGAGGGGAGGGCAGCAGGTATTAGTCGAAGACCTGAAGCTGCCTTGTACGTCTTGTCCACAACTGCCTACTTCGACTGAAAGCCGCCAGGGGTTGAACCAGAGACTTTCTCTGTGTGCACTCAGCATGTGTTTTACCACTGACCTTTGTTTCCATGGGAGGTATCATCAGAAAAACATACAAATGTGTCCCCCTGACACCACAACCCTGCAATGGTGCTTATTTCCCCTCCCTACCAATCATAAGCACAGCTGAAAATGCAAAGCCAGAGAGAGCGTCAACTAGAGAGGGATACAAGAGTTCCCTTCCTCCCTCTGGTGTTCCAAACCTCCCTTCAATGCCCACTGACGTCTTGTGGCCCCCTTCCCTGGAGCTGGGGGAGGGGGGCACCTACTTCCTGGGAGGAGGTGGAGAGGCGGTTGTAGATTCGGTATCCTGGGGGCATCACTGGGTCGGTGTAGAAGAAGCTGACGCAGTCAACCAAGGGAAGGGGGCCTGGAGAGAGAGGGAAGCCCGGCAGGCTTAGGTGGTTTGGGGCAGCCCAGCGCCTGTGCCACAGCCACCTCCTCCGTTTCCTCACTTACCTCCACTGGGTTGGGGCAACATTTGGCCTTCGGGGGAAGGTGGGCAGGAACGGCTGCAGGCAGAGACGGCAGCAAAGAAGGTCTGGAAGGAAGGATGGGAGAGTGTCCTGGAGGAGGCGGCAGCAGCAGCCTGCAAGAGATCAAGCCAGGCAGAAATGGGAAGCCCCGAAGGGGTGGATGGGATGGGCAGACGGGCAGGCACCCACAGGCACACTGCCCCCCACCCACCCCAGTCCTTCCTGGCATGGTTCCATTCGAGGATCTGAGTTCTGCAAGGGGCCTGAGGACCTAAGAGAGTGCTAAACACCCCCTCATCTCTATAACCCCCCAATTCCTAAGGACAACCGTTGGGTGGGGTGCGCCTCTCTCTCCAGTGTGGCTGGAAATGACTACTGGAGGACAGGGGAGAGCCCAAAAGGCCGGGCAATGGAGTGTGAGGACCACTTTGGTGTGCATTAGAAGGGGCTGAGCTTTTGAGCTGCCCTGAGCTCACCTGCCCCTTGAGCGTCTTGCAGTTGGGGGGTATTTGACCATAATACAACCCCCTTGCAAGGAAGGCAGAAGGCGTTTCTGTGTTATGACCTGGGGAGGGGAGAAATTAAGGCAGAAGAGCAAGAGTACCCAGGCCATATGCCACGTCCCTCACTGAGGTAGGACTCACACCCAGAAGAGAAGTCAAAGCAGAATCCATCGTATGTTGTATAAAAACTAATAAAATGCATAAGCCCTCCGAGTGAAAAGAAGCGCGCCCGATGTTAGCCTATGCTGTAGGAAGGGGCCAACCGCTCTGACATGGAAGACCCTTCTGCCCCGGAGTCTCCCCCACTTCCCTCCAACGCCCCTCACTCACTCGTGCCTGCTCCAAACGCCAACTCCTCCGGCAGACGGCTTCTGTGTCACGCACCCAAGACCTGACAGGGGGGTCCCAAGGGGGGCTGTCTCCCCCCCAGGGATTGCTTTCTGCCCTGCTGTCCCTTCTGTGTCCTAAAACCAAAGGAAGAAAATTACGGGCACAGAAAGGATTGTTGGGTCCTTCAGCCCAGCAGGGAGACAGGCAAAGCTGAGTGGAGAGTCCCCCAAGGACTCCCAGAGCCCCATCTTTCAAGCCCTCTCCGCTGCACTTGAATTCAGCCCCCAAACCTTTTTGGAGTGTAAAGAAAGACACCCCCATCCGCGAAAGGTGCCTTTGAGCACATGCGAAGTTCATGACAGCTAGCCCAGCCACACCTCTGGCGGTTACCTGGGGTGGTCCCCTGCCCAGCAGAGCCTCTCTCTTCCTCTTGCAGTGACCAGCCTCTGGGCCCCACACCTCATCCCCATTGCCCAACCTACCTGTGCAGTCCTGAGAAAAGCCCTCCTCGGGCAAGTCATAGGGGGCAAAAAGCCTCCGTCGACAGCGGCGGTGTTCGCGGGGGCGCCACTGCGATGAGCCACAAGTAGCTGGACCCTGCCACCTGTGGGGGGCGGGGAGCAAATGTGAGAAGTAGTCGGTGCTCTGGGATCCAGAAAGAGGATGCCAAGAGGCCTGGAGCGGCCTCAAAGCATCCCTGAACTTCCAGACGCCGCCGCACAGCAGCACCAGAGCCTGAGAAAACCCTGCTGGACCAGGCCAAGGGATCCAGGCCAGCACCCAGTACCTCGCCATGGCCAAACGAGGTCCCTTCGGACCTCCAGGCAGAGCACAGGGGCAAAGGCTCCCCCCTCTCCTTGCCCCAAGGAACAATTGGCCAAAGGCCTGCTGCCTCGGAACAAGGAGGTTCCCCAGCTGTTAGGACAGTGGGTGTGGTGTGACGGTCAGGGTGTGAGACTAGAACCTGGGACAAGCGGGCTTGGATCTCAGCTTTGCCACGGAAGCTCACCAGGAGACCTCGCGCCTGCCACCATCTCTCAGCCCAGGCTACCTCACAAAGTTGTTGTTGTTGTTAGAAGATGGAGGATGAGAGAACAATAGAAGAAGCTGCTTTGGTTCTCCGTTAGAGAGAAAAGCAAGATACGAATGAGAGTAAATGAATGTTCGCAGCCACGGAGGGATGTCTCCTCTCACCTGAAACCTGTCTAATTCCCTTTTAAGGAGACCAGCACTGACTCAGTCCCCGTCTAAGCAAATGGGCTGCAGGACAACTTGCGGCAGTGAGTTGGACGAGGTTCCTCAGTTAAGAATAAAAGCATTAAGGCCTTGTTGGATCAGCCCCCTGGTCCGTCTAGTCTGGATCCTGCCTCACACGGTGGCCAACTAGTTGCTAAGGAGGGCTAACAACGGGGCCCACAACAGAGGCCGAGGCCTTCCCTGATGCTGCCCCTCAGCTCCGGGAGTCGGACATTTGCGGCCCCGGAACCGGGAGGCTCCCTGCAGCCACCATGGCCAGTGGCGACCGGCAGGCCTCTCCTCCAGGAATCTGTCCAGTCCCCTTTTGAAGCTGTCTGTGTTACACAACATCCTGTGGAGGTGAATTCTATGTTTTAATCACTTGTATAAAGCAGTATCTTCTTTTGTGTGTCCTGAATCTACCACCCATTAGCTTCATTGGATGCCTTCAAATTCTAGTATTTTAGGAGAGAGAACAAGTTCTGTGCATGTGTGATGTGCCATCAAGTTGTCTCCTCTCACTACTCCATGCATCATTTTATAAACCCCTATTGTGCCCCCCCGCCCTTTAGTTGTTTCTTTTCTAAATGGAGAAGTCCCAGCCTCTTCAGCCTCTCTTCATAGGAAAGGTGTTCCAACCGTCGCCGCCGCCCTCTTCTGTACTTTTTCCAGTTCTGCGATGTCTTTTTGGAGATACGGTGACGAGAACTGCCCACAGTATTCCAAATGAGGCCTCGTCATAGATCTATTACGCTACTAGCCATTTTATTTTCAGTCCCTGTCCTAGTGATTTCCAGCCTGGAGTTTGCCTTTTTCACTTCTGCAGCTCGCTGGGTTGACATTTTCAGGTCTCTCTGCTTCTTGGTCTCAGCACTGTTCCTAGCTTTTAGTGTAGATTAATTCTCCTGCATAACACCCACAGCTCTCTCCCCGTTTTCTAGTTCCACTGCTGCTAATCATATATGAATTCTGACTGCCTCCCGCCCAAGCGTAAGTGTAAAGGAGCCCACTCCTTCACCACTCAAGGTCACTGAGTTTTAATTCACCACTTGTTCTGTTATTCAAGCCTGTTGTTTCCCCTCTACAACCCTCCAAATAAAAACAGAATAACAATCAAAACCAGGGCTCTCTGCACGTCTTCAGTTCTTTGGCACCCCAAGATCTGCATGGCCTCCAACACTGCACTGATGTTGGGGGTCTCCTTGGAACAGTCCTCTGTTCATGCAGAGCACCGACTGAGCCCCCCTGCCTAATTAAAAAATGCTGTGTCTATTTACCTTGCCAGAGCTTTCTTTCATGTGTGCAAAAGCCAGAAACAATGAGGGGTTGTCATTAAACTTCCCCAAACAGGGTAGCCCTGCCTTATGTGCAGTCCAAAAGATGCCTGCCAGGTGCTTGATGCCCCGTGGACCATGCTCATGTGCAACACGGCACATGCAAGTGTGCAAGAGACAAGAGGAACCCACCTCCTCTGGAGAGCTCTGAAGGACAACACCCAGTGCCTCATTTGCAAAACGGACGGATGGGGCCAAGTCACAGCTGTATCATGGGGTCCCCTGCCCTAGAGCACCTCCCATCCATAGTGCCAGAGGCTGTCTGTGCCAAGCTTGCACTCACCCTCTGCCATGCTCTGGGAATTCCTCACAGCAGGATGCCTCCGATTCTGTGGAGAAATCTTCTAGGGAAGACCTCTCTTCCTCCTCCTCCTCCTCTTCCATGTCCCAGAGCTCCTGCTGTACGTCAAGCATTTTTGCAAACCCTGGACAAAAACCAAGCAAACGTGTATCCCTTGATGGCCCTCCCTGGGAAGGACGCTGCTCGTCCAAAGGAAACAGCTGTGTGTTCTCCTCCACGCTGCTGTGCTGATGTATCCCCCAGTCCACGGTGGGTCACTCCCCCATTGGTAGGCCTACCTTGGCTGGAGTTAAGGCCCAGCCCAGGCCCTTCGGTTGCGCTCTCAGTCAGACTTCCAGCATCTCCAAAGGGCACTTTTACAGCACCCCACTGGGGCTGGGTTCTGCTCACGTGGTTTGCACCTGGGAATGGGCTACAAGCCATTAGTAGCTACTTCCCATGAGTGGGGTGGGTGGGGCTCAAGCCGGGGCTGGGCCAGGATCTGCAAGGCTGGGCAACTAATGGGAAAGGCAAAGGCAGGGATGTGATTTCATTTTCTTGGTCCCAGAAGACCTCTTTATTATGCAGAAATGGCCTTGGGTGGATCTGCAGGTGCCCACCAGGAAAATCTCTGGGGCTGTATGGAAACGTCCTTGTTCTTGATTACACTAATCTCACATGCTCTGTAATCCGCCTTGAGTCGCAGTGAGAAAGCCAGATTATAAATCACATAAATAAAAATAAGGAAGTCGGGGGTGGGTGGGAAGCAGGACAGAAGTAGAAACCTTACTGATCGTGGGGAGACTTTCTCTCCGTCTCCCACAATTCTCGGCCTTAGGGGCACCCAGCAGCCGGAGTGGAGGAGGCGGGACAGCCCAGAGGAGGACTCCTCCCCACAGAGCAAAACTCATGGATCCCAGTGGGGCGGCTGTCTCACTGCAGACAGACAAAAAGGGGGTTGACTCAGTGCATGTCTTCCGGGGACTCCTTGGGGGAAATGCAGCAGCCGCAGGAGTGTTTGGACAACAATAGCAAAACCTGAACAAAGACATCAGAAGTGTGAAGGCTGGTCCCCTGGGTTGGTATGTGCAGGTGACAGCGCAACGTAACACAGGGACAGCATGGTGTAGCAGTCTTGAGTGCCGGGCCAAGCAGTGGGAGCCCTGGGTTCGAACTCCCACTCCGCCAGGCAAATGCTGGGGGAGCCTGGGCCAGTCACACACTCCCAACCTAACCGACTTCACAGGGGTGGTGGCAAGATCAATGGAGGAGAGGAAAACGATGCCAGCTGCTCGGGGCGCCCGCTGGGGAGAAAAGCAGGATGCCAACGAAGTCGCCAGCTCAGGGGGCTTTGGGAGAGGCTTCGCCCACTCGTGGAGGCCGCGACAGCTGCATGGCGGCCCCCTGCTCAGAGGCAGTCTACCTTCAACAGCGGGACACTTCGGTTATCGAGCGGGCAACAGGAGAGCGCAGCCCACGCGCCTCGGGCCGACTTGTGCGGGGCGCCCCGCTCGCCCCGAGCTCGGCCGGCGGGACAGCCGGGGCCCGGGGCAGAGGCCGTGGGCGGCTCCGCGCCTGGCGACAAAGGGGGCCCCCGCGCCCAGGGCCAGGCTGCCGGCGCGAGGAGGCAGCCGGGCGGGGGGGCCCGGGAGGCGGGCCTGGGCAGCAGCTCCGCGGCGGCGCCCGGCACGGCTCCTCCGCCCTCCTCCCCGCCTCTTCGGCCCGCTCCAGCGCCGCCGCCCACCCGGGCGCGTTCTCGGCCTCCTCTGCGCAGGCCCCTCCCAGCAACCCTGCGAGGAAGGCCGGGCGAGAGGAAGCCGCGCGGGGCGGAGGCCTTCGCCCCTGGGCCGGCTCGCCCCGGGGAGCCTCTCCAGCCCGCCCCGGCCACCGCGGGCTTCCCGGCTCGGCGGCCGCGGGGCGCCTTGAGGCCCCCTCCCGAGCGCGCCGCTTCTTCCGCGGGGGGCGGGGGGGGGCGTCCAGCCCCCGCCGCCGCCTCGCCGGACGCCCTCTGCCCGCGCCCAGAGACGCCGCCGCCGCCGCCGCGCCGCCCCCCCCCCCGGCTCCGCGGAAGCCCCGCCGCCACCCCGCGCCCCGCCCCGCCCCGCCCGGCCTCCTCCTGCCGGCAGGCCCAGGCGCCCTTCGCATTGAGCACTCGAGTCCCAGGCGTGGCTCACGTTTTTCCTGCTGTTTAATGTAAATTTGTACAAACAAACCAAAGTCATGCAAAAACGTCGACAGGAGCCGGCGGCGGGCTTAAGTCCGGAGGAAGCGGCGGTGCGGCCCTGCGATGCAAACCCATGCAACCCGCCCCCCCCCCCCCGCATTAAATAGATTCTGCAGTATAACCTTTTATGTTACAAATATGTACAGGAGGGAAGGGGGGGGGCTGTGGCGCCTGGAAGGCTCCAGCTATGTACACGTGTGAACGGGAGTGGGCGAGAGCAGGCAGGAGCTGGGTTCAAAGTGCATTGGAGGGGGGGGGGCTGGCCCTTAGCGGAGAGTTCCCCAAGGGCGAAGTGAAGGGGCCAGGCCCTGGGGGGGGGGCGGGGCGGGGTCTGAAGAAGCTCCGGGCCGCAGCCCCCTCTCCAGGGAGCATGCTACCCTCGGCTTCTCTGCCCCCCCCTCCGCCAGGCAGGTGGCAGGCTGCCTGGGGCAGAGAGGAAGGCTTGGCACAGGTGCAAGGCAAAGCATGCCGAGGCGGGGGTGCTGGGCAAAGGAGCCTCCACGCACTCACACCCCTTCCTGGGAGCAAGGGAAGGAGGCCAACAGGCCGGCATTCTTTCCCTGGCCAGTCCTATTGCACAGTCCTTCAGGGCAGAGAGTGGGCAGCTGGCCCCAGGCCCGGAACCGTCAAGGGGCCTCCTCGGCTGGGGTTAAGACTCCTCGGTGGTGGCCCTGCCCGGTCCGGCTCCAGCGGCTAAGTGGCCACGCTGCGCTTCTGGGAGGCCTCCAGCTCCTGCCGCTGCTTCAGCTCCTTCATCCTGCGGAGGAAGCAAGAACAAGACCACTCAAGCGGGGGGGGCGGGCGGGGCGGGAACGCTCCCTCCCCAAAGCCCCCCACCTCAGACGCGGCCACGCAAGCCTGCAAGGGGGGTGGGAGGGAGGGGAACAAAGGGCCCCATCGCCACAAATCAGCGCACTGGTCACCAGGCAGTCTCGGGCCTCCTGAACTGAGCACCCGCTGGGCTTAATGGGGGGGGGTCAGGATTGCATCACAGACGCTTCCAGAGGCCAACCGGCCCCAAGGGGGGAAGGAATCCAGTTTTTCCAGAAACTGCAGATACCCCCTTGCCCTTCAAGTCCCACTCATGGGAACAAATTCCATTTCCCTCCCCACATCTGGTCACGTTCTGAGCCTCCTTATAGCGAAACCAGCCACAATCCACCTGAATCTGTTCAGCTTGAACCCCCTCCAGGGACTCGGGCAGAGAATCCGCCTGCCCAGCTTCGGAGAGGCTGCCAGGGACTGAGACGGGCTTGTTCTGCACCCCTAGCAGGGGCTCTGCCACTGCGCCATGGACCCACTCCCACTGCCCAGACCAAAGGGGTGGCAGGCCCCCAACTGCTTGGAGAAATGTGCCGTAGGTGGGCTTCTGCATAGGCTAACCCAGGAGATAGGTCGGGGCGGGGGGGGGGGATTCCTCTCTTGAGCTGTATTTTGTTATTGTAATGCAAACATTTGCAGCAATGATCTCTAGAACTTGTATCATGATTAAAGCGAACTATGAAAACAAATGGTATTCTAAAATCTCCCCCCGAAAGAACCCCCGCAATGAGACCCCTTTCTTTCATTCTCTGAGTGCCAACCTGAGCAAGCACCCCCCAAACACCCCTTGGTCCCACCCTGCTGCTTAGATCCCAAGAGGGTCTTCCGCCCACACCTGGCCAGAGATGCTCCATGGCCTTGACAAGAGCTGGGAGCCTTTTCTTGCCCTCCTCCCCACCCTCCCCGTACCTGTGGCGGCAACGGCGCAGGAACCTCATGATCTTGCGGGCAGCCTGGTCTTGCTTCTTGGTTAGGAACGTCCCCCTGCAGAGAGCAGAGAGAGAGAGAAGGGGCTGGCAGGGGTCCCAGGAGCCAGTGGCACCCAGCAAATAGGAGGAATGGGGCCTCGCCCCTCTGGCGCTCCCACCTCCTCGCACGCTGGCCCAGGGTGCAGCTCCAGTCCCCCCGCCTGCAAAGTGGGGACCGCAGCGACCAGCCTCCCCCCCCCCCCGGCTGTTGCACAGGCAGAGACTACAGCAGACCATTAAACAGGCCAGGAAACGGGTACATATTGATGGCCATCCGGGGTGAGCTCGAGGGGGGGCAGTTCTTGGCTGCTGCAGATTTGCACAGAGATGAGCCTGAAGTGATTCTGACGAGTCTGAAAGCCAAACGCCGTCAGATTCCAGCATAAGCGTCCACGGGCCAGACGCCCAGAGAGCTCGCTGCTTCGGCCTCTGGTCAGAGATTCTCCAGTTTAAGGGCAGGCAACCTTTCTTGGGAGGAAAAAACCAGAAGGCGAGGATTGCCCTTGGCCAGACGCGTCTGGAGTGTGGACAGCATCTGAGAGGTTTGCCTTGGACTTGGCTGGGGGCTCACCAGGACCAGGACCAAGAGGCCGTGGAGGGTCAAAGGCCGGCCTCTCGCTTTCTCGTGTGCCCTGGGCCTGCCGGTATTGCCAGGGCTCCAGCTGCTTGGGTGTAGATCTGGCCCTGGGGCCCAAGCAAGGGCCAGGGGCTGCTGACCCTGCTTTTGTTCCTGACAGCTTCTTTTGGAACAGCGTTTAGGCCAGAAGGTGCCACCCTGGCTCTGGCTCACTCTCCACACCCAGCCATGATCTTCCTTCCCTACCGCAAGGGCAGGGCGGCTTCAGACTTGCTGTGCCAAAATCAGGATCCCTGCAGGCTGCCTGCAACACCAGGTGGGGTGGCCTTCATGCACTCGCAGCAGGCTGCACTGTGTGACGCCCTTTCAAGTTTGCACCCTTGCCTCCGCACACACAACACGGCTCGCTGGATCAGACCACGGTGCTTGTGAGAGTCCAGTGGCTAGCAGGTGCTTGGAGGTGCATGGGAGGTGCGAAGCTGCGGCCTGCCTCTGCCTACCTTTGGCCTCCAGCCCCTCTGCCTTCAGCTACTTCCCCCACCTCGCTGTCCTGAACTCGGGGGTGGGGGTGGGGGGGGCTAGGGCCTAAGTTTCCTGCTAAGAAGATCCCACTGCCCAAATCCAGGCAAGGAGATGAGAGGTCCTGCCCTCTGCTGCTTTGCCCTGTGCAGGGAGGCAGGAGGGGGCAGGCCAAGATTTCCCAGACAGCATCAAGGGGAAAAAACCGCCTACAGCATCCATGCTTGCGGACTGGGGGGGGGGCCCAACATCACAAGACTAAAACTGCCACTGCCAGGCCCTCTGCTGCCCCCACCCAGCAGCTCATAAGAGATAACACAGCAGTGGGTCCAGGCAGGAAGCCAGCCAGAGGGGGCAGCAGGCAGCAGCGGGCGAGCACCATGCCAGCCATGGCTGGAGAGGGAGGTGGCGGCCCAGGGGCATGTTGGTGGCTCCCGGATTCCCTTCCCCCTCGACTGCTCCCAGCATCCGGCACCCACTTGATCTTCTGCTGCATGGCGGCTGACGCCCGGTGCCCCTGCTTCAGCTTCTCGTACTCCTTGTAGCTGCGATAGTATTGCTGGATCAGGACTGCAGCTCGCCGGCTCTGCTGGAACTTCTTCTGCTCATAGTAGCTGCGGAACTTGCTCTGGATCAAGATGGCTGCCTGCGTCATCTTCTTGTAGAGGGCGTACTATGCAGAGGAACGGAGGGAGGGAGCTCTGGGGTCACCAGGGAGGGGCTCTCTCTCTCCCCCACTCCCCCCCCCAACTCACAGCAGGATCCTGACCAGCCCTAGACTGGCTCAGCTCCAGCAAGGGCCCTGCCTGGAGGAGTTCCTCCATCGCTTCTCCTTCCTGACCAAGAGCACCCAGGCACCCTGGATAGCTTTGCCCACCTGCATGAAAGGAATCCCACCAGGAAGAAACCTGGGGATCAAGGGAAGCCCTACAGACACCCCCTCCTCCTCCTCTCTCCGAAGTTCCTCCTCTGCCCTGCAGACAGCAGGACCCTTCAGCTGGAGCCAGATGGCCACTCCGCCCCAGCCCCAGCCCCAGCCGGGCCTCTCGGCTCTGGATCTCTGTTCACCTGCCTCTTAACTGACCCTTCCACATTTGTGCTGCCCAACAGTGGGGAGAGCATGTCCATTACTCCCCAAATGGACATGGTGGTGGGATCCCCAAAAGGGGCAAAGGCAGAATCAACGTCACCCCTTCCCTCCCCACAAGTTTACCTTCAGTGCAATCCAGGTTAGCTTGCAGGACAGAGAGAGACGAAAGCGACACTGGTTAGTTGGCAGGGGGAGGCGAGTGTGTGTGGGGGGGTCCCAGAGGTTCCCCGGAGGGGCTTTGGGGGCAAGGCAGGCGTCCCAAGCAGAAGCTACAACTCTCTCGACCACCCCCACCCCCACCCCCACTCTTCTGACCCCCTTCCCAGGCTGTACCTGCTTATACTTGCGGTAGCATCTCTGGATGACAGCAGCTGCCACCTCCTGCTGCTCCTTCAGCCGGCGACCCTGCAAGAGATTGGGGGGGGGCGCATAGGTCAGGCCCCCCCAGGGAAGCGAGGCACACAGCAAGGCAGCAGCCCTGGCCAGGGAGCTGGGGCTTTCCAGAGACCGGCTGGGGCTGCATTCAGCCCCTCCCACCCATTCCAGCTTCGTTTCCCCACCACTAGTTTCATGCATTCAGGTCTGCCCACCCTTCATGTTCTAGCTTCAGAAAATGTGAGAATGAACGGGGACCCATGGCACACTGGAGGAAAGGGCCTGGAACCAAACACCACACACGGCACGCAGGTTCCCACCTCCCTTGCAGAAATGTTCTATTCCATTAGGTCTAAAGTGCTCCAGATTTTTAAAAACCCACCAAGCTGGGGGTCGTGGTATGCCAGCAGGGCCACAAAGGCATGCGGCCCCCCGCCAGGCCTAAGAACACAGGCGTAGCTGCCTCAGGGCTCCCCCCCCCTCCACACCCAAGGGAAGCTCACAGGCAAGGCAGGGCGGGCAAGGCTGAGCCAGCAGCCCCTGGCAGAGGCGCGAGATTTGTCCGGGAGCAGAGCCACACCTTGTACTTGCGGAAGGCAGTCTGGATAATTTTGGCAGCCTCGTAGAGTTCTCGCTGCTCGTGGTCTGACAGCGTCAGCAAGGCAAACTCGCTCTCCATCCTGCCATTGGCCGAGGCGTTGAGGAACTCTGCCCAGCTGGCTGCCGTGGGCGGTGGGGGCAGGCGCTCGAAGGACAGCTCCCCCAGCGGGGAGTGCAAGGGGCTGAGGCAGGAGTGGCCAGAGGGGGAGGCGGCCAGGGGCCTGGAAGAGAAGGCCAGGGGTGAGCGTGGCTCCTCCCCCCTGGGGTCTGCAGTCCCCAGAAGAGGGAAAGCCAGGCCAGACCTGCGCTGGGAGAAGCTGGGCAGCTGGTCCACGTTCTCCAGGTAGCCAGCCAGCCAGGACATGGTCTCGCTCAGGCCCAGGTTCCCTGGGCGCTCACGGAGGGGAGCCTCAGCGGAGCGGAAGTCCTCTTGCTTGATGCACTCTGGTGTTGCCTCGATGATCTGCTTGGCCAGAGTGACCATGTCCACCTGGGGGGAAGGGGGGGATGGAGTGGCTGGCATCAGGACTCCAGGGGCCCCTTCACAGCCCGGACTCCTGGGACCCCTGGGAAGCGGAGATGGCGAGCAGGACACGGGAGGCAAGCAGAGCAAGGGGGCCTCTGGGGGAAGGGGTTCCAGTGGGGAATGAAGGATCCAGGGGTAGGAAGGGAGGGGGGCAGTGGCTGGGGTTCTGGGACTGGGGGAGAGAGGGAAGAGTGGGGTGGGGCTGCAGCCACAATCCTCGGTGGGTGGTCGGGGTTAGTGCCCAGATCTTGGCGAGTGGGATTTGGCTCAGATTACCTGCAGGACATCTGTGGAGGGCAGGCAGTCCTCGTTTTCCGTGTTTTCCCCGAAGTTCAGCAGCTCCGGCTCCAGGGCTGCTCCTGCAGCTCCCGCGGGCCCTCCTGTAGCCCCCACCTCAGTGTAGTCCATCACGTAGGGGGCCGGAGGCAGGCGATTGGGGCTGGCCTCCTCCGGCAGCTCCCAGCGGGCCGCGTTCTCAGGCACCGGGGCCTGGCAGACATCCATGCCGCCCCCCTCGACCTCAGGGCTGTGTGCAGGGGACTCCCGCAGAGCCGACCCGCTGGAGTAGGCTGAAGTGATGGAGAGGGAACCCTCTGAGAGCTCGGAGGGGGACGAGACTCCGCTCGCAGTGCTGAGCCCTGAGTGCAAGGGAAACAGAAGGAGCAGGCTAGCCTCCCGCCGTCCAGGGGGAGAGTGAAGCCCCCCCCCCCCGTGCAACCCGAGAGGCAGAAGTGGTGGCCCACAGGGGGCAGGCTTTCTTGGCTGGGCCATCACAACCGAGGCATGGAGGGGCTGCCGGCCACAAGACCGGCCTTGGGTCCTCGGCATGGTCCAGCGTTGGGCATCCCGCTAAAATGGCCCGGAAGGTGCTGCTTCTGGACCATCACTACGCCGCAGAGCAGCCTAGCCCAGACGGCAAAGAGGAAAATGCTGCCCGAGGGTCTGACCCCTCCTGCCCCACCTCCCCTCCTCCAACTGGCTGCACCTTCCCAGGCTCTTCCGTTCAGCCGCTGGGTGAGGCGGTGAGAGACGCCCCACGCCCATTCTGACCACAGCCCCAGCCACCGCCCCCCCTTCTCCTACCTGTGTCTGGACTGGCTGAGAGAGGGGAGGGGATGCGCAAGGCTTCTGCGGGGCGCCGGAGGACAGGGCCAGCCTTGATGGAGTCCCCGAGCGCATCCCGCAGGGGCTCCAGGCTTGGCGGCTCAGGGGGCCCCTCCTCTTGGCGCTGCAGTTCCTCCAGGCAAGAGGCCAGCCTGACATGGCCACGGGACCGAGCCACCGTGAGCGGGAGGCGGCCCAGAGAGTCCGGGATGGAAAGGGCCTGGCTGTTCCAGTGGTAGAGGAGCTGGGCAGCTTCTAAGTGGCCCAGGGCACAGGCCCACATCTGGCAAGAGAGAAAACGGGGACAGACAATGGATGCGGGACCAAAGTGAAGAACAGGCCTGTGGGGTACGAGGGCCAGGCAGACACTCCTGAGAAAGCCCACCAGCAAGACAGAGAGGCCCAAGCCTCCTCAGCCATTGCCCCCCCCAATGGCATCCAGAGGTAAGCTGCCTCTGAACATGGAGGCTTCAGATAGCTCCCAAGGATATTTACACTGTGGAAACAGCCAGACAACAGACACACAAAGCAAAATTTTCACTGTTGTGGCTCGGAACGCAGACTTCTGCAGGGAACTTCTTATGTTTAAAACAATTCCTCTCATTCTTGTAAGGGAAGCCAGAAAATATGGCTTTTGGTCCAGGAGGCAGAAAAGCACAGAGGCCGAGTGACTTCTAGGAAAGCAGAATTTGACCTTTCCAGCCCAGCATGCCACTCCTCCCCTAGATGCAACGTCCTCGCCCCCACAAGCCCTCTTCCCCACCTCCCATGAAGACCGGAGGGACAGAGGGTGCGCCCCCAAGTTTTGCAGTCCACGGAGATCGTGCAACATGGCTTTGCCCTGCATTTTCCAGGCTGGGATTTGGGAAGCTGCCTCCTGCCCAGTCAGGCTGCTCGCCCGCCCGCCTCCCTCTTGCCTGCCTGCATCTGCAGCAGCTCTCCAGGGGCTCAGGCATGGAGGAGCCCTTCCCAGTGGAGATCCGAGATTCTCGGAGCAGAAGATGTGGAGGACCGAACCGGAGACCTTCTGTAGCTCAGCAGTTCTTCCACAACGGAGCCCCCCACCCAGAGGCAGCAGCACCGTGGTCTGTCTTGGCTCTTAGCTCCCTATCCCGACAGTCAACTCACCAGGGGGGTGCAGGAGAAGTGGTCCACGTTGAGGGGGTCAACCTCTTGTTCCAGATCCAGGCTTTGAGCATTGACGGTTCTAAGGGGAGGAAGGAGAGCGGCATCCGGTTGCAGCCTCCGCTTCAGCTACCCCACCTGGGCCGCCTCTGCCACCCCCAGGACTGAGCCTCAGCTCTTCCAACAGCCTGGCTTCTTCCGATGGCTGGATGGCCCGTGAGAGGGGCCTGTGGACTCCTGCTTCTTGCCCAACAGTGCCAGGGGCTCAACTGCACCACAAGGAGTCCGTTCTGGATTCCTCTGGCAGGGTCAGTGATGTCCAGTCACGGGGCAGAGCAGCCCGCTTCTGGTCACGGCTGGCCACGTCCAAGTGCTGACTCTCACAGCTGTCCACTGCTGACCACTGGGTGCTCAGGGAGCAGGGCCGAAGTTTAGGGCCCTCCCTTGGAAGCTAGACCAGCCCCTCTCAGGAATAAGCCCTGTGCTGCCTTGTGGCCAGACTAGAGCGTCCACTGGTGGTCCTCAGGGCCAAATCCGGGCCTAAATTCCTTGCCAGACTCTCAGACCGACATCCACACGTTACACTTCTGGGAACAGGGACTTATTTCTCCAGCATGCATGGCCCCAGTTTGGACTGGGGCTGTGGCCTGGGGGGGAAATGGGGATTCAGCCCCGCAGTGCTCTTTGATCTGAGAGAGCTCTTTGGGGGGGGGCAATATTAGCCCTGTCCGTTACTAGCCCAGCAATACAGGTGCTGCTGCCCACAAGAGGGCGAAGTGTGCCCCACCCAAAGCTCCTTCGGGTCCAGCAGAAGCCCTCCCCGCATGCCTCCCCAGGATCCAGGCCCAACTCCAGCATGCTTGGGCCAGGGGTCCTCGGCAGTGGGACGGGTGGCTGAGGCTGCGGGTCCGGCTGGGGCAGGCCAGACCTGCCTCTGGAAATCGATCCTGGCCAGTCAGCACCGCCGTTATGGTTGCAGTTTGGGCTTCTAAAGCAAGGAACAAAACCTAAAGTTGGGCCAAACAGTGGCTGGGAGCAGGAGGCGGCACGTCTGGCAGACCGGAGGGGGCGACTGGGGCTGTCTGAACCGCTGCACAAGAGCATGTGCCTCTCCCTGAGTCCAAGCCACAAGAACCGGCCCCAGCCCATGGGGATCCCGTGGCTTGTCCCCTGGGCCGAGGGGGGGGGGGGCGAGGGCATGTGGAGTTGGAGGTCTTTATGAGGCGGTCTATGCACATCCTTGTGCATTTCACTTTGGAAGCTGCTTTGAGTCTCCAGGGTGCAAGAAAACTGAATAAATACATACTGCCAAGGCAAGACGACTCACCGCCACTTGATGAGGGTCTCAATGAGGCGGGTATAGCCTTGCGCAGCAGCTAAATGAAGCAGCGTCATTCCCCTGAAGCTGACATGGTGAACAAGAGTCTCTGAATGTCGCCAGCAAGATGGAGACATCATCTTCTCACAAAGAGCCACGATGCGGTCCTCGAAGGAGCCCGAAGCAGCCTGCGCGGAGGGATACAGCAAGGGCGTGGGGGGTCAGTGGAACTCGTCTCAGCAGAAGGGGCACCCCAGGTCTGCCAGACCCAAGTGACTCCCTTCCCCAGGCCCCTCTTCTCTCCCTTCTGTCCCTTGCAAAGGCTGTGGGGGCAGAGGGGGGGAGGGCTTTGCCCTTGATGGAGGCTCTGCAGCTTCTCAAAGCACGACGCTCTACAAAAGCTTCTTGGCCCAAAAATTGACAATAAAAGGTCAGACCAAACAGCTGCCAAGCATTGAGTTACCCCAGGCTGAAGCCCCCCCCCCCCGCCACACATGCCACAAGCACAAACACTCAAGAAAGAGAGTCACAACCGACAGCACGAAAGGCTCGGAAGGTAGAGGAGCTGCCGTCAGACAAAGCCAAGACTTCAGCCCTCGAAGGAAAATGAATGGGGGGGGTGAGGGCTGCTTGCCAGCCCCCCTTTATCACCAAGGAGGACACCTTCCTGTAAAGCCCCCCCCTGCCCCCGCCCCCGAGCATCCAGAAAGGCCCGAAGGCCTGCTCCGTCCCCAAGAGGACTCTCTGCTGGAAAGCCGAAGACCTCTCAGAATCGCTCCCTCTCTCCGGGGCAGGCGGACTCCCAGCTGGGACCCACAACTGACTGGCCTGCCGCACAACCATCCCGTGCCCAAACGGAGGCTCCCCAGTGGGGGTCCCACAGGGCAAGGGGCTTGACCGTATTTATGGCCTGGGGGAAGGGCAGTGTGCTCCCCAAATGGCCCCCCTTCTCTACACAGCTACCTACGCCGACCTCAGCGGCACTCAGGACCCCTTGGGGGTCTTGGCAGCCTCAGATCAAAGCTATCCCGGCAAGGAGGCCCAGCTCTCTTTCATACGCCTCATCCCGGCCTGCTTGTTTGGAACGGGGCTTCTGGCAGAGCGGGTCTGGAGACCAGCTGGCGCCCGACAGCCCTCCTCACAAGACGTGCGGCCGGTGGGCTCTCGCTGGGCCACTTGCTGCTGCAGCTGCAGTCCTCCTGGCCGGGAGGCGGCCATCTCAGAGGCGAGCAAGGCCCTCTGGAAACAGCAGCCACAATTTGGCTCCCTGATAGCCGGAGCAGCACAGCGCTCCCTTGGCTCAAAGTTAGCCAATTTCTGTTCACTTCCATTAAGAAGGTTTTGTTCTTCCTTCGGCTGTTTATTAGCATTGCTGCGTTTCCTTGTGTTCTCGGCCTTCTGTCATGTTTGCACGAGCGGCTTTAAAACTATGAGAAACAAAAAAGTGCAGAAGAAGGCGGTCTAGGAAGTAACTATGCCAGAGACCCACGTGTGAATATTCTGCCGTACACTGCCCCCCCCCCAACCCCAGCTCCACTGCCTGGCAGGTGCAGAATATCACCCTGTTGCAAGGGGGGGCAGCCATCTGCATCACTCTGACAAAGCACAGGCAGTGTGGGCCCCAGGCCCGCCCCCTCTGCTGAGCTCAATGGAAAGAATTCCTGGGACCAGGGGCGGCGGGGGGGGGGGAATGCCTGCTGGACTCCTCCTCTAATCCCCTGCCCTGGTGGTGCTGCAGGGATCTTATCTTCCCCTCCAGCAGCCCCAAGAAACCAAGAATAGCAGGGCTTGCCACACAGGTGCCAATCCCAGTGAAACCTGAGAGCCGACGCCAGGGACAGAAAGGGCTAAATATACCAGGCGGGCTGCCAGAGTTGGCAACAAAGAGAAAGAAAGGGACGGGGAGGGGAGGGGTGAAACTCAGAGCCCCCCCCCCCTCCCCAGGCCCCGCTGCAAGCCACAATGTCATCTATGCCATGCAAGCTTCTTCTGGCTGTCAGAGGCATTTTGAACTTCGGACTTTTGTATCGTCTTTGCCATGCCCTCAGCACTCAACGAGAGTCCTTCTGGATCGGTTAGCGGCCTGCAGGCAAGCATTGTGGTGGGACACTGCAAGCTCTCCTACCCTTGCTGGGGAATATCCGTCATAAACGGTCCTGGCTTCATCTTTGTTAAAAAAAAAAATAAACATGGAAAATCTCCATAAAGCCCCTAGAATGCAAATCACACCACAATCCAGTGTGCGCGTGCATGCACGTTTTGAAGGGAGCCTCCGTCCCAAACAAATGCCACCCCTCTGCCCTGCACCTGCCTCCATCCCTCCTCCCTCAGGGGCCACGGCCCAGGGCTGCCCAGGGCTTCTGCTTTGGTAGGCTTCCCAGGTGAGGCCTCTTCCAAGGGGATCCCTTTGCCTGAGCGAGGACCAGGGCGGGCACAGCCAGAACTCTCCGGTGCTGCCTCAGACGCTCGAGTGGGAGGAGGGAGGCAGAGTTGGGCCTCCAGGATGCCGGCTAGCCGGTGGCCCTGTTCTCTCCTCACGCCCGTCCTGGCTGCCTCCTCGTGCTGCGGCAACGGGTCAGTCTGCCTTGCCCACTGCGACAGGAACAGAAACCCTGCCGAGGGCTGCCGGGCCTGTGACGTGACATGCAGCTCCCAGAGGGCGAGCCAGACACCCCCACCCACGAATAGGAAAGAGTTGCCAACTCCACAGACACGGGGGAAGGGGGAAACTGGCCACTGGGTGGGGGGGGGCTTCTTCTGACTGTCACTCATTACAAAGCTGGCACACGAGAGAGGACTGCAAAGGCGCTCCCAGGGGCCCTCGTTCCAGCTGTTCACCCAGAGAAAGACAGAAAAGACACCCTGGGATTTCTCAAGGGGAAATGCCAACAAGAGGGGCACGGCATCTATCAAGGGACAGCGGGACGGGCAAAGGAGCCGCTTCCAGTATCCAGGCTCAGAGGGATGCCCACTAGCCCGGCTGGCATGTACACCTTGCTTGCATGTACACAGATCTGTTTGAAAGGGAAAGCTAATGTACATTCACTTCACAAATGAAACTGGAGAAATGTGGGGTTTGAATCGCACGCTGAACTGCACATGTGGCGAAGGCCACACGAGAATTATTCAAAGCATGAATCAAGAAAAACCGAGCACAGATTGCACATGCATTCACAGTAACTTGTGTACAGGGCTAGCGTTCACGCCCGAGAGAGGAGGACAAAGGACCCCCCCCATCAATGCCCACAGGCACTGAAGGGTAAGAAGGGCACCACCCCTGGGCTCTGCCCCAGAGAGCAACTGTGTGCGCAGAGGGCAGGGCGGGGACGGGGCAGGGGGGGCAACATGCTGCATGCATGTAAAGGGAAGACAAGAACCCCTTTCCAAAACAGCTGGGTTTTTCCCAGGATGCAAAGGTGCCACTGTGCCATTATGAGTGGCACAGGAACCCCACCCCACCCCGGCAGACAAACAGCCTCTGTAGTGACAGAACAAGATATTCTACAAGCACCTCAAAACACCCTCCCCAGAAGTCAGGAGACAAGCAGAGGCCGGGGGGGGGGCTCAACCACCACTCCCCCCCCCCCCCGCCCAGCAGACTCACCTGGCTTGGCGGCTTCTCTGCCCGCGCCTGGGTTGCTGCTGTGGCAGCCGTCATCTCCGCCACCCGCCGCTCCATCTGCTCCAGGCGCTCCAGGATGGACATTCGGAATTGGTTATCTAAGGAGTTATTGGGGTGGGGGGAGAGAAGTCACGAGACTGTAGCCCCCCCCCTGCTCCCCTCTCCCGGTGCCTGCTCCCCTGTGGATAGGCTGCAGGCGGGGCAGGAAAGGGCAAGGGGGGAGGGCTGGGGCTAATCCTGACGCAAGGCCGATTAGCCAGGTTGGGAAGTGGCTGTTCTAATCCGAGAGATTTGGGGGGGGGTGGATTAGTGTGCTGTGCAGGGGGGCAGACTCAGCACAGAGGGACAGGTTCCACGGGCAAAGGGACAGGGCGAAACCCAGGGAGTCCTGCAGGAAATCAGCCTGCTGCCACTTGTATGAAAGTTGAGCACAATCCATAGAAATCCCGTACTTGACTGGGAGAGGAGAGGAGAGGTCCCGAGGAGGCTGTTGTCCCTGGCCTAGAGCCATGAACTCACTGGGGAGGTGGGCAGCCTAGCTCTGTGCCCCTACCCTGAAAACAGCAGCCCGGCCTCTCCTCTCCTCCTTCCCTTCATGAGGTCACATTGCCCCACTTTCTACCCCACCTCCCCCTGCAGCACAAGAGACTCGCTCCACCCGTGCCTTCTCCATGCCCCCCCCATCCCAGTCAGTTCCCCACACAGGAGATGCCACGTAACCAGCCCCCACAAAAAGGTAGGAAGCGGTCAGGGACGCAGGAGGGACATGCTCAGCCACACAAGCAACAGGAAGGGCCCCCTCCTTCCCACCCCCACTTCAGGCATCGCCCCTGGGAGAGAAAGGGAGGGGAGGGAGCCCTTCTCCTGGGCAATCAAGACCCAAGAACCATCCCTGGGGAGGAACTGGGATCAAGCTGGATGCCCTCATGAGACTCCTCTGAAACACCCCCCAGCCCCCAGCACAGGGGGCCTGCTGCTCTGCCTCTTGCCCACACAGGGACCCTTCCCTTCCCCTCTTCTCTCCATCACCCAGGCCCCACTGCAGCAGCCTCCCTGCTCAGCACCCCCTCCTCCCCAGAGCCTCTGCCCCAAAGCCAGGTACCTTCTTTGTCCATCGCCTAAGGGAACTGGGGGGGCTGCCCCCCAGCCCGCACGTCAAGCCCCCAGTGCTCTGTCCCAGGACTCCCAGCGGGAATCACAGCCTTTGCCAGAGACCCTGCGGGAAGCCCAGGTTAGCACCGCCCCCACGGGCGCTGGGATGAGGAGGGGGCGCTGAGCAGGGCACGCCAACCCTGCCCGGTATGCAGTGACCGCTGGCAGCCTGGAGGGTGGGGCTGTCCCCCCGCCCAGTTGGCAGGGGAAGGGGGGCAGGCTCTCTTCCCGCTGCCACAACTCCCCAGCTCCCCCTAAACAAAGGAGGAAGTAGCAGCCGCCGCCGCCGCCGGGCTCCCAAGTGTGAGAAGACTCCGCCGTCCCGAAATAGCCTCAGGTCTGGGGAGGGCACATGGCAAGCCCTTAATGAGATCTGAAGGCCACACGCGAGCACACACACAGGCACTGCTGTGGGGGGGGGGGCTGTGTGAGGCAGAGAGGCTTGCAAGCCAGCTCTTGGCTTAAAGGCACGGGGTGGGAGGGGATCCCTAAGGCTCCCCGAGGCCGAAAGGGTGCCCAGTTCTCTCCCCCAAATTGCACCTTTTCTTCTTCCTTTCTGGGGTTGCCACCACAAAGGCAGCATCTTGCGGCAGGGAGTTCCACTCAATTAATGGTCCTTTTGCAAGGACTTTGTAGATGAGCTCTGCTTCTGGACAGGGTCTGATTGATTTCTAGTTGATCAGAAAGGCAGCATGGGGGGAGGGGGGGTCTGCCTGGGGCAGGGAATTATTGGGTGGCCTTTCCAAATCAAACAACTTTGGGCTCCTGGCCGCTTGCAAAGCCACCCCAAATCCTGCCCTTCCCCTCCACATGTAATTCCCCCCTCCTTCCCCAATATTCTGAATTATAACTAGGTGCTTGGAAGGGCTCATCTTTGCTCAAGGTGCCCTCACTGATGTATCATAATGTCAAGGAATCCAGGCACCTGCTTGCACCTGCATCCAAGGCAGTGCGGTGTAGTGGTTGGAGTAGGGTCTCGGAGCCTAGGTTTGAATCCCCATTCTACCATGAAAGCTTACTTGCTGACCTTGAGCCAGCCACACACAGTCAGCCTAACCCACCTCACAGGGTTGTTGTTGTGAGGATAAAATGGGTGAGAGGAGAATAATGTAAGCTGCTTTGGGTCCCCATTGGAGAGAAAAGTGTGGGAGGGTATAAATGAAGTCAATAAAAATAAAGAGAGATGGGACTGATGCAGAAGGGCACGTGTCATTTGCCTTGGGGCCTGGAGCAGACCCTGTCACTCCAGCTCCGGTCCCAGGAAGCCCCCCCGCCCCCGCCCTTCAGCTGCAATTACCATCGCTTGTAGTGGATGGGAACTAACCACTGGTGCCAGCTCTCGGCCACAGGCATGGGTCTCACAGCGACGCAGCTTGCTGAGGTATTCAGATACACACCCGGCTATGCGTGTGGCAGACCTCTGGCACACTTGCTCACCACAGACAGCTTTTCCGCCTAGGCGGAAAATGCGCAGCCAGGATTTGCTGACACACGAGGACGGTAGGAACTGTCCCAGAGTCCCAGGATGATGAATGCACGTATCTGGGGCAGTGGTCAAGATATTGCGGGGTTTTTTTCCATATTTCATGGGGGATCTTCTAGAAGAGCTGGGACACCTGTGCTCCTCACCAAGGAAAACGGAACAGAAAAACAATGACCGTCATGCCCACCTGGAATCTTTTGTGGAGGGTGGCAGGATTTGGGTCCAGAAATGCCTTAGAGACCAACAAGATTTCCAGAGCGGAAGCTTTTGAGAGTCAGAGCTCCCTTCTGCAGAAACCAAGGGCGCCTCTGAGCAGGGTGTCTTTGTGAAAGGGGAGTGTGCGTGTGTGAGAGAGAGAGAGTGTGTGTGTGTATGCACTGCACCTGCCAGGCCCCAAGCATCCCTCAGGCAGCAGGCCTGGGAAGACCTTTCTCAGCCTGAAATCCATTCAAAGGAGGCAAGACTGAGCTAGACGGCCCGAGGGTCCCATGCCACGGCAGAAAGCTTCATAGGTTCCTATATGTTCGTATGGACAGAACGCAACCCAACAGCCCAGGGCTTCCTGGGAGAGCAGGAGGAGGAAGGGGCTTCTAGGAGAGCAGTAGATTAAAATTTGGGCAGGGTCAAGGAGACCCAGGAGGTGCCGGGGGTCTGCACCAGGGCCAGGCCTCCTGAGTCCTTCAGGGGAAGGGGGGGCAAGGACTCTTGACTTCTCTGGGAGGGGAGCGGGCGTGGGGCCAGGCCTCCGCCAGGCTGTTATTCCTGGCCTGCTGTGCCCCCGTCATGGAAAGTCAGCCGTGACCCTCTCCTTCCCTCCAGCCCTCCAGTTTCCAGTATGCCAGGAACATCCCCCTCCCCGTAAGGCGACACCTTGGAACTGGCCCAGGCTGAGACCTGGACTCTCCGCTGCAAGTTTTTTCCAACAGCCAGCCACCCACAGTCCCGAGAGTTCGAGCACTAGCCTCTCAGCCAAGAATGGAGCTCAGACCTTTGCTGGGCAGCTCGGGCCCAGCTGACTGGCAGCACAAACGCAACAGGCATTCTTGTGAGAGGGGCTGGCCCCCAAGGGGCAGGACTCCTGAGTTCCCCAGGAGGGGAGGGGGTGGATATGACAAGACGTGGAGGGCCAGGGGCCAAGGGCCAGTTCTTTCCTTGCAAGAGGGGCGCAGACACCACAAAGACTGGCTTGGGATCTAGGTGCATATCACAGGCAAGCCACGAAGGCCCTGGCTCCCCACGCTCCCAGCTAATGAGCCTGCCTGACCCGCCCCTGTGCGCTGCTGCCCTCTCAGAGAATCCAGGGATCTTGGACCTCCACCCTTGTGCCCTTCCCAGCACAGCGAGGAAAGTGGAGTTCTTCCTCCAGCCCGGAGCCCTGAACCCAACCAGGTCTCAACGGCCCACTCACCATCCAAGGAAAGCCAATCCAGCTGGGTGCTGGGCAGCGCCATGAAGTTTCGGGCTCGGTACTCAAAGAGAACGGACAAGGAAACCAACCGGGCATCATGAGCCACTTGCAGGGACACCAAACCTGCTTCATGGGCTGTGTGAGGAAAGCGAGAGTGCCCCTGAGAGAAGCCGAGGGTCCTGCCCACACCGCTGGAAGCCAGGCAGCACGCCCCCACCCCCAATCAAGAGGGAGGGAGGGAGGGTGTGCCCCCTCCCCCTCCCTTCCCCCCTCTGGGCACCATACCTGGGCAGTAGCATCTCAGCACCCCGGACTGGATGAGAGAAGCAGGGACCGAAATCTGGTCAAAGAGGCAACTGTAGGGCTCCGCCTCGTCTGTCCAAGGACCGGTGATGAGCACCTTGACCCCGCCCTGTCCCCACAGGAAAGAGGGAGAGAGAAAGAGAGAAGAGTTGGAGGGGAAGGGGGCAGCTAGTCTCCTTCTGGCTGCCACTGCAAAAGTGGGCCAGTGGCCCTTTGATAGTCACCCCCCCCCATCTACCAGCCACTCTACGGGCCCTCTGTCACTTGAGCCAGGCCACCCGTCACCCTCCTGGGCCCCAGACCCTTCCAGAGAGCCGAGGAGTCCTACCGGCCCCTCACCCCCAGCGACCTCTCTGTCTCACACCCACCTCTGGGTAGGACCACTCAGGAGAGAAGTCCGTGATGGACACCAGCGGCTGGGGGGAGCCCCGCGGGCCTCCTGTTGTTGCATAGGGCTGTGCCAGGGCCTCGGGCAGGACTGGGGCAGGGCTCCCAGGGCTGGCCCTGCCTTCCTTGGTGCCAGGCACGCTGCCAGGCCCAGGCTCCTCGGTCATTAGCTCACTCATGAGGTCTGGGAAATGGCTGTCGAAAGAGAGGCCGAAGGAGCTGCTTGCTGCCGCTGCAGCCGCTGTCTGGATGATGGAGTACAGCTCTTCGTGGAGTTCTGGGGTGGCTGTCCCTGCCCCCTCTTCCACGTGGCCCCCCCTTTCAGCCAGAGCCCTCCTGGGCATCACACCCCCTCCTCCTGCCGTCTCCATGGGTGTCTCAGGGCTGCTCTTCACCTCTGTCCCCTCAGCGGCGGCGGGGGAACGTGGCAGCGGCCCCTGGGCTGCCCCATCATCTTGGATAAAGAAACGGTTTGTGGGCACAAGCAGAGAGTAAGCTGGGGGGGCAGAAGCCTCCGGAGGCCCAGGCTGGGCGTGGAGACTGGTCCCACCCCCATAGGTCTGCCCTTGTTTGGGGCTGTTCAGGAAACAGTCAGGGTCAAAGGTCTCTGAGCCCACTTCGTTGGTCTCCATGGTGGCCTCCAGGTTCTGCGAGAGAACCAGGCCTGGCCCTGGCAGGAGGGCTAAGCCCAGAGGGGCGCCGGGTGTCCCGACACCATCTCCAGGGACCAGGTGTTGGCTGGGGGTGAGAGCCAGAGGCTTTTCGGCACTGCCGAGGCCAGTCATGACCAGAATGGCGCTCCCGGGAAGGCTGACCGAGAGGGTGACGGCAGGTAGCTCCTGCTTGGGGAAGCCGTTGGGGGGTGCCAAGCCTGGGGAGGGCTGGGTGGAGTCGGGACAGGCATCGGCGAGGCTGGGTGAGACGGCCTTGACCAGCTTCAAGTCTTTGTCGGATCCCGAGGGCTTGGCCGGTTCTGCCTCAGCTTTTGCCTCGGCGCTGCCAGAAATGTTCTGGACCTCTGTCAGCGCAGGATAGGGACCCGGGCGGACCTCCACCTTTGGGGAGATGATCCGATGCTTCGTGCTGCTGCACTTGTGTGGAACATGACCGGGACTCCCTGACGTGGGGCAGTGGGAAGAGAAAAGAAACGTGAGCAGAGAACACAAAGAGGAAAAGCAGCAAGAAAACCTCGCAGGCAGGGAAAGGGCCAAGGTCTTTCCCGAGCCACTTTCACTCCTGACCAAAAGCCACCAGAACTGTCTGGTTCAGAAAAAAAATGTCTGCGGAAGTCCCCCAGAGAGCACCCAGTGGCCCAGATGCTACCCAGAGAGCAGAGCCGCTGAGAAGGGAGAGCGGCCGAGGGTTGGAGGGGGGGGGCAGGCTGGTATCGAGTGGCCGGGGGAGATGACACTGAAGCAGGAGGGAAGGGGTCTCCGGAGCCAGTGAGGGAAAGGCCCTTCTCTGCCCGAGGCCCTGCAGAGCCCCTTCACTCAGAGGCACGACTGGAAAACTCTCTCCAAGGCGCTCAGCACGGCATGAACAGTCCTCTCTTCCTGAGCACTGGGTAGTGGTTACAGTATTGGACTAGGATCTAGCAGACCCAGGTTCGAATCTCCACTCTGGCACTGAAGCTCAGTGGGTGACCTCGGGCCAGCCACACCCTCTCATCCCAACCTCGCTCACAGGGCTTTTATGAGGATGAAATAATAAGCATAACAGTAACTGCTCTTATATACCACTCTTCTAGACAGATGACTGCCCCACTCAGAGCGCTGGACAATGTTTTGGCCGGGGCTTTGGACGCCGTGACTGTGTGGATGAAGCAGAGCCAGCTGAAGTTGAGCCCTGTGAAGGCGGAGGTCCCGCGTCTGAGTCGGAGACGGCTGGGCTCGGGAATCCGCCTCCCAGACTTAGGCAGGACGCCTTTGACACCTGCGCCGATGGTGAGGAGGAGCGTGGGGGTGATTCCGGATGCCTCCTTGTCAATGGAGGCCCAGGTCTCCTCAGTTGCCAGATCTGCGTTTTTGTATCTTCGGCAGGTCAGGCAACTTGCTCCCTACCTGTCCGCTCACGGCCTAGCTACAGTGATGCATGCAACGGTCGGATTGGACTATGGAGGGCTGCCCTTGAAACTAACCCAGAAATTGCAACTGGCCCAGAATGCAGCAGCGCGTGTCCTCACAGGAACCCCATTTAGGACACGGATGCCACCTGTACTGCACCAGCTGCACCAGCACCCGGCTGAATTCCAGATCAAGGTCAAGGTGTTGGTGTTAACTTTTAAGGCCCTTCATGGACTGGGAGTGTTTCTCCCTGTATATTCCCCAGAGGATGTTACACTCTGCAGACGGTCAACATCTGCGGACAGTCCCTGGCCCCAAGGCTGTTCACTCCCCAGGGCCAGAGCCTTTAAAAGGCTGGGCCTTTAAAACAGAGATGTTCCACCAGGCCTATGGAAGGGGTTGAGGAGCTGGTGAACTGTCCCGTTGGTCCCTGGCCTGTTTTGTTCCCTTCCGCTGTCTAATGAGATCTACCCAGAGTGAGATATATTGATTTTTTTGTTTTACGATTTTAACTGTTATTTATTGTGTACATATATTTAAATGGTGGTTTTATGATGTTGTGACCCACCCTGAGCCTGCTTGCGGGGAGGGCAGGATATAAATCCAACAAATGAATGCATGAATGAATGAATGAATCAATCAATATTATCCCCACATGCAGCTGGGGAGTGGGCTGAGAGGAGGGGCTGACCCACGGCCACCTGCTGAGCTCATAGCGGGAGTGGGAGTCGAACCAGCAGAGTGCTGACTCGCAGCCCAGCCACTTAACCAATGTAAGCCACTCTGAGTGCCCATTGTGGGCAAAGGTGGAGTACCAATGAAGTAAACAAAAAATAATTTTTATCCTCACTACAACCCTTTGAGGTAGGGCAGGATGAGCGTGACTGGCCCAGGATCACCCAGTTGACTTTTTGGCCGACTGGGGACTTAAGTCCTGGTTTTCCAGCTCCAGGTCCTACGGTGGCACTCTAAGTGCGACACCCCCAGGTTCACTGATAATGAGCTGAGTGAATGCAAGGAGACTCTGGAGATGTTTTTAATATTTCTGTTTTGTAATTTTGGAGAACAAATTTGACATTAACAGGACTCCACAGAGGCACTCGAGCCCAGGGGAAGCTTCCTGCTGCCTGTCTTCAATAAGCAGGAATCTTCCCCAGCACCAGTCCAGGCCTTCCTCAAGGACAGGAATGAACCAGTGACGGAAGCTCGTTTCTCCTTAGAATGGTGACGGCAAAGCCTCAGGAATATCATAAGATGGGTAGCCCCTGTTAGTCAGTCTGCAGCGGTAGAAAAGAGCAAGAGTCCAGTAGCACCCATAAGACTAACAAAATTTGTGGTAGGGCAGGAGTTTTTGTGAAATTTCCTACCCTGTCACAAATGTTGTTAGTCTTACAGGTGCTACTTGACTCTTGCTCTTTTCTGCAGGAATATCACAGTTCACCACTGGAGGGCACCCCCCACAGCCCCAACACACAAACACCGAGCAGGGTCCCACAGGGGGACTGGTTGTGAGGATTCCTCAAGCTAAGGAATCAAGCTGGCCACGGGCAGGTGACCCTAACTCTCTTACTCCAACAGGCCTTGCAAACCACCACTTTCCTGGAGGCCTCACTTTAAATCTGCAAGGGAAAAAACAAAACCACGTTTGCTGACCCTGGGTGTGCACGTGTGATCTCCCCGGCCACAGTCCGGCCCACCAGTAGCCCTGCCTTGGCTTTACCCCCTTGGAATTCACACGGGCCAACAGCTTTTCCCACACACACAGCAAGCATGGAGCCTTCCAGGCAGGGGCCACGCTGTGCTTGCAAGTGTGCATGCCTTCACCCACAGCTGGAATTCTTGACAGCAGATGGAAGTGTGTTTGTGGAGCTCCTGAACACAAAGCCCACAGCTCCCCCCAAGGGCTATGGACAGCAACACATCGCCAACATAGGAGGGGGCTGCTTGGGAGGGGGGGGCAGGGGCACCAGCGTGGACTAAATGCAAGCAATGCCTCTGGCTCAATTGGTCAGCAGGTGCGTCTTGGCTGTTGCACCAGAGGCCTGGAATGGTCTCCCTTCTTTCTTGGTACCCCTTAGAGAGGCAAAACCCCTTTTCCATTTCAGTTGGCAATTCAGATTTATTTCTTGGTCATCTGCTTCTATTTTTATGTAACGGGCTGCTTTCCTGTTTTCTGTTTAGTGTTATGATGTTTTTAATAATTTTATTTTTATGAAGTTTTGGATGGTGAGTTTGACAATCTAGGAAAAGTAGGTTATAAACTTTACAGATAAATAAACAATGGTGTGTGGATGTGATGTGTGTGCTATGTACTGTCAAGTCACTTCCAGCTTATGGCAACCCTCTGAATTAATCAAAAAGAGTCCAGTAGCACCTTTAAGACTAACCAATTTTATTGTAGCATAAGCTTTCGAGAATCAAGTTCTCTTTGTCAGATGCATGGTACAGAAACTGGTCAAATATAGAAGAGGAGGGGAGGAGAGAGAAGAGAGAAGATGCAGTTAGGGGGGGAGAGAGGGAGGGTGCAATAAAAACATTCCTTTTGATTGCACCCTCCCTCTCTCCCCCTAATTGCCTCTTCTCTCTCCTCCTCTTCTATATTTGACCAGTTTCTGTATCAGGCATCTGACGAAGAGAACTTGATTCTCGAAAGCTTATGCTACAATAAAATTGGTTAGTCTTAAAGGTGCCACTGGACTCTTTTTGATTTTGCTACTACAGACTAACACGGCTAACTCCTCTGGACCTCTGCATTAATGACATCCAAACCTCCCTACTGTTGACAGCCTTGTCAACTGCTGCCAGGGGGAAGGGAGGCTGGCAACGCTGCCAGAGAAGAAGATCAAGAAATGAAATCCAAGGACACCCCAATTTTCAGGACGTTCCCTTTGGTGAGGATAACAGTTAAGCATTTATGAACCCGTTTTCCGGCTCAAGGCACTCTGCACTATAGCCTAGAAACCAGATCACCTGACCACAGGAAGAACAGAAGAGCAACAGCCCTGGATCAAACCAGCGGCCCATCTGGTGCAGCATCCTGCTTCCCACGGAACACAACCAGGTGCACCGAAGGCTTCCAAGCAAGGCACAACCCTCCCCGCCCCCCCCCCCGTTGCTGCCTCCTAGCAACTCGCACTCAGAGCTACGCTAGTTTGCACACGGAGGCTCCCTTCAGCCATCAAGGATTTGTCAGAAGAGAGCCAGCTGAGGGACGCGGGCTCGGAAAGCGGGGAGCAGGAACGAGGGCTCCTAGGTTCACTTGGCGGGCGGGGGGATAGCATAACTCTCACAAGGCAGAGGAGCTGGGGGGGGCACGACTCACCAAGGCCGCTGCTGCAGAGGCAGGCGTGGGTCCGGGGTGGGGGCTTGGCCTGGTGGCTCTCTAGGATCTGCTGGACGAGCTGCTCAATGGAGAACTCTGCAGTGCTATTTCCATTGCTGCAGGTCCACTTGATGCCATGGACTGTGGGGGAGACAGAAAGCAGGCACATGAACCAGGGCCAAAGCACCAGAGCCCTGGGTCAGCCCCACTCTCACGCCAGACTCCTCCGCACAGCAACGCTTCCCTGCAGAAGCCCCCGTCTCACGGCAGCAGCCAATGCACCACGATGGCTGCGGGGCTTCCAGGTGGCAGCTTTCCCCGTGTCTTCCCTCCTCCAGTCTCCATGGAAGCCTTTCCCACCCCCCACCTGCCCTGTGCAGAGGTTTTTAAAAACTGGTACGGGATATACTGATATACCATTATATGCCAATTTAAAATTAAAATCCTTTCAAAAGCACACACACAGCCCAGTGGCATGATGGGAGAGCAAGGGCAAACGCCTGCCGGATGGACTTCATCAGGGAAAATGGCTGCTATGTGGCCAGGACTGGGAAAATTCACTCTCTCACCTACGTGGCAGCCAGCCTGACTTTGCTGTGATCTTTAGGAAAGATCACAGGAAAAGTAAGAGGAAAATCCAGGTGGTGCGTGGCTTTGAGAAGAAGGAAGAAACCCACTTCCCAACAGCACTGAAACCCCAGGTAAAATCAGCCACGCATATGAAGGGGAAGCTCAGGAACGGATGTCTAAAGCGGCTGTCTTGAAAAATTCCCAGCAGCCCCGCAAAACTACAATTCCCAGGGTTCTTTGCAGGATTCCTTGCCAGTTCAATCAGCTTCCGCACACCCCGAAGAAGAGAGGTAGTCTCCAAGGGAGGACTTTGCTGCCATCTGTCAGTTCAGCCAGACTCCTACCAGAGAGGCGTCATGTCAAAGGCTGCCAACTAGACGCTCCTGGGAAACTCGCAAGCAGGGAATGAAGATCACCCCATCGCGGGTGTCACTTAGACCAGTCAACGGGAGGCAGCTTGCTTTCGCTTGTGGGTGTTTGGGTGGCTTTCATGACCACTAGCTATCTATAGACTTATCCACCATAAACTTATCTCCACAGTTTTGATAGCGGAGTCCTCCTTTTTGCTAACGTCCAGCGGCAATGAATTCCGTGCATCCACATTGATAAACAGAGGCAGCATCTCTGCAGTTGCTCCCAAGGCACAGCAGCCTCTCTCGGGCTTTCCCTCCCCAATCCGTCCCTGCAAAGACCGCCCCCCACCCAGTATCTATACAACACTCATCACGCCCCCCCCCACCAGCCCCCGTCTCTCACACATGGGTTTCAGCTGCCCGACCAGCTCTTCCTTTGACCACTTCAGCCACTCCTTGCGGTCACTGTTGATGGAACAAAGGACAGGCCCGCAGATCTTCCCGCAATCCTCTATGGCTGGGACGTTCAGGTAGTGAACCAGCACGACGTCCGGATTCTGGAGTGGGGGGGAAAGGGAAAGTGAAAACTGCCAGGGTACAGCTGGCTTCCTGAGAAGAGGTGCGGGGGCTCAGATCCTCTGGGAAGGCAAATGCCCCCCCCTTCTGGCAGCCCTTCTTCCCATATCCCCTCCAAAAGAGACCCCTGTTAGTTCAGCCCCAATAAAGGTTTCTTACACAGAGGTGACCTGGGGAGGGAGCCAGTAGCTCTGCATTTTGTTTCCTACCATGCCCCCCTCCGCCCCCCGCCGTGCCCGGCTCAAAGGCAGTGGCCTTCCCTGCCCCTGCCCCACAGCTGCTCCTCATCGGAAATGCACTGCAGGCTCATTTAGTCGACATACTGTTGGCCAAGGTACCTCCGGGGCAGCCTCTCCTGCACAGAGCAGCCCTTCATCCACAGCTCTCCCGAGTGCTCCCCCCGGCCCTTGGCAGCACAATGGGGGGGGGGTCCCAGAGAGAGGGCCTTCCCTGTGGGGGCACCCAGCTTCCCCTCGAGGCAATTGCCAGATGCAGACTCCCCGCAGATGCAGGCCAAGTCCTTCCCGCAACCTCCTGAATAGCTCTTACAATCCTGGCTCTGATTTTCACAGCTGGCGGTTTTACTCCTCCTGCCGCTGCTGTTCTGAGGGCTTTGTGGCTGGGTCTATCGCTGCCCTCCCAGAACTTCTATACTTTGCTTAGCCATCTGCCAGTGGACAAATACTATTTATTATATTTATCTGTTCCTTTAAAATATCCCTCCACTGCTGCAAAACTCAATACTGATGCACCAAATAGCAGCAAACAAACAAGCCAAAGGAGTTAAATTGCCAGGCAACGGACAGCCGCTGCTCCGCTGAGATTTCATGGGGGCAAAACGCAGCAGCTGGATGCGGACGCCCAAGTCAAGGCCCAGGGGCACGATGGCCATCTCGCAGGGCCTCAAAAGAACAGGCAGCAGGGCTCGCTTCCAAGAGCCCAGCATGGCCCCCCCCCGTCTTCCTCCTCCAGGAATTTGCCGCACCCCCCCCCCGCCTTCCAACTGTTACTGCAGCTGGGAGCAAAATCCATTTCACCAAGTCACTGAACGGGATTCTATTTCTCAGCAAAACGTACTGACTCTCCTTTGGGCGGGTTTAATCGGGCGACCCCGGGGGGGCTAGTATGGGCGGGGGGGGGAAGCTTCCTCTCCAGCCACTTCCTCCTTGCTGTGCCCCGTCTTATGCACGTCCCTCTTGGCCCTCCATGCCGTGATTTTTACTGGATCAAAAAGCCTAGAGACTTTCAGGCTCTCCCGGGATGGCTCCGGTTGTGCTTTCCCTCTGGCCCAGGCGCCCGTTCCCATCAGTTCAGGAAGCCCCAGCCTCAGAGGTGGGAAGGGGCTCCACCTGTGTAAGCAACATGGCCAAGGAGTTTGTGGATGGGGGTCGCGGGCGTCCTGCCGAGGGCTGCAGCCAAAGCCCACCCTCCTGGGTGCTGCCGTTGAGCGTGGCCTTTGGAAAGGCCCTTTTCTTCCCGGGAGCAGCCACGAGGCACGTTCCCAAACTGACCTCTCCCAATGGCCATCACGGGCAGCCCTTTCTGCGTGGCTGGCCCTGCGAAATGAGGCCAGGGCCACAGCAGCTTCCTCTTCGTTTGTCCCCAAGGACAGAAGGGCAAGGGTAGCTCCCCCCGGCCTCTGATGGGGGGGGGGTTAGAGAAACGGGGACCCTTGCCCAAGATTTCTCCTGCACGGGAGGACAGGGGCTCGACCGCCAGAGAAGGAGCCCACCCCCACTTACCTCTGGGGTCACCCCCCTCCCCCGCCGTGACAGGTACCTGCAGCAGCCAGTAGCAACGCCGGTGGAATGTTGGGACAATGGCCGAATGGACGTAGCAGCCGTAGAGACACTGGCAGAGGGGGAGGTAGAGACTGGTTGGAGGGGCTCTGGGGGAAGGTGACCCTCACGCACATCACAAGGCCCAGCCCCCCCCGCCAGCCCTCCCAGGGGGCTGCCTGCACAGGCTCTCCCCACCAGCGATGGTTCTGACTACCTGCCCTTTGCAGCCTGCCCCCTCTTATCCTGACCCCCCCACCCCGTCTTCTGCCCCGCCCCCTCCCGGAGCCGGCCCCCTCCTGGCCCTCACCTCGACGCCTTTCACCTTCAGCTTCATGTGGTCCTCACGAGTGGTCTTGCCATCTTTGCGCTTCTTCCAGCAGTAGCCATCTTTGCGGTATTTCACCTTCTTGCGATTGTACAGGATGATCGAGCCATTCTGGGGTCTGCCAGAGAGGAGGAGGAGGACGGGGAGAGGCAGGGTCAGGCACCCAGGCCTCCTTCAGCAGGGTGGGCGTTTTGCGGCTTTTAAGCGAGCCATACTTTGCAGTACTTTGAAATGACCAAAACAAAAGTCCAGGGCTTTTTTTCAGGGGGAACGTGGGGGAAACGCAGTTCCGGCACCTCTTGAAAACGGTCACACGGCTGGTGGCCCCACCCCCTGATCTCCAGACAGAGGGGAGTTGAGATGGCCCTCCGCGCCACCGCCACCGAGCAGAGGGCAATCTCCACTCCCCTCTGCCCGGAGACCAGGGGGGCGGGGCCACCGGCCGTGTGACCGTTTTCTCCGAGGGCCGCCCACTGAGTCCCGCCACCACCTCTTCCCCCAGGAAAAAAGCCCTGGAAAAGTCAAGCATAAACCAAAACTTTGCTGCGGATGGAGGGTCTCAGGTACCGGCCCTGAAGGAACAAGACTTCTATGAAAGTTGTTTTGTTTACTTATTTAGTGTTATTTATAGTCTGTCTTTCTCACTGAAACTCAAGGCAAATCACACAGGGTCAGTCTATACCATCAATGGCTGGGGCATTCAATAAACAACACATTAAACTGCAGGCATTTGAAAACAAGCCACTACAGAGCTGACCAATGCTGAAACAAAACATAAGCAATTTAACATGACACATTAAATGATGCTGAAACTACCCATAGGAACAGTACCCAATAGGCAGTACCCAGTAGTATAGCCAACAGTCCCTATCCATATACCAATGCATCATTTCCTTACAGCGCAGTCCTATTAGGGTAAAGGTAGTCCCCTGTGCAAGCACCGAGTCATTACTGACCCATGGGGGGGGGGGGATGTCGCATCACGACATTTTCTTGACAGACTTTTTGTTACGGGGTGGTTTGCCATTGCCTTCTCCAATCATCTACACTTTACCCCCAGGAAACTGGGTACTCATTTTACCGAACTCGGAAGGATGGATGGCTGAGTCAACCTTGAGCCCGATACCTGAACCCGGCTTCCGCCAGGATGGAACTCAGGTCGTGAGCAGAGCTTGGGCTGCAGTACTGCCGCTTACCACTCTGCGCCACAGGGCTCCTATTAGGATTGCTAACAGGAGCCCCTATTATCTGTGTATAAAAGCCCTCCTGAATATTTCAGCTGTGCACAATCTGCCACTAGGACATTCCAGCCCATGGATCTGAGTCATGCAGGGGCCAGAGGACAGACACTACGTCCACAACGTTCACCTGAGTCCATGTCTGCTCCACAGGCAGGTTTTGCTCCAGCCCACCTGAAGTGGGTTATTCGGGATTGCCCACTCAACATCATCCTCAAATTGTCTCATTTCTGTGTTTCCCTCCACTTTGCTGTGATCTTCCCAAGCCTGGACTGATAATGATGGCAGCCAAAGTGTCTTTGGAAGCCACATGGAAGGAAAGTGTGCGTTTTGGCAGATCTCATCCACGTTGGAAGGGTTTTCCGGGCCCTGCTTGCCATTGGAGGATTGTTTCAAACTTCTTTTAAAAATCAGTCATTGACAATCAGCATAATGCTATAGATCCAGAGAAGTCAGCCGTGTTAGCCTGTAATCGCAAAATAGTAAAGAGTCCAGTAGCACCTTAAAGACTAACCAACTTTATGGTAGCATAAGCTTTCGAGAACCGCAGCTTTCTTCGTCAGGTGCATCTGACAAAGAGAGCCGTGGTTCTCGAAAGCTGACAATGCATCTGATGAAGAGAGCTGTGGTTCTCGAAACCTTATTCTGCAATAAAGTTGGTTAGTCTTAAATGTGCTACTGGACTCTTTACTATTTAGCATAATGCTATAATCATACAAAGACCTGTCTACTATGTCCTCCCAGTTCCCAGCTTTCATTTTGAAAAAAAGACTTTTTGTTATGGAGATATGTCTTCTCCCCACCCCGTGTCGCTGTTACAAAAACGGCCAGGCTGACTAAAATGAAAGCAGGGAATTCAAAAGAGCTAGTAAATAGGTTGTTCTGATATCACAACGCTATACAGTACTTCAGTTGCTGATTTTTTTTAAAAAGCCATCCGGTCGTGTGCAGAGTAGATGGGAATGACTGCCCTTGGGGGCGGTGAGGAAAGGAAACTCTGCAAGAAACGCTTGCGCGGATGCTCCATTGCCTCTGCAATGAAAGATGCACGAGGAAGCGTTGCCTTGTGGAAGGCACCACTCGAACCGCGTCAAGGAAGTCTCTTCTGGCATAAGCCAGCCTCCCCTGCAACGATGCAGTCTTTGTGGCAAATTACTCCCCTTCCCCCAAAATTCCCATGGCTGCTTCCATTCTCTGCACTGTTCGGGGTTCCTGAAATCGGGCAGACCCAGAACTCCTCCCTACCTGGTCTTGGGGGAGCAGGAGAGCCACTCTTCATGCTTCTCAAAGGTGATCAAATAGGAGGCGATCTCCTAGGATGACAGAGAGAGGACGGCAACATCAGAAAAGCACCAAGAGAAATGAGGACGGCAAGGGCCGGTGGAGGAAGCCCCGGCAGCGTCCCAGGGTCACAGAGATTAAACAGTCAGTGCAGCCCTCTGGCCAAAGGCAGGAACCACCTGGAAGGCAGGAATAATTTTGTTATTATAGTCTGTCTTTCTCACTGACAGTCAAGGCAGATTACACACTGCAAGTGCGTACAGCATAATCAATAGCTAGGACATTCACTGAGCAAAAATACAACATGATCCGCAGTTAGGACATTCAACTAAAACGGATACAGTAGGGGATGGTAGCAGAAAATTTGAAAGCTAGCATAAAGCCAAGGACAGAGAAGAAATCTTTCTGAAAGAAAGCGTAGTTCATTCATGTGACATCTTCAGCATCACGGACGTGCCCAGCAGGAGCTCATCTTCACCAGCAGACAGGACCTAATAGCAGACTCTGTACTTCCTGTCCCTTCCCAAGGCATCTCTGAGTTATTTCTTATGACGCAGCCCTATCATCCGAATAGAAATCCTTCCCCCAAATAATTCAAATAGTTTGCAAAAAGCTAGGCGAGTGGGAGTTTTCCTGACCTCTTCAAGCAGCCCATTGGGGGGCCCCTCAGAGAACGCGTGCGTACGGGGCAGCTGCCGATGTAGCCCAACTGCAGAGCGGTATCGGCACAAGGCCCTGTTCAGATGAGCAAAGTTACTACCGCGGAACATAGGGGGAGAGGCAGGCGGTCGCACAGATACGAGGGGCCAAGGACATGAAGGGCTCTGAACGTGATGGCCATGACCTTGAGGTGAGCCCCACGGCTGATGGGTAGCGAATGCAGAAGGGGAGCAACATGCAGGTTCCATCTGGCTCCTGAGAGCCAATGAGCTGCAGCGTTCTGCACCAGCGGGAGCCTCCAAGTTATCTTTGAGGGGACAGCTACGCAGAGTGCATGCCAGTCACCTACTCCTGATTTCCACGGTGTGAATCCAGGTGGCCAGATCCGCCGCCTCAAGGTAGAGGCCACCTGCCAGGCTCAGTTAAGTCGGGAGAAGGCCTTTTTTTGCCGCTGCATTTACTTGCTTCTCTAGCAGCAGCGCTGGATCCAATACATCTCCTAGGCTTTTCACTGTCAGCCGAGGTCAACTGGACCCCATCAAAGGCGGGAAGCACAACAGCCTTCAAGATCACTGCTTTTTCCAACCAGCACCAATTCCATCTTGTCTGGATTCCATTTCAATTTGTTTGCTTTCAGCCAACAGGGAAGCCGCAAGCCACCCTAGGAGACCGTCCCCCGCAATCTGGACCAGAAGAAGCCCACCAGGCAGGCAGGACTGCACAAGTCAGCCACAGAAGGGCAGGAATCCCCACAAGCTCCAGCCCCAGTCTGGAGTGGGGCAGGCCAGGTGGCTTCTAAAGTCCAAACGGTTCGGCCTGCGAGGGTCAGCCACCCACCAGATCTTCCCAAAGCAAACCGAACTGGGGTGCAGCTGCACACCCTAACATGCCATCTCCAGCTGTGCCAGATGTTGAGGGCAGGGGGCTGGAGCTGTGGCTGCATACGCACACCTCCATCAGTCCAGGGGGTCTCAGTATCTGCAGGGGCACCACCAACGTGGCCACGGGCCCACAGCTGCAGCTGAGCGGCCTCTGGAAGGGACCTGGGGCTGAGGCCACTCAGATTGGTTGGGGCAGCTACCAGGGGTGAAAAACTGATGTAAGAAGTTGGAAAAGGAAGACAATTCTTTTTGCACCACATCTCCTTTCTAAGAAGGGGATTCTCTGGGTAGAAACACCAGCTATTTGTTAATCCATAGTGTAGTTGCTCAGGGATGCAGGAAGCACTCTGCACATGTTCAGAAGCAGATAGGTTTTAATTCCAGAGGAGTTAGCCGCATTAGTCCGTAGTAGAAAAATCAAAGAGTCCAGTAGCACCTTTAAGACTAACCAATTTTATTGTAGCATAAGCTTTCGAGAATCACAGTTCTCTTCGTCAGATGCATGGAGGGCAAAAAGAAACTGGTCAGATATAGAGGAGGAGAGGGGGGCGGGGTAGATGCAAACAGCTCCTTCTGATATGGAGATCAGTTTGCTTCTGTTGAGGAAATCTGTTAGCTGTGATACTGAGATAACCATTCATAGTCCCTATTCAGTCCCAGCTCGACAGAGTCAAATTTACATATGAATTCCAATTCAGCAGCTTCCTGTTGGATTCTGTTTTTGAAAGGTTTCTGTTGGACTACAGTGACCTTTAAGTCTTTGATGGAATGTCACTGTAGTCCAACAGAAACCTTTCAAAAACAGAATCCAACAGGAAGCTGCTGAATTGGAATTCATATGTAAATTTGACTCTGTCGAGCTGGGACTCAATAGGGACTATGAATGGTTATCTCAGTATCACAGCTAACAGATTTCCTCAACAGAAGCAAACTGATCTCCATATCAGAAGGAGCTGTTTGCATCTAACCCGCCCTCCCCTCTCCTCCTCTATATCTGACCAGTTTCTCTTTTTGCCCTCCATGCATCTGACGAAGAGAACTGTGATTCTCGAAAGCTTATGCTACAATAAAATTGGTTAGTCTTAAAGGTGCTACTGGACTCTTATAGGTTTTAATGGCTTTTAAGATGAAATTTTAATTTGTATGTTCTAAATTTGTTAGCTGCCTTGGTGACCTGTGAGGGCAGAAATGCAGGGAAAAATCTTTTAAATAAATAAACAGCGGAAAACAGATTGTGGGGATACCTCCTGTCATCAGCTGAGAACGTGCTCTCCAGTGCCCACAGATGTCTCCAAGCTCACCCCACCACCCCACCAGCAATTCCAGAAGGAGGACAACTCCCCCCTCCCTCACCCCCACCCCGTGCGGCCCACCTCGTTGGTGTTCCATCGCAGCCTCTCGGTGGGCAGAGCAGGGCACTTGGGCACACAATCCACCAGCTTCTTGGGCAGGAAAACCTTCAAGTGGTGGCTGTTCTCTGGAAGGAGGAGAGTTGGACAGGAGAGTGAAGAGGGGGGAGGCAGGAACGCTGAGCTCCCTGGGCACCCATGCCCTTCTTAGTTTAGTCCACCGGACAGCTGCGAGGTGGGGCCAGGAGCCAGGGCTGCATGTGAGGCTCCAATTCACACCCCTCTAGATGGCCGAGGAAGAGTGGGCCAATGCTAAGAACATCTGGCAAAGAGAATGCCTGCAGAGCCTCTTTCGAGGATGCTTGGACTGTCCACCACCCGCCCGCATCTGGTCCCTCCTGCTGGCCGTGGCTCTCCAGGGTGTTGGGCAGAGGAAGGCCTATCACAGCAAGCAGCCTCCACCCTGTGACCCTTTTAAAGCAGACGTTCCAAGAACTCAGCCCAGGCAGCTGATGTGACCCCCTCTGCACACACCCCCCCCCGTGAAGTGAGCCGCCTCTTGACTGCCTTGACAGCTCCCACTAGGCACTACTTTAGATCAAGACCTCCTGGCTTCTCTGTGGAAGAGCACTGACTCACTGGCTTTGCTTTGGAAAGTCCCAGTTTGTGTCCTGGCCCTGACAGGTGCTCAAAGCGACATACAACAGCAGAATCCACAAGCCTAAGTGAAAACACTATTAAATGTATCCAGCAATCAAAACCCTAAGCAGCATTTGATTAAACAAAATGAACACCCGTCAGGCCTGTAATTCTGTTCCCCCCTCAGCAGCCACGTTCTGTTAACAAAATAAAATGACTGGGAAATGCCATTTTGCATAAAGAACTTTTCTGTGGGTGTCAGTGGAGTGCCCTGGCGCCCAGCCACCATTACTGAAATGACCCACACCTGAAGGGATCCTGTCCGGACAAACACAGAGAAAGGCCTTCCCCTCTCCACCAAAGGAACAGGCGAGAGACGGGGGGGGGGGGGTCGGGATGCAGCCTCCATACAGTGGGTGCACCTGCTTTGCATGCAGACGGTGCCCGGTTCAGTCCCCAGCAGTGCCCATTACAACTCTCAGGCGAAAGATCTCAACCCGAGACCCTGGAGAGCCCCTCCCAGCAGAGGAAACCTGGCTAGAATAAAGGGTGTGTGTGTGGTGAGGGGGGTCCTGGCTTAGGAGAAGGCAATGTCAGGTGCGTGACTTAGGCCAAGCGGGAGTGGAGAGCCCGGGCTCCTGGGTTCTTTGGAAGGGGAAAAGGGTCTCACTGCATGGGCCATGATGGAAATAAGACAGGACGGGACAAGAACCAAGCCAGGGTCCCCTGCGTTCTGACTCATGACAGCGGGGGAGAAGAAGCCACCCAGAAATCCTGGGTCCTACTCACCAGATACCCCTGTGGTTTCCTTGTTCATCTTTGGGACTCTGTATTGTGACGGGGTTAGAGTTCTTGGCCTGGAGGGCTCAGATTAGGACATGTGAGGACTGGGATCGGACCTGGAGACCGAGGGTGAGGAGGTGGGCGGGAAGAGGAGGAATGAAGTTACTTGAACGCAGTGCCCACCCGACGCTGCCTCTGCAGCCAGCTTAATCCCCCATCCCTTCTCACCCGGCTTCCCTTTCCTGTTCAGCCAGCAATTTTGTTCCTCTCTCTCTCTCTCTCTCTCTCTCTCTCTCTCTCTCTGCTTCTCTTTTCCACCTACTGGTGCCGTTCCACCCCCCAAGGCTGCATACACACCACCATCACCTCACAGTAGCCCCCCAACCACATACCATCCTTTGTTGTGAGCATTTCCAGAAGGGCTTTGCTTGGCCCCTCCCCACAGCCTGCTCCCCTAGTCTGTGAGCCCCCCCCCCATCCAGCAGAGAGGCCAGTCAGTGTCACCCTCCACACAATTCCTCACACCCGCCTGTGTCCTTCTTCTGAGCGCACCCACCAGCCCCCGAGGCCCCTCTCACCCGACTCCCCTCCCCTCCTCCACTGCCAGCTTCCCCCTTCCCCACCTGCCCTCGCCAACCAATCTGCCTGCCAGCCCACAGGGCCAGCACACACCCACACAAACACACTTCCCAGTCCTTGTGCGCCACCTTCCACTTCAGAGCAAGAGGCGACAAAGAAGCACCTTACAGAGGATTTTTAGGGAAGGGGTCCTCAGAAAAATCCCTTGACAGGAATGCCCACCAGTGAACCAGGTTCCACTGACCCTGGAAATCCGGCTCACAGCTAGGGGGTGTTCCTAGATGCACCTCAGAGGCTAAATGCACACCTGTGGCACACGGCGCTTCTCACCCCTTGCAACCACCGTTCTTTCCTACAGCTTTCCTAGAGCTGCGATCCATGCTCTGGCAGCATCCAGGCTTGACTTCTCCCATGTGTTGCACAAAGAGCTGCCTGTGTTTGGAAACTTGGCCCAGAACTCAGCAGCCTCCCTTTGGACCAGGATGGGCCGCGGCGGGGTGTATTTCCCCAGAATTTAAAGACCTGCTTTGGCTTTGGGGTTGTCTCCAGGCCCTGTCCAAAGTGCTGGCCTTCCCCTGTGGCCTCCATGCTCCCATGCAAACCTGCCCCTCAGCCAAGGTCTGTTTCAAAGGCCCCTCTCGGGATGCCCTCGGGCCTTGGCAGGGGCCACTGGAGAGAGGGCCCTGCACAGGGAGTGCAATCTGCCTGCCGAGGGCCATGTTTTCCCTGGTACTGGATGCAGTCGGCTTCTTTTAAAAAATGGTCTCTTGTACTTTATCAGGCAGTCTCTTTGTTGCTCTGAATTTTGAAGTTTTTGTCAGCGACTGTTTCTGGTCCATAAGCTGGTACATGCTGAATTTGTAGCAAAATGGCAGAGGAGAAGAAATCCCTAAATAAACGAATAGCGCATGCACCCAGAAGCCTGGAGGGGCAGCAGGGTAAGCGGAGGAGGGGCCACGGCTGCATCTCTCGGCCTTTGGGCCCGCCACGGACAGCGTGGCCTTGCTATCTAACCCCTTCTACACCACCTCATGCACCTGTCCAAAGCGGGGCTCCGGCCCACCCAAGCTGCTGCCACAAGACGATGCACTGTCCTCCGGATGCCACAAGACTCCTCTTCGGGCCTTCGGGGGTTGTCTCCCGCTCCAGACCCCAGCCTGCCAGCAGCAGCCAGGGGCCCATCGCACGCCCCCGCCCCCGGGCCTTGCCCGCAGCCAAGCCCAGGCACCGAGCGAGCGACCCCCCCCCCGGCCAGTCCTGGCCCCCAGCCGCCGCCCGCCCGCCCGCCCGCCCGCGGCCACGCCTCTCGCCTCCCAGGTGTCCGCAGCCCACACACCTGTCCGCGGCCGCCCCGGCCGTCCCCGCGCCCCTTCGCCAGGGCGGGCCAGCTCGCCCGCCGCGCCCGCCCCCCTGCGGCGACGCCCAACCCGGCGCGCCCGCAGGTGCCCCGCCGCCCCTCTGCCCTTCCTGCGGGCTCGCCAGGCCCCGCGCCCTGCCGGGCCCCTCCCGGGCAAAGGCCGGCCAAGGGCCAAGGGCCGCGCGCCCGGGCGCACCGGTGCCTCCGGCGGGCGCTACCTGGCGGGGCGCCCGCTGCTCCGGCTCCGTCACCGGCCGCCATTCTCGCCGCGACCCGCACCGGCTGCGCCTCGGCCCCTTCCCTCCGCTGCTCTTCCTCGCCGCCCCGCCCCGATCGCTGACAGCTCGCCTTGGCCCAGCCCGGCGGCGTCTGAGCTCAGCGCGCAAGAGGCGGGCGGAGGCGGCCGGCTGGCCGGGCCCGCCGAGGCCTCCCTCCCGCGGCCGCTCGCCTGCGCCCCCGACTCCCCGGCCCCCGCAGCGGCGGCGCGCAGGTGGCGAGCTCCTGGCCGGAAGGCAGAGCCGCGCCGCTCGTGCCCGCCGCTTCCCTGGCCGAGCAAGACCCGGGCGAGGCCTGCCGCCTCCATCCCTCGCCCCGGAGGACGCCTTTCGGCACTGGCGGGCATCCCCGGGCGCGGTCACAGCCCGGCCACGCCGTGGTGGGCCCACGAGGAGAGAACGCGCGGCGGCCTCGCAACTCGCCACGGCAGGAGGCCCAAGGCCCGGCCGGCTTCCTGCCCCCAAAGTGCCAAGAGGCGCCAGAGCTCTTCGGGGTGGCTGCTGGGCTCAGGCCCACCTTGCCTGCTGCCAGAGCTCTGTTCACACCAGGCCTCCACCCGTGGCCCAGGTTTGGGGGGCTCCTGCCCGGGAATCCCGACGATTCTTGGATGCTGGTTAGAGGGAAGGGTCTTTCCCAGAAGTTCGCGGTGCGGGTTCCCCCCTTCCCCCATGGAACTGAACTGGGAAGGAGGCTGGGCAGGGGGTGAATGCGCACCCCTCCGCCTGGCTCTCGTGGGAACCAGGAGGAAGCCGGCAGAGCCACCTGCCCCTCTCGATGGGCTCTTTAGGCCTGGCTGAGATGCTCCCTGGACACAACAACTTCCCGGTTTGAGCTCTGCATTGCTCTCACATGCCGGGGCGGGGGCGGGGGGGGGGGCCGCTTTATTCTGCTTGGCAATTTCCCTCTCTTGGTTTCAAGGAAAAGGCCCGAGAGAAGGGCTTGTTGCAGCCCAGACCACCGTGGAACTGACGCTGCAGGCCTAAGGACACTTCCCTGGAAGTAGGCCTCATTGAACAAAATGTGATATCCTGCTGCCTAGAAGTGCTCAGGATCGCTCCCAAAAGTACTTCTTAAAAGCTTGAAAAGAAACAAACACCCTCCATTTCCCTCCTCCATCCTGGCCTGACACTTTTGCTAGAGACTTGGAGAACAGGTGGAAAATCCTGCCTTCTTTCATAACACTAGAATTGTCTGGCAAAGGGAGCTTTGGCTCTTGGACACGTATGCCCTGGGTATCCTCTCGGTTTTAAAGATGCTCCTGGGCTCAGATCTTGCTCTTCTACTTCAGAGCAACACATTGATCCACCTGAAACCAAAACCTGTAACAGTGAAAATGACTAGAATTGGGCAGCAGCCTCAGGACAGACAGAAAAAGGTACTTTTTCACATAACGTATAATTAATATATAGAATTCACAACCACAAGATGTAGTTAGGTGGCTTTAAAGGGGGATTACACAAATCTGAGGGGAAGCAGAAACTGACGCCTGTTAACTAGGACAGCTAAACTGAACCTCCGTGTCCAGAGGCGCTAGATCTCTGCCTGCCTTGACCACCACGGCTACTCTGCTGTGGGTACCCCAGGGGTGTCTGGCTGGCCACGTGGGAACCCTGCAGGAGGCTGGGCTGGACGAAGACCTGCCTTGCTTCAGCTGCAGGGCTCTTTCTATACCCTTGCCAAAGAAAATAGAACAGGTGTGGAGATCTGAGACTGTTCTTCCCATCATACTAAAAACAATAAATTAGTAACACAAGTAGTTTAATTAAAAACCCTGTAATGTAACAGTAACCATGTTTTTATACTCTACCTTTTTATAATACATACTATTTTGCATTGACGTTACTTTAACGTGCTTATGTGAAGATAACACAAACCTCTTTTTAAGCTTTTCTACCCAGCAAAGGATCCAATAATAAGAAAAGCTGCAACCGTGCAGTGAATTTGGCTTGTTTCTCCCTCCTGCTCTTATAAACGAAGCTTACAATGCACAAAAATATTAATATTGGTAATGGACTCTGGCACAGCTTTGAAACCTGGAATCTGATGGTCACCTCCCCCCAAGGGCACAGTTTCTTAAGGGCAGCTAAAGAAGACTGCTTCCTGGGTGTGGCGGATGATACCCCTTTCCCCAAGGGCAGGGGACTATAGGGCCCTAGTGAGATTTGTGGCATAGTCTTCCTTACAAGGGACAGTACTTCCTTAGAAGCCCCAGTTGTGGTAGCTAAAGTCTCAGATCTTCTGTACAGCAACTTATCCGCATTTCGGAATTCAAAGTCACAAGAACCATATCATGAAAGACTATAGAATTACATTTTGTAGGAACATTTTCCCAGTTAAAATACTGCAACACATTAAATATACAACAGAGTTAGGGTGTCTCTAGGGCTTCAGGTACCGCGTGCCACTGGCCAGGTTGAGCCACCAGTGGAAAGATAAAGACCCCACCACCGTCACCTTTGGCCACTTACAGCACCACATCAGCCATTCTGAGGCATTTGGTCAGTCTCGAGTATCTGATCACCATCGTGGGTGAGAAAAGAAGGGGTTCGATAAAGAGGGGAAAGAGGAAAGCTGCGTGCAGCGTCTAGAGGGAGGGACAGGCCACCCTGGTCGGTCACCCTGCTATTATTTCTGCAGCCAGAAAAAGGGAGGTCTTCCTCCACAAAGAGTGGAGGGGGGGCGGGGCAGAGGGGGCTGCTGCCAAGCCAAGAGGTGGCCCTTTCAGCAGGGATAAGTGGGAAGGGGAGTCTCTGCAGATCATCCAAAGCCTGGAGGCTGCAGCCTCTCGCATATGATTTCTCTGTTACACAGCCCAGGAACTGCCACCTATTTTATGACTTAGAGTTACAGATAATTACAAAGATTCCAGAGCAGAAGAAGCTGGTTTTCTTTCTAAATAAATAAATGTTTGATAACTATAAAGCGCACACACCTACGTCTTATGTTGAGGGAGGAGGGAAGTTCCAAATGAGGCACCAGCAGGCCCCCTCTCCTCCTGCACTGCTGCTGCATTACTATGGAAACACTCCTAAAGTCTCTGATGGTACTGGGTGTCCCCCCCCACCTTCCTTTTTTTCTTTTGCAGCCTACAGTGGAAGGTTTACTGACAGCACAAAGAGGGAGGGAGGGAGAGAAAAAGGCTCCCTCTCCCAACCTGGTTTTATAGCGAAATAAGCACAGGATGACCAGCAAAGGGGGGTTTCAAGTAAGCAGGTGCCTCTTGGGGTGACCAAGTCTTCCTCCTGCACCTCAGTTTCCCATTCCTGCCTATTACCTTTGGTTATTTCTGTATGCACACAGATCAACTGCAGCTGGCCATCTCCCTCCCACACAGGCCGCTGGCACTTTGGGCAAAGCGTTTCTTCCCTGGGAAGGGGCCGCAGGGCAGGCTCATTCCTCGGACTGCAGTTGGGGTCCAAAGTCTTCCTCGGGCATGCAGGCCGCCCTCATGGGATATCGGCCCAAGGAAGCCATCCTGTAGGAAATGAAGGGGCTCTCTTGGGGACTCCTCTGCTGCTCTTCCATGCTGGAGTTCCACTCAGGATAGAGGAGCTGCAACAGAGGAGTGAAGCAAAGTGACTGCAACGCGACAGCAGCCTGTGGACTGCCTGCCTGTCTTTATCCTGCCACTCCCCCTCGAGCTCCAATGTATTCTCACAACAGCCAGGCTAAGAGACAGACCAAGAGAAAGATCCTGCGCTTGCACAGCTCACTGGAAGTGTGGACTCTGTGCCACGGTGTTTTTTTAAAGAAAGGCAAAGTCCAAGCTAGGGTTCATGGAGAAAGGAGCTGAGAATAAAGCTCCGCGTCAGTGCCCTAATACAAGCCCTGACCCAGCCACTTTTGGAATACTATGTACAGTTCTCGTTGCCATCTCTCAAGATGGAGGCTGAAGAGGGCTAACAAGGTGCAGAAAAGGGCAACCAGCACCATCGTGGAATTGGAGCAGTGGGGCTATGAGGCAAGGCTGTCATGTACTTAGGCTTTAGAGAAAGTGCAACCATGAGGTGATACGACGTCTGCACAACTCTGCATGGTGAAGAGAAAGTGAAGGGGGAGAGTTTAACTCTCCTCCCTTTCCCATCACACTGGGACTCCAGGCCACCCTATGAAACTAACCAGCAGTAAATTCAAGTAAACTCCTCACGCTGAGTAGTTCACCCAGGGAACTCACTGCCCTGGGATGTGGTGATGGCCATGGGTTTAAAGGGAGGCTGGGCAGATTTATATTGGTCCCATATAGGCAGAATGTCCTCGATCAGCGTGGCCTCCTGCAGTTTACATAGGACAAAGGGGTCAGTCTCTGCAAGAAAGTGCTGGCGTCAGAAACGTGTGACAGAATATTTTAGTCTACTACCAGGACGCTTTTCAGCTCACCTGAAATTCATACTTGTCTACCAAAGGAGCTTCAAAGGCAGACTCTAGTGAGAAACTGCTGAATGAGAACTCATCAGTAAGGTAGGTTTTTCTAAGCCACAGCAGGAAATAAATTGCTGAGCACAACTAGAGGAAATATTACGAAATGGTCCGTCTGCTTATCTTGTACATCTTGTAGTTTTGCATGGAACTATCAGTAACTACAACTCCTGCAGCCCGTGTCCTTTTAACCGCCTTCCCTCTCCTTCTTCTGCAATGTGGACACACATTCTCCAGACAGAGGATCGGTTTTGTGCATATGACAAAAGTGGGTGGAGCCTGGAGTTCATGGACGTTTCTGCTTCTGCCAATTTGCCAGTTTTCAAGGTGTCATCAGATGCCATTTCTTCTCTGATGGACACGGTAGGAGCAAGTGGGACTTACAGGGTGGCGAGGAGGCTGCCCACAACTGTCTTACTTTTACATTTCCCCTGAAGAAGTTGCCTGGAATCACGAATCTGTCTGTCTGTCTGTCTGTCTTCAGCCCTCCCCGCACCAGCAGGCTCAGGGCGGATTCTATTCATGACCGGAGGCTGCAGCTGATTTGGCTCAGGTCATCCTTACGGGTGCAGAGTTTCCCCTATCAGGTTCCGAATTGTGAACTGCCTTAGAATGTTATCCACATCATCGTATGTTTACTGGACTGAAGGAAGCTTGCAATATTAAACACCCTCCCTCCCCACCCCGACATACAGGTACCCATCTTGTGGGTACCACAAGATAAACCCAGCTCACCTGCGCACCACTGTGCACGGCTATGTCTCTGGAAGCCTCATTTTCACAGAGCTGGAAAGGGTTTGGTGGCACTCTGTGATTCAGGCCAGCTGTGCGGTTCTCTCCTTCATGAAATGCCTGCGGTAGACACCCACCCCAGGTAGCCTTCTTCAGCCTGCAATGTGTGGTTTGCAAGAAGACAGCAGGTGTTAAAACTGGAGTGCAGGCAAGGAGGGTCTTTCTAGGCAAGATTTTCAACTCAATAATAGCTCAGGTATTATTACTCAGTTGCTGCTGGTATCCAATCACATTTCCTCAGTGGAGGGATTCTGTTGAAGGAAATAATTTCCCCAGCATTCAAACTGAAATATTTATTTCCTGGGAAAATACAATTTTTATTCCTGCTAGCTCATCTACTTCTTTGAGGAAGTGTGGTTAGACAAGCAAAACCATTCTTCCCTCTACGCCTGCAGTAGTCCGTGTACTTTTACTTATGTAGAAAATTACTGAAATCTCTTCAGAGATTTCCTCCAGTTGACAAATAAAAAACAAAAGCAATATTTACCAACTTCCTAGGTTGATAGTCCGCCCAAGTAGCACTTCTCCGGGCAGAATATTTAGATATGTGGCTGTACAACTTTTTATTTTTAGGGTGTTGTCCTAAGAATGACCCCAAAGTATGGCTAATTGCCATTTACAGTTTTATTTCTGTAAACAAAAAAGAACTTGGAGAGTTACACAACCCCACAATAAAACTATCGATTTTGTAACGGGGGTATATTTTTTTTGTCCTGAACAATGGAACTCACCAGGGAGCATTTGGGACTTTTTAAAAGCCCAAGGTTTCCCCCTCAGAAAACAGAGGTGCACGGAAGCCAGCGGAGCTTTGTGAAGCGCTCTGGAGAGACCCCTCCCACATTTCACCACTGATGGCCTGGGAACATCCCACAGAACTGGGGCGAGTTATTAAATACTCAAAGGTGGCGAATCTAAACAAAAGAAATATTCCATCTCACTTGAAAGTGCATATCAAGGCCCCGAGCATTTGAAACAAGCTCAGGGAGTTCTAAAACATACTGGCTTATTTATGTATATGGTGGTGGGATATCTGACTACCCCAAGACATAATTTGGCTTGGCATCATGAATACCCGCAAAATATATTTGTTCACAAAACTGTCATGGGGAAAAGGTGCATTTGATTTTTAAAAATTCTTTAGCAGCCACGTTCTCTCCTCCCTCCACCAGTGTCCACTCAAGCTCAGAATTACTCATCTTGACCTTTAAACACAAGAAGCGGCAAAACACAAGCAGGACTACACCCCCCCCCCCGCCCCCATCCTTTTTGCAAATTTCCCCTCCCCCCTCCCCTCCCCCTCCCCCCTCCAGACAAACGGGTGCCTGGGCCTTTCCTGCGCTCGTTTCCCTTCAGCCAAGGAAGGTTCTTCCCCTACTCATCAATGCTGCTTTGCCTTTTCTTCAGTTCCTCCAGGTGATAACAAACGGACAAGACGCTGCCTTTTCCCAGCCTGTGCTGTCTGGCTCCCTTTTTCTTCCTCCGACACAGTTCCTTGGGTGGTGGAAGTTGCTGCACGGCTGAAACCACCGGCCAGGGGAAAGGGTCTCCTTCTGCCTCACCAGGCCTTTGCACGACACGGCTGGACATCTGAGGGGGGAAGAAAATGCCTATACACCCTCCAACATTTGCAGCGGAAAATAGGGACGCATTTTGTAGCTGCTCTGTTCTTGCGCAAAGGCTCCTCACACAAAACTGCCTCCAGCGAAAAAAGCCACCTCTCTGGGGCCTCAGCCCACTTGGAGGCCTCTCGTACAGGCAGCATCCCAGGCAGAGCCCTCCAAGTGGGCTGAGGCCCCCAGGTGTGGCCTTCGCTTCCTCTCTGGTGTTCCTGAAGGCTCTTGACAGCCCTAAAGGAGCATCATCACCTGCCGAGGGCAAGGCCACTAGCCAGTCCTGCAGTCTGGCGGGCCAATGCTCCTGAGGCATTGTTAAGCCAGTGGAGGGCCTGATGACGTGTCCCCCGCCCCCCGCCCCGCACTTTTCTACCTCCATTCTGCTCTACCCACTGAATATTGTCCTGGTTTGTTCTTTGACTTAAAAAAATACCAGGAAAACACAATTATCCTACTGTAGGTAACAACAACAACAACATTCAATTTATATACCACCCTTCAGGATAACATCCACTCAGAGTGGTGTACAAAGTCTGTTATTTTTATCCTCAGGACAATCGCCCTGTGAGGTGGGGGGAGCTGAGAGAACTCCAGAGAGCCGTGACTCGCCCATGGTCCCCCAGCTGGCTTCGAGTGGAGGAGAGGGGAATCAAACCCAGTTCTCCAGGTCAGAGTCCTGCCGCTCTTAACCACTACATCAAAGAATGCATGTCACCAGCTGCAGGGTGCGAAACAGCAACACATGGTAGCACATGGTAACTTTCTGGTCATGTGTATTAATACCTAAAGCTTACACAGCAGATGCAAGGAGCATTCCCGTCCCCTCGCAGGGTGAACAGCTAAGAACATACGAAGAGCCCTTCTGAATCAGACTAGTGTTCCCCCTCGTCCAGTATCCAATCCAGTGGTCAACCAGTTACTCTGGAGGGCCAGCAACAGGGCGTAGAGGGCGAGGCATTCCTGTGAAGGTGCTTCCTGGCATTGGTATTCAGAGGTGGACTGCCTCTGAACATGGAGGTTCTCTTTAGTCACCATGGCTAGTAGCTACTGATGCACCTGTCCTCCATGACTCCCCCTTTTAAAGCTGTCCATGCCTGTGACAATCACCGGCACGGAATTCCACATCTTAATCACTCCCAGCCCTTGGCGTAGTGGAAATACGGCCTTCTTCGGCGGGGAAGAACCTGGGGGTGCTCCTGGATGCCACACTTTCTACAGGGGTCCAGGTGGCAGCCATTGCCAGGTCTGCATTTTTTCATCTTTGGCCGGTCAGGCAATTGGCACCCTATTTCTTGTCCCAGGACCTAGCTTCGGTAATCCATGCAACAGTCACTCTAGGCTAGACTACTGCAACTCGTTCTACGCTGGGTTGCATGTGGGCTTGACCCAAAGTTACAACTGGTCCAGAATGCAGTGACACGTGTCCTTACAGGGACACCACTTAGGGTGCGCATCCACCCTCTGTTACGCCGACTGCACTGGCTCCCAGTCGAGTTCTGGATCCAGTTCAAGGTACTGATTCTAGTATTTAAAGCCCTTCATGGACCGGGACCTGCATACCTGTGGGACCGCCTCTCCCATTGTGTCCCCCACAGGGCCTTGCGCTCTGCAGATAAGCCTGAGGGACATTTGCCTGGCCTTGAGTAGGGCCTGGGCCTTTTCTGCCCTGGCCCCAGCCTGGTCGAATGCTCTCCCACTGGAGATCCAGGTCCTGTGGGACCTATTACAGTTCCGCAGGGCCTGCAAGATGGAAATGTTCGGCTGGGCCTTTGATTAGGGGCCAGCTTTGTGTCCCCTTTCTGACCACCCACCCTCCTTCTGCAGCCACCCTGGATTTACATCATGGCAGTGTCTGTGGTCGATAGTGATTTCATAGTCGCCTGGTTTGATCAGTGGCACCGGAACCTTTTTTCATGTTATCTGGTTTAAGTGGCTTTAATGTTTTTATTGTATTTTTATTGGAATATTGTTGGAAGCTGCCATGAGCCTGCTCATGGGAAGGGTGGGGTATAAGTAAATATAAATAAATAAATAAATAAATAAATAGTGTAAAGAAGTATTCACTTTTGTCCACCCTGAAGCTACTGCCCGTCAATTTCATTGGATGCCCTCCAACTCTCTGTATTTTGGGAGTGGGAGAAAAGGTTTTCTTTGTACACTCTTTCTACCCTGTGAATCGTTTTATAAACCTCTGTCAAGCCCCCCCTTTGGCACCTCTTTTCTAGACTGAAAAGCCCCAGCCTTTCTTCACAGGAAAGGTGCTCCAGACAAACCCCTAATCATCTCAGTTGCCTTCTTCCGTATTTTTTTTCGGCTTTGCAGTGTCCTTTCTGAGATGCAGTGACTACAGAGCTACACACAGTATTCCAAATAAGGCTGCACCATAGATCTACACAGAGGTGTTATAATATTGGCCCTTGTATTTTCAGTCTCTTGACATTAACAGCATTGAGGTTACTATTCCCACCTGGTACAATAATGTCTACATCTCTCACTAGGTCTTGAGCCCCCACTCAGAACCAAGCCCAAGAGCATTATCCCTCCGGTTGGTTCTGTGGTCAACGGATCCAGTGTGCAGTCATTTATGATGTCCAGGAATCTCATGTCTACAGCGTGACTTGAGCAGACGTTTATCCAGTCAACGTGAGCATAGCTGAAGTCACCCAGAATCAGAACATTCTCTGCTTTAGTCACCTCCCTTATTTCCTTCTTCATTTCAAGATTAGCCTGAAGGGTTTGATCGGGTGGGCAGTAGTACACTCCCTCTTTCCCCTTCAGGCCCAGTTTCCTCACCCATATTGCGTCTGTTGGGGAGTTCGTTTTCCTCATGTTTTCTAAACTACTTGACTCTATGCCCTCTTTGACAAATAATGCAACACAATCCCCTACATGACCTTCCCTGTGCTACCTATAGAGGTTGTACCCATTATACAGGGATGACTGTATCCCATTGACTTACCCCACTGCACCATGATTCCAAGACACCCACTATATCTACATTGCAAGTTAGCATCAGGCACTCCAGCTCCCCCATTGTGGCTCGGAGGCGTCTAGCATTAGCACAGAGACACCTACTTATAACCTCTCCAACAACCTTTGCCTTCCTCGCTGCCAAGTTCTATTGTGTCCCTCTCTACATTATCGTGAGTGTTTTATACTATCGTCCGTTTGGACCGGCTTGTCCTGAACTGGAGTTCTCCATCTCTTGTCAGCATTCCTGTTGAGATGTGTTTAAAAGCCGCACTGCCACCATTTTGATATTAAGTGCCGGCAGGGTGCTTCCCTTTTGGTTCATGTGAAGCCTGTCTATTTTGTACAGGTACAGCTTGTCCCAGAAATGTCCTCAGTGCCTAACAGATCTAAGCCCTCCCTTTCTCACCCACACATTGAGATCCCTAATCTGTGCCTCTCTAGCTGGCCTGGCAGAAAGGTAAGAACCCTCAAGGACAAGAACTCATACAACTCACAAATTCTTTACAAGGCATTTCCCAAAGGCAAAGGTGTGAATGAAACAGGGACTGTGACTGACCAGCAGCAACCGCCTGGAAACAGGGACCGACCTCGCTAAAGAGAGAGGGTTAGAGCACATGAGAGTTCGGCTCTGAGTCAAAAGCTGGAATTCTTTCCACACAGTTACTAGCCATGGTGTCTGAAACTGGTGGCATGCCTTTGGCCATAAATGGGCTGAAGGAGGACAGCACCTGGACAGGGATCCGATGGCCCTCAGGGCTTCCTTTGGAGCATGCATAATTAAGTAATGACCTGCAGTCAAAGGTGTGTTTGAGTAGCTCAGGAAATGACATTCACTCTCTGTGCCCCTCCCCTCTCCAGGGACACCACTGCCCCCTTGGTTCCCCAGTTCTGCATTCATCCCAGCTCCAACACCCCCTCCCTGGTTGGCATCACATAGCCCATCATCTCCCACTGACTCTCCCAGGTATCTTTTTATTGAACTGATTCCCCACATATGTGTGTAGGGCGTGTATTGTGAGCTACGTATGCCTTTGCCCACAGTGGCTCTCTGGTATGATGCTTCCATTAGTGGGTCAGCAGAACTTTCTCTCCCTCGTGAAATGGTTGCCACCCCCCCCCTTACCCTTCTTCAGCCTGCAAAGTGCGGTTTGTAAGCAGAAATGTACAGCAGCTGGGGGGCTATGATCAGGATTTACTCCTGACTCCCCCCTCCCCCCTCCCATTTCTGGGAAGGAGAGGGAGGGAGGGAAGGGGGGGCTTGGGGCTGGGCAGGTTTCTCTTTGCACCAGAGGTTCTTGTCTGTCAGCCCTCAGCCTAATAAACTCAGTTCAACTCAGTGAACAGCCAAGAACATTTCTAATTAGCAAGCCTCCCTGAGCCAAGTGTGGAGAAACCATCACGTGGGGAGTGGGGGGGGCTGTCAGAAGATAATGAGTCTAGAGCAGCAAAGTCAGTCGGAGAAAATCCAGCCACAGAAATCTGTTTGTTTTTAAAGCAAGATTCACCTGCTTCTCCCCTACATAATGGGTTTATTTGAGTGGGAAAGGTGTAGCAATCCAAGAAAGCTGTTCTGTTTTGGAAAAGGTTTATCTCATGACTGATAGTGGACTGAATGCGGGTCAATAAAGTAAAGCTGAATCCACACAAGACAGGGTTTTGTTGATCAGTCATCTTGCCAGTTGAGGATTAAGGAGTTTCGCATTCTAGATGAGATGGCACCCCTCCAGATAAAGCAAATTGGCAGTATGGGGGGCAGTGGGGGGGTGATATAATCCCCGTGTTTACAGAGGAAGCTTCAGATCTTTGCCTTAGCACATGGTGCCTTTGCCCAGCTTTGGTTGGTGCATCATCTGCAGCCTTTCCTCGAGATCTCAGCTCTAGCCCTAGTTATACATGCTCTGATCACATCCTGGCTGGACTACTGCAATGTATCCTGTGGGGGACCTATCTTTGGAGACTGTTTGGATGGTGCAGTTGGTACAACAAGCAGTGAGGAGGCAGCTGCCAGGCACTAATGATGGCGATAATCTCTCACTTTTTCTAAAAGAGCTTCTAGGGTTTGACTTGCTTCTGGACACAATTAAAAATACTTACTACCAGGGCTTTTTTTCTGGGGAAAGAGGTGGCGGAACTCAGTGGGTTGCCCTCGGGGAAAATGGTCACATGGCTGGTGGCCCCGCCCCCTGATCTCCAGACAGAGGGGAGTTTAGATTGCCCTCTGTGCCGCTCCAGCGGCGCGGAGGGCAATCTCAACTCCCCTCTGTCTGGAGATCAGGGGGCGGGGCCACCAGCCATGTGACCATTTTCAAGAGGTTCCGGAACTCCATTCCACCGCGTTCCCGCTGAAAAAAAGCCCTGCTTATTATGGCCTTGTGGTCCTAATGGTGGAGCACTGGGTACCTAAGAGATTGTTTGTGACTATATGAGCCTGTCCAGGAATGAACGTATTCCACAGAAGCCTTTCTTGAGTGCCCCACTCTTCACAGGTGAGAGCTTAACTTTGGTGGTATTTCAGTTGTGCCAGTCTTTCTTTCAGGTATCCTCACCACCTGAGGCGAGACGGGTGGCAGCCTGAGAAGGGACCTTCTTGGTCATCATGGTGGTACCAAAAGTAAGGAAGTCTCTCCCCAGGGATATTTGTCTCTCTGTTGTCTTCCAATGGCAGGTAAAGACTTTTAAAGTTCTGTTTGACATTCCCTCACTAATTTTTATCAACCCTTCTCCCTGTCTGTGTTTTGTTATGTGCTTATGTATTTATATTGTGTTTAAATGTTTTAAATATTTTATATCTATATCTGTACTATAAATTTTCTTTTTAATATTTGAAAACTTATAATGTTTTTATGTTTTGTTTGGTGTTTAATGAACTAATGATTTTAATGGCTAGTTTACATATTTGTTTTCATAGTGGTCTTTATTTGTAAGCCACTTTAAAACCATTAGGTTGACAGGCAGGCCATCAATCTTTTACTCAATTAGCAAATTAGAGAGAATAAAAAACAGAGAGGAGAAGAAACCCAGGCCCTGACCCTTTGTCCTGGAGCCAAATCTTCACAAGCCACTATTCAGATTAAAACTGGATTTGATGTGGAAAATGTCCCACCACTCAGGGAAACGTGGAGGAAAAGACAGACAAAACAGGGTTACCAGAACTGAAATTAGAACTACAAAGCAAAAAATTGGTTAAAAAAACAAAAGAAGATTGAGAGCTTAGAGTTCAGCTGTCGCACCACCACTTGGGGGGAAATGGCCACATATATGACTTTTGTGTTATTCCTGTAATTGTGGGGGCAGCAAGAATGTTGCTCCCAAGATGAGTGGAAGGGGGAGGGGGTTGGGACTATTGACACAGCAGCAGCACAGGCCACGTTGAAGGCGGCGCCTGCTGAGGAGGGAACACGGCTGGTGCTACGAGGTGGGCAACATGCCATTGGAGCCAGGCCCTTTTCAATACCTGAGTCCGCAGGTGATGTTTCTGGCCAGTGATAGGATAGTTAACCCACGGAAACTAACCTCTTCCAATGTTTACCAACAGAAAAAATGAACAGGGCATGCGTTGAGGGCCAGGTGCCAGCAGGCCGGGCTCTGGTTCCCAGGGGCTGGATGGCCCTCCAGGGGCCAAGACCTTCTTAGGGGACTGTGAGCCGTGTTAATTAGTGGGAGGATGTTGTCATTTGGATTTTCTGCCTCAGGCACCAAGTTATCTGCCCTCCACCTGCTCAACCAACTTTTAAGCAAATTAAATCTAATTAATAAGCTGGGTGTGTCTGGGATTCTCCAGGTAAAACAATTATCCTCCCTCTTTTCACAGTATGCGGTGAATATCAAGCAACAACAAAAAGTATCAGGTTTCATAGGGGAAATTAGGCTTGTAGCAAAACACACACACACACACACACACAGAAAGAACATATTAATCAAGACAAACCCTATTTGTGTTTTCCTTTTTTAACATGGGGCATTAGTTTCACTGAAGAAAAGCAAATAATTTCAAGCAAATCTATGTGCTGTCCATTAAAAACCTACCAGCAGGGATGGTGCCTCATGGTATTCCTCCGTCCAGTGGGAGCTGAAAGATAAATGTTTAGCCAAGCGCCATGCTTTGTTATATCTTATAAATTCATAAGGGGGGGGGGTTGTGGGGGCTTTAGTGGCCAAGGGCATTCTGCAAGCGTAAGCTGTGCTTGCTCTAAACGCACATGACTGAGACGTTGCTAACCATATAAAGCAGCTTTGCTCCATGAGAACCTTGGTCCAGTGGGCTCAATCCTGTCTCCTCTGGCTAGCAGTGACTTTCCAGGGCTCAGGCAGAGAAAGGTCTTTCATGGCACCTGCAACCTGAAATCCTCCTGCTGGAGATGGCAGCCATTGAGCTGGAGATCCTTGGCATGCATTCAAAGCATCCACACAGCTACTGCGTTATGGGCCCTCCACCTGGGTATTTTCTGCACTTGATGGCGGTGTCACGCGTAGAAACCTTGCCATGCAAGACCCACATGCTGGAGATGCCAGGGGGGGGGAATGGGGGGCCTTTCTGCAGGCCAAGCAGGTGCAACAGCCCTCCTCCCCAAAAGCTGGATTCTGTGATTGCCTAAATTAGGTATATTTGCATGTATTTGCTTACTTTGCATATGTACTCTGTTTTCTGATAATCTGAGGAATTACTCAGGAGCACTAAAGTCCATTAACTTGACCTCTGAAAGTCTTACGCATAGCCAAAGGTTGAGAAACATTTTATAATAATAATAACAATAACAATAACAATAATAACATTTGATTTATATTCTGCCCTTCAGGACAACTTAATGCCCACTCAGAGCGGTTTACAAAGTATATCATCATTATCCCCACAACAAAACACCCTGTGAGGTGGGTGGGGCTGAGAGAGCTCCGAGAGAGCCGTGACTCGCCCAAGGTCCCCCAGCTGGCTTCAAGTGGAGGAGGAGCGGGGATGAAGAGAGATTGACTCTCAAAGCTTATAGTATGGAAAATCTTGTTGGTCTTTAAGGTGCTATTGGATTCAAATCTTGCACTTTAAAAATGTTTGTGATTCTCAGGATGCTAAAATCAGCCCCCGCCCCGGGGCAGGTTTTTTGGGTACAGCACCGGAGGTAAGGTTTTCTCAGTCCTAAGTAAGGAATGCAAGCAGTTGCACTGAGCTTCACAAACAGATGATAAGACTTTAATTTTGGCTGCAGGTTTTCAAACTGCAGCTCAACGGGTGGCCTAGTAAGTGGTTCAGGATTTGCAAATATATTTGCATGGCTCTGTGCATTTTGTGCCACTTGACAACTGAAGCAGCCTGACTATTTCTAGGGTGTGGAAAGCGATTCAAGCTGCCATCTGAAATGCTAACTAGGGACAGGGAAGAAAAGAAGCTCAAGGAAGAAAGGGCTTCCAGTGCACTGGGCCTCTACTTTGGCCCTTGATGTGTGATCTGGTGTGACTCTGAAGTACCTTTGTTGTTGGGCGAGCTTGTCCCAAAAGTTGCCATTGGAATAGTCAGCACTGGAAATGTCTAAGTCCTCTTCCAACGTGTATCTGCTGACCATCTTAGACCGCCTGGGAAAGCAGAGAAAGCAGATCCATGTTATAGATAAGCACAGTCATCAGTGTTTTAAAACTAGTTCAGTAGCCATGAAACATTCCCTGTCAGTCCCTTGTGCCGCACTATCTAAGACTGAGAAGCCTGCTGCAACCTCCATGCCATGACACAGGATTAATTTGACATGCCCTCTTCTTTCTCTCTGCCTAAATCACTGAGGTTGGGCGGGGGGGGGGGGTAGTCCAAAACCCACAACCTACTGATGCTGCCCTACTCCATCACTTCTACATTAAGAAACACTATTTTGGGGACAGGAAACACTTGGATGGGCCAAAGAGCTCCCTCTGTGTCAAAACATAGCATCAGCACCAGGGACCAAACTGAGCCAAGAAGGTGAATAATTATACTTTTGACTGGGGAAGGGCTGGGCCATCCCCGTAGCTAAGTGCATGAAATTAATTTGAAAGGAACAGAGAGGATGGTGTGGTGAAGTGAGAGTTGCTTTTGTTTGTTCCAATGTGCATTGCTCATTCAGCCAATTTGTGGAGATCCTCCTGGATCTCTTCGCAGTCGACCTGGGTTTTCATCATCCTGAATAGTTTAGTGTCATCTGCAAACTACTGGGTCACCATCAGGGCTTTTTTTCAGCTGGAACGCGGTGGAACGGAGTTCCGGAACCTCTTGAAAATGGTCACATGGCTGGTGGCCCCGCCCCCTGATCTCCAGACAGAGGGGAGTTTAGAGTGCCCTCCACACCATGCGGCACGGAGGGCAATCTAAACTCCCCTCTGTCTGGAGATCAGGGGGCTGGGCCACCAGCCATGTGACCATTTTCTCCGAGGGCAACTGAGTTCCACCGCCTCTTTTCCCATGCCAAGGAGACATGAATAAGCGTGTAGCTAATACATTTTTTTCTGATATTTTGCTCATGTTTAGTTATTCTGACCTTTCTGGCATATGTTGCTTATTTCCTGCCTGATAGCTACAAAACAAAGAAAATCTTGATAGTAGAGAATGCAAAGTTCATTTAAAAAATGATTTGCACATCATTGTATAATAAGTCTAGCTTTCAAGTCCATTCAGGGAAGGTCTCGAGAAAGATAAGCAATTATGCAAACACCATAAATACTTGCAATGGCTTCCCTGCACATCCTCCCAGGCCTTGAATTTAGCACTAGGCTGTTACATTTAATAGCCCCAAGTAAATAAACACACAGAATGTTCCTATAGATCTCCAAGAAATCTATGGAGAAGACTTTGACACGTATTTATTTCTCAAAGGAAAGGCTGTGTCTCGTTATTTCTTTATTTATTTGTCTGGAAAATGTCTACGCTGCCTCTCTTCATTCCTCCACCACTGTGGGTCTCCTGCTTGTGCCTCATATCGATTAAAGTTTGATTTGTGTATTGTTACACAGTTTTTGTGTTTCTTGTTCTGCCGTGGTGACATGGTGTTCTATGCTGTCATCTCCCAACCTGTGTTCACGCCAAGCACCTCTTTTAAGAGATGCGTTCCAGATGACTCATTCCAAAGGGATGAAGAGGCAATTGCTCAGGGAGCACAATTAAGCTTGAGAGTGCGGATAGGTCATCCATTCCTGTGTTGACAGCTCTTCTGCTGTCGTGGCAGTGAAGAGGGTCAAGGCTGGAGGGCCTCAGGCTGAAGAGGAGGGTTGTGATCCCTTAAAAGGGATCCCTTCCTTGGATGAGGGAACAATATCCTCTCCCCTCTGAGCTTGGTGGGAGATGGACTTTTGGTAGTGGGTGATTAGATTATTAGGGATATAGAGAGTAGGTTCTGTGACAGGTGTTTTGACAGCATGGTGACTTGTCTGCCTGGTGTGAAGGTTGCAGACATCATGCACTCTCCAGACAGGCTGATAGATAGAGCTGGGGAGGAGTAAGCACTTGGAGAGCATGCTGGCACCAGTGACACCGGGGAATTTAGTTGTATGGTCCTGGAGGGAACAACTAGGCAACCAGGCAGAACGTTAAAGGCCAGGACCTCAAAGGTAGTATTCTCAGAGTTGCTACTGGTTCCACGGGGCAGCTAGATCAGCACAGATTAGGGATCTCAGTCCCTGAATATGTAAGTGGTGCTGGTAGGAAGCTTTAGATCTGGGGAGTCTAACCTCTGTCCCAGGTAAATTAGTAGAGAGTGTTATTAAAGAAAGAAGTATTAAGGAGACAGAGGAACAAAGCCTGCTGAAGAAAAAGCAGCCTGACTTCTTCAAAGGGAAGTCTTGCCTCACAAACTCTTGGAGTTCTTTGAGAAGGTTAGCAGACATGTAGATAACGGTTATCCAACAGGTATTATATACTTGGACTTCCCAAAGGCTTTAGACAAGCCCCTCACCAAAGACTCCTGGGTAAGCTTAGCAGTCAAGCATAAGAGGAAATAGGCCTGTACTGTAACAAAATGGTTCAGAAAAAAGCTTGGGGTAAAGAGTTAAGAACTGTAGACTACACTACTATGTGTAGAATGCACTATTTGTTGCTGTAAGTAGATTCCAACTTCCTGCTATGTAATTTTTGCATCAGTTAATGTATCATGTTAATACTTATGCTTTGCTTCACCTGTGTTTTTCTGATCTCTGGTTGGTTCCTGATTTTTACAAGTCAATTCCTATTGCACTGTTTATTGGTTCTCCCTTCCTGTTGACTCTTTGATGTATCCTGTGTAATCTGCCTTGAGTCCCAGGGAAAAGGCAGACTATAGATAACGTAAATCAATCAGTTAATCAATAGGTGCCATGTGGCTTGCAAATCTCAGGGTGCGCTAAATGAATGCATTGGAAGACCTGAAAAGGAACCATGAGGAACCATCATAGGAAATAAGCCAAGGTGGAATGGGCCTTTCACTTCTTGTGAATGTGCGCAGTGGGCTTACAGGTCTGCTTACAGTGGCCCCTGCAGTTCTGACAAGCAGGCAGAGCCCACGTGGCTCGCTCTGAGAGAGGGTCCTGTGCCACTGACTCAGTGGCCAGTTAGCTCTGTCACCTTTATCATCCTATTCCACCCCTGGAGGCAAAGCAGGGTTTCCAAGGATCATTAAAACAGCAAACATAACTAAAAGGAAGAGATTATGCCTAGGGACTGCCCCTAAACAAACATATTACACTGCTTGCCAGTACAAATGCCTTCAAATTGCTTGGTTTCTCTCTGCCACCTGCTGGTTGTTGGGTCTTTTTGGTGGTGGTGGGCCTGCTTTATGTTTTACATGATTTTTAATTATTTCTACTCAAATATAGAAGCAGGATAGGCAATAATGCTCTCAGATGTGAAGCTACTGCTGAAGTTATGGCTTCTCAGGAGAAATGAAAGTTCTCCTGGGAACTTTCTCCAGCAAAGTTATCAAGCTCAGATAGGTCATCTTGCTTTTTCCTTACCCAGGAATTCAAACTTTGTCAGTCCAAATGCTCTATACTAAAAACGGTGTTGGGCTTCTCTTCATCCTTTGCCTCATGCTTTTTCACATTTTATTTACTGATGCCAGGAAGAACTGTATGGCTGCCAAGTGTTTAAATATCAGTGGCTTGGGTCTCTTTCCAGAAGGCAAAAAAGTGGGGTTCCTCTTGACACCTGGCACTGAGGCAGGAATGTAATCTCTGTTGCATGGAAGGGAGCAGGCGAACTGGGCAAGCTCAGATCCATGACCAAGGCTGTCGGCTGTGGTGCTCAACATGCAAAGGCGCATCTGTCACCTGCCATGTCTAAATTACAAACCTCCAAAATTGACAGCTTCTTTGTGACATCCCAAACTAACTTACTTTGCAAAGGGGATGAGAGAAGTGCTGCTGTCCTGCTCCATCTCTGGACTGGTCTGGTGAAGACTTGGGGGTCTCTCTCCTCTTTGGGTCTTCCACTTTTGCTCCTCTCCCAACTCTCCTTTTAGCCTAAAATGAGTAACAGCAATTGGCGGGTCAGACAAACAGGCCATATGCCTCAGAAGACCTTTCCAGGACCGTTGGTTGCTATTTTGGTTTTGGAACAACTCATCTATCACAGCTGAACCTCTGGAGAGTGCTTCTGGTCTGCCTGTGCCTCTGGAATCCATACTTATTTAGACAACAGGTGAGTGTGGCAGGCCCTACTGCCTCAGTACGTGACTGGTCCTCACATGAAAGCTGAGCACCATTGCAGACCCTCCCCTGATGCCTACCTGGTGAAATGGAACACCCCATCCAAAACAATGTCACATTTTGGACAAAATCCTAAAAACCTTGCTCTGTCAAGACTTATGCCTTGTATTTCTGTCACCCTTCCTCTCAGGAGCAAAAAGTGGCATTTGGGGGAGGGGGCAGTTTGTCTCAGTTTATCCTTACAACCACCCTAGGAGGTAGGTTAGGCTGAGAATCCAACTAATCCAAGAACATCTGCAGAGCCTTGTAGCTGAACAAGGAGTCAAACGCCTATTTTTCTGTTCCAAGTCCAGCACTGCTACCCCTGCATTGTGTGATCTTTTCCTTAGAAGTTTTCCCGCCTTATCTTTTCCTCCTAACAGATAACCTTTTAGTGCCACTCAGTCTGCCGCTGTGGCAGGCACCGTGGCCATTAATTGCTTCTTCATGACTGCCCACAATACACACACGAAGACATGTTCCTTTTCTGCTGTCCCTTCTGCTCCTCAGGCATGAAAGAGGCCTCCCCCTTGGCAGCGGGAATGTGGGGTGTCAGGCCAGGCCCAAGCATGAGACACCTCTGTGTGTGTGTGTGTGGCTGCCCTTTTTACCAGGGCCGCCCTGAGGGCCTAGAAGAGGCACACTCCCATTTCCATGCTGCAACAGTCTGATTGTCATTTCAGAAATAAAAGACCTTTGTTTCCTGTCATGACTCATGACAGGAGAGGGGATATGAGACAGGAGGAACCATGCTGAGGCCTTTTGGTGCTGCTCAGTTCCCTTCTACGCATCCCATCCCATGTATGCAAGCAGCACAAGGGCAGCCATTTTGTTTGCTTCTTTACAGACTTCTCTCACAGACATGGAAGTCCCCCAACGTCACCTCAGGTTACTTCAGGAAGGGAGCTTGGGGGAACAAAAAGGTGGAGAAATGGTGGGGGGGGGGGGAGGAAAAGGCGGGAAAACTTCTACGGGATTAAGCGGGGGGGAAAGCCCCGAGAAGGGGTGGGGGCAGGGGGCTCAGGGGCAAGGGGCTCAGGGGCAAGGTGGAGGGTGTTTTTGGGGGGAGGGAACAGCAAGCCTTTTAAAAACAGAGGGAATAAAGTGACAGCGGGTGGCTGCAGCAGAGCAGTGATTCAAGGACGTTTGCGGGGGCATTTTTCGTTGGGGGTGACAAGGATGAGGAGAGAGATGGCAGGCAGGGAGAAATGAACGGGAAGACGGGAAACGGAAGCTGAAGGGGAAAGAGCCAAATGTTAGTTGTAGAAAGAGAGAAAAGACTCGGGGCTGAGGTACCAAAGGAAGCTGGAGCCTGAACGGAAAGCGGGGAGGGCAGTTACAGTGGCCCAAAGGTTGAGAATGAGGCTGGTGAAGCAGCAGGAGAAAGAAATGGCTCAACTGTCCGTGGGTCGAGGGGAAGGAGATCTTCCTCAGGGCAGAGATGAAGGTGGCGTTGGCTGCGGGATGTTCTGGGGCTGGGGTCTCCCATCTGGCGGAGCCGATAAACATGGGGAACAGTGGGCAGCCAGGCACATACCGAGAGGGCTCCATGGCCCTCCTCTGTGGGCGGGCAACAGATCTCGAAAGCAGCCAAAGCACACGGACGAGCCTTTGAAAAGGCAGATTCTTTTTTTTTTTACTACTTTTATCACATACACACAATACACACACTACTGAACAATGAGTAACAATCAACAGATGCATAAAACGTCTCAGATTTTTAGCAAAACTTCTCGCATTCTTTAGGCATTATCGCTCCCCCCCCCTCCCCCGCCGCGTACATAACTCCTTTCCCACTTATATTTCCCTTCATGTAAATCTTTAAAATGTGGCTTATGTGTGTTGTGTCATCAAGTTGCTTCTTACGTATGGTGACGATCCATAATCATGATATTCCATTCCTTTGTGTAACAAAATGACAACACTTGGTAGAGAAATCTGCTTTTAAACATGTGCCTTTGATGCGTGTGTAGAAGTCAATAGACAGCAAACTGCATTCTGTATTCTTTCCTAATACCACCTTTTAAATAGTCTCAAAGAATCCTTATAGGAGCATCGCCAAGGGGCTAAATAGCCTCCCCCCTCAAAAAAGCAGGAGCCCTTCCTCCTTCCACGCCGCAATCCTGACGTGAATCATGGCCACGCTGCGCTTCTACACAGGAGTTGCCAGTAGGGGCTCATAGCCGCAGTATGGCTGCAAGTCCCCATGGAGAGTGTGTCTGAAGTGTAGTTTGGAGTAGTTGTGAACACATCCAGAAGGACTGCTTTAGGGCAAACCAGACAGACACTCTCAGGTTTGAGCAATGTGGTTCTGACAGGCACTTGCTGCATTTATGGCTTTTATTTTTAGGGCAGAGAAGGCGCGCAAAGCCCTGCTCCCGGCCGGCCGGCCGGCCTGCCTGCACACTTACTCAGGATTAACGATGGCCAGAATCTACAAACCTAGGGAAGGAGTGCCTACCCGGCCGAGAGGCTTCCTTTTGTAGGACTGCGTGTACAGAAAGTATTGGCACGTGAATACTTAAGCACAGGCAGGGGAACTCTGCCCCACCCAGCCTGGAACCCGTCCCAGTCTACTCCCAGTTTCCAGCAAGTACAGCCTCAATCCACAGCTGGTACCAACGCCTCCTGTGTCCTTGCTGCGGTCGGCATTCTTGGGACATACGGAAGAGGGTTTCCTATGATAAAGGAGAGATCCTGAACCTTCCTGCTCTGCGCCAAAGAGTTCTGGCCCCACGGACTGCCATGCATTCTGCTCTTCCGCCGAAGAATGGAGGCCAGTGTCTGTCCATACGGTCCACACTGAGACATGGGCCGCGGCCCTGCTCCAGAGGCGAGCTCTTTTGCAGGGTTGCTGGGAAGAGAAAACGACCCCAGGACTCCTCCATCAAAGCTTCCTGTTTTCTCCGGATCTCCATCAGGCCCCGTATTAAGTTAGTCAACTGTAGCTGTTGCAGAAGAGGACCCCGGCAGTACATGAAAGTCTATCGAGTCTATTCCTCAGAAGTCCTCCTTGCCCCCAGGAACGGGACCCGCGCCGCTGCAGGCTTCCCGGGGCCAGGCAGGAGTCGTCCCCTGCTAAGCACAGAACCGAAGCGGCAGAGGCCGCGCACCCGCCCTGCCCTTGCGGCACCTGTTCGGCCCAGCAGGCGGCGCTCCGGCCAGAGCCCGAGGACCGACCCCCTCCCCGCCGCGGGCGCTGTGCATTTTGCCAGGCCTCACAATGGTGGGCTCTGGCAGGGCGGACTTCCCACTCGGCTGCCATAAACGCCGCGGAGCGATTCCCTTCCAGCACAAGAAACGAACGGTTTCCGGAACCAGCAAAGCTCCAGCTTCGTTTCCCAGAAGGGGGCGGGGGGGGGCGTTCGAGTTCTCGTCCCGCAGCGGCATCTTCGGTTTTTAAAAAAGGGTGGGGGGTTTGTGTGCATTTATTAGCTTACAGTAATGCCCCCCCACACCCATTGGTGTCTTCCTAACAACCCTGCGAGGCAGGTTACACTCTGTACGGGGGTCTTCGGGCGGTGACTGGCCCAGATTTTCCATTCATGGATGTTACTTTAAACATTTTCACCCGCCTTTCCACCCCGCGTAGGGTCGCCAAGGCGGCGAACAATAAAGGCACTCACGCAAGATCAAAAGCACACCTAAGTGGGTTAAAACAAGGCAAGGGGCGCCGAGGGGCGGGGAGGGAATGCCAGACAAACCCCACGGTCCCCCCGCCGGCGGAAGGCAACGATACGAGGGGACAGGCCGGCCGGCCTCCGCCCCAGTTTCAGCCCCGTCCAGGCGCAGACGGGGCGGGGCCCCTCCTACGGGAGCGGGCAGCCCTTAGCCGCGCCGGCCCCAGCGGCCTCGAAGCGACCCGGCAGGCGTCCGTCGGCGGCGCAAGGCGGGAGCGAAAGGGCCCTCGGGCCGCGCCAGCCAGACCCAGCGGCCCGACAGTCTTCAAGGGCAGCCCCCACGCTGGCGCGGCAGCAGTCCAGCCCGCCGAGCTCCTCGCCCAGGGGCGCCCCGGACGCCGCCGCCGCCGCCGCCCCCTTGCCGAGCCCGAGTCGCGCCGGCCCTCCCCGGGCGGTGGGCGCGCGCGTGCTGCGCGGGGCCGTGCCCGGGATCGGGGTGGGAGCGCCTGCCGGGGGGGGGGGGAGGGCAGGGGCGGCGCCGCCTGCGGCTCCTGCAGCTCTCGCGGCCGGCCGGCCGGCCAGGCGGGCGCGTCGCCCCTTTAAGAAGCGCGGCTGGCGGGCAGGGGCGGGGCGCTGGCCGTCTCGCGACATTCCCTGCCCGCGTGCTCCGCCCCTGCCCTGCCCGGCGGGCGCCGGCTCCCCAGGCGCCCTCTGCCCCGCCGCCCCCGGCCGGCCAGGATGCCGCGGCAGCCGCCGCGCGGAGGGGCGCGGAAGGAGGAGGCAGGTGGGTCGCCCGGGCGGGGGGGGGAGGGCTGCCCGCGCCGGGACCTCCCCCGCCCGCCCGCCCGCCAGCCAGCCAGCCAGCCGAGCGCCCGGGCCGGGCCGGGCCGGGCCGGGCCGCGAGCGGGGCCTGCGTCCGGGAGGGGTGGGGTGCCCTCCCCCAGCCCCGCCCCCAGCCCCGGGGGCCCGGGCCGGGCCGGGCTTGGGCCGCCAGGAGGCCCGACCCCGGGCGCCTCTCCCCGGGCGGCATCGCGGCGCTTGGGGCCGCCCGGGCGGGCTGGCGCTGGCCCCGGGCGCCTCGGCTCCCTGGCTCGAGCTGGGCGTGTTTTCCGCCCGTGGCCCGGACGGGGCAGCTGGGCGCGGGTCACTTTCCTCCTCTCTGCCGCGAAGGGTCCCGGTGGTGGCCCGCCAAGCAGAGCTGGTCCCCGCGTGGATCCCTGGGTTTCCCGGGCACGCCTCGCCAGAGTGACTGCGCCTTCCTCGGGGGTCTGGAGGCGGGCGCCTCGGCTCTCAGGAGCTCCTGGCCGCTCCCGGACGCGCGTCTTGCCCTTGGGCTGCAGGGCAACCCGGCTACCCGCCCCCGCCCCGCCGCTGGGCTGCCCAGGGTGGGCCTCAGCTGCACGTGAGCAACGATGTGGAAAGGACTGGGAGCTGCGGAATAGATCCAGGGCAGCGGAGGGAAGCAGGTGCTGAGGAGGAGGAGGAGGAGGAGGAGGAGCTGTTTTTGCCCCCCTCCCTCTCACGAGGAAAGGGGCTGCAAGGACCCCCTTGGTAGCGAAGAGGCCGGATCCCTCTGCTGGTGCTGGACCCCCCCCCCCTCACGCTCCTGTATGGCTTTGGGTTCCCGGCACTGGAGAGGTGGGGAGGGCTGGACGCGTAAAGGAGGAGTTGCTGGTCCCCTGGCTATTTTTAGAGGGGTGACCTGTTCCAGCGTTTGATGGGAGTACATAGAAACGTCCCTGAGCTGTGCTGGAGGTGGCAGAGACACACTTACTGTGTTCTTCTGTGGAGGACGGGCTGTGGCAGCTCCCTCCTGGGATTATCAAAGGGGGGAAATGACCAAGGCTGATGCAAATGTCTGCCGGACTCTGGAGTGGCACAGAAGCCAGAGCCTCTAGCATAGATGGAGCGTGCAAGGGAGCAAGGGGCAGCAGCACGTGTGGCTCTTGCCGGTTGCAAACCCCTTCTGAGGCTCGCTTGAATGCAAGGAGGGCAACGGAGACAGCCCTGTTCTGGGGAAGGCGCGTGGCAACGTCATGAACACGGAGGGTGCGTCTTGTCTGGGGTCTCAAGCAACTGTCTTTGTCCCTGGAAGTTCTCACCCCGGCCTTACAGGCTGCCTTTGTTGTTTAGATTTCCGAAGAAGGGAGCAGTCCTGAGCGCCGGGTGTCCAGAGATGGCTTTTCCTCTTCACCCTGCCACAGGCTGATGTGTTCAGAGGCCATTGCGGGCATCCCAGGCCGTGGAGCTGGTTGTCTGGAGCTGGAGGCTGGCTGCCATTTGGGAGAAAGGTGAGAGGAGGAGGAGAGCCGCGTCTCCGTGGGGAAAAGGGCAGTTTTAATTGCATCATTCTCACATCTCACAGTTCTGGGAAAAGCCCCCCGGGGCCATTTGGTGCCAGGGGGATATCTGACGATTCTTTCGTGGTGGTGCTTCATTTCTGGCTGGCTTATTTATCTACCATGTTCTGCTTTTCTCAGGGAAGCTCAAAACAGATTACGTAGTCTAATTTGGTACAGCTCATATGATGAGACGTCGAATGAGCAATGTACTAGGAGCAGGATTACAGCAATTTGTGCAGCATCTGCCGTAACAGTAACGAAGGAGGCATCCAATAATAACACATCGATAAAGCAGTGTTATCGGAGTTGTGGACTGACACAAGAGGTTGGGATACAGAACCATAACTACACGCGCATACTTGATCTTAGCCAAAAGGCCAAGAAGGAATAAACCAGTCTTGTTATTCTAAGCAAAAGTGTTGAAAGTGGGAAGGGTTGGTCTCCCCTTTTGTCTTGGTCTCCCCTGCAGGGACCAGATCTGCCTCCCTTCCAGGTGGAGGCTTGGAATGGTTCCATTTTTCAGTTTGGCCTCTGAGGCTCCCTGGCTCAAGTTGCCTGGAAGCTGTTCTGGCAGGGCAGTTGGTGTCGGGTGGTCTTTGGGACAGGGGCTTGGGGCCAGGGGTCCTCCTGAGCATGAGCTGTTTGTGCTTCTGAGTGGGGAAGCAGAGCTGGGCTCCCAACCGTTGCTGGGGAAAATAGTGCCCCCCCCGCCCCTAGCCTGTGCCCGCCTGTGATGAGAAGGCAGAGCCAACTCTTTGGATTTTTCCTCCTGCTTTGCGTGTGTGTGTGCGCACGCGCCGTCCTGTTTTCAGCAAGTGTTCCCATCTGCCCTCCTGTTCCTGCCCTCATGACTGCTCGTTGAGGTCCAGGCAGCTGATCAAATATCTCCTGCTTTGCCAGGGGCCCTCAGTGACCCCCGCCCCCCGGGGAGCTTTGTGTCAAGGGCTGAGCCTGCCTAGGAGGTTGCTGGTGACCTTCCAGCTGTGCCCCTCCAGCTGGTTCTGCAGGCCCGGGATTTGGCCTGCAAAAGGCCATTTGGCTTGGGTTGCTCAATGCAGGGAGAAGGGCTGCTCAGGGACTGGCCACAGTTAGAGGGGCAGGGAACGCTGCGAGGCTTGCTTGCCTGCTGGGTCTGGCTGGCAGGACAAGAAGGCAGAAGCACTGCCGGCCTGCTCCACAAGGCAGGTCTCTGTTGGCTTCCTTGTGAGAGCTGCACTGCCTTCCCCTTCCCCTTCGGCCTTGTGGGCTGGCAGGCCCAGTGCTCCCTTGGTGTCCTCCCTTCCTTCCAAGGACTGACCTCAGCCCTTTTGGCCTCTGGGCCCCCTGGGAGGGGTTCTTCTTGGCCGCTTCATTCTTCACCTCTGGGCAGCTCCAGGGCCCACCCGTCCCCCTCCCTGCTCTGCTGCCCTGCTTCTGGTCACCTGAGGCTGGAAGCTGCTCACTTCCAGTGCCTTTCCCAAGCCTCGGTTTCCCTGTTTGTGTTACGTAAAGACGGGGGTGTTCCCTTGTCACAACACTCTGTGCTGCTGTAGAAGTAGCCACTCTCCAGCAAAAGAACTTCAGAGGGTGAAAATGTCAAAGTAGAACTCATTAAGGAGTTTGATACCATCTCCCAAAGAATCGCCGAGGATCTGGGATTCCGTAGCTGTTACAGCGGCTAATCAGGTTAGCAAAACTTGGGAGACTGCAATATTGCCAATTATTTATTTGAAACATTTGTATGCTGCCTTTCTACCCAAATAGGGTTCCAAGGCAGGAAACTTTAAAACAGTAAAAAAATTAAAACAAAATTTAAAATACTGTAAAAATAATTCAGTAAAAACTCACACATAAAGACACAGTGCCAAGAACAGGGAGGAGGGCTAACAACAGTTGTTAGGGAAATGCCAAATGAAACAAAAGTCTGGCAGAATAGAGGGGGACAGGCAAATCTCCCTGGGGAGGGAGTTCCAAAGTTTGGGTGCCACGACTGAGAAGTCCCTTTCTCACCATCTGGCCGCAGATGGTGAGGGCTCCCGAAGCAGGGCCTCCACAGGTGGCTGGGGTGGATGGATAGGGAGAAGGTGGTCCGTAAGGCAGGCCCGGCTCCTGAATGGTTCCTTTCCTTTCCTTGATTGCTTTTGCATTTTGCATAAGTGCCCCTCGCTTTGCCCTTCCCCTGCCCTTCCCATATTTCATGCCCCTCCTCCAGTCCCCTTCCCAACCTTGAATGCAGAAGTCTGCCATGGGAAGAAGGCCTGCTTCACACCTTTGGCCAAGTGGGTTCTCATCCAGCATGGCAAGTTGTGCTAGAATGAAATCTTGATTGTGAGATGCCCCAAGACTCCTGTTTATTTTACTGTGAGACGTGGACACAGCTCCTCCTCGGGAATTGTTCCCTCTGTTACTGGTGGGGTGTCTAAAAACAGGCCTTAGGAAGATGGTGGCAGGTTGAGCCTCATGGGACTGGTTGGTGAGCTGTACTGGCAGCCCTTCCAAGGGAAAAAGAACTTGCGAACCTCTTAATGGCTGCTTGGTTTTTTGGATGCCTTTCAAGCGTGCGGCTTTTTGCTTTCTCTAAATACTGGGTGTGCCGGTTCTGTCGGCATGCATTCATGAGCCGAGAGCGGCAGGACTGGCTGCAGCCGCATCCCTGCCTCAGCAGTGTCTGCCTGTCCGTCTCTCTCTCTCTGCCTCAGCGGCCACCACTGGTTGCTCCTACACACTCCCCTCCTGCGGGAGACCCATCCCGCCTTCTCGTCCCTGCGTGTTGCCCGAAACCAAGAGAGGTGGGCTGGAGGTCCTTCGCAAAGGACGTAGATCCCGATGGAGTTCTCACACCTCTTGACAGCCTGTCAAACACGCAGCTCCGGATCTGGGCGTGGCTGTCGCCCATCCCCCTTGCCCGATGCTGGGGCTTCCCTGCAGTTGCTGCCCAGTCGGGCTGTGCCATGAGGCAGGTGTGGGCAATTGGCAGCCTTGCCAGCATAAGGGGCAGAGTGTTGTAAGCGGAATTCCCAGGGGGGGGGGGACGGTGGCTCAGGGGGTGGGGGTGGGGGGTTAGTGCTTGACTCTTTGCAGTGGGAAGGTCTTGGGTTGCTGGAGAAGCGCTGGAGGATAGTTCAGCTTTCTCAGCTCCAGTGCCACACTCCAGGCATCCTTGTACTTGGGCTTTCTTTTTGCAAGGTTTAGGGCTTCATGCTGCCTGTGCATCAGAGGTAACCTGCTGGCAGCCTCTGGAGGGACGCAGTCTGTCTGGCTGTCTGCCCTGGTGGCCCTTTCTGGCAAGGCCTCTCACCACAGAGGGTCTGCTCTGCTGCAGGTTGGCCATTCCCCCCCCTGCCTCCATTGTCTTGTCCTCCTCACCCAGCTGGCTGTAGCCGTGTTGACTTGCCCTTTGACGTGGCCAGACTTCTTTGTCTCCTTTGCCCAAAGGCCTGATCAGCAGTTGGGTTATAGAACCTGTCGGGCTCAAAGTGAGTGATTTTATTTAACAGGTGCCTGGTTTTCACAGCCCTGGAGGCAAAGTGCCTCCAGAAAAGCACGTGAAAAAGAGTTCTAGGGAACTTAAAAGCACCCATCTGCTTTGGGGGATGTTTTCGCAGTGTGTGGATATGGCTGCAGCTCAGATCTGTGTGGGACGGGGTGCTGCCTGCCTCCTCTTCCTGTGGCAGGATGGATGCTTCAGCTGTGCTTTTCGCTCAGAGGTGTGTCCTTTTCTGCCAGTAATTAACGTTACGTGACGGCCCAGAAGCCTTAATGAGAGGCTCCTCCACCTTGGCTCCCCACCTGCTGCGCTGCGCTTTGGGCAGCTCCTTCGTGCTTGGGATGCCACAGAGAGACCAGCTTGATGATCAGCTCGTAGTGGCTGTCGTGCCTTTGAGGGGGCGGGGGGGCTGGTGGGTAGACCTCCGTTTGGGGGGCTCTCTGCAGAAACCGACCTTTGTGCCTGAGCTGCCCTGGTTGGGCATCTGTGCGGGCGGAAGGCGGAGGAAGAGCTGGCTAGAGGTGTCCTCCCGAGTGGTGCTTGGAGAGGGGCTGCGGTTCCGTGGCAGAGCACCTGCTTGCAGAAGGCCTCGGCCTCCCGGGCACCTGAGCTGCTGGGAAAGAACTTGCTCTGCCTCAGACCTGCGGGAGGGGACAGGAGCGAGTTGGCTTAGCTCTAGTGGCGTTTCAGAAGCACTCGGCTCAGTGCTCGTTTTCTGCCAATTTTGAGAGGCAGCGCGGTGTAGCAGTCACCTGGGCAAGCAGTTACCCAAGTTCAAATCTCTGCTGTGCCGTGCAAGTCTCTTGTGGGTGTCCTTGGGGTGTCCTCGACTGAACTTCTCAGGGTTGTTCTGAGGTGCAGTGAAGGAGAGGAGAGCCATATAGGCCGCTTCGGGTCCCACTGGGGAGAAGAAAAGGGCAGCTGGTGAAGGGCTGTGGAAACTGGGAGTTGGGAGGAGGAGCCGTGGGAGGGAGGGTCCGGAGTTGCCTGGCAGAGGAGGGAGGGGCCCGTCACCTGGTGGAGAAGCGGCAGTCACAAGGGGAGCTCGAGGGAGGCCTGGCCTGCTGGGTAAGACCTGTTCTGGCAAGGCCGCTGTTTCTTTGGAGTGGATCTCTGGGCCAGGCGACACCTTGAGGGTTTTTAGGAGTTGCAGGCACACAGAAACTGTGGAGAACGGGGCTCCTTTATTTTTAAAAAGCCTTTCCCTGCTGCTGCTGTGTGGCTGCAGGGAGCCTGTGCTGGAACACGGAGCCAGCTCTTTAAAAACCGACCCTGTGTGTTGGCTCTCTGGGCTCTGATCTCTTTCTCTGATCAGCAAAGATGTGGGGGGAGGGATGCACCCCCCCCACGTCCGTTCACAGCCTTGCCTAACGCTTCCCTTTCCGAGGAGGGCCCAGTGCAGAGTGGCGGGGAGGGGGGCTCTCTAAGCCTGCCCCCCACTGGCCATAACAGGGTTTTCGCTTGGGTCAAAAGCGGTCCAGCCTATGGAGCCAGTTTTCTTTTTCTTTTTTCAGGCTGGAGTAGGAAGTCTGAGCTTTGCAGAAATTGAAGTTTACTCTAGAAGGGAATGCCCCAAGCCAGAAAGATACTGTTGCTTCGGGCTCTCTCTGTGTCCTTTGCTTCCCCAGTCTGCACAGTCCTTTTGCAGCCAGGGGTGGCAGTCAGAGGGAAGAGGAAGGAGGGCATGTGGCGGCAGGGGGGCTCCCAGCACGGAGCTGAAGCAGCCAGTGCTTTAAACATACGAGCCAGTGTTTCTGCTGTGTGGACTCAGGAGTGGAGGATAGGGATGTCAAGGGCCCCGAGAGACTCCTGGCACTTCAAAGGCCTGCAGATAATTCAGGCAAGATGATTTTTTCCAGGCTTCAGACAAGCGAGAGCAGGAAAGGGCGTCTCCTGGCCATGCTTGGATGTTCCAAGGAGGAAGGGGGGCGGGGGGGGCATGCAGGGAGCGGTCCAGAGAGAGCCCAGCCAGTGGTGCTGCTTAGCCATTGGGCTGCTCTTCTGCCCTTGCAGCCCTTTCCCCCTCGGAGGCTTCCTGCCCCATCTCACCTGACTCCTGGCAGCCTTTCCAGGTGCCTATTTTGCAAAAATAAAGCCTTATCCTGTGGGCAGGTGAGATTGCAGCAGGTGTGCTTTGGCCGCTGCAGGCCTGGGCCCAGCAAAGACCCTGGAGAGCCCGTGCAGAGGCCCTGCCCTTGGCAGGCGCAGTTGGGGTGGCAGCTGCCACACTTGGCTCTGTGGAGAGGAGCCCCTCTCCTCCCTGCCTCTCACGGCCGCCTCCGCCTGCCTTTGGCTGAGTCAACACAGGGATCCTGGGTGTCGGCTGCTGGGGGTGGCCGGTGCCCGTGGGCTGGCCTGCCCCTCTTCCTTAGGCTTGCTTTGTGGTGAGTGGGAGGCGGTTGGAGGGGGAGGCGGTGGAACGGGAAGGGCGTGGTTCTCCAGGGTTCTGGCCCTCTGGATCCGGCTGGGCCGGGCCGGCTGCTGTGGCTGGGAGGAGCTCTCCGAACAGGAAGGATTTCTTTGTTGGAATTCCAGGGCACTTGCTCACTTTTGCAGGGCGTTCTCTCTGTCTCGCTTCGTTCTTTCACACTCACGCAGATACAGATACACACACAGCAGCACACGCCCCTCTGCAGGAGTGCAGCTCCCTGCCTGGCCGTTCTTCTGGTTTGGCAAATGAAAAGTGTGGGTCTGACGTGCCCTAGGTTTTCATTCTTATTTTTATCTTGACAAAATGGACGTTTTAAAACGGCAGCAGATACTGTTGGGCTGGGGGGTTTTCTTTAAACTGCGTTGCTTATAAAACGAAATGCCCCTCAGCCCGCAGCTCCTGTAAGCCAGAGTTCTGCAGCTGGCTCAGTCAGGCCTGCTGTGCAGGCCACTACCTGGAGGATTGTGGGCTGCCGTTGAACGTGGGGCTTGTCTTCTGGGCTGCCGTGCTCTCCTCCCAGGGCATTCGTATGTCTTTGGGCTGGTTGTCGTTGGTTTGTCCCACCCACTGGATGACAACGTTTCTGGGTATAAAAGGCATTCTGGGGTTCTGAGGCTGCTGAGTCGCACCCCCCCCCCCTGGATCAGGCCTGGCCAGCATGTGCGTGCATGACTGGAGGCTCCTGGTAGGCTCCTTTGGCGCCTGAGATGCTGCCACGAAGGACTTCCAAAGACATTCTCAGCTCCACACCTGGTCAGTGCTCAGGACGTCTGAACAGTTTCCCCAGCTGTGCACCTGAAACGCCTACCTGGTCGCTGCCTTTTATGGCCCCTCATAGTGGGGGGCGGGGGGGGGAGCAGGCCTCTCGTCTTGTTGTCTATACTGCCTGCTTCGTGTCTGTAGAGTGACGCAGCCCAAGCCACCTGATGTTTACACAGGATTATCACATGAGCTGAATTTTTGAAATAACTTGCTAGATCTCCTCCTCCTCCTCCTCCTCCTCTGGAAGCTTGCAGGGAAGAAGTGCTGACAATTCTGGGATGTCTTGGGAGAGAGCAACTCCCGGGCTCCCTTCTGAGGCCAGGTTTTTGCATGAGTCTAACAGCTTGGTTTGCTGTGCCGCCCCTCCAGAGAGGGGGTGCCATAGGGCAGTGGAGACCTATCCCTCCGGAGCGCTCGGGGTCTGAGGGTCAGGGGTTGCTGGGGTGTGGCACTTGGCATGCAGGGCACTGTAGTTCAGGCTCCAGGGAAAGGCTGCGTGGGTCAGTGGCTGTGTGGGCAAAGCCCTTTCTAAGGCTTGAGCCCTGGAGAGCCATCGCCAGGCAGAGTAGCCTGAGGCGAGCTGGAGGGACTAAGGGCCTGCCTCAGGAGAGGGCTACTCTCTGGGGTCTCTCAAGGGGTGAGGAGTGCCTGCGCCGTGTGTGGGTCGCAGGGGAGGAGTTGTGTGCCTTGCGCTGCAGCCCCGGGGGGGGGGGAGCACAGGCAGGTTTCCTCCCTCTTCCCACTCCAGCTCTGCTGGGGAGCAGCTGTCTTGGCTAAAAATAATCCCCTCTGAGCCATCGGCAGCCATCATGTGAGCAAGCAGTTTGATTTCGCTCTCCCTGCACTGGCCCTTTGATGCCCTTGGGATCCCGTTCCGGTAGGGAGGAAGTGGCCAGGCCACTGTGTGTCGTGTTTTTCAAGGAGACTCAGCAGCGGGGGGGGGGCGCTCCTTTCCCCTCCCAACTGGCCTGCATTCTCCAAGGATCAGCAGGCACGTGTGTTATTTTGGGGTATGCTGGCGTTTGAATGCGGGTTCTGCCTGTGGTGTGTTGCTTACCTTTGCTGCCCCTTTGCAGCCTGCCCCCCCGCCCCGCCCGCCCCCCAACTTCTGCTGGTGCTGTTTTTCCTGTAGGAGAGTGTTAAATGGCTTCATGGAGACGCTGCAATGAAGCTGGATGTTCAGGGAGAGGTTCATAACTCAGTAAGAGAGACTACCCTTTGCACACAGAAGGGCCTGGAGCCTTGACTATCAGAGCTGGGGGAGAGACACGCCCCCCCCCGCCTGAGACGTCCAAGGCTGTGGGGGCATCGCTGCTCCTCCGTGGAAGGCTTTGGCCTCCCCCTCATTTCCAGGCCAGTTGCTTCCTTGATGCTTCTGTGTATTGAATCCAAACGTGGCGACAGCCCTGCATGCATAGCTCCTGCATCTTTTAGGGGCGCAGGCCGTCCTGTCGGAGGCTGTTTCCACGGCCAGAGGCAGGGAGGGAACTCTGACCAGGAGGGGATGCTTTGGGTGGAAGTCTGGCTGATCGGGAGTGCTGGTTGGGGCTGTGCTTGGGCTGAAGATGCTGGCTTGCGTTTTAGGAGATGCTCTTGGATTCAGCGTTCTTCCGGGATGTCCAAGTGGCAGGGCTGGCCAGGGACAGTTGGGCTCGTGTGTCGCCTCTGCCCTGTCCCAGCCACAAGTTCCTCATGCCGTAATACTGGTGCATCGTCAGAAGAGAGCTGTGGCTCTCGAAAGCTTGTGCTACAATAAAGTTGGCTCATCTTAAAGGTGCCACTGGACTCTTTACTCCTTTGTAACTACAGACTAACACGGCTGACTCCTCTGGATGGGTGCCTGGATAGGCTCTCTGCGGGGCCGCCTTTGAAAAGTGGGCGGACACGGTGCCTGGCTGGGAAGGTGGCTGCTGGGCGGGGGGGGGGGGGGCGGGGGGGGCTGCTCAGAGCAGGGATCTCTGACTTTGTCCCGTTGCTGCTGCTTCTGAGGGGTTCCGCAGTGCACTTCGAAGTGCTGGTTTGGGGCTGTGAAACCCAGAGAGGCCTGCAGCCAGGATCTCCCTAGGACTGCCGTCTGCCCTGTGGACCTGCCTGGATGATCTTAAGAGGCCCTTCTTCGTGTCTCCAAGCGCACTTAGGAAATTCCCTGTCGGCGCAGGTTTTCGTCACTCCACGCTGTTGGCTTTCTGGCCCAGACAGCACCTCTGGGATGTTTCCCCATCTGGACAAACAAAGCAACTGTGGACTGTGTGCGTGTTGGAGAAGTCATATGGTGAAGGCCCACTGTGGGCCTGATCTACCTCCAGCCCCACAACTACTATAGGGATAGGAAAATGGGCCGTGGATCGTCTGTGTGTCCTCCAGTCGCGGCCTTGTTTTTCTGGCCAGCGTCTGCAGCGGCTGATTCTGCCGGCTGGCTGTGGTCCGCTGGTTGCTGGCTGCCCTGGGAGTCCGTTTTGGATGGAAGGCAAGCCTTTGTGCTTGTGCGGGGGGGGGGGGATACCTTTCCCTCCCTGCTTAGTAACTGCAGCGAGAGGCTCTTGTCGTGCCAGCTCTCCTCCAGTCAGGAACTCCTGCCAGGCACCATTGGTGCTCGCTGCCGCTCTTGGAAAGGTTAATCCGGGAGCCCCCTGGATGTCAAGTCGATCCAGTTCTCCTAGAGTGCAGCAGTGACCAGGGCTAGAGAGCAGCGCCGTTGCCTTGCCTTTGGCAGTCTCTGGTTGCATGTTGCAGGCAGCCCAAAGCAGGGTTTCGGTTTAGACTTGGCTTCTGGCTTGCAGAAGTCAAACGTTGGTGAATTCAAACCAGGCCTTATAATCCGGCAGCACCAAAGGACGCCGCCAACAGGTGCCTGGGTGTGAAAAGGGAGGCGGTGAGCGCTTGGCACTTGCTGTGACTCATGGCTGGCCTTCACTGTCCTACGGCGTGCCAAGCGGTTGTTTTCCCCCAGGTGGCTTGTACAGACTCGCTTGTTCTCTCCACCTTGATGCAAGCGGCCACTTTCTTCTGTGGCTTGTGATGCTCTGGAGCTGTGTAGAGTCCTCTGGTAGACTCATAATGTATTAGACTACAGGAAGCAGAGAGGAGGCGTGAATGGATAGTTCCCACGATGGAGGGAAGTGAGAACGGGGTCTCCCGGAGCTCCACTGGGCTGATGCTGTCTAAGTGGTCCGCAGTTGGGATCGGCAGCCAGGAAGCCCAGCCCGTGGATGGTGACTGTCCTTGCCCCAAGCGTCCAGAGCTGAAGTGCCTCTGGCTCACTAGGAAAGGGATCTTGGGGTCATGGGGGAGAGCTCCGTGTTTGCTCAGTGGGCAGCGGCGGCGGCGGCAGCAGAGAGCACGAACTCCACAACAGGGAAGATTAAGAAGGGGACTGAGAACAGGCCCACCAGGGCGGTCCTGCTTTTGTACAGGCCTGGGGGTGGCCGCCTTTGGAACACCGGGCCGGTCTGGTGGCCATCTCTCCAAAAGGACGTGGCAGAGCTAGTAGAAAAGTCTCGGGGAAAGGGCGGCTTGGATGAGAGAGGGCTTGCAGCACTTCTACTGTGAGGAAAGTTGAAGGAGTTTAAAGTGGGCTTTTGGGGGCGGATTTTCTGCTTAGAAAAAAGGAGACATGGGGGGGCAGGGTAGAGATTTGCAAAATTTTGCCTTGGGTGGAGAGAGTAGCCCGAAAGCTGTTTCTCCCTCACCTACAGTACTGGAACACCCAATGCAATTAATTTATTTGATTTTTACCTGCCCTCCCTGCAAGCGGGTAAAACCTGCTGTGGGTTTGGAACAGTCAAAAGGAAGCGCTTACGTAACTGTGGAACTCATTGCTCCAAGACTTGGTGTTGGCCACTGGCTCAGACAGATTGAGTGAATTTGGTGGGACTGGGGAAATCGACCCCCCCTCACCCCCCCCCGGTCCTGGCTCCTCATGGCGTTCCCTTCTGCTTCACGGTGGCCCCCTTTCTCTGCCCTCTCGTCTAGTTCTGCTTCCTGCTGACACCCCCCCCCCCAGTTCTTTTGCCAGCTGCTTTTTTTGCCTTCTTCCCTCGCTGGCGCTCCTTAGCCGTTGTCTCCTGGCTCTTCTCCATCTTTCATCTCTTTGCTCCCCCCCCCACTTCCACATTGCCTCTTCCCCCATTGCTGGGGGCCCCCATGGCCGTGCCAACTGGTTTTTTGATGTTTTGCGTTGTTCACACGCCTGCCTTTTCCAGCTGGGGCTTTCTTCATCTGGCTGATTCCTCACCCCGCCACACTCCTGCATCTCTCCCCCCCGCCCCCATCACTCATCATTGGCTATTGGGTTTAGGAGTTTAAACGCCAATACTTTAAAAAAGAACTTTACATTTTTCCTGAAAATCTGGGGCTTGCCCCTAGTCTCCAGTTCCTTCCTTGCCCACGTGTGTTGATCCGCCAGATGGGGGCCAGCCAGCCCTTGCTGTGAGCTCCATGCCTAAGTCTGGGGGGACAGAATGGCAAGCCACACTTGGCTTCGGGAGTAGATTTGCCCTTTAACTCCTGGTGGGTTGCTGAGGGAGAGGCGCTCAGCTTGGCTTGTTCTTGGGTCATTATGATAGCCCGTTCAACACCTGCTTGTTTGGGTCTCGGAAGCCCCTGGAAAAGGAGCCCCACGCTTTCCTCCTCGGTCAAGGAAGGGTCTGCTGTCGGTCTCTTCTGTTTAGTGCCCTTTTAGGTCATGGCCCCAAAATGTGCACGGGGGGGCCCTTTTCATGGGAAGGAGAATTGGTAGCCTCAGGGTGTGGGTGGAGACGTGTGGCGTTGCCTCCCCCTCCCCATGGCCAGTTCTCAAGCCAGGAAGCCAGTTCACGCAAGTTGCGTAGATTGGCTTGAATTGCCGAATGATTCCCCCTCCAAAGTCTGGAGTCTGTGAGCTCCCAGCAGGGGAAGGCCTGAGAGGACGGAGGCAAGAGCCCAGCCCCAGGCACTGGTGGGAGGCACAGGTGCTTTTAGCCGCCAGATGGCCACGTGGCTAGCTGAAAAGCGAGGCTGGCCCCTCTTTGGGTGCATGGGCTGCTCCTCCCAGCTGTGTTGCCCCCCAACCCGCCGGCCCACGTTTCCATGCCCGTGTGCTCTTGTTGGGCGCTAGGGTGGCAGCTGCGCTGGGGATCTTCCGCCTCATGAACGTTCTGCAGCTTTCACATCAATGGTGGTCACGGCATCACAGCTCAGGAAGGGCTTTCTCCCTCCCCTCTTTCCAAATGGGACTTGTTGGTGTTGCCTGTGGGGTGTGGCTTCCCTCTCTGTCTTAGATCCAGAGGAGTTAGCCGTATTTGTCTGTAGTAGCAAAAATGCATCCGACGAAGAGAGCTGTGGTTCTCGAAAGCTGATGCTGCAGTAAAGTTGGTTAGTCTTAAAGGTGCCACTGGACTCTTTTCTCTTTTACTCTCTGGCTGGCATCCCCTTGAGGGATTCACTCTGCAAGTGCCTGGGGTTGTGGCACAGTGGATGGGGGAGGGAGGAATTTGGGGGGCTGGAGCTGCCCTTGGGGTCAGGTGGTCCCTGGTCCTGTTGTGGCTCAGCGTGCAGAAGCCCCCCCTTCTCCTCCCCACCTTTGCTCAGCCCTCCCTCCCTTCTGTTGAAGACTTCTGGAAGGAGGTCTTGGAAGATGAATCCCAGGGCACGCGTTAGGGAGTCGAAGAGGCCTTTGGGTGGCCCTCCTGCTCCTGCCGCTGGGGCAGGGAGATGGCGAGCTGCCGTGGAGCGCAAAGGGTTCCCTGAGTTTCAGAGCCACCTGGCCGCCTCCCTAAGGAATGCATGCTGAGAGGCTAGTGTTGCCCAAAGCAGGCGGAGAATGTGCCTTAGCAGGCTTTGGGAGCTGGCCGTACCTGTTGCGGGAGGTGGAAATGTCTGGGGCCAGACGCCGGGTAGACAGGGGAGGGCTGTGGCGAGCCATGTGTGTGGGAACCGTTGAATATTGGCAGGTGTATGCCCACTTGTGTGTAGTAGTGGGCAGAATTCTACTTCTGTCAGCTGGATGGCATGAAGCGGAAATTCTGTGCCCTGTCCAGGGAAGCCCTGCCGCGTATCCGATCCCGCCTCTGCCCTGTCCTGTCCACCGAGGCATGTTCAGCCCTGGGAGCCGCTTCATGTTTTGTGCTTGCCGGGCGTGGCTGAGGCTCAGAGCCCACGGAGGCCGGGCTGCAAAAACGCGCAGGCTGTGCTCGGCAGGTAAACAGCAGCTCAGCCGATTCCTCCGCAGTGTGTGGTTCGCGTTTGCAGAAGCGGAAGGTTTGCTGACTTCAGAATATTTGGGCCTTGGGAAGAGTGGCTGTGAGCCGCTTCCGGATACTGCAGCTGTCATTAGCTTCTGTGGCTGCCGTGTGCACTGACCCCAAGGAGCGTTGCGTGTGGCTTGCAGGAATTCCTGGCGGCTGGAGTTCGAAGGCGTGGCGTGCCCGCCGAGGTTCTGCAGCCCCGTTTGCTGCCCTGGAATGCAACGCGCCATCTGCTGCTGTTGTCAGATGGCTGTTGCTCAATGTTTGGTTTCAGAAGGGAGACAAACCTGTCCTTAAAACCTTGAGTGTTCCTCCCTGGAAACTGTTTTTCTTACAGGCCTCCTCACAGGAACTTGTACCTTCATAGGAAGTTGCCTTGGAGCATGTCCAAAGTGATTTTGGCTCACTTCTGAGTAACCCCAGCGATCTGATAGGTGCTTCTGGATCCCTCTTTCTTTCAAAAAATTGCCCCTGCCTGCCTGACTGTTGCTGGGGGACAGGGAGGAGGCTGGGATGTCCGGTTCTTCGCTGCGGGAGCAGCTTGCGGCTGGGGCCGGGTTGCCTGTGGCGGGGCCGTTCCAAGGCCTACTGAATCCATTCTGCTGCCGCTATAGGGAGCCGGGGTCTTTATCATTCAAGCAACAAAGCCAACTGGCCCATTTATTGTGGCAAAACACTTCCTTGGCCAGAACCCGCTTCGTGCCAAGTGCGTAAAAGTTTTACTCTCAGCTGGAAGACGGGATATAAGCCCTTCAGGCATCCGGTGCTCATGTCACAAGAAACTTGCCTGTCTCCAAGGGGCACGCGACTCCCTGCCGTAGTCTAGCTGAGGCGGCTTTCTGGGATGTTTTGTATTCTTGGGTTTTGTCCCTCTTCTGCAGCGCTCTGCCTTTCCTTTAATTGGAAGTGCCTTGAATGGTGCAGCACCAGACTTTCTATGCGAAACTCAGCCGTCCTTTACAGGGGAGCCTTGGAAGGAGATAGGCCGTGCACATCTGTGTCTGACTTAGGGGGGTGCAGCAGGCCAAGCTCTGGGTGGAGCTAGGAATGTAACTTTTCTTCTTCTTCCAGAAAATGGACATATTTATTTATTTCTACTTTATTTATAGTCCACCTTATAGCTGGTGTTCATGAAGTGCCTTGTACGCTTCCTAGGAAGTTGGCGCGAAGTACCTGAAGGCCTTTGACTTGTGAAGGTCTTGGCAGGTGACGTGGCACAGTCAAAAAAGCCTGTGGGGGAAAGTAGGGGGCGTTTTGTTTTTCTGAGGAATATTCAGTTTTTCAGTGGAAGAAATGGACATTTTTGGCAAACACTGAGAGAGACTATGCGATATTTCCCTTTGAAATGGATGAAATGCTTTTAAAGACCAGGTTTTACATGCTCAAAATGAGTAATATGAAAACTATATGTAAGGCAACGTGCAGCATTAGTGAATGATAGTTTTTGCGTACATTGTCGGCCTGCACAACACACTTTCAAGCATATATTGTTCAAATGTGACTAATTTTGTCATATGCCCAAGTGGTAATGCAGAGATCACTTTGTTCTGAAGATCGATACGCTTGATACCCAAAGATGCGGCTAGCTCTGCATTGACTGTATGGAATGGTTTCTGTCTGATTAACACCCTTTCTTTTCTTTACTGCAAAATATATTCTATATAAACGTTTGTTTCTTAACTGCCTCTCAGATGGCAAAAACGAAGATAGATGTCCTTAGGAAGCAGGTGCAGAGTTCTCTCTCTTTGGTATTGGGTTATATTCGCAATTTTGCTTGTAGAAACCCAAGGCATTTATGCTTTTAAGCGTCATAAGTAAGCCAAATAGTACAAATGTACATATTAAGTTATCGTTGATGCATTTTATGTTGTTAAAGCAGTAAATTCATCTTAGGATTGATAAGACAGTCTGTATTGTATAGTGATTCCAAATGTCTGTGTTTTTCCGTTCTGGGCGGGAGGGGAAAAAGTCTCTCTCACTCTCTCACTCACGCACGCACGCACGCACGCACGCACGCACACGGGACAAGAACAGAAGTTGTCAGCCGAGGAAGAAAGAACAGTTTCAGCAGCCCCGCCTCCTGCCGCAGACTCTCTCGGCTTTTTCCTGCTAGGATTGGTTTAAATTTGAGCACTAGAGCAGGGACCCTGACCTGGATAGCCCAGGTGAGCCTGATCTCATTAGATCTCAGGAACTAAACAGGGTCGGCCTTGGTTAGTAATTGCTTGGGAGACTTCCCACGAAGACCTGGGCTGCAGAGGCAAGCAACGGCAAACCACCTCTGTGAGTCTCTTGCCATCCACCAGGGGTTGCCATAAGTCAGCTATGACTTGACGGCACTGCCCATCACCACACTAGAGCAGGGAGCAAGACGTCGCCTCCTAGCAGCAGCTGTTTGCCCGCTGAAGCTGTGCTTCCAGGCCTGCTCTGGCCCTGTCTGGCTGTCTGGGTGGGGGGAGTGGAGTGCGGGAGGCTGCTGGATGGGGGCACCGTCTTGTCTTCTCCCGAGGGGGAAGAGGCAGAGCTCTGACCCAGCAGGATCCATTTATTTACTGACCTCATTGAGACCCTGGTGGGGATTCAGAGTGGCTGGCAGCATTCTCTCCTCCTCCATTCTCTCTCTTATCATTTACTTGAGACGGGGACGCCCTTTGTGACGCCCTTTTTAAAGGAACCCCCCAGCACAGTTTCAGTGGTCCCAACAGCCAGCTCCCCCCAGAACACGGAGCAACAGCTAGAAGCCACAGGGAAGCAATGCGGGCGCTCGGACGTGCAGCAGGCGCGGCCGACTGGCAGAGGCGATTGTACAGCCAGGCCAGGCTCTGGCTTATCTCCCGTGGGGCTGAGCCGTGTGCCTTGCCTGGGGCTTGGCATGGAGTGCCCCCAGCCTCACTTGCGCTCATGGCAAAAGCGCTGGGCCCTTCCTGTTTGGTGCACAGGCCGAGTGCCTGGAGCTCTTGGAGTGGCTCTGTTACGGTTCTTGGGCAGAAACGTTTGTCCCTTGAGCTGGGGGAAGACTGTGCCCTGTGTCACCTGCCTGTCAAACTGTCTCCTCTCTTCCCTCCCCATCAGGTGAGCTGCAGCTGAGCCTGGCCCAGAATGGCTGGTGCTTCCGTCAAAGTGGCTGTCCGGGTACGGCCTTTCAACGCCCGCGAAATCAGCCGAGATGCCAAATGTGTGATCCAGATGCAGGGGAAAACCACCTGTGAGTTGCCTTACCCGTCTGTGCCTGTCCTCTTTTGCTTTATTTATTTTATTTAATTAATTAATTAATTGCACCCCGCCTTTCTCTCCAGTGGGGACCCACCCAAAGCAGCTCACGTCATTCTTCTGCCCTCCATTTTACCCTCACAACGACCCTGTGAGGTGGGCTCGGCCGAGAGGGTGTGACTGGCCTAGGGTCACCCAGTGAATGCTGGGGAAGGCCTTCCTCTGCCGGAGAGGTGCTGCCCCTCCGAGGAGACACTGTGGAGCTGGCTGGTCCCCAAGGGGGCCTGGCTTGTGAGGAAGCTGCCCAGGCTCTGGGTGTGGGGCACCCAGGTCAGCTGCTCTCTGACGAGTGAGGCTTCTCTCAGAGACCCTGTGGAGGGCTGGCCTGTTTCCACGGCGGGGACTGGGGCTCAGGCCATCACCTGGCTCGAGATGCAAGTGGTGGGTTGAATCCCTGTCAAGTGTGTGTGAGGTCGGGGGCTTCTTCCCAGCTGTTGCTCCTCCTGGTCAGGGAAGCTGGTGAGAGGCAGGCTTGGAAGGAGGGGGAGGGAAGGGGGCACGGCCTGGGAGGTGGCCAGGAACTCCGCCTGCCCCTCGTGCTCTTCCTTTGCAGGAGTAGTGTGGCAGTGGCCCCAGTTCTAAGAAGGGGGCTGTCAGTGGAGCATCTAGTCTGGGCCTCAGCACAGAAGGTGACACCCTCTCGGCCTCTTTGCTGCTGCTCTTGATTAGTTGTAGACCATGCACTGAACACGAGTCAGCAGTGTGATGTGGCAGCTAAAAAGGCAAGTGCGGTTTGGGGCCGTATCAGCAGAAGCAGAGTGTCCGGATCACGCAAAGTGATGGCATCGCTCTGCTCTGCTCTCGTCAGACCTCTCCTGGAGTACTGTGTTCAGTTTTGGGCGCCAGAATTTCAGAAGGATATAGACGAGCTGGAGCATGTCCAGAGGAGGGCAAAGAAGAGGGTGAGGGGTCTGGAGACCCAGTCCTAGGAGGAAAGGCTGAAGGAGCTCGGAATGTTTAGCCTGGAGAGGGGATATGATGACCATCGTACTCGAAGGGCTGTCGTCTGGAGGGTGGCACGGAGTTGTTTTCCACTGCCCCAGAAGCTCGGTCCAGAGCCAACAGCTTGAAATTAAGTCAAAAGCACTTTTGGCTAAACATTTGGAAGAACTTCCTGACAGTGAGAGCAGTTCCCTCAGTGGAACAGGCTTCCTCGGGAGGTGGTGGGCTCTCCTTCCTTGGAGGTTTGTAAGCAGAGGCTAGGTGGCCACCTGACAGCAAGGCTGATTCTGTGAACCCGGGCAGATCGTGGGAGGGAGAGCAGGCAGGGGTTGCATCAGTGTTCAGTTCTCGTGGCCCTTCTTACACGCCCAGGGTAAGGCTGATCACCCCCTTGGGGTCAGGAAGCAATTTCCTCCAGGCCAGTTCGGCTGGGGATCCTCACGGCGTTTTGCTGTCTTCTGGGCACGGAGCAGGGGTCACTGGGGGTATGGGGAGGGGAGGCAGTTGTGAATTCTGTGTGTTGTGCAGGGGGTTCGCTTATTTAAGGGGAGGGGCCATAGCTCAGTGGGAGAGCCACTGCTTGGCAGGCAGAAGGCCCCAGGGTCAGTTCCCGGTATCGCCAGTTGGAAGGACCAGGCAGTGAGCGATGTGAGGGACCCCCATCCGACCTCTAGAGAGCCGCTTCCAGCCTGAGCACGGAGAACGGGCCGTGGCGGACCAACGGGCAGCTTCATGTGTCCAAATCAGTTACAAGTAAGAGACCGCGGAGGAGATGAAGCGGAGTACCTGGCTGAGCTGAGGGAGGTGGTCTCCGATGCGTTGCTGAGGATCCCGGGGTGATGGCCCTTGGGGACTTCCCCGTGTGCTGAGGCGGCCTTGTCAGATCCGGCCCAGGCTTCAAAGCTGCCAGGGCGGCCGCCAGTCTGCCTCTGATTGCGGTGGGCCCCACACGGGAACAAGGGCCTGCCCTGCTCGCCATCGAGCTCGCCTGGGAGCTGGAGGTCCACGTCCGATCACTGCCCCGGAGAGAGTGGTTGAGCTTGCTGCCTCCTCCGTGCAGCAGGGAGGGACTCCGGCCCTCAGGGAGGAACGGATCCTGATGGTTTCCAGAGGATTTCAGGAGCCTCCCCGGCCCCATGGAGGACCTGGTAACTGTGTGGAAAGTTGGGCAGGCTGGCCGGGGCTGTAGGCAGCAGCGCCGCTCCTTGCTGTCCTCTCCCATGCTCTGGGGTGCTCCCGGCTCTGTGGTTTCATGGGTTTAAAAACCTGCCCTGGCTAAGGGGGAGGCAGCCAGTGGGGAGCCAGTCTCCAGATGACCTTTTCCTGGGGAAGGTGGCAGCATGCGGTGGGCAAGCAGCTCCAGAGGTTCCTGGGTGGCCCGTCTGCCCAGGACCCGTTTCGCCATTTCAGTCCCGCTCCAGGCTTGGCTTTGGAGCCAGAACAGCTCCGGTGGCACTGGGGGACGATCCTTGTCTGGAGCTGGAATACAGAGTCGGCCCTTTGGGAGCCACAGTCTTGTGTGGCTGGTTGAGCACGCAGAGTTTCCGTTGGGGGAGTATCATCTGGGCCAGATCGGACCTTGGGAGCCACAGGGTTCTGTTCTCTTCCCCATACTCTTCAGTGTCTCTGAGGCCGCTGAATCGGCTCCTCTGGCGCTTCGGGGTTGAGTGTCCTAAACTCGCAGATGACTCCCAGCTCCGTGCTTCATTATCCAGACCCCAGACGCTCTCGTCTCGGTTCTGAGCCTGTGCTGTGAGGCTGTGGCCAAGTGACTGCAGCAGGTGAAGTCGAATCCAGACAAGACAGTGGAGCTACTGGTCAGGAAAGCTGACGTTGTATACGGGGATCGGATCTGCTTGTGCGGGATGGAGCGGAGGGGGCTCCTGCAGAGAAGGTTGAGGGCCTGGGGGGTGCTCACAGACCCAGCCTTGCCGTTGGAAACGCAGCTTGGCAGAGTGGCCGGGAGCGCCTTCAGCCAGCTGCTCGCCTTTCCCAGACTCGGCCAATAGGGCCATTCTGACCTCTGCTTTTGCACCCGTGCTGTTGGATCTCTCTACCATGATCTGCTTTCGGCTGCCCTGGAAGAGAACCCGGATACCGCAGCTGGTTCCGAATGTGGCAGCCTGATTCTTGTCCGGTGGCAGCCAACGAGAACCTTATCTGGCCCATCTCAAGGCAGCTCTGGTGGCTGCCAGTTCGTTTCAGATTCCAGTTCAAGCTGCTGGTGATGACCTGTGAAGCCCCTCGTGGCTTCAGACCCACACCTGCAGAGTCTTCAAGCTGCCACTGGCTGGCTGTTCCCCCTCTTAGGGGGCCCGGCCTGGCCTTGACCAGACCCTGGGCCTTTTCCACAGCAGCCCCCACTCTAGAATAGGCTCCCTGGTGAGGGGCCGGGGGGAGGCCTCTCCCTGGAGGTCTTCAGGCGGTGCTGCAGGTTTTGTTTGTGTGCCGGGGCTGTCAGTGGGTTGTAGGCAGCTGGCATCTTTGGGGGATATTTAGAGGGGGGGGGGTGGTATTTGGTTTTAATCTGTAATGTTTTAATTGTTGCCTGTTAAGTTGCCTTGAGCAGAAATGCAAGGTACCAATATTTTAATAAATAATTAAAAAACACACTAAAATACAGTTGTAATTGCCAGGAGTCCTTTTGTGGCAGCTTGCGACAAATCCGCTCCTGTTTATATCGCTTCCTTCTTTCAGGGACCTCAGCATGGTGAGAGCCAGTTTGGCGTGGTGGTTAAGAGCACGGGACTCTAATCTGGAGAGCCGGGTTTGATTCCCCACTCCTCCTCTTGCAGCCAGCTGGGGGACCTTGGGTCAGTCACAGCTCTCTCAGAGCGCTCTCAGCCCCACCCACCTCACAGGGGGATTGTCGTAAGGATAAAAATAACATGCTTTGTAAACTGCTCCGGGTGGGTGTTCAGTTGTCCCGAAGGGCGGTATAGAAATCGAATGTGATGTTGGTTTTATATGGCTCTCCCTCCCCGCAGTTGTATTCCCACAAGGGCTCTATAAGGCAGGTCAGGCCAGGAGTGCAGTCCGGCCCAGGGGCATCCGGGAAACTTCACGACCGAGTGGGGGCTTTAACTTGGGACTCCGAGCTCCTAGCCCAACCCCTCTGACCGCTGGGCTGTGTTGGGCTCTGCGGAGGTGCGCTGCCTTTCTCCCCACCCCTCTTCCGTGGTCTGTAAGGCCTGATTTGGACACAGCACTGGGGGGGGGAGCTGCCCGCTTTCGGCAAGGCGCTGGCATGAACAGTGGGCGCTGCCGCTTCATCGGTGTCTTGTTGCAGCTGGGCCTGACTTGGCCCCAGCCGGAGCGCGTCCGGAAGGCTTTACTAGCGAGGAGGGGAGGGAAATAAAACGAGGGACGCCTGAAACATCGATGGTGAGTCCTCTTGCAAGGGAAGGAATGCGTGGACTCGTACTCTGGCTTTACGAAACGTGTACTGAGAGGAAGTTGTAGGTCCAGAATCCTCATAAAAGAGTTCTGGCTTTGTTTTGATTCTGGTTGGCTGTGCAGATTTACAGCTTATAAAAACAGGACTGTAATAACAACATTGGGGATTCAGTTGAGTTGAATTAATCCCATTGCCCGGTAATGGGGGTGGTGGAGCGGATGGGTGTCACAACTGCCAGAGTCCAGGGCGGGGGCGCGTTGTGTCAATACTGCGGCCCCCCCCCGCTCCAAAACTACTTCTGCTTCAAAGCCTGCAAAAGGGTAATTCATGCAAACAACTTTTTGAAATCTCAGCCATCTTTGCTCACGGGGTGTAGCTTTAAACTGAGCCTGTCTGCCAGAAAAGGCGGGGACTCTTTCAACCCCCCCCCCCCACTTCTTGACACAACTTTTGCCTCAGCATGATCTTGTTGGGGCTGGCCTTGGAAGCCACGGCTGCTTGTCCTCTTCTATATTTAGTGCAGCAACAGCTGAGAGGCCTTTGCAGGGGGTGCAGCCCGGTCACACAACGCTGTCTGAGGTCTCTGAAGTCAGGAAGGGACATCTCCGCCCCCCTCCCCCAAATATGCCCTCCCCGATTGCATCCGCCCGCCCCCTCCAGTAAAGAGGGCGGCTTCAAACCTGCAGCTATGCGAGTTATGCCGGGAATGTTTTTCCTCCCCGTGCGGCTGCTCCTTGGTCTCCCTGGGAAGCTACAGGTTTCCTCGAAGGCTTGAGGGTGTGTGCCGGTCGCCTTTCCCCTCTGACACCTTCCTGTCCGGGCTCCCCTTGGAGGGGGCCTTGCAGCCTGTTCCCTTTCGGCCGTGGCAGGCCCAGCCCAGAGGAGCAGCCAGCAGAGTCCACCATTCAGGCCAGAGTGACACAGAGCCTCCCCCTGCAGCGCCAGCCACCAAAGGAGAGACTTCGGGAAGACCGCGGGGGCTTTGGTGAGCCTCCGTGGTGGGGCTTTTCTCATGCTGCATCCGTAGGGAACATAGGAAACCAAGCCTCTGGCCCCACCAGGGGAAAGCGCTTTGAGCCAAGGGGGAGTGCCACCGTTTGCGGGACAGTTCTGTGGGATTTCTCTCCGTGGCGTCTGCAGAGTTAAAGATTTGTGTGGGTTGGAACCAGGCTTCTCTACCTTTCCATCTGCCGGCTAGTGTCGTGATTAGGGGTGTGTGTGTGTGTGTGTGTGTTCCCAAACATCGAACAGTCTCTCTCTCTCTCACAAAGGTGATTCTGGGGCAGACAAGAAGAATTCTTTATTCGTTTATTTATTTATTGGGGATCCCAAATGGCTTACGTGGTCTTCCTCTGTTCTCTAATCCTCCTTTCCGCTGGGAAAAGTGGGAGAATCTGGTGCACGCATCCTAGAAGCTGAGAGACGGAAAACAAAGCCCCCTACCCACAGTTTTCCATCTGTGTCTCTCCCCTTCCTCCCCCTGCGTCTCCACATCTTCTGCGACCGCCGGTGGTGAGGGAACATGGGTGGCGGCTGGCAAGCGCGCTGGCTCCCAGGGGAAGCCGGCCATGTTGCTGAGGAGCCCCCGTGGAACTCCAGGATGGTCTGGAGCTTGGTGCGAAGTGCCGTGCTGCGCTCCGAGAGGGGAGGGAGGGAGCCTCGTTTGTGGGGCAGCGCCTGAAGGGCGGGGTCTTTGTCAGCATCCATTGTCAGGGTCATTTGATGCTGGGTCGTTACAGTGCTGGCGTTTTTGCTCTGTGATTATGAGGAGGCACCAAAGGGCAGGGGGAACCCTGAAGCCATCCACAAAGTATCCAAAGCAAGAGAATCGTAGAATTTTAGACTCACAGGATTAGAAGGAGCCTCCGGGGTCATCTAGTCCAACCCCCCGCAGAGTGCAGGACATTCACAACTGCCTCCCCTCCCCACACCCCCAGTGACCCCTGCCCCATGCCCAGAAGGTGGCAAAACATGGTCAGGATCCCCGGTCAAACTGGCCTGGGGAAAATTGCTGCCTGACCCCAAGGGGGTGATCGGCCTTACCCTGGGCATGTAAGAAGGGGCCACGAGAACTAAGCACTGATGCAACCCCTGCCTGCTCTCCCTCCCATGATCTGCCCAGGTTCACAGCATCAGCATTGCTGTCAGGTGGCCATCGAGCCTCTGCTTAAAAACCTCCAAAGAAGGAGAGCCCACCACCTCCCGAGGAAGCCTTTTCCACTGAGGGAACTGCTCTGTCAGGAACTTTTTCCTAATGTTCAGCTGAAAACGCCTTTGATTTAATTTCAACATGTTGGTTCTGGTCCAAACTTCTGGGGCAACAGAAAACAACTCTGCGCCACCCTCTATACGAGAGCCCTTCAAGTACCTGAAGAGGGCTATCCGATCACCTCTCAGTCGTCTCTTCTCCAGGCTAAACATTCCGAACTTCTTCAACCTTTCCTCTTGGACTTGGACTCCAGACCCCTCACCGTCTTCGTTGCCTTCCTCTAGACACGTTCCAGCTTGTCTATAGCCTTTTGAAATTGTGGTGCTCAAAGCTGAAGACAGTTTTGAGGTATATGTGTATGTAAGTGCTAAACTATAAATCCAGTAAATAAATCATGACGCCCATGAAGTTTCTTTCTTTCTGAATAGAGAGCAGATCTAAGAGCATTCGAGGATGAAACTGAAAGACCAGGTGGCGGAGTGGAGCATGGCTAGCCAGGGGGCAGCGCTGCAGGAGCAATAGACTGAGGCAGTAAAGCTACTTGAGGCTCAGTTTCAGGAAAAGATAAAAGAAATAATAAATTGTTGGTGGAGAGGCTGGTACTGGAATCAATCCAGAGAAACAATTTCAAAATAAGGAGGCAGATAACCAGCGCTCAGCAAACAGAGAGCCGGAGTTTTAGGTTGAAAATGGATTAGAAAAAGGAGGCAGAGATTGTAGATGCCGCCACCCAGGCTGTTTCCTTCGGGCGCAATCCGGAGAGTTATTTGGAGGGGGAAAGGGATCACGGCCTTGCAGAGTTAAGGGACGTCTTGAAACCAGGTTGTCAAGAAAAAAATGCGCCTGACCTACACTTCAGAGTTGTCAAAGGCAGTGCAGGAACCCCAGGCGTAGCCCCCAGGGCTCCTTGTCATACTGCCGGATCTGAGGCAAAGACGCCGTTTGCCTCCTGGGAGGCGACTTGTGGCCCTTCCTTGGTTCACAACATGCCGCTGCGTCCCCTTCCTGCAGGATTCCGGAGTGATCACGTTAGGATCTCGATGCAGCCGTTAAAGGACAGCCGGGTCACACGTGATCCCTTGTTTGGAAAGCTGGACTTGGTTGTCAGTGAGGCAAGAGAGGAGCAGCCAAAATGGCGAAGCGTCGCCTGGTCAAAGCTGGGGAAGAGCGTGCCCTGCAGTAGCTGCTCGGAGGAAAGCTGGCCCCCCCCGTCCTTCAACAAGGACTAGAAGCCAGCTGGGAAGAAGTCAAGGCTGCGTGGAAGCCGAAGTGGATCTTCTGAAGCCAGCTGTTCAGAGTCCCAGCCCAGGTTCTCACTGCCGAGGCGGAAGAGGTGGCTGGGTGAGTCGGAGGTCTGGAGAAGGAGCGTCTGTAATCATGGATTCCTCCGTGGAAGAAAGAGGCACAACCGGGCTGGGTGCCGCGCAGCAAGGGCGTGCCAAGAAAGCAGTCAGGTGGGAAACGGCAGGTGGCCACTCCAAAGAGAGCAGAAGGGGCCCACCAGGCCCACAGCCAAAGGCAAAACGTACTGAAAGCACCCCATCGGAGCGGGGCGGATGGATCGACACAAACAGGGCTGGGTGACGCGAGGGCTGCTTCTGCCAGCCATCTCACTCCTGAGAGAAAGGCCGGAACGTTCCACTTGGTGGGAGAGAAACGTTGCGTGCTTTGGGGGGGGGCGTCAGTCTGTGCGGGTGGAAAAGAGCCTCCCAGGAGTGTCCCTGGGGCAGCTGGAAGAGCAGTTAACAAATTCACGGGAAACTTGCATTGAAGGCCCCGGACGAGAGCCCTGTACCCTACGAAGGATGGATTGACGACCGATTCCAGGTGCCGCCCCCTGAAGAGGTCTTGACTGCCCTGTCGTTGTTAGCCACACAAAATGGAAAGCGGTGTCATTGAGGAAGTGGTCCAGGGCCACCGTAGCGGCTCAGCCCGTGCAGTGCCTAAAGCCCCTCCTTGCAGTCGAATGAAGCTCACATTACCGCAGGTTGACACGAAGAGGTGGTAGAGACCCTTGAGACCCTTCTCCGAGGTCAAAGTCCTGCTCAGGTCTGTGGACTTGAGGGTGGAGAGGGGGCCGCGCGGCTCCCAGGGGAAAGACGGTGCCTGTCGGGTGAGGGCTCCACGCAGGGCCTGGCCTGGGAAGTCTCATGACTGCACTCGGACCTCACCCGAAGGCCTTTGCACGGAAGGTGCTCTGATCCGGCTGCCAAGTGAATCAACCTCAGCTTCTGTTTTTGGGGTTGCCAAGACTGTGATGGGGAGGAAAGGGGGCCTGGTGTAGCCCGACCCTGTCCGATCGCAGAAGCCGAGCGGGTTCAGTATCGGCTGGGCAACAACCAAGGAAGACAACGGCAAACCTCCCCTGCCTTCTCCCTTGCCTTGAAAGCCCCTTGCTGGGGTCGACTCCCCATAAGTCGGTTGCGACCTGACGGTACATACGACCACAAGATTGGGATGCCACATAAAAAGGGGGGGGGTCTTGGCTGCAGGCCCTCTGAGGGTTCATCTGGCATTGCACCCAGAAGACGGAGCTTGGAGTGCCTGCAGGGCCGCTTCTTTGCCAGCCCATTCTGAGCCAGTGCGTCCGCCTGTCTCTTTTCTCCTTCCTCCTCTTTAGCCTCACAACAACCCCGAGGGGGAAGTGAAGTGGAGAGAGAGTAGCTTGGCTGAGGTCGCCTGGTAAGCTCCCATGGCAGGGTGGGCATTTGGACCTGGCCTGATCGGGCACAGTAACAGCCACACACTGGTTCTGGCCTGGCTGTCTGCACCCAGTGGACCTTTAAGCAAGAAGGTTTTGGCTGCACCCCAGGGGAGGTGGCCAGACTCTGTCCCTGCCCTCTTTAGGGAGGGAGGAAGCAAACTTGGTTTACCTTTACAGTTCCTAAGAACAGTGTGCGAGGAAACGGGTTGTATGGATTGGAGGGGCTGGAAAGGCTGTTTGGGCCAAGCCTTCCAATCAGATTTTCAAACTTCCATCCGGGAAGAACCTGTGTAAATGCCGCCCGTGGGTTGCCAGCCAATGCCTGGCTGCCTGGTTTTGCCGTTTTTGGCTCCCTGCCCGATCCTGCATGAATGGGACGCGTGTCTCTGATGAAAAGCCACCATTCTGTGCGAGCCGAGCCGGGCGTGTGGGGGGGAAACCCAGGGCTTGACTCCTGTTGCGCTGCTTCCCGTGTAGGGGAGGGGTATTGTGAACCGCTTGTCTCCGTGGAGAGTTCTCGCTGGCTCCCTGCAGGGGTCGAGTGAATCGGAGCGGCCCCCTGTGGCTTCAGGCCCAAGCCAAGTCTTGCTGTTGCAGCTCTCTGCTTGAGCTGTTGCGGGCGGGTTTGCCTGAAGCATGTGGGAAGAGCTGGTACACTCGGGTGGTGTTGAATGTCTTCCCCTGATGACTGGCATAAACAACAGAATAAGAAAAGTGGCCACCTTACCATGGAGCTTTGTTTTAAATTCTTCTGGGCATGTACAGAGTGCATTTCCTTCAACATCAAGTAGACATTCATTGCATTCCAGGGGAAAGGTTGTGGCTTCCAGACAGATGGCAGGCCCTGTGCCACTTACCTGCTTGCTGCTCAGCCCTGGGAGGAGGAGGGGGATGCCCTTGGGCACAGCCTGAACACCTGGGGCTGTCCAGTCTACCTTTCTGGTTTAAACCCATTTCTTGTATTAAAAAGGTCCTTTCTTTTCCCACCTGCCTTCCTTTCTCTCCCTATCCGCTACAAGAACCGGCATCACGCTTTGTGGCCATGCCTTCTCACAGAGTTCACAGACTGGTCTTGGGTTCCAAACTGAGTAACAGGCTTGGGCTACGAAGGTGCTGTTGGCATAAGACAGCCACCCAGGAGCTAGGAACAAAGCAGGAGGCTGGGGTGGGGCGTATGCGGACAGGGACAGAATGCTCTGCTCGTGGGTGTGTCTGATGTTTGCGCATGAGGGTGCATGGCCCCTGACCATAACTTTCACGATCAGAGTGCTAAAATTGGAGGGGACTTAGAGGCCATCTAGTCCAACCCCCGCTCAACGTAGGAAGTCCAAACTGGAGCCTCCCCACAGGCTGCTGTCCAGCTTCCATTTGTCCTCCCCAAGAGGCAGGTCTACAAAGAGCGGACGTGGAGTCATGCTTAGAGAGCTCCGAGTGTGGGTATTAATTGTCCTGAAGGGTGGTATATAAATCGAATGTTGTTGTTATTAAATCTTCACTGTGGAGCTTGCTAGGTGAACTTGGGCCAGACACCTACTTCACAGGGTTGTTGTGAAGAAGAATAAGAGAAAAGACAGGGCTCCTGGGCAGATCCCCCAGGTCCAGCATGTGGCCTCTCCCCTTTCCAAAAGGGGTCAGGTTGTGGGTGACGGGAAAGACCTCTGCCAGGGGTGCTGCCTGTCAGAGGAGATGCAAGACTGACAGCCTTCACTGAGGGTGGGGCACGCCCGCGGCGGAATGATCCCTGCACCTTACTAGGCAGTCTGTATACCTTGCCTTTCTCCTGAGACCGAAGGCAGGTGGCAACAATACACACAAGACAAAAACGTTGATATTAAATTCATGAGTACACGCTTAAAACGGGTAACTAAAAAAATAACCAAAGCAGAGTGATGCAGTTAGAACAGCTGAGCCTGCCCCGTAAACTCTTAAACAATTCTGCCTTGCGGAGGGAGGCCCGAGGGGAGGCGCCTGCCTCGCCCCTTCCGGGGGGCTGTTCTGTAATGCTGGGCAGCAGGACAAGAGCCCCCGCAAGAGCAAGGGGACCCCACTGTGGGGAGCGTAACTGCTGCCCGGAGCCATCCGCCTGCAGGCAGCCCCAAGTTTGGCCCCTGGCACCTGCAGCCGAAAGGATCAGGTAGCTGCTGATGTGAAGGATCCTGAAGAGCCACCGCCAGACAGAGTGGGTGAGCCTGGCCTTGCGACACCGAGGAGGGTCCCGCCTGGGAGGGAGAAGGCAGCTTCACACATCCTCCGAGTCTCGCCACAGTCTTCTGGCTGACCTCGAAGCCCTCCCTGAGTGCTGGTTGGTTGCTAAAAGGAAACTCAGTTATGGCTTCACAGGTGATGCGCAGAACTCTGCAGGCTGGAAGGGGAAACTGCCAAGTGCTTCCTTCTAAAGCTTAGCCTCAGTCCTACCCCCACAATTTAGTGGGGTTAACCTTTGTTAGCAGTTAAGGCTTCACTCGGGTGACCTCTCCATGAGCTGGATGGAAGCGAGCGGCACTGTGGGAAGGCGGCCATGTCCCGTCAGGCTGCTGTCACGGCCACTGTGGCGCTCTCTCTCTCTCTCTGTCACGCACGCCCCCCTCCTCTTCTTCCATACAAGGGATTTTGCCATGCTTGCAGTGGCACGTGAAGGCAGGCGGCACCGGGGTGCCTTTCCTCTGGACCACTTCACACTCTTCATCTGTTTTGTTCTCCTCTCTGCAGGCATCACCAATCCCAAGCAGACAAAAGATGCCCCCAAGAATTTCACCTTTGATTATTCGTACTGGTCTCATACCTCCGTGAGTGGACTGAGCTGGGCTGGGAAGGAGGCGGGTGAGGTGGGGAGGCGATGAGACGATGCCAGGCCAAGGTCTGGTTGGTGCAACAGCTGAGCTGGGGCAGGGGCAGGGGCGGGGGTGTTGGCCGTAGCTGGGCTTGGCGCCCCAAGCAGAGAACTGGAGAAGACGGCGGACCCCGTGGGTGGGCCCCCTGGCAATGATGGCCTGCCTCTCGTAGGAGGAGGACCCCAATTTTGCACCCCAGTGGCAAGTCTACAAAGACATTGGAGAGGAAATGCTGCTTCACGCCTTCGAGGGCTACAACGTCTGCATCTTTGCCTATGGGCAGACGGGGGCCGGCAAATCCTACACCATGATGGGCAAGCAGGAGGCGGGCCACCAAGGCATCATACCCCAGGTACAAGTGGGGACGGGGTGAGCGCCAGGCGGGCGCTGGGGAGGGAGCCGAGGGGCTCTGTCCGAAGAAGGCCGGTCTGGCCCAGCTGAGACTCCTTTGAAGGAACGGGGGTGGGGATTGCTTCGGATGGCCCTTCTCTTTCTGCCGGCTTCCCTCAGGGTCTGCTCTCTGGGGCGGGTGATTGCGTTGCTGAGTCGAGTCGCTGCTGGCTGCCTTGGGGACCCATCCTCTAGCCTAGTTTGGCTTCATAGTTGCTTTCCTGAGGGGCTCTTCCGCTCGGAAAAAATAAACTGGAGCCTTGTGCATGCTTGAAGACGGGCTAGCGTTTCCCCCTAGCATAGGACTTGGGACCATGAGAGCCAGTGCTAGGCTCCAAGCCTGCCAGCCAGAGGGATGGTTTCTGCCGCCCAACTAAACCTGGCTGCCCCTCTGAGCTCCGGGCAGCGCTGCTCGTTGCGGCCCGAGTTGACTGGGTTGATCAGGAACCAGGGGGGTGTCCTCCCCCCCCCCGTCCACCTTGAGCCACGTCCCTCCTGCCAGCTGTTGGCCCCTCTGCCTAGCGTGCTCTCTTTCTCTCTCTAGCTCTGCGAAGACCTTTTTGCCCGAGTGAATGAGAACAAATGCCCCAACCTCTCCTGTTCCGTGGAGGTAAGTGCCGAACTCTTCCCCTTGTTCTCAGCCCCATGTTTGCCGAGTGCCCCTTCCATCACTTTCTTCCCTGGCCCTGCCTTTGTCCCAGGTGAGCTATATGGAAATCTACTGTGAGCGTGTCCGTGACCTCCTGAACCCCAAGAGCCGCGGGAATCTGCGTGTACGAGAGCACCCCATCATGGGGCCCTACGTGGAAGACCTCTCCAAGCTTGCAGTCACCTCCTTTGAGGATATTGCTGACCTCATGGATTGTGGCAACAAAGCCAGGTATGCTCCTTTGCTGGCAGAGACTGCCAGGAGTCCTGGTGCCCACCAAGGGGTTGTGTGGGAAACCAGGGCTTGGTGGTGGTTCCTGTTTGGGGCTCCCAGTATATCAGCAGCAAGTACGGTGATGAGCCAAATCCTCCAGTTCTTCCTACACGTGGAGGGGGTGACCCACCCAAGTGTTCCTGGTGTTTGACGCTTCCGTGACGTGGAAAGCATCCATGGCTCAGTGGGGTGGGGGGTGCTTCTCGTGCCAATGCGCGCCTGCACCTTCCTCCAGGACTGTGGCTGCCACCAACATGAACGAGACCAGTAGCCGCTCCCATGCAGTCTTTACCATCGTGTTCACTCAGCACCGGCATGATGAGCTCACGGACCTCGACACGGAGAAGGTGAGGGGGCGTGGCAGTCGTGGGAGGGAGGGGCGGCTTGTGCCCACGGGGAGAAGCAAGCGCTCCTCCAGGCTGGGTGTTCTCTTGGCTTGTGCCTGTTGCTGCTGGGCAGGCTGTGGCACCTCCATGCCAGGAGACCCCAGTGGAATCCAAAGCAGGCCGGTGCCGTGCCTGGAGTGCTGGCTTTGACCACCTTTGGCCATGAGGTCGGGGGCTGAGCCTGTCTGTTCTATGCACTAGGAGGCAGAGCAGTGCAGTGGTTAGATGGTCAGGCTAAGAGCTGGGCGATTGGCTTCAAGTCTGCATTCTGACATGCAGCCTGCTGTGTGGCCTTGAGCTGGGTGCTTTTTATGAGCCAGACCTACCTCACAGGAATGTTGTGTGGATAAAGCAAAGGAAGGAAAAGCCACGTTTTCTGTCCTGAGCTCTTTGGACGAAATTTTTTATCTTGGGAGCTCTTTGTGATAAAAATGTGTTAAATAAAGGAGTAATCTTGATTTCCTCCAAGGAATTCAGAATGGTGCACGTGGTTCTCCTGCACCCATTTTATCCTCCCAGCAACCCTGCATGGTAGGTTAGGCTGAGTGTGTGTGATGGGCCCACGGTCACTCAGCAAGCTTCCATGGCACAGTTGGGCCTGGAGCCGGGTCTCCCAGAGCTTAGCCGTTACTGCACCCTGGCGCCGACTGGCAGGCCTGGCATTCCGCCGTGCGTCATGCTTGAGCTGTGAAGAGGAGCGCTCGGGCTGCTGTTACCCAGAGTTGGAAATGGGGCCGTGATCTGGGTTAGGGAAGGCCGCGTCCCCCAAGCGCTTCGTGCCTTTCAGGTCAGCAAGATCAGCCTGGTGGACCTGGCTGGGAGTGAACGTGCCGATTCGTCCGGAGCAAAGGGCATGCGGCTAAAGGTGGGCAGGCCTGGCAGGATCCCGAGTGCCGTGCTGGGGGCAGGGGGGTGCCTGCCTGTGCATGAGACGGGGGGATGGTAATCTCTCCTCCTCCCTCCCTCCCTTTCCCCCCAGGAAGGTGCCAATATTAACAAGTCCCTCACCACCCTGGGGAAAGTGATCTCGGCGCTGGCAGAGATGGTGAGCAGGCGCTCTTCCGGGTCTCGACAGAGTTCCGGGCTCCTCCTCCCTCCCTCCCTCGGGCAAAGGGGTGTCCGGTCCCTGCAGGGTGGAACGGTGATGCCTCACAGAGAGAGGCGTGGCGGGGGTGGGGGCCAGCCAGCTCCCAAAGCACCAGACTTCCCACAGTCCCGAGGGATGCCTGGAAAAAGGTTTCTGGGGAAGTGGCTCGTAATGTCTTGCAAGGCTCCTCTAGAAGCCGTCGCCAGTAGATGGGCCAGAAGTTCTGGAGTTCTCCTGCTTTGCTGCTGGGTGGTGGGAAGGGGAGTCCCGGCCTGCCATCTCACCTCTTCCAACTTTGCCAGCAAAACAAGAAAAAGAAATCGGAATTCATCCCTTACCGGGACTCGGTGCTCACGTGGCTGCTGAAAGAGAACTTGGGTGAGTGTGTTGGAGGCGGTTTGGGTCGAGGCGGAGGCTGGAAATGCAGGGAGGGCTGGAGAGCCAGGATTCGGGCCACCCAGGCAGCTCAGGGGGTCACAGAAAGGGAAAACAGATGACGGGGCAGGCAGGACTGAGGCTTCTAAAGCGATGCCTGGGGTGGGGAGAGCGGCCGGAGGGGACTTCCTCTCCCGAAATACGAGACCTTGGGGCACCCAGTGAAGTTTCTGGGCAAGCGTTCAGGCGTGGGGCTGGGGAGAGGAGCGTGGGTGCAGGTCCTGGGGGGGGAGCGGAGGGTTCCTGAGCTGAACGCCTCCCGAGCCCCGTGGTGCCACCGGAGGGGTTGGATCAGGGGAAGGAGGCTGGAAGGAGCCTGAGCTCTTGGACGTGGCTCCGTTCACGCCACGCCACAGCCAGAGGGGAGGACCTGGGCATATTTCCCCTTGTCCTGACTCTGCCCCACTTGCGCCTCCTCCACCCGCTTGTCTTCCCTGCTCCCCAGGAGGCAATTCCCGCACGGCCATGATTGCTGCCCTCAGTCCAGCTGACATCAACTACGAGGAGACGCTGAGCACCCTCCGGTGAGCCCTGGGCGGAGAGGGCAAGGGGAGGGCAAGGGGCGTCAAGAGGAAGGGGCCCGGCTGCCTTGGCTTGGCAAAAAGCAGCCTCGTCGCTTACTCCCCTTCCCTGGGCTGTCTCGCTCTCTCCCAGGTACGCCGACCGCACCAAGCAGATCCGCTGCAATGCGGTTATCAACGAAGATCCCAACGCCCGGCTCATCCGCGAGCTCAAGGAGGAAGTGGCCAGGCTGCGGGACCTCCTCTCTGCCCAGGGCTTATCGGCCATCACTTTCCGTGGTACGAGCGCTGGAAATGGGACAGAGGGAGGGGGATCAGCACACGCTGTGCCTGCTTAGGAGCCCCACCTTCTTCTTCCTTCGTGTGGCCCAGGGCTGAGCAGACACAGGCGAGCCCAGAATGAAGTCCCTGCTAGGTTCCTGCGAGCAGCGGGCCAAGACTGGGGAGCCCGCCCCCCCTGCAGAGCGGGAGACGTTGGGGTTGGCTTCCTCCAGCCACTGCCTTCACCGTGGTCTGATGGGAGGCGGGTGCGGCTTCTGACTCGGTGTGCTTTTCAGGTTCAAAGCCCGATGACCTGGACGGTGGCGCCAGCCTTCCCCCTTCGCCTTTTGTGCCCACGGCTGAATCGCCCCTCTCCCTCAATGGGGAGTCGGAGCCCTACTCCAGCCTGGAAGATCAGATTATCTGCACAGAGGAGGCCATGGAGAGGCTGCAGGTGGGTTGGAAGAGGCTGCCCCGTGCGGCGCCCCAAGGCCAGTCATTCGGCCAAAGTCTCCAGCCGGCATATCCCTCTCTTTGAGAAGGAAGGAGGCAGAAGGTGCCATTTGTTGAGAAGCGGCCAGGGCAGGGATCAGGGCAGGATCGTTCATCTCGTTTCCCGAAGTAGAGCGCGCCATTTTATGCGTGCATACACGCGAGGAGGGCCCCACGAGCTTTCAGCTGCACTGGAGTCACCGCTTGTGTTCTGAGAACGCCAGAGGAACTGGTTGGGGCCTGCCCGTCTGGGTGGCACTCCCCCCCACCCCCAGCAGGATTCTGCAGAATTTCCTGCCTCGTGCTGCACCCACCGTCTAGCAGGACAGCGACTCTGGTGCTCCCGTAGGCGCACTAATGGTCCCAAGCGCAGTCCCTGCCCTCTCCAGTTGAGAGGGTCCCTGGCTGAGGGAGCAGCCGTTTTGGAGAGCCTCTGCCTGCCGGGGTGGGCAGTGTGGCACTGAGTGGTTTGCCTGGGTAATGGCTCACATTCCTCCGTAGCACCGACGATCTTCCTTAGGCCCTTTCTGCTCTCTTGCAAGCTACCAATCTTGGTGGTTCAGCTGCCTGGGTGGAAACTCTCAGCAGGCCAGCGACGCCAGCTTGTCTTTGATGCCCTTTCCGGAAGTGCAAGCCAGGCAGCCTGCCTCACCCCAGACCTCTGAAGCTGCCTGGTAGCGAGTCCTTCCCGCGGTCCATCCAGCCGAGGACACCCTTCTCTGAGCGGTGGTTGTGGGACATCTGCAGATGGAACCGAGGTTGTCTGCACACCAGGCAGGGGCTCAGCCACGCAGCCTCGGCCCTGTGGTCTCCCAGCCCCCCTCACCACCAAACGTGGCTTCAACTGCGGGTGAAAGTCCCGGATAGTGAAGGGGTGTGCGTGGACCCAAGAGGAATGAATCCAGGGTCACTTCCTTGTTTTTGTAGGAGACAGAGAAGATCATCGCCGAGCTCAACGAAACATGGGAAGAGAAACTGCGCAAGACGGAGGCGATCCGGATGGACCGGTGGGTGCGGCTGAGGCATGCCTGTTGTGTGCGTGCGCGGAAGCAGGGAGCGTGCCTCCTCCTCAAACGCCTGAACGGATACAAGGGGGACTCGTTTTCTCTGGCTTCAGCCTGGAGCAGAGGCCCTCATTCCTGCCTCGGTGCAGAGCTGCATGTTCGGGGCAGTCCAAGTCTGCTTCCGGGGGGGGGGGGGTGCGTTCCTTCCGAGTTCCCGCCTCGGGCGTGCCTGGGCTTCCCTTCCATCCCTTGGCTGAGGGGGTCGCGTGCGTTGTCCTTCCTTGCAGGGAGGCTCTCCTGGCGGAAATGGGTGTGGCTCTCCGAGAAGACGGGGGCACCGTGGGAGTCTTCTCTCCCAAGAAAGTAAGTATGTGTAGCAGGGGGGCACAGCCCGGTGGCCAGCCGTGGCTGCTTTCAGGAGCCAGAGTGCGTCTTCACACGTGTTCCTCTCGGGCAGCTGTCTGGCAGGCCCTGTAGGACTGCTGTCAGAGTGAAATAGAATTTAAAAGTTAGCAAACTTTGGGGAAAGGCCAGTTTGTCCCAAGATAAATGAGAAGTCAAACAGCATCTTCCAAGACTTAACGACGTTTATTTCCTGGTTTGCTTCTGAGAGGCACAGCTTGTTTCTTCTGAAGACTCACGAAAGTGCATCTGGAAATAAATAGTGTTATACTTTAAAGTGCCCCATGGGACTTCTCTTTTATTTAGCTGCAACAGAGTACCCCTTTGGAAGCGGTTTGTTCTAGGTCTTTGTGAAGAAAGCTTGCTCTGAAATGTCTCTGTGGGGGTGGTGACCAGCGATGCAGTTCTCCATAGTACCTTGCCAGGTGTTCTAACACTGTGGTTAGAAAGGAGCAGGAGGCGGGGGAACACGCACACACGCGCGTGAGAATGGGCCACCTGCAGAGGCAGCCCCCCTCCTGCACCCCCACCTTGATTCCGTGTCCTTTGCAGACTCCACACCTGGTTAACTTGAATGAGGACCCCCTGATGTCGGAGTGCCTGCTCTACCACATCAAGGATGGCATCACCCGGTGAGAACTTCTGGGCTGTGGCTGGTTGGACGGTGAGCGTGCTGTGGGCCCCTCTGAGCTGTCCCCAGTTATTCCTTTGCGCCTCCCCCCCAGCTGCCACCCCCTCTGGATTCTTCTTTTTGTGCTGCAGAGTTGGCCAGGAGAACGTGGACATCAAACTGACGGGGCAGTTCATTAAGGAGCAGCATTGCCTCTTCCGCAGCGTCACCACAGAGTCGGCAGAAGGTAGGTTGCGGGCCTGGGGGACGGGGATGTTGAGGCTTCGGTATCCGCAGCAGCAGAACCAGAATAACGACTTTTCCTCTCCCGTCTCTTATGCTTGCGTGGAGCAGAGTGGCCTGGCTGCAGGCGAGTGAGCCAGCAGGTAGTAGGAGGCGGTTGGTGGGGCCTGGGGCTGCGTGACCAGATGACGCGCGTCCTGCTCCCGCCTCTTTGGCCTCCCTCCTGTCTTGTAATTCAGCCTCTGGGGTGTGGGGCTGACTTGAGGTTAGCTGTAGCGCAAAGGCTGAGTGGATGCAGGACCTTGTGCCCCACAGCTGGCCTGGCGCCGGGGGGGGGGGCCTTCCAGAGAGAGGCTGTGCTGATCTCCGGCTCCTTCCCCTTTCAGTTGTCGTCACTCTGGAGCCGTGCGAGGGCGCAGAGACCTATGTCAACGGGAAGCAGGTGACGGAGCCGCTGGTGCTGAGATCAGGTAGCGTGCGGGGTGCCCGCTGGAATGCCCGCCAGCCCATCAGGAGGGGGCCTGGGCTTGGGCCGCCTTTGGCCAGCAGGGGTTGGTCTTGGCCGAAAGACCAGACGGGCAGGCTCCCTTTGGGTGACCCACCCAAGACAGCCCTCTCCGGTGGCAGGTCGTGGGCCGCCCCCCCCCCGAAGGTGGCCAGACCCGTGAAAGCTGGCGCAGCTTTGGTCCACTGCACTGGGCCAAAGAATCCCCCGCTGGATCCTGCCATTTGGGACCGCCGCCTCCGGACGAGCCCTCGTCCCGCCCCCTCGCGCCTTGCTCCGCCCTGATGCTGAGCCCCTCCCCCGCCTCTTGGTTTTCACCTCTCAAGGGAACCGAATCGTGATGGGCAAGAACCACGTTTTCCGCTTCAACCACCCAGAGCAGGCGCGCATGGAGAGAGAGCGGAACCTGCCCCTCGAGAGCCAGCCGGAGCCGGCGGACTGGACCTTTGCCCAGCGGGAGCTGCTGGAGAAGCAGGGCATCGATATCAAGCTGGAGATGGAGAAGAGGTGCGCGCGTGCGCGTGCCCGCGTGTGCTGCAGACGCGGAGGGGAGAAACACGGCGGCTGCCGGGAGACCAGCCCTCACAGCAGCCGCAGAGCCTGGAGGCCCCGCGTAGCCTGCGAATGCCAAGGGGGGTGGGGGCAGGGGGGCTCCGACCGGCCTGCACACCCTCCCGGAGCTCATCCGCTGCAGGCCCCTCCACCAGGTGGTCACACGGAACAGCAAGGAGGAAACGGGCTTTCGGGTGCCTCTGAGTGGGGCATGCAAACCCCAAAGAGCTCGGCTGGGAAAGTTTTTAGGCTGCTCCCGGCACGAGTCTTCAAGGTGGCTAACAAGCGGGCTAAGAGCAAATTGTTCAAATGAAAATATTACCACCCATCTAAAATGAGCTGTTATCAGGACACACAGCCCCCCACCCCCATTTCAGTCCAGTTTTGGAAGGCCACCTAGAAAAGAAGTGAGGTGTGGGGGCAGCCAGAGACGGCCCCCATCTGGGGCAGGGAATGCCACAAAGAGCCAGTGGGGCTGGTTCCTGGCCGGCTGGGCTGGCGGCCAAGCCCAGAGTTGTAGTGAGGCCTGCTTTACCGTACCGTGACAACGGCTCCTCCTCCTCTCCCTCCCCCCCCCTCAGGCTCCAAGACCTGGAGAACCAGTACCGGCGGGAGAAGGAGGAGGCCGACCTTCTCCTGGAGCAGCAAAGACTGGTACGGGGCGTGGGGGGTCAGGATGGATCCCCGTGCCCTGCTCAGAGACCCTTGCAGGCGCGGGACCGAAACCTCTCCCTTTTGTGTTGCCCCCTGAGGGTGGCTGCCTCTGAGTGAGGCTGTGTTGTGGTGGGGGGGGGTGGCGGGGGGGAATCTGCCCTCCGTCCAGCCCTGCCCTTTCCCTCCCTGGCAGTATGCAGACTCTGACAGCGGTGACGACTCGGACAAGCGCTCGTGTGAGGAGAGTTGGCGGCTCATTTCCTCGCTGAGGGAAAAGCTCCCAGCCACCAAAGTGCAAACCATTGTGCGCCGGTGTGGCCTGCCGAGCTCAGGCAAGAAGCGGGAGCCATTGCGTGTGTACCAGATCCCGCAGCGCCGACGAGTGGCCAAGGACCCCCGCTGGCTGACGCTGGCCGACCTCAAAATGCAGGCCGTCAAGGAGATCTGCTACGAGGTGGCGCTCAATGACTTCCGCCACTCCCGCCAAGAGATCGAAGCCATGAGCATCGTCAAGATGAAGGAGCTTTGCCGCCTCTATGGGAAACGTGACCCCAATGAACGGGACAGTTGGCGGGCCGTGGCCCGGGACGTGTGGGACACTGTTGGGGTGGGTGAGGCTGATGGCACTGCTGGCAGCAGCGGCACTGGGGGTGGGGCCTCCGATGGCCGAGCCAGCACCCCCGGCAGTGATGTCGAAGACCTCCGAGCTCACATCGACAAGCTGACCGATATCCTTCAAGAGGTGAAAATCCAAAACAACATGAAGGACGAAGAGATCCGTTCCCTGCGAGATCGTGTGGTCAAGATGGAGCGCGTTATACCCATCTCTGCCCAGGTGAGCTGCCCTCCGTGATGCCTCACCGTGGCCCCGTGCCGTGCGGGGGACTACAGCGCACTTCCGTCTTGCACCCTCTCTGGCTTCAGACTGAATGGGAATGAAAGACAATTGCAGTCCTCTGGCTGCAGAGCAGATTTGCGTGTCTTTCCACCTCAAGAGCCTCTTGTGATTTTGCTCCCTGCTTGAGCGTTTGAAGGGAGGTGACCCTAGTTCATGTTTTGCAGATGGGGGTGGGGTAAAGCAGAGGGAATGCGTCGCTTAAACCCCACAGAAGCAGACCTGAGCCCTTGTCCTGGTCGTTCGCTCTGACTCGGACATGCTGGCGCTTCAGGTGACCGAGAGCAGCTTCCCCTTCGACCCAGTTTCTGGGGCAAGGACTCGCACGCTCTGCATGCAAAGACCTGTGTTCTGCAGTGTGTAAATGACATGCACACAGGATGGGGATGCAGTATTGGTGTGTGTGTGTGTGTGTGTGTGTGTGTGTGAGAGAGAGAGAGAGAGACCAGAGTTGTTCCCTGGGTGCAAAGGGGTTCATTTGCTCCCCTCCCACCCGCTCCATGCACTCGCATGGCTCATCTGGGAAACGGCCCCTTCCCCACGGCCCCTTCCCCAGAGTATCATGGAGCTGAGGGTAGGGATCGGGGAGGAGGCTGCAAAGGGGGGGGGACAGAACAGACTAGACTGCAAGTGCCTCTTTCTCTGCCCCCTTCACTGCAGGAGGATGAAGACCTAGAGAACGAGTGGGGCTCCTTGCTGCTTGCAGAAGGCCTGGTAGCAGACAGGGAAGCAAAGGAACAGCCCGGCAGCCAGGAGGAGGCGGAGGCGGCTTCTTCCTACGACCGGGTCTCCCGCCTGATGGAGAAGGACCCTGCCTTCCGGCGGGGGCGCCTCCGCTGGCTTCGGCAGGAGCAAGCCCGGCTCCAGAATCTGCAGCAGCAGCAGCAGCTTAGTCGGGCCCTGCGCCGCACCCAGCCGCACAACGCAGCTCCTGGCAAGTTCATCCCCCCCCAGGACTGCAAGCTGCGCTTCCCCTTCAAGAGCAACCCCCAGCACCGCTACTCCTGGGGGCCCAACTCCGCCTTCATGGTGGGGGGTGGCAGTGGGGAGAAGGCGACTGCGGCCAGCGAGGAGGCCCCCCCGCCTGCCTGCCAAGGGAGCCCTCAGCCTCCGCGTCAACGCACGGCCCGCCCTGCCCGGCGCAACTCCCTGGAAGGCGGGCATCGAGGCAGGCGAGCGCAGGGCCAAGAGCGTTGCCAAGCCCGCAAGCACACCTTCTACCCCCTGCAGCACCAGCCGTACCCCCAGCACCGGCCTAGCAACCCTGGCAGCAGCACCCCACCACGCATGCGCCGGCAGAGATCAGCGCCGAACCTGCAGCAGGAACAGCGTGAAAGCACTGTGTAATGGGGGGCGGGGGGGGGCGGGTGATGCTGAGGCTGGAAGGAAAGGGGAAGGAGGGGCCCCGGATTCCCCCCGCCCCGCCCGGCCCAGCCTGAGTGAGGGGCAGCTGCTGTTGGACTTGAGCCTCTCCACCTAAAATACTTGTTGTGATAGGGCGGGGGGGGGGGAGATTTGGGGCATGAGGAGGTGGTGGGTGAGGGGGAGTGGAGCCTGCTGGGTGGTTTGGGAGGGGGCAGTGGAAGGAGGAGGGACTATTTGTGGGGATGCCAAAGATACTAGAGTAGGAAATGCAGGAGGCCTTGAGGGGAGGGGGGAGCCTTGTGGTGGCAGGAGGAGGAGCAGGGGCCTTTGTGATGAGGGAAATAGGAAGGAGGCTGGAGAAATGGGGGGGGGGCTAAAGAGGGAAGGGCTGTACAAAGCATTTAGTAGGTTGTGGAAGTGCGAGGGAGAAAGGCCAGGAATAGAAGCCAGCAGTAGGGAACTGGGACGGCGGCGGTGAGGGCTTCAGGTGATCCTCTCTAGGAGGGTGGGGGGAAGAGGCTATAACTGCTGGGGAGCAACACACACACACACACCCCGCACTGCTCTGTCTTGCCTGCAGTCTTGGTTAGGACGATCCAGCCCGGGGGGAGGCATGAACTTCTTTCCTTGCTGGGGTTTCGGCTGGACACCACGGCTTCCTGCTTGCCTGTCCACTGGTAGTTTCAGGTGGGTATCTATGTTGGTCTGCTGTAGAAAAACAAGATTTGGGTCCAGTAGCATCTTAAAGGGGTATGAACTTCTGAGAGTCACAGCTCCCTTCTTCAGATACATTTAGAAGTGGACATACGAAGGGTTTTATCCAGCCAGAAAGTGGAAGGAATATTTAGAGTAAGGGCGTAAGGTATAATATAATACTGTAATGAGCTTGATAGAGTTGGGGATGTGAAAAGCAGGAAATTGGCATCTGTAGTGTGAAATAAATCCTATTTTCCTATTAAGCCCAGGGGGTGGGGGGGTGTCCATTGTTTTGCATTTGCAAATAAACTCCGTTTCCACAATCTGACTTTGTGATTTTCCTTTGGTTTTTTTTTCTGCCTGAGAACTGCTACTCTTAGGTCAGCGATGGCATGTCCTAGCAGATTGAATCCCCCCCCCCACACACACACACACTGGTCTTTGAACGTTGTGACTTTTGATAGCAGATTTGTGTCCGTTTGGTCTTCCGCGAAGGGGCTGGCCTGCTTGTCCAATACAGAGAGTGGGAGGGCACTGCTGACGCCTGATGGCATACCTCACGTTGGAAGAGGGACACGTGAAGGAGCCCGAGCGGGTATCGCTGGTGCTGTTAGGGCCAGTGATGGTGGTGTGGGAGTGGGCACGGGGTGGGGGTGGGGGGCGAGTGGGCACCTGGGTTTATTGCAGGCCCTGGTCCCAGAGTGCCTGGCCGTGTGGGGAGTGCGTTGGTGTGAGTGAGGGGTTGTTTCAAGTGGGGGGGGGCTGCCTGTGGGCAAGAGGAGGTTTGCCTCCCACTCCCTTGGGATGCTCTGGCTGTGCCGAGCTGTTCAACTGATGAAAGGAGTGACTGCTGTGAATACCTCCCACCCTTCCTTAATATCCCACCTTCTGGCTGGATGAAACCCTGCCTGCTTCTCCTTTGGAAGGGATCTTGCAAAGGAAAGGAAGCTTCGACTGTCAAAAGTTCATACCCTGAGAATCTAGAGGGATCTGCAGGGTGATTCTGGACCCAGACCTGGTCTTTCAGTGGGGAGCACGGAGCAGCAACGGTGCAGCCGAGCGGAGCAAGGCAGGGGGGGCCTTCCAGTGCCCAGAAGATCAGCAAAATCCACGCCCCCCCCCGCCCCCCCCCCCGGAGTGACAGGCGGTGGTGCAGGCAACTCCGGGAGCCCCCGGGGAGCATCTTGGTGTAGGGCTTCCTCTGCTGCAGGGGGCAGGTCGGGGGGGGGGGGTAGTAGCTGTCTGCTTTCACCAGCAGTGCCTGGGATGGGGGCTCGGGGAGACTGGCGGGAGGGGGGGGGTCCTGCTCTTGCAGCCGCATCTCTCCAGGGTGGGCTGCGGCGAGCCCCCCCCCAGGAGTTCCTGCAGACCTGAGTGAGCCTCAGCGAGAGTTGCCAGCTCGGGGGGGGGGGGCGGTGATGCCTGGGAGCCCCGCCCCTCGCAGCTGGTCTCCTGGCCGGGCGCGCCGCTCACTTGCGCCTGGAGACCAGTTGCAGCGCTGGGCGTGCTCCAGGGCCCACCTGGAGGCTGGCAACTAGCCCTGGCCCGGGAGGGGGACCAGCCTGTTGTGCCTTCGCACGTGCTTTTCGGGGCGCTTTGGGATCCCGTGGTGTGTGTGTGTGGGGGGGGGGGGGAGACATGGTGCCTGGCCCGCCCCCTGCCGGGTCGCGGCGCCTGCAGGATCCTGTCGAATAAAGGTGACTTCTGCCTCGCTCCCCGCTGCGCTGTCTTCCTGGGGCGGGGCGGGGCGGGGCGGGGCGGGGGGATCCGCTTGCTCGCCGCGCCCACGAAGGGATGCGCGGGGGTCCCTCGAGGCCTCGCTTTGGCCGGCCAGGGAAGCCCTCGGCGGGGGTGGCGCTCTGCGCGTGCTCAGAGGCGGAGGGCGGCCTCTGTTCTCGCCCCCTTAGCGCTGCCGGGGAGGTCGACCGAGAGCGGCTGGCCCCGATTGGCCGCGCTCCGCCGCCCGTCATGCGCCCCGTGATCGGCGCGAGCCCTTCTCGCAGACCGAGCGCCTGCCGTGCGAGCCCCGCCTCTCGAAAGGCGCCGTGGGCTGAGCCCGATCGGGGGCCGCGCTCTTTCGGGTCCGCTGCTCCCGCAGGGCCGGCGGCAGCGCCGTCAATGTCAAGGACATTTCCGGGAGCCGCGCAGTTGGGCGCATCGGTGCAAACGCGCAGGGGGTGCAGCCCGCAGGAACCGAGCAGAGCTGGAGAAACGCTGAGGTGGCGAGTCTGAGACTGACACGTTACGCGACGTCGAACGACCCGGGAGGCGCGTCCCCGGCGCGACAGCGAGGCTCGCTCCGAGGGGCGAAGTCTGCGGGCCCCAGCTCTGGGCTGGCGCGCCCTCTGAGTGCGGCCGCTTCCCGGCAGCGCAGCCTCCTCCCCGAGTCAGGAGCCCGCCTGAAGCCTTCGGTCGGGCATCCTTTGCGGGAAGCCGGGGGAGTGGGAGCGCCCCCCTCCCCCGCCCCGGGCCTCCTGGTGGGGCGCCGCCCCCTCCCGCTTGCGACTGCCCGGCGGGACGGGAGGGGCTCTGCGGCCAGGCGCAACCAGCGCGCCCACGGGGGGGCGGACGTGGGTGGCGGGGCGCAGTTCGCGCTCCTTGTCCCGAAGAAGAAAGAGCCGCTTAGCACGAGGGCGGGCACTTGCGCTCCTGCTCTTCCCATGTTAGTTATTATTTATTACATTTCTGATGTTATTCGCCATGCGACGATGTATGCCACCCACTAAAGTTGCCAACCGCCAGGCGGCGGCGGGATATCTCCCGGAATTGTAGCTGACCTCCAGGCTACAAAGATCAGTCCCCCTAGCGAAAGGGGCTGCTTTGGGGAGAGGACTGTGTGGCATTGCCCTCCCCAAGCTCCAGGAATTCCCCGATCTGGAGGTCGCAACCCTGCCACCCGCCCAACTTTCTCGGTTGCTCCCGGCCCCTCGGTGCTGCGGGATGCCGGCGAGCGGAGGCGTCGGGCCGGCCTTCCCCAGGGCTGCGGGAGGGGCGCCGGAGGAGGCGGCAGCCCTCGCGCTCTGCACGTGTTCGGAGGAGCCCCGCCCGCGGCGGACCGCAGACTCCGGCGGCCCGGCCCGGCCCCCTTGGAAGCAGCTGCCTCCCGCCCGCCTCTTCGCTCGGGCGCCTCCAGTTGCCTTTGACGTTCTGCGCGGCGCGGCAGGAGCAGCTCGGAGCCCGGCTCCTCGTCCGCCCCGTCCAGCCCAGCCCGGCGCAGCGCCGCGATGGGGCCGGCCGCCCTGGCCCCCCTGGTGCTGCTCTCGCTCCTGCAGCCCAGCCCCGCGCAGAACCCCACGGCAGCCCCCGCCGGCAACCACTCCAGGTACTCCCCCCCCCCCGCCCCGCCCCGACGGCAGCCGCCTGCCCGCGCGTCCGTCGGGCGCCCAGCCGAGGCCCGAGCCGAGCAGCCGCGCCCGCTCCGGTTTGTGCGGCGGTGGCAGTTCTCGCCCCCGCGCCCGTCGCATCTGGAAGGGCTTAGGCGGGAGGCTGCGCGGCTGCCAGGAGCGAGGCGCGCCAAGCGGATTCCGGGAATTCTTGCGAAAGGCGTCCGGCGCTGCAGGGAGGGAGAGGGAAGGCCCGGCCAGCCCCGAGGCCGCTGCTTTCCCGGGCGGCTGCTCTCCCGGAGACCTCCCTGCCCGGCGCCAAGCGAGCGCTACGGCCCGAGCCCCCCTCTCCGGCGAGGCTCCCGGGACGCCCTGGCCACGCAGCCCTCTCTCTGTCTGTCCGCCCAGGCCTGTCTTCCTCTGCGGGGGCGACTACACCGGCGACACCGGCTACATCGCCAGCGAGGGCTTCCCCAGCCACTATCCCGCCAGCAAGAGATGCACCTGGACCATTACGGTAACTGGCGGCCTGCACGGGCCTCGGGGCCTGGAGCAGCGCCAGGGCTGGGCGAGTCCAGGAAAGCGCGGCCAAAGGGCTGCCGGCTGCTTGGCACCGCAAAAGAAAGCACTCTGTGCTTGCTCAGGAGCACTCTGGCCTGGGGCCACGGGTGCGGTTGCTGCATCACGGGGGGGGGGGGGCCTCAGTGAATCCCTTGCCAGTCTTCCCCAGAGGAGCAGGGTCGCAGGGAAGGGATAAGGCTGCATGGGAGGGGCCCCCCTGCTCACCCCAAGATAATGTTATCCACAGTCGGAGGAGAGGGGTGGGGTGTTTATTGCAAAAATCAGAGGAGGGTGACACGGGGGCTCCGCAAATTATCCCGAGAGGGGCTGAGTCCTGGCGGCTTCTCTTCCTGGGCTGCTGGTCCTCACCAGGCCTCTGGCCTGCTTGCTCCCCAGGTGCCAGAGGGCCAGGTGGTGATGCTGTCCTTCAGGGTGTTCGACGTGGAGCCAGACCCTGTTTGTCGCTATGACTACCTGGATGTGTACAATGGGCACCTGGCAGCAGAGGGGCAGCGCCTGGGCCGTTTCTGTGGCACCTTCCGCCCAGGAGCCATCCTCTCCACCAGCAACCGCATGATGCTGCAGATGGTGTCGGATGAGGGGACCGCCGGGCGAGGTTTCCTGGTGTGGTACAGTGGGGGACTTCCTCATGTCAATGGTAAGGGGGCTTCCTGTTGAGGCTACAGAGCCTGGCTTTAGGCTCTCAGCCCCCCCCCCCCGTTCCAAAATGCCCAATGTCCCTTCAGCACCTTTGCCAGGGGAGAAGGGAATGCGGGGGGGACGGACCTGCTCAGTTCCATGGGCTCTTTTCCTATTAAGTAGCTTTGAAATAAGGTTTGAACTCAAGTAATTCGGAAGGTCTTGATGGCTACACGTGTTCAAAACAGTTTCCCTCTTTGCCCCCAAGTGACTCAACACCTGACCAAACGTAGCTGGTCTGTGAATTCTGGAAAGATGTTAATACCAAGCCTACTTAATTGATAAGCCAGCAATTCCGTTCTGGGGCAGGAAGGTTTTGGAATCTCTCACCAAACAGCCGTTGGCACGTTCCGTCTCTTTCTGGAATAGTCCAGTTCCCTGAGACTGGCTTTATAAGTGTCACAAGAAACTCCCATGATTTCCTCCCTCCCATATAATTGCATAAAATCAAGTCCCTGGTGTAGGAAGTGGGAAAATTCAGCTCGACCCCTTAAGGAGAACCCCTCCCCTGTCAGTACTTGGGACAGGAGGTCTGGCATCCGTGCTCAAGTTCCGGGATCTGCAACTCCGGCGATGTTGGTGCTCCCTGAAGCCCTGCTGCCTGAAGCCTAAAATGGAGGGGAAGGTGGGGTGGCAAGTGGCCCCACCCCATCACATGCCGCTTGCTTGCTGCCGCCACGCCAAACCGCAATGTACAGGCCTTTTTCTCGAGTGCCCGCTGGGACAAAGGAAGCAGGCGGCCCATCACAAAGATGAATAACAACATCCAACAACTTAACACCCACTGAGAGCTGTTTATAAAGTGTATTATTACTATCCCCACAACAATCGCCCTGTGAGGTGGGTGGGGCTGAGAGAGCTCTGAGAAGCTGTGACTGGCCCAAGGTCGCCCAGCTGGCTTCAGGCAGAGGAGAGGGGAATCAAACCCGGTTCTCCAGATTACAGTCCTGCTGCTCTTATCCACTACACCAAACTGGCTCTCAATTCCTGGGGGCTATGGGACCATTGGGGAGGGAGGCTGAGACCCCAAGGGACTTGCCACACTTTCGTGCAGGACCCGTGTCTCCTGGCAAGGTCTAGGGGGGAAGGCCAGGACTCTGTAAGCTTGGGGGAGGGGGTGGTCCTGAAGGAGGCCCAGCTGTTGCTCTGAATGTGGGGTGTGTGTGTGTGTGTGTGTGTGTGGAGGGGCTTGGGAGCTCCGCTGGGAGCGAACCATTGCCAGTGTAGGTGGAAGGGACTGTGGGGCAAAGCTGGGATGCCAGCTGGCCTGCTGGCCACTGCCTCCAGAGATCCCCTCCCTTCTGGGCCAGGCCTGTCCTGCCTGCCCTTGGTCCCCCAGCAGGTCCAAGCTGGACACTTCAGTGCTGGATCCTCTAAATCTCTCTTTCCTTGTAACCCATCATTAGCAAGAATTCTGCGGTCTCCCAAATTGCTGCTTTGCTGGGCAGGATTCTTCCCCCTTGGGGGCCTCCCCCAGCTGCTCATCGCCCCTCCCCCGTGGTTTGCGGGCCAAACAAGATTCACCCATTGGCTCTGCCAGTGCCCCACCCCTTCCTTCCCTGCCTTTCCCTTCCAGTTACTGGCTTGGGGCTTTTCACTAGTGAGCAGCGGGGGGGAGCCCTGACAGCTGCCCAGTCCCTCACCGCCACACAACAGGCCTGGTTTATGAGAACAAAACTGAAGAAGTGTTTGGCCTGGAGATCTCCATTCTAAAAAAGCTTTAGCTGGAATGCAAGACCACAGTGAAAAAGAGTTGCACGCTTGTGCATGCAGAGCATGCAGCCATTTCCCAGCTTGCACGTGGACGTGTGGTGGCAACCGCTTGCACGGGAACGGAGGCGTTTGTGTGGAAGTTTCCAGGGTCTAGTTCTCTGTGCTCATGTGCACGTGGGAAGGCAGGCCGGCAGAACATTTGCCACAAGGGGCATGTGATCAATTGCACACACCTCTTCTTTTGAACCGACACTGCAACAAGATGGCGACCCAGCTCTCCCCTCTCTGCCTTCTTGGGGATGTGAGAGCGAGCAGCCCGGAGGCCAGGGGGCATGCATTGCCCTGGCAGACATCCTCCCCCCGCAAACAGTTCCTTGTATACAGACACCGGCCTCCTTTTCTCTTTGACGCAGCAGCATTTGCAAGGGTGGCTCAGGGGCTTGCCCACATGAATTCTTTCCTGGGGTCTCTTGGTTGATTCCTCCGGCTCTGACTCCACTTTCACTCTATTTATTAATTTTTGCAGAGAACCAGTTCTGTGGCGGAAAACTGGAGAAGCCCCAGGGCACCCTCAAAACCCCCAACTGGCCTGAGAGTGACTATCCCCCTGGCATCAGTTGCTCCTGGCACGTCATTGCCCCCAAGGACAAGGTGACCTAGCAAGCGGGAGGGAGATTTGGAGCCCGCCCAGCCCTGGCCCCTTAGCATTGCCTCCCCACCCCTTGCCCCCAGTCCCTCGAAACCCCTTTCACCCTCCCTCATGTCCCAAAGGCTTTTGGCGAATGCATTGCAGAGGGGCGGGCATTTGATGCCTGCTCTTTTTATCGCCTAGGTGATTGCATTGACCTTTGGGAAATTTGATGTGGAGCCGGACACATACTGCCGCTATGACTACGTTGCAGTTTTCAATGGGGGTGACCAGGACGACTCGCGGCGAATTGGCAAGTTCTGTGGGGACGCTTCCCCCAGGTATGACGGCACTTTTGAGGGCCCAAACGCAGCTTGTGGTGGACTTCCTGCCCGCTCTGGAAGGCGGCTTCAGCCCTCCCTTCTTGGTTCATAATGAGAAACTGATCCAGGAAAATCTGATATTTATATTGGTTTTCAGTGATGTGAACAAAACAGTTAAATTCTAGCCCCTGAGGTGCTTGGAGGAAATTAACAGGCAGAAGAGATGGTCTTGCAAGGAGCTTTGCACTGGACAAGCAGCCGAGGTTTGGCAAGCTTGTGCTTCTTCATCAGGGCGCCTAAACAGGGGAGGAGACTTCACACCTCCTCGGGCCATTAAGAGATTTGAAAGCCCTGACAGTTCAAGTGCTTTAAGGTGGTCTCCAGAGGTGGGGGAGTCTCTTCATTCCTCCTTCTCTCTTCAGCCCGGTCTACTCTGACGGCAACGAGCTGCTGGTCCAGTTTGTCTCGGATCTCAGTGTCACGGCTGACGGCTTCTCTGCTTCTTACTCGGTGCACAGCCGCAACGAGCTGGAGGACAAAGCGGTTTCCAGGCCCCCAAGCCGCGTCTTCCCAGGCACCCGGCCAACTCAGCCGGGAAGCAAACCTGTCCCATCAAAGCCCAAACCTGCCAGCAAGCCGGCAGGGCCTCCCAAACCGGCATCAGTCCCAAAGCCGAAACCTCAACCTGGCGCTGCGGTGCCCACAGCAACAAGCCCCAGTAAGGAGCTCGATGGGGGGCACCGGCAGTGCCCAGCTAGCGGAGACGGGGCTGGGATGTCACAGGAGACGGGGCACCCTGGTGGTCCTGGCACCGTAGAGAGGGGGCCCCTGAGCATGTGCAGAGCACCCAAGTACGCTTTAGAGGGAGAGGGGCGGGGGGCTCTCCAGGAAACAAGGAACCAGGCGGTGGGGGGGGGGGCTGAAAGGGGTAATGACTCTGCCCCTCCCTCTCTCGCTGCCCCCAGGCGACATCGCGTGCCCTCAGAGATGCCGCCGGACAGGAACTCTCCAGAGCAATTTCTGCGCCAGTGATTTTGGTAAGATGTTTGGGTGCACCGATGTGCAGGGGGCATGTGCGTGGCGGGGGGCTGTTTTGAGAGCCTTAGGGTAGACTTGCTGGCATGAAAGTGCACCCCCACCCCTCAGTTCTGCCAAGAGCCACCAGAAGAACTGCACCGCCAGCACCTGCTTCAGGTCTGGCTTTCCCGAGGGAGCTCCCCCCCCTGCCCGTCCCCCCAGCTTCCTTTGCAGCTTTGGCTGTTGCAGATGGCGACTTCACGCACCCCTCTTCTCTCCACTTGCACAGTGCTCACAGGCACCGTGAAAACGGCCGTGCGAGGCGCCGGGGACAGAGTCACTGCCACCGTGACACTCATCAACACGTACAAGGCGGGTGCCCTTAGCCTCCCTCCCACAGGAAGCGATGCCACCCTCCGCCTGGAAGTGCCCTGCAGGCAGTGCCCCATCTTCAAGAAAGGTGAGTGCTGAGCAGGCCCCCTCGGAGCCCCCCTCCATTCTGTGCAGGTCCCGTAGTGCTCTTGGTCTCCTCCACAGGCCTCTTGGTCGCTCTTTTGCCCAAATTCTTGGGGTACTAAAGGGGCTGCAGAAGCCCCCAGCGGGTTGGCTGCGGGTCCAAGGTTTCTCCAGAGTCCAACTTATCCTCCCCCAGAGGAAATTAGCCAGAGAATCTGACGCACTCTGGTGGGTGGGAGGGGGCAAATGGGGAGGCAAAGGGCCCAATGGGGCAGGCGCTGAAGCAGCCTTGGAGCAGGCTGAGGCCCTGGAGCTGCTCGGGCTGGCCTGGGAGGGTCTCCCCGGCCTCTGCTTCCAGCCTCCAGTGACTGTGTGAGGCAGGGTCTTGGTGGCCGGCTGCGGCTCCTGTGGCGAGAGCCACAGTGCCTCTCGCTGGCCTCCCTGGAGCATTGTGTGTCTCGTCCCTTGCAGGCGGCAGCTACATCTTCATGGGCAAGGTGGATGCCGATGGAGTGGGGCTCCTTCTGCCCAGCAGCTTTGTGAGTCCTTTCCGACAGCAGCAGCAGCACCAGATCCTCACCAACATCAGCAAACGCCCTTGTGCTGCCCCTGCGGCCAGGAACCGGACCTGAGCTCGCCTTTCCGTTGGGCCTGCTGGCCTGCCAACTTCCGGACACAGCAGCCCTGAAGAGGGGCTTCTGGCACCCACGCCCAGCTGGAGCCGCCTCACTATATCCAATAAAAGGGGGAGGCCCTGCTGCCCACTCCTTGTGCTCATTTGCTTGCAGCTGTCTCCTTGTGCTCTTGCCCGGGGCCCGCCCACTCCCACACCCCTTCCTTCAGCTCTTCTGTCCACAGCCGTGCATGGAACATGGAAAGCACCAAAGCGGCGGCGGGGGGGGGGGGGGACCATCGCCACAGCACATTCCGGAGCATGGCACAGCCCTTCATGCCAGGCCCTGGGCTTGCCGGTTGGTGGCCCCCCCTTCAGCGCCTGCCCAGAACTCCGCAGGCTCGGGGCGGGGGCGGGCGGGGGGGGCTCCTTGGGGGCGCGGCTGGCCCAGGAACCCGGGTGCTGCCAGGAAGCGCTGGGCTAGCAGTGCCCAGGGGAGAAAGGGGGACGCAAGTCCCTGGGTGGGTGCCGAGAGGGGGGCGCCCCCCTCCCCCGGTCCCGCGGAGCTTTCCGGGCCTGCCCGAGCCTCCTTGCTCCGCAGCGAAGCCGCCCGGCCGCTCGGGGCTGCTGACGCAGGCGCGGGGGTGGAGGGGCGGGAGGCCTCCACGTGGCCGGGCGCCTGGCAGCTGCCGGCCGCTCGAGGGGGCCGCCGTGGAGGGCCTCCCCGCTCGCCTCCGAAGCCGCTCGCCAGAGGGACCCGAGAGCGGGGCCTGCGCCGCCCTTCAAGGCTGGCGGCGGGCGCGGGAGGGGAGGGGAGGGGCCCCCTCGGGCCTTCGGAGTCCGGCCCTCTCCAGAGGCGCTTGCCGCGTCCTGCCCGCCCTTCCCGTGGCGCTCCCCGCTCGCGAGCCCGGAGCAGCTGCGAGGGGGCCCGGCTGCCTGGCTGGCGTGCTGCGGCGGGGCGAGGCGGGCAGCAGCTCGCGGAAGCCAGCCTTCGCCCGAGGCCCGGAGAGCCGCGGCCGGGCAGAGCGCGGGTTGCCGCCGCTCGCCGGCCGGCCGGCCAAAGGCTGGTCTGGGGCGCCCCCTCGTGGCTGCGGCCGGCCTCGGGAAAAGGAGGCGGCGGCGGCGGGGGACGGGGGGCAGCAGGCAGACCGACCAGCCGCTGTCCCGACGCGACCCCTAGGCCAGCCGGGCCGCCAGCCAAGCCGGGGAGGCGCAGGTGGGCCGCTCCGCTCCGCACGGCTCGGCCGCCCCTTCCTTTTCGGCCGGGTCTAAGTCTCCGCGGGCCCAGGCGCGGGAGCGGCAAGGTCGGCGGGGCGAAGGCCCCCGGGGCCCTGCCCGCTTGGCTCCAGCAGCGCCCCCCAGCCCCCCGCCGGCGGCGGCGGCGGACCTGTGGGTAGAAGGGCCAGGCCGGCCGGGCAGCGGCGCGGAGCAGCGAGGCGCCGGTCCCCGCTGGGGCTGCCGCAAGAAGCCGGGCGCGCGTCAGCGCCGCGCGCACCTGCGCAGAGGCCCTTCTCGGCCGCGGCGGGAGCGCGCGCGCGGCGGCGGCGGCGGGACCGGAGCGGCCGGCGCAATTGGCGCGGGCGAGCCTCGGGCGGGGCTTGGACCCGGCGCCCCTCGGCGAGCGGGGCCTCGGGCGGCGCCGCGCGCCACCTGCAGCGGCCGGGCGGGGGGAGCGCCCTCCGGGACAGGTGGCCGCGCATCTCCGGCCGGCGCCCCGCAGCCGCAGCGCCGTCCCGCATCCCGCTGGCCCGGCGGCCCCTGCTCTCCCGTCGGTGCAGAAGGCGCGGCCGGCCGGGAGAGAGCCCAAGGCGGCGGCGGCGGCGGCAGCGCGGGCAGGTCTCCGCCGAGCGACCCGCGGCGCGCCCCCTCCGTTCTCCTCCCCGCCGCCCAAGCGGCGGCGTTTCCCTCCTGCGGCGCGATCGGGCCGGGCCGAGGGGCCCTTCGCTCTGCGCCCGGCATCGCTCCCAGCCCCGAAGCGACCGAGCCGCCGGCGGGCCGCGGGGGCCGGGCGCGGCCCGGGAGGCGGCGGGAGATGCGGCGGGGGGCCCGCCGGCGGGGGGCCTCGCTGCTGCGCTCCAGCGAGGTGCCCCCCAGCGTGACGGAGAGCTTCATCCTGAGCGGCTACCGCTGCCCCGGCTCCACCTTCGCCCAGTGCCTGCTCTCGGCCTTCCAGCCCACCAACGAGACGGGCAACTTCTGGACCCACTTCCTGGCCGTCTTCGTCTTCGCCTTCCACTTCCTGGAGCAGTTCTGGAGCGAAGGGCCCGGGCCCCGGGAGCTGCTGGACCCTTTCTACTACCCGCTCTGGAACTACTTCCTGGGCGTCTGCGGCCTCCTGGTAGCCAGCAGCATGGCGCACCTCTTCAACTCCATGTCCCTGGCCATCCGCGAGATCTGCTTCTACATCGACTACGGCACCATCAGCGCCTACACCGTGGGCTCCTCCTTGGCCTACTTTTACTACATCCGTCCGCCAGGCGCCCCAGCACGGGTGCCTGGTGCTGCCAATCTCTCTTCCAGCACTTGGCTGGGCAGGGAGGACGTTGGCTGGCTCTCTGCCTTGGTGGCTCAAATGGGCACATGGTTCGAGGCCTTGTATGTGCCCACAGCTTGCCTCATTGCCCTCTTCTGTACACTGGCCTGTTGCAGCACCCGCCACCAGTGGCCACGCTACCGCTACCTTATCCGCACGCTGGTCTTCTTGCTGCCCTTTGTGGTGGTCTCCATCCCGGTCTTCCACAAGCTGTGGTGGGCTGGCGGAGGCCAAGGAACCGGCCGCTTCTTCCTTCGCCACTGCTTCTGGCTGCTGGCCTCTGGGATCTTCAACGTCAGCAAGATCCCCGAGCGCTTCAGCCCTGGCAAATTCGACATCTGGGGCCACAGCCACCAGTGGTTCCACTGCTGCACCTTCATGAGCATTTTGGATGAGCTCTACATGATTCGAGGGGAGATCCAGGAGCTGGGCACAGGACCCCCACTTCTGCCCAGGGTGCCAACCTTTCTCTCCACCTTTGGAGTGATGCTGCTCCTGCTTGTGCTCCTGGCGAGCGTCGTGGGCTGGTTTGGGGTCAGAGCCTGCACCAGCCAGCAGCACAGCAAAGGGGACTGATGGGCCGAGGCAGGTCTTGGGGGCCTTCCTGACTTGCATGGGCACTGGGAGCGGCGCAGGGACTGGCAAGGCTGGGGGCCTCCCGTTCCTGCTCTCGACAGCGTTCACTGGATTGGACTGGGGAGTGGTTGGGGCAGATGTGAGCAGTGGAGAAGCAAGAAAGACACGCGGGGCGACTTGGACTGAGCAGCGACTCTGGAGACGTGCTGCTCCCACCCTCTGTCGGATGAGGCGGGTATGTGATTGGAGCCGACAGGCAGATCTCTGCAGCATCCCTGTGCAAATACTGCTCAAGCAGGGAGTGGAAGGAAAAGCAGAGATTGGGGCGGTTTGTTTTTCCAGCAGGCAAATCTGTGGCCTTCAGTGGGGAATGCTAGAGGGAGATTTCCATTTGTGTTTGGGAGGCGCACCGGGTCAGCGGGAGAGCGGAGATGCCACTGAGGAGCCAGGGTGTGGGGCTCTTCTGGGCAGCCGAGGGGGTGGTCAAGCCAGACTGACACAGTGGGAGGGGCTCCCCTCCTGGCTTGGCCTGGGCCCTGAAGCCCTGCCTTCTGGAGAAAGGCTTGGTGTGAGATGGGGCATCTGGGCTTGGCAAGGTGGTTTGGAACGGTGTTTCCCCCTGCGCCTCTAGGAGAGAGGGTCTGCTTTAAAAAGACAAAACACGGCTTAAGGTCTCCTGACAAAGTCCCCCCCTCCTCCTGAGCCAGCCTCATCCCCCCCCCCCAGTTCCCAGGCTCACAGACCAGGTTTTCATTCTCCCTAAATATATACATGCACACATGGCTCCGTTGTGTGTTTAATGCACAAAAATAGGGAGTGGGGGGAGGGGAGAAAGCTGCAGTAAAAATAGCTTGAGTGGAAACTTGTGCTGACACCTCCAGACAGGCCCGCTCAGCGCCTGGTGGCCGTTCTACAGCACCAAGGGGTCACTCGCCCCTTCCCCAGCACTCAGGCTAGAAGGCCATCTCCACTCCTCCCCCCAACTGAGAAACTGAGGCCCGAGCTCAGTAGTGCAATGGCTGCCAAAGGACAGGAAGATGGGAGGGTGGCAAGCCGGTGGGGCAGAGCAGACCACCCCTCACTTCCATGTGGAACTGGCCACAGAGCGGGAAGCGGCAGGCGTAGAAACACAGAAACATTACTAGGGGCCAGCATGGCTTGCTCAACAGGTCATGCGGGACTTTCCGTATCTCCGTTTTTGAGAGAGTGACTACTTCATTGGATCAGGGGAATGCTGCAGAATAGTTTATCTTGATTTCAGTAAGGCTTTTGATAAGGTCCCACTTTCTGGTTGACAAGTTGGTGACCTGGGGTTTGGATCCTGTTACTGTTAGACGGATTTGTCGGTTGATGGATGGCACCCGAAGAGTGTTAGTTAACGGTCCCTCATCCTCTTGGAGAGGAGTGACAAGGGGCGTGCTTCAGGGATCGGTCCTGCGCTGTTCAACATCTTTATAAAAGACTCAGATGAGGGAATAGAGGGAATGCTTACTGAATTTGCAGAGGATACTAAATTGGGAGGTGTTGCAAATAGAAGAGTCAGGAAGGATACAGAATGATCTTGACAAGCTGGAAAACTGGGCTAAAAGAAAAAATGAATTTCAACAGAGATAAATGTAAAGTTCTGCATTTAGGTAGGAAAAATCAAAGGCATATAGGATGGGGGAGACTTGTCTTGGCAGTAGTACATATGAAAAGGATCTAGGGGTCTTAGTAGACCATACGCTGAACAGGAGTCAGCAGTGTGATGCAGCAGCTAAAAAGGCAGATGTGATTTAAGATTGCATCAACGGTAGAATAGTGTCCAGATCACATGAGGCGATGGTGTCACTTTATTCTGCTCTGGTTAGCCCTCCGTTGGAGTACTGTGTTCAGTTTTGGGCACTAGAGTTTAAGGAAAATGTTGACAAGCAGGAATGCGTCCAAAAAAGGGCAACCAAGATGATGAGGGGTCTGGAGACCAAGTTTTGTTCTATGAGGAAAGGTTGAAGGAGTGTGTTATGTTCAGCCTGGAGAGGAGGCGACTGAGAGGTGATAGGATAGCCCTCTTCAAGTATCTGAAGGGCTGTCACAGAGAGGACTGAGCCAGAGGTGTTTTCTCTTGCCCCAGAGGGTCGGACCAGAAATAACAAGCTAAAATTAAAGCAAAAGAGCTTTCGGCTAAACATCAGGAAGAACTTCCTGACAGTGAGAGCGGCCCCTCAGTGGAACAGAGGCTTCCTCGGGCGGTGGTGGGCTCTCCTTCCTTGGAGGTTTGTAAGCGGAGGCTGGACGGCCACCTGGCAGCCAGGCTGCTTCTCTGACTCCGGATGAATGCAGGGAGATGGTGAGCGGGAGGGCAGGAAGGCCTGTTGTTTCTGGTCTGCCTGGGGTAATGCTGGTCCTCACTTTGAGGTCAGGAAGGAACCTTCCTCCGGGCCAGATTGGCTGGCGGGCCTGGAGTCCGTCTTTCTCTGGGCATAGGGCAAGGGTCCGTGGGAGGGGTGTGTGTGTGTGTGAATTCCCTGCACCGTGCAGGCAGTTTTAGATGACCTTTTGGGACCCTTCCAATTTAATGTTTCTATGGGAATAGGAATGCTCCTTGCACTCTGGCGTCCAGATTTTTAATACGCGACCATCTGCATATCCCATCCTTTCTTGGGAGAATCCAGGGTGCAGCACTTGATTTTTGAAAAGGTGCGGAGGCTCCACTGAGAGAAACTTGGTGCTTCCAGGCAGGCTGAGCTGAGGCATCAAGCACTGGCCTTCTACCATCTGTCTGAGAAACACTTTCCTCTAAATCTCAGGTCCTTGGAGTCAGAACATGGCTTCTGGCATGTGCCCAAGGCACAGCTCTTTTTTTGTTACTTCCCAGGGCAGAGCCAGGAGCCTGGCACCAGGACACCGAGCGAGATCTGTTCAGGAGAAATTAAGCTCTTGTTGGTTCATTGCTCAAGGCGGACGCTCCTTGCATTGGGGAGCTACTGGGAGCCGTGACGCCTGGGCGCCCCAAGAGCGAATCCCGGGCTGACGCTTCACTGCACTCCTCCTGCAGCCCCAAGAGCTTCCTTCCTTCCCCTCTCACCTGCCCAGGGGATCTGGTTTCCTGGCACGGGATTGTTTGCATTTCGGAGTCCAAACACTTGTCTGTAGAGATTCTTGAATCGATATGCCTCGGCAGGGTGGGTGCCACCTCTGCCAGGCTTCACACAATAGCTGTAGCCATCATCTCAAACCTTGCGCTCACAAGAAGTTTCGCCCCTAAGCCGCTTTTCAGTGGTGGTGTTCAGCACTGATGAGGACTGCCTCTGAGCCTGTGCAGACTGCCCTCCAAATTGTCCTGGGGTGAGCTGAGCTGCTTAGTGGTGCTGGCTGAGGAATGACAGCCTGAAAGTTCTCTGCACGAAGGGTCCGACTGCTGGGAATGTTTGGCTTGTGAGGAAAAAGAAATGCAGTGGAGACTGGATCGTTAAGGAAGGATCGTTAAGGGAGGAGTCCGACGACACCTGACAAGACTCGTGAAATTTATTCTAGCATGAGCTTTCACGAGGAGTCAGAGCTCACTTCCTCAGACGCATAAAGTGTCCATCCACGGCAGCTATCATTAAAGCTATGTTCCCCCACCCCTTTTCTATTGCTTGTAGCTTTAAGTAGACATGTATCTGGACAAGCAGTTCACTCATCTGATGAAGTGAGCTCTGACTGATGAAAGCTCATGCAGGAACAAACGGCGGGTCTTTAAGGTGCCTTTAAGGACTCCTGTTTTATGGAGGATTGTAAATTAATGATGAGTTGTGTGTGTGTGTGTGTGTGTGTGAGTAAAAGAAGAAATATATTCACAAAATATCAGTGTTAGCCAGGGCTTTTTTTCTGGGAAAAGAGGTGGTGGAACTCAGTGGTGGAACTCAGGACCGCACAATGATGTCACCAGCTGGAACAGTTCAAATTGCCCTCGGCGAAAATGGTCACATGGCCGGTGGCCCCGCCCCCTGATCTCCAGACAGAAGGGAGTTTAGATTGCCCTCAGCGCTGCTGTGCGGAGGGCAATCTAAGCTCCCCTCTGTCTGGAGATCAGGGGGCGGGGCCACCGGCCATGTGACCATTTTCAAGAGGTGCCGGAACTCCGTTCCACTGCGTTCCCGCTGAAAAAAAGCCCTGGTGTTAGCCACTGAAACATACAATAGGGTGGGAAAGAGCAAAAGAAAGTCAGTCTGTGGAACTCGTTGCCCCAGAAGGTTATAATAGCTTTTTAACTATACAGTACATTTATGAAAGGATTAGATAAATCAGTAGATGATGGGGTGTATCTGCGCTCACCCGCCATGATAGCAGAAAACCACCTTCCTGTTCTGAGGCCCTGTGCCTCCAGTTGCTACAGATTAACGTAACAAAGAGGGACAGGTAGAAACAAAGGAAATAGAAATAGCCAATAGCCGGGCAGATCTCTGGTCCGCCTCGCCTGGCTGGCAGAGGGGCTTGAGCAGAGGAAGGCCCTGCTCGGATTGCCCTAGGGCTCTTGTGCCTTCAGGGCAGGTGCTTTGCCCCGACCCCTGGCCCAGCCCCCAACGGAGCAGGGCTGCAGGGCTGACCTGATGGCCTCTCCCGCTGCCTCTGAATCCCCCTTCCCAGACAGTGGCTCATTTCCACCTGTGCCAGTATCCCATCTCTCACTGTGGCGCCACAGGTGCACTTTCTTTGAACATGGAGAACCAGCCTGGCAAAGATCCTTCGACAGCCCTCCCCTCCTGCTCTATGGGTCTTGGGGCCCTTTCGAAGCCATCTGAGCTAGTGGCTAGAAGTACATCCTATGGCAGTGAATGCCAAGCGTTCATGATTTCCCTTGTCCATCTCGGAAGCTGCCCTGGGTGCCATGGGAGAGGGGCAGAAGGTTCTCAGGAGCCATTTCCCTGCCTCATGCATCATCCGTTCATAAACCTCTGCCTTGTCCTCCCTCAGGCAGTTTTCTGAACCAAAAGCTCTTTGGCTTTTCCCTGCTGGGACGGGGCTCTGCCCCCGCCCGCCCGCCCGCCCGCCCGTAACTCTGCTTGCCCTTTCCTGAAGCGTGTCCTTGGGCTGAGCACCAGGTCCAAGGAAGCCCTGGAGTGGCCAGTCAGAGCTAGAGAGCAGCAGGAGGGCTGGGGGCAGAGCCACTCCCCCCTAATTCAACCTAACAATGTTTGCCAGCTGGCCAGTGGGGCAAACTGTACCTGGCCATTCCAAGTCTGCCCCCTGTCCTCTTCTGATGGGAGTTATTTAGCAGGGGGGGTGGGGTGGGCTATACACTCGGAGGTGGCCCAGCCAGAAGCCGTGGTCCTCACCTGCCCTGCTCCAGCCCCAGCCCCTCCAGTTCCCAAAATCAAAACATTCCGCCCCAAAGACTTCCAGGCAAAACGGCAATCTGGTTCCGGGCGGGAGGTGCTGGAACTAGCCAAGCTCAGCCCCGTATGCCCGTGAATTGATCAATGGTTCGTCATGCCCAGACTGGCTTCTCTGGTTTCTCTAGGTTGTGATACTGTAATATTATTAATGTTGTTACCCACCCTGAGCTCACCCGTGGGGTGGGCGGGCTAGAAATGCAATAAATGCCATTAAATTCTAGCCCAGCAATGCCCAAGAGCCACTTGGAAGAAGAGCACAACCCGTGGAAACGGGGGAGCAGGTAAGAGCCGGGTCTCTGGGGCTTCGTTTGGTCCCTCGCCTGTGCCTGTCCCTTGCAGAAGACGGGCTCCACTTCAAGCAGCTGCTCTGCAGCCTGCGGGTGCTTCTGGGGCCACAGCCTCACGCCCGTCCCCTCCTGCTCCACGCTCCCCGTCCCCTCCCCCAGTGAATGCTGGGAACTTTGAACCCTCAAAACTGCCAGCTGTCCAGAAGTGCCTGCCGGGCCCTTGGGCACTGGGATCAGAGGGCAGTTCTCGCAGGGCCTTTGTCCTCGCTCTTAGAGACGTGGCGCAGCGGCAGGCCTTTTAAGCGGAGAACGCAAGCACGCGTTGAGCAGCTGCTGCTGCTGCAAACAGTCCCCTCCCCCACTCTGCTGGCCGGAAACTGACCTATGAACCGTCCATCCCTCCGAGGGCTGCCCTCTCTGAAGGAGGAAGATGGTTGATGTGCTTCTTTTATGTGCTGCGTTTCTCCCCGGTGGAGACAGGCAGCGGCTCACAATGCTCCCCTCCCCTCCCCTCCGTTCTCTCCACAACCCTGTGAGAGGGGCTAGGCCGAGTGTGGCTGGGCCAAGGCCAGCCAGCGGGCAGAGCGGGATTTGAACCGGGGCCTCCCAGATGCTAGACTCGCATCAGCACTCACTGAGGGAGGGGGCAGGGAGGGAGGGAGAGACCGTGCCGATACCTTTCTTCTCCCGGCTGTTAATAATTAACTGGCTGAAGGGACTCCAGAAAAGGTGTGCCAGTGATGGGGAGGCGGGGAGGCCCCCCGTGCCAGTTCTGCAGGGGAACCCTTCCTCCTCCATCACATGCCAACCGTCTGCTGTCCCAGGGTTGCTGTTTGCCACTTACCCCCGTGTGGTCCAGTGGAGGCTGCCCGAGATCTCTGCTTGTGCTTTATTTATTCCCAGTGGTTCCTTCTGAAGTCGTCTCTATCTGTAAACATGATCCATGATATGTACAGGGGTGGGGAAAAGGGACAAGGGGAGTGGGGAACAATCCATGGGCTAGCTGGAAGCAGGGGGCTCTGGGAGCTCAGCTGCCCGCTGGATCATGTCCAAAGCCTCCCAGAAAAAATCCTTCTGGAATGTCATGAGGGGCATGCTGCCGACAGCTTCCTTCATCTTGGCCATGCGCCCCGCGAGTGTGGGGCACTTGTGCAGTTGGCTCAGGTACTCCTCGCATGCCCGGGCAGCCATGGCCTCTGCGTCACTGGCAGGCACTCCTGCCTTGCTGGCGGGCAGCTCACGATAGGCAGGCATTTCCTCAATGTCATGGCTAGACAGCATGTAGAGGCACTCCCGGGTGGAGCAGATCCGGCGGACGCACGGAGGCACCTGCAACAGTGGGGGGGGGACAGTGTGAGAGCAGCGGGAGGGGCGCTCTCCAGGCCGGGAGGTGCTGGTTTCGGGGATTATGAGCAATTATCTTAAGCAGCACGTAGTCCCCTGGGCCCCATAGGGAGCTGTGCTTTGCAAAAGCGGATGACGTTTTTCTTGTCCAGTTTGGAGGAGTTTTTATTTAATGCCAGATTATGAAATCTTTGTCCAGTTCAGTGGAACACAGAGAAAAGCTTTGGGAGTAATTGCAGTGAGGGGGCGGGGGAGGTGGTGAGCAGAACGTCTGAGCCTTCCGACCAGCAGCACTCAGGCCGGCTGTTAACTTCTCAGCCTGTAACAGGAAACGCTCTGCTTTGCACTTGGAAAGTGGTTCTTTGCAAAAAACCAGAACAGAGAGAGATTGGATCAGGGACGGAGGAAGCCGGAAAGCCCAGATCCCGAGGACTGCCCAGTCATGCCCAACTTCTCCGTCAGACACTCCGGCATGCCCGTGCCGGGCTCCCAGTGGCCAGCCTCCAGCCCCGCCCCTGCCCTCACCTTGATGTGCAGCCGGACAAAAGAGGCACTGCCTTTTGGCCACCCAGGAAGGCGCCCTCCAGCACCACAGCCACAGCCCATGAGGTCCTTCCCAAGGTCTCCGCTGTGGCTCAGCACCAGCGTGTGGTTGAGTCCACACCAGAGGTCCACGGGACACTTCAGGTAGTGAACCTGGAGGGAAGGGGAGTAGAGGGGGTGTCTGAGGAGGGCAGAGGGTTTCTGTTTTCCCCTCCCCTCCGAGATGCGACTAGAAAGGGGGTATTGGATTGGATCACTCAGGACAGGACTAGATCCCAACTGTTTTTCTGTATGATTTGGTATCTATTAGGAATATTCATTTGTGGTTGCACAGCCCACAGCATGGGGTTGGCTTTCCCAAGCAGGATGAGCCCCAATTAATATGGGTCATGATACTGTGGTGAGAGGCGGGGCCAATACTAGAAGACGGACAGAAGAGACTCACAAGCCCCGCCCTCCTTGTCTGAGTTTAGGGCCACTGGGCCCTTGGGAAACGGAATGGGGAATGGGCAGTCTGCACTCCTCCCGCTGCATCTCACTTTGGAGGGGTCTGCTTTCCCCCCCCCACTTCACATCTCACCTGAGCAGGCTCCCCACGGTCAATCTTGTCTCCTGTGCCAAGCTGACCGTAGCGGTTATTACCTTGCATGAAGATCCTCCCAAACTCATCCACTAGCCCCAGGTGGTTGTAGCCAAGGGCACAGGTGAGCACCTGGAGGCAAGCAGAGGTGAGGCACAGGGCTGAGGGACTGTTTGATCGACACTTGGGCTTGACTGGGGCGGGAGGAGTGAGGCATCCTAGGCCTTCATTTGAGCCAGGGCTAACCAGCACTCAGCCCCAGCCTGCTGCCAATGCCAAGCCTGGCTCCTAAAAAACACCTGCCTGTGTGCAGAATGCAACTCCTCAGAGGCAAGGGAAAGCAATCAGGAATGTTAGGGGATGCCAGCGCCCCCAAACCTTAAATAAGGAGGCCAGAGTGCGCTGTACAGCTATTTGCTCTGGCAGTACTGATCAGCTACGCTGTGGGGCTCACCCAATGTCAGGCACACACAGGGACTATATGGCTGCCCACTGCTCGTGATAATTGCTGATGCCCGCGTTCCTGTGTTGTAAGGAAAGATAGCAGCCTGCAGCTGGGCACCCACAACTGGAAGGCACATGAGCAGCAAGGGCAGAACTTAGCAAGCCTACTGAAGAACAGTCATCTAAACTTTCGTTTTCAGAATCTGGAATTCCTTCTTCTCCCTTCGGCGTCACCTCCTCAGCCTGGTTCCAATGCCCCAGTTCATCGCACTGACATCTCAGAGGCCCGTCTCACTGCTACTTCCTCTACTGGTGCTGCCTAAAGCTTGGGGTGGGTGGGATGACAGGACAGCCCCACCTCGCGTTACCTTGGCTGGGAGAGAGAGGGCGAGGGGCATCTGTTGATCCAGCGGGTCGAAAGCATGGAGGGTGCCAAAGAGATCACGGTACACACCAGGTGAGTGGACCTCCAAGTACACGGCACCTTCACCTGCCAAGGCGAGAGGGGACCATGACTGAAGGAAGCCCCCTCACCAAGTGCAGAAGGCAGGGGGCAGAAGAGGCAGCAATTAGGGGGAGGTTTCTCCTCCCTGCAGCCTTAGTTCAAAGTACAGTGAGCCTCTACCGTGCTTAGCATCAGGTTCATGCTTCCAGCCCTCCGGTTTAAATCCACTCCACATTGTATGGCCTCTCCGCCTGTGCCCCCTACTGCTCTCTGCTCCCCCTACTCAAACAATGCTGCCTCCTGCCCCAACCCCCCTCTCTGGCTGCCTCCTGCCAGGCCTGGAACAACCTCCCCCCCTCTCTCTGTGTGTTCTTCAAGCTGCGCCTCTCCTCCTCAAAACCCATTTGTCCTGCAGAGGCGTTCCCTCCAGCCCCTCTCCCCTGAACCTGTGGTGCTGCCTGAGCTTCCCCTACTCCACCGGCCACTTCTCAGCCCTCGACTTCCTCCTGTGGAGGACGCAGCTGCCGAATGCTACATCGCACCTGCCGCTAAATACAAGAGAACCTGCAGCGGCGGTGGTGTGGGTGAAGGTGCAGCCAGCCAGCCAGTCTGGCTTTGCCTCTGGGATGAGACCAGCCCTGCCAGCAGGGCTCTGCGTTACCTGTGAGGTAGACAGCACTGCTTTGGTTTGAATGCATATTGCGGATGGAGACGTGGGGGAGGCACTTGGAGACTTTACGCAGCGCCAGCTGCACAGTGTAGGAGCGTGGCTGGTCTAGCTGCGTCTCGTTCACCACCAAACTGTAGATCTTCCCTTCCTCTGCAGAGAAAGAGTCCACCCCACGAGGTGGAGAATGTTAGGCTGCAGGTGCATGGGCGCTTGTTCCAGGAAGGGCTGCACGTGCAGTTGACACAAAAGCATGGCTGTATCTTCCCCACAAGTCATGTGAGGAAGTCCCAGGCCTCTCCAATGCCAAGTCCTCTCTTGGGTGGACGGAGGCACTCTGGAAAAGGATGAGGCGTGTCCCAGTCTGGGGACATTACGCAACCAAAGGCTAGGGAGGAAAGGGGCCTCTTGGAAGAGGAGTTCTTCTTTCAGGAATGCCTCTCTCAGAGAGAAGAGAGCCGGAGTAAAAATGCACCCGAGGGGGCATCTGTGGGAGGGAGCGGGTTGCTCTCTGTCCCAGACCTTGGCTGACTCTGTGCCTATGAGAAGCAGCTGCCCTCTGGCTCTGCCTCCCCTCACCTGTCAGAAGCAAGAGGGACCTCTCAGTCTCCTGCCCCACCAGCACTATCTGCCTGAACTTCATGGAAAAGTGGAAAGTCATCTTGAACACTCGTTGCCCGCTGGATTGCAGATAGACCTCCACGCAGTCACAGAGGCGGCTGCTGGTGGCTGTTCCAGGGGCCTCACTGCGCCCCATCGCTGTGGTGACCGGCTGTTCCCGGGTTGCCAGCACGTACAGGTATTTGCGGTACACAGTGTCACTCCGGGGGTCTGTGGCAAACTGCCGGCAGAAGAAGAAAGGATGCAAGGGAACTCAAGACATGGCTGCAGTAGCTGGCGGGATTGTATTTAGTGTTGCTCTAGATGAGGAGCAACGGGAGTGTGAAGGTCACCCTCTGCATCTGATGGCATTGGAAGAGCCCCTTCCTCTTGCCCACCAAGCATGTACTGAGGAGCCAACTGCTGTGGCTGGGCGTCCTGGTCACCCCACACACTTTTACTGCAGCACGAGTCTCTGTAGGGGCACACAGCTACTCCGTGAAGAATGACACTTCCCTATGTACTTGTCAATTGTTCAACATTCAAAATTGTATTAAACGTGATGTCCCAAGTCTCTGTCCAGGTCACAGTCCCTCTCTCGAAGTCAAGGCAACCAAAGCCACCCATTTTATGCAAGGGCAGATATGGGGAGCTATGGGAGTGATCGTGTGCTGGGAGCTGCCAGTGGAACCTGCGCCTTAGACTGTCAGGGCGCTGATCCATCTGGCCCTTAGTGCCAGACTGAACCTGGGACTGCCAGCATTCCCCAGAGGGGCCCTGCCCTCCAGCTCAAGAATGAACTGGCAGGGGCATAGACCAACCCATTTCTCAGGCTCCATCTACCATTGGCCTTATGGGCTGAGGCAAACATGGATCCTAGAGCACATCTGTTGTTGTTTTTTTTTAACCATCAGGACACAAGACTGGGGTTTACATAGTCCACCTTCAAGGCTTGCTAGCTGAACACGTTTTCTGATCTGCCCTGCTTCTAGTTTCACTCTTAACTAATTTGCTGTTGAACACTTTGGCCATCTCTTCGGTTTCAAGTGGCCGTACTCCTCCATTGCCTGTCATGGCCTACAGACATGGAACAGGCAAACCATCTGGCAAATATCTGTAGGTAAGGTTGCCAACAATGGCTCAAAAAAAGGTGTCAGCTCTAAGCCCAGCACAGCCCCCCGTTTTTCTTTCACAGGAAGACAATGCTGTCCAGGAAACCCCAGGAGAGGAATCAAAACGTGGTGACGTTTGCACTAGAAGTGACTGAAAAAGCAGCAGGTAATTGGGGGGCAAGTTTAGGGGCGCAGGCCAAAACTAGCAGCAGCAGGTCAGCTCCGCAAGAGGAGGATGCGAGTCCTGGAGAGCTCCCCCACCCCTTTCTGGCAGGCCATGGCCACCACCTGTCCTGGCTGACTCTGAAGAGGGCAGGGTCACCGGGAAAGGGGTCCCACGTCTCTGAGATCCTTCCACGCTAAAGAAACCCTTCTCTTGATTTGCAGGTAATAGATCTCAGAGTTGGGAAAGGAGCAGCAAGGGTGCCGTTTCTCTGGAACAAGCTGGCACGAGAGGCTCCCCCCACCCCCACCCCTTCCATCACTTGCATCTTCAGGGCCCATCCTGTGTGTTGCCCATGAATGCAATGCTGGGATGAAACACTGTTTGGAACCATGCTCCCCCTCTTTTGGCATCTGTTGCAAGGGTTTCCCCTCCCAGGCACGTACATCCTTGGCACTGCGGCACAGCACCATGTAGCGGCAGGCACGGCGCCACTGGATGTGTCCCATGGAGGAGGAGACCAGGGCGTTCTTGAGGAAGAAGAGCGTGCCACTGTAGTCGAGGATGAAGACGTGGTCCTTGGTGGGCAAGAACTTCCGGTAGCCATGTGAGAGCAGCGGGGCGACTGTCTTGCTGACGACGTGCCGGCGGCCGCTAAACATCTGGAAGTACAAGCCCTTGGTGTCTGTGGGACAGAAAGACCCCAGGGCAGGGAATTGGGTCTCTCTGGAGAAGTGGACTGAGTAACACCTTTCCCCTCCCTGGGCACGTAGGGGGGCACAGGATGAGACCCACTTCATATTTCTGCTAAGCATTCTTTTCTCCAGCTTTCTGTCTCCCCCTGCCCCCCTCATGATAATGCCACTCTCTCCCATGCAAGCATAATCGTTTTTCGTGCATGGGATTCTCCCATGTGCAAATCCCCCCCCCCAAAATTGGGCAATGTTCCCCTTGTCCTCAGCACTCCATTTCACACCAAGGTATACTGACAGTTGAGGATGGCCGATCGCTTCCAGGGCCGGCTACCATTCAAGTTCTCATCCCGCAGCCGAGGGGACAGGCGACGACAAATCTTCTGCCACGCTCCCTCACTGTCGCACACTTCATAGAAGTACCGGCAGGTCTGGCCCAGGGCGACCATGTCCTTCACTGGCAAGAAGGAAATGATGTAGCACAGCTGGGGGTGGGAGGGAAAGAGACTCCGTCACCGAAGAGCAAGGGCTGCTGCCCGTCATCAGGGCACCTCCCTGTGTCCCACTCCCCCCCCCCCAGCCCTGGCTCACCTACCAACTCTGGAGGGAAAATCTGGATCGAGGCCGCGTCTCCTCTGCCCTCCTCCTCCTCCTCCCCTCTCCTCTGGGCGGATGAGCTGCGGGGCTTCTTCTTGGGCTGCCGGGGGGGGGGGCGGTGGAGGGGGGAGAGGGTGAGCATGCTGGGGCCACCTGAGTTCCATGAGCCAATTGCTGCCTTGTAAACACGTTACCTTTTGTTCAGGGCATGCCAACGAAGGGCCCTAGTGCCTGTGTTCTTATTAGGGGGTGTCGTTTGAGGTGCATATGTAGCCGGCTCCTCCGGGAGCCGCAACCGAGTTCTCTTGCAATAAAGCGACTCTCTCGTGGGCGGAACCCCCACCGCCTGGCTGACATCCCTTGGGCACAAGGCTCCAGATCCACGGGGGGGGGGGGCGAGGGCGGGGGCGAGCAGGCGGAGGCAGCCCGAGTCCCAGGGCTTCGGTTAAGGAAGGAAGAGGGCCGGAAACCCCCCCCCACCTCCGAAGGGCGGCCGTTTTTATTTTGCTGGCACGGCAGGCAGCATTTCAACGGGTGCAGACTAAAAGGGCGTCGCCGGACAAGTTTCTGGCGGTTGGGCATCTGTTAAAATGACCACCTGGGGCGCCAGGAAACCCCCGGATGGGGCCCAGGGGCGCCCCCGGCCGGCCAGCTTCGTCGCTCGGGTACAGGCAGAGGCGGCGAGGCCGGCGGGCCCCTTCAGCGGGAGCCGCGCGGGCTGGAAAGGCCCTTCAGAGCCGGACTCGAGCCCAGCGCCGCCGCCGCCTCCCGCCGCTGCTCCGGGCCCCCCCGAGGCCGCCTGGCAAGCGGGCCGGGAGCGGAGCGAGCGACGCCCTCGGAGGCTCCCGCGGTTCATTCGCGGCGTGGCTTGGCGCCCTCCTCCCTCGGGGCCGGAGTCCCTCCCCGGCCGGCCGCCCGCCCTGCGCTGGGCTGGGCTGCGCCCGGGGCCCGAGACGGCGCTCACCGCGCGGGGCTCGTCGGGGCGGGCGGCCCTCCTGCGGCGCGCCCTGCGGGCCGGGCGCCCGTCGCTCATGGCCGTGCGCGCTCTGCGGGGCCTCCGCGGCGGCCGGGCCGGGCATGGCCGGGGCTTTGGCGGGCCGGCCACGTGGGCCGGCGGCGGACGCGGCGAGTGTGACGAGCGGCTCGCCGGAGCACGCGCCCGGTCGCCCCGGCAACCGCCCTCTGTGACGACGACGCCCCGCCCCCGCCTTTGTGACCGCGCCCCCGGCCCCGCGCGCCGCGCAACCGGTTGGCGGGCGGGCCTGCCCGTCAGGACCCAACGGCCCGCTCTCCTCTACGGACTGGCCAGACCGCCTGTCGTTCAAGCGGCAGCGCCCGCCTCCTCCTCGCCTCAGCTCTAATTGGTGGGGGTGTCGAGGGCCGGAGCTCCTCCGTCACGGCCTCGGCCGCCCGCTCTGAGGCGATTTCCCTGGGGTTCCGCTCGCCCCGGCGCCTGATGGAGGGGCTCCGGCTCTCGACACCCCCATCCCGGTCTCCCGGGCGCTTCTGCCCGCAGGGCGAAGGAGGCCCCCTCCACATCCCTCAGTGTGAGTTTTTCAATTGTTGCCGCTGAAAGCTCTGGAAGGGCCCGCTTCTTTTCTGATAGGTGAAAGTGCTTGTCGTTCAAACTTGTAGACACGCCTACACCAGTTGTCTGTGCACTATATGCGTTTGGCCGCTTCACGATTGGGCAGCAGTTACATACGTCCCGCCTCTTTGAATATCATTGGCTAAGAACGAAGGGACTGTGCAAGGCGCGCGCGAGTGGGCTGGGTGAACCGCCTTCTTTGTCGGTGATTGGTGTAAATCGCAGTCAGTGCTTTTGACTCATTGGCCAAAAACCAATGAGCGTCCCGTGCCCCAGCCTCCGACACTCGATAGGAGCAAAAAGAGGAAGACCTGTCCGTCTGTTTCCACGGCATTGGCTGCCTGGTATCAACGACCCCACGCGATCTCCTGCGATTGACCACGTCCCTAGTGGCTGGTCTCTGATAGGCTGCGGCGGGGACGCACGCCCCGCCCTCTTTGGCTGGGGTCTCGCGGCGTCCGCCTCCGAGCGCTCATTCGGCCGAGCGCTGCCGCAGCGGGAAGAGCGGGACCTGCGGCATGGCGGCGGGCGAGGGCGGGGCCGACCCACTGCCCCCGCCCTCCCCCTTCCCACCGGGCCCCGAGCGCGCCCTGGAAGAGGCGGCGGCCTCGGGGAAGCTGAGCCTGGCCGGGCGGCACCTGCGGCATTTCCCCGGCGGAGCGGCCCAGCGGTGGGACCTCAGCGACACCACGCAGGCCGGTGAGAGGCGCGGTCAGGCCCCGCCCCCCGCCGGCTGCTCGGCCGCCCCGCGGAGCCCCGCCAGGCGGGCCCGGCCGGGCTCTGGGTGCGAGTTGTGCGCGACCCCCGCTGCAGCCCCCGAGGGGTCCCCCGGCCTCTGGACCGCGCAGAGCGGGGCCGCCTCCCGGGGGCTTCTCCGCCGCGCCTGGGCGGGAGGGGGAAGGGGCGGGGGGGCTTTTGTTCGGCCCCCGCCGGAGCGCAGGTGCGCCCGCGCCCCGCCCCGCCCGCCGCGCTGCCTGGAGGAGCAAAGCCTGCGGCGTGGCCGGGGGCGGCGCGGCGCTGGCGGCTGTTGCTGGGGGCTCCTTCCCGCCGCAGAACGCGCATGGGCGGCGCAGGCTGGAGGTGGGCTGCCGGCCGGTCTGCTGTGCCGGGGCTGCCTGGAGCTCAGCTGGGCGGGCAGCGCAGAGCAGGCCGGGGCGGCCAGCGGCTGGCCTTTCGGCTTCAGGGGGCCTGGCGTAGCCCGCGCGCTTGCCCGACGGCAGGATCCTGACAGGGGCGGCGGGTGAGGAGGGCCCCCTTGCCTGGGAAGCTGCCGCTCTCCGGAGGGAGGCCTCGTGGTGCTGCCTCCGGCCTGGCCCTCCGCCGCCGGCTTCCTGCGCAAACGGCCGCTGCCTTCCCGGCGGCGGCGGCGGCGGCGGCGGCGGCGGGTGCTGCTGCGTGGCCCGCGGGGGCGAGCGTCCAAGGAGCTCCGCCCGCTTTTCTGCTGGACCAGGCCCCGGCGCCCAGGGCAGCTCGCAGAGGCCTCCGATAAGCTCGCGGGCTGGGGGCCCAGCAGCCTCCGCAGCGGCCCTCCCGGCTGCGCTGGTCGAGCCGCGGGCTGCCCCGGGGCGCGGAGGCCCCTCTTCGGCCCCCCCCCCCCCGCGCCCCGGCTGACAGCCCCTGCGGCAGCTCCTCTGCCCCCTCTTAGCCGTCGGGTGCTGGATCCCCGCGGCCACGACGGGTCGGGTGAAGAAGACGCGCAGCTTCCTGCTGGGGCCTGGCGCGAGGCAGCTGCCCCCCCTCTCCTCCCCCCCCCCGTGGCAGCTGGTGCGCGCGGCTTCCGAAGCTTGGGCTCGAAGGGGGGATGGGCACCGGTGTTTGGAGGGCTGCAGCCGCTCTAGGCCTGCTTCTGCCTGAGACTTGGTGGTTTGCTGCCTTTGCTAAAAGGCGAGAGTTGTGGGTTCTCTTGGTAAGTTTAGCAAGAGAGAAAACCTTCCCGGGTTACTGTGGCAGGGGTGGGCTTTCGGCTGCTGTGGGGGGGGGGGTGCGCGCAGAGTGGTGAAGAGCTTCCTTTTTCAGTTGCTGCTCCCTTCTCCGGTGGTCAGGCTGGGTGGGTCGAGAATGCCTCGGCGCGCTTCCGTAGTAAAGGCCAGCCTGTTCCTTGAAAAGAGCCCCGTGTGGGAGGTGGTGCTGTGCCCCTTCTGTCCTGCTGGGCCCTGGCTTCAGCTTCTGGGCCGCTTCCTCCTCTGGGTGTTCCGCGGGGGGGGGGGGGCAGCGCAGCAGCCCCACCGGCGCTTTGCCAATTCGTCCTAGACTGTGGCTTGCTGCATTGGATATGGTTAGCCTTCCTGAACCAGTGTTTGGGTGTGATTTCTAGTTTACGCTGGTAGGGGAAATAAAGTTGGCCAGTGACACGGCGTGTGTATATGCTTGCTGTCATTCTCTGTATTTACATATAAAAAAGTTTTTGAGCTGGAAAGTGTTTCTTGCAACACCAGAACAAACATTTTGCCAGGGGGCAGACTTGATGCTTTTGGGGCGCAGTGGTGGATTACCCCCCTCCCCTCGAGTATCTCCCTGCCCAAATTTTCACTTGCCTGCTCTCTGCTTTTTATTTGGGGCCCCAGCGGGCTGCCCTGCCCCCGGGTCTGCTTGTCGGCCTGGGCCTGTCTCCACCCAAAGCGTGGCGGGTCCTGCGCAGCCTGGCCAGGCTTTCCGACAACGCCGTCTTTGGTTTCAAGCTGCCAGCTTCCCCTTCCGGCAAGGCCCAGCTGGCTCCTGCAGACTCATCTTGCTGACTCTTGTGTGGAAAAGCTGACTGGGGGAAGGCCCAGAACTGTGGCAAGCTGTGGCCTCCTTAGCTAAAGGCCGAGGCTTCTGGAGATCTGGATGTCTGCACTTAATGCACCCTTGACTCTTTCTTGGCTTTGAAGCTTTGAGTGAATTTCATTCACCTGGGCTGGAGACGAAAGCGGAAGGGGGCGACTGTAAAATCGGCTTGCGTCGACTGGGGGCGAGGGTCAAAAGGTCCTTGCTTTGGGCCGGGCGCGACTGCCTGGTCTTTTCCGGTCCTGGATGCCCTTGAAGAGTTCGTGTTGCTTCTGTCAGAACGTTGACTCCAAGTGCCCCGTCCCCCCCCCATCTCTTTGGCACATAAACATTTCTGAATGAGAAGCGCCTGGAAAGGCATTGCGGGGATGCCAAGTGGTCCTGGCATGCCCCGTGCAAAGTGCAAGACACCCCTGCAGGTTTCCCCTGTGCTGTAAGTTGTTCTGGCGGATGTCCTTCAAAGGAAAGTCTTGAACTAGAGAATGAGGCCCAGGAGAACTTGGAAGAAGAGGGTTGGCGCTCCTTGTCTCTCCCCCTGCTGTAAAAAGCAGGAGTGACGTGGAAGCTTGCCTTCCCTGCTCTCCAAATCTCCCTGAGAAACTTTCCATTCCTTTTTTTAAACTGCTTAGCCCTCAAGTTTCTAAATTGAGAGAGAGAGAGAGAGGTTACATGGGGAGGACTGTACAGGCTCACTTGAGTGTGTTCTGCCCCAGGGGGATAGCGTCGTCATCTTAGGCAGCCTAGCAAAAGATCCACGGGTGCCCTGGCCTGCAACACGGCATGCACCTTTGTACCGGGATGTGTCATCAGGGGCACATCCTAAATGGAAGAGTGTAGATTTCTGCAGCAACGGACGCATGGCCAACCTTCCCCTTCTGCAGAGTATCTTTGGGGGTGCTAAAATGAGTGTCAACATTTCTCATGGCCGTTGCGTTATTTCTTAAATCTGAATAATGTAAGATTTTTTTTTAAATTTTTTATGGTATCATTTTCTTCCAGTGGAAATAATTTACATGTAAAGCTTTCGACTTATTGCGGCTAACGTTTAAACTACAGTTAGTTCTTTTTCTCCTAATGAAATATTTGAGGAAGTAAAATTAACATAAGGTACTTTTCTATTTAGGAAGCAATTCCTTTAGTCAAAATATTAGATTATGCTCATTTCAGAGCGTCAGCAAACTTTGCAATTCATATTTATCCGGCAAAATAATGGCCAGCCTGATGCCTCTGGAAGAGCCACAAGCAAGGGATGAATGGCGAACAGCCCTCTCCTGTGGCTAGTCTGCAATAGTGGTATACTGCCTCTGAATTTGGAAGTTCCATTTGGGCATCGACAGGTGAAGCAGGTGGCAGGTGTGGCAAGAGAGCTGATGGGCGCTAATGTTCCCCTTTACAAGGGAAGGGGGCGCTGGTGCCCACTAAGCCCTGCTCACCAATTGAGGCTTTTGGTGTTCTTGGCAGTTGCACGGGAGCCCCTCCCCTGGGCATCCAGGAAGCTGTGGCTGCCCCCTGTGGCTCCCCCCCCCCCCGATTCTCTTCCAGGGGCATTTCATGTTGTTAGAGCTCAGAAAAATTACTTCCGGGTTGTGCCCTCTGTTCCCTAGAAGAGGCAGCTTCATCTCCTTGCCACTCTCCCTGGAAGAAAGAATTGTGGATTCCTCCTGTTGCCATGGATTCTTGGCAGCTTCCATTGACTTCAGCCCTTGGAGTGAAAAAACTGTTCAAAGCTTGCAGAAAGCTGGTTGGGCTGGAGATAGCCACGGTCCCTGGATAGATGCAAACAAGCCTTTGGGAATTTTGCACGTGGCCTGTGGACCCAATGCAGCTCGAGAGGTGTGACTCCTAAACTGGTCTCTGTGGCTGGCTTAAAATGCCTTTTGGTTTCTGTGGCAAAGGACAGCCCTTAACTGGCAACAGTTTAAATGGCTTGGTGCCCGTAATGCTTGTTCCAGGAACCCATTGCCCAGGGGCCCAGCTGCCGGCTGAAGGAAGGAGGTTGCTTGGCATATGGGGCAGGCCGTGCTCCCCCCCCCCCAAGTTCCTTCAGGCTTTCTTGAGCCACTTTTGTAGACAGGGTCCCAGAGAAGCTGCTGTGAAGTGAAGCACGCTGCCACTGGGTTCCCTTTCTGGTTTTAGAAGCGCGTCTTCATTCTGTTACTGGCATAAAACCATCGGGGGGGGGTCCCAGTCCTCCCCCCTCCTGTTTGCTCATGATCCCCCACACACACACACAGGCACACTTCAGTCCAGCTGCCAGGCAGGACAATGGAGGCAGCAGTGGGGGGGGGCTTTCTGCCTTGGTTAGCTGCGACCGACTGCTGCCTGGGTCTAGCAGGTGAGAGAGTGACTGCCAGCTCAGATGGATCCAGAGGAGTTAGCCATGTTAGTCTGCAGTAGCAAAATAGCAAAGAGTCCAGCAGCACCTTTTAAGATTAACCAACTTCATTGTAGGGTAAGCTTTCGAGAGCCACAGCTCTCTTCGTCAGATGCATGTGCCTGACAAAGAGAGCTGTAGCTCTCGAAAGCTCAGAAGGAAGCTCCAGGCAGCCCTTTGGGAGCAGCAGGAGTGGCTGTCAGCTCTGCTTTCTTGTGGTTGAAGGTTGCAGGGAGCCCAGGCTGGGGAGGAATGCAGGGCAGCCAGAGGCCCTGTTGTAGCCTTACTTTCTCTCCCCCTACATCTGTGCAGCCCTTGCCTTCCTGGCACTTTGTCTGATCTGCCCCGGGCTAGAAGAAGGGGTAGGGCGGAAGGGCGCCCTGTGGGGAGCTGCAGCTCCCTGCTGCTGAGAATGTGTCTGTGAGGCAGAGGTCTGCACCGCACCCCCTCTGCCCCCCCCCCAAGCAACCTGCAGGGCTGGCGCTGGATGAATGCCTTCAGCAGATGTGCTACTGAAGCTCCTTGGGAAGAGCCTCGGTTTCTTGCCTTCCTTTGAATTGGGGCCTGTTGGGTGTGCACACAGGGCTTGGAGCCGGAGGTGGAGGCTGTGGCTGATCTCATGGGGCCAGCCCTTGATGGCGAGGTGTTGAAGGGCCTTCCAGCCAAAGTAGTCTCTGCTCTGAAACCTGTATAGAGGCACTCCTGTTCTGATAGATGACAGTCTCAGTGGTTGGGGCTTTCCCCTGTGTGTGTGTGGGGGGGGGTCTCTTCTCCCGCTCCCCGTTGTGTTGCCCGCCATACCCACATCCGCGTGGATTTGTCCCCAAAAGGTCCTGCCAGACTAACCTCATCTCCAGGTTACTGGATCACAGGAATGCTGTCGATGTAGTTTATCGGGATTTCAGTAAAGCTTTTGACAAGGTTCCTCATGATGTTCTGGTGGGTATACTGTGGACTGAACTCTGGGATGGTTAGTTAGATAGGGAACTGGCTGGATAACCTCACCCAAAGAGTAGTTGTCAGTGGCATCACGTCTGATTGGAAGGCTCGGTTCTGTGCCCAGTGCCTTTCCGTATTTTTAGAAATGATCTGGACAAGGGTGTGAAGGAATTACTCATTAAATTTGCAGATGACACCAAACTGTGAGGAGTAGCAAACACCTTTGAAGACAGGGATAGACTTCAACAAGATCTGAACGTGCTGGGAAAGTAGGCAGATTGAAAAAAGATGAGATTTAACATGGGTGTGCCATGTTCTCCTATCTGGGTAACAAAAATGCAAAGCATGCATAGTGGATAAGGGATACGCTTCTGGGTAGCAGAGTGTGTGAACGAGATCTTGGTATATAAGTGGATCAGAAACTTAAATACAAGTAGTCAGTGCGATGCTGCAGCAAAAAAGCGAATACAATCTTGGGGTGTATTAACAGACGGGTAACATCCAAATCACAGGGTGTCGTTTATCCCACTTCATACCGCATTGGTCAGGCCCCACTTGGAGTAGCGTGCGCGGTTCTGGAGGCCTCCCTTCAGTTGGAACAGGTGCAAAGAAGAGCAGCCAGGGTGATCGGGGGCCTGGAGACCCAGCCCTGCCAGGAAAGACCGAGGGACCCGGGAATGTTCAGTTGGAGAAGAGGAGGCTGAGGGGAGACGTGAGCGCTCCCTAGCAGTATTGAAAAGCAGTCACTAAGAGGAGGGAACGGAGCTGTTCCTTTGGGTAGCAGAGGGTAGGACTCGAAACACTGGGTTTAGACTACAGGAGGGAAGGTGCTGGACGGACATGAGGAAGAACCTCTTCCCGCTAAGAGTGATCAGCAGTGGACTCGGCTGCCTGGGGATGTGGTGGGTTCCCCCTCATTGGCAGAGCAGCTGGACGAATCCTTGTCAGGGATGCTTTAGGCTGTTCCTGCATTGGGCAGGGGTTGGACTGGATGGTCTCTAAGACGCCTTCCAACTCTGTCATCCTATCCAGTGGCTGCCACGTGTTGTTATTTGTTTACTTTAACTTATTTACAGCTTCTCCATCATATTTAGTGTTCGTGGTGGTTTTAGAACCACTGCTTTCAAACTTAATAGGTACAGCTGAAATGTATAGTAGAATAGAAATGTTGGCATAGAGGTAGACTTCCGTGCTCTTTCTCCTCCCTCTCTCTGCCTCTTGGCTGCTAGCTCTCTAGAAAAACAGGGAGGGACGGGTGGCTGACCCTTCTGAACTCACCGCCCGTTCCTTGGCACTGTGCTTTGTTGGGGAGGGCCAGTGTACAGCCTGGCCGGGACGCAGACCCCTTCTTCTGCCTTCTGCAATGTGTGTTTGCTGCTCCTCTTCAAGACATGAGGGGATGAAAGGACCACTCCTGGCCAAGAGAAGAGGGGTGAGCAGGAGGATGTGGCTACGCTTGAGCAAAGCCCCTCCCGGGGAAGCTTCCAGCCCCTCCTCCCACTTCAGTTTGTGGGGAGAGACTTGTTGCCCTCTACGGCGGCTGCCTCCTGCAGCTGAGGGCTGGACCGCTGATGTCAGATGCCTCTGGAAGCCCCGAGAAAGAGGGCGGAAATCATTCATCTGTTGGCCCTGCCGTTCTCCTTGGAATCGAGGAAGCTCATATAAGAAGCAAGAAGTTGCAGTAGAAAGGAAAGATGAGTGTGTCTGCTCCCTGGCTGCCTGATAAGCTCAAGGCACACCAGCTTTTCCGATCAGTGCTGCACACTCTGCGGCCCTTAATGGCGTGGCGTGCTTCCGTGGCCAAGTGCACTCTTCGGATGGCCTCCTCCTCACTGCGCCTTCCCTTAGCTCGCTCTGTTACTGCCGGAATTGGTGGCCCTGTAAGTAGGGAGATGGCAGGGCGCTTAATTTCCAAGATTGGGTTGTTTCTGAGACCTTTTGAGTGAAGGAACAGTTGTTGGTGAATTTTGTCTTAATATGTGGTTTTGGTGATTTTATAAATGGCAATTTGTTGTATTATTGTTCTTTCTCAGGTAACTATTGGAGAAGCTGATGCTCCTGGTTGGGGTGGTGAAAATTCCCAGTTAAACTTTATGCTGTTCCCTAAAAATTGGGCAAATTCTGGAAGCACAATGTGAAGCTGATCTCTAGAAATCAAATGCCAGTTGATTTTTTTATTATTATTTTTTTAGAACATAAATATACAATAAATTTACAAATATAAGATAACATTGCTTATAAGGTATCAAATGCCAGTCTCTAAAAGCAGGGGATGGGTGAGCCTGACAGACTCCTTTAACGCTAGGAAGGAGCTTTGAGCTGCGGGGCCAGTTGTGTGGCTGCCTTTCGGAAACCGCCCGTGTGGAGGTCAGCCAGGCGCTCTTGCCGTGGGGAAGGGATGGAAGCGGCAATAGGAAATCCTTTATTGGCCAGGGCTGGGGTGGGGCTGGCTCGGCTGCTCTCCTGTGGTGTGTGCAAAGCCTGCCGGTTCTGGGCCTTTCGGCACTGTGAAGGGCTTGGGGGCGGGGGGCGGGGGCGGCGGCCGTGTGCCGAAGGCTGAAGCAGAGCACCTCCGGAGCTGAGAGTCCGAGGGGGCCGTGACTCAGTCTGAAGTGCCCCAGGCTCAGGGACACGGTTGTTCACCTGGCCTGAAGTACTTTGCAGAGAAACCTGTGTGTGCACCTCCCGAAAGGCCCGTCCTGTTCCGAGATGGAAGAGGCCTGGGGCTTGCCCGGCACCAGCACCAGTCGGGCAGACCTCAGCCATACTGGGGGAGGGTCTCCTTTAGCCGGAGCTACCGTCGAAGGGCTGGCCTGTGCTCTGGAGTTCCATCTGGCTCGGGTGCAGCCTCCTCCCAGCTCACTTCCTCCCCACAGACTGGGCCGCAGCCCCCCTTCTGCAGCTCTGGGTCCAGGTCAGCGGCCTTGTTGGTGAGGAGCTCCCTTGGCCTAATCTCCCTGCGACCTCAGTCTAAGCCAGGGAGCAGCAGAGGGGGGGGGGGGCTCGCTGAGACAAACCAGGTGCCCAGGCGTGGGAACTGGCAGAGGCGGAGCAGCCCTTTCGGCCGAATTGAATTAGCGGACCATACTCATGGGGCGTGCGTGCGTGGGTGGCGGGGGGGGGGGGGACACGGGTAGGGTGAAGCCTGACTCCAGAAACTCCCTGCTGTGCCATATGGAAGCTCTCTGGGTGGCTTTGGCCCAGTCACATACTCTCCACCTAACCTACCTCAGAGGACTGTTGTGAGGAAAAAATGGAGAGGAGACTGGTGCGCGCCACTTGGGTCCCCGCTGGGGAGAAAGAAAGGCGGGGTATACATGGAGTAAAACCAGGGCCTTTTTTCCAGGGGGAACGCGGGGGAGCGGGGTTCCGGCCCCTCGGTGAAAATGGCCACATGGCCGGTGGCCCCGCCCCCTGATCTCCAGGCAGAGGAGGGTTTAGATTGCCCTCCACGGAGGCAAAACTCCCCTCTGTCTGGAGATCGGGGTGGAGCCACCAGCCATGTGACCATTTTCGCTGAGGGCAATTTAAACTTTTAAAAACTCCCCCCTTGTTCCAGCTGACCCAAAGTGACGCCATTGTGCGGTCCTGAGGTCCACCACCTCCTGCTCAGCCCAGCTCCTGAGGGGCTCCTGAGAGGCTTCAGGAAACACCCTCTTGGCTTTTGAACAAGGACAACATCCCCCCCTTCCCTCAGCTCCCTCAGAACGGGCAAGGGAACCTCAGCTGACTAGCAGCTGCCTCCTTCCTCACAGGCCAGCACATGTTGTTTGGCTGCGGCATCTCCCCCATGTCAACTATAACAGTCTCAGGAGGAAAAACACGCAGCCCTGTAGAGACAGACACCAAGGAATGCGTGGCCCCGGGCAGCTCCAGCTGGGCTTAACTCTTGGCACCTGCCAAAATAGCTTAGCCACAGGCGGCAAGAAGGAAAGAACTGAAGAGCGCACCAGAGGCCCAGCCATGGAGCAGGAAGGCTGCCCCGTCCCCTGCCCCTCCCAGTCCCACCGGCCACGCCGTGGTATCCCCAAGGGCTTTGTTGATGGAGCGGGGCCCTCTGGTGCAGATGGGGTGTGTGTGTGTGTGTGTGTGTGTGTGTCTCCCTCTCCCTCTCCCTCTCTCTGGCTGCCCTTGTCTCCAGAGAGGGAGGCTCTTCCCCCGGGCCAACCCTTGCTGGGACCTTACCTGGTGCTGGTGTGTGGCCATTCCAGCCTGACAGGAAGGGAAGGCGTGGCTGTGTTTTGGGTGTGTCCCAGAGGATTACTTGATGACCTCTGCTTCAGTGTAGGCAAGGGCCGTGCCTCTTTGTGGCCCTCCCTGGGTTTAACGGCAGCCTTTGATGCCGTGGAGCGTGCCAGGTTCTTGTGACCTTTGGAGATAGAATTAGGGACCAAGAGGGGTGCCTGGGAGGAATCGCTCTGCGCAGATCGGCTAAGGGCCGAACTAGACGCTGCAGAGTCCCTGGGGATGCTGCAGGGCACCACCATCATGTGACTGCTAGAATTCCTTCACTTCACACATGCCACGGGGGCCTAATCCTGCTTGGGACTGCGGTGCAGGGAGGGATCCTGCCTTCTGTCCCGCTGGCATTTAGCGTCTTGAAAACAGAGGAGTCCGTCCTCCCACACCACTGGCCCGGGCAGAATTGGGCCCTCACAGTGTTTGAAGAGTGAGGGGACTCTCGCACTAAAACGGCAGCGGCATCTCCGGGGGCGGCGTGAGTGGCCTGGTTTGGCCCCCAGAGTTGCCTCCGGTGTGGGGCTTACTGTGGGGGATTCTCCACCGCTCAGTCCTCTCCTCCCTCCGTGCTGTTCGGTCTCTGGGAAATCGTTTAGGTTCGGGGAGCAGTTTGTCACTGGCCAGGCCCGGCCGGCCCCATATTTCTTCTTCCTTCCTGCTGTGTTGCAGTGGCCAGACGCAGGTCTTGCTGGTTGAAGGCTGAAGGCCAGGCTGCTTCCCAGCTTTTTTTAAAATAACTTTTTATTTCATAAACATTGCAACTGCTTCCCAACTTGGATGGGGTCCAGCTGACCGTTGCGAACTGTCCAGTACTGTTGATGGAGACGCAAGTTAGTGCAGGCAGAAGAAACTTGCTACCACCTTCATTCAGCGTAGAAGCTGCCTTCCTGCCTTAACTCGGTTGGCCTGACCCCGTGGATTCATGCCGCAGTGCCTTGAGACTAGACTTACAGTGCGCTCTAGATGGGTCTGAAGCCAACTTGGAAACTCTACCAGGCACAGAATGGTGCCGCTCGGTTACTGTTGGGGTATCCATGTGACACTCGTTCTGCAGTGACTTCAGTAGCGATCACTTACCAGGTTCACTCGGAGGTCTGGGCTATCACTTGCCAAGCTTTTCATAGGCCACAACCTGATCTCTGCCGGACCGCCTCCCATGGCAGCTTGGCTTCTGCAGGCGCTGCCCAGCAAGTGGGTGGGCTCTACGGCTGCCTGCACAGACACACAGGTTTTCTGCCTGCCTGAGAGGGTCAGGGAGGCTCCCACACCGCTGGTGTGAAACAGAATTGCGCTGTCTGTGAAGGAAACGGGGCGGCCATAGAACGGGCAGCCTTAGGCTTCTGTCACTCCGTTTGTGGGGCAGGTCACGGCTGGTAGCTTTTTGGCCTGGCTTTCCTGACTTTTGTAATCTCTTCCTGCTGCGTTATTTAGGGGAGGTCCGATGCTGTCTGTCAAATTACGCTGTCTTATATTATATAATCCACCTTGAGTCTCTGCAAGAAAGCCGGGCGGTAAATAAAGTAAATAAGTAAAAGCTGTGTCACCATGGAGGAGAGAACAGCACAAGCGGGGGCGGGGGAGTCAAAAAGCAGGGGGGGGCTCCCCCGAGAGAGAAGGCCCAGCGGGGAATAGACCTCTGCTGTGCCCATCCCCTTGAACAGGGGCATCTTTCTGGAACCCACCGATGGGGGTCTAGGGTACTGAGCCACTCCTGTCAGGCTGAGCTGCTGGTCAGGAGGGAACAGCCTTTAAGGGGCACATCGGCAGGCCCTTTCCTTGGTGAGCCACGTACGGCCTGGACAGAAGTGGCTCCGGGGTGGGAAGGAGACAGCCCTTGCCACATACTGTCTCACCCAGTAGGAAGAGGCGACTTCGCGAGTGGTCTGTGGGCTCCATGGGAATACCTTCCTTCTCTCGCCACACTTTTTCCTGTCTTGGCTTAATCATGGCAGTCCCTGCTGAAGGGTTCTGAATAAAAAAGAAGCGCCCTCCCTGACCCCTGCCCGTACCGGTGCCTGCAGCCCTGGCCTGAATGTGCTCTGAGCAGAACGGGGGAGCAGGCCAGTCCGCCTCAAGCCCCCCACCCCCACCCCAGCGTCTGGCCCCTCCCCGCTTTGGCTTCCCTTGGGGCCTGCGGCCAGGGCTTAGGCTGGGGCTGGCCAGCCTCTCCTGTTGTGGCCATTGGGCTTGAGCGCCCTTTTGTCTGGCAGACTTTCAGGCAAGGCGTAGCTTCCCGGGTGCAGTTATGAAAGGGGACCTTGCTGTCTTGGCACAATAGTTGTGGGGTGGGGCAGGGCAGGGGGAGAGTGGCGCCGGCTGCCGAGGAGGCACCAAGAGGCGCTGATCTATGGGGAAGGGTGTCTGATGGTGCATTTCCGCACTTATTAGTACAGCGACATGGCTGCAGGAGTAGGAATCTTTCTGAAATCTCCCCTGCCAGGAAACCGGATTGCCTAGTTGGCCAGCTCCTGTCCGCAGGTGACCCTCAGCCTGGAGGGAATTGTTTGTGTTGCTCTTGGCTTTCCTGGTGCAGGCAGAAGAAAGTGGGGGAGGGGTGCGTGGCCATGGCCTGTCACTTGACCCGTGTGGCGTGTTCCCGGCTGGGATCCACTCAGAGGCCTCCTCTTCTCTAGGCTGCCTCTTTCCAGGCTTCTCTCGGGCTTGTGCAGCGCTGGGCTGCCTATGATGGGAGCACCTGATTCCCGTTGCCTGCAGCTGAGCCCCCTCAGTGGGCCATGTACAGAGCGCAGGAAGATGGCGCCTGAGAGACTGAGCACCATCTCCGTGGGCACTGGTCCCCCATCAGCCCTGTTGCCTGCCTCAATGCCTTATGCATGTTGTAAAAGTGAAGATGAGACTGTAATATAATCTATTGTGGAAGCACTCTGAGCGCATGGAAACGAATAGGTGCTGTGAGAGATGTCAGACCTGGGTCTGTGGAGGCTGTGCAGTTTGGGGGGTGGGGGGGGAGCCTGTGAGCTCTTCGCATCTCTTTTGACTGTGGAGGTTTATAAAATGGTGCGCGGGGTGAAGAAAGTTGGTAGAAGTCCTGGGATTTTAGCAAGTGGTCTACGCTCAGTCATGAAAGAGTTAAATTGTTGTGTTATTTAGTTAGTCAACAGATTAGCATAAGACTACTTAGCTGTCGAGTTGGGGATCTTTATGCTTAATGAAGAAGATCCGGGATCCACTATTGGGCAACCAGTTTATTGGGAGGAGGCAGTCCGCTAGCAACCGTATATACACTAAAGATTTTATTGCCAGCCTCAGTGCTGAAACGTGACCGCCTGAGTACAGTACTAAGTCACTCTCACTACCCAGATGTAGACAGCCAGTTAGCTATTCTTTGTTTTCTCGCCAAACCAACCCTTTTACCCTGACATACAGTAAAGTATTTTTCTAGTGGTGAACGTGGGAGCCTGTTCTTACGTTCTAATGCGCAATAATCTACTCTGCTAATCAAAAGACTTCAATTTTGAGCTTTTTCTCCCCCAGCCATAACACCAAACCTCAGGGGCACCCAAGAGAATTGATGGTCAGCAAGTGCAGGACAGACGGAAGGAAATGCTTCTTTACCCCACGAGTAATTAAACTGCGTGGGATTCAGTGCCCGTGGAGGCAGGGGCAGCTGCACGCACGTGTGACTTCATAAGGGGGACGGAGGAGGAGCCGTCGATCGCATCCGTGGCTTCAAGCCAGGTTATGTTCTGGGCAGCAGACCTTTGGCTACCAGTGCTGGGCGGCAACACCAGAGGAAGGCCTCAGCCTGTCCCTCCATGCCTTGCCTGCCTGTTTCTCCAGGGCAAGCGATTGGCCCTGGGCGAGACAGGATACCTGGCTAGACGGACCCGCGGTGTGATCCAGCACCACCACCTTATGTTCTTAATAGCTCTACAATCCCCAATCACCCTTGTTCTTACGATCTTATTTGGGATGTCCAACCCAGGTTGTCTCTTGGTTGTTTACACAAACTGGAATACCAGACAAACCAGCACTAATTCTAGCATGGAAAGGTCCCAGGGTGTTCTCCCAGGTGGCTCCAAACTTTGGGGGAGTGGATGAGAGCGCGGGACTCTAATCTGGAGAATGGGGTTTGATTCCCCCCCCCACTCCTCCGTGTGAAGCCAGCTGGGGGGCCTTGGGTCAGTCACAGCTTCTAGGAGCTCTCTTGGCCCCACCCACCTCACAGGGGGATTATTGTTATGGGGATAACAGTGACATACTTTGTAAACCACTCTGAGTGGGCATTGAGTTGTCCTGAAGGGCAGTATATAAAGTGAATGTTGTTGTTGTTGTTTAATTAAAGTTTGGGATTGGGTGTTCAGTTTCAGCACTGTGTTAGGCGGGCCTATCACATCCAGCTCTGTATTCCCCAGACAGTTTAGATCGAATGAGAGGGATCACATCAGAGCTTCCAGTCTGTCCAGGGCCACCTCTGACAAACCCAGAATTCCTTTGACGCCTTCCATTTTCAAGCAGTGCCAACAGACGTGTGAGGTCGAACGCAAATACTTTTTTGCCCAGTAGTTGTGCTGACCGAGAACTGGAAGGCCACCTCAGTCACATCTTGTTCTGTCCCCTTTGTTAGGAACCTAGAACCCACACCCCCATGGATATCTTGGCTTTCTTACATCCACATTCAGTGTGGAGAAATAATTTATCTTTTATCAGATGTGGATCGGTACGTCACTCACTCAGTATAACTGTACAGCAATCACTAAGAAAGTCCATGCAAAAGCTTTGCTTGACATTTAATTTGGCGTACTTACAGGGCTTGGAAATGTTAATGCCACTCTTTTAATCAGCTTTTATTGTCTCTCACTTGCTTTTTGTTAATAATAGCATTTGAAGTATGATTTCTTCGGTTAAGGGTGTAATGGCCTTTGGCCGTTGGCAGTGAACTTCACTGCTCCCGCTGTTCCTTGTGCTGCCTTCCGTGCTGCCCTGCCCTGCCGACACCTCTCATGAGCGCTGGTGGGTGACCGGGCTTGTTCAGACCTCGTGCACCGGTGGAAGAGCTGACCACCCACACGGAGCCTCAGGCGCCCCCATGAATGTTTTCTGCTGACCAAAAGCTGCCGGGCAGGAGCTGTGGCATTGCCAGTCTCGGCTGTCTGAGCAGGAGAGGACTTCCCATTCTGCCTCTCCTACCCCCGTGCCCCCCCCCCCCGCCCCAGTAACTATTGGTCTAATGTGTCCCTTTTAGCGGGATCAGTGCTGCAGCTCCCTCTGGAGCAAAGTACGCTTCTGGCTTCCACCAAACATTTCCACCTGCATCTGCTGACAGCTGGAATGTGCAGCCAGCCAGCCAGCAATTACGGCTGGAAAACCCCTTCTTTTTATCCAAGAAAGGAAACATCTGGGTTTTTAAAAGAATTATTTTTAGCCAGGGGTCTGGAGCTGCCCCCTCCCCAGTCTGGGGGTGGTTTTGCTTTTCTCCCGCCCTGCTCCTCTGCGGTCTTGGTTCTGGTGGGGCAGGGGCAGCTGTCTGCTGTCTTTGGGCAGGCCGCTGCACCCCACGCAGGTCTGCCAGGGGTCGGCTTGCCTGCAGCCTGCTTCTGAGGCGCCTGGCCTGGCAGCGTCCAGGGAGGCTCTCGGCCCTGGGAGAACCTGCTCAGCAGCAACAACTGCAGAGCCGATTCCTCTTCCTGTTGCGGGGAGTGGCAAGTGGGAGCTTTTATGAGTTTTTCTCTGTAGATCTAATATCAAATAATTCTAGTTACGTTGTGTAGTCAGTCCTTGCAAAACACCAGTTTGTCCAGTTTGTGGGGTACCTTTCAGCTTGGGCGGCCTTAGACGTTTGAGTCCTCCCACCTGCTTGTACGACCCTTGGGGGGGGGCCCACACACACACTTAAATCTGCTGTGTCCAGGAGGCGGTAAATGCCTCCCTGAGAGAGGGGGGTGGTTGCTCCTGCCTGGGCGTGGGCAGTGGTGCCCCCACTCTTAAAGGAACCTGCTCTAGGTTATCCCAGGTGACTGGAATAACCACCTTCCGGCCTCAAATGTAGCAGTCTTGAGGCAGGGGACTGAATGAGTGGTGGCTGGCCAGCTCTGGGGATTCCTGAATGAAGTGCCTCTTTGGATCTGTTCTGGCCTGGTTCGGGGACTGAAGCAGCCTTGGTCCACCCCGGTTGGCATATGACCTGCACCAGGAGATGGACCGAGAGTGCAACCAGGTTAATTCTTCTGCATCTCTCAGCAGCTTTTGGTAACAGTCATGGTATCCTTATGGATCCCCTTTCACAAATGGGGCAGGGAGGCCGTGTTCAATCTGCGCTGGTTCCAGACTGGCACTGAGGGTGGGCTTCAGAGGGTGGTGCTGGAGGGCTGCTGCTCTGCCCCTTGGCTTCTGACCTTGGAGATGCCCCAAAGTTTTCAACATCCATGCAAAGCCCCTGGGAGAGGCTAAGTTGCCTGCCACCAATATGTAGATGATAACAACAACAACAACAACAACAACATTCGATTTATATCCCGCCCTTCAGGATGACTTAACACCCATTCAGAGCGGTTTACAAAGCATGTCATTATTATCCCCACAACAAAACACACTGTGAGGTGGGTGGGGCTGAGAGAGCTCCGAGAGCCCTGACTACTAGCCCGAGGTCACCCGGCTGGCTTCAAGTGGAGGAGTGGGGAATCAAACCTGGCTCTCCAGATTAGAGTCCCGTGCTCTTATCCGCTACACCAAACTGGCTCTCAGCTCAGCTCTCTCTTACACTATCAGCAGATCCCAGGGAGGCTGTGAGAACTGTGAACAGGTGACCGGAGGCAGTTTTGAAGTGGGTGAGGAGGGCTAACAAGTTGAAACTTAATCCCAACAAGACAGATGCTTCTGGTGGGGCGGGGGCGGGAGGGTTTGACCTAGGAAACTGGTTATTGCTGTTCTAGATGGTGCTGCACTCTGTCTTAAGGAGCAGGTTCATAGCTTGGGGGTGCTGCTGGACCCAAGCCTCTTGCTGGATAAACAATTGGCAGCAATTGGCAGGCATGCCTAGCGCCCGTTTTGGTGGGTGAGCCAGCTTATGGCCCCTCCTGGGTAGGAAAGATCTTGTACCTGCCCTGGTAACATCTAGATTAGATTACTGCAGTGTGCTGTATATGGGGGGGGCTGCCCTTGAAGATTGCCTAGAAGCTACAGTTGATGCAGAATGCTGACTGGATTGGGTCCTAGGGACCACGTCACTCTGGTCTTGTTCCATCTACACTGGCTGCCAGTTTGCTTGTGGGCCCAATTCAAGGTTACTTAAAGTCCTGTGGGGCTTAGGGCAGCATCCTTAAGGACCTCCATTTTGCACATAAACCTGCCCATCCCCCCCAGCCGTCTCTGGAGGCCCTGCTTCTGGGGCTGGACGGGGGGCAGCCTGAGAAAGGGCCTTCTCAGTCGTGGCACCCAAACATTGGAACTCCCTCCCCAGGGAGATTCGCCTGCCCCCCTCTGTTGTTTTCCATCAGCTGCTGAAGACGTGTCTGTTTTGTTTGGCACACCCCCAATAATTGTGATAGCCCCTGCTCCCCTGTTCTTGGTGCGTGCTTGCATGCATTTTTTCAATTGAGCTGTTATGCTGTTTTAAATATTTTAATTTTAAATAGTTTAAAATGTTGTTTTAATTTTGTTTTAATGCTTGCTTGCTTCCTTGGGCACCCTATTTGGGTAGAAAAGCAGCATACAAATGTTTTAAATAAATAAAATGTGCTGATGTCAGCATGCTGGAAATATCTTCTTTTTAAATCAGGTTTGTAGCCCTCCTGGCTGCAAAGAGAATTCCAAGCCACGCGGGTGGGACCAGGGGAAATTGTGGAATCCCCAGGAGATGGCAGCTGCTCGAAGCAGAACTTGCACTGCAAAGTGAGAAGGCAAGGGACAGAATTTTGCCTGATTTTGTTGAGACTCCACGAGCATTTAGATTTTGATTCCCTTCTTTTCTCCCCATTGGAGACCCAAAGCAGCTTGTAGCATCGTGGACCCCTCTCCATTTTCTCCTTGCAACTGCTGCCCTCTGTGCTCCCTTTTATGCCAGGGGCCGTGGAAAGTCCTGATTTCACAAGTGCCCCATGCAAAGCTGTGGGCTTCCAGAGAGGCCTAGAGGAGTCCCAAGTCCTGAAGCCACGTCTTGGCATCCCTGCATCTAAGAACTCATACGAACTGGACACACACACACACACACACACCGTGCGGGTTCTTGGAGCAATCCCGGGACCTGGAAAAGAAGCCAGTGAGGTCAGGCGCAGTACACAGGCAGGGAAGAACAGCTGTCTCACGTAGCCCTCTCTCTCTCTCTCCCTCTCCCTCTCCTGTGTTTCTGAAGAAGGAGTGGAAGGAAGGAAGGAAGCCCCGACGAGAGGCCTGGCAGGAAGCCCTCTGAGAGAGGGGCAGACTTTCCTCCTTCCTTTCCCTGAGCAGTTAGGACCGAAACCTCTTTCTGAAACTCTCCTTTGTTCTAATGGTTTGGGCCTGCCCGGAGGCAGAGGTGGGGGGGGGGTTACCTGCGCGGCGCGGTGCCTGCCCCTCCCACTGGATCTCTGCCAGCTGCAGAGGGAGGCCAGTGCTGCTTGCTCCCTGGGGCATACTGCTCTTGGGGACCTCCTCTGGGGGGGTCGCTGGAGCTGGTCTGCTCACATCAGTGTTTCTGGGAATGATGTTGAAGGGAACCTGACAGGTCTCATTTGGGAGGGGCCAGCTGGAGCACAGTTTGCCGTGCAGGGAAATACGGTTGCCTGCTGCACCTTAGCGTGCAATTCATCGTGAACTGCGCTGTCACTTTGGAAACCAAGGAAGCAGACTATGAAGATGTTCGACAGGGTCCTTCACCAGAAACCACGAAGTAAGCTTAGTCGCCATGGGATAAGAGGACACAGCTTAGGATGAAAATCATAGAATTTAGAAAACCAAATGCCTTAAGGTGTGATAAACTGTGCCATAAACAATATAGAAAGTGCATTACAATCATAGAAGACCATGCAGTAAAAGCAAGATAATATAATGATAATAACATTCGATTTACAGACTGCCCTTCAAGATGACTTTTAACACTCACTCAGAGCAGTTTACAAAGTATGCCGTTGTTATCCCCACAACAAAACACCCTGTGAGGTGGGCGGGTGGGGCTGAGAGAGCTCTGAGAGAGCTGTGACTGCCCCAAGGTCACCCAGCCGGCTTCAAGAGGAGGAGCGGGGGATCCAACCCGGCTCTCCACTGCAAGAGGCTGCACTCCCCTTCCATTTGGGAGAGGCCCTCCTGGACTGCTCCATTTGGCTGTGGCTCCGCCCCCTTCCTGCCACTGCGCTCCTGAGCTCTCCTGTTTTGCACCTGCTCTGGCACGGCAGGGCTGCGGGGGCCCATCCCTTGCATCCTCCGGCAGGCCCTTCCAGACGGAGGAGGCTCCTGAGCAGGCCGTTGCTGAGCTGCCTGTTGTCCGGGGGCACCTTCCGAAGGCGCTGCTCAGTGGATCGAGAAAGCTGGTCTCTGCATCCAGGCGCTTTGTAGATGATAACCAGAAATTTGAATTGAGCTGGGTAACGGACGGGCAGCTGCAGGAACGACTGCAGAGCTGGGGTGAAACGCGTGCTCCACCTAGCTCCTGGTGGTAACCAGCCTCTGTACCAAATGGAGTTTCCATGCTGACGACCAAAAAAAGGAGAGAAAGAACCCACAACCTTGCACAAGAAGGGTAACCAGAGAGGTAAATTAAACGTAATACAGTCAGATGCCAGTATATGATTTAACCATCAGACTAAAATGCAAAAATATGCTTGAAAACAGCAACAGTGTTGTTCAGCACATTAGTACCACACACTTGTATATTCAAATAGGCAACTTTAAAACATACAGGTACTTCTATCTCTGTCTGTATGGAACCAGGCGTGGTTTGGGCCAAGGGCTTTCCTCCGTGGTCTGCCTCCCTCCCCTGACTGGCAGTGGCCTTCTGCATCGCCTGCCGCCTGCCCTGTTCAGGGGGTGCAGCTCCTGCTTTCCGTTGAGCTGTGCCCCCCCCCAGTCACTCACTCACTCAGCCTCACTGCCTCAGAGCCAAACTGGATGTGGCCACGACGAGGAGCCTTTTAAAGTAATTTTCAAATGCCACAAGGGGTCAGGCCCTCAGCACAGCAGGCTGAGGGGTTCGTTCCCTCCCCACCTTATCTGTCAAGTGCAAAAGAGCTGCTGCCCCCTCCCCCCTGACTGTTTTGGCACTTGAGACGTGGGGGGGGGGGAGAAGAGCGCCCTGCTGTGGGCCCAGTCAGGATCACCCCCCCCCCTTGTTTCAAAATGGTGACGGGCTCCTGGTGGACACCTTCACGTCTAGTTTGGCCCTCACAGTCTCCTTGTGAGGATAAAAGCGGGAAGAGCCCCACGTACTGTGCTGAGCTTGCTGAAGGAAAGGCAGGGGAAAGGTCTTAAGGTAACGCGACGTAGGTGCTCCCCCCAACGTCCCACACCTGCAAAACTGCAGTGTCTGGGATGGGGGGGGCAAACCCGTTTTGCCCTGAGCCTGCTGACGTGTCTTTCTGTTTTCCTTGCAGGGCACGAGTGGCTCTGTTTTTGCCCTTTGCATTCGCAGGGGCACATTGCTTGGAAATGCTGCCCTTTTCCTCCTGCCGGGGGTGGGGGGTGGGGGGTGGGGGCTCAAAACGGCAGTCATGTGTGCTGTAGGGATTGCAGGCTCTACCAACAGAATTTTGCAAAAAAGGACAGGTGCGGTTGTGGTGGGCGGCCTGAAGGGCTCCTCTGGTGTCTGGAAGCTGAGAAAGGAAAGGGATTCAGAACGCCTGGAGGTCAGAAACTGAGACGTGCTTGTGTGCAAATGGCTCTGGTGGAGCTTATGTTACTCCGTTGCTTGAACGAGGAGGACGGGGATTTGTGTGCACAGAACCCCGCCGCATTTTGTGGTGAGTGGGTGTTCCTTTCAGTACTGATCCTTGAAATGGGAGTGGTGCTCGCATGGGTGGCAGAGCTGGGTGATGCTCGAAGGCACCTCCAGGGGACCGAGTCCCCTTCTGCAAATGGGACCCTGGCGTTGTACTTAGTGTGGGTGGAGAGGGACTCGGTTTGTGGATGTCGTCGGACTCGGCTTGAGCCACTGCATGCCTCCTTAAGCACATCTAAACCCGGCAGACCCTGGCTGAGTTGGAGAGGGGTTGCCTGAAGAGAAGCGTCCGTCCAGCTGCCGCCTTGCTTTTGGGTTGTGACTGTGTGTCTTGCTAGCTGCTTGCTGCTCTTCTCTCTCCTTGGGCTCTCATCAGGCTGGCCTGAAGAGCAAAAGTGCTCCTGAGAAGCCGTGCGCTGTCCTCCCTGGATCATATGGCTGGCGGTCTTGTTGCACACAGTTGGCCTCTGTCTCCAAGGAAGGTCACATGGGCCAGCCGTTCAGGCACTGTTGTGATCTTGGGGGCCAGGAGGGAAGGCAACCTGGCTCCGTTCCACCATCTGCCAGGCAGCTGAATCCTGCCCCACCCCCCAGAAAAGACTGCCCTCAGTTCCTGTGGTTGTGGATGGGGAGCGTAGCTTGGAGCAGCCTTGAGTTGCACTGGGGGCACCTAGCGTTGCCATGCAGTGCCTGGCACAGTGTCGTCCCTTCACTTCCACCCCAGGCATCTCTTCTGTTTCTTGGTGGCTTCCCAGTCTTTGGGTACAGCTGCTGCCGTCAGTACAGCAAAGCCTTCAGGCTGCGGATTGCCGCTTTCCTCTGTCAGCCCCCTGCTTTAGGTTGCGCCCCAGCACCTGCCAGACCAAAGGCGCGTCTGCTGCGGCGACCTGGTGGGGCACTAAGGTTGGCAAGGCCGCGTGGAAAGGATCCCTGTTTGCGTCATCCTGCGTTGTGCTCCCTGGTTCTAGGCCTGTGTGTGGGGAAGGGCTGACCAGTCTCTTCCTCTTCTTCTGAACAAGCCGGGGGGGGGGGTCTCTGTGATGCTTAGCCTGTGCCTCCCGTCTTCTTTTCCTCCTTCAGGGCCTATTTTAAAGCCTAACAATAACAATAATAACATTCAATTTATATACCGCCTTTCAGGATGACTTCACACCCACTCAGAGCGGTTTACAAAGTATGTCATTATTCTCCCCACAACAAAACACCCTGTGAGGTGGGTGGGGCTGAGAGAGCTCTGACAGAGCTGTGACTGCCCCAAGGTCACCCAGCTGGCTTCAAGTGGAGGAGCGGGGAATCTAACCCGGCTCTCCAGATTAGAGTCCCGCGCTCTTAACCACCACACCAAACTGGGTTACCTGCTCTGGAATTTCCAGCTGGCTGGTTCTTAGGTGCCTCTTGTGGGGCTGGCGTTCAGAAAGCAGTTTTGGGATGTGTATGCCTGCATTTTATTGAAAGATCTACAGTGAGAGACACCCCATCAGGGGAGCAAGGGCACTAAGACCTCCTCAACCTCAGGAGGTATTTTGGGCTGGAATTAGTAGTTCCCACACGGAAAACGTCTAGCTGCAGCTTCTCCCGCTGCGCAGTGAGTGAGCTGGAAGGGAAGGAAGCCTGGGACGCTCAGGAGCCCGGCCCCTCCGCCTCTGGCTCACCTTCCCAAGCCCCCTCCAAGTAGGCGCCAGGCACCATCAGCCGTGGCTTCTCATGCTGCAGTTTGCCGCAGCTCATCTTTTCTGCCTTCCCTGGAAAACCCAAGGAATGGCAAATTCCTGCCCAAGTGTTGGCTTTGAAGTCCATCCTTCAAGATTGCCCCAGACTGACTCACTCTGTGGTGCTGCATGTACTGGGCATGTATATATTTAGCATATCTCTAGACTGCCCTTCAGCCGAAGAACTGAAAGCCCCTTTGGAAACGGGGTGTGTGGCTGGAATGGCCGTCCCCCTTTTGACTTTGTGCTCACAGCCCCTTCTCAGTTTGCATAGCTGGAGGAGGACAGATCTGACCTCTGGAGGCACGGTCTAACAGGAGATACACTTGCCCGAGTCCCATTGAAGCGGCCAGGCATTGTTCCAAGAGCGCCGCTCCCACTGGATCATGGCCCATGTTGATTTGTGTGCGCGCGCACGGGTGGTGGTGGGTGGGGAGACTGGCTAGATTTCCCACCTGAGGCATCAGAGTACCTTGAAGCAGCATTCGTTCACATGATAGCAGTATTGCAAAAAAGTTATCCCATAATGAAAGAAGCAAGCAAAGAAACCCGCTGTATGACAATGTGATACTTCTCTAGACCCCTTTTGCTGTGTGGAAAAACGGATTCCAGTTGGTTCCTGGAAACGGGGCCAGCAGTGTGCTGAGAGCGCACCCCCACCCTACCCACCCCCGTTTCCTGACTCCCTCGTGCTTCTGCTCCGGGCACAGAGCTCTCCCAACACCCACTCCTTGTGGTGCTGCAAGGCAAAATGGTAAGTTTTGTCTCCACAGTCATGACCTGAAACAGAAGTCCAGCGGCACCTTTAAGACTATCAGAAATTATTCCAGCTTCCGTGAGTTAGAGCTGACTTTATCAGACGCCAGTAGCGTGGAAAACCTTTTTGCAGTGCAGTTTTAATAACCCAGATCCCAGAAGGGAGGGGAGAAAGAGGAGGAGCCATACCAGAGAGCCCCCTCTCGTAAAGCGCCCAGCTGTGCCAGCTGTGCGTCCGTTTGGGTCCCGTGCAGCTGGTAGGCACAGTGAGTGATGAGGGGCCAAAGGTTCCAGCATCTCTTCCACAGGGACAGGGAAAGAGTGTCGCAAGGTTGGATAAAGGGCGTCTCATCAAGGCAGCCTGAAGTATAAGGGAAGAAATGCAACTTCTGTAAAGAGTGAACAGCATGATGATGATAACGTGGTAAGGAGAGCCGTTCTTGTGTCTGAAGAGTGAGCGATTGCAGTGAGCTGTTAGCGGTGAGAGGGAGGGAGGGAAGCAAGCCCTGGGAGCAGAGAGCGTGTTGGATTTCTTTGTGAATTCTGATTCCACGTGTTCATGCTGAATTCACCCTTTGAAGATTTTGTAAGATAACAGCGACTACAACGGTATATCCAGAAAAATATAAAATGTTCTTCTGCTGGTTTCAGAATGTTTCAATTTTCGATGTCACGTGTGTGCCTTTTTATTGTGCTGCATAAGGACTGATCTGTTTGCCCAGAGTAGAGAGCAGAAGGGTGCGTGATGGCATATATTAAACGGGAAGAAATGCTTTAGGTGGTATAGCTGATGCTATTAGGAGCTGGGGTCCCCATATGCAGCTCCTCCCCCCCCAATAGCTGCATGAGGTGATAACAATGAATGGCGCCTGCAAGTGGGGACTCCAAAGAAGAGGTGGGCCTGTGTTTTCTTCCTCCCCACAGTCTCTCATCAAAACTGCTCCTTGATGACTTCCTAACTCTTACTCCATTCAGGATGGGGTACACTGTTTTCTGTCCCTGTTTTAACCTGACACCAAATCTGTGAGGCAAACCTGGTGGAGATTGACTGGCCTGTGCTCAGCTGGTGAGCTTCATGGCCAACTAGGGGTTTGTACGTGGCTCTTGCCAGTCCACACGAAGCGGTCCACTGTAAGCACTGCGCTGCAATACTCCTCAGGCTCTGGCCAACGTGTTCTTCGCGCCCACATGTGTTGGAAGAGCTTGCGTCGTGAGCTAGAAGGCTGGGGCCACAGGCGGAACCTGTGGGTGTTCTTCCAAGCCTCCTCCTCGGACAGAGTTCTTGAGCTGGGTGTCCCCAGACAGGGGGTCGGTCTGTCTCTCTCTCTCTCTCTCTCTCTGCCGTGCTGGTTGGTCTGTGTGGCCCCTGGGAATGGGATGGCCATTCAGTTCAACAGAGATCCGTTTGTGGCTGCGACTTAGACACTGACACCCCACATTACCCAGTGAACTTCACGGCAGAGTGGGAATGTGAACCCCCAGCTCTAGGCTGGTACTCTCTCACCACTACCACGTGCTGTTTGCTACCTCTTGGTTGTGCTTAGACCTTCCCCGGCCTGTCAGTGGGGCTTGTGCAGAAAGGAAACGGTCTTGGTTGCGGGTCGGGCTTCCTCCAGAAGTGCTGCAAGAGATCACTCGCCTGTCTCTCTCTCGCTCGCCCTGCAGACCTGTCTCGGAACCGTTTTGCGGAGGTGCCCGAAGCCGCTTGCCACCTGATGTCCTTGGAAGGGCTGTGTTTGTACCACAACTGCCTACGCAGCATCCCCCCAGCCATCGCCAACCTCCAAGCCCTCACCTACCTGAACGTCAGGTGACATGTGGCGGGAGGGAGGCCAAGCTCTGCGATTTGGGCGGGGAGGGAGGAGGGCTGGCGTTCCCTCCCTGCTGTGCCAGCCTCCTCTGGGCTCCTCTCCCGTGTGTGTGTGTGTGTGTGATACCACCTCAGCAAGCTCTGGCTCTCTTCCACCCCCAGCCGAAACCAGCTCACCGCTCTGCCTGCCTGTCTTTGCCGCTTGCCCCTGAAGGTCCTCATCGCCAGCAATAACAAGGTGGCCAGCCTGCCTGACGATATTGGCGCCCTCCGCAGCCTCCGCCAACTGGTGAGCCAGGCAGGGGTCGGAGAGTTGGGTGGGGGGGAGCAAATCCCACAGGCAGTCCCCCCCGCCACTTCTCTCCTTTGGTTCAGCCTGGCTAAAACTGTTGAGCTTGGCAAAGCTCAAGTCCTGCGCACAGGGGAGTCCCTGCCCTGCCTTTCCCGGGGCCTGCTGCCCTCCTGGCCGGGCTTCTTGGGCTGTGGGCATTGGCTCCAGCATCAGCATCGCTGCCCTGCCTCCCCTCGGCCTGCGTCCATCTGCTCAGACAGCCGCAGAGTCTCTCTCCTTCCTCCGTTGGGGGGGGGGCTTAGCGTGCAGAAAGATTGGAGTAGCCTCAGCCAAAGGGCAGGAGCTTCCCTCACCCACAGCATTTCCTGCTTACAACTAGGATGTCGGCAGCAACGAGCTGCAGTTTCTCCCAGCGAGCATGGGGGGCCTGGAGTCTCTTCGGGACCTCAGTGTTCGGAGGAACCAGATTGCCGTCCTGCCTGAAGGTCAGTGCGCCTGTGGGCCGCCGGCCTCTGCTGGGCTGAGGCTTCCTCCAGTTGCCAAGGGGCTGCTCCTTGCCAGAGGAATCTCCCGGTCCAGCCGGCAGCCCTCTTCCCTGTCTGTCCCCCCCCCCCCCCCGCCCCCTGGGCTGACAAGCGGCTCCCTCGGTTTGGTTGCCTTCGCAGAACTGGCTGAGCTCCCGCTGGTGCGGCTCGACTTCTCCTGCAACCGTGTTGCACACATTCCTGTCTGCTACCGTCGCCTGCGCCACCTGCAGTGCATCCTGCTAGAAAACAACCCCTTGCAGTCCCCACCGGCACAGGTAGGCAGGGCAGGACCGGCCCCGTGGCTGTCCCTCTGCCACCAGGCACAGGGTGCACGGACCTTATCCCTTCGGTGGCTCTCCCAGAAACCCCCCTCCTCTGTCCTGCTCGTTCCCTCCTCAGGCCCAGGCAGGGAACGGCCACTTGCCGCCTCTCACCAGGGCTTGCAGGAGAACCACCAGCTCTGCCTGGAGCTCCGCGCGCGAGAAGGGCGTCGGGTCACTCGAGGGGGCCCCAGGCCTCTGGTTCCCCTTTGCCCGGAGGTGTCTCTGCGCCCCTGTTGTCTCTATAGCCCTGTGCTTGAACGCACTGATGCACCTCGGGGAGACTGGCACTGGGTCAGGCAGTGGCAGTTGAGCAAGCGGTCCGGGGGCAGGTCAGCCTGCCCTCTGCCTTTGCGGTTTCCCCTGGGCCAGCTCGGCTGTCTTCCCGCCGGGGGGCACAGAAGGGAGAGCGTCACCCGGGGTTCTGGGGAGGGGCCCAGAGGGACATCCCCCAGGCTCCTCCTCACCTTCCAGAAGGGGAGCTTCAGACGCTGGCGCCACCCAGCTGGCCCCACCCTTTTGCGGGGGGCGCCTGCCAGTGGGTGACGTCGTCCATCTCCTGCAGGTTTGCTTGAAAGGCAAAGTCCACCTCTTCAAGTACCTCCACCTCGAGGCCTGCAGCAGGGCCAGGCTGGACCTGGGGGAATTCGCCCGAGGAAGCTGCCCCACTGGGTAAGGAGTTTGCCTGGGCCTGGGGATGCCACCCACCCCCTCACCCCCTCCGGGAAAAGAGTGGCCTACTGTGTCACCGAGTCTGGGCCAGTTTGGGGGCAGTGTGACGGGCGGGAGAGGCTGCCCTGGGGATGCCCTCCCTCTCTGAGAGGGGTGGGGTTGGGTCTCAGCAGCAGGAGGAACGGGTGTGTGGGGGGAGGCAGGGGCGGGGGCGGGTTCTGCCCTCAACAGCTCTGCTGTGCTGTCTTCCCAGTGTCCTGGAGGAATTCTACCCTGTGCGGCACTACGGTGGCCTTGACTCCGGCTTCAACAGTGTTGACAGTGGAAGCAAGCGGTGGTCAGGAAATGAGGTACAGGTTCCCCATACGTCAGCTGTGGGAGTAACGTGGCCCTTCGGGGCGGGGCGGGGTGACCCTGATCCCCCTGTAGCTCGGCCCTGAGGGCACCCTTCTGGGTTCCAGCCCAGCTGTAGGAAATGTCCTCTCCAAGTTCTTCCTTCCTCTTTTCTCTGCCCGTCAGTCAGCGGACGAGTTCTCGGACCTCTCCTTCCGCATCGCGGAGCTTGCCCGGGACCCCCGGCAGCTGAAAGAGAAGTGCAGCGGGGGGGCAGGTGAGTGGCAGACCTGGCGGGCCGGGTTGGCAGGACTGGGCGAGAGCTGTCCGGGGCTGGAGTCCTCACTGGGCATTGCACCCCTCCTCTCTGCAGCTGATGCCCACGATTGGGAACAGATCGACTATATTGACAGCAGCGTCAACGGCGAGGAGGAGGAGGAGGAGGTGAAAAGAGCGGCTGTGGGCAAACTGGCGGGCGGCCTGCTGGGCACAGTGTTTGGGGCTGCCCGGTCTCCTGGGGCCTTGTTGCTCCCAGCTGCCGGACCAGCCCAGCAGGTTCAGAAGGGCGGGTCGTGCTGGGGCGGGGCATCCCAGTGGCATGGAGAGCTCCTGGGGAACAGTGGCCGCTGGGCTGGGCTGGGCTGGGCTGGGCTGGGCTGGGCTGGGCTGGGCTGGGCTGGGCTGCAGAGTCGTCTGGGAGGGGCTTCCAAGTCCCAGGGCTGGGTGCCAGGGGACGGCCCCGGAAGGTGGCTGGCTGGCTGTTTGGGCAGGAGGCCTTTGAATAAATATGGAGGGGCCAGGCGCCCCCCCCCTCCTTCCGCGGCCTGACTCCGCCTCTCTCTTAGGAGCTGCAGAAGCCTGGAAGGAGCGGCCTCCAGAAAGCAGGTGCTGCAGAGCAGGGCCAGAGCGGCAGGTGCGCAGCGCCCCCTAGTGGCCTTCACTGTGGTGGGCTGCCGGAGGGAGGGAGGAAAGGAGGCCTTCCAGAAGGCCTCTGAGGTGCCCGAAAGGCCTTCTTTATGGACTGCTGAGTCTCTGCGGGGGCACCTTTGCTCCCCAGATCTCCTCCTAGCAGCTGGTCCTTGTCCCTGGGTGCTGGGCCTCAGCAGTAGGGGAAGCTGCCCCCGCTGGGAGAGCTTTTCCTCCTGGCCCTGCTGGGTTGTGGCCCGCCCTCCCCCTGGGCTGGCTACGGGGCCCTGCTGTGCCGAGTCCTGCGGGCTCCTTTCTGGCTTGCCTGCTTCCTGCTTGGTGGCGTTAGGTCCAGGCAGGCGTGTTGAGCCTGTTGCTCTCCCTCTGGGATGCATGCAGGGCCTGCAGTGGAGCTAGCTTGTCCAGGCCGGAGCCGTCTGGAGAGGAGCGCCGCCGCCCCGAGATCTTGCAGCTGTGGCAGGAGAGGGAGCGCCAGCAGCAGCTGCAGCAGCAGCAGCAGCCACGGACCCCGTGGAGTCAGGGACGAGAGAAGCGGGACAGGTAGAAGGGGGGAGCCATTCCCTGTTTCCCTTGGGGCGTTCTCTGTGGGGGAGGGCTGAAAGCAGAGTAGCACCTTCCCAGCCAGTGAAAGCCGCCTAGCGGCTGGAGCGGGTGGCTTGGGGTCGAGGCAGCCTCCAGCACCTTGATTTTAGCTGGGTGCCCTTCTCGGCAAGCGTGGTGCTTGTCTGGCTCTGCCCAGTAACCACTAGAGACCGTTCTGCTGCCGAGCACTTTTGGATCCCACAAGTTGCCTTGTTGTTCTTCCAAGGAGTGCCGTGCTCTTGGGATGGGGGATGCGCACTTCCCAGCGTTCCTGTTCCCCTTGGCACGGGCATCCGAAGGGCAAAGAGAGTCCTTTGGAGGCAGCCTCGTGCCTCCCCTGTCGTGACGCCCCTGCTTTCTCGGGACGGCCCCCTGACCCAGAGTTTAACACGGCACGTTGCTGCTTCTGCTGCTGCCTGTGTATGGGGCCGAGAGCTGCACAGTCTTCGCCCTTTCCATCCTTCCAGCCACCCTGCAAGGTGTGGGTTGCCTTCCATTCCTCATGTTATGGGTAGGAGGAACTGCAGCTGAGGGTGAAGGGGCCACACGGTACCTGCCGGGGGCAGAACGAATACAGATCTCCTCCATCCAGTTCCCATTGCCCCCCCCCCTTCCCGGATCCTGTTGGGAGTCCTCGGTTTCACTCCTTTTTTTAAAAAAAAGAAAACGTCACGCCTGCCATCCTCCCAGAACCCCTGGCATTCAAAATCCAGAGGCTGAGATTGATGGTTGGGGAAGACCGGAGGAGTAACCACGCAGGCCTGTGCCTTGGGGGCAGCTGGTCATGTAGCCAGTGGAAGGAAGGCAGGGCACAAGCTCAGGATTCAAACTGCCGAGCAGGAAGGGTACCACCAAATCTAGGAAGATGCTAGCGTGGTTAATGAAGAAAGTCAAGAAAACCATAAAGGGCAAGGCCACTTGCTTGAAAAGTGGAAGTCTTGCCCAAAGAAGGTGAACAAGGAAGAGTGCAGGCTCTGGCAAAACAAATGCAAGAGGAATGGGGTGCTGGCAGGAAGGGAAGACGAAGAGCAGAGGGCTAAATCCATTAAGACGCCGGCAAGAAGGAATTCTTGAAAGGCAGCCGCCGCAAGACACTGCCCAGGGTGGCGGTTCAGCTCGGGAAGAGGCAAGGGGTGAATGGATTGCTGGAGGTGGAGACGGGCACCTTTACGCTCCGCTTTCAGGAAGGCTTGTAAAATGGTCTTAATACAAAGGATGTTGGTAGAGGATACATTGACTGGGCAGGCCTGGCTGGACTGTTCGGCTCTTGCTGCTGGAGGGTTTTGTTGTGTCCTGTGATTGCAACTGGTTCTTGCTTTGTTAACTGCCTGGGCGGTGCCACTTGGGTCTTGATTGTGGCTTCTTCCCCCCCCCCCTCCCAGCAGTGGCCTGGCCGAGAACTGCAGCAGCCTCTCCCAGCTGAAGCATCGCAGCAGCCAGGTAAGACCACCGAGTGAGGGAGAGCCTGGCACGCAGGGCCTTGCGTGCGCTTTTCGGTGCCCTCTGGTCCGGCGTGTGTTTGAGAGCAGGCCGCTGGCTGCTTGCATCGCCTGCCCTCATTCAAACCGCCTCCTCCCCACAAGTCCTGCATTTCTGGCACAGAGAAATTGCCACATCTCCCTGGGTCTCTTGCAGGGAGCTGAGCAGCTGGCTGGTTCCCCCAGACAAGCCCTGCACCATGGGGGTAAGTCCAACACAGGGCCTGGCAGGGAAGCTGCCGCAGGAGGGTCCCGTAAGAGAGCGCCCGCGCTCAGTGCATCCTGGCAAAGAGGCTGACAGGGACAGGTGCAGGGGCCCTTTTCCCTCCGACTTGCACAGGAGGGAGGAGGGGGGCAGCCGGCCGAAGGGGCAAGCAGAGGGGGTGTCAGTGAGTGGCAGGATTGGGCCAAGAAGAGGTGCTGGTTGGGTGGGGGGGGTGTCTCTGGGCAAGGCCGGGAGCTGGCTGGCTGTTTCTCTGGGCCCCTCGCAGCCGCTGTCCTCCACTCTACCCAGAGAGAATCCCCCACTCCAGCCTCCCTTCCCCTCCTCCTCTGCAGACCCTTCTCAGCCACAGAACTCTACAGCTGCAGCCTACCCATCCTCCCGTGAGCCCAGCTTCATGCAGAAGCCCACCAGCTTCCTTTTCCGCTCCTCGTCCCGGAACAGCGTCCAGCGGGGCTCCGGTAAGTAGCCACACTCCCCTTGGTGCTGGGGGCTCCCCCTTGGAGCCCCCCTGGACAAAAAGGCAGGGGATCAAGGTGAACCTGGGTTGCGTTTGAGACGGAGCAGCTGGAGGGTTGCAAAGCAGATCACTGGAGCCTGGCTGGGCATGAGTTCTGCCCAGGCCCAAAGGCAAAGCAGGCCCAAGTCAGAACAGGGCTGACCCAGGAGCCCCCCTCCAGCGGTGGAGTGAGAAGTAGCCAAAGGAGGAGGAGGAGGAGGGAGGGCCTGGGTCAGCCCTGTTCTGACTTGGGTCTGCTTTGCTTTAACGTTTGCCTTTCTCTTCCCTTCTCCTGGCTGGTAATGTAGCGCGTCCTCCTTTCGTGAGGCACTGGGGTGTTTGGGGGCACAGGGAAGGCCGCCCCTGGGTCAGGCACTGCAGTTTTGTCTGTTGGCCCTGGGCTTCCTCTCTGCCATCTCCCCTGTCAGAGACTTCTGAGAGGAGGGGGACCCAGCTCTGCATTGGGTCGTAGCTGGCAGGAGGACCTCTTTCTTCTCCTCCCCCCACCCTAAAATTGGCTTCTCTGTATTTTTCACAAGGGTGGAGGAGGACACCCTGAAGTGCTCCTCATTTCCTTCAGGGAGGAGGGAGGCATTTAGGGCAGTGGGCAAAGCTCCTCGTCCTGCCCGCTGTGTGCGTGCTTGTGCCTGGGCGCAGAGGGGATGCATCCGCCACTTTCAGGAAGGGGGCCGCCCCCTAGCAAGAGGGTGTTGAGCCCCCCTGGGTGCATGGAGATGTTACGGCAGGAAGCTGCTGAGCCTCAGAGAGGCGGGCAGCCCAAAGGCAAGTGTTCCTTCTCTCATAGATCCCGGCCTGCAGGTGGACAGGGTTTGTGGCACGACATGGCTCACACGCCACAGTTGGTGCTTCCAAGCTTTCCTGCTCCGGGGAGGTGTCCCGCAGATGGAGGTGTCCTGCCAAGGGGGTCTGTGAGGCACTGTGGCCCAGGCTGGGAGCGGGCGAGCAGGCAGAGGGGTCCCCCCGTATCCACAGGCAGGGTCATGTGGAATGGTCTTTGACCGGGTTGCCCTGGAGAACATAAACAAGTTAGCAAGTTCAGGGGCACGTTTGCACCTAATTGAAATGAGCTGGAAATCTGCCGGTAGAATTTCCTCTGGCACTGGCAGAGGTTCTTCCCACCTTTGGGACACGTTCCGTCGCCGTGATTTTTGACCTCGTCTTCTCTGCCTCTTCTGTGCTGGATTCCTGGATTGTAACAGGAAGTACCTGAAGGGCAGTCTGCTCTGCCCCTGTGCCTGGGGGGGGGCTCCTCTTCACAGACCCCCTTCCCTCCCCCCCTTTTTGTTCTCAGGGTTCTCCTGGTCTGAGCCGTACCCTGCTGAGCCCAACGGCCCTGTGAGGCTGCGTGCTGGATCACAGGCCCTGGAGGAAAGAGCGCTCACCCTTCAGCTGCGCCAGGTAGGCCGAGCGCCTGCCAGGTTCTCACAGCCACTGAGGGAGGCCATGCTTGCCACACCCAGGTGTCCCGGGCAGAGGGGCGGGGTGTGTGTGAGGGGAAGGACAGGAATTCTGAGCCTAGGAAAGTGGGAGTGGGAGGGGGGGGGTGACGCAAGCGCCTGCGTGCCCGTCTGCTTCTGCTTTGGGAGGCTCTGACGGGCAGCACACTCCTCCTCGCCCCCCAAACTCCTCCTCAGCTGCCGAGACTTGCCAGGCTCTGCCCAAAGCAGCGAGCGTTGGTTGGGCCCCTTCTCCTGCTGCTTTCCCCTTCCCTTTCTCCAGGCAATCGAGTCCCGGCTGAAGATCACGCTTGCTGAGGACCTGGGCGAGGCGCTGGCCAATGGGGTGATCCTATGCCAGCTGATCAATCAGCTGCGCCCACGTTCGGTGCCCTTTGTCCACGTGCCCTCGCCAGCTGTGGTGAGCCTCTGTGTGATGTGACCTGCGGGGCGGGGGCGGGGGCTAGTTTGAAATGCTGCCCACAAATAAATAGTTAGCCGGCCTTGTTGGTTTGGCCCTGGGGACTCAGCTGGCCTGGCCACCTTCTGAGCCTTCCCCTTTTGCCCATGGAAACAGTGCCTGGGGAGGTGGGGGGGGGCAGAGTTTTTCTTCCGTGTTGCACCCAGTGGAATAGATGAGCAGTAGATTTGGGCCTGAGAACAGCACGAGTGTCTTTGTGCGTCCTGGTGGAATTCTCTGCCACAGGACGTGACGGCTTTGGGTTCGGATACGTTCGGGGAGGAGGAGGAGGAGGCCACCCAGGGACTGCCTGCCTCGCTTCTCAGTGAAGCTTCTTGCTCAGAGGCTGGGGGGGGGGGCAGGGAGGGGTAGCTGCTGCCCCCCCCTGCCCTCCTGGCAGCCATCAGCCGGAGGGTGGTGCCCCCGTCCCTGCAGGGTGTTTCTGATGCCCCATCCCCCCCCTCCTCCTCGGCAGCCAAAACTGAATGCCATCAAAAGCCGGAAGAATGTGGAGAGCTTCTTGCAGGGCTGCCGCCACCTGGGGGTGCCAGAGGTGAGTGAAGGCCCGCTGCAGCTGGCGGGGGTGGGGGTGGGAGTGGGGGGATTGTCTGTCCTCCAAATGGGAAACCTTCACCTACGAGCGATTTCAGCGCCCCCCCTCCCCCCGCCTCAGTGTGCTTTTCAGGGCTCCTGGCTTGTGGTGCCCTCCTGCCCCCCTCGCACACACCCCGCCAACACCCCCTTCAGCCACCACCTGCTCTGTTCCCTTCTGCTGCTCCTTTAACACGTGTGTGCGCTGGCACAGCCTTGTATCGTTCTGTGTTCTCTCTGCCCGCCACAGGTGTCCCTCTGCTCTGCCTCTGACGTCCTGCGCGGCAACAGCCACAGCTTGCTTCGCCTCCTCCATGCCCTGCCGGGTCTTGGTCCAGGGGTGGGGGTGGCGCCTCTGGCTGCCGCCCCCCTGTCTGAGCACCTGGCAGGCTTCGGCGTCTTCTACGTCTCTGTCATGCTGCTGCTGTATCTCGCCTATCGCAAGCTCTGTGGCTTCTGAGGGGCAAGGGTGGTCTGTGGCCCAGACGTTGCTGGCCCTGGGGGGCCTGCCTGGCTCAGTGGCCTTCAGAGGAGGCGGCTGTCCTTTGGGAGCCTGGCCTTAGATGGAGCCTGCCGGTGCCTCTTGCTCGAACTGGCCCCATGGCTGCTGGGGCGTCCCAGTTGGGTTTTGCCTAGACTTGCACAGGGAAAAATGGGCCTCAGGAGGCAGCAGTCCCTCAGCACACAAAATCCCCCCTCCCTTTGCTAGCCAGGAGGGGCTCTGAGCGATTGTGCATCGAAAGCACTTATTGGCTGTGCCCCCCCCCTTCCAGGCCAGCTCCCTTGCAACTGTGCTCAGGCATATCTGGGCCTTGTCCCTTCTCATTCCAGGGCTGGGCCAGGTCAGATGCCATAAATCTTCTTGCCCTAAGAAAGCTGCCACAGGCGCTTCTTCTCTCAACCAGGTGCACTTAAGTTGCATTGCACTAATTCATGAGTGCCTGCAGTGTGGGTGTGTGTGGAGGGGTGTCGTTGTGGCAAGGAAACCGGTCCCCAATTGTGGGCACTTGCGTTTCCGGGAAGCGCAGTCCTGCCTGCCCATGCTGAACTGACTCACACCCCACCCCACCCTCCTTTCCCCACGGTAGCTGAGCTTCCTTCCGAAGGCCGGCGTTCTTGGGCCTTGCCTGGACAGCCACAGGCACTCCACTTTTGACTGCTTGAGGCTGCTGTCTCTCGCTCAGGTTATAACGGGCCTCAGTAGTTGTTTCATGGTTCTAAACCAAATAAAACCCTCTTTGGCCGCAGGAAGTGGCCCCCTCCCATGCTGGGGGAAATCTTTATAGATGTTGCGGGTTTTCTTCAGGCGTTCAGGGGTCTCTGCTGTGCTAGGCACTGACTGACCGGCACCTTCGGCTCAGTTCCCACTCTTCACTGTCCGGCGCCAGCTCGTGGAGTTCGCGTGGTCAGGGCCAAGGGGTGTCTCGGGGTGGGCTGACACTGCCCGCCTTGGTGAAAAGTCCCCCCCCCCGTCTCTGCCATCTCCTGAACACTCCCGGCTGGCACTGCCCTACAGTACTTGGCTGCATTACAGGCCTCGATGCCAACTCGCCACTGTCATTTAAATGTGCAATTTAGAGGGAGCAGAGGAGAACGGAGGTGGCAGGGACACGTCTGAAATGGCTTGAGGGGGTTTAGCTCCACCTGAAACCCTTTTGCTGTGCTTTGCAGCTACAGCTGCCCTCCGTCGGGGCAGCCCTCTGTGCTCCTTTGTTGGCGATGCCCCACAGAGCAGCCACTGAACAGAAATGCCTTAATCTGCTCCCAAGGAGAAGCTTCCTTCCTCCAGGAGGGCCTCCCAAAGCTGCTCTCTTGTGGGTCTTCTGGGTCCTCTTTCCAAACCCCGATCCCGTCGCCCCCCCCTTGCTGCCTTAAACACACTAAATTATACATATATATATTTTATATATACATACATGCATACATACATATATATATATATTTGAAGAGAAGAAAATTATGGGCTATTGTAAAGATTTTATTTTTAAGCATGTACAGAATTGTAAATATGTTGATTTCTATTTATCCTGTGTTCCTCCTTTCAGGATGGAATTCTTCTAAAGGGCTCTAGTTTTCTTTTCAGTTTCTGGCTGTAAATTCACTTTCGTGTGTGTGTGTGTGTGTTGGCTTCTGTTATGTTCTTCTTTAAAAAGTTCATCTGTTTGTTTTGCTTCTGTACATTGTGAAATGCAAAGAAAGAATTTTTTCCAAAGCCGACATTGTGTTGGGTTTGCTGTGTTTGCTTCCCTTTTGCTGCTGGCAGCTGCGGAGTCAGTCCCCCCTCCTTCCACTTCTGCTAATGGCCGGGGGCTCTTTGCTGCCGGACAAGCACTTCTGGCTGTGGCCGAGGAAAGGGAGAGGAAGCCCCAGGATCTTGTCCCTGTGCCACCTGCCTCTTCCAGGCATGTTTACTCAGAAGAAAATCCCGCTGTGTTCAAGGGTGCTTACTCTCAGGGAGTTGGGAGTAATTGGTCTCAAACACACTGTTGAGTGAACGTGCCTGGGTGACCTTTACAGTGGGTCGTCAGCAGGTGGCGGCTCTCCATGAAGCAGATGAACTTGAGCCACTGCTTCCAGGCACAGCCAGGGACCACTCAAGGAAGGCCCCGCTTGCCACCTCGCGGCACCTCTCGCTGATACTTTGCCAATGGTAGGAATGACACTATCTACATACAAACCCGGGGGGGGGGGGGGGATATACAATATCAGGGTTTTCTAAGTAATTTTTATCAGTTTTTTCTAAATGTGCAAAGTGCAAAGGCAATTACTGTGCAATTAAATACAATGAGACAAAGTTACAACATTCAACAGGTAAAGTCAAAAGTCCATGTAATAAAAGTCCAACTGGTGAAAACCCTACAATTTCCAATTTTTCACATTCATTGACAGATTCAGTGGCATAGACCATCACATAGTCTAGAAGAACTAGAGCTGAACGTTCCTTTAAACATACAGCCTCGTACTCTTGCTTCCTCACAGGCATGATTTTCATGGATGGTCACCAATCAAATTCACACGCATCACTCAGCTGGAAAAGGACGGAATCGTACCGTACTGTGAGGAAGCAAGAGTACGAGGCTGTACGTTTAAAGGAACATTCAGCTCTAGTTCTTCTAGACTATGTGATGGTCTATGCCACTGAATCTGTCAATGAAAGAAAAATTGGAAATTGTAGGGTTTTCACCAGTTGGACTTTTATTACATGGACTTTTGACTTTACCTGTTGAATGTTGTAACTTTGTCTCATTGTATTTAATTGCACAGTAATTGCCTTTGCACTTTGCACATTTAGAAAAACTGATAAAAATTACTTAGAAAACCCTGATATTGTATATTTCCCACCCCCCCCCCCCCGGGTTTGTATATAGATATAGTGTCTGACTTGTCCGGGGCATCCCCTGTTGTTGTTGTTGTTGTTAAAGGTAGGAATGAGGCAGAGGGCGTTACCTGGGCCTGCATCATAGGATTGGTTTCCAGGTGGCAGACAAGTCCTTTTTAAAACATCGTAGTAAAAACAGCTGAAACCCTGGAATGGCAGCTTCCAGCATTTGTATACTGCGTGAAAACCAGCACTGAAGTCCCCATTCCCCAGTTGGGGAACCTGTGCAGCGTCAGACGGCTTTGGCGGAGCTAGAGGAGGCCAGCACTAGGGGCCACGGCAAGGGCGCTGGAGTGCCTATGGTGGGGGGGTCGAAGGGGAGGCAGAGATGCCAGTCTGTCCCAAGTAGGGGTTTTTGAAGGTGCCTTGGCCTGTCAGCCCGGGGAGCCACGGCTCGGTTGCAGGCCCTGTAAAGAAACGGGGACGAGTCGCGGAAGAAGTGGCAGAGACCAGGGCTGCAAGGCCAGGCCCGAGAAGACGTGCCTCAACGTCTGGGAAGGCCCCCTGGCTCTTCCGCTCCCTGGGCCAGGTCCTCCTCAGAGTCCAGAAGGGCTATCGGGCCTTTCTTCTCCTAACTGTCGCCCTCCCTGCCCTCCCCAGGAGTTGCTCTGCTCTGCACAGCATGTGTTGGAAGAAGAGGGTCTGCCCTGCTTGGCTGCAACTGTCCAGGCGCTGCTGGAGACGGCCAGCACCGCCCCAGTGGGATCTGCTCCACGGACTTTGAGCTGAAATCTGCTGCCTGGCGACACGAACCTCTTAACGTTCTTTGCACAAGGCTCTTGTTAGGACCCGTTCAGGGCAGGCGGCGGGGCTGGCCAGGGGAGGACTGGTCCCTAGGCTTCGAAGAGGCTGCCCCCTTCCACTCAGGCTAGGTGTGCCCCCACCAGAGAGCCTAAGTGGTGCAGGCGTCGGGGCCAGTCCCCCGCGTGGCCATGCTGGCTGCCCTTGGCCCGGCACACCTTAAACTGCCTTCGGATGAGTCTGCTTTGGGGCTTTTCCAAGTCACTCTTGTCTCTCCTGAGTGGCAGTGGCTCTTTTGGGGTCTTTCGCATCACCTGTGTCCGGCATGGGCTAACCCTGGGCTGGAGGGGGGGGGCTAGTCCTCCCTTTCCCTTTGAGTAACTTGGGCTGCGGCAGAGGGAGGTCCCATCCCGATACATTTTCTTCTGAGTAAACGGGTGCGAGTGCTACCAGCTAGGGCCTGTGCCAGCCGTTCACCTCTTGTGGGGGAGGGGGAGGTGCATTCCAAAGCCGCCACTAAATGTGTAGGAGACGGGCGGGGAGCGTCGTCTGGGTGCCAGCTGCACACCACCATGCACTGGGCTAGTCTTCCACCATGAACGAGGCTCTGGTGTAGTGTCCCTGCCATGTCTCTCCCATGTCTCAAGGATTCCTGGAGGGCAGGGAAGCTGTCCAGCCACATGTGAGAGCAGACAGGGCCTTTCCAAGAACTGCAGCAGGTAGCAGGAGGGTATTCCGTGGTATGTGGGATAGCACAGAGTTAATTTTTTTAATGAATGATGCAAAAATTCACGACAGCCAGCTGGGGAGGGGCTGTCAGCGGGCTCCACTTCTGGCCCTTCGAAGCAATGGCTCCATTTGCAAACCGAAGCAGAAAGTATCTCTGGGTTCCTGTGGGGCCCGCTTCAAGGCACTAGAGGATCTCAAATGTGTAACTGTTGGTCTACAGAGAAACTAATACAGCTCTTGCCACTAAAACTGGCCTCCTTATCCAGAAAGAAGTCAACATAGCAGTGATTTTAAAAGCAGAATGTGGCGGGGTGGGGGGGAATCACAGGCCACCCAGCCTGTAACGTCTGTTTCAGGTGAACTGGTGGGGACTGCTAGTAAAGCGGGAATAATCCATTGCCTAGAGGAGTGAGCCCACTCAGCCAGCCAGGCTTCAGTAAAGGAACATCCTGCCTCGCCAGCCTTCTGAAGTTCTCCAGGACGACGGACTGTCCACACTTGGCCTCCCAAAAGTTTGTCAAAATCTAAATATATCTGTTATGGGATAATACAGAGGACAGGCCCTCTCTTGGATCAGAGCCTGACCAAAAGGGCAAGACCCTCCGTGAGAGTCCTGCAGCATCTGCCAGGGGTCCCTCCAGGCCAGCGAGGTCTTCTCGTCTGGTGTTGCCTCCCAGCGCTGGGATCCGAAGACAGGCTGCTGTTGGGGGACCTGCCAGCACAGATCTGTCTGCCTGATCCCCTTTCAAATGAAGATGTGGTCCATGAGGGGGGTAAGCAGTGGGGATCCACAAGCGGGGGGGGGGAGGGGACTGGGGAGCCAGCCTGCAGGTGCTTTTTGTTCAGGACCATGAAAACCAAGGCGCGCTCCGAAGAGCTCCGGGACGATCTCTCTGCCTTGGGTGCGGGTGGCAAAGGACGTCCACGGTTGGTTTTGTCCAACGTGCTGTACACAGGAACCAAAGATCCTGAGTTTCAGCATATGCTGGGGGTGCCTGAATCGGCTAGGACTGAGAGCTCAATGGAAACGACAACTCAGTCTGCGGCAGGGGTGATAAAGGCAAACTTCATGCTAGGGCTTGCCAGGAAAGGGGATTGAACATAAAACAATTTTTTTAAAAATGTACGTTATTCATAGTCTGCCTTTCTCACGGAGACTCGGGGCACACTGCAGTGTAAAGTCACAAAGCCAATACAATCAACATTCAATAAACAATACAACACAGTGGGCATTGCAAAAATCTGAAAAGAAGCACGCATTTGAACACAGGCATACGGAGGTGAAACCTTGCTAAAAAAATTAGCAATTTGATGTGACACATTAAACAACACAGGAACTACCCAGTAGGAGCCTATCTACATCAAGAGACAGTAGCAGAGTCTACAGTTCCCGTCACTTTACCAGAGTATTTCTCTGAACTCTCCTTACAGCACAGCCTTATTGTCTATAAGTAGAAAGCCCTCCTGAATAATTCAGTTTTGCAGAGTTTGCAGACAGCCAGTTTGGTGTAGTGGTTAAGAGCAGCAGGACTCTAATCTGGAGAACCGGGTTTGGTTCCCCACTCCTCCACTGGAAGCCAGCTGGGTGACCTTGAGCCAGTCACAGCTCTGTCAGAGCTCTCTCAGCCCCACGCACCTCACAGAGGGATTGTTTTTGTTGGGATAACAACAACATACTTTGTAAACTGTTCTGAGTGGGTACTACATTGTCTTGAAGGGCGGTATATACATTGAATGTTTTAAAAAAACGTTAAATATTAAAGGCAGCCAAGAGGGTGGGAGCTTTCTTGTCTCTGAGACAGGCCGTTCCATAAGGGGGGCACCAAAGATAATGCAAGTATGTGAGCAGCTGGTGGTTTTGCCCACTTGCAGAGTGGCACCTGCAGAAGGCCGCGTTCGGGTGGAGCATAGGGAGAGAGGAAGACCATGGAGTTGAGGGACCGAGCCCATGAAGGGCTTTGTATGTGATAGCCAATACCTTGAACTGAGTTTGGTAACTGATGGTAGCCAATAGAGTGACTGCAGAATGGGAGCGATGTGCATGCTCCGTCTAGCTCCTGAGAGCAAATGAACTGCAGCATTCTGCACCAACTGGAGTCTCTGTGTTGATGGTTTTTGTGGGTTTTCCGGGCTGTATTGCCGTGGTCTTGGCATTGTAGTTCCTGATGGTTCGCCAGCAGCTGTGGCTGGCATCTTCAGATTTCAGCAGCCAAGATGGGCAAGAATTCAGTACTCAAGGATTCAGTAGCCTTCACAGATGCCAGGACCCTACCATACCTATTCCTGTAACTGTGCCAGACCAGGTGTTCTATTAAGCATTTCTTCCGCCTTGCCTACATTACAGCTGGTATCCAGATCGCAGGCTATTCATGCTATTTTATCTTCAAAACATTTGCAAAGGTGTCACAGCTGTCTGTCTGTCTATCCTTGAGATTGTGAAGGTTCAGATTTAGGCCTTAGAAGATGTCAAGCTACCCGAAACAATTTGGATGGTCTTGAACAAGCTAAAGCCATGGTTGTAGAGGAGCAACATTTCTTTGCCCCTCTCCCTGTAGCTTCGTAAGTGGGCTCTATCAGATTAAATGCATTTTTTCTGCCAGCGTCTTTCCAGACACCCTCTAGCCCTTCACAGTACACCAGGTGCCGGCTGCCACGGGGCAGTCTTGTCAAGGGCTCCAAGGCGCTTCCTCTTCTGTGCTTCCACTGCAGCATCAACAGCGCCTGTGGCTGGGATTCCCAAATCGCGTCCCCCCCCCCGCCCCGGAGCATTTGGGAATCCAGAAGGATCCCTGAGCCTCTTTGGGGAGGCGCCATTTGAACAGGTCCTCCCCTTTTGCAGGCTGTTGTCCGGGAACAGCAACCCGCGACAGTCCCGGCTCAGGCCTTTCCCACGCCCCTCCCGTCCCGTCCCGTCCCGTCCCGTCCCTCTTGGAGCGGGGCCCCGGCTTGCCCCGGAGGCGGTGAGTCCCGGGGCCGGCCCTCAGGGGGGGCCATTCCCACGGGCACCGAAGCCCCCCTCCGGCGCCATCAGCCCAGGCGTCTCCGGCACCGCGGCCCACAGCGCCTCTGCCACGGGGGGTTCCGGCAGCACCTCCGAGGGCAGCTCGCCGCGGCCTCGCTGGCAATCCCGGGCGCGGTCCTGGTCAGCGCAGCCCAAACGGAGGCTGTCGGGACGAACGGGGGGCGGGGGGCGTTGTTCGCCCAGGATTTGGGCCGGGGGGCCGGCGGCGCGGCGAAGGCTGGCCCGAGGCTGCCCCGCAGGCAGCGGGACGGAGAGGCGCCCCGGGCTCCCCCAAGCGGCGGCCTCGCGCGCAACCGCAGGGCGCTCCGGGGCTCGAGGGCGGGGCGGAGCCTCCCCGCGCAGCGCAGGCTACCTGCGGGGGGGGGGCGGTGTCGGCGGCGCGGCACCGCCCCTTGAAGGGCTGCGCGTGACGCGGCGTGACGCGGCGTGCGGGGCGGGGCCGGGCGGCGGCGGCGGCCAAGATGGCGGAGCTGGACCTGCTGGGCTCCATCCTGCGCGCCATGGAGCCGCCGCCCGCCCGGGGCCGCCGCGAGGCCCGCCGCGCCAGGGGTCAGTGGGGCGCCGGGCCGCGCCGGGCGGGGGAGGGGGGGGCCGAGGGGGAGGGCGGCCGGGCCGGGCCGGGCCCCCCGTGGCTGTCGGAGGCGAGGCCTCGAAGGCCTCCCGGCATGGCGGGGCCGCGGCAGCTCCCTCCGGGAGGCCCAGGGGCGGCCCCGCCCGTCTCCGCCCACGGCTCGGCTGCCTTGGCCGTCGGAAGCCCCGCAAGGCCGTCCACAGAAGGACCCGCCCAAGGCCGGCCTCGCAGAGAGGCGCCCTGCCGCGGCCGGGGAGGGCCCGCCGCGTCCCCGCCCTCGCTTTGCCCAGTGCCCTTCCGAGGCGAGCGCTTCGGCCTGACGCTCCTCTCCCCCGCAGAGCAAACGGCCCAGCTGAAGAAGCTGCAGGAAGAGGACAAACGGCAGAAGGTGGAGTTCCGCAAGCAGGTGCGCCTCTGCGCCTGCGCCTCTGGAGCCCGGCCGCCGCGGGAGGGGGGGAGGGGGAGGGGAGGGGGTGTCGGCCCCCCCCCCCCCGAGCCAGGCTCTGACTGTCCCCTTGGCCTGTCCGCTGCCCCAGATGGAGAAGGAGGTGTCTGGCTTCATTCAGGACAGCAGCCAAACCAAGAAGAAATTCCAGCCCATGAACAAAGTGGAGCGCAGCATCCTGTGAGTCCCTGGCGCAGGGGGTGGTGGGTGCGCCTGGGCCCTTAATGGCTCCAGGGGAGGCACCGCACGGAGGCTGGCCCTGCCCCTGAGCCCTCTCCGCCTTCCCGTTTCAGGCATGACGTGGTGGAAGTAGCAGGACTCACCTCCTTCTCCTTTGGCGAGGATGAGGACTCGCGCTACGTCATGATTTTCAAGAAGGCAAGTGGAAGCGGGATTTGTGGGCCGGGACTCCCGGCCTTGTGAAAGGGCGTGGTCAGTGTGCAGCTCCTCCGTTTTCTAACCACCATTTCCTCCCCCCCCCCCAGGAATTTGCCCCCTCGGATGAAGAGCTGGAAACTTACCGCAGAGGGGAGGAGTGGGATCCGCAGCAGGCCCAGGAGAAGCGTCGGCTCAAGGTGAGTGATGCCGCGACAGGCACGGCTGCTCCAAGGCCTCCAGCAGCCAAAGAAGAGGAGGTCTGGGGTGGATCTGGAGAGGAGGTGCACGAAGGCTGGCTCTCCGTGGCCCTAGCTAGCTTGACTCTGGAGTCAGGATCACTGCCACGGGGCCCAATCCTTAGAGGAAGGGGGCCCTTGAGCTGGTAGCCGTGGGCACGTAGCCTTGCCCTGGTCTTTCAGCCAGAACTGGCTTTCCTCTGAGCGCTGGTGGGGGTGCCCTGCGCTCCCTCTGGCGTCTTCAGCTGCTCCCCACTGGCTCTGAGCCTGCCCCACTCATTCCCACAGGAGCTGGCCGAGAAGCAGGCTGAAGAGGAAGCCCTGAGAGGTCCCGCGGTGGTGAGCCCCAACACAGACTACAAAGACAAGTATAGCCATCTCATCGGCAAGGTGGCTGCCAAGGATGCTGCCCACACCATGGAGGCAAACAAGGCCTACGGCTGCGGTGAGTTTTTGGGGAAGGCCCCTCGGCTTCCAGTGGAGGGTTGTCCCCTGCGGGATCTGGGGAGGGGCATCTTTGGCCGGCCACTTCTAGCTTCCTTCCCCATCACCTTCCAGTTCCTGTGGCCAACAAGAGGGACACGCGCTCCATTGAGGAGGCCATGAACGACATTCGGGCCAAGAAGCGCCTGCGCCAGACAGAGGAGGAGACCCCTGCGCCGCCTGCCAAGAGCTCCTAGGGCGGGGATTGTCACCGCAGGGCACACGTGTGTGTGTGTGTATCAGGAACTGTCTCCAGAGCTCCTGCTGCTGCTGCTATTTGTGAGTCCCGTTTGGGAGGCTCCAGTGTGGAGGAGGAGGAGCAGCTGCGGCCCCCCTGCCCTACTCTCCCTTCTCCGTTGCACTTCTCAAGTATTTAACCAATAGTTTAGGGTGGTGTTTTGATTTTAATACTGGCCATGGAGGTGAAGGTGATCCGTTCTGCCCCGAGAGAGAGCCTGGGCCGAGCTGAGAAGCCAGGAGGGCTGCACCCTCCGTGTGCCTTGGGACAACTGCAGAGGGCCAGCCACATGCCCTCTCAGCCCCTCCCTTACTCAAATGCAGCCAGCCCTTCTAGCCCATGGAGGGAGTCTTGCAGGCCCTGCCCTCACCCCCGCCATGGAGGCCTGTTTGGCTGTAGCATTAGAGGGCTATTCTCCCACCAGAGGGAGCGGCAGCTAGTGGTGTTCTTCTGCCCAGGAGCACTGTTCCCCTTGCTCTCTTTTGTGTAGCTGCTGGCACTCCTGGCCACATGAGCCCAGATCACCATCTCTCTTACAGCACAGGAATGGCTCTGTGGGATTCAGGCCAGATCACGGCCTGGGAGGAGGCATGGCTGGAGTTGGAGGGTGTCACGCCTGCTTTTCAATTCCTGGCCTCGGCTGGAGGGTTTTTATTAAGTTGTGCTTTATGTATCTCCTCCAAAGTGGACTGGCTGTGGGCTCCCAACATCTCTGCCTGTCTGTCCAGTCTCCCATGATTGTGAATTCTGGTGCAGGAGGCGGAGGTGGCAGCCGCATAGAGGTGTGCAGCATTAAAATCAGTTTTGAATGCTGGTTGTCTTTATTTGTTGTAATACTGCATGGAAGAGTGCCCATTTCAGCAGAGAAAAGGGAAGGAAAGGGGTCTTCTGCTGGGGGGGGGGTGGAATTCGTCAGGCAGGGACTCTAGTATGAGCTAGTAGGGGGAGCAACCGAGGGGGCCTACCTTGGCCATGTTCAAAATCACCAGATTTGGCTTCAAAAGAATGCAGACACAAAATTGCCACTTGCCCCCCTGTGGGGCTCATTTAATGTACCTGCTGACTCACGAAGCCTAGATCCTTGAGAGACGGTGCACTGAGCACTGGAGTGTGTGGTGCTTAGCCTAGGACAGGGGTAACCTGGGCCCAAATCCTGACAGACAGACAGACAGACAGACAGACAGAGAACTCGAGCTGCTCAGGTACAACTGTCTTTTTATTTAGCACCCCAAGAGGGGCTCCCCGGGTGTTCTGCAGCCCTCAAAGCAGAAAGGTGGTGGCTTCCAGACGGCTGTGGCCCCTGTTGGAACTCCACGCCCCTGGCAGGGACGGCACGGTGGAGGTTTCCTTTACTTGGCTCGGGGGTTCCGGAATTTGCGACCCGCGAAGTGCGCTTTGTCTCCCAGCTCTTCCTCAATCCTGCAGAGGAGAAGAGAACAGGCTCCTCAGCACCTGGCACCAGCTGCCCCCTCAGCCTCTCCCGGCTGGAAGCAAAGGTGTATTGGCTCTGCTCACCGCATCAGTTGGTTGTACTTGGCCAAACGCTCTGACCGGCAGGGTGCTCCCGTCTTGATCTGCAAAAGAGCCCCCGGGTTTGGTCAAGGGGTGTGGAGGGAGGAGGGCAGGCAGGGGGGGGGTGGCCACGGCCACCAGGGCTCGGGTGCCCCCGCTTCTTACCTGTCCTGTGCAGAGTCCCACCACCAAGTCCGCAATGAAGGTGTCCTCTGTCTCCCCCGAGCGATGGCTCACCATGACCCCCCAGCCATTGCTCTGGGCCAGTTTGCAGCTGCCGAGGAGGAGAGGAGGAGAGCGTGTCAAGCCCAGGAGAGGAAGGGTGCCGGAAAGCCCCTCGGGCAGGCAGGGCTGAGGCCTACCCAGGCCCCCCAGGACTCACGCTTGGATGGACTCTGTGACCGAGCCGATCTGGTTGACCTTCAGCAGGAGGCAGTTGCAGGCCTTCTGCTCCACCGCCTTCTGGATGCGCTTGGGGTTGGTGACGGTCAAGTCGTCCCCCACAATCTGGATTTGCACCTGAGTCAGAAACTTCTTCCATGTCTCCCAGTCATCCTGGTCGAAGGGATCCTCGATGGAAACCACTGGGGGGAGGGGAGGGGAGGGCTGAGGGGAGGGCCAGCCAGGGGCTTCCCCTCCCGTGCCCCACTGCCTGGTCCTCCAAGGGGGAAGAGGCCAGCCCCCTAACTCCAGTGCCTGCAGAACGCAGGTGCCCTGCCAGCCCTCAGGGCTGGGGGGGGGAGGGCTCCCCGCGGGGCTGGACTCCCCCACCCCCGCCCCGGGTCAGCTGCAATGCCGTTCCCTCACCAGGGTAGTTTTTGATGAAGCTCTGGTACAGCTCCCCCAGTTTCTCGCCGCTGATGTATCGGTTTGGGTCATCGGGGGACTTGAAGTCCAAGTCGTATTTTCCCTTGCGGAAGAACTCTGAGGCGGCCACGTCCATACCAATCACCACCTTGTCCGGGTAGCCTGCCTTCTCGATGGCAGACTTCAGCAGCTCCAGAGCTTTGGGGAAGGGAGGAGGGAAGAAGGGTGACCACTGGAGGCAGCCCCAGCTCTGAGCCGCCCCCCCCCCCCCACCTCGGCAAGATTTGTGCTGGCCCCCCAACAGCTAGGGAGGAATCCCTGGCCTTGCCTCATGCAGAACGGTCTCTGGGGCAAGAGTCCGGGAAAGGACTGGTGTTCTGTTTCATAAAAGGAGCCTTCAATGCAGTCCTAAGAATGCTATCCTGGGAGGAAGCCAAGCAAAAAGGCTTGAGTAGGATTCTGAGTCGAGCTGCTTAAGATTTTCTAGTTTGGTTTATTTGAAGCTCCATCCCGTGAAAGAGTCCTGTGGAACGGAGAAGCCTGCATCCAGCTCTCCCCGACTGAAACAAATAGACCTTTTGCGGGACCTTCCAGCAACCCTGGAGTTATTTCCCTTTACAGCCCTTCTATTGCATTTTTACGCGGCGCTTCATCCCAGTAGCTCAGGTGGCAGAATGCGCTCCCCTCTAGCTGAGTGAGGGTGAAGAGCATCATGAGAACTTAGAAGCTGGGGGGCTCCAGGCACCGGCCAAGGCCCGACCCCTCTGCCTTGCCCACTGCCCGAGTGGGGGGGGGCCTGGGCTCAAGGATCCAGTGAGCCTTAAAGGACCCCGTCTGTAAAGCCTCGAGCAGTTGTGTGTGTGTGTCTCCTCCTCTCCCAGCAGAAGGGGCCTAGCAGCTCTTTCGTGGCCTTTCCATGGGGCTCCGGTTACAGCCTCTGAGCTAATTCTGGCCCCAGCATTTAAAGGGCGGCTGGGTTTGGGGTGGAAGGGGGGGCTGTCCTGACATGCGAGACGCTGCAGCTAAAAGCAGCTCCCAGTTTCCAGCGGGCACCCCAGCCTCCGCCCACGTCTGGCTGTACCTTCGTTGTTCTCCAAGATGTTGGGAGCAAAGCCCCCCTCGTCCCCCACATTGGTGGCGTCCTTGCCGTACTTGGCCTTGATGACGGCTTTCAGGTTGTGGTAGACTTCGGCCCCGATCCTCATGGCCTCCTTGAAGTTGCTCGCCCCAACAGGGAGGATCATGAACTCCTGCATGGCCAGTTTATTCCCCGCGTGGGAGCCGCCATTGATCACGTTGAAAGCCTGGGGGGGGGGATATAACCTAAGCTGTTCTGCTCCCCCCCCCCGTTCACACATGCAGGCTAGCCCCTTCCCAGCAGCACCTGGCACCCAGCCACATAGGCCCCGGGAATTCCTGGGGGCCAGCAGCCCCGCCTCTTTTGGGGAGGTTCCTGGCCCCTGCGGCCCCCTTGAGCTCTCAAGCCAGCAAGGCTTCCATGCCTCCCCCTCCGCCCCCCCCTCTGCTGCTGTGCCCACCCCACCCCCATCACTCACAGGCACAGGCAGGATGAGTTCGGCATTTCCAGCCAGGTCTGCAATGTGGCGGTAGAGGGGGACCCCTTTCTCGGCAGCACCAGCCTTGCAGACAGCGAGGGAGACCCCAAGGATGGCATTGGCCCCAAACTTGGCTGTGAGCAGGAAAGGGGGGCCAAAGGTGAGCCTGGTGTGCCAGGGAGGAGGGCCAAGAGGGGCGGGGGGGGGGCTCGCGGCTCAGACTTACACTTGTTCTCTGTGCCATCCAGATCAATCATCAGTTTGTCGATCTTCTCTTGTTCAACCACGCTGAGTTTCTGTTGTGTTTGTGATATTTGGGGAGGGGACAGAGGAGGGTGAATTACTTCCCCAGTACGGCTGACTAGCAGACAGCAGGATCCCAGCTGGAGGCAGAGAGGGGCACAACGGGGCTTGCAGACCCCCCCCCCCCCCACAATCCGTATTTGAGATCAGGTGCTGGACTCAAGTTCTGCTTGTGAAATTCTGAGCCGAGAAACCTTATCGATAAACCTTATCCTCTTAAACGTCTCAGTATTAACTTGCTAAGTTTAGCTACTGTAATCCTTTTTATTTATTTTTCTCTCAACTGAGTAATTTAAAAAAAAGGAAAGGGATGTTTTTGCTGGGAGAATTTGCACCTGAGCTGCTTTCCAGGTTCCCTTCTGTACAGTCTTAAGAGCTCCCCAGGAACTCGGGAGTGCGGCATCTCGGCATGCCTGGCTCTGCCGCAGGTCTTAGGAGAGAACGGGGGAGGGTTGACTTGGCTAACTCTCCTCCGCCAGGGCAACACGTCCCCTGTGACGGAAGGCTAAGGTGAAAGCCCAGCATCTGAACTGAAGGAACGGACAGGTGGTGGTGAGGGGGCCTCGAAACAAGCGCAGTGGGTCTGCGGTACAAGTGGGTCTGTTAATGTCCAGTGCAGCCCTTGTGGAGGACGGGGGTTAGTTTCATCCAGACACTCCTCTTCCATGCTCGCCCCCCCCGCCCCCCCGCCACTGGACCAAGCGAGGGAGTCTTGGGCTTCCCTACAAGGCCGGGCTCGGCAGAGTCTCTGGGACTGACTGAGCCGGACCTGCCCCTGCTCTCTGCTGGTGGGTGCACTGGGGAGGGGGCTGCGTGGCCTGGTGCTCGGAACGGAAAGGGGCCTTCCAGCTAGGCCTGGGGCAAAGCTCCCCCAGCCCTCTCACCTTCTCAAGGAGAGCGGGAACCAGGGTCTTGTTGATGTGTTCCACAGCTTTCAACACCCCTGCAGTGCAGGCAAGACAGAGATTATGGTTAACGGTGACACAGTCCCCCACCATTGGGACTAGTTGGGGCCAAGGGTCTATTCTGGACCAGTTGAAGGAGGAAGGCAGAATTGCACAAGGGGGGGGGGCGTGTAAAATCGCCAAAGGGAGGGAGGCCTTCTGTGGCTCAGGGCCAGATTGCTTGGGGGGGGGGGCTGGGAGGGTTTGAGGAAAGGGAAGACGGACGTGGCCTGTGCCACAGAGGGAAGGGCTGAAGGGCCACTGGGCGAAACCTCCTCCCCCCCTGGTCTGTATGGACCCTGTGGCACTAGTCCCCCCCCCATGCTCAGATTCTGCCTAAAGCTGTCCCACGTGCACCAGCTGCCCTTCTGCCACCCGTCTCCCCCTGGCAGAGCGCTCCTGAGGCCAACACTGGCTTCAGGGTCTCCTTTTCTTCTCCTTCCGCTGGCCCCGAGGGGCCCCCTCCACCCTCCCGGCTCACCTTTGCCCAGGTACCGGGCCTTGTCCCCGTCCCGAAGCTCCAGGGCCTCGTAGATGCCGGTGGAGGCTCCGCTGGGCACGGCGGCCCGAAAGCGACCTGTGGAGGGCAGGAGGGCATGAGGGGCCGTTCCGGCAGAGCCCTCCCCCGGCAGGGTTGCCCCCGCGCTCTCCCCGCCACTCACCCTTGGCCGTGTGCAGATCAACCTCCACGGTCGGGTTTCCTCGCGAGTCGAGGATCTCTCGCGCGTGGATCTTCTGGATAGACATGGCTGCGAAGGGAAGGGACGAGGTCAGACGGGCCCTCCCGGGAGCCCAAGGTGTCCTTGGCCACCCGGCGCCCATCGCCGGAGGCCCGGGGAACCGGCGGTTGGGCCGGGCAGGACCGGGCGGTCGGGCGGGCACTCACCGGCGGGGCTGCTCGGGGCGCGGCGGTCTCGGGTGCTGCGGGCAGTGCCGAGCCGGGCCGGCCGCCGCCTTTATAGCCGGGGCGGGCGGGGCGTCGGCGGCCCAGGCAACCCGCCTCTTGGCCGGGGGCTCGTGCGCGGATCGGGCCGGAGGCAGCGCCGCCTCTGTCAGGCCGAGGACCGGCGGCGGCGGCGGCGCCTCTTCTGGCCGCCCCGGAGCCGCAGGCGGGGGCCCGCCAGGGCACGGCGGGAGGAGGTGGCTGCTGGCGGGGCGCCCGCGCCCCTCGCCCGCTGGAGCCCCGCGCGGCCCCGATCCCCGCCGCCCGCCCGCGGCCTAAATTTAGCCAGCGCTAAAGGCCAAAGGGCCCATTCCAAGGCGCGGCTGAAAGGACACGCCGTAACCCGAGCCGCCCGCCTTGCGGGGCTGGGGGGAAGCGCCGGGCGGCCGGGGGCAGGGCTGGCGGCGGCTGTGGCTCCTGCCGGGCTCCGTGCGCCCCGCGAAAGGACGCGAGCGAAGCTGCTGCGGCGGGGCGGGCGCGGGCCGGCGAGGGTGCAGGGGGCGGGCAAGGCGTTCTCTCGGGCCCGGCGGCCTTGGGGTGACCTTCAGGCCACGGCCGTCGGGCGAGCTTTTGCGCTTGGCCCCGCGCCCAGCCCAGTGGCAGGGGGTTCCGAGGGCCGCCTGCGGGGAAGGCCTGGCTCCCTCTGGCGGCCGGCTGGGACGCGGGATAGAGGGCAGGTTTGAGGGAGCGGGGCGGGCGGGGGTCCCTCCCAAAGCCCCGGCGCCCCCGGCTCGGAGAGGCGGCCAGGCACGGCAACCTGGGCGCGAACTTCGTCCGCTCAGTTTCTTCCTTCTGCCCCATTTGCGGCTGGGCGCACCAGTTCAGCTTGGGGACTGGTCGGACTGGTGGCGCGGCGGGCCAAGAGCCCCGCCCCTGCTCTAGTGCCAACCTCCAGGTGGGGGCTGGAGCTCTCCTGGCCACCGAACTCCGCTCCCCGGCGAAACGGCTGCCTCGGGCGGCGGGCTCTGGGCTGCTACCGCGCCCTCCCGGCGCCACCCCCAAATCCCCAGGCGTTTCCTCCCCCGGAGCTGGCAACCCTCCCCGCCACCCGCAGGCCTACCGATGGTCCGCCTGGCTCCCGCTCACCGGCCCGTTGCCGTGGCAACCCCCGCCCCCGCCGCCCCCCCTTTGCCATGGCTACGCAAACAGGCCTCCTTGGGCCCCTCCCCTTGCCGCTGCCCAGCGCCACGGAGGCCTCCTCGCTCGCTAGCCCCAGCCCGTCGCCTCCGGGCTCTTTCCCGAATAAGCGCCCCGTCGGTCACGGCCACGGGGACTTCCCTTCCCCCGGCAAGCCGCAGCTCTGCCCGGTAGTGCTTGGAAGCGCTTCACAGACACGCGGTCCTCCCAAGCGTCGCAACAACCCTTCGGGGTAGGCCAGTTTTATTAGCCACGATGAGGGCGAGGGTGGGGGCCTGTTAAAGGGATTGGGGACAGCGGAGAGCGTTGCACCCCATGGGCAACACAGGCTCCCGCCCAGCGGCACCTGCTCCCAGGCCAGAGAAAGCGCTTCTCCGCCTGGCCTGGCACCTGCAAGGCTGAAGCCCCACCGCTCTCAAGGGAGCATGCCCAAACGGTGGATGAGCGGGAGTGGGGGGGGGGCTGCTTTGGGTTCACGGAGCCTGGACGGCAGCAACACAAGGCAAGGCCTTCTTGGAGGTGGCACCAAATTAAGGAATTCAACCCCAGGAAAATTCACCTGTCCCTTCCTGTTGCCATCTTCTGCCAGTAGGGAGGGCTTTTCTGTTTGGCCCAGCATACCGGCCATCTTGTTTATTGCCAGTTTTATGTCTGTCTCTCAAGGACCCTCATGGGGCAGACAAAGGTTTTCATGGAGCAGTTGATTAAAGCTTCCATGCAAGGGTGCTGTGTGACTCCTCCCAAGAGGGCCCAGGCACCAGCCCCCAGCAGCCCCCCTTCCTTTGCTTGCCTGGTGACCCTTGCTGGCCTCTTTAACCCTCTCCCTGGTGCCCCACCCCTACCCTGAGCTGAGCAAACCCTCCAGGCCCAAGACTCACCTGTTGCTCTGGGGTGTTCTTGTCCAGCTGATCTTCCGAAGTGCCCCTCCTTTATTTCACCATTGCCCCACCCCGCCAGCATCTCCCCAGCATGGTGTGTGTGTGTGTGTGTGTCACTGAAGCCCTACCAAGGAGCAGGACACATCATTGTGATGTTATCGTGTCCTGGCCTCTCCCCCCCCCCAAACCCACACTCCCACCAGGTGGGCAGCCCCCTCCCCAGGCGTGAATTCTTAAACCTAGGAACCTCTTTGTCCATAAAGAGGGTTAACTGCGAGCCCATCCCGGAAACAGGAGGGAGCACAGAGGAGCCCCAGTTCCCAGCCCACCCCCAATCACACTCACCTGTGAAGGGTCCTGGGTTTGTTTGAACTCACTTTGCTGAGCAGGTAACCTCACCTTGCCAAGAGCTGGCCTAGCAGCATGTGTGTCTGCTCCACATCTGAGCCCCAGGACCCCTCGTCTTCCCAAGTGTGTGTGTGGGGGTGGGGGGGCTCCTGCTCACCCTCCCATCAGGCACTGGTAATTACATCTCTTGATGGTCTGTGTCACCCAGAGGCGGTTAAACTTGCAAATAGTGACCTGCTTCTCAGGAGCTGAGCTTCTGGCCCTTCCGTGCCCCTCCCCCAGCCCCACTCCACAATGGCTTTCCGGGCTGCAGCATTGCAGGTGCTGGGCCCACTAGAGGGGTCTGAGAACACAGATGGAGCGAGGCCTCTTAGCTTAGTGTCATGTCCAGGATGCTCCCTCAGCCCTCCTGTAAATCACAAACCTGTACTTTAAGGTTCATGGGTAAATTGAAATCACTTGTTTCCTTAATAGTAAGTTACCAGTCTTTCCCCTTCTTTCTGCCTGATTAAATGTTCTGTGAAACTCCAAAGCTTGCTAAATGAGTCTAATCACCTTTTCCAGCCCACTTTCCCTTCAAACCCAGCAGCTGCCACCTACTCAACATGACAAGTTTAATCAAGTTTGCAAAGCCCACTTTGCATTCTAAACTGCCAAGCTGCACAAGGGATGTGACTGGTCCAGCAAGGCAGACCCCACCCCCACCCCCACCCCCACCCCTCTTGCTGCTTACCTGTCTGTAAGGTGCTACTAGTCCTGGATCTTGCTTTTAGACACCATAAATGATATGGTGGGGATTTGGGGAGGGGTGGGGAGAGCTATGCCTGCGTGCCTGACAGAACTGAAGGCCCACACAACACCCCTCGGCACAAACCAAGGCCTGGGGGTAGCGAGAGAGCTCTTGACTCCCGGGTCCCATCCTGGCTGGGTATCAGGGCGTGGCAGATTATGGGTGCTTGGCCAGCAGATTCCTGGGTGAGAGAAGGTCAAGGCAAGGCTCTCCCACCACGTTTAAGCTGATTAGTAAAGATGCTGGGCCTTGCCTTAATCAAGGAACTGTCAAAGGCGGCTAATCTAACTAGGCATTGTTGGCCACCTAAGTGGATCAGGCTAGGGGATCCGGGCTTGAGGACGCGGATGCTGGATTTTAGGGTGCCTCTGTATGCCACAGGGGAAATGGTTGGTTCACACTCCACTCGTGGCCCAGCGGGCTGAGTTTGGGGAGAATGGCTTCTCTAGGCCCACAGCAACTCCACCCCCCCAGGCTGGAGCAAGGCGGTTGCAAGGGGACACGTCACTTCCTCACCTTCAAGACTCTACACTGCAGTTCCTCCTTTGCGGCTTCTGTCCCTGGGCCAGGAAGTGGGGGAGGGGAGGGACGCTTGGGCAGGACCACCGTTTTGGCTTTGTGCTCTGCAAGGCTGAGGGCCAAGCGGCGCAGGCGGCAGGGCTGAGAGTGCAGGGCCACCGTTTTGCTTGCCGCCGCTGAAGCCTCTCGCAGCGGAAATCGAAGGATGCGGCCTTTGCGGCATCTTTTTGCTAAATGCAAGAGGCGGAGGTCGGCTCTGCCCTGCTTTCACATGCTCAGCATGCCCAAAAGTGCATCCGGCCAAGACCCACAATGCAGCCCCAGAGCATCTCATCGTGGACAATGGGGGAAACGGAAGGGGGGGGGGAAGCTGGCCACAGAGGAATGACACCTTTCCATCTATTTATCTGTCTGCGATCTTATTTTTGTTACAAAAAGCTCAAGGTGGCAAGCACAGGTCTGTCTTCCTCCATTTTACCTTCACAACAACCCTTTGAGGTAGGCAGAGGATGAGCGGGTGTCACTAGTCGCCCGAAGGGCCCAGGCGGCCTCAGGCGCCGTCCACCCGCTTCCCGATGGCGCCATTGCAGTGCTGGGACTCCGTTTGGCCAGCCTTGCGAATAGGATCGCTGGGCAGCGCCAGGTTCCCTCGGGCGGCGGGCCAGGCAGGGAACAGGCTGGAGCCCGCCCGGAGCGGAAGGGCCTTGCACGCCCCGTGGCGCCGGGGCACGGCAGGCGGGCAGTGCCCCGGGGCGCCTTGTGCGTTGGGGCTCCTGCGGAGCCTCGCCGGCCAGAAGCGCAGCCGTTCCCGAGCGGGCCGGGCCAGGGGCGCAGGGGCGGCGGCGCTCGGGCTCCGGCTCTGGCGCGCCGCCTGGCCTTGCTTGCCTTGGCCTGGCGCGGGCGGGAGGCGCGTGCGCGTGCGCAGCCCCGCCCCGCGGCTGACTCGGCCGCGTCCGGCGCTCGCCTTCTTCTTGGCCGCCCCGCCCGCCCCGCCCGGGAGTCGCTCGTGGCGCGTGCCGAGGAAGCAGCAGGGAGGCGCCGCCGTCGCCGCGCAGCGCTCGCAGACTCCGCGGGGCAGAGCCACCTGCCCGCCCGCCGCCCCGGACCCCGCGCCGGCCCGCCTGCCCTGCCCGGCCGCAGCAGCCATGAGCGGCTGGAATTGCTACATCGACAGCCTGATGGCCGACGGCACCTGCCAGGACGCCGCCATCGTGGGCTACAAGGACGTGCCCTCCGTCTGGGCCGCCGCCCCGGGCAAGACCTTCGCCAACATCACGGTGAGCGGCCGAGGCCTCGGGCGCGGCGCGGCGCGGGCAGGAAGCGGGGGCGGCGGGCGGCTCCTCCTGGCGGCAGCACCTGAGCGGCTCCGAGTGGGGGGCGCCGCCGCTTCCTCTGGCGAGGCGGGCAGGCGCGGGCGGGGGGCCCGGCAGGAAGTGGCTCGGGCGCCGCCGCCCGCCCTGGGCCGCTCCCCGCCCGGCTCCCGCGCTCGCCACCCCCGAGCCGGGCCTGGGCCGGAAGCCTCCGGGCTGCCTGGCGCGGCCCGCCCCTCCCGCCGGTGCCACGTCTCCGGGCCGGCCGCCTCCCTGGGGCTGGTTTCTGGGCCGCGCTGGAGGCGGCCGGGGTGGGGGCTGGGGCTGGGGCTGGCCGGAGCGCGGCCGCTGGGCTTCTCCGGCCCCCGAAGGCCCTCCCGGGCGCGCAGGAGCTTGCAGTGAAGCGCCGCGGCCCCTGGCGGGCCTTTCCCGGGCTTCTCCGCGTCGCCTCCGCCGCCTCGGTTAATGTGCAACTGGCAACGGGGCTGGGCGCAGGCCGGCCGCCCTCCCCTCCCCCGAAGGGCCTCCTGGGCCGCGGCAGGAAATGCGCCGCCCGGCCGCTCCCCTCGTGGCGGGGGTGGGGGTGGGGTGGCGTGCAGCCGCGTGCGGGGGGCGGCCTCGTGGGGCGCGGCCGGGGCGCTTGTCCGGCCCTGGGGCCGCCGGGAGCCCGCAGGCAGCCCCCCCCCTCCTGGCCCCGGCCCGCAGCCTCCCCGGGCGCGGCGCTCATGCGCAGTGCTCCTTCCTCCTGCGCTCGCTCGGCCTTGCTGGGCCGGATTCAGGCCCCCTCGGCCCGGCCCGGCCCGCCCCGCCGGCGCTGCGGGGGTCTCCGGCCGCGCCCCGTCCCAGAGTGCAGCGGCGCCCTCGGGGGCCGGGCCATTGTCTCCCCGGAGCCCGCCCGCAGCCCCCTGTCCCGGGCAGCTTCATTGCAGGGCTGGGGAAGACCAGGCCTGGCCCGCCTGCGCCCTCGGGACGGCAGGCAGGCAGGGGGGCGCCCTGGCCCGTGCCGGCCGGCCTCGCCCCTCCCCCTCCCCCAGCGCCGGGGCGTGGGCGGGGCTGCCTGGTCCTGGCCGTGCCCCGGGGGCAGCCGCCGTTGGGTCCTACCCGTCCCCCCCCTGTTCTTGCAGCCTACGGAGGTGAACGTGCTGGTGGGAAAGGAGCGGAGCAACCTCTTTGTGAACGGGCTGACGCTGGGCGGCCAGAAGTGTTCCGTCATCCGGGACAGCTTGCACACGGACGGCGAGTGCACCATGGACCTGCGGACGAAGAGCACGGGCGGCGCCCCCACCTTCAATATCACAGCAGCCATGACCAGCAAGAGTGAGTCTTGTGCGCCGGGGGCCGGGCGCCTCCCCTGGACGCCTTGCAGCTGTCTGCATTTCAGGGGGGGATTTGGACTGCATTCTTCTGCCCAGCAGCTGTGCCCGGGGCCACTTCGGATGGGGGGGGGGGAGAAGGGAAGCAAACAGCTGTGGCCTAATCCAGCCCCTTTGGAGATAAGGCGGCCACTGTTTGGGCCTGTTGGGGGCAGCTGGAGGCAGCCATAAATCTTGCTAAATGGGAACCGTTGGGAGTGGTGGCCGGCTGTGGTTGGGCAGCTCCAAGGGCCCTGTGTCCCGGAGCCTCTGCCTCAGGTGGGTGCCAGGGGGTGGTGTCTGCCGCCCTCCCTGTACAGCTGCCATCGAGGCCTTCTTTTCTCTCCTGCCCTTGGGAGCTGTCAGCTCTGGCCCAGCCCTCACAAACCAGCTCTAGGCCTGTCAGTTTTGTGATTGTAGATTTAACCGTGGGCTGTACGTTTTGGGCGTACATGCCCATAGCCCTGTTGGAAGGGCGAGAACTCGGAGGCCTTGTGCAGCGGGCTCCGAGTGGCTTCTCTTGTGTCTTGAAGCGCTTTGGCCCGTGCCAAGTTTCAAAATCCTCTGCGTCCCCCCCCCACCCCAAGCCTGGCCTAGCCGCCTCTCTCAAAGGTGTGGGGAGCAGGAGGGCTGCCCCAGCGGCTTGGAGCACAAGGACCTGTGCTGGGCTAGAGAGGGGGGGAGCCTGAGGCACAGGAGGCCGGCATCCCTGGCAGCAGGGGGCGGGGAGGGTGCCAAGGGCACCAGTCGGGCAGTGATGCTGACCAGGCCGCCTTGTTCCCTCTGCAGCGATAGTCCTTGTGATGGGCAAGGAAGGAATCCACGGCGGTTGCGTCAACAAGAAGTGCTTTGAGATGGCCAGCCACTTGCGGAGGTCCCAATATTGATGTGCCTGCGCTGCCCCGCCTGTGGTACTACTGATGGAACGGTGTAAGGATGTCCAAGGTGGCGGCGACTGCCTGGGGCCACCGGCCTTGCCATCGTGGGATCGACCCTGGTGCCAGATCGCTGTCTATTCCAGCCCCGTTTGTTGCCTCCCCCACCCCTTTCTATCATTTTTTTCTAACCCCTTCCCTGGCACTGTCACTCCTTTTCCTCTTTGCCATTTTTCTATCACAAATCCTTATTGCTGCCAAATTTTCTGGTTGTTACAAGGTGTAGTTTTTTGGTTAAGAAAACTATATTGGAACAAGAAAAATAAAAATAAATTGAATTCTAAAGCATTTGTTACTGAGAGGTGGAACAGGAGTTGCAGGGCTATTTAGATACCTGGTACTTCTGGGCTTTAGGGCCCTGCTGCCTACCGCCTCGCCCCTCACCTACTACGCTGCAGGGGGAAAGGTGGATGGGCCCGAGTTGGTGTTGCTGCCAGTAGCTGGGTGAGCAGCATAGAGGCGCAGGCCCCTCGGGTGGGGTGGGCAGGCAGATGGTGCTTGCCCTGGAGGGGCAGTGCCCAAGGAAGTCGAGCTCCCCCAACTGATGCAAATGTTCCAGCTCCTCTTCCTTGTTTCTGTGAGGAGAACAATCCCTAAGCAAACGGGCCAGACAAAGCTTGCTTGTTCCTATGAACAATGGCTTGTGTTCCAGCCAAGGGAGCAGGTCTCTGGGAGCGTTTCATGTTTGGGTGGTGCCACAGTAGCCTCACTTGCCACCCCACGAGTGCTACTTGACTCCCTGCTGCCCCATTCTGGGTCAGGTTGGGAATTATCTTTCTGTACGCTGCTATCCCTCTTCCTGAGGTCAGTAAAAGGAGTACCCAGTTTCCTGGGGGTAAAGCCTAGGTGACTGGGGAAGGTAATGGCCAACCACCCCATAAGAAGTCTGCCAAGAAAACATCATGATGAGACACCTCCCCATGGTAAGGGGCCACCTGTACCTTTGTACCCTCTGCTGCACGGTGGTTGCGAGAACAAAATTGGTTAGGCGCAGCAGGGACACAGGCCAGCACTGCTCCAGGGAGAGAGGAGGGGTGGGGGAGCAGCTGTGGCTGGGCCCAGGGGCTCGATGTGTGTGGCCCGCTTGGTGCTTTGATTGGCCTGGACGTTCCTTCGCCTGCCCTCACTGAGGGTCCAAAGTCCAGAAGGCAAACCCCTCCCTGCAAGTAAACAAATGGGCGGAGTCCCCCACGGCTCCTTTCTGAGCAGTGGGAGGGAGTGGGCCCCCCCTGGCTCTTCCTGGCCAGCAGTTTGGGGGCTTTTTAGGGTACAAGGGGTATCCTGAGCCAAAGTTGACTTTTAAGTATTTGGGGCCAAACCCAAAGTGTATGTTCAGTCCTTGAAAGAGGGCAGGAGGGGCGTTGGGTGGGGGAGCCATCTCTGGTTCTGTCCTGGGAGGGTTTGCACCCACTTCACAAAAGGTGCAAGACCACCTCGGCCTGAGAGAGGAGGCCCAGCTGCATGTGTCCAGGACTGCGAAGAGGTGGCACAGAAATAGCTTAACAAACAGCCAAGCCCGTCTGTAGTGTTAAACCAACTCCCTTTTAATAGATTACAGCAGAGACCTGGGCAGGGCTGCTTCGTGCAGCTAGAGGTGAGCAGGGGCCCAGCTCCCAAATGGCTGCTTTGCAAGAAACTGACACAGTCAAAGAGCCAAGTGATGCACAGTGAGAACCCCCCCCTACCCCTCCCCTCAACCTGGTGTGCTCAGGAGAAGCAAGGGCAGTGGCCACCCAGCTTGGTCCCATGGGGGGGGCACCAGACAGGATGCCACCCCCTCCCAAACCTCAGGATTGGCCTCAAGGAATGTAAAAGATGAGGGGTGAGAAACAGTTCAAAGGGCTGAAAATGGCCCTTCAAAAATTGTGTCTTGGGAGGGGCATACAAAAGGACTGGCCCGGTCTCATGTTTGGAGGGAGGGGTCTCCTCTATACCCTTCTCTTCCTAGCCTCCAACATCCCCCAGTAGCACCTCCTCTCCTAACATCCAACGCGACTCTGGGGCGGCTGCCCTCCAAAGCCAAACGGGGAAGTGCACATGGCTTGGGGCTTGCTAGGCAAAGGGAAGCGAGAGGCTGCCAGTAAGCCTGGACGCAAAAGGTCTCAGGAGGGCTCCCCTGGGTGTGGGCCGGACGTGCATCCAAAGGACCCTGCGAACAGCAGCTCTGTCAGTTTGCACAAGAGGTGGGAAAAGGCTGTTAGGCTAACCCAGAGCCGCCAACCCCCCCCCTCCCCATCTAACCAGGGCCACATGGGCCCCTTCTTGCAACGCTCCCCACCCCAAACACACACACACACACACACCCCGTGCCCTTCTCCCCAGCCTTGTGCCAGGAGATGCCAGGCCCAGTTGCTGCCAGTGTGTCCTGCTTTCCCTGACAAGTGTGTGTGGGGGGCGGGGGGGGGATAGACAAGGGCTGAAGCTGTCTTCTCCCACTGCAAGGACCCCCCCCCAATTTCGCTGGTGGGTGCCACCTTGCCTCTTTACCTCCTTTTCCACTTTCCCTCCCAAGTAGGGCAGCTGCTCATCCCCTGACGCAACACCCCATAAAAGGTTAAAATATACTGGAAGCTCCGTGGTAAAAGCAGAGCCCCCCCCCCCGCTGTCCTGCCTCAGAAGAGGGCTGTCCCCCCCCTCCACTGGTGTGTGACCTGGCAGCAGTGAATGGCGGGGGGGGGGGGAGGAAGGCCTAGACCCGCAGGGGTTGCTCCAGGCCCTCCCAGCAGAGAGGAGAGTCCAGTGCCTGGTGGGTGCTGGGCCTTTGCTCATTCTCTTCACTGAGGTAGTGAGGGGGGGACTGGGCTACACTGCCAAAGGAGGGGCCCAGCAGCCCAGGGGGTGAGGAGCGCAGCAGGGGGGTGCGCTCAGAGTCCTGCTCTTCCCTGGCATCTTCCTCCTCCTCCTCCTCCTCTCGGGGAGGCAGGGGCTGGTCTGCCCCCTCGCCATCAGAGTCAGAATCCTCCGCCGACCGGATCACACGCTGCTTGCACACGGGGCACGTCTTCTTGGTCTGCGTCAGCCACGGGTCAACACACTTGCAGTGATAGGCTGGGTGGGGTGGGGAGAACAGCTCAGCCCCTGGCCCTCTGCTGCACACAGTGGCTTGGGCTTGCATCCACCACGCCCGTGAGGCAGGCCCCCCTCATTCCCGTGGAGCAGCAGAGAGAACAGAGGGTAGGCAGGCTCAGTGGCAAAGTCATGCAGGACGAGGGCGCAGCCTGTCCCCCTGAGCCACGAGGAGGCCAGAGCTGTACCCTTTACCCTCTCTCTCTTCTCCAGGGTGCCCCCCCCCAACAAAGCCCAAATCACTAGGTAGTCCTGCCTCCCCGGAAGGCAGGCCTCTCCCCACACCTGTACTTTGGGCAGCAGGCAAGGAGCCAGGTGTGGTGCTTTGCCCAAACACACGGGCTGGGCCCTTACAAGACAGCTGTCAGGAGCCCCTCCCTCTCCAGCGGGGGTCAGTCCTACAACTCTGGTGGTCCGACAGCCACAGCTGGGCCTGCCCCCTTGCTGGCCTCAGGGCTGCTGCCTGGCTGCCTTTCTCCCATGACCCCAGGCTCCTTACCATGAGAGCACGGGAGGATGCGCAGGCGGGCACCGTCCTCATATTCCTCAAGGCAGATGGCGCAGACGTCGTACTCATCTCCTGGAGGGGAGAGAGGAAGGCTGCAGCAAACCCCAGTGCAGGGCGGGGTGGGTGGGTGGGTGGGAGCCCCATGCAGAGCCAGTCTCCTTTGCACACCTCCTGGCAGCGCAGCGCAGGAGCGGGCCCTGAAAGGGCGGGATGAGGCAGGCAGTTGTTCTGACCCGGTTTTAAACGTTCCAGGTGCTGTACAAGGCCATGCTCGTTTTACCTGTTCTTACTGCAAGGTACTTGCCACGTCTGGGGATTTCCCCCCCCCCCCAACAACCCCTGCAAAGCAGGCAATGGATCCGACGCTGGGTGTGGGTGGCCGACGGAAGGGCCCTGGTGGTCTCCCCCCCCACTGCACGGCAAGGGATCCGGCTGCAGGAGAGGCAAAAGACCCCTGCTTGCGTGGATCCTGTCCGAGGAGCCAGGCCTGGCCCAGGAGAACACAACTCCATGTGCTCCAGGGTTTACCTGGGCCCCGTCATGTGGCGGCGAATGCAGGAGGGTTCATGCTGCACATAAGCGCATCCGTTTGTAAGGAGGAGCCAATGGGGCCCTCCTGGAGAAGGGAGTTAATGCAGCTGCAAAGAACACTTCCACCCCGCTTAGTTTAGTCCAGAAGACGCCCCCCCCCCCCACTCCCTCGACTCAGCCAATATGGCCCCCTGGATCTATGCCACGGAAAGAGGGCGACTCGACCACCAGGCCAGGGGGTCTCTCGCTCTCTCCGCACTTTATAAACTATGCAAAACTCAAAAAATCATTCAGGAGGGGGGCTTTGTAGTAAGACTGCCCTGGGAAAACGCAGCATTCTTCTAGTGAGCTAATAGCATGGTCTGAATTGGTTGACCTGTATTTAATATTTATGCTTCATTCAGACAAGAGCTCCAAGTAAATGTCTGTAATTCCTGTTCTTATTACATTGCTTATTAGATACCTCCTCCTATGGACTGCACTGGGTTACACTGCGTAATCTGCCTCGAGTCCCAGTGAGAAAGGCAGACTGTAAATAAATAAATTCACTGTACTTCCAGGCCAGTACGTGGGGTCTCATTCACCCTTTCAGCCGCACACGTATTGAATGCAACAGGAAAACACCGGTTCAAAGAAAGATCAAGTGCACCGGGGGGGGGGGGTTGACTGTAACTTGTGAACGGAAAGGGGAAAGGCAGATGGCAACCAAGGTGGGAGGGGGCGGGGTGGAGAGATGCGCCTGCCTGGCTCACAGGCGGCAGCAGCCACCTCCACCTCCACCGCACGTGTCCTGAGGAGGGGGGGTTGGGGTGGGGGTGGGGGTTGGGAGGCAGCGGGCCCAGCTAAAACAGGAAGACGGGCAGCCTTGCGAGCTGAGCCTGGGCTGGGCAGGGAAGTGGTCGAGGGCTGCTCAGCTGCGCTCCACACAGGCGCTCGGCAAGACCTTATAAGGCAAACAGCAGCAGCTCCGGGCCGGCCGCTTCCTCCCCGCTCTTAGTCAGCGGGGGCGAGAGGGAGACGGCCCAGAAAGGGAAGCGCCGGGCCAGGCAGGCGGATCCCTCCTTGCAAGGGCCTGCCCGAGAAGTCGCAAGCCGCAAGCTGTGGGGGGAAGAGGAGCACCCCCCCAACAACAAAGCAAGATCTGTTGCTGCAACAGAAAGCAGGGGTGGGCGAGCAGCCTCAGGGCAGTCTTGCCTAGTGGCCCCTTGTCAAAGCAGGGCTCCACTCTAGCTGCCCTGGGGCCTTTCAGCCACAGCCCACCCACCCCCCCACCCACCCCCAAGCTGCTTGCAAGAAGGAAGGGCAGCATAAAAGGGCATCTTTTTTGAAACGTCAGACACTCTGCCCGGCCCTTCTTCCTCCCCCCCTCCCCAAAGCAGTGAGGCCAGGCTGCAAGATGGCTCCACTCTGGGGGAGAAGAGGGAGGGAGAGCTGAGCCTCCACCTCTTGGTGCTCGGGTTCAGCCCCTGCCAGCATTTTGCCCAGGGGGAGCATTCGTTTCACAGCCCTGTGGCAATGCTGAGCCCTGACGCTGGATTGCGGAACTACAAGGCGCTGTGGAGGGTTCTGCTTTTTGGCTGCAGGGAGGGGGCGGGGGGGGAGAGGTGTTTCAGGCCCCACTGCCCTTGGGGGAGGGGGGCTGGCGTCTGGATCCAGGAGCAGAAGGAAGAAGGGGGGGGTGTGTGTTTGGGGCCTGGCCTGGGGTCAATGTCAAAGAGGGGCTGTGGCTGAGCAGGCAAGTGCTGGCTTTGCATGCCAAAGGTCACCGGTCAAGCCGCAGCACGTCCTCCCCAAAAGGACCACCGGGGTGGGGGGGGGGAGGGCTGGGAGAACTCTGCTGCCAGCCCCATCAAATGGCAGGGCCCCTGTGCTGGTGCGCGGCAACATAACCCCAAGCGGAGCTCCTCTACCTTCGGGGCAGTGTGGAACCCAACACCCCCCCCCCCCCGCGCCAGACTGCCAAAGGTCACCACTGAAGTGTCACACTGCTCTTTTCTCCCCCAGCAAGAGCAACTGCCTCAGCGGCCGTGGAGGAAGGAAGCAGACCCCGCCCTTCTGACTGACGCATGGGGGACCCCCGTCTGCTCCCCTTCTGCACAGGTCCCCCTCCCACTACACGGCGGGGATTCCGCTGGACACCTCCTCGGCCTCCTGGGGACCGGTGGGGGGTTTGGGGGACTGGCTCTTCTTTATTGAACGCAGCACTGCTTCCCATCCGACTGCACCCAAGGCAGCTTATGTTTAAAAGCGGCATACATTACGTACCCTACAAAATAAAAATAAAATCTATGAAGACAGCCTACGACCGCCCAATAATCATCAGTCTTCAAAAGAGCCCTCAGGCAACCCTCAAAAATAAGACGATCTAAGCAGAAACAACAAATGTCCTCTGGCATAAACCATTTCTGGATCTTCAGAAGCGCCAGCCCAGTCCTGGTGTCCTGAGGCAGGGAGTTCCGAAGCCTGGGGCCACAGCCAAGAAAGCCCTGCCCCACGTGCCTGAGCGGTTTCTGGCAATGTACTGCATCATCACCTGGGTTTGCCTTGCTTTTAAACTGTTTTCTCCCTGCTGTGGAGGGCTGGCAGAAAGAGAGGGGCCGGGCAGCTGTTCTCACAGACGAGGCCAATACTTGCTACTCGGAGCCTCCGGGAAGCGCAGCCCACCCAAAGGCCCATAAGGGACCTCAGGAAAAGGCCTCCCTCCGCCCCTCCAACGGCCAGCAAGAGTGCCTGTCAGCTGGGGGTGGGGTTCAACTCCCACCCACTGCTAGAAGGCTGCCGGGGGGGGGGGCGCTCTGGCAAGGGCCCTGGAGCAGACCCAGGAGTACCCATGGACCAGCCCTAGGACAAACTGCCTGGGGGCATGACCCCCGCCCTGCTGGCGTACCCCTTACAAGCACACCCCTTGCCTTGGGCTGTGGGCCTACTGGGGAGGGGTGGCTGCTTGGCCAGCTGCCTTCGGGCTGAGCCTGGCCCAGGGGCTGCACCAGAGGCAGAGGCAGGTAGAATGAGGAGGACCTCAGATGCACGAAAAGGCTGATGCCCTCCCCCCTCCCGCAAGGGAAGTCAGGCAGAGGGGGTGGGCGGTGCGTGCGTGTGCGTGTGTGTGTGTGAGAGAGAGAGAGAGAGAGAACACGCCCAGAAGTGGCGTCAAGGCAAGGAAGCTGCCCTCCCCTCCCCCGCCTGACCCTGCAAGGGAAGGAAGCCTGGTGGGGCGGGGGAGGCGGGACTCTGCGAATGGGGAGCGCTGCAAGGGCCCCCTCTGCTGGAGAAAGAGGGCACTGCAGGCCACTGTCCAGAAAGGAGCCGCCCCCCACCCCGCCCCCCACAGAACCGCTTCAAGCATCCAGGGACATCCCCCTCCTCTGAATCGGCTCCTTTCCCTTCTGCACAGCAACCCGCCTTGCCTTCCTGCCACGGCTCCTCAGCACATCCTTTCCCACTCCCACAGCTGTAGCTTCACTTGCCCGGAACCCCCACTGGCTTCCAAACGCCCCCCAACTCCCACTCCCCAGTCTGGGGAGGGCCTGCCTTGCTTGGCTGCTCAGTAGCGCCCCCAGTCCTTCAGGGCCCCTCCAGTGCCAAAGCCAACTTGTGGCTTTGGTGAGGATCCCTTGCACGAAACGTGGGACGCAGGTGGGGGGGGCACAGAATCATAGGGTTGGAAGGGTCCACACAGAGACCATCTAGTCCAACCCCCTGCCCAGCGAAGGAACAGCCTAAAGCATCAGCCAAGTTCAAAAGTGGAATTGGCTGCCTAGGGAGGTGGTGAGCTCCCCTTCACTGGCAGTTTTCAAGAAGAGGCTGGATGAATACTTGTCAGGGATGCTTTAGGCTGATCCTGCACTGGGCAGGGGGTTGGGCTAGAAGGTCTGGGTGGCCCCGTCCAACTCCATTATGATTCTATGATCTCGGACAAGTATTCATCCAGCCTCTTCTTGAAAACTGCCAGTGAGGGGGGGCTCAGTACCTCTCTAGGCAGCCGATTCCACCTTTGAACTACTCTGACCATGAAAAAGTTCTTCCTAATATCCAGCCGGTACCTTTCTGCATGTAATTTAAGCCCACTGCTTCGCATCCTACCCTCTGCTGCCAACTGGAACAGCTCCTTGCCCTCCTCCAAATGACAGCCTTTCATATATTTAAAGAGAGCAATCATGTCCCCCCTCAACCTCCTCTTCTCCAAACTAAACATTCCCAAGGCCCTCCGCCTTTCCTCGTAGGGCTCAGTCTCCAGACCCCTGATCATTCTTGTCGCTCTCCTCTGCACCCTCTCGATTTTGTCCACATCCTTTTTGAAGTGAGGCCTTCAGAACTGCACACAGTACTCCAGGTGTGGCCTGACCAAGGCAGTATAGAGAGAGGCCATGACCTCCTGCGATTTCGACGCTATGACCCCTTTGATACAACCCAAGATTGAATTAGCCTTTTTTGCCACCGCACCACACTGACTGCTCATATTCAGTTTACAGTCCACTCTTACCCCAAGATCTCTTTCATGTACACTAGAACCCAGAAGTGTATCCCCCATTCTGTATTTGTGCTTCACATTTTTGTGGCCCAGATGTACTACTGTGAACTTGTCTTTGTTGAACTGCATCCTGTTCACAGCTGCCCACTTCTCCAGAGTATTCAGGTCTTGTTGAATTTTAATTCTATCTTCTTGGGTGTTTGCTACTCCTCCCAATTTGGTATCATCAGCAAATTTAATGAGCAGTCCTTCCACTCCTTCATCCAGATCATTGATAAAAATATTGAAAAGTACCGGGCCCCAAACCAAGCCCTGCGGCACCCCACTGGACACCTCCCTCCAATCTGATGAAACGCCGTTGACCACCACTCTTTGGGTGCGGTCCTCCAACCAGTTCCCTATCCACCGAACTGTCCTATAGTCCAGTCCAGTCTTCCAGTTTGCCCATGAGAATGTCATGGGGGACCTTATCGAAAGCTTTGCTGAAATCCAGATAAATCACGTCAACAGAGTTCCCCCGATCCAGTAAGCTGGTCACTCGATCAAAGAAGGAAACCAGGTTGGTCTGGCAAGATCTGTTAGGAACAAAACCATGCTGACTTCCCCGGATCACTGAGCAGTCCTTCAGATGCTTACAAATCGATCCCTTTAAAATCTGTTCTAATATCTTCCCAGCAACAGAAGTCAGACTGACCGGCCTGTAGTTTCCCTGGTCATCCTTCCTCCCTTTCTTAAAGATTGGGATAACATTTGCTCTTCTCCAATCTTGGGGCACATCCCCAGTCCTCCAGGAGACCTTGAAGATGATGGACAGGGGTTCTGTAAGTTCTCTAGAAAGTTCTTTCAGCACTCTTGGGTGCACCCCATCCGGCCCAGGGGATTTGTATTCATCCAGTGCAGCCAGATGCCTCTCCACTACCTCTCTGTCAATGTCAATTAGCCACTCAGGTGTCCTGCCACATTTTCTACTATCTCTAGATGTGCCTGAGTTCTTCAGGGAGAAAACAGAGGCAAAAAAGTCATTAAGCCTGTCTGCTTTTTCTCTGTCCTGCATCAGTTTCTCCTTCCACTCCCAACAGCGGTCCAATTGCCTCTTTTACCTTGTGTTTGCTTCTCACATATCTGTAGAAGTTTTTCTTATTGTAGCGAGCCCTCCTGGCCACACCCAGCTCGTACTGAGCTTTGGCCTCTCTGATGGCTGATCTGCAGTACCTAGTATCCCTCATATACTCCTCTTTAGAGGCCTGTCCTTCTCTCCATTTCCTGAACATTTCCTTTTTCTCCCTTAGCTTATTCTGGAGCTCTCTGTGCATCCACATCGGTTTCTTGGAGCCCTTACCATGTTTCCGTCTTGCTGGAATAGTGAGGGCTTGAGCTTGCAAAAGCTCGTGTTGAGAAGGGCCCACCCTTCACTCGCTCCTTTCCCAGCACACTCCCCCATGGAATGACTCTCATCAAGCCCCTGAGTTCATCGAAGTTGGCCCTACGAAAATCTAACCTACGAGTCTGGCTACGAACTTCCTTGGCCCCCCACAGCAACTGGAATTCAAGGAGGACATGGTCACTTCCCCCTAAGGTCCCCGCCACCTTCATCTCAGCTACCAATTCTTCCCTGTTGGTTAATATCAAGCCTTGTATGGCTGAGCCCCTTGTACCTTCCTCCACCTTTTGAAGAAGGAAGTTATCGGCCAGGCAGTTCAGGAAATTGCGGGATTCATGACGCTTTGCTGAGCCTGTCTCCCAGCACACATCAGGGAAGTTGAAGTCACCCATAATTACAAGGTTCTGATGTCTGGATACTCTGCCAATCTGTTCAAAGAGGGCAGCATCCGTTTCTTCTCGCTGGTCAGGTGGTCTGTAGCAGACTCCAACAATAATACCCTTTGTCCTTCCTCCCCTTATTTCTACCCATATGCTTTCCACCGGGCTGTCCGCCCCATTCTCCATCACTTCTTGACAATCAAGCCCTCTCCTCACATACAACGCCACTCCACCTCCTCTTCTACCCTTCTGGTTTGTCTTGAAGAATTCATACCCATCCACTAGTACATTCCAGTCATGGGAATCATCCCACCAAGTCTCAGTAATTCCTACTATATCATAGCCCTCTGTTTGCAATAGAAGCTCAAGTTCTTCTTTCTTGTTGCCCATACTTTGGGCATTGGTATATAGACACTTGTAGCCTTGTACCTTTGTTTGACCTTTCCTACCCAGGTGGGTCCCCACTGTGTTCACTTCATCATTGAAGTCGCCATGTCGATCGTCCCCTGCCCCTTGCGGCATCAGTTTAAAGCTCTCCTGATGAAGTTCTCCAGATTCGTTCCAAACGTTTTCTTCCCTGCCCTTGAGAGGTGAAGCCCATCATGTGCTAGAAGGCCTTCTCTAAGAAAACCTATCCCATGGTCCCAGAACCCAAAGCGCTCCTGCCGGCACCACCATCTCAGCCAGCGATTCACCTCAAGTATGGTCCGCTCCCTGCGTGCTCCTCTTCCTGTGACTGGAAGGATAGAAGAGAATACCACCTGAGCCCCCAGTGTCTTCAACTGCCTTCCAAGAGCTTCATAATCCTCTTTAATTCTTGCGACAGTATTCGCAGCCGTGTCGTTCGTTCCCACATGAATCAGCACAAACGGGTACTAATTAGCAGGCTTGATGAGTTTTGGCAGTTGGTCGGTAATATCCTGAATTCTGGCTCCCGGCAAGCAACACATCTCTCGGAATAGGGTATCTGGCCCAGAGACATGGCATTCCATACCCCTGAGCAAGGAGTCCCCGATGACTACCACCTTCCTTTTTTTCCACTTCCATGTGGCCCCATGTCCTCTGCACTCCCTCTTCCAGATCTTTGCGGTTCTCCTTCCACTGTCACCTCCGTCACCATCTCTAGCACTTCAAAGCGATTCTTGAGCTCAAGTGGACCAGAGCATCTTCTTCGTTGACGCCTTCGGGTTTGTACCATAGATCTGAGAGGAGGCTCAGAAGGGAGGTCGACTCTTTCCCCTCCTCCTTGACTTTCCTCTTCTTGGCTGTGCGGAGCCCCCAGGCTGTTCTCAATAAAATCCTCTCCCTCCTTGATATCCTGAAGGGTGGTGATCCTCTCCTCCAGGCTCTGAACCTTTTCTTCCAAAACTCTGACCAGCTTACACTTCTGGCAAGTGAACTCTGTCTTCTCTTCTGGGAGGAAAACAAGCATGGCACACTCCATGCAGGTGACTGCGAAGGGGGCTTCAGTAGACATGACTGCCTTCCAGATATATACCTAGAGTACCAGCAGAACCAGTATACTGGCAGAGTTTCAGGTCCCCCAGGCTAAGAGCCACAGGCCAAGAGCCCTTTAGCTCTCGCCCTCTGGCGAGGAGGAACCTTTTGTTTCGAAAGGTCACTTCCTGCCTAGCCCAGCAGGGCCCCAGGACACTAGGGGGCGGGGCTTGTAACCAAGAGCAACAGCAACCAGCAGCGAACAACAGCGATTCACTCAGCCCCCAGCAGCCCCACACAGAACTTAACCAGGACCACTCTCTAGCCAGCTACACAGAGCCCCCCCCCCAGCTTCTCGCACAGTAGCTAGGAAGGGCAAAGGGCAGAAAGACCGCAACCCCTTACCTTCTCGCAGCCGCCGCTCTCCACCCCGTGCTCCTGCCTCCGCCCAGGGGCTTCTGCCACACAGGCCTTCTTTTGGAATCTGTGCAAAGGCGGCCCGCTCCCCCCCCCCCGCCTCACCTTTCTTGTACTTGTGGATGGGGATTTTCTTGAGCTGCTCCCTGGAGAGGCGGTTCCTCCTCAGCCTCTTCCGGTGCTGAATGCAGCGCACAATCTGCTCAACAGGAGAGGAGAATTACCGGGTCTGCGGCCGGCTTCGTGGGTCATCCTGCTGCATCCCCCAGGGCGGCCTTCTTCTGCGGCTCGCCATGTATACGTTTGTTGGTCAGCCTGGGTTTGCTCTGATGTAACGCGCCAAACACCACCCTAGCACTCAACCACCTGTAACATCTACAGAGCTGAAAGAGTAAACTTTCCCACCGTATCCCATAATACATGAAGTTGGGGCCAGCCGACGCAACTGATTGCCAGTAAACTGAAGGCTGACAAAGGAAGGGACGACGAGGGACACCAGAAGAGCCTCTCTGGGCGAGAGCACCGGAATGCGGCCTCACACAGGGGCCAGCAGCGAGTGACTCTGGAGGGCCAGCCACAGGGCTGTGGCCTCCCAGAGGTTGACTGCTGCTGAACGTGGAGGTTCCCTTCAGTCACCGTGGCTGGCTGCGACTGACAGACCTCTCCTCCAGGAGTCTGTCCGTCCAATCCCCTTTCAAAGCTGGTTATGCCTGTGGACACCGCTACATCCCGCGGGAGAGAATTCCATGTCTTAAGTGCTTGTTGCGTAAAGCAAACACAATACATGATTGCTTGCGGAACTCAATGTCACAAGATGTGTGGATGGCCATCAGCGTACATGCCTTTAAAAGGGGATCAGAGTGATTCCCCTTTAAAGCCTCCCAAGCTGATGGCCATCCACACATCTTGTGGCATTGCGCTCCAAAAGCATTCGTGTATTGTGTTTACTTTACGCAACAAGTGCTTAAGATGTGGAAGAGGTAAACAGAACTTGCGGGGCCAAAGGAGCCTCCGAATACCTTTTGTGGGGGAGGGGGGCACTGCCTTCTGCCCTGCTTCCCGGCAGCATCCGGGCTGCCTGCACGCTAAACTAGAGAGACCGGCAATCGAACCCGCAGGGCTCCGGTGTGGGCTGAGTCAGCCCTCTCTCTGGCAGCAGTTCCCGGTCCTTCTGACAGCTCAAGGCACAGGCCAGAACCCCCCTGCCCCTGTTCAACCACGCTGCCCCCCCCCCTGCAATGCAGCCAGGCCACCTGGGCCCTCCCTCCACTTGCCACAGGGGTGGCAGAACTCACCAGGATGGCACACATCACCACGATGACGATGCCCACCACGCCCGTGAAAGGGATGAGGTAATAGCCCAGGGGGAAGATGTACTCCGGAATCAAGATGACCTGAGCCCTGGGAGAGCCGGGAGGGGGGGGCAGAGTTCAGGTTCAGGCACGACCCAACAGAACTAGCCCCCAGCCCTTCACTACAAGCCCCTTCCCTACCCATCACTCCTCACGAACACACCATGAAAAAAACTTTCCCCTTCTCTTCTCCCCCGCCCACAACTTCCTTGCATACCACCTATCTTTAACCCACCGTGAGTTCATTAATCAGGGACCAAATGGCTAATAATAATAATAATAATAACAACATCATTTGATTTATATACCACCCTTCAGGGCAACTTAATACCCTCTCAGAGCGGTTTACAAACTGTGTTATCGTTATCCCCACAACAATAATCACCCTGTGAGACGGGTGGGGCTAAGAGAGCTCCGAGAGAGCTGTGACCAACCTGAGGTCACCCAGCTGGCTTCAAGCGGAGAAGTGGGGAATCAAACCCCTTTCTCCAGGTTAGAGTTCTGGCACTCTTGGCCACTGCACCAAACTGGCTTTGGGGAGGGAAGTGGGGTAAAATGAAGTAAATGAATAATAAAGAAACAGAATCGACCACTGCGCTTGGACTCCCTTTCACCAGAAGGACTGGGACCCCCCCCCCGCCCCTCCAAGCGAGGCCCTCCTTTCCCTCCCACGGCAGCACTTACCCTCTCTCGTAAGTGAAGGAACTGCGCAAGGAGCTGGCTGCTCTTTCACCAATGAACACTGACGGGATACTGATGTGCTTGTGGAGTTCCTCTAGAGGAGACGGGAGCAAGAGAGTTGGCGGTCAGCGGAGAAGAGCCAGGAAGACGGAAAGGGCGCAGGGATTCTGCCTTCCCAGCAGCCCAGATGAACTCAGGAGCCGGGGGCCACCCCTCCTCCCCCACTCACTCACCATCGTCCCACTGCATTTCCAGCAGGTTGTCTGAGCCAACGTTGTGCACAATGACTGCCCGGTACCCAACCTGCTGGGCATGATACACCTGCAAGAAGGGACGGGGAGCTCAGCTGCTCTGGCATCTGGGCACTGCCAAATGACCAGTGGACACACATGGATTCTCACTGGTGAGGGGAAGGCACTCTGCCCATTCTCAGAGGCACTGTTCTCCATCCCACCCACATGTGCCAGAGACAGGGGGCACACAGGAACCCCCAGCTTCCATCCCGGGCCCTTCTCCAGTTGCAGGGGTCGGCCAAGGGACCCCACCCCGGATGCCACCCCCAGCCCAAGTCAGACCAACAGACTAGCCGGCTATAAGCCCACTGCGCACACTTGGGGTGGGGTGGGGGGCAAGTCCAGCGACTGCACCACTGGGAAACTGCTCCCACGGCTGCCCGTCTGTGGCCGTGGAAGCCAACGCTGGATGCCAGCACCACTCCATGGAAGTGCTGCCCTCGTTGCGTCCTGGTACAAATCCCACACACACACCCACACCCCATCAGCCCACCTTGACATCAAAGTGGCAGTCGTATCTCCGGATGAGGGCAATGAAGCTGCTTGAGTTGGCTAGCTCTGGAGGGGCCTCAATCGGCTGGCAGGCGTTGGCAGGCTTGGCTTCCACCAACAAGCCCTGGAGGCAAGGCAGGAGAGGACAGCCTCAGCCCAATCAGTCCCAAGCCTCATGAGCTAGGCCTGCCCCCTCCCTGATGGGTCAGGAAATGGGGGGCCAGCCCCAGCAAGCAGGGGTGTAAAGAAGGGGGGGGGAGTCAGCTGCAACTCTGCTAGCTGAGCATGGCAGGCCTCACACCTCCCCTCCACTTTCCAGGTACCCACCAGGAGTCCCTCGCGTGGCAGCGGGTTCCCGAACTGGGCAGGGTAGTCGGAGAAGTCCACGCTGGAATTGTGGCCTGACATCTGAGGAGAGATGGGCACAGCTGTCCGAGACACGCCGCAGCGGAGAACGGAGCTGACGCAAGCGGTGGGAAATGCTCGGCTTGCCTGGCCAGCCACCTGCTCCGAGGGCTGAGCCCTGCTCTGTTCTGCAGGGCTTGCTTACTCAAGCCCTCTGGCTACTTCAAGGCACGCTTCTGGCCTTCCTCCTTCCACCCTTCGCTCGCAGCCTGTGGTGAAGGGCAGAGCTTAAAGGCTGCTGCTGCAGTCTACCCCCCCTTCTCCTGACAGACTGAGCCCAAGGGGCCCTCTCCATGGGACGATTATCATTACTATTATCATCAAGGTGGCCTGCCTGGTATCATCCATCATAGCCACCGCGGCTTCCCCCTGTAGAAGGGACCAGCGAGTGAAGTACCGTTGTTAGAAACCGCACGAGGCGCTGCAATGCTGTTAATTTTATTATTAATAGTATAAACTACAGCCACCTTTTGAGGAGAGAGGATGTAACGGAGGTTTGTTTTATTACGGATAATCTTAATTCAGAATTGTGAGCTGCCTTGAACTAGAAGGAAAAGGGGGGATATAACCATTTTGCTAACTAAGAAATGACTCTTGGGCAGCCCAATCCAGGCAGGCCTGTGGGGCAGGCTGTGAACGTGACTGCCCGAGAGCTTTCCTTGCTCAGAGGGGCCCTCGTGCGGCGAGAGCGGAGGTTTACAATGCCCTGCGCACGGCTGACTTCTGCCCTTGTCTGCGGCATGGCACTGGCCGTCCCCAAAGGTGTGGCTGTTCAGGGGGGCGCCTGCACCCGAGGGCCTCCTCAGCCACAGCCACGCGCTACGCCTGAACCAGCCCAAGAGCGCAGATCCTAGGGGCAGCAGGGCTTCCTTCCATCCGGGCGCGTGTACAGGGAAGGTCAGCCATCTCTGGACACCGTGGCAGGCTCCCAATGCAAACCGGCAGGTGGGTGGGGTGGGGTGGGGTGGGAGGGGAGGCGGCATCTACAGAGGCGGCATCAGGCTGGCAAGAGGAGCAGCTCAGCGCCCACCCCCACTCCCCAAGGCAGGCTGCACCACTGGCTTTTCTGGGGGTGGGCCTGGCCTGGCCCGGCCAGCAGCACCAAGGACGGGATGCAGCACTTACAGCGTGGATGTAGCCCTTTGTGGCTGGGAGTTCCAACAGCAGGCAAGCCAGCAGGACACAGGCAGCCACGGGAAGCGGGGCCACGGGGGGCATCATGGCTGCTGCAGAGGTTTCGGCAGGAGGCTCCTACAGGAGAGGTGCAGGATGAGGCAGAGCTTCCCAAGCAGGACTTAGCTGGAGCCAGGGCCCAGCTACACGCCACAGTCTGCATGGGGGGCCCAGAAGTGCAGGACCCCCCCCAGCGAGAAACCAAAGCCAGCTGCCACAGATTCAATGGGGGGGGATGCGTGCCTCACTTCAGGCCCTAAAGAGCCGTGGCACTTCGCACGTCTCTTTTTTCAAAGTGACCGCCAGTTTTAACAACCCCCGTCAACCACATAATCACCTGGTTAAAAACTTGTACAACAACCTACAGTCAGGCAGTCTTTTTCAATGCTGGTTTACAAGTATGGATGAAAATCGAGTTACTAAACTGGAGGAGGAAGAGCTGAGGCAAACAGCCACTGGGAGTACATGGGCCTCTGCCCACCCCCCACCCCCAGTGGAGACAGAGGTCCCTAAAGGGGCATGGAGTGCCAGTGCAGAGAGCCCACTGGCTGGAGGAGTCTAGTTGGCAGGGAGGCTGGCCTCTTCCTCAGGACGAGCTCTGCTTGGAAACAGCCGCCCCGTGGAATTCACTCCAGCGGCATTCCTCTCCAGGCGTGTCTGGAGGCACAAACAGGCACAGGGCTGTCATATGATCATTCCCCGGATGTGGGGTTGCGGAGGGCTGGTTTCCAAGCTGCCGAGCCCCAGAGGCTGCACCCAGCTTGGACCCTGCAAGCCCTCTCAGCTGCCACGCTAAGCCACTGGGTGGCCCGGGGCCAGCTACTCTCTTTCAGGCCAACCTACTTCGACAGTGTCCGCAAGGGAACCACGTGTGCTGCCCTTCAGCTCCTTGGAGGAAACCCTCCGCACATGCTCAGAGGCCTACTTGGTGCCCAGGCTCCAGGCCGAGGCCCGGTCACGTTCCAGGGTTTTGTTGACCAGAGCAGAGGATGCCCGAAGCAGGAGCTCTTCAGGAAAAGGGCAGGGAGTCCTGCTTCGGCCACGCCCCCGGCATGGCATCTCCCGGGGTCCTCAGGCCCTGCCCGGGGAGGGAGGGGCAGGCAGTGGCACACACACACACCCCGGACGCAGGCGCAGAAGGGCCCGGCTGGGCCTGGGCAAGGCGCCACCCACGAAAAGGCCGAGCCAGCTCCCCGGGGTGAGGCAGGGCAAAGCACCAGCCCGGGGCTGAGGCAGGGCACACGCTGAACGGGCGCCGGAAAAAGGCGGCCGAGGCAGGTGCTCGGGGCGCCCGGCCTGCTCAGGGCTTGCCATTCCGGTCTCCTACGCCCGCCCGGTCCGCAGGCAGGCCGGCCGGCCGGCCACTTAGTCGGGGCCTCCCGCGTCCGAGGGCCAAAGGCCGCCCCAAGGCTCCCGGGGCCGGAACTCCCCTGCGGCTCAGCCAGCCCCCCAGCCCGGCCGAGCGACTGCCTCGCCCGGCTCCGAGCAGAAGCCCGAGGCCAAGCCCGGCCGCAGCCCCGCCGCCCCCTTCCTTCCTTCCTTCCTTCCTTCCTTCCAGCGGCGCCTCCCGGCAGGGCAGGCTCGCGTCTCCGCTCCCCGGGCGGGCCTGCGGGGGACGGGGTCTCCGCGGCCCCTGGGAGCGAAGCCTCCCCGCGCCCGGAGCCCCTTCGGGGCCCACCCGCGGCCAAGGAGGCCCCGAGGCAGCCCTGCCCGGCCGCGGGCCGAAGCAGGAGGGGGCGCGCGCGGGGCTGCCCCAGGCTGGCCCGGAGAGGGGCGGGACGGCCGCTCCGATGGCTGCGCCCCGACGGCAGGCGGCCCCCGGGTCAGCGCGGCCCGCCCGGGAGCAAGAGGCCGCCGGCCCCGCTCACCTTCCCCTGCGCGCCGGCATCGGGCTGGGGGGCCGCGGGCGGGCGGGCGGGGACCGGGCCGGGCTGCCTCCGCTCCGGACGGCTCCTGTTTACCAGCCCCTGCGCTGCAACACGGCCGCGCTTCTCGCGAGAGAGAGTCGGAGACAGGGCGGCGCCTCCCGCTCCCGCCCCTGGCCGCCGTGGGCAGCGCAGCCCGGGGACGCCCCTCCTCGCGTCGGCCGCCAAGCGGCGGGCTCCGAACCCGCGTGTCGTGCTCGTGGGAACGCTGCCCGTGAGCAGGGCGCCCCTGGCATTCGGAGGCCGCCCCGCCTCCCGTCCGGCGCCTCGGCAGAGCTTGTGCCGCACTTGGCCCGGCCCACAAAGCGGACCCCGACGCGGCTGACCACGCGGCCGGCCTCCCCCCGGTCCTCCGCACAACGGCCCCGCGAGGGAGGCCCGGCTGGGCGAGGGGGGTCCGGGCGCTTCCCCGCTCGGCCCCTCCCGGCCCAGGCCCCGCAGCGCCCCCAGCGGCGAGGGCAGCCGAGCCCCCACCGCCAGCGCGCTCCCGGCACCCGCTCGGGGACGCGCCCAGGACGGGAGGGAAGCGGCGCTCGGGCGGAGCACGTGATCGGCCCGCCCTCTCGGCCCCGCCCCTCCGAGGGCGCGCATGCGCAGCTGTGGCCCTCCCGCTCGCCGCGTCTCCGCCCCCGGCCGCTGCGCGCGCAACTCCGGTTCCGCCCCCTCGGCCGGTCCGGAGTCACCTTGGCGCCGGCGCAGCGCAGCGGAGCCGTCATGGCGGCGGCGGCGGGGCCCGGGCCCGGGGGGGCGGCGATGGCGGCGGGGAAGCCCAAGACCTCCCCCAAGTCCGTCAAGTTCCTGTTCGGGGGCCTGGCCGGGTAAGAGCGCCGCCTCAGGGCCCGCCCGCAAGGGCGCGCGGGTAGCGGGCGCGCGGGCCGGGGGGCTCCCGGGCACGTGACCGCGCACCTGCCGGCTCGCCTCGGCCCGCCGCCTGGCGCGCTCCCGCCCCTGCCCGCCGCCTCCTGCCCGGGCGCGGGACGAGCCTCCGCCTCTTTCTCTCCCCAGCATGGCCGCCACTGTGTTCGTGCAGCCCCTGGACCTGGTGAAGAACCGCATGCAGCTGAGCGGCGAGGGGGCCAAGACCAAAGAGTACAAGACCAGCTTCCACGCCGTGGGCAGCATCCTGCGCCAGGAGGGCGTGCGCGGCATCTACACCGGGTAGGGACCCTCCTCCTGGGCACGGCCCCCGCCCCACTCCCACAAGCCGCGGGCTCACGAGCGGGCAGAACCGAAAGGCGGCAGCGGGGGAACGTGGCGCTGGTCCGTCATGCGAAGCGCCCGCCGCCTTCCCGGCAGACAGTTGCTGTGAGCCAAGGAGCAAAGTTTAGGGCGGCTTGTCTGCCGGCCAAAGGTTCCTCTCGCCCTCGGGGTTGCCTGGCTGCAGCCGAGGTGCTCTTCTGCTCCCCACTCCCTTGAGCTGCCTGTTGATAGGAGGGTCCGAGGCCTGAGTTCAGTTCTGGGGCTTGGCTGCTGACTCCTAGCCCAGCGCTTGCTTGGGGGCTGGTGTGGGGGAAGGGGCATGGCATGGCATGGCAATTGGGGTCTGACCAACATGGCTCTTGTGGCAGGCTGTCTGCTGGTCTCCTGCGCCAGGCCACGTACACCACCACCCGCTTAGGCATCTACACCATCCTCTTTGAGAAGCTGACAGGAGAGGATGGCCGCCCCCCCAACTTCTTCATGAAGGCATTGATTGGCATGACAGCGGGTGCTGTCGGAGCCTTCGTAGGCACTCCTGCTGAGGTGGCACTCATCCGAATGACGGCGGATGGCAGGTTGGTGGGTGAGGGCACGGCAGTGGGGAAATGTGGCGTGGCCAGGGACCCCAAGGCAGGGCTGCTGGCAGGTCTGAGCCCCATCTCTCCTTATGCTGCACCTGCCGGTGCCTCTCTTCCAGGCTGCCCGCTGACCAAAGGAGAGGGTATACAAATGTCTTCAATGCTCTGCTGAGGATCACCCGCGAGGAGGGCGTGCCCACGCTCTGGAGAGTACGTGCCTGGGGCTCGTGGGGGCTCAAGAGGCTGGAGATGGGGGGGGGCTGGCAGAGCCATGCCCAGGAAGCCTTTTGAAACAGCAGGCCACCCCCCCCCCCCCACACACACCACCAGAACAAACACCTGGCTCTCACTGAGGGTGGGTCGTTAGCTGGATCCCGGCTTCAGTTGACAAGCAGGAACCAGCGTGGGGCCCTTCGGGAGCTCGTTGCTGCCTCTTGCTCCCCTGGCTTGGCATGTGGAGGGGGCAGAGGGTGCCATGGGGTCAGGGCATCTGCTCCCTGTGGCAGCAGCTTTAGGAGCTTGCCCAGTTTCTTTTGGGACAAGAGCGCTCTTCTGGGGCAGGTGGAGCAGGCTGCCCTCCTCCTGATGGTGGCTCTCTTTTGCCTTGCTTGTTTCCGCCCCAGGGGTGCGTGCCCACCATGGCTCGGGCAGTGGTGGTTAATGCAGCCCAGCTGGCCTCGTACTCCCAGGCCAAGCAGTTCTTGCTGGACTCGGGTAAGTTGTGTGGGCCGGGGGAAGGGACTTTTCCACGCCTCGGACGGAAGTCCGTTCTCACACTCCTGCTGCAAGGACGCTGATCCCTCCTCGCCAGCCACCATATTTTTGTGCTTTTTGTTTTAGCTGGCTGTGTCATCGTTCTGAATATGTTCTCTGTAGTTCAGTTTTCTTTTGGTCGTTTACAGGTTATTTTCGAGACAATATCTTGTGCCACTTTTGTGCCAGCATGATCAGCGGTTTGGTGACGACAGCTGCCTCCATGCCAGTGGACATCGCCAAGACAAGGCAAGTGCAGATGTAATAATAATAATATTCAATTCGTATGCTGCTCTTCGGGACAACTTAACACCCACTCAAAGCGGTTTACAAAGTATGTTGTTGTTATCCCCAGAACAAAACACCCTGTGAGGTGGGTGGGGCTGAGAGAGCTCCAGAGAACTGTGACTAGCCCAAGGTCACCCAGCTGGCTCCAAGTGGCGGGGAATCAAACCCAGCTCTCCAGATTAGAGTCCTGCACTACACCAAACCGGGGGCGGGGGGGGGGGGTACTGTGCAAAGGCAGGAAGTGGCCCTGGGAGAAGGCAGAGCAGAGAAAGTGCAGCTCTCCTGGCACAAGGGGCAGGGGCGGGGCTCCTTCCACTCTTTCCCTAGCCCGGCTTTTGAGGAACCTGAAGGGGCAGCTTTCCTGACTGCCCAAAGGAACCTACGCTTGTATTTGGGGAGCGGGCAGGAAGCCACCCTTTCTTCAGGCTTCGCAAGGCTGGACCCATGGCACGGGGGGTGGGGTCCTGAGAGCCTGTTCCAGCTTTTCTCACCAAAAATTGTGTTCGTCTGTTTATGCTTCTGTGTGGCTTCAGGATTCAGAATATGCGGATGATTGATGGGAAGCCGGAGTATCGGAATGGGCTGGTGAGTGTGGGCTGGGCATTGGGTGGCCGTGCAAGTTGGAGTGCTGTGGAACTGAATGAAGTTCCCGGCGATCAGGCTGAAGCCGGAGGAGGGGCTGGCCAGGACTTCCGGGGGGGGGCTCAGAGGTGCCTGGGTTCCCTTGCCTTTACAACCCCCACCCCGGTGAGCACTGGCAGTAGATCTCGGCTGGCTGAACGAAGGGGGAAAGGCCTCCCGGGAGTGGAAGACCACCTCCCTTGCGGAAAGGGGCACTGCGGAAGGCTTCTGGGGGAGATGGCTCCCCCCCTGCTCTGCAGCTCCTTCCTCCTGAGCAGGTGGTGGGGAGGGGGGAAGAGCAAAGGTCCGGCTGACCTCCTGACATGCGACAGCCGAGCCTCCTGCTGGGCAGGGTCAGACCCAGGAGGCCCTGTCGGGTCTCCTCAGCTGTTTGTCACCCCAGCGACTGCGAGATGTGTGTGGTGGGGCCGGGGGGGGGGGGCTGGCTGGGCCTTTGCAGCGCCTGGGTGTGGAAGCTCTCTCTGGCCTGGCTTTGCAGGACGTGCTGGTGAAGGTGGTCCGCTACGAAGGCTTCTTCAGCCTGTGGAAAGGCTTCACCCCCTACTACGCCCGCCTGGGCCCTCACACAGTCCTCACCTTCATCTTCTTGGAGCAGATGAACAAGTTTTACCAGAGGTTCTTTCTCGGTGCCTGAGTGGAGGAACTGAGGCCTGCCCGCTAGGCAGGGAGGAGAGGGCAGGGCCAGAAGCCCCCTCCCCACACCGTGCATCCCTCCACGTGCCTGCCGTGGCCTCTTGCATCCAGCCAATCATGTGGAGGAAAGGTGTGGGGAGGGGGAGAGCTACGTTAATTTATTTGCTTGGGGAGAGAGGGCCAGGGGCTTCTGTGGGGCGCGCACTTCCTCTAACTGGACTGCCTCCCTTTGTGTAGCCCCCAGGCCAGCCCCTGGCTGTTCCTTCCCCCACTTGGCTTGGAACTTAGTAAATCAAATCATGGTCTTAAACTGAGTCTGCGCAGAAGTCCTTCTGGGTGGGCTGTTGGAAGAGCCCTGATGCCGGCAGGTGTGGGGCTCTGGGCCCCTGAAGCTCTGATAAGCTGTAGCTGTCGTCTGCGCCCTGGGGAGGCGGAGTGCAACCTGGTGAAAGCGGGTGGACTCTGAGGGAGGGGCCTCTTCTCCTCCTGGGCCGGTTCCTCGCTGTGTCTTCTGAACTCCCGTGAGGAGGACCTGGTCGGGCTGTGCCAGAATGGGGAAGAGGGCCAGGGGTGGGTTCTGGCCAGGCGTCGCAGCAAGAGCACGTGGGGACGGAGGAGCTGACACTGCCTGGCGTGTTTTTGGTGCTACAGAAAGCGTCCCCCACATCCGACAAGAACAGGCTCCTACTTCCAGCCATGCCACTCTGGTTTCAACATGAAGGGGCGGGGGGGGGCTGATTTCTCAACAGGTTCCCAGTCAGGAAGAATTGCCTTGCCCTGATGGTCTGGCTGGGGGGGGGTGGATCTTGCTGCTGAGAAACTTGAGACCCTTTTAAGGGCTAGGGGGGTGGGGGTGAGGGTGGGCAGGCAGAAGGATCCAGGAGGCCGGAGGAGCAGCCCTGGTCAGTCCTGGAAGGGAGGGGACAGCTGGCCCCGAGTAGGTTTGGTGGGAATAGGCTTGGGAGACGGCCTGCCTGAGGGCAGAGCACCATGGCTGTTGCGGAAAGGCTTTCTTGTTCCGCAGCTTCCGCCAGGCTTGTTCATCAGAGCCGCAGCGCCAACAGCGAAGCCGCAGATACAAATCTTCTCCTGTTCCGGGGCTAGGACCAGCTCATAAGAGCCCTGCTGCATCAGACCAGCGTGCCGTCCAGTACCACACAGTGGCCAGTCAGCTACTCTAGCGTGGAGGCCAAGGCCTTCCTCTGATGTTGCCTCTTGGCAATGGTATTCAGGGGTGGACTGCCTCTGAAAGTGGAGGCTCCCTTTAGTCACTATGGCCAGTTGTGACCGCCAGACCTGTCTTCCATGAATTTCACCCCCCTTTGAATACCCCCTTTCTGTGCCTCTAGTCATCGCTGCTTCCTCTGCTGGCCAAGTCCACATTTTAATCGCTCGTTGAGTCAAGCGTTTCCTTTTGTCTGTCTTTGAGTTTGCTGCCTGGCACTTGCATTGGGTGCCCCCAAGTTCCAGGATTCGGGGGGGGGGGGGAGGAAAAGCTGTCTTTGTCGGCTCTGTCTGCCCTGTGCATAATTTTATAACCCTTTGTCCAGAGCCTTCAGCCTTTCTTCATCGGAAAGGTGCTCTGGCCCCCTCAGGATCTTGGCTGCTCTCTTGTATACTTTCCCTAGGTCTGCTCTGCAGTGGCCTTTTCCATCGAGAACTTCACCTTGTCACCCCAGGCTCTCTCCACACTCCATGAAAACAGTGGCTGTGGCCTGGGTATGTGCCACACACTTTCCACAGTGAAAAGGTTGCGAAGAATCTGTTCAGCTTCTCTAGCATGTCCCCATCTTCCATTAGCAATTCCTTGGTCCGCCAAAGCCCCCCAGGTTTTCCATCCCCTCCGTGTCTTTACTGGCCTCTCGTGGGATTAGAGGTTGCCTCTTCCCTCCTTGCCACCTGGGCCTTTTCTTTCCCACCAGGATATCTAGAGCTGCTCTTGGTGGGACAGAACTGTGCTGGTGCCAGTTGATGCCCGTGGCAGCTGCTTTGTAGGCACAGGAAAAGCCAACAGGGAGCGTTGTGTGTGTGGCTCCACAGGGCAGTGTACTGTGTGTGGGGAAGCTGGTGTAGGAAGGAAGCGGTCAGGCTCATTCTCCTAGTTGTGGAGGAAGGGGGAGAGGTTGGAGCCTGCATGGCTGTCGCTTTGGGGAACCAGGGCCCTCCATCCTAGGGGCAAGAAGATCCTAATTGAATGCTCCTCTACCTATCCTGCAGCAACAGATCAGCTGCGGAAGAGGCTGCGGTTTCCACTATGAGCCTCTGCAGGTGCGAGACAAGATTGTAGGAGGCTCCAGAATCCTCCCACCCTTGCTGGATAGTAACCAAGGCCGCTAGGCTGACAGCCAGCCCCGGTTGAATGCGCTTAGGTCAAAGCAGGAAAAATGGAGGAGGGGGGTTCACATCGTGTCCTTTATTAGGCCCAATTAGATGTCAGCAGCACTTGCAAGTATTTGGATCTCATAGAATTCTTCAGGTGGGGCAGATTTGCAGAAATGCTTTGAGCCTCCAGCTGGTTGTGCTCGAGTTTGGAAGCCCCTGTCTCTTCCATACTGGGGCAGTTAGGGAGACTTGGGGGGCACCGCGTGAGCCCCTCTTCCTGCTCGCCGGAGAAGATGCTGCCCTACTGTTCTGCCTGCACTGGAAAGGGGGTGTCGGGCACAGTGTTGAGATACCCCATTAGAAAGATGGCGAGAGTCCCAGCGGTGAACAGCAAGATGGCAGCCCAGAAGCAGAGCTTGTCTATCACCTGCCCAATCAGCACCCAGTTCTCCATCTCCTGCAGGGAGAGCAAGATGCGGCATCAGGGCGGCTGGCTTTGGGCACTCGCTGTAACGGGGCAGGCGGGTCTGATTGTCCCCGCGGGAGGCACCAGCCGTGGCTTCAGACTTACCGCGCTGGCGGCATTTTGGTCCTTGGTGCCGTCTGTTACGAAGTTGCAGGCATCCACGCACTCCTTGATTTCTGGGGCCACGTTTGCCAGGTTCTTGTACAAGGCGCTGGTCATTTGCACGTCCAGCCTGTCTGCGGGGGGGGGGGGGGGCAGAGACAAGCACAAACTAAAAATAGGCCGTTTCTGTATCCCCAGCCCAGCCTGCGATCACTCCCTGCAACACACGCGTGCTCTCCTTCCCCGGGAGCCCCAAAGTCTTGACCCACAGATCTTTGGAAGTCGGTTACTTGGTGAAAATGTAAAATGTATTCATTTAAAAACACAGGTAATTCGCCTTGCTCCTCGGCAATTCAGAACAAGGATTCCTCGAGTAGCTTCAGATTACCCGTTAGTGTTTCCACACACGCGCGCACCCATCCCAACGTCTTCCTTTGTGGCCATTCCTTGCAGCTCCTCCACCTCGAGCTCCAGGGGAGCTGCCCTCTCGTTCCTCCCGCAATACGGGTCCTGTTTGTCAGCAGTGTGATGCTGACCAGCTCCTCTCGGGCGCTCAGGCAGTGGCTTAGGGTGGCTCCGTGGGGTCCACACAGCTGCTGCCAGTGAAGGGGCGGCCTTTTCTGTTCAAAGCCTAATGGAATAAAGCCACGTTTGTGGAAAGTCCCCCAGCTTGGTGCAGTGGATATGGCCTAGGGAAGTCTTTCTCTGGGACATTGTGGAGTTTGCCTCAGCAAAGTTCAGATACTTGCTGCCAGCCACTTTATTTCACATTTGTATTCCACCCTCCCCGTGAGCAGGCTCAGGGCGGATAACAACATATTAAAAATACAATTAAAAATTCATGTTCATTAAAAACAACACATTTAAAACGGGATGGTGGACAGCCTTCACAGCGGGGAGAGTTAAGATTTATACACCCCCTTTTTTCCAGGCTGGTGGAGGCCCAGCCTCAGCCATATGTCTGGCGGAACAACTCTGTCTTGCACGCCCGGCAAAAAGATAGTAGGTCCTGCTGGGCCCTGATTTCAGCAGACAGAGCGTTCCACCAGGTGGGAGCCAAGACCAAAAAGGCCCTGGCTCTAGTCGAGGCTAGGCGGGCCTCCTTGGGGCCGGGGACCACCAACAGCTGTTTGTCCCCTGATAGGAGTGTCCTCTGGGGAATATATGGGGAGAGACAGCCCCATAGATACGCTAGTCCCAGTTGGCACAGGGCCTTATAGGTCAATACCAGAACCTTGAATCTGATCCGGTACTCCACTGGCAACCAATGCAGCTCACGTAAGAACGGTGTTATATGCGCCTTATTTGGCACTCGTAATAACACGTGCCGCTGCATTTTGTACCAGTTGTAATCTCCGGGTCAGGCTCAAGGGCAGCCCCATGTGGAGCGAGTTACAGTAATCTAGCCTAGAGATGACCATTGCTTGGATCACTGTAGTTAAGTCACGGGTTGACGGTTGTCTGGTCTGCCACAGATGGAAAAAATAGGACCTGACAACCGCTGAGACCTGTGCCTCCATTTTCAGGGAGGCATCCAAGATCACCCCATGGCTCTTAACCCTCGGAACTGGCACTAATGGCGCCCCATAGAGGGCCAGGAGCCGGGGTCCTGAACCTAATCCCCTGTGGCTTCGTCTTCATCGGGTTCAGTTTCAACCAACTCTGCTTCAACCAACCAGTCTGGGGCTGAGCCAGGACAGCTGTCCATCATCAGATACAACTGGGTGTCATCTGCATATTGATGACACTCAAGTCCGAACCTTTGCACTAACTGGGCAAGTGGGCGCATATAGATGTTAAACAATAATGGGGAGAGTATTACTCCCTGTGGGACCCCACACACCAAAGGGTGGCGGGATGACAATTTCTCCCCAAGCGCCACCCTCTGTCCCCGACCATGGAGAAAAGAGACAAGCCACTGCAAGGCAGTCCCTCGTATCCCCGCATCGGCGAGGTGGTGAGTCAGAAGATCGTAATCGACTGTATCGAACGCTGCCGACAGATCCAATAATATCAGCAGCTCTGAGCCACCTCGATCCAGATGTCTACGAAGATCGTCTGTGAGGGCGACCAGCAACGTCTCCATCCCGTGTCCCAGACAGAACCCGGACCGGAAGGGGTCTAGGGCCGAGACCTCCTCCAGGAAGCCCTGCAGCTGTTCCACCACCGCCTGCTCTGCTCAATCACCTTTCCCAGAAATGGGAGGGTCGAAACCGGGTGGTAATTGACCAGGTCAGTGGGGTCCAGCGATGGTTTCTTTACAAGAGGCCTCACCACAGCTTCCTTTAATGGCCCAGGAAAACCCCCGGAGCCCAAGGATAGGTTAACAATGGCCTCCAGCGAGGACTGCAGCCCCTCGGCACTGGCCTTTACCAGTCACGATGGGCATGGGTCCAAGGGACATGTGGTGGGCCTAACTGATCGCAGGGTCCGGTCAATCTCCTCCCCAGAGAGTGGGCTGAAATGATCAAATATTGGCCCCGAAGGCGGCCAAGGGGTCTCTAGCTCATTCACTGAATCAACTGTGGCTGGCAAGTCGTGGCGGAGAGACAAGATTTTATCAGCAAAAAAGCTCCCAAAAGCCTCACAGCTAATATCCGAATTCAAAATTTGATGGCCTCCCTCTGGCAAGGAGACCAATGGGCGAACCACATTAAACAATTTTGCCGGGCGTGAGCTAGCTGACGCGATTGAGACTGCATAAAACTCTTTCTTCACTGCCTTCACCGCCACCTCATAGACTTTCATAAACATCCTATAAGACGATCTTGCCTCTTCGTCCTGAGATCGTCGCCGCACTCACTCAAGCCGTCTTAGCTCCCGCTTCTGCCAGAGCTCCTCTGTATACCAGGGAGCCCGTCTTGCACGGGGGCAAAGAGGGTGACGGGGGGGGGCAATTTCGTCGATGGCTTCAGAGAGCCGGCACTGCCAGTCCTCCACCAGCTCATCTAATGAACCACCGTGGAGCACTGGATCCTGCAAAGCATTCTGGAACCCAATTGGGTCCATAAGTCTCCGCAGGCGAGCATAAATCAGCTCACCGCCCTTGCGAGGGGGGGTGGTATCCCCTGCCGTGACTTAAAACCAAGTGGTCTGACCATGGCACCGTTTTAACCACTTCCAGATCCACATTCAACCCCATCCCGAAGATTAAATCTAGGGTGTGGCCTGCTTGATGTGTAGGGCTCGACACAAACTGGGAGAGTCCCAGTGCTGCCATGGAAGACCCCAGGTCCGCAGCCTGCACAGAGGAGGCATCATCGACATGGATGTTGAAGTCCCCCAACACCATCAGTCTGGAGTACTCCAAGGCCCACCCCGCTACCACCTCTGGCAGGCGCGACAGGGTGTCTGCTGGTGCGCTAGGTGGTCGGTGCACCAGACAGATGGCCAAACTCTCCTCGGCACCCCACACCAGGCCTCCGCATTCAGTGCCAGGGATCTCAGAGGCGGGGAGCGGCCTGAAGGAGAAAGACTCTCGGGCAAGGATTGCCACCCCTCCCCCCCCCGACCTCCTATTCGGGACTGGGGGAGGACCGAATACCCTGCTAAAAAGGTGACAATTTTTGCTGCCTGAAGGGATGTTTCCAGTCCCCTGCTGGGAAACCATTTCCAGCACAGCCACCGGGCAGAGTTGGAGAAGCAGCGGAAGAAATGAATCGGGCAGCCAGCTGGGCCCAGTTGTGAAGGCTGCTTAAAGGGCTCCTGTTGAAGGGGAGACCTGGCTGCACTTTTCAACTCCCTGCAGGGCTGTCCTAGGGAAGAGGGCCAAGATTTGTTCGCTGCTGCTTGAGTTTCAGGAGGCACACTTGAAGAAAATTCCCAAGAGTGATTGGACAATGGAGCCCATTGTGTGTGGGGCCTTTCTCTTGCTGGAGGTCTTCAGGCAGAACCCAGACAGCCTTCCGCCAGGAATGCTGTGGCTCAGAACTTCTGGCCTCTAACGCCCCCTTTTCAGTGCTGACTGGATGATGATCCATTCTCGTTGTCCATGAACAGTCTCTGCATTATGCACCCAGGTGACCAGGGACAACCCACGACCTCTGGCTCCTATGGCTACAAAGATAAAAATGCAGCCGCCCCTCATAGGCCCACCTCCCTGCCTGGCCCCACTGCCTGCAGACGGTCTCCTGCCCCATCGGTATCCTCACAAGGCATCTGGTAGCCGGGTCGCCGTTGCAGCCCATGCCGCTGCCCCTGGCGCTCAAAGAGAATCTCGCTGCGGGGCTTCTTCAGGATGTATTCTTCTGCCTTCAACATGATCCCAAAGGAGCTACGGCGACGCACCTGGGTGGCGTCCCAAGGGTCCTCGCCTGCCGGTTCCAAGGTGGCGCCCAAGTACCGTGGAAGAACCTCCAAGAACACCTGGTGGGAAGGGGAGGGGAAGCCGTGAGGGTCGAGGCTACCCAAGAGCACCAACGTGGCTCCAGACAGCACCGTGCCTCCACATCTGATTATCCTGTGTGTTTCCACACAATTTTTCTTAACCGACAGACTGAAGGTGAGTCATGGAAACCACATCAGCACTCCAACCGTGAGCTCAAATAAGGAGAAACTTTTGCAGGCACAAAGAAAGGAGCCCATTTGGAAGGGAATGTTATAGCCGTAATCGTAACTGCTTATGTCCTGCTCTTCTGGACAGAAGAGTGCCCCACACAGAGCAGTGCGCAAGGTCAGTGTTGTGTTTGTCCCCACAATACAGCTGGGGGGGACAGCGGGGGCCATCTGCTCAGCTTGCGGCTGTCGTGGGAGTCGAACCAGTGCAGTTCTGATTTGCAGCCCAGCCCCAGATTTTAAAGAATGGGTGATCAGTTAGGTACGGTGCAAGCATCGAGCCATTACGGACCCATGCGGGGGACGTCACATCATGACATTTTCTTGGCAGACTTTTAACAGAGTGGTTTGCCATTGCCTTCCCCAGTCATCTACACTTTACCCCCAGGGAACTGGGTACTCATTTTACCGACCTCAGAAGGATGGATGGCTGAGTCAACCTTGAGCCGGCTACCTGAACCCAGCTTCGGCCAGGACCGAACTCAGGTCGTGAGCAGAGCTTAGGCTGCAGTCCTGCCGCTTACCACTCTGCGCCACGGGGTGGTCAGTTATCTGCGTTCTTTTTGAGATTTCTAGTTGCTCTTGCTATCAGCTGTACTGATCTGCAAATCTCATCCGTCTTACTCAGGAACCTGAACTTTGCATGTTCACTAACGTAAGAGTAAGAGATAATGTCGAATACAACTGCAAACAGTAAGTTTTTTAAAAATCACAATTCACTCAAAATTTAAAGATGTTCCCATCTTCAAATGTATGCAGCGCTTCATTTCAGACCAGTCACACCTGTTTCACAAGCCTTCTGAGAAAAGGCTCCCCCACAGAGGTGGAGGCTCGCCCCCTGCCCCCTGCCCTCCTCACATGTTTGAGGCGCTCTGACATGACGTGGGTGCTGGGCGAGCGTAGGGCGATGTTCAGCACAATCACGCAGTTGGTGACGATGAGTGTGGCCACGACCATCACAAAGATCAAGTACCTGCCGCCAGAAGGAGAGCAGTAGGAGTGGGGCACCAAGCCAGACCGCCCCCCTTTTCTCCCAGATATGGAAGGCAGGCATCCTCACCCATCCCTCGTACCCACTCTAACCACTAGGATCCATCGTCATTGCAACCGGCTTGGCACTGGGAGCCTGGGCCCTCTTTTGCCCACTACTACACCCTACTTTCAGGGCCAGCACCACAGGGAGGCGTGAAGACACCCCCTGTCCTCTGTGCCTCTGCTGCCCGCCTTCGCTGCCCGTTTCCTGCCCCGTGCATCACAGCAGGAAGCCACTGCCTGCCCACCTGTGGTCAGCTGAGGTGCAAAGCCCGTGCGAGCTCCCCACAAAGGGAGGGAAAGAGGGAACAGCCTTGCCGATTCTGTGGTGGTTGGCAATTTTCTGGGGATGCCTAGTGGGCAGGCAACCCCTTACACCCCCGGAGAACCCAGGCGTCCTGGGCCCTCTGCTCTTTGCCACCCTTCAGCTTCCCTCCTCCCTGTCCCAAGTGCCCTCCCAAGAACTGGGAAATCTGGGCCCTCACTTGCCAATGAGGGGCACACTGAGCGAGGTCTCCGGAACCTTCTGTGCAATCAGAAACAGGAAGACGGTTTGGGCCAGCAGCACCGAGATGCTCACAGTACACTTCTGCCCCCCGGCTGTGGAGCACAGACATGGCTGAGGCTGAAGCACTGGAGGCCCCCAGGACTTCCCTGGCACAAGCTGCTCACCCTCGGCAGGCACCGGACCTCAGGATGCCTGCCCCCCCAGCCCTCCCCTGCAGGCCCCTCCATACAGCCTTCTGCTCAGGAGGGACTCTTGGTCTTTCTTTTGGCAGCCCTCACAACAGATTTCAATCCCCCCCCCCCCGCATGGCAAAAGCAAAGCAGGCAATTGTGGTCCTCTTGCCTCTCCCCCAGCCCTGGTTCTCCTTTCGGCTGCTTGGCCCCGTCCCCCATGTCCGTGTGTGGCCTGCAGCAGCCCCCCCTCCTGCCAGCCCTGCGCCCCCCACCACCCTGCAGACAGCCCAGCCCTCTCCAGGGGAGGCCCACCCTGAGCAGGCAGGAAGTAGACCAGCACCACCAGGGAGGAGATGAGCACGCAGGGGGTGATGATGTTGATGATGTAGAAGAGCGGCTTGCGCTGGATGATGAGGAAGAAGTGCATCTCCGAGTAGCCAGGGGCCTCGATCCCGGACACGGGGGCCAGCACACTGCGGGCCGGGCGGTGCTTGATCGCCCACTCGCCATTCTCTGAGCGGGGGGGGGGGGGTGGAGAGAGAGAAGGCATGTGCCAGGCAGCTGTCCAGGGGTGCCAGGGACTCCCTGCCCAGTCAGACCTGCTTCCAAGCAATCCTCCTTTCCGGGCTAAGACAGATGGACCCCCACCGAGCAGGGGAGGGGCCTCGGCCAGCCGGCCCCACAGCACCACCCCTGCCCTACCTGTGAAGGCTTCAGGGTCAATGTCAACCTCTTGGATGGGGTTTCCACTTTCGTCCAGGGAATACGTCAGCTGCACCTCTCGGGCATTGTATGTCTGAGACCTGCGGGAGAGGAAGGGCACAAGGGCAGCCTAGGGCACTACTGGTGCCTCTCGGGCTCAGAGAGAAGCACAGAGGAGACCCAGCTGGAAGCCTCCCTAGTAGGGCTCCCAACCTCCCGGTGGGGCCTGGAGAGCTTCTGGGGTTACAACTGATCTCCCAACAACCAAGATTCACACACACACACACACACACCCCCGGAGAAAATGGCGGCTTTGGAAAGTCGACTCCTTGGCGTGGTGCTCCGTTGAGCAATCTTTGCAAGGGTTATAAAGAGGGCCCCATTTCGGAACTGAAAAAGAAATGCCTTTAATTCAGCTTGAAGGCCGAATCCAGGGAGTCCGAAGCCCGGGGAAGGTGGTGGCAGAGATGCCTGCGAGCCCTTTGGAAGGAAGTCCCGGAGCCTCCTTTTCTCTCCCTTTCCGCCCTGTCTGGAAATAGGATCTGTCACCCACCTCGGGCTGCAGCCCAGCAGGTCTGGGGCTCCACCACCTGGGATAGCCCAGTCTGGCATCAACTCCCACAGCTGACTGGCCAGCTAAGGCTCCAGGCCCAGCCACAACGGAGGGTCCTCTTCTCCGCTTCCTCGGGAAGCACGGCCGTCTTATCTCTGCCCAGTCCCAGCCCAGAAGCAGTTGTGCTGTGGCCCCGCACTCTCACCGGAAGACGAGGGAACAGTTTTGCCAGTCAAACGGGAAAAAGGTGACCTCAATGGAGCAGGTGCTTCGGAAGATGGCAGGGGGCAGCCAGTACATGGACCCCCCAGGGTAGATCAGAACGTTGGAGAAATACGCCACATCAAACTGGCCATCGATGCTGCCAGGGGAAGAGGAGGCACTGAGGCTGCCCTTTGGACCCAGGAGGTATGCTAGGAGGGGCCTCCCATTTTCTGGACCGCCCCCCCCCCCACTTACTTGTTCTCCAGGACAACGTCTGGTAGCCAAACCTTGTCTGCGGGGACCTGGAGGGCTAAAATCCCACCAAAGTCACTGCTGTTATACTCCAGGCGATAATCCGTCCACGTCTGCAATGGAGAGTGCGTTGACCAGGCCTGGAAGGGAAACCCGGGCCACCCCCCAGTCACGCAGCCCTTCTGTCTGCCTCGCCTCCGCCTGGGGAGGGGGGCTTCTCAATTGGAATGCCAGCTAGCAGGTGGGGACCCCGCAGCCCACCAGGGAGGGGAGGGTTCTGTCCCCTGTGTTTGTAAGCAAAGAGGGTGGGTGGGGCTCAGCCAGAGGACCCCCAAGGGAGGCTGTGCCGAGAGCCCCGCGTGGCACTTGCTTGTGTGATCCAGACGTTGGTCGTGAGAGTTTCTTCCTTCTCGTTCTGCGAAAGAAAGGCCAGCCTCTAACTGGATTTGGCCACAACCAAACGAGAGACCTTCATGGGCCAAACACAAACAAAATGCCAAGCAGCACGAGGCACGAGCCGCTCTTCCACCAGCTGCCACCCCGAGAGACGACTCCGAGCGGCCACTGGGAAGCCACACCGGGGGGGGGCAGGGAAGGGGCTGAGGGGGCCACCTTACCAGTGAGATGAGGTTGGTAAGGGTCAGCTTGACGGACACTTCCACCACATCCTCCACATTGCGCACTGGCCGTGTCTTCTTGTCGTAGTCAGCGAAAAGTCTGTTGTAGAGGCGAGTGTCTTCGTTGGCCTCCAGGAGCCCTGGGGGGTGGATGTGAGGGATAGACCCCCTCTCAGGACTGTGCCAGGAGAGAAAACCCAAAGGCAGCCCCTCCCATCCTCTGACCCGACACGCACCCCCCAGCCCTTCCCTACCGAGAGTCCCCCAGCAGAGCAGCAGCCCCAGCCCCAGCCCCATCGCAGCCCTGGCTCCCTCCCTGCCTGAGGCTGGCCGAGGGAGCAGCACAAGGAGGGAGGCTATTTCGAGGAGGCCTGGCAGGGCGTCCCCCCTCCCTGCCAGGCGGTGTCGGCTTTCACAGTTCAGCCCTCACACACACTTCCACCTCCGGCAGCTGCGGAGGATCAGGTGCCTGGCAGACTTCTGTGGAGAAGGGGAAATACCCAGAGGCCCAGGCTGGGGGGCTCAGCATCGCCCCAGATCTTTACAGACCTGCCTCAGGCCCCAATTCCTTTGCTCCACTGCAAGGGGTTTGGCTTTGATAGGCTGCTGGGGAAGCCCATTTCGCTCAGGACAGCTCTGGGAGGAGGGGGGCGCCTCCCTTTTCTCTCTGCCCCCCCTTTCACCACCCCAAAGGTCTTGGTGGCGAGTTTTCTGCCTGACTTGGGACTTGCACTTGGAGCAGTCCTTGTACAGGCAGCTCCCAGGGGGTACAGGTGGGGGGCATGCAACTCAGCAGAAAGGCAGCGGGCAGGAGCCCCCTCCGACCCAGCCCCCCCCTGCTGTTTTGAGCAGTGCTTGCGGGGTGGGGGGCACAGCTCATTCTTTGCATGGAGAAGTGGTCATTCTTTGCAGTTGAGCGGTCTCAGGCAGGCAACTCTGGAGCAAACTGCCCTCTTGCCTCTCTGCTGCTGCCCCATATCTTGGGGACTGGAGGCTTACCAGGCAGAGGAGAAGAAACAGTGGTGGCAAAGGGGGCGCCAGTGTGCCCCTGCTTGGTCCAGGAGGAAGGGCTGAATAAAGAAGTTGGAATTAAATTACTGAGACTTTGTGGTGCCAACTGGGTTGTGAGAGATATCTCCCCTTTTTTTCGTGACTGCTCAAAGAAACCCATACTATGCAAGATTCTGGTCCAGTAGCACCTTAAAGACCAACCAGATTTCCACTTTGCGCCCATGTGCTGTCAAGCTAATTACAACATGTATCATAGCCAGCTTCCTGACAATCTAATTTGCAATACCCCTCCCACCCTCTGCCTGGACGCCTACCTTTTCCCACAATCTGTGTCTGAAGAAGGGAGCTTTGAGTCTCGAAAGCTCACGCCCTGCAAATCTGGTTGGTCTCTGGGACGCTGCTGGACCCGAATCTGGCATTTCTCCTTAATGGACACCAGGGGGCGCACCCTGCTGCCCTTTTCTGCGGCTTTATTTACAAGCCGCTTTTGCTACTGGCAGGATTGCGACGCGGCTGGTGCGTGGACGGGCCTGCCCACCCCTTACCTCTCTAAACTCTCACATGACATTTTAGCGGTCAAAATAGCACCATACTTTTAAGTCCGTGTCGAAATCGCTTAGGAGGGGTACCTTAAACAGTAATGATGGAACACCTACGGGCTGTTCCTCCAAATAAGTTCCTGGGAAACCATACCAATGTTGTCTGTTCGCGCAGCACAGGGGCACAGTGACTGTAGGGTAACAGTGAATAAACGTTGTGGTACGAGAGTAGGTCCTGTTCTTTCCACACTAAAAATCCTATATAACTTTAATGGTTTGTGCCTTGCTGGCTTATTGTTTTCTTCTACAGTGATTTACTAGACCCATTCATTCATTCCATTCATTCATTCAAAACTAATAAAGTTGCTGTCATTTTCAGTAACTGAGCTAAAAATCAGTACTTTGTCAGTTCAAATCTTGTTCTCCCTTTTGATAGGAACTCGCCAGGTCCCCTCCGGGCAAACTGCACTCCCCAGGCTAAAACGTGGGATTATTCAACATGACCCCCCCCACCCCCACCCCATGGTGTGGTGTGTCAGTGCTAATGCTGAAGCGATGCCTGCGTTCGCAGTCATTTCTTTTTGCCAGTTACCTAGACTAATGTTACATTATTTCCTATTACAGAGTACAACACACCCAGTTGTACATGCAAATCTTGGCGAGTTTCATCTGAATTAGATTTGGAAAGGAATCAATTTTCAAAAGGTTTGGATACAGCACAATGAATACTTGCTTGGTTTCATTGATTTGTTAACTAATTGATGTTCAGCAATCAATGTTTTAAGTCACAGGCTGGCGTGTTTTCTTTAAAAGGCTTGCGCTAGCCCCTTCCTTTTTTTCTTGGCAGGAATTCTTAAGGCTTTGTCTTCGGGATCCATGTTGCCAAGTAGGCCCCCTCTCTTGCTCTAAGGCCTGCCATGGACTGTGCCAGAGTTTCCTGCATTGCTGTTTTACTGCTACACCCAGATTGCCCTGCACGTGTGTGCTCTGATACACGTGTCAGTTTCCTGCCTGCTTGCTAATTACCTTGCTGCTGCAATAGACTGTGTTAGTTTCCTGATTCCATGTCTGGATGACTCCACAAAGGACTTTCTTCCTGGGCAGCCCTGCCCAGACCTAAATCTGGACCTCCCAGTGTGTGTTTGGACTTTATTACACGTGTGCCCCGTGCCTGCATTGCCATCCGCCACGGACCGTGCCTGTTCCCTGCTATGGACTGTGCTTCACTTGCTGTTCCTCCTGCCTCCATGGAAGCCTGCCTCATCTGGGCCCAAGCTGCTGTTAGCAGCCGGGTGCCTGCCGGGGAAACCTCCAGCGAGCCTGGCCAGGCGCTCCCTGGCCAGTTCCCGCCTGGAGCCTCCCACGGGCCGGTCACCGAGCTTGCCCTCGCTACCGGGCAGCCTGCTAGCCAGCTGGCAGCCATGCCCAGCCGGCAGCCATGTTCTTAGGCAGCCAGAAGACCTAGAGAAGAAGCCTGCTTTGGGAAGCCATTTCGGGGAAGCGGACACACCACGTCCGCAGCAAGAGAACCTCGCCCCGCTCTGCATATCTTAGGAGCCGCCCCGGAGAAGAAGCTAAGTGCCGACCATCCCAAGCACTTAGAGAATGCATCTCAAAGAAGCCTCCGCATTCCAGAGCTGATGACATCAGGACAAGCCCTCTCCGCTGGAACATCCATTCAGCACGCTCGGATCTCCCCCTCCCTCCTTTGTCCCCTCTTCCTGAGGTGTCACTATAACACAATCAGATTCCTAAAGTGGCCCATCCAAGACATTCAGTAACCCATTAAAGCCTTTGTTTTAACCCGTGAGAACCACCAAGTACAGCACCAGCCCCAGGGTGCGTTTTGGGGTATTTAAGCTGGTCCCTCAGACCGCATGGTGCTCGTGCCATTCCTATCCAGACCCCCTTGCTGTCTCTCTGTGGATCCAGTGCTGGCATTGGACCACCTCGCTGCCGTGTCTCTGCTCCGCTTCAGGATTGTAAGTATCGCCCTTATCATCGTGGGTACCTGCTCATGCGACCGTCTCTGTATTTCTTACTCTGCATTTCCTAGTTCTTGTATGCTTCCTTGTGTGTATGTGCAAGTTCAGGCTTACGCCACACTATTAGTAAATACACGTGTTTATTGAATCTACTTGTAGTCTGCCTCTTTGTCACGAGAGTTTCTGGAATCGGGACCTCTGAAAACGTTGATTAGATCCGCGCTAATTTTAGTTCCAGACTGCTGAGCTAATTTCCCCATTTAAAAGAGCAGTTCTGGTAACATCCAGCAGGCAGCTGCTGCAGCATAGTGGCTTAGTATTTGGGCTATGAATCAGCACTCGGCTGGATCAGTTCCCTCCACTGCCATGAGCTCTGTCAAGTATCCCTTACAGGCACAAAAGCTATATAACAGCTGCTTTACTTTGACAGCTGTGTGATCAATTTAAAACTTGCTTTTTAATGTCACAACTAAACCATTGGTTATCTGGTAAACATTAAACACATTTTTAATTTGCTTATGCTTGCCAGCTGCATGTTGGGAAATTCCTTACAATCGACAGTGTGGGAAACTGGATCAGAAGAAGGGAGGGAATTCTATAGGATATAATGCAGTACAGTCTCCTTTTTTCTCATGGAAACTTATCTTGGAGGCATGGAAAACCGGTAATTCCAGAAAGATTTGAGTCCAGTGGCACCTTAGAGACCAACAAGATTTTGGAGGCGTAAGCTTTTGAGAGGCACTCAGTACATGCACAGAGACAGTCTTGGGGTCTATCAAAGGGTGCTGTTGGCAAAACTTTGGCTCAGATGAAACACATTCTTGCTTTTAAAGCCTGGAAAAGTGCCTTTGGGATTTTTTTCCATATTTATTTGTCTGCCTTTCTCACCGAGATCCAAAGTGGATTACACAATACAAGTGAAAATACAGTACAATCAACAGCTAAGGCAGTCACTGAAAGAGGTACTGTTGTGATGTGTGCACACAGCCTCTAGGGGGCAGCGTTCTGCTTTGCGTGCCCTTCCGTCTTGGCCCCCCAGGGCTCCTGCAGCAAATGGGGGGCTGGCTCGAAATGCAGGCTGGCCGAGCCAGAGTGGGACAAAGGCCCGTTCGTGGCAGGCAGAGCTGGCGGCCCCGTGGGGAGGGGCTGGACGAAGCCCCATCGGGGCAAACGGCTGGCTCCAGAAGCGGCCGTCTCTCTGCTTTTGGTCGAGGTTGTAAATAATTCCCCAAGAGAGAAGAAAAGGGCTGCAGTGACCGGGTCACAGTTGGATCCACAGCAACAGACTTGAGAGGCATCCTGTGAAATTATCACACTTTTTTTCACTGCAAACGACGCTTGTGGGGCCTTCCACTTATAGGCTAATGAGAAATCTGTCACTGCCTGAAAAGCCCAGTGGCCAGACTTTTGGAGAGTTAGTAAATTTGTTGAAGAACTGCTTTAATTCTGCTCCTAATGAGATAGTGGAGCACTTTACATTTATTTCACGATCCAGAAAGTCTGGGGAGTCCATAGGGGATTTGCTCTCTCAGCACTGCAATTGTGGTGCCACAAAGACACAGACGTTAAGGGATCACTTAGCCAGTGGAGGGAATGAGGAAATCCAGAGGCGACTGCGGTCCGAATCCATCTTGATCTTTGATTCTACTTTGAGGTTGGCCCCAACTATGGAATCCCCGACTGAAAATGCACAGGGCTTGCAGGCACCACCCCCACACCCGGAGGAGAAGGATCCTGTGCCAGGGATGCCGGAAAGTGTTTTGAAAGTTGTCAAAGAACCAGAAAAGAGAAAGAAAGGTCGGGGCAGCTGTTATCTTTGCATTAGACTCCATGCCTCCATAGCCTGTAAATTTAAAAATGCAAATTGTTACAACTGTGGTCTTTTTTGGCCACATTAGAAGAGTCTGCCGATCTATGACACAAAGTGATGTGAAACATCCATCCTTAACTCATGGGGTGCAGGCAGTAGAAGATGGAAGTCCTGCTCAGTGTGCCTGAGGATCTGGCCTGTACCATTTACAATCGGACTGGAACAAAAATTCAAAGGTGGACCCTATTTGAATTATGTTAGATGTAAACAAGAAGGTGTCCGTTGAACTGGACACAGGTTGCAGTGTGACTCTTCTGAGGCAAACCTCATTTGAGGCTTTATGGAAGGAGAGGGAGACCTCCTTATTGCAGCCCAGTACGATTAAATTGAGAACATATACAGGAGTAAAACTTAAAACTGTTACCACTGGTAGTGGCTTCAGGAAGTGGCCCCAATTTACTAGGAATGGGATAGTTAGCTGAGTTGGGCTTAAGCTTTAACAGTTTCAACCTGGAGAAGGGATTTTTCTCGCAAGATATTTTATCTATGCACCAAGTTTCCCAGGAAGAATTAGATGTTATGAAAGATGTAGTGGCAAGAATATATATAAAACCAAACAGTGTACATCGTTATTTTAAACCTAGATCAGTTTCTTTTGCTATGGAACAAAAAGTAGAAATGGAATTGGAAATATTATTAAAAGCAGGTATTATAAAGCCTATAAAGTTTTCAGAATGGGCAGCTTAAATTTTGCCCGTGTTAAAACAGGATGGCTTAGTATGTATAGGTGGAGATTACAAATGGACTGTTAACAGGGTAGCACAGCTGGAACAATACCCTATTCCCAAAAGAGATCTTTTTACTGCATTAACAGAAGGTTGGTTGTTCACAAAATTAGATATGAGTCATCCCTATCAACAACTTGTTCTAAATGAAGACTCGAAGGACCAAGTTACAATAAATATGCCAAAGGTCTTTTCAGGTATCATCACTTACCTTTTGGAGTCTCTTCTGCCTCAGCGATCTTTCAAAGAAGCAGAGTGAAGCAGAGTCGACTGAAGGTGAACCCTGCGAAGTTAGAGGTCCTGTACTTGGATCGTGGGCCATTAGATTTGGGATGCCGCTGCTGCCTGCTCTGACGATCAGGAGTCTGGGAGTGACACTGGATGCCTCCTTGTCAATGGAGGCCCAGACTACAGCAGTGGCCTGGTCTGCTTTTTTCCATCTTCAGCAGGCCAGGTAGCTTACCCCCTACTTTTCAACTCAGGACTTAACGACAGTGATCCATGCAACGGTCACCTCCAGATTGGACTATTGTAACTTACTTTACACAGGGCTTCCCTTGGGTTGGACACGGAAATTACAATGGGTCAAGAATGTTGCTGCACGTGTCCTCACTGGTGTTCCGTTTAGGATGCATATTACTCCCATCTTGCAGCAGCTGCACTGGCTCCCCATGGAGTTCCAGATAAAATTCAAGGTGTTGATTTTTACCTTTAACACCCTTAGCAGATAGGGACTGGCATACCTACGGGACCGCCTCTCACCATATGTGCCCTGGAGAGTGCTGAGATCAGCCAACAAACATCTACTGGTAGTCCCGGGACCCAGGGAGACTAGACTGGCCTCGACCAGAGCCAGGGCCTTTTTAGTCCTGGCTCCAGCCTGGTGGAACACTCTTATCAGAGGATATGTGGGCCTGCCAAGATCTTCTATCGTACCTGCAAGACTGAGATGTTCCACCAGGCATATGGTTGAGGCCATTCCAATAGTCACCCGGAAAGCCTCCCAACCTGTTGGGTGTGTGTGTGTGTGTGTGTGTGAGAGAGAGAGAGAGATCATCTGACCCCCCACATGAGTTACAGCTGACTGAAAGGCCAGCCCCCCCTCCTTTTTGCCCACCCCTTTGTGTATTATTGGCAAGGATGGGGCATAAGGTTGCTGTCTGGAGGTAACAGGAATTCTGTTATTTTATTGAAGTTTTTAATGTAAATTATGTTTTACTGTTGTAACCCATCCTGAGCCCACTTGCGGGGAGGGCAAGCTTGAAGTTAAATTAAAAAATTAATAATAACAATAACAACAACAATATTCGATTTCTATACTGCCCTTCAGGATGACTTAACACCCACTCAGAGCGGTTTACAAAGTATGTCATTATTATCTCCACAACAACAATCTCCCTGTGAGGTGGGTGGGGCTGAGAGAGCTCTGAGAAGCTGTGACTGCCCCAAGGTCACCCAGCTGGCTTCAAACGGAGGAGCGGGGAATCAAACCCAGCTCTCCACATTAGAGTCCTGTGCTTTTAACCACTACACCAAATAAATAAATAAATAAATACATATATGGAAGGATTATTTCAAGGGATTCATGTAGTTGTTTACTTGGGTGACATATTAATCATGGGGAAACTTGCAAAATTTGGCAGAAGTTTTAAAGAGACTGAAGGGAAGCAAGTGTTTCTTTATGAAGCCAGAGGTGCTCTATTTAGGATATAAAGTGGATGCTCAAGGGCTACACCCTGTGATGGACAAAAACCAAGCAATCTGAAATTCTCCCAGATGAGCAGAGAACATTTCTGCGCTAAAAGCTTACTTTGGGTTGTTTAATGATTATGCTACATTTTTGCCTCTTTGTCAATGCTTCTCTGGCCTCTTTACAGATTGCTTAAGGATCACGTGGCACAAGGGAGCATCTCAAGAACAGGCATGTGAGAAATCAAATCTCCCATGAACTTCAGATGTCTTGCTCCATTACCAACAGGCAGGGCCGGCGCCAGGGCTTCTGGTGCCTGAGGTGAGATACCTGCCCCGCCCCTGCATGATGACGTCACTTGTGACATCATTGTGCAGGAGCGTCCCCCTCACCTGAGGCGGGCAGAAGTGGTGAAGGGGCAGAGAGGTGAGTGGGGACGTGGCCCGCTTCTGGGTTGGGGGGGGGAGTCATCATTGGCGCCTCCAGACTTCAGCGCTCAAGGCGGCTGCTGGCATGGCCTCCATGGACGCACCGGCCCTGCCAACAGGATAAAGATGGGTAACCCCCCAAACTAGCATGATGCCAATTACTGGTGATAAGAGCACGTGGCTCATTTGCAGCAACCCATTAATTGGCAGGTAAGGACAAATATGACGCACTTGGGGCACATAAACCATGGATTCCAATGTCTCTACGTTAATACGCAGAGTACGGGAAACAAACAAGAGGAAACTGAAGTCTTAACACAAAAAGGGTTAGAGTTAGGGTGCCCCCCCGGACCGCTCCTTCATCCTCCCCAGCCTCCTCTTGAGTCCGAGGGTGCCACGCCCTGCTCCGGATGGCCCGGGATCCATGCCACCACCCCCATCCCCGGACTCACTGAGAAGGACCTTGTCAGAGAGGCCCCTAACAACGACCAGGTGGATCACGGCCCACATGGCCACCTTGAGCTCCTGCAAGCCCTTCTCGAGTGCCTACTCATAAGGGGCGCCCTTGGCCATGAGGGCATGAACCCATTTCCTCGTGGGCCCAAAGGCATTATTCCAGCACTTCACGGTGGAGTGCTCTGCCTGTGTGGCCTGCCCCAGGGCAGACACTCTCTCTGCTGGCATCTGCCCAAAGGCCCAACAGCGAGCGGTGGCCGACGCACCCCTGCCCGAGGCGGGAGCGACCTCAGTGTGCTCCGCCTCCAGGTTGTAGAGGAGTTGGCTTGCCCCTGGGAACTGCTCCGGCTGCTGCTCGCTTTTTCTTAGCAACACCCCAGGGAGAGCCTCTTGGGCCTGAGGAGGACCAGCCTCTCCGCTTTGGCTTCATCAGACCTTGCACGAGAGGGACGGGACGCGGAGGGAGGGCAGCTCACTCGCTGCAAGCCAAGTCTTTGCACCAATATCAAAGAAGCACGTATGACGATAGCAGGGGTGGCGTGGTGTCTAGGCAGGAAGCAGCAGAGGATGGTCACGGCTTTGGTGCCCGCCTAGAGGGATCCCCAGGGGCACATGACTGGTCATGACTAGAGCCAGGATAGAGGACTCGGAGGCTCTGAGGTGGGATCCTGCAGGGGTGTTTTTACACCACAAGAGACTGAACGGCCAACCAGGAACTTCCTCCTTTGCGCCTCGGCTCTCCTGTGGACTCTGGAAGTGTTGCCAGGCAAGCCCCCCCCCAGCCCCCCGGCATCACCCCTGGCCAAAGGCTGCGGAACCCCCCCCCCAGGAACACTTGGCTGGATTTTTCACCACGTCAAGGCTAACTCCTCTGGAGAGGGCTGCTCCCCTGCCCCGACCTAGCACCCTGGAGCAAGCCTCTTCGCAACTGAAGATGCGTTCAGGGTAGCCGGGTCAGTCTGCAGTAGGAAAGCAAGATTCTGGTCCAGTTGAACCGTCAAGACCAACTAGATCTCCAGGGTAGGAGCTTTTGAAAGCCAGAGCCCTCTTCATCAGATAGGAAGGGTGGGAAAGGGTGGGAGTCGTTCCAATCCAGGCAGCAGCTGGGAGAGGGATTGCACGGGAGAGTGTCAGGAAGCCGGCTGTGACACCTGCTGCAGTTGTCTTGACAGAGCAGGGGTGTGAAGTGCAGGGAATTAGCACCTGCAAATGCAAGGAAAAACATATCTCGACCCTTGGGTGGGTGGGTGGGGGGTCGTTGCTCCAAATTTGCAAATAAACCCCGTTTCCACAATCTTTGTGATTTTCCTTTGATTTTTTTTCTCCCTGAGAACTGCTACTCTTAGGTTAGCGATGGCATGTCCTGGCAGATTAAATTGTCGTCGTCCCCCCCATTGGTCTTTGAATGTTGTGACTTTTGATAGCAGATTTGTGTCCGTTTGGTCTTGCGAGAAGGGGCTGGCCTGCTTGTCCAATACAGAGAGTAGGAGGGCACTGCTGACGCCTGATGGCATACCTCATGTTGGAAGAGGGACACGTGAAGGAGCCCGAGCGGGTATCGCTGGTGCTGTTAGGGCCAGTGATGGTGGTGTGGGAGTGGGCATGGGGTGGGGGTGGGGCGAGTGGGCACCTGGGTTTATTGCAGGCCCTGGTCCCAGAGTGCCTGGCCGTGTGGGGAGTGCGTTGGTGTGAGTGAGGGGTTGTTTCAAGTGGGGGGGGCTGCCTGTGGGCAAGAGGAGGTTTGCCTCCCACTGCCGGTGAGAGAGCAGCAGCACTGCCCAGCATAGGTTGCAGGTCCTTAATGTTGCATTGAACTGACTGAGCTCTCGAAAGCTCTTCCCCTGGAGATCTAGTTGGTCTCTACTGGTCCCCACTCTAGCTCTCCCACACACCAATGTGGCTGTCACCGGAAACGATCTGCCTGCATAGGGTAGTGTCAGCAGTAAACGAGAGCTGAAAAATTGGATGCAGCAGAGCAGGAAGGGCATCCAGCGCCATGCCAGGACCCCCTCCGGTCAGGGGGATGCTGCTGAGAATTGAGGCCAGTGGAGGGAAGTCACGGAAGTGGTCCTGGAGGCCGAGGGGCAGGCAAGGCTGCCCGTTTCCAATCAGCTTTGGGCAGAAAGGCAGAAAGACCTGCAGAGCCTGGAGCGCCAGCAGAAACCCTGGGTACCGTCTGCAATGCTTGAGACAACCTGCACACATTTTAAAAATCTGTCCAATGTAAACTACCCTCTTTGGTATTCTATTTACTTCATTTACACCCCTACTTTCTTCCAAATGGGAACCCTAAAAGACAGCAAGGGACGACTTCCAGTTTGGGATCCACGAAGGTCTAACGCAGCTCTAAGTGCTGAGCTGTCCGGGCTGCTGTTTTGACGGCCGGCGGGGCAAAAAGAGCCCGCAGCCAACTGTTCTCAGGCGGAGAACAGGCATAGAACGCTCAAGAACCTCAGGGCGCGTTGATCTCGGGCGAGGGGGGGTCCTGCGCAACGGACTCTCTCCCGTCCCTTACGGTCCCACCCGAAGACAGGTCGGCTAAAATCTCTGCGGCAGTCCTGGAGCCAATGCGGTTGGCATAAGACCTACATGCCCAAGCTTCAACAGGGACAAGAAGAACTGATGGGAATCCGAGATTGAAACAGCGATTACAACCCGCGAAAAGTGCTTGAGAAGGTAAAGATCACTATCTCTTGAAACGGGACAGATTACTTAAAGCAACGAAGCATTAAAGTAGACTCTTAAACTGCAACAGATTGATTACAAGGAGGGGAGGATCCAGCAAGAACTATATTAGAAAAAGGACTAAGTTAAACGGAGTTATTAAAGAAATTGGACGATTGTTTTACATACCTGTGGTTACATGGAGATATCAGGCTGTGAGAAAGTTTTACCATCGTGAGAACTGCTATGGGAAGTCGGGAAACAGGAAGTACGTAATAGTGATAGAGTTGCTGGAGAGAAGCGGCCCTTTCTGGACGACAGGAAGAAGGGAATCGCCATTTTTGAAAGGGGAAGAGCTGCGGCTTCAGCGGAAGAGGAAGTAAGCCATATTGGATTACAAAAACCATAGAGGAACCATAGAGAAAAGATGCCCGACATTTTGGACTCTTTAAATGACTTTTTTGGAAAAAGACCGGTACATTTAAATTAAAAGGACACTAAGCCAAGCGCCACGGAGCTAAGGAAGCGAGCGGACTCATGGGAGCGAGGTAAAGCAAGCCCCATGATGTCGAAAAAAGAGTGGCAAGCGGCGATAGAGAACTTGGATAAAAAACTTTCAGAAGGGATTAAGGAGCTTAAGGATATGATACCTGAGCTGGCGAAAGAGTTTAAAGAGACACTTAAGAATGAACTGGCAGAAGTGAAGAAGGGTATGGAAACGATACAAAATGACCTGCAAGCGACACAGCAAAGAGTCAATGTAGTGGAAAATGCGGTGGAGACCCTAGCAGACACGCAACGAACGGAGATGAGGGTGATGAGGGGAAGAATGGCAGTTGCGGAGAGCAAACATATGGAGAAGCAGCTGAGGTTTCGTGGCTTGCCGGAAGTGGAAGGAAAGACGGCCCAAGAACAGATCACTGAGGTGTTAGCTGAATACCTGGGGAAGGAGGAGGAGGAAACTGTGGCTATCCTAGATGTGGTGTACAGAATAAATTCAAGATTCGCGACCCAAAGGAAACTACCAAGAGACGTGATTGTGCAGTTCACGACCAGAAATATAAGAGAAATGATTGTGAGTAAGCAATTTCAAGATCCATTGGAGGTCGATGGCAAGACGGTTATCATCATGAAGGAGTTACCTAGATCGGTGTTGCTAGACCGGAAAAAATACAAAGCTCTAGTCCAGATTCTGAAGGACATGAAAATAAGGTACAGATGGGAATTGCCTGAAGGAATGTCCTTTGAATTTGGGGGAGTGAAAAAGCGCATCAGATCTGAATTAGAAATGGAAAAGTTCATTAGGGACAATGAAAAGGACTTACCAACAACAAGGCTATGAATATGGAGTGTAAAGTTTTATCTTGGAATGTAAATGGACTTAATTCACCTAATAAGAGAAAAAACATTTTCCACTGGCTATTAAAACAAAAATGTGATATTGTGTGTTTACAAGAGACCCATATTAGAAAGCAGGATGTAAAATATCTTAAATTGAATAAATTGGGTAATGACATTGTAGCGGCCTCAAAAAAGAAAAAAAGGGGAGTGGCATTGTATATAAAAGAGGAGCTACAGCCAAAATTAGTGGTGAGAGATGTGGAAGCCAGATTTTTAGCAGTGGAATGTACATGGAATTTAAAGAGAGTCTTGGTGATTGGAATTTATGCACCTAATGGAGCAAAAGAAAGCTTCTTTGAGGATTTGAGGAAGCAATTAGATGAACTTTCTTATGACCAGATAATTCTTGCAGGAGATTTCAATGGAGTTACTAATTTGGAGCAGGACAAGAAATCAGCAACTGTGCAAAAGAAAAGGGGATTACTACCAAAGACTTTTTTTTGCATTAATGCAACAGGAAACTTTAGAAGATGTTTGGAGAAGACAGAATCCTAAAAGCAGACAATACACATTTTTCTCGGCGAGACATTCAACGTTGTCACGAATTGATATGATCTGGGCCTCAAAGGACTTAGTGCTTTGGACTTAGGAGGTGGAAATAATGCCTATGGTAGGCTCAGATCATAATCCAATTATGTGGAAGTTCGGGAAAAGAACTAAAAGGAGAGGATGGAGAATAAATGAGGACTTGTTACAAGAGGGAGAAAACATGGAGACGCTGAGAAGGGAGACTAAATTCTTCATACAGTACAATATGAACAGAGAAGTACCAACCAACAAGGTATGGGACACTTACAAGGCAGTAATTAGAGGCATTCTAATGGATCTAAATGGAAGAGCCAGGAAGAAAAGAGAAGATAAGAGACAGGAGATTATGGAAAAAATAAAAGCCAAGGAGATACAATTAAAGAAAAGATCAGGGAAAAAGAAGATATATCAGGACATTAAAATCCTTCAAGAGCAGTTGATGGCAATGAACAATAAGGAATTGGAATGGAATCTTAAGAGAATGAATCAAAAGTCATTTGAAGGGGCAAATAAACCTGGGAAATATTTGGCGTGGCAATTAAAGAAGAGAAAGGAGAAGCGGACAATAAATAAAATATGTGATGACAATAAAGTTTGCCTGGAACAGACCACCATTAGCAGAGCCTTCTATAAATTTTATGCAAAGTTATATAATAAAAAAGAAGTGAACAAAGACTCAATAGCGAGTTACTTGGGTAAAATGAAGCTCCCAGTAATTTCGGAAAGATGGAGGAATAAACTGAACAGTGAAGTAACGGAAGAAGAGTTAAGGAATGCAATACAGTCAACAAATTTGGGAAAGGCGCCAGGCCCAGATGGACTTGCAGCTAAATTTTACAAGGTAATGGCCAACGAACTGGTGCCATTTTTAAGGGAAGTGATCAACGGAGTATTGAAGGATCAAAGGACTCCAGATACTTGGAGCGAGGCCAACATATCATTGATCCCTAAAGAGGGACAGGACTTGACCAATGTTAAAAATTACAGACCTATTTTGTTATTAAACAATGACTATAAAATTTTTGCGAAGATACTGGCGGAAAGAGTAAAAGGATGGTTGTCCGAAATTATTGCGGAGGAACAAGCTGGTTTTTTACCAAATAGACAAATTAAAGACAATTTAAGGACAGTGATAAATGCTATTGAATATTATGACAAACGATGCGATAAGGAGGTTGGTTTCTTCTTCGTAGATGCTGAAAAAGCATTTGACAATTTGAACTGGGACTTTATGTTTGCCACCATGGAACAGCTACAAATGGGGGAAAGATTCATAAGAGCAGTGAAAGAAATTTACAAAGACCAGAGTGCAGCAATTGTGGTGAATGACGAGGTGACTAAGAAATTGAGTATAGGTAAAGGTACAAGACAAGGTTGCCCGTTGTCCCCACTGTTGTTTATTTTGGTTCTGGAAATATTGATGATACAGATTCAAGAAGACGATGCAATCCGTGGAATAAAAATAAAAGACTTTTCCTATAAGGTCAGAGCATTTGCGGATGATATAATGTTAATTGTAGAGGACCCAATTGAGAACATGCCAAAGGTAATAGAGAAAATTAAGGAATTTGGAGATTTGGCGGGATTTTATGTAAATAAAAAGAAGTCAAAGATATTATGTAAAAATATGACTAAACAAAAACAACAGCAATTAACGGAAATAACAGACTGTGAAGTAACAAATAAGGTGAAATATCTGGGAATTGAACTGACTGCAAAGAATATAGATCTGTTTAAGAATAACTACGAGAAATTGTGGACACAGATAGAGCAAGACTTGATTAAATGGAATAGATTGAATTTGTCATGGTTGGGAAGAATTGCAGTAGTTAAAATGAATGTGTTGCCGAGAGTGATGTTTCTGTTACAAACAATACCAATTATCCGGGATTCTAAGCAATTTGAAAAATGGCAGAGGAAAATATCGGATTTTGTCTGGGCAGGCAAGAAGCCTCGAGTGAAAATGAAAGTATTGCAGGACTCAAAAGAGAGAGGTGGAATGCAGCTGCCCAATTTAAGACTCTACCATGATGCAATTTGCCTGGTGTGGTTGAAAGATTGGATGACGCTGAAAAACCGCAAACTACTGGCCTTAGAAGGATACAAAAAAATATTCATATGGCACGCATACTTGTGGTATGATAAAGTAAAAGCAGACTCTATGTTTTTGCACCATTACATTCGGAGAAGCCTCTTCACAATTTGGAAGAAGTACAGAAGTTACCTACAGGAAGGAATACCTGCCTGGGTGGTCCCATACGAAGTAATAGATCCGAGAACTGTCGATAATGAACAACAATGTTTAACGTATAAGGAGATAACAAGAATAGAATCTTCTAAAGTAAGAATTAAAACGCAGGATGAGTTGTCTCCAAGTTATGATTGGTTTCAATATAGACAGATCAGAGATCTTTATAACTCGGAGTGCGTGAAGGGAGGGATAAGAATGGAGAATTCGGAATTAGAGGAGGTAATTTTGCGAGAGGATAAAAAGGAAATCTCTAAGACTTATAAAGTGTTGTTAAAATGGTTGACAGAAGATGAGATAGTTAAAGTTCAAATGGTGAAGTGGGCAATAAATTTTAACAAAGAGATAACAATGGGGGCGTGGGAGCACTTGTGGAAAAATACGATGAAGATCACAACATGCACCAATATTAAGGAAAATGTTTATAAAATGATTTACCGTTGGTATTTGACACCAAAGAAAATTGCACTAGGGAATTCTAATATGTCTAATAAATGCTGGAAATGTAAAAAGCATGAAGGATCGTTGTATCACATGTGGTGGACTTGTGAGGTAGCTAGGCAGTACTGGGGAGAAATAACAGAAGCAATAAGCGAGATTTTACAATTTCAAATTAATAAGAACCCAGAACTCCTACTACTGAACTTGGGAATGGAGGATATTCCAGCACAATACAGGACGTTGTTATTTTATATGACAGCAGCAGCTAGACTTTTGTATGAGCAAAAGTGGAAAGTACAAGAAGTGCCAGCTATGGAGGACTGGATTTACAAATTGCTGTACATGGCGGAAATGGACAAAATGACAAGGAAACTGAGAGATCTCGATCCAGGACAGTTTAATATGGATTGGGAGAAGATGAAGCAATATTTGGTGAAAAAATGGGAGGTGGGAGGAGAACTGTGGCAGTCTGAAAATTACTGAAATACAATAAAAGAAGAGAGAAGTGACTTTACCAGGGGGAGGGAAGTTAAAGAAGTTCTAAGCAATTGTTTTATTAAATTATTATATACGGTATTAAACTATAGAGGTGTTATTTTAAGAATTATAAGGGGATAAGTTAACTAAGTATGTTTCCGGCGGATAACTGTATAATAGGTAAACTATATAATCAAAATAGAATGAATATAAGAAAGGTGGAAGGAAGTAAATAGCTACATATAGAGTACAAGTTAAATTGATTGACATATTGAATGTATACAATGTTTATAGAAGCACTTAGAGTTATGCAGAATAGGGGACAAATTGATTGTCCCATATTGACGAGACTAGAATGAGTAAGATAGAGTATAGAGTACAAAAATCAGGTAAAATGTTACATTATTAAAGAATATATGCCAGGAATGTAATACTTAGTTTGATAAGTTAAGTGGGAAAGGGAATAGAGATAGCACTGTGTTATAATAGATAAGCTTAGAAGAGAATGAAAGTATATGCTTAATAGAATAAAGTAAGTCTGAAATGAGTAAGGGAAAAAATGGACAAGGGGTTGGAAAACTGTTGGAAGTCAACAAAAGGGGGGGAAAGGGAGGGGGTTAGAACTGGAATATTTAAAGGGAATTGATTGTAATGAGCATTATATTGATTTCTAATCCAATAAAAAAAAATTTTAAAAAAAGACAGCAAGGGACGTAAGAACTGGCAGGTGAGGGGTTTGTTACCGTGATGGTGGTACATTCTGGGAGAGCCAGGTTCAAATCCCCCTTCAGCCATGGAAGTGGACTGGGTTGCACGCTCTCAGCCCAACCTACCTCACAGGCTTGTTGTGAGAATAAAATGAAGGGGGGAACAATGTAAGCGGCTTTGCCCCCACTGGAGAGAAAAGGGGCTAAAAATGGAACGAAATGAAAAGCTAAAGGTTTTGCTTTTCATGGTAGCGCTGAGATGATAAAAGACAGGATCTTAACGGGACTCCGTTCAAAAGAAATTCAAGAGAAATTATAGCAAGAAGAAGGCAAAGGCACTAAAGAGGCATGTGCGAGTGAAGTGTCTAGATCAAAACTGAAAATATTACAGAATATATCTCAAGAGGTGGAAAGGAGGGAATTAAGACGCTCCTCCCTGTGTGCAGGGAGCCAGCCCCCCCGCCCCCCCCCCAAACTCAGGCTTAGTCCGTGTGTAAAGAGCCCCATGCTCAGTCAGCAGGGATGGACACAAGGGAGCTGGCTGTCTTTTAAAACTAGACAGACAAGCAGAGCAGGCCAGAGACCTGGATGCCTCTTTTCTCAGGGTTTGGACTTCCCATCCCTCGCTCTCCTAACCCTTCCATTTCTCTCAGTTACAAACTAACTAACATTCAGCATCCAACTTGTTCTCCTTGGACTGTTTTGTTTGCATTGCTTTTGATTGTATAGTCCCAGTCCTATTGCAATGTTAACTGGATGCTGTTTTATGCTGCCTGGATGCATCTTTTTATGTTGTGTAATCTACCAAATTTTAGCAAGAAAAGTGATCAATAACTAAGTAGCAAGTAATTTCTTCACCTACTCCCAGCTGCCCCTTAACTCCTCAAATGTAGCACCGCGTTCCCCTCAGTTTAGGAGAAGCCAGGAATCCTGCCTCCGTTTCCTCGACTCACCCCTCGCTCTGTCCCACTCTTCTTCTCTTCACCCTTCTCAAGACCAGCCAGCCAGCCAGCCTCTCCTTTGTGCTGCTGGCTGCCCCCTCCCCTGGCAGGACAGAACCCAGGCACGAGGGCTGCCAACTGGCCTGGCGAGAAAAATGCCTTGCCCCTTTAATAGCAGCTTAATGGGGTGGCGTTTTCACCTCCGTGCTATGAAAATCTCGAGCTGCCTGGGCTTACCTATGAAGCCTGATTAAAGGCACAGGGCAATTTACTCCAGCCCAGCTGGCAACTCTGCCAGGCCCTCTGGCCCCCGCTGCTATGGAAGGGGGAAGCGGAAACCCAGGGCCTTCCTTTGGGCTTAGATCTCCATCCTGCCACAGCTTCGCCTGGCTCTCAGTGATAAAACCTAATGCCTTCCCCCAGTTCTAAGAATAAAGTGCCAGTTTATTCCTGGGCATACCACCCTGGCATTGGGCTACAAGCAAGATGCAGCTGCTTCTGGGCAGAAGGAGCAGCTGACACCACCCAGCACTTCACAGGGGGGTGGGGGGATGGGGATTCTCACTCCAAGCCCCACGTGTCCCCACCAGGCTGGTGGCTCAGTCCCTCCTTCTTTGGCCCATTTTCATATACTCAGCAAGAGACTCTTTCCCACTGCTTATAAGATACCACAACTGAAGACATACTAGAAAACCAGAAAGGCCCTGCTGCTGTGGTGTACAATTCTGTCAAGTCATAGCCAGCTTATGGTGACCCCTGCCGGCGTTTTCAAGGCAAGACACTAACTGAGGTGGCTGGCCATCGCCTGCCTCTGAATAGCAACCTGGGTCTCCCTTGGAGGTCTCCCATCCAATTACTAACCAAGGCCGACCCTACTTAGCTTCCTAGATCTGATGAGAGTGGGTTTGCCTGGGCTATCCAGGTCATGGCCCTGGTGCTGTAAGGTATCCAAAATTCACCTCTGCAGCTGCAGGTGATGAAACAGAAGGCCATGCACTTCCTGAGACCTGATGGCACTTGCGTCTGTGTGGATGTAGGCTAGGGGCAATAGGACCTCCACTTACTCCACCCACCCGCCCACACAGTGATGTGGGAAAGGAACCAAACTCCGAGGAAGGCAAACACTAGCAACTCACATCCTCTGCACTTCCTAAAAGGTTAAAATACAAAGGGTGAAGCCGGAACCAGGGAGCGTGAACTGTCCCCAGGAAACGGTCAAGGATGAAGTTGGTTCCCAGGTCTGCCTGCCATTCCGAGTTCATTTTTCAAGACTCCAACCATAAATATTGAATAGGGAGCCGGGACAGCTGCTTTTCTTCTGCAGCCCAAAATAAGCCTTGGACCATCCCAAGCGACACACCTCGAGGCTCAGGGACTCCGACTAGAAGAGGAGCTCGACTGAACCCTCAGCCAAAGCCTGGGTGTTGCATTCACTGGGCGTGTGTGGGTTGGCCTGGGAAGGCACACAGCTGCCCCGATTACGTCTTCCGAGCACTTCTCTAGTACATGAACATTGTCTTCCTAGGGGCAGCCCAAAAAGAAGCTCTTGGTGCCGGACCCTGTGTTTATACTGGGCACAGTCTAGAGAGCCTCGGGGGCATCTGGCCCAGGACCACCTACAGCTTACTTTAGGGTGCAGAAGGGGTGGCGCTTCCTCAACTCCTTATTCGGGACAGCAGCATAAAGGCAGGCGACTCCTGGGGGTGCCTGACTCGGGAAGCCCTTGGGATGCAGAGCTTTTGATGTGTTGTCAATGTTTGTGCTGGGATCTGCGAGTAAAGGAAGTGGAAACTGCAAATAAGGACCTGGGGTGCAACTTCAGTCTCGGGGGGGGGGAGTCCAGTGCCACCATAAAGACTCGCACAATTCGATTCCAGCACACACTGCATGGCCTAGATAGAGCCTGGGGCTCCGGCTCCCCAGCATTCCCTCCAGGAGGCTTGTTAGCCAGTAAAACTATTCAGACAGATCACGGAGGTTCAGGGCAGAGCTACACTACACACTGAAACCATTTGGAAGCCAGTTGAATGCTGACGGTTTTCTACTGGGAAAGGGGGGCTCCGGAGAGTGCTGAAGTGAGAGGGCAGGAAACCAGACGGCTTCCGGAGGCTGAGATGAGCGTAGGATTGGGGGGGGGAGCAATACACAAGGCCAGGAGGCTTCAGAAAGGGCGGCAGAAGGCAGCCTGTGCTTGGCTTTGGAAGGGTCGGACACACTCCCTGCAAGGTAGGCTCTTCTTCTTGCCATCCTCACATCCCCACCTGCGGCTAGCGTTCAATCAAAACATAAAGGGGCTTCCTTCACAACTCAAGAAGTGGGAAGGGGCATGCAGGGGCCTACGGGGATGGCCTGTGAGGCTGCTGGGGGCTTGGTTTGCCACGTCAAAACCCATCTACCTGCTGCTGGGAGTGTTCTTAGAATATTGCCCTTTCAGCCAGTCTTAGGGAACAGCAAAGCAAGGCCAAACAAAAGTAGGACCCAAAAACTGTTGGAGGGGTAAGTCCTTCCCAAAGTACCATGTTTTCTTGTTTGGGCAGCCCCTGAAAAAGAGCCAGGACTTTTTTTGCTGCTGCTCGATAGGCCACTCTTGGGTCTTAGGGGCTGGAGTTACAGGAGGGGAGGCCTGGACAGCCGGTTAAGAGAAAGGTCCCCGCAACAAGAGCACCACAGACAGGGTGGGCTCTCCTTTAAGCAGCGGCTGGGGAGACGTCTGGCAGGGCAGCTGGCGCTTCATGTTTCCCGGCTGCCCTGTGATTCTTTGCCAGGATGGTCACTAAGTTGACTAAATGGGATTCGGGAGAACCGCAAGCCCTGCCCCAGGGAATTCTGTGCGTGCCCAGGATCCTTTTGAAAGCGGCTTCACTAAGCTGGCCAGAAGGTATCTTGCGAAGAGCCCTGCCTTGGCAGTGGCAAGACGGGAACGCTGCCTGTCAGCACATGCCCAGACTGTGCCGTATCTCGTTCCCATGCCAGGTGGCCCACCTCTGGTTCTGCTTGGGCTCCCCTGTTTCCGAAGCAAGTGGGAGCACCTGCAACTCGAGACTGGGGGAAGCCGTGCTCTTTTCTCTTAAGGAGGAAGGGTGTGTGTGTGTGACTGCTGTGGTTCTGCGAGAGACATCGTTCCTCACCTGTAAAGACACATCCCCCTTGCTGGCCCCCCTGTATTGAAAAAGGGTGCCAAGCTTCTGGGTGGGGGGGGGAGAAGCAGCCTACACCACCTTCGGTCTGAATTCCGACCCCTGAGTTGATGCTTCGCTTCTCTTCTCTTCCCCCCGGAGATGCTGCCGCGCCTCGTGGCCCCCCACTTGGCCCTCCTGCCCCTCCTGGCCCTGGCAGGGGCCCAGGCCCAGCAAGACCTCTGCGAGCAGGAGATGAACAGGATCAAAGACTTGCTACAGGTGAGCTGCGCAGGGAAGGGGCTGTCCGGGGTGCCCGCGGGGCTGCCCGAGGCCACGGGCATCTTGCTGCTGGGCTCCAACCGCCTGGCCAGCTTCTCCACGGCTTGGCTGCAGCACCTGCCCGACCTGACCGACCTGGACTTGTCTTCCAACGGGCTGGCGGGCTTCGAGGCCGACGCCGCTCTGCCCCGCCTGCAGGAGCTGGTGCTGTCCCACAACGCGCTGGAGAGCCTGCCCGCCCTGCGGGGGACGCCCCGCCTGCGGCGCCTGGCCCTGGGCCACAACGCGCTCGCCTGGCTGCCCGAGGGGGGCTTCCGCGCCCTGGGGCGACTCGCCGACCTGGAGCTGCAGGGGAACCGCCTGGAGAGGCTGCCCGCCGGCGCCTTCGCGGGCCTGGCCGCGCTCAAGGACCTGGACCTGTCCGACAACCTCCTGCAGGAGCTGCCCGCACTCCTGCTGGCCGGGCTGGGGGCGCTGCAGACGCTGCGGCTGGAGAGGAACCGGCTGCGGGCCGTGCCGGAGCGCTTCTTCCCCAAGGACCACTACTTCGCCTACGTCTACCTGGAGGGGAACCCCTGGCTGTGCGACTGCGCGCTCCGCTACCTGCGCACCTGGCTCCTGGGGAACGAGTTCTGCGTCTACAGCCGCGTGCAGGGACCGGACAAGGAGATCACCGAGAACGCGCCCGAGAACGTCACCTGCCGGGACCCCCCCGAGCACGCCGGCCACCCGGTCATGCACTTCCGGGCCGCCTGCGGGGAGGAGAGCACCGAGGCCCCGCCTGACCCCAGCGCCGCCCCCTCCGCCGCCCCGGCCCCCTCCAGCCGGGCCGCAGCCACCGCCCCGGGGCGCCCTCCTGCCTCCACCGCCACGCCCTCCACGGCGCCCTCCTCTGCCACCTCCATTGCGCCCTCCAGCCGGGCCGCAGCCACCACCCCGGGGCGCCCTCCTGCCTCCACGGCGCCGCCCTCTGCCACCTCCATTGCGCCCTCCAGCCGGGCCGCAGCCACCGCCCCGGGGCGCCCTCCTGCCTCCACCGCCACGCCCTCCACGGCGCCCTCCTCTGCCACCTCCATTGCGCCCTCCAGCCGGGCCGCAGCCACCGCCCCGGGGCGCCCCCTTGCCTCCACCGCCACGCTCTCCACGGCGCCCTCCTCTGCCACCTCCATTGCGCCCTCCAGCCGGGCCGCAGCCACCACCCCGGGGCGCCCTCCTGCCTCCACGGCGCCGCCCTCTGCCACCTCCATTGCGCCCTCCAGCCGGGCCGCAGCCACCACCCCGGGGCGCCCTCCTGCCTCCACGGCGCCCTCCTCTGCCACCTCCATTGCGCCCTCCAGCCGGGCCGCAGCCACCGCCCCGGGGCGCCCTCCCGCCTCCACGGCAGACCTGCCCGCCGCCCCCTGCCTTTGCCCGCTGCCGCCCGGCGTGGCCTTGGGGCTGAGTGGCCGGCAGCGGGCGCTGTCCTGGGGCGCCTGGCTGGCCGCCCGCCGCTGCCCGCTCCGCCTGGCCCTCTACGCGGCCTGCCTGCTGCTGGCGGCCCTGCCGGCCCTGGCCCTGCTCTGCCTCGGGGCGCGGCTGTGGCTCGGCCGGTGCCCCCGCGGGCCAGCCGCGTACCAGCCGCTGCAGGCCGTGGCGGCGGCGAGCCACACGCGCCCCGAGCCCGGGGGCGGCGGCCGGCCCCGCCGGTACCGCGCCTGCGAGAGCCGGGAGGTGGGCCCCCGCCGCCACGTCTCTTGGCTCCTGGTGCCCTTGCCGGGCCCCTCCGGGCAGTGGCCCTGGGAGCGCGCGGGCGGCCTGGGCGCGGCGCCGGACGACTCTGCCGCCGCTACCGCCGCCCTGTAGGGCCGGGCCGGGCCGGGCCGGGCCGGGCCGGGCCGGGCGGCAGCGGGAAGGCTGGTGCCCGCCTGAGCAAGCCGGAGCCCCGCCGCGCAAAAAGGAGCAGGCGAAGGGCGGGCAGCGGCCGCAAGCCCCGCCGCAGGTTCAACCGAGGCGCGCCGCCTCCCCTCGCGTCTTCGCAGCCTGCCGCCAAGGCGCGGACGGGCGGAGCCGCCCCTCCCGAGTCCGGCCCGCGCGGCGCAGCGTTGGGGGCGCTGCCCGGTCTCCTCCCGCGCACTGGCTCTGGCGGCAGGCCTGCCCTCCGCCTGGCCCCCGGCGCCTGCCTGGCAAGGGCTCTGCCCAGCGCCGCCCCCCTGCCCCAGCCACCGGCCCGTGCAAGGGCTGCCCTGGGCGGAACGGGGGCCTCGGGCACAGGCCGCTGAGAGCAAATGGCGCCCTGCGGCAGAGATTTCTGGTCTTTTACGGTGCCTGCTTGGTCCGAAGTTGGTGCCGCACCCCCCCCCCCCCCGCCGCCGCCGCGAATAAAGCCTTCCATCTGTTTACTTAGAACTGTTTTCCATTGAGGCGCTTCTAACTGTAATGGCAGCACGCCCCCCCCCCCCAGTTAGAGAGAAGGGGGAGCAAGAGGGGCTGGCGGGGGGGGGGGGGGAGAGGGGCTTTCCTCAGGAGCACACCGCCAAGCCAGGCTTAATCTTTGGGGCAGCCCCTGCACAATCAACCTAGCCTCAACTCGTGGGAATGGAAAGCCGCTGGAGCCAGGGGCCCACGGAGCAGGGGCATCAGCTCTCTAGCTGGCCCCACCCGCCTCCAAGCAGCCTGGGCTGCAGGGCAAGGACTGCCCACCTGCCCCGCCCCAGAGCTCCACAGCAGCAGCCTGGGCTCCCTGCTCAGGTCGGCCCAACCAGACTCGGGGTGCCCTTCTCCATCAGTGGAAGAGGGGCGCCCTGGCTGCCCGCAGCCTGCTCCCAGCTGCCTCCCCTCTTTCCCCCAACTGAAAACAGAAGCCTCCTCCCTCCCTCCCTCCCCACAGGGGTCAAGGAGACAGACACGCAACTGGAGATTTGGCTCTTTTATTAACAGATAAGATCTGGCTGCCACTCTGGAGGGCTGGGGGGGGCAGCTCCTGTTGGTCCTCGGCTGGGCTGAGGACAGAGGGTTATATACAAATGCAAGCAAAATACACAAGAAATCAAATCACCTGGGGGGGGGTGCTTGTAGAGGCCCTCCCTCTTAGCCTGCACCCCTTCCAGCTGATCAGCCAATGCCACAGTGTGGGACCCACCCCCAGGCAGGATTCTGAGGGAGGCTGGAGCCGGGGAGGGTGTGGGGGCCCCTCTGCCAAGGTAAGTCCTCTGCTGGGCCTCCCCCTTGGGTAAACCCCACCAACCTCCCTGATTGGGGGTGCATTAAAGTGCTTTGTTAGTCAATAATTAATTGCCATTAGAAAATAATGATTAAAGCAAAATATACATAGCTCCTCCCATGCAGGGTGAGCGAGGGGAAGAGAGAATCCTCTGAAATTGTGTACATCCACACACAACCTGTGCCTTTTGGGGTGGCAAAACACCCCCAATGGGTTCCCCAAACCCTGCAGTGACTTGGGTGAGGCAAAGCCCCCCCCCCCCATTCTCAGCCACATGGAGGTGAGCGCCAGTGTGCGAGAGGCAGAACAAGGGGGCAGGAAGGGGGGTTACATGCCACAGGAGGGGGGGGGTGCTTGTGTGCTCACAAGTCAAGCGCTGCTGGCAAGGGGAGTAGGGCAGAATTGGATGGGGCATGTCACAGTGGGGGGGGGGCAAGGGAGATGGTGCCTGGGCTCTGATCCCTTCCACGAAGCCAAGCTCACTTCCCTATTAACGACTGGAAAGATGGGGCGGGGGATTTCCCCACAGCCTGACTCATTGAACACCGGAGGCTCCCCCCTTCCTGGGCACTGAAACTGCTGCAGCATTTGAGACAGGAGGGCTACTGGCCTCCCCTCCCACCCACCCACGCAGCAGCACTGTGGTGTGTGTGCACACACGCGCATGCATGCGTGGTGGCCACGAGAGGCTAGAGAGTGGCTCTTTCCTAATACTGCCCTCCCAGAAGTTCCCATTGTCTCCCCTTTCTTGGGTGGAGCTTAGGAGGACTCGCCCCTTCCCCAAGGGCAGACAAGGGGCGGGCTTGTCAAGGCATCGGTTTCACTGATTGGTCTGCTCCAGTCGTCATGAGCTCAGCAGGGAGGGGCATCTGCCATCCTCTTCCTCCTCCTCCTGTCTCCTGCTCTCTCCAGCACAGGCGGTGGGAGGGTTGATGTGGCCCCCCTGCCTCACCAGTTCATAATGCAGTTTCTGTTCAACGTCATGAAGTAGACCTGGCTGCTGCCTCCGGAGCGCACAGAGGCAAAGAAGACCTGTGGGGAAGGCAGAGTGGGCAGCACAGGGTCACCCTAAGCCCTGCTCTGGGGAGAACTGCTGCTTCCCACAGACCTGCTCCAACTCCACGCCACAGGGGCACGCTCCGGGCCTCCCCCCCTCCCCCCCGGGCCTCCTTGTTCTTGGTTCCCCAAGGGAGTGGGAGAGACCCCCCAATTCCAGGCTCCCCCCCCCGCCACACACACACCTTTGCTGACCCTGTAAAGCAGCCCTCCAGCTCAGAAGTACGACCAATGAAAAGTCCTCTGCACATGGAGGCCTCTCGCCTATGGGCTACGGCACAGCCTGACTGACTCCCACATGCTGGCCAAGCAAGACCCTGACCTGCTCCCACTTGCGAGAACTGAGAGGATTCATGCCGCCCCCCCCCCCGCCCCCGCCCCCCCCCCCGGCACTGCAAGCAGCAACCCCTGCTCAGGCAGCTCAGGCTGCAGAGTCGCGCCTCTTGCCTTTCCCACTCGGCAGTAGGAAGAGGAGAGAGAACTTCGCGCACCTTGTCATTTCGCTCACACAGGAACTTCAGGCGCTGGGCCCGCTTGTGCATGAAGACACCGTCCAGGTGCCCTGTCTCCACCGAGCGGATCTCAATGGCTTTCTCACCCCACCCCATGATCTGATTGGAGCAGATGTAAGCTGGGGGGGGGGAGAAAGAGGTGAGGTCTGCAGCCCAGGTCCCAGCCCCCCCACAGCCAGCCCCCCCTTCCTCAGCTCACCGACAGAGGTGGGCATCTCTCCCCACTGCAGCACGACGTCCTTGATGATACGCCCGTAGGTGTTGACGTAGACCCCCTCGTCTTCATAGCAGAGGAGCATCTCCATCCCTTCGGCGTTGGGCAGGAAGATGATGGCGTGCGGGGTGATCTGCGACTGGATCTGCAGTAGAACAGCAGGATTTGAGCCCAGCGGCCGCTGTCCAGGGCGGGAGCTCCCGCGAGTCAGAGCTCCCTTCTTCAGGTACACGTCTGGCAGGTGTCTGAAGAGGGGGGGGGGGGCTGTGCCTCGCGGAAGCTCCCACCCTGGAAACCGGGCCGGTCTCTAAGGGGCCGCTGGGCTCCGATCCTGCTGTTCCACTACAGGCCAACAGGGCTACCTACCTCAACTAGATCTGCAGTGGGTGGGAAGAGAAGAACTTGCTCAGGTCCTGCCTGGGCACAGTCTGGGGCCCCCAGCCCCACCGGGGGGTGCTGCCCGCCCGCCCGCCCGCCCACTTACATGCACAGGGATGTAGATGTCATAGTTGTTTCCGGAGTCCACGTCTATGGCATGGAAACCAGCACAAGACCCGTAGATCACTTTCAGCCGCTGCCCCTCTTCCACGGTCAACTCCACTAGCAGCGGCCGGTGAGGCAGGTCGGCAAAAGACTGAAACGACAGAGAGTTTACTCACTTATTTGAAGTATTTATTATATGTCTGCTTTTCTCCCGAGGATCTGCCCTCAGCCCTGTACTGTTCTTCACCCTTATATATAATGGACTTGGATGAGGGTGCAGGCGGTGCTCAACTGGGAGGGGCAGCTACTATAGCAGAAAGAATCGAGGTCCAGGACGATCTTGACAGGCTGGAAAAGTGGGCTAAGACTAACAAAATGAATTTCAACAGAGGTAACTGTAAAGTTCTGCATTTAGGTTGGAAACAGCCAAATGACAGCCATATTACAGGATGGAGGAGACCTGACTCGGACGCAGGGCACGTGAAAAGGACCTGGGGGGTCTTAGTAGACCATACCCTGAACATGAACCAGCAGTGTGATGTGGCAGCTGAAAAGCTGAGTGTGATTTTGAGCAGCATCAACAGAAGTATGGTGTCCAGATAATGTGAAGTGGTGGTACCACTTTGCTGTGCTCTGGTTAGACCTCACTTGGAGCACTGAGTTCAATTTCGCGCATAGTGTGTAAGAAGGACATTGACAAACTAAAACATGCCCAAAGGAGGACTACAAAGACGGTGAGGGGTCTGGAAACCAAGACCTATGAGGAAAGGGGTTGAGTATGTTTAGCCTGGACAGGAAATGACTGAGAGGGGATATAACAGCCATCTCCAAGTATTTGAAGGGCTGTCATATAGAGGGTGGAGCAGAATTGTTTTCTGTTGCCCCAGAGAGTCAGACCAGAACCAACTGGTTAAAATAAAAGCAACAGAGCTTGGGGCTAAACATTACGAGGAACTTCCTGACAATCGGAGTGGTCCCTCCGTGGGAAAGGCTCCCTCGACGAGTCACTTATTTATTTATTGGATTTATAACCCACTCCCCCCATGAACGGGCTCAGAGCAGACAACATCAGTATTAAAGTTACAATAAAAGCCACAAACAAACATATACTTCAGCAATAAAACAACTCTAGACAGCGGCCCATAGGGAGGTGGTGGGCTCCTTGAATGTCTGTCAGCGATGCTGATTCTACAACACCGTATGAGCTTAGGCAGACTGTGAGGGGGAGGGCAGGAACGGGGGGGGGGGTGTCCAGACCGAGGCTCTCGTGGCCCCTTCTTACGTGCCCAGGGTAACGCTGACTGCCACTCTGGGGTCAGGGAGGAATTTTCCTCGAGGCCAGGGACATGGAGGCTTTTTGCCTTCCCCTGGGCACTGAGCAGGGGTCATGGAGGGAGGGGGAGATAGCTGGGAATTTCCTGCATTATGTTGGGGGGGGGAGTGGACTAGATGGCCCTTGGAGTCCTTGCCAGCTCTCGGATTCTACAATTCTTTGAATATGAACGATTTCATAAAGCAAAACACTGAACACCCAACGTTAGGAAGTGAAACACTTTTGCCCCAACCAGCAGAACATCCGTCCTCTGTTCGGGCTCCGGCTGCCCCCAGAGCTCCCTGGAAAAGCTCCGTTCCACTGACTTGGCAGGAAGCCAGCAGATATGGAAGCACCCCAAGGCGATTCTTCAAGGACGTGGCCTCTTAGTCGTGCAGGATTTAAAAGGTGAACACCAACACCTGGAAACTACCTCGCAGCCAGACAACGGCCCTCAGGATAGGAGCAATATATGGTCCCCCAGGCAACAACTGCAACAGCATTTCACACCAGCTGCAGTTTCTGAATTGCCTTCAAGGGCAGCCCCATGAGGAGCACATCACAGTAATCTAGTCTCAATGTAAGTGGACCACGGGAGAGCACCGCCCAATTTCATCATCAAATGTAGCTGGAAAAAAACTCATTTTTCACTGCCACGGACCATCTGTTTTTCCTTCAACGGGGGACCAGAATCCAGCAAGCCTCTAACAATAAACAGCTGCACACCATGAGTGGTAAGAAGAAGAAGTCTGAGAGGAAGAAGCCCTGCAACTCTGGAGCCAGAAAGAGAGACGGAAGAGCTCTCTGGGGGGCATCTGGGGGCGGCGGGGACGGGGACGGGGGGGGACACGGGACCCCCCCTCTGCTATTTCAGATCCCAGTCTGGCTGATCGCCTAGCACAAAAGCCCACCGGGTTCTGCCAGGCTGAGACTGCACATCTGGGGGGAAGCCGGGCAGCCTCCGCAATTGACTCAGCTTTCCCCTACCCTGCCCCCCCCCTTGGCAGCCGCCACTCTTCAGTTCTCCCTCCATCTATTCTGCTGGTGGTGACCTGCCCCCACCCCCCAGGGGAAGTAAAACCGATTTCAGAGCTCTCAGCAGTGTTTCCAGAGCTACCTGTTCCCGAGAATGCGGGACTGCAGCCCCTCCCAATCCCGCCCCCCAATACCTTTTCCCCTCCCAGTACCTTGAAGGCCATGAATTTGTGGTAGGGCTTTGGGGCCCAGGCATAGACCTCCACGGAGTTCTTGAGCGCGATGACCAGGAACTTGATCCGTTCGTACTTCACTGCGGGCGAGAGTCAAAGGGAAGAAAAACGGACCCTCCTGGGAGAACCCCACGGCAAAGAACTTCACAGTGTTCAGGGGGGAGCCTGAGGCATCCCTGGGAGATCTCGAGGCTTTAGACGCTCTGACTGTGATCATGCAAGAAAAGGGTCCCCCTCTCCACGGTGGAGGCAGCACGGGCTTCTGCAACGGAGGTGCCAGGCTGCAGGGAGTGGGGCCCAGTCACAGCCTGGGGGTGAGTTTTGCTACAGCTCCTCATGTATCAGTGGTTGGGAAGGAATTCTGGTACTGGTGCAACGGGGGACGTGGCTTGATGCGCTTGCTCGAGTCAGGTGGAGCTCTCTGATCAGCAGCTTTCAGTGTTTTCTCTCTGCTTGGCCCACTCAGCAGTCCAGCCGGGGAGGGGGAGTGGTTTGGTCCTGCCTTTTTTGTTCTAATTTGAGCAGAAACGCCTTTGGCGGAAGGGAGGGGGGAGAAACTGATTTCCAGACCTCCACCCATCCATCTCACGGTTTGATTTTATTGCGTTTCCAATGAAGGATGCTGTTGGATTCTCTTTTAAGAGGAAAAAGAACGGAATCTGACAAATTAATAACCAGTGCTTTATCAAGAGGACTGGACTTAACGGTTTGAACTCGAAGACTTCTGCTTTGCTCACCAGCTGGAGGAAGGTCCTATCATTAGAGCACCACGATCCAACCTCCTCACGCCTTTTTTGAAAAGTGAAGGATTTTTTTTAAACATCGGACCTTCCGAATGCAAGGATGCTGCGCTTGGGCCTACTCAGCCGTTGCTCTTTCAGGGCCTGCCTTGCTGCTCCCCCCCGCCCCGCCCCCCCCCGTCTGCTGATTACTGGGGCGGGGAGGGGGCAGGACCTGCTGAGACTTACCCACACGGTAGTGAACACAGCCCTCCATGTCCCCCACGGTGGTCCAGCCCTGCTTCTTCTCCACTTCAGGATCATTGTGCAAAATTTTGTTCCGTAGCCAGGAGAGGTAGTAGACACGTAGCTTGTTCCTCTTCCCTAAGAGAGGGAGGGGGCAGCCAAAGCATATCACTTGCTGGGAAGGGGAGGAGGTGCCCGGACTTCATAAACGACAGGGAGGAAGCAAGAGAGGCCTGCGGCTTGGGCGCCTTGGCCCACCCCCAGCAGTCCTCAAGAGGTTTCCCGTCTGCTTCCTGGGGGTCCTCCTCTCTCTCTCTGTCCTCCAGACCACCGTCCACAGCTACCTGCTCCTCAGTCAGACACCGCTCGGTCCAGAACACCAGTCATTTCCACTTTGGCTGGCAGGAGCCCTCCAGGGTCTTTTAAACGAAGACTGAGCCCGAGACCTTCTGCGTGCCAACCCTTCAGGGTTCTGCTCACGGGGGCTGGCACCCTGACATTGCACCCAAGTTCTCCCTTCCTCCCCTTGCCCCTCACCTGAGATGGTCGTCAGCAGGTTGAGCCCTTCCAAGACATCCATCTGCTGGAACCGTCGGCGGTTAATGAGGCTGTACACCTTGCCCTGCCCGCTTCGGTCCAGGAGCATCAGCCCATTCTCAGTCCCCACCAGCAGGTTGACTCCTGCAGGCACAAGGCAGACAGGACAGGTGAGCTGCCCTCACCTGTGCCACTTGCCCCCCCCATCCCCCCCCCCATCCTTACCCCAAAGGGCGGCGCACAGAATCTCCGAGTTGAAGCGTTTCTTGTACTTGCGGATCTCAGGTGTGTCGCTGTGGGGCCGCGTGTTTGTGGGGTTCACGTTGACCACGGAGCCTTTCCGGGCTTCCAGCTGCAGCTGCTCCAGTCTCCCTGGGTCAAATGCTGGAAACGCGTCGCACAGGGGGACCGACTGTAAGGCCTGTGGGCTTGGTCTGCGCCCATCTTTCTCAGACCTGGGCTCAGTCAAGTCTGGATGGGATGCCAGGCTGGCTCTTTATCTCCCGGTGGCAGCCCAGGTCTCTGGGACGCAGCAGGCTACGCATCCCGGGGTGTTGTCCTCATCCTCCTGCCAACGCTGGAAGGGAGTGGGCCACGCCTCCCCGTGGGCAGGGGGCGCAGCTCCAGAGCTCTGCATAGCGCTCGGCCCCTCCCTTCCCCCAAATCCCTGTGGAGGGTGTCTCCCTCCATGCCCCTCACCTGTTATGGGGACCGTGTCTCCGCTTCCGCCCGAACTCTGGTAGATGCCCAAATCCACAAACATGGTGAAGGAGCTCTTCCCAGGGGCTTTCACCAGGCCCCGTGACTGATACTGTGATGAGAGGGAGAGAGGAAAAAGCAAGCAGGGGCTTCGTTTCCAGGGCCCAGGGAAGAACTGCGTCCCCACAGCCCCCTCGGTGCACGAGACCTTTACACGGCCTCCCCAGACCTCCCTGAGAGGTCCCTCCTAGGTGCCTCAAGCACTGGCCTCTGCCCCAGGAGGGTTTCAGCTTGCAGTGGGGCAGCCCCCTCCCCCCAAAAAACAAGGCTTAAGGGGGTGCTGCCTAAAGCACAGGAAAAGTGTCAGCAGAAGGAAATCGAAGCAGCCGAGGAACAAGTGAGCCAAGGCCACGCTGTGCCCGCCGCAGAGTGAGACAGGGACGCCTGGCAGCCTTCTTAAGAGTCTTCGCCTCCCCCCCATCAGCCCCCCCCCCCCGCCCGCCCCGCCCAGTTCTCTCGCTCTCTCCTGAGCTGCTCACATCTGTCGCAGGGTCCTTGGTGGGTGAGCAGGTGCTGTTGCTGCTGCTCTTGGCTTCTGTTGGCGAGTGGCTGGGCTGGACCACGTCTGGCAGGTTGGTATAGCCATTGCTGTCGCCGTGCAGAAGGCCCCGCTCCTCCTCGGGAGTCTGGAAGGAAGGGCACACAGTGAGGGCGCAGCCGAGGGAGCAGGTGGGAGGAACGGAGCGCCATCCCTGCCTGTGGGGTCAGAAACCTTTGCGACACGCGCAGCCTGGCCACCAAGTGCCGCACCAGGGAGAGTCCTGGGGAATCAGCAAGCCAGCCCCCGGTGGAGGCAACAGCCGAGTGGCTTCTTTGTGGGTTTGAAGGGGGGTGGTGGTGGTGCAGGGGACGGCTACTTCCTTGCTTCCCACAGGCCCCAGGGAAGATAGACATCTCTGTGTGCCTGCAGGACCCAGGGCAGGGGAAAGCCGCTCACCCGCTGTACCAGCATCGTCCCCTCGCCATAAGAGCTCTCAGAGCCTCCGCTGCCGCCTCCCGTGAGCTCTTCCACGTCATGCACCACCATGGTGCTCACGGAATCTGTGTCGCCGTCCCTGCCACAGATGGGGGAAAGGGGAGGGAGGAGTCAAGACCGGAACAACCGTGTCCCCGCAAGACGTTCAAGCCTCACCATGCCCAGGGAGAGAGCCACGGCAGGAGAGGCAAGACCCAACCTTTGGAGACCCAGCCCCGCCATGTACTGACAGGGCGGGAGCAGAAGCTGTGGGGGGGGGGAGGGGGAGGGATTTGCATGTGTGCAAGTGAGAGGGCAGGGAGTGGATGTCAGTAATGTGCCCAGACTCCAGCACTAACATGCCCACACCGGCAACACCCTCACCTGGCCCCTGGGGTGTCCGTGCCAGGCTCTGAGCGCTCTCCCTCCTCTGCCTCCTCCTCCTCCTCTTCGCTGGAATCCATTTCATCACTGGAGGAGGAATAGTCCATGGCCTTCTTAAGGGGCTTCGGGGCCACATCCTCTGGCCGTTCTCTGAGCAGCACAAAATTCTAGGAAGGGAGCATGAGTGTGCGTGTGTTAATGTGAGGGAGGGTGTGTGTGTGTGTGGGGGGGTAGAATGCAGGTGGAAACATCACAGCCTCGTTTGTGTGCAGCTGCTATGGGAGCCACAGGGGAAAAGGGGGGGGCAACAAGGAATGGGGGCAGAAAGGAAGGCCTAAGAAGATCCCAGATCCAGCCCTCCCCCTACTGCCTTGGCCTGTCCGTGCAGGTCTTCCCCTCCTAAAGTGGCCGGGCCTTTGCCTCCCGCCCCTACTCGGACACACAGTGGGGGCTGCGGCAAGTAGCTGAGAATAGCAGGAGGCAGAACAAAGGACAAAGGCCCAGGACCCCTGCCCTCTTTCCAGAGAGGGCATCACATATCCTGTTAACCGGGTCACCCGCAAGCCAACCAGCTGCCTCTCTCTTTGGCAGGGGTCAGTTTTCTGTGCCTTGTGCCAGCGGCTGCCCTTCCACCCCCAGCCTCCGTGGCTCCTGCTGCCTTGCCCACCCTTTCAGCAGGGGAAGCCACCATCAGGCCCCAAGGGCTACCAAATGCAGCAAGGGAAGGTGGAGTGGGAGAGGGAATCACGGGGGAGGGGCTCCAAAGGGCCTGGGCTTGTGCGCCTCCTCCGCTGATGGGCGGAGGGGGAAGGGCGGGCAGCTCACAGGGCCCAGCAACGCTAGCAGTGGCAGTTGGGGTGGGGGGGGAGAGACCCTCCAGGGAGAGGCACTAACCTCGCCAATTGCGCGCTTATAGCTCTGTGCACAGGGAGAGACGGAAGGGAGGAGAAAAAGAGAAAGGGCAGAGAGGTTAAGAGGCAGGCTGGCCACTTCGGACCCCCAACGGGCTGTTGTAGTCAGCTTCTCTCCCCACCCACCCCCACCCCGCCCCGGGAAGACTTTTCTGAATCTTGAAGGTTGCAGATTTCACAGTAAAGCCCCTGTCCTCACTGACACTCCACATCAACCCGTGGGGGAGACCCTGCCCCCCCCCCGTTTGCTCCTAGTACTCACTGCTGGCCGGCCAGGCCTCGAACGATGGTCATCCGCCTTGGGCACGATTGGGGAGCTGTCCAGCTTTAGGGGAGCTGGGGGGGGGGGAAGAGACAGAATATGAGGCAGTCTGTGACCAACTTCTGCCCTAGAGCCCCCACCCCTGTCACCCCATACGCTGCACTTTTGACTTCTGCACTCTGCCCCCCCCCCAATGCTTGGCTCAGCACTGCCCTGCTGGCCTCCTGGCTATTTGCATGCAGCCAGTGAGTTTCAAGCCAAGCCCACTGACAAGTGCAGAAGCCCCCAATGTTACCTATTCAGCAGGGGAGAGGGAAAGAGGCCCCGGGGCCTCGGCTGGGAGGAAATGCTGAGTCAGCACAGGGCAGGCACGGAAAAGGGCAAACCCTGTGCCAGGACAGCCAGCCAAGCAGCCCTGGGGAAAGCCCTGTGCCGCAGCAGTTGCTGGAACAGGCTCAGGTGCCTAAGAAACAGGAAAGGGGTGGGTGGGGGGCGGAGCCCCTTCCCCCTGGGGAGGTTGCAGAGCTGGGGTCTTTCAGGAAGAGGACGTGAGGGGTGCATCATGAAGGCTCAGAGGACGATGAAGGGGTGAGAAAGCAGATCAAGAAAACCGGGAGGGCCCCTTAACTTACCATGGCCAGCAGCCACGGGTGTGGCAGGCCTGTCTTCCATGAATCTGGCTAACTCCCTTTCAAAGCCACGTGCGCTCGTGGCCTACTGACAGCAAATGCCACCATTCAATGACTCACTGAGTAAAGACGTATTTCCTTTTCTGCCCTGAGCCTACTGCCAATCAACCCCACTGGGAGCCCCCAAGTTCCAGTGTTACAGAAGAGGCAGAAAAAGGACCCCTTATCCGCTTTCCCCACCAGCACGTCATCTTGTACACCTTTATCGTGGCCTCCGTCAGCCCTCTTTTCCTACACTGAAAATCCTGCCTCCTTAGCTTCTCCTCACAGACACGGTGCTCCAACCCCCAGACCATCGCGGTTGCCCCTTCTGTATGTTTCCCAGCTCGGCGGTATCCTATTTGAGATATGGAGACCAGAACTGCACACAGTATTCCAAGTGAGGCTGCACCGTAGATCTATACAGGAGCATGACAATATTGGCTGTTTTGTTTTCAGTTCCTTTCCTAATAATCCCCAGGATAGAGTTGGGCTTTCCCACTTCTGCTGCTGCAAATGGAGTCAACGTTATCATCAAGCTATTTAACATAAACTCAAGATCTCTCCGTCGGTTCAGACCCCATCAGAAGGTACTTAACGTTAAAACTGTTCACATCCCTTTGCGTGCCGGACTCTGAGCTTCCTTCGCCAGGCTGCTGCCCACTCACCCAATTTAGAAGCTCTGCAGTGTCCGCCTGGGTTTTCACCATTCTGAATCAGTGGGCATCGCCTGCAAAGCTGCCCACTACACAGCGAACCCCCAATTCCGTACCCTTTACGAACAGCAGGGGGGCCAGGACTGAGCTTTATGGGATCCCCCCAGGCACCCAGTGTGCTTCATGGGCAGGAGATCACATGAAATACATAATTAACTTGTGGGATTCATTCCTTAAAAACGTAACAGACGTAGCTTTAAAAAGATGATCAGACAAACCCGCTGAGGAGAAGACTAGCAATCATTATTTGCCACACTGACTACATGGAAGCTCCATGTTCAGGCACAGAAGGACCTCCGAACACCACACCCAGCGGGGGAGCGCCAGGGCCGCTGCCTCCGTGTGTCCTGGGTGTGCCCAGCTGGCCACTCTCAGAGAGGAGATGCCAGGGGCCGGAGGGGCTCTCGAAGTGAGCAGGGCCCTCCTGAGGTTCTTGGGGTCTTGGCCCCACAATGCACCCGGCAGTGCTGGGAGCAGCTGTGCACGCAACATAGCCTGAGGACACCTGAGGGCCAACAAGGGCTGGAGGCAGCAGGCGCACACTGGCACACATCAGCAGAACTCGCACGCAGGTCTGGCACATTTTGTTCATTGAAATGTTTTCTTGTGTGTTCAGGCAACACTGACATCGGTTTCCCTACAAAGGGTAACTCTCTCTCCCATCCTACCGGAACGCAATTCTTAGGAATCCCGCTGCCCACCCTAAGATTCCTCCCTCCGAAATTCTAGGCAAAGAGGAGAAGGTGCCTCCATTCCAGAGGCAATGCTGTTTCTCGCTGGCAGAGGAAGCGAGGAGAGGAAAAATGCTCCCAACAGTCAAGTGCTCAGGCCAGTGAGCTGAACTCTGTTTTGTGTGTGGTTCCTTCCTCTTATCTGCACGTCCCAAAGACCCCACTGCTTTCCCTGTGAACGTGAGGGTGCTCATTCAGCACGCCCCCCACCCCACCCCCAGCTGCTTTTAAACCGGGAAATACATCCCCTCGGACAGATCTGGCCCATCTCGCTCTCCCTTTCCCCTTCAAGCTGTCCGTAGCCTCTGCTCCGCCTGTCATGAGTGGGGTGAAAAGGAATGGTGGGCTGAAGGCCTGGCCACTGACTCCCCCGCCCCCCCCCCCCGTGCCAGCCACCCCTCCGGAGGATGCAAGCAAGCCTGTGCCCCTGTCCTAAACACCAGGCTTGGGGCAGAACTGGCCACGGCTACGGCAACCCCCGCCCTCTCCCACACACAGCCCGGTCCTGCCACCTCTCGGGCAAATGGCTCTGGCCACCAGCTTCTTCACAACAAGGGCCCGTCCCCCGCAAGCCCTTCAGCCAGCACTGGGATGGGGGGGAATGCTGTGGACGGAAATGCCAGGGGCTGCGTGCGATGTGGTGGCTGAACAACACGGGTTAGGGGCTCTGGTGGGAATAGGAGTGTGTGCATGGCACTCCCTGGAACCCGAGTGGGGGAAACAGGGAAGGGAAGCAGAGCGTGTGAGCAAGTCAGCTCCAGACACTGCCGTCCTGCCGGGGAAGCGGCGAGAGCTGCTTCACAGGCTCGGGTTCAAAAGGCAGAGTCGTTCAGACGAGTCACTGTTCTGAGCCTGGGTTTTGATCCCTTCCCTTCCAAACCTGCTTCCCCTCAGGCACCCTGGAGGAGACCCTCCAGGGAGAGGTGGAGGCGGTCGCCCAGATGCCAACAGCCTTCCTTCCTGTTCCAGCCTGACTAGCCGGCCATCTGAATCCAACGAGCGGCTCCCCTAATCCAGCCTACCGTTCCTTACGGGGGCCAGCCAGATGCCCCAGAAGGCCCCAGCCCCGGGGGGGGGGGGCTCAGAGTGCTCCACCCCAGCCCTCCAGCAGAGGCTCTCGGAGGCCTCTGTGCCCGCACCTCCTACACGGTTGCGCTCCAGGGAGCCCGCCTGGGGCAGGTTAGCGCCCCCTGGCTGCAGTGAACTGTCCGGGCGCTCCCAGCCAGGGTCACTCCTCCGAAGATCTGGGTTGCTGCAAGGGAAGAGGAAGGAGAGGCTGCTGTCAGGTGGGGGCTGTCTGGCCAAAGCCCCCTCCCCCGCCCAGCTCAGCTCCAGCAATACAAAACCCATCACCGCAGAGAGGAGACCCCAGCAGAGAAAGCCAGCAAGCCACTGCAGCGGCCAAGCAACTGCCATTACCTACTGGCGTTTGGCCCGGCAGCCGGTGGGTCCCAGGGTGGGGTCCGGCCTGCAGTCGGGGGGGGAGGAGGGGCTGGTGAAGGATCCCACTTGGGACCCCTCTCCAGCCGGCTCTGCATGTGGATATGCCAGGCGGACTTGCTACGGGGTCTGTGGATAGGAGCAGAAGCGCATCAGGGCGAGGAGGCGGCTGGGAAGGGCTCTGGGGCACGAGGAGTGCAGGGAGGGGAGGCGTCGCTCCCCCCTCCCCACGAAGACAGGGAGAGGCTGAGGCTGGCCGAAGGAAGGCAGAGCAGCAGTCCTGCTCTGCGTCAACAGGCCGCCCCTCCGGCAGAGGCCCGATGCTCACACAGGGGCTGGACCTCGGTATCCTGCCCTCCTCTAATGCTACAGCTGCCCACGGCAGCTTAAGCACATTCAGGGGCACATTCAGGGGCGACTTTGCCTGGCTTTACTTGGCGGCCCCTTCAGGGACGGGCTCCTAGGTGGAGGCGGCCGCTCTGAGTGAGAAACCAGCGGCACCTCCCAGTCACACTCGGTCTCCCGCCGCTCTTGGGCCAAGCCTGCTTGGTCCACCCGGAGGCTTCTCTCTGCGCGCTGAACTACGGCCCAGCACAGAGGCTCCAACCCCGGGCCCCCAGGCACCACGAAAGGTTACCTGGCTCGAACAGCGTGGACTGGCCTGCTGTTGCCACTCACTGCCCCGCTGGTGTTGAGTGCTGTTGCTATAGAGGATGTCCGCTGGGGAACCTGGAAGAACAGATGGAGGAAAAACGGGTGAGGAGACGGGGACCTGGGAGACGGTCCCAGATAGCCCCTGCCCACAGGAGTCCTGAGGCAACCAGCCCAGGCCAGTTGAGACCTGGAGGCCTGGGCCAAGCCACACTTTTGCTAGGAACTCAATGGATGGCTCTTCCTTGGCCTCAGTCCCCCAGTGGTGCATAGGCAACTGTGTCCTGCCTCACTGGAACGTTGGGCGGGTAAGCCCTTTGCATAGCAGACGACAGCAATTGCCCCCAGCTCTGCCGGGAAGGACGCTTGCGACCTGTGACCACGAAGGGAGGGTGTGGCTCCGGGGTCAGTTCAGAGCGGCATGGAGGGAGGGAGCCGCGGGAGCAGGCAGCCACCAGAGCAGCTCCCTTGCAACGCGGCGCGAGGATCCGAGGAGGATTCCTGGGGGCAGCCGTGCTCCGGAGAGGCCAGAGCCCACAGACAGGAGGAGCTCCCCAGGCCTCTCTAGGGAAAAACATCTTGAGCAGCAGAGCGAAGGCACCTTCTTGACGCGGGGACTGGGGAGCCCCCCAAGAGGTCAAACACACTCTCGGGGGAGGGGGCAGAGCTCCTCTGGGCAGGAGAAAAGAGCGCCTCTTTACACAGCACACGGCAGTGGGTCAAACTCCTCCCTGGGCCCGGATGTCACTGCGAGGCCCCGGGGGGCCATAAGGGCCTGGGTGCAGAAGGCGGGGACCCCTCAGCCCTTCCTCCTCAGAGCACCCCCACCCCACCCCCTCCTCTGGGCACTGCTCTTTCTCCAGAGGTCCACGGAGTCCTGCTTGCAGCAGGAGTACCATCACCTTGCAATTACCTTGGGAGGGGGCTCAGGGTCCATTTTGACCCAGGGTGGTCCTCGCTGATCCGCCGTGGGTCGGGACGGCTGTGGGGCAGGGCCCTCTGAAGTGGGGTCCGAGTTCTGCCGGATCATGCCCGCTCGAGGTGGGGATGGGGCGGAGGAGGTGGAGTCATGGACAGGGAAAGCGGCCACGTTCTTGCTGGGCTGGTCCTGCAGCGACTGGGAGCGAGGGACGGGGGCAGCGTATGGTTTGAGTGGGACGCGATGGGCGAGATGGCTCTGCGGACGGAGAGGACGGGTGGGGGGGGGTGTCGTCACTGGGGGGTGCTGGGCGGAGGGCACGGAGCCAAGCTCCCACCCTGTGCTGCTGCTCCCCTCGTGCTGTCTGCCTCCCGGATCTGACTCTCCCTCGCACCAGCTCGGGGGGGGGGGGGGGGGAAAGAAGCCCCTTCCCTCAAAACACAACTGGCTGCACCCACACCAGCTCTCCTGCCCCCACAGCCACCCTAGGGAATCCGAGAGTCCCGGCAGCAGCAAACTGGCAAGAGGCCCTTGTGCTCCCGCTCAACTGGCAAGAGGCCCTTCGGATCCTTCTGCTCTGGACTGCTGGCAGTACGGGTGGCTTCCGCAGAGGGGAACGGGGTGGGGGGGGGCTGTGCTAGCTTCCAGCTGCCGATCGGAATTCCTGCCGCCCTTCCCACGTGAGCCAAGGGGCCTGGATCCCGGGGCCGCCCCTGCTCCACGGGGCGGGGGGGGGGGGCTTGGGCTTCCCTGCCCTGCGGCTCTCTGAGAGGCCCCGGCTGCCCTCCTTGGCCTGCCTGCGAAACACATGCCCAAGCGCCCTCCCGCCGGTCCCCAGGAAAGGGAGGTCCAAGGGCAGGTGATGGGAGAAGCAGCAATGGGAATGAGCAGCTGGGATGGCGGGAGGGGGGGGGGCGCAGGCGGGGAGCGCTCTCACCTTGTGCTGCCCCTCTTGGGGCTCCACCGGGCGCTGCATCGGTGGGGTCTGAGAGGCAGGGGAGGAGCTGAGCGATGCCGACTCGGAACGGGAGGGGGGCACGGACTCAGGCCCCCCGCCCCCTGGCTTGCTCTTGGCCATAGGGGAGGCAGAGTTCTGCTTGTTCATGCGCGCCCGCTCTTCGACCTGCCAAGGGCGTCAGGAGTTGTGGCGAGGCTGGTCCTGTGCAGCTGCTTTATTCCGCCACCCCCCCCGCCACCCCCAGCCAAGTGAATCTGACAAGAGCCTGCTTGAGCTCTGCACTCCCCACTGCAGGCAGACATACCTCCCGTGCCCAGGTGGGTTTGTCAGCAGGGTTGGCGTTGCGGTTGTAGTGGTACAGGGGCTTCTTCTCCTGCTGCTGCTGCTGCTGATGAAGCTGCTGCTGCTGCTGCAGGGACTTCAGGTAGGCGTGCTCCTGCTGCAGCTGGCGCTGGAGCCGCTCCGACTGGCGCTGCTCCTCCAGCTGCTTCCGCTTGTACTCCTGGAGGAGGCAGAGGGGGCCTGAGGCACCTGCCAAGGTGGACGCGGCACCCGCAGGGCCCTTCCCCTGGGCCTTCCCCCTGCCCTCCTCAGCCTGCCGCCACTCTCTTTACCAGCAGCAGGGCTTGTTCCTGGAGGAGCTGCTGCTGCAAGATCTCCAGTTGCCTCTGCTCCTCCTCTAACTTGTGCCTGATATACTCCTGGCGGGGGGGGGCGGGGGGCGGGGGGGAGAGAGAAGAAGGAAGAACAGAGGAGGGTGAAGAGAGGAGAGGAGCGCAGGGGCAGCCCGCAGCCCACGGAGCAGAGGAGGAGCCGCCACCGCCTCCGGAGGAGCAGCACAGGGACCGGCCTCGCCTCTAGGCCCCTCCCATCCCGGGCCAGGGCCTGAGCAGCCAGGGAAGATCAGGGACGGGGAGCACGGCAGCCGCAGCTGTCCGGCTCTCGCTTTTGCCCAGGCAGCCGCTTTGGCAGGATGCTGTGCTGCCCGACTGCCTGCTGGCCTACCTGCTCTCGCTCGGCTTGCCGGCGCTCCTCCTCCCGCCGCATCACTTGCATGTCCTCCAGCCGCCGCTGCTGCTCCTTCTCCTGCAGCTTCCGCTGCTCCCGCTCTCGGCGCTGTTGCTGCCAGAAAGACAGACGGACAAAGGGTCAAGGAAGGCCTGCGAGAGACAAGAGGTCACGAGGCCCCCCCTCCCGGAGCGGGGGAGGGAGACGGGGGGGGGGTTTCCTGCTCTGACCCAACGCCCCCCTGCCTGCCAGCGGCCGCTGCTCACCTCCTCGACCCGCCGCCTCTCCTCCTTTTGCTCCTCGATGCGCCGCTGGCGCTGGTGCAGGAGCTGCTTGATGTGGGCCTCCGAGTCGCGGTGCTGGGCCGCCAGCTGCTGCTGCTGCTGCTTCTGGGCCTCCGAGTTGCTCTTGTTCTCCTGCTGCAGGCGAAGGAACTCCCTCCGTAGCGTCGACTCACCTGGGACATTCATGATGGAGCTGGAGGGAGGGAAGGCCGGCTTAGGGGGCTGCAGAGGCGCCCCAAGCCCCTGCCCCCTTTCCTCCCTCGGAGCCAGAGCCCAGGAGCCAGAGCTCGACCCCGTACGCTGCCCTCAGTGCCAGGGCTCAGCCAGAGCAGGAGAACCCTAACTGGCCACGGGCAGCAGCAAACTGAGCCCACAAGGCTAGGAGCAGGGGGCCGGGGTGGGCTCGGAAGGCCATGGGGCAGTGCCAGGGTGCCCAGCTCTGTTCCGATACCTGGGCTCGCCTTCCTCGCCACGCCCATCATCCTCTTCCTCGCTACCACTGTATTCATATTCCGTTTCATCTGCCGGAAAACAAACAGTGTCCGCTTGGGGCCACACTGGTGACTCCCTCCAGGAAGGGAGCCGAGACTGGGTTCAGGCCTGTCTCCCCACCCCACCCCACCCACCTTTCTCTCCCCTTTTTTTGCGAGTGCGATCGATGTGGTCTTTCAGCTGGATGCGGACTTGCCGCTCTGTAGGCTGGTCCCGGATGAAGGGGAACTTGAGGAGCTGCTCTGTTGGGGGGCGGCTGGTGTACGCCTTGACCAGGCAGCTGTCTATGAAGTCAATGAACTTCTTGGACCTGCACGGGAGAAAGCAGCAAAAGCCTCCTTCTGGACACGGCCACTTCCCCTACCCTGCTCCGAGAACCACGGCGGGTTCTTGCCCCTCCGCAAAAGAGAGCGGGCAAAGGTTCTTCCTGGCACCTTTGCCTAAGGGGTCGCAGGCACAGGGAAAGCGGCTGGCAGTCCAGGGGCCAGACTGGGCTGGGTGGAGCTGAGGGGACCCCAAACAGTTTTCGTTCAGAAGGGCCAGGATAGCCGCTGCGCCTCTCGGGAAAGCCCTTTCCTGGCCAGCCTGGGGAGACGGCCTGAGAGTCCACCTCAGCATCAAGCATCCGAGGCAATTCCAGCCCACTCAAGAGAGGCGACCAGCGCTTCTCAGAGAGCCAGCACCGCCGTGCCGACAACCAGAGCTCCATGCTAAAGACTTCTGCAGCCCTTGGCTCTGAAGCAGCTGCAAGAAAGGGGGCAGCAGGCTGGGGAAGGCCCAGGGCAGAGGCCGGGGAGAACGACGGGGCTGGCTACGCCCAGGGCCCCCCTCCCCTCCACTGGGAGCTCCTTGGGGGGCTTCTGGACAGCCACCGCTGCTCAGCCTCCAGGTGAGAGTTATGCCAGCACACACGTACCATTTCTTGGATTTCAGCTTAGGTGGAGGATTGCGAGGGATGAGGAAGAGAGCTCGCATGGGATGCATGTCGCACAGGGCTGGTGGGGAGGGCGGGGGGAGAGAGAGAGAGAAATAAGGGCATTGCCCAGGAGGAAGGGAACAGGCATTCCCTGGGAGGCCCAACTTCCTCGTCCCCCTGCTCTGGCAGAGCCCGCCCTCTTCCGGACAACCCAGGAGTCCTGGCTCCGTCCCTTCCAAGTATCCGCAGTGCAAGCCTGCTGCTAGGGGTCCCCAGTCCCGCTGGCAACTGGTGAGGGGGGGGGGCGGTGGTGTGAACTGATGGGGCTGAGGCCTCCACACATGACTGTCATCACTTCCAGTGCGACCCACAAACAGAGCACTGCTAGGTCAGAACGCTACGTTTGGGGCGGAACGTTAAAGAACCGGCCCTGGCCCTGATGTCGCTGCTTCTGGGTGGTGCTGGAAGTGACATCATTGTGTGGAGATGATTGTCCCTCCCCCCACTTCCGCCAGCCGGCTTCCTCCCACCCATCAGCTGAGGATCAGCAAGCAGAGCCCTTAGCTGCCAGGAGACTGCTTGCCTAAGCGGGCCCCCGCCCAGCCCGGCTGCCGCCCAGCCCTTCCGCCACGGAGTCCCTGCCACAGTTGCACAGCAGGCAGGACTCTGCCCCCCCTTTCCCCCCACAGATACTCACGCGGTGCTCCCTCGGCCATCTCAATAGCAGTGATCCCCAGGGACCAGATGTCACTCTGTGGAGAGGAACCGGGGGTGGGGTGGGGGTGAACACACAGAGCCCCCTTCCCGCCCTGACTCCACGGCCTCCGGCTCTGCTCTCTTGTCCTCCCCTCCTCCTGCCGTGCCACCCCTTCCCCTCCTCCCAGTCTCGCTCCTCCACTCTGCTCTTCCATCGCCTGAGGTTTGTCAGAAGACCCTTCTGACACGAACTTGACGACTCGGCAGCAGGAAGCCCCCCACCCCCCTCGTTCAGCCGCCTTTAGGGTGGGGGGGCAGCATACCCTGTAGTCATAGGTGGCGTCCGGGTTCTCGTCGCAAGCGATCACCTCCGGGGCCATCCAGTAAGGGGTGCCGATAAACGTGTTCCGGCGGCCCACTGTGCGGTCCAGCTGAGCGCTCACCCCGAAGTCAACTAAGGAAGAGGCGGAGCAGTGTGTGTGTGCGCGCGTTTGCCCTCTCCCCCGCCCTCCACGCATCAGCTGGACTCACAGCCGATCACTTCTGACCCAAAGGGACCGACGGCTGTGCCCCCTCGCTGGGAAGCCTAGCCGGGGGGGGGGCTTTCACCTACCCAGCTTCACTTCTGCATTTTCAGTGAGGAGCACATTCTGGCCCTTGATGTCTCGGTGGATCACCTTGTGTGCATGGAGGTGGGCCAGCCCCTGGGAAGGGAAGGCAGACACAACTGAATCAAGAGGGTGCCCCCCCCAGGCTTTTGGTTGCCGGAAGTTCAGACCCCGCCCCCCCAGGCATAATCCCACTGGGGCACATCTCCCGCTGGGGCAAGCTGAGCCAAGAGGCACAGGGCCTGCCTGCCTTGTGCCACAGTGCCCGTGGCGATGCGTGCAGACTCAGCCCCTCCCCCAATGGCCCACTGGGGGTCCTCATAGCCAGTCCGACTGCCAGCCCACTCCTGCTTCTATCTTGAGGGCCCCCCCCACCCCCCGCCATCTCTGGCAGTCGCTGCTTTGCCCCTACCCTGAGGATCTCCCGGCAAATGTAGGCAATGCAGTCCTCCTTCAGAGCATTGCCTTTGGTGTTCTTCACCAGATCCGTCACTGAGCCAGCCCCACAGAACTCCATCACAAGCTAGGGGAAGGGGAGGGAAGAAAACACAGAGACCTGTGCTGGGAAAACAGAGGCCAAATAGTCGAAGGCAGCAGACCTGCAGCCGGGCACGGAGGGGGCAGCACTGCGACTCCACGGCGGAGCTTGACAAGCCTCCCCCGTGCTCTTTCCGTGTTTGGGGGGGAGGGGGCTTAGGCAATGGCCCCTCTGTTTTCCTTACCCACAGTTGGTCATCATTCCCAGGGGGGCTCTTCTTGACGAAGGCCCCATAGTAGGTGGCGATGTTCCGATGGTGCGAATACTTCTTCAGCATATTGATCTCTTGCTTGATCTCTTCTTCTTCATCCTTTGGATGGGGGGGCGGGGGCGGGGGCAGGGCAGAGGACAGAATAGGATTCAGGTCCTATTCCACATCCTCTCAAGGACACCCGTTGGGCACCATGTCCTACTTTTGGCCCGGGTATGCCAGCAGGACCGTCTGTAGCCTTAGATACCCCTCCTCCCGGAGATCTATTGCTGCTGCGGCCCCCACCCCGAACCCTGCCAGGTGTCTCTTCAACCTTCACTGTTACCCGACTACAGCATTCCCTTCCTCACCAGGGACTGCAAGCTTTAAGTAATGGTGCCGTGGCTGCTCGAGACCCCTAAGCGCCTCCCCCCCTCCCTCCCCCCCTCCCCCCTCCCTCCCTCTCTCTCTCTCACACACACACTCTCTCACACACACACTCTCTCTCTCTCTCTCTCACACACACACACACACACACACACACACACACACACCCTGCCCCACCCAGGCCATACCTCAGTGACATCCATGACTTTGATAGCAGCCAACTGCCCAGTCTTGACATGGCGACCCTGGGAGGAAGAGAAGAAGAATGAGGCATTTGCGTGGATGTTCAGGAGGCTGTTTTTACAAAGAAATGGAAACTGCAGCGGAGGCTCTTAGCAGGAAGCAGGACTGTAGTATATTGCAGCGTTTATTGAATCATCTTGCTTTGGCGCTGTTTACGAGATGCCGGGCCTCGGCGTAGACTGCTTTTTGTTTGCTCTCTCCTCTCGTCCTGTGAGCCCCACCCCAACCCACTGTTCGCTGGATGCCTGATGCTGCCTGATCACACTGGATTCTCTACCTTCTGCAATCTGCTTTAAGCCTCAGAGAGAAAGGCAGGCTGTAAAGAAAGCAAATGAACAGGCGATCATTTGGGTCCTGCTGAGAGCGTCTGACTTGGGGACACCTCCGGACACAGGCTCTTCAGGTTCCCCAGCCAAGATCCAGCAGGATCCCCCGGAGAGGGGCCCTGGGGGCGCCGCTGGACTCCCCCTCCGCTTGCTGTGTGAGCCCTGCAGCTGCACCTGGAGCCCAGCAGAGGGAGCCACAGGCCTGTCCAACCGTCAGCTGAGCTCTCCAGCCCGCCGGGGAAGAAGACGAGCCGCTCGCCCACCAGACCTGGCTGTGGATCATCCACGGGCAAAGGAACAGGACTCCCCCGCCCCGCCCCCCCCCGGCAACACTGCCTGCTCAGCAGCAGCGGCAGCAGCAGGGCCAGCTGGGACTCGGGCCCGGGGAGACACTCCCCACTTTGCAATGCCAGACCCCTGGGAGGAGTCACAGCAGAGGAGCAAGGGTGGGGCCAACCTGCCTTCTCACGGGAGACCTGCTGCCCCGCAGCCGTGGGGCCTGGGAGCCGGGCGCCCCCCCCCCTCCAAACATAGGAAGGAGGAAGGGGAGGCTGGGGCTGCCAGGCCCCAGAGCCTATCTGCTCCTTGGCCTCCTCCACCCTCTGGGGGCTGTGCAAGGAGAGGGCTACTCAAGGAAGCTGCCCGGGCGGCCCCAAGACCAGCAGGGACCTGCCAGGCGCCCTCCTCTGAGTCCGGCTCCCTCTTGCCCAGCTGCCCAGGTGTGACATGGGTCCACCTTTGCTTCTGGGCCAGATCCACAGCAAGCGAGCAGAGGGGGAACAGGGACTGCCGGGCCCCGTTGGCCTCCCCGGGACTTGCTGGTCTCCCACCCTCCAAAGCCCTTTGCATGCTTTTGTCTGCCGCCTTCCTAAAAGGCAGCCCTCCATCCTGCCCTCCAGCGTTCCCCTCCCCACCCCAGGGCTACGCTAGTGCCGCTGAGGGTGGGGTGGGGGTGGGAGGACTGCAGAGAGTCACTACACGCATTTGCATAGCAAGCCCCCTGTGGCCCTCCGCCATGTGCTGGCATTGTCTACCATGTCACACGGCCTGGCGTGGGCAGCTGTTGCCTGGCAACGGCCTCCCTCTTCCTTTCAAGCTGTACTCCTGATGAAAAAGCTCCCCCCCCACCTCCCTATGAACAAAACGATCTGGTACACCTCAGCTCTATGCCTCCTGCATATGGAAGCTTGTGGGGGGGGGGTGCTGATGGCCACCTGGGAACTGCCCCGTGGCCGATCCAGCCCCCTCTCCTCTCCTGCAGAAGGCCCACCACCCCAACGCCAATTCCAATGCCCCAGCATGGTTTTCTCATCGAAATGCGGCTGCTGTGATTTGCCGTCCTCCAGGCTCCTCTCCCACGTCCAGACCCAGAGCACCAGATGAAGCAGAGTCCCTCTGCAGGGGAGGTGCCTCCCCCTAGTCCAAAGGGGGCTTTCTGGCCCGGCCTTTGGGAGGGCAGCAGCTGGCCAAAGGGAGGAAGCAAGCCCACGACCTCCAGGAGGAGGGGGAGGAGGAGGAGGGGGAGCCCCCCCTCCTCCGTGCTGCTTGTGATGAAACTCAGAGAAGGGAAAGAAAACACCCAAGGAGGCACAGTTTGAAGGGGGGCTTGAACGAGCCAGCAGCGACCACCCCCCAGAACGCCGCACAGGTGTGTGTGTGTGGGGGGGGGCCCGAATCCCCTCCTGCAATCGCCTTTGGGCAGGGATGGTGCCTCCTGCCCACCGTCAGCATAAAAAGGGAGGGGTCTCCGCATAAGGAGACCAATGATGCGGAGGCAACCCCGCCCCCTCTGCTCCTGGGTGGCCGGATTAAGCCCCACGCCCAAGTTTCACCACCAAAGAAAAGGCAGACACATTTCCCAAAGCTCAGTCATGTTCAAAGCAAAAGGCTTGTCGTGGGGGTGGGGGTGCTTCTTGGTCACTTGCTCATCTGTATCCCCTCCCAGTCGTGACAAGATCTTCGTGTGCGTGTGTGCGTCTGTCTGTCTGTCTGCTGGGAATGAGATTTTGCCCCTCTTGGAACTGAGACGATGTTCTGTTTAAGTGGAAAGTTTGGGAGTTTTTTTAAAAGGCTAAATTTCAGACAGGGCTAGGTGGAGACAGGCAGGCAGATATGCAGCCCTCCTCCCCGTAAGAACTGAGCAAGTGCCAAGCAGGCCACGTTCTCTTGCATGTCCATGAGAGGGGGAGGCACCCCCCCCCTTGCTGGCTGCACAGAATCCCTCTCCCTCCACGGAAGGGGCCGAGACTGGTCTGAGAGACAGTTTCGTGGTTAAGAGCGCAGGACTCTAATCTGGAGGTTTGATTCGCATCTCCTCTGCTTGAAGCCAGTTGGGTGACCTTGGATCAGTCACAGCTCTCTCAGAGCTCTCTCGGCCCCACCCACCTCACAGGGTGATTGTCATGGGGATAATAATGACATACTTTGTAAACCGTTCTGAGTTGTCCTGAAGGGCGGGATATAAACCGAATGTTGTTGTTGCTGTTATGACCATTATCCCACCTCCTCTGGACCCCTTGAAAGAGTGCCCTTGCTGCTCCAGGCCCACCCCCGCAGCCAGGGTCGCCACCCTCACCCTGCTGCCAGTCCACTCTCAGCCCAGAGCAGTCCCAAGGGCCCAGGTGCCTGGACGCACACGCTTACCTTGTAGACCTGCCCGTACGTCCCATTGCCAACCACCTCTACCAGTTCAAATATGCCGGCAGGATCCTGCAGAGGAGAGAAAAGCAAGGGGGATATAAGTCTCCTCAGGCAGAAGTGGGCCCTGCCTCTCACTGAGATGAGTTACTACAAGACCGGGCATGGGGGGGGGGGGGGTGCAGCACTTGCCCTCTCAGCCATTGCCAAAACCCCTCTGATCTCCTGGCTGTGGCCCAGAGGAAGAATCCCCTTTGCGCTGGGGTTGGTGGGCCGTGAGCAGGCCAGACTGCAGGGAGGAGAGGCAGGGATTCTGCTTGCACTCAGCCAACAGGGATGGGACTAGCCGGAAGTCCTGCTGCCCGACTGAGCCTGTGCCCAAGAGCACTTCCCCCATGCCGGGCACCAGGGCGGGGTGCTCCTGGGCCAGCCTACTGGGAAGTGTAGCAAGGATGGGCCCGGCACCCACAATCTCAACCCCTGCTGGTGGGGGCAGGTTCTGAGCAGGGTGACACCAGCACTAGGAAAAAGGAGGGGACCGAGACCCCTCAGCTTCAGCAGCCTGCAGCAAAAAATACCCTTTCCCAAGACAGGGGCTGATTTATGAAAACCAACAGAAGGTGCAGGCTGCATCTTGGCCGTGCCACCTGCAGCGTTTGTTTCCTTCCCGTGTGGAGTTGTGGTACTCAGCTCTGGGGAAGGGAGGAGGGCCTCTTCAGGAGACACGACCGCTGGCCCCAAGACTCCCAAGCTCCCCTTCTCCAGCCCCAAAGGCCTGTCCGTGTACGTGCTTTGGGGGGTTATAGAATCACCCCCTGCACATGCTCAGAGGCTGAATCCCCGAAGCCTCGAGGCAAGTGGAGGGACTGGAAGGTGTGCAGCAGGGCGGGACACAGCCATCCTCGCCCACACCGACGTTTCTGGCACAAGCTACCCAGCTGTGTTCAAGGTTTTCTACGCCATTCAGTGAGTTCGAAACCCGTTAAAAAACCCTGCCGCAAAGGTTCTCAGTATTTCACAGGTACATTTTGCCCCGAAATCCCTTTTGGTCACCTGGGGATTCCCAATGCCCTCCCCTGCCCCAGCCATCTCCCTCAGGATGCAAGGGGTCACTGAATACCCCACAAGCCACGGCTTCGGGCCAAAAGGCACCCGTTTCCTTCTCCTGGAGGGAAGCCCGCCCTGCCCTGCCCTGCAGGGGGAATGGCGGCTGTCAAGCCCCTTGGAAACTACAGCCAGCACCAACCACACGTGGGCCGACAGCGATCCCTGGCCCAGCACCAAGCAGCCCCTGAGCAGGGAGACGGTCTGCTTGGCGATGGTGCCCAGCGGCTGCCACCGCCCACGGATCCAACTCCTGGAGGGAGGCTGCCGCGGGACCAACCTTCGGCTCACAGCCGACTGTGGCCCACTGCCAACAGGGCAGACCCGGAGCCTGGGAGACCCTGTGCGGCTGATGGGGGAATGCCACCTCCCATCTAGGCCACAAAGTGGCACCTGTCTGCAGCCACGCTCCAGCAGCAGGCCACGTCCCGGAAGACAGGTATTAATAGCTTCTCATTACAGCAAGAGGAGAGAACGCTGCAGAGGACATCAGCAAAGAAAAGCTCCTCTGGCCTCCTCAGGCCAAATCCAGCCTGGCGCTTGGCTTCAGAGGCCGTGGCACAGATGCTGCTGCCTCAGACTGACTCAGACCCTTGGCCCATCAAGCCCATTCCTCTCTACCCAGGCTGGCGAGGGCTCTCCAGGGACCCAGGCAGAGGTTTTCCACACACCCTGTGACCTGACTGTTTGACCTGGACGTGCTGCTGGGGACTGAGCCCGGGATCTGCCCCCTACAAAGCAGGCGCTCTGCCACTGAGCCGCGGCCCCTCCCATCACATCGCGGAGCTTTCCACCTTTCGCTGAAGCACCACCAGCCCACTGCCTGCAGTGTTTTGTACCCTTCTTTCTCCTCACACCGTCAACAACAGTCAAACAGGACACCTGAGGGCCGTCGCTCTACCCTCTCCGCTTGCTGGAGCAATGCTTTCTGCTGCTTCTCTCCATCTCAGGTAGCACAAAGCATTGCAGAGCAGCACCCTCCTGTCAGATCTGTAAGTCGTGCAAGTTCTTGTTTGGCAGTGGAACGTTTCCCATTTAAAATCTAAGAGTTCCCAGCCTGCTACGACGAGCCACCTGCTCCAATGCATGAAGCCTGTCCTCAAGCCCCTTCACGGTTTTCAGGTTCTTATTCTCTCATTTGGCAGGAGTTCTTGACCCTCTGCCCAAAAGAGCTGAAGCATTCTCGGGTCCACAGAACCAAAACGCTTCCAGCACCGCCAGGTCTATCTTGAACATTTGCCCAGTCTCACAGGGAGACAGGGAAAGAAGGGCGAGCGCTCGTCCATCCAGCCCTGCTGCCCTCCCACCGTCCTGGACTCAGGGATCCGGGCTGGCTCCTCTGGTTTCCTTCCCTTTCTTCAGAGGCTGCGCCGTCCAGGGTCGAGCCCTCTGCTGACTTGCAGCAGAAGGCCAGCAGGGATTCTTCGCTTGCTTTAGACGTGTCAGGAGAAAGCACCGCGCCAGCCGACTCCTCACTCCCGGGGCCTTTGCTTTCTGTCCCTCCATGTTCTAAACGTTCCCCATAAATACGTCTGGTTGGGCACTCTAGCAGCAGAATGGTGGCCATGATGGAAACAGCCGCTCCGAAACGTGCCAGTTTCAGCTTAATCTCTCTGGGCTGCAGGTAACCTGAACAGGCATTCTCAAACCTGAGAGGCAGCTTTGGGCCTCCTCAGTGCTGGCTCCCACAGGCTGGCGCCCTCTCCCCAGGGAGATCTGCCTGGCCCCTTCTGTTGCCATCTTCCAAGAGCGGGTGAAGGCAGTTTTTTCCTATATATTTAAAGCTCTAGTTTGAAATTGTTTTAATGATTTATGTGATGGGTTTAATGGCTTATAAGATGAGATTTTAATGTTTATGTTTTAATCTGCCTTGGCTAACAAAAGCGAGCGAGAGAGCAGAGAGTGGGAAAGCGGAAGCAGCTGCCTGGGCCACCTGTGGCGCTTCAGGGATGTGCAAGGATCTCTTTACTGCACAATGGCCTGGCAAGGTGGTACAGCAGTGTGGGTGCATGTGTGTGCAAGGGGACACCTGAGTGTTCCTTCAGGAAGCCTGCTGGAGAAAGTATGCTGCGCAAAGCCATTCTGGAGAGAGGCCAGCCATGGGATGCCAGCCAAGGCCGGCAGCTGCTGCCCCTTGCAATGGAATAGCCCAGCTGCCTCCTCCAGTTTCAGGTAAGCCCTGCAGACTCCATGGCTGCCTTCCAGAGTCAACTAGGGAAGTGGGTAAAGGGGAGGGGCTTGCCTCTGAGTTAGGGAGTGTGTGGAGCACCGCGGGGGAGGGCCTCAAGGACACTGGCCCTGAGAGCCTGCGCTTGCCACCCTTCCCCACAGATCAGAAACCGCCATCTTCCAGCCCAGCACAAGATTCACAGGGTTTAGCTGAAAAGGGTTCTGTAGGTGCTTAAAGCTTTCCTTACATCTGGAATATAGGAAGGCACTTGAGACAAAGCCACAGCCGAGGATCCTCTAACAGCCACTACCAAACTACGCAGGCAGATTGCATGGCCACTTCCCTGTTTTCAGTGCTGTATTTTGCATGTGCGTGCATGCACTCACAGAGGGAAGGGATTAACACTACCGATGACACACCTGGTTTCGGAATCATAGGGTTGGAAGGGTCCTCTAGTTCAACCCCCTGCACAATGCAGGAAATTCACAACTACCCCCCCCCCCCGACTGCCCCAGTGACCCCTGCTCCATGCCCAGAAGATGGTGAAACACCTCCAGGATCCCTAGCCAAACTGGCCTGTGGAAAATTCCTAGTTTGGTGTAGTGGTTAAGAGCGACAGGACTCTCATCTGGAGAGCCAGGTTTGATTTCCTGCTCCTCCGCTTGAAGCCAGCTGGGTGACCTTGGGTCAGTCACAGCTTCTTGGTGCTCTCTCAGCCCCCCACCCACCCACCCCCACACCTCACAGGGTGATTATTGTTGTGGGGATAATAATGACATACTTTGTAAACCACTCTGAGTGGGCGTTAAGTTGTCCTGAAGGGCAGTATATAAATTGAATGTTATATTTATATTTTTTATTATTATTATTTTAGTAGCAGTAGTATTACAGACCCCCCACCCCCCCGCAAGGAGGCAATCAGCATTACCCTGGGCATGCAAGAAGGCCATGAGAACGAAGCACTGATGTAACCCTTCCTGCCGCCCCCCCTCCCACGATCTGCCCGGGTTCACAGAATCAGCATTGCTGTCAGGTGGCCATCTAGCCTCTGCTTACAAACCTCCAAGGAAGGAGAGCCCACCACCTCCCAAGGAAGCCTGTTCCACTGAGGGAACTGCTCTCACTGTCAGGAAGTTCTTCCTAATGTTTAGCCAAAAGTGCTTTTGACTTAATTTCAAGCTGTTGGCTCTGGACCGAGCTTCTGGGGCAGTGGAAAACAACTCCGTGCCACCCTCCAGACGACAGCCCTTCGAGTACGATGGTCATCATATCCCCTCTCCAGGCTAAACATTCCAAGCTCCTTCAGCCTTTCCTCCTAGGACTGGGTCTCCAGACCCCTCACCCTCTTCACTGCCTTCCTCCGGCCACGCTCCAGCTTGTTTGTATCTTTCCATGTATGGGCATCCCCATATGCTGGACCATGAGTTGCCAAAGCAAGGGAGTATCTCTGCCGCTGGGTCTCCCAGTTTCTTCAGTCAGAAAAACAGCACAAAACTACAAACCAGTATAGTTTTGGGTGGGGAGCTGTGTTGGTCTACAGTAGAAAAACAAGATTCGAGTCCAGTAGCCCCTAAGGGCACGAACTTTCGAAAGCAAGGCTCCCTTCATCGGATACAAGTAGGAATGGAGATCCCTGTGTCCTTATATCTCAGTCAGAAGGTGGGAAGGATGTTGCAGAGAGTCAGGATGCAAAGGTACAATGCAAAATATAACCAGCTTGATTAGAGGAGGGAAGGAAAAGCAGAAAATTAGCATCTGGAGTGAGATAAGAATCCTCTCTAGCTATTCAGCGTGGGGGATCCATTGTCCTGAAATTGTGAATGAACTCTTATTTCAGCAGTCTTGCAATCTCCCCTTGAAGCTTCTCTGTTTGAGGACTGCCACTCTCAGGCTAGCAATGGAATATCCTGGAAGATTAAAACGTTCTCCCACCGGTCTTTGAGGGTTGTGATTTTTAATGCCCCTTGCAAGCCCTCCCCAAGTAGGACCCACAAATATCCCCACCTCTTAATGGCAAACAGGGGCCCCCGGGAAGGGGTTTTGTTCCCACGCTGAAACGGCCCGCAGCAGGGTCAGGCCTGCTCTCAGAAAGGCAGGGCCCCTCCCCTTCAGCAAGGCCGAGAAGCAGAGGAGCCTCCGGTGATACCAAAAGCTGGCTCAAGGGGTCCAGCACCAGGGTCTGGAGGGAGGAGCTCCCCACGGGCGCTGGCCTCTGCCACACTGAGAGACTCCTTGGCTCTCAGAGCGGGCACCACTGGCATCTCAGCACGGCTTCCTGCCAGAGCCATCCTGGCCAGGAGAGGAGTCAGTGGCCACCTCCACCTTCCAACGGGAGGCACGGGCCATCTGCGGACGCCGCGTCTCAGCATCTGCCCGCCTGGTGCTTGCGCCATCTGCACATGGGAGCGCTGGGCACATCAAGACGCATCTCGGGTGTTTTCAATACACATTTTAAAATCTCTTCTTAAATCATACTAAATACATGTTTTTATTCACAGCTGATCTAAAGGCGCTGCTTCCTCCAGAGCCTTCTGTGAGCTGAGCCCGGGGGGGGGGGGGCAGCAGCCAATGGCCAGGTCAAAGCCATGGGAGGGGGGCCCTGCTGCACTGTGCTCTGCCTCCCTCCTGTCCTCCGAGGGGAAACCCACTCAGCCAGGCGGGCACGTGAAGCCAGAGCAGCAGCCCGGGCAGAGAGCGAGAGAGGCAGCCCAGGTGCAGAGCCTGTCCTATGTCCCTGCACAGCCCTGCAGCTCACCAGCGACGTTTGCTGTTGCAGGTCCCTACCCTACACCCATCTGCAAGGGCTGGAGGCCCATGACTCCCCCCAGGCCGGGCACGGAGCGCTTGGCAGGAGCGGGACCCCCAGGTCTGCTCGGGCCCACGACAGGTTTTCTGCTCCATTTCGGGGAGCCTCCACCTCTGTGCCCACCAGCCTCAGCAGCACCGCCCCAGCTGGCAACAACCACAGGATTTCTCCGGTAGCCCCCCCGCCCCTCGCTGCCTTATTTCTAAGGGGGTCTCCATGTGTTTGGTGTCTGCCCAAGTAACGGGCAGGTCCCCCTCGCACAGAGCCTACGATCTGCAAAGTGAGGCGGGGAGGCGGGGAACCTGCGCCCGTTCCAGTGCCACGTGCGTGGCTTAGCATCCAAAGAGAGGCACATCATGTGGAGAAGAGCCAGGGAGACGAGGGGGGGTCGCTAGAGGAGCAAAGGGCCCACACGGCAGGGCTGTCTTGCGAGGGAAAGGACTGGCCGAGGCAGTCTGGGGGGGCTGAATCTGAAAGGGGAGTCGGGTGGCCAGGACAACAAGAGAGGTGACTGTGCAGAGGGCTGGAGCCAGAGGAGCCCGGCCACGAAAGAGCGGAGGGGAGAAGGTCGCACTGGGCAAGGGGAGAGGCGGCCGGGGGAGAGGGGAGGTGCTTCTGCTAGCACGCACAGCACCATGTCCTGGCGACAGACTGACTCCGAGGGGTCAGCGAGGGAGCAGTGTGTGCTGGGGCAGCATGCTGCTGGGCAAGGAGAGGAAGGCTGCGGGGCTCAGGAGGGGGAGCAGACGGTTCGGCCTTGCACAACCTGACCTGGACGTGGCCCACCATTTCCCAGCTATTTCTGCAGCTGGCTATCATAACAGCCCAAGGGATGGGGTCCCACTGGTTAATGATGTCCCCCAGAGGCCCTGTGCACCCCCCCTCATAGCCCACCCACTCAGCAGCCCTTGCTGCGAAGTAACACAAAACCCAGGAGTCCTAGTCCCTCCCTGCCCGGGCAGAGCAGGCAAGGGAGCACCAGCCTGCTCTCTGCTTTTCCGCTCATCTTGCTGCAGGTGCGGATCAGCTGCAGCACAGCCAAGGGCAGCCATGCACCCAACCCCTGCCCTCTGCCAAGTGACCCGTCGGGGGGGGGGAAGCCATTTACAAGCTCTCTGCCCTGCCCTGCCCTGCCCTGCCCGCCCTCCTGGGACTGCAGATTTCGGGCACAGCTGGCCACATACATTCAGGAAAGAAATCAAAGGCAGGCACTTCTAGAGGAGTGTGATCCAGGTCTGGGCACCAGGTAAAAAAGCCAGATTTTTGACGATCCGGCTTTCCCGGATCAAATTAGATTATCCCAGATCTGATCTGGATCAAGCCCCCTGGACAAATCTAGGAGATGCAGTTTCAGCCTCTTGGTTGGCTGTTTCCCTGTCTTCTTCCACTTTTTTCCCAAGAGGGGGGGGGGGGCGTGGAGTGAGGGGGAGTGAAGCAGGGAGTGGGGAGCGAGTGGCCAATTGGTGCAGGCGCTCTCGGTTGCCTGGCGTCTGTAAGCGACACTGGTTTAGTTGAGCTAAGTTGCATCAGTGTCCCTGGCTTCAGCTTGGTTTGGGAGGGATTCTCTGTTTTGACACGATTCTCAGGTTTGACGTTGGTCCCTTGCTTCAGTTTGGTTCTGCCGAGCTTTCTCAGGGCTAAGCTTGTGCTTGGGAGCGTGCCTCCAGACAGCGGCGACCTTGCCCCTGCGTGGTTCTCCCTGAGAGCCCCCTCGAAAACATTTCTCCAACAGGTAACAATAGAGAGTGGCTGGGGGGGGGGGGGCGCCTTCTTCAGGGGGTCATAAAACTGGACCCCGGGGCCCAATCCTCCTGAAACGGGGGAGGGGGGGGCTGGTGTCTTTAATGGACAGTCAGGTCCCTGAAAATCTGGTGAAGTTTCCTTGAAAACTACCCCCCCCCAAAAGCACACAGTCTCCCCCACAGGATAAATCTGACATTCTCTTGCCCACCCACGTCAGACACTCTTTCCTGGATTTTTTGGAGGTCCTGAAACCCAGATCTGGATCTCCCCGATTCTTGACGGTTCATTCCCCTAGGTGCCCCCCCCCATCAGAGTCCAGGAAGACCCATGCCACGCCCTTCCACGAAACCCAGGAGCCTGGGCTCCAAGCCAAAACAGTCAGGGGAGAGTTGTCTCCCTCTAGAAAAGGGGGATCTCACAGACATTTGTGCTGGCAGGAGGCAGCTTCTGCCCCCCAGGCCAAAAGGTAAGAGCAGGGGCTAAGCCCAAGCCCGAGGCTCCTTTTACAAGGTGTGTGTGTGTGGGGGGGGGTCAGCAGGCACCTAGAGGGATGGGGTGGTGGTAGCCTTGAGTCAGCCTGCAGAGGTGGGCGGAAGGAAAGACGTCTGGGCAGCAACAGCCACCCACTGGATCTGCTCACTCTGCAGGCCCTGCCTGCACCAGAGGCAAGGCATACGGGGCTTGAAGGAGTCTTCTCACCTGGGAACAGGAGCCAGGCCAGCTGGCAAAACCCTGTGAGTCACTGGCGATCAAAGGCTCTGGGCTACCAATTTTGCCCTGATCTCACTGAACTGGGAGAAACCGGGGTGACGAACCTAAGAGTGGCGCTAGCCCTGCGGTGCCAGTGCCTCAGAAACTGGACCTGCTCTCTAGCAAACTTGATGACCAGCCTCTTGGCCAAGGAGACAAATAGGCCAGCATAGGTATGATGGGTAAACCGTACCAGGCTTACTGGCTCAACAGCACCTCAACACATGACCCCCAGGTCTCCGACAGGCTTGCTTTGCACTGCCATCTTCCTGCCCTGGCCACTCTCCCCTCTCCACCGGGCAGGCGTGGGGGAGGAGGCAGATCCCAGTCCCCTTGCCATGGCCCAGCGTGGCACTGGCAGGCTTCCTTGCCTACCTTCTGAGATGGCCTGCCACTTGCCAGTGGCACAAAACCCCTTGGCAGATCTGGGGTGCAGCAGGGGGGGGGCATCTCTGCCTCCCCTAGAGCCTCAAACTTCCAAGCAGTGCCTGGGGCCAGCTTGCCCTGAGGCTGCAACAGAGAAAGGGCTGCCTGTTGCGAGAGAAGCATTCTCCGGGAGGGGAGGGGAGGTGGCTTGCTGCCCATCTCCCTGCTCTGCTGGACTCCTGTTCAGCCTGATGGAGCAGGACCTGGCCATGCCCCCCCCCAAGAAGGCTTCCCTTTACTCACCCCCACCCAGTGAGCCTCCTCCATCAACCTGTTTCTGCCAAAATATGGTAAGGCGAGGGGGGAGGGGGCAGTGGGAGACAAGTGAAGCACACACAGGCCTTGAACTGCCAAGAATGACAGCTGCCACTCAACCCTCAGCCGCAGGGCACCTGGGAATCATCTGGGGGAGGGGGTTGCCTCCGGAAACTCTGGGGCTAAAACACACACGCCTTCTTCAGCAGTTTCTTCCTCCTGGATTGCTCTATTTTCCCAAAGGGTAAGAAAAGCAGAGGCAAGGAACTTGTGGAGCCGAGTACCAGAACTCGAGAACTCCCGCAGGCAAAGGGCCACAGCCAGAGGGTCCCCAGCGCCTAGGACCACTGGCACAAGAAAACCTTGTGACACCAGCACCTAAGAATCTGGACACGGCTTCCATCCCCATATTTTAGGCAACTAAAATCTGATGCTGCACCTGGCAAAGTGAAATCCTTCGTTAACTCCAGGTGGGCCATCCTGGCTCTGGGTGTCATGGCCCCTGCACCCTCTGACCACCTGGCTCTGGGTGTCACGGCCCCTGCACCCTCTGACCACCTGGCTCTGGGTGTCACGGCCCCTGCACCCTCTGACCACCTGGCTCTGGGTGTCATGGCCCCTGCACCCTCTGACCACCTGGCTCTGGGTGTCATAGCCCCTGCACCCTCTGACCACCTGGCTCTGGGTGTCACGGCCCCTGCACCCTCTGACCACCTGGCTCTGGGTGTCATGGCCCCTGCACCCTCTGACCACCTGGCTCTGGGTGTCATGGCCCCTGCACCCTCTGACCACCTGGCTCTGGGTGTCATGGCCCCTGCACCCTCTGACCACCTGGCTCTGGGTGTCATGGCCCCTGCACCCTCTGACCACCTGGCTCTGGGTGTCACGGCCCCTGCACCCTCTGACCACCTGGCTCTGGGTGTCACGGCCCCTGCACCCTCTGACCACCACCAAGGCATGCAGCCTGCCCACCCACAACCCTGCCACTCTCCACTCCATGCCCATCTCTACGGCCTGTCCCCTTCTCATGGAGGCCCTAACAGCTGCCTCCCACTCCCCCAGCAGGGGCTTTCCTTGGGCTTGCTGCGGGTGGGTGGCAGGCTGGTAGCAAGCAAGGAGCTTTGGATCCCCCTATCCCCATCCATTCTGCAAGGCTAGTTCCCACTTTGATCTTGGCCACGCTGCACCCCAGCCCTTTGGCCTCAATTTTGCAGCTCCTCTGCAAAGAAGGCCCTGTGGGTAAACGTGGAAGGAGCTCCACTGCCACGCCACCTCCTGTCGGGGTATAACATCTGCAGGGGGCAGCCGGGCACCAGATCCCTCTCCAGACAGGCACTCGGATGCCATTTTAATTCACCACACAGACGTGCCCCGGGAATGCCTCAAGGCAGACGCCACCTGCAGAGGCACTCGCTGCCTCTGACCGTGGAGAGAGGGGGGCTTAGCCTCCCCCTCCCCTTGGGAGCCAACTGCAGCGCCCACGGCCTGCTTGGGCTGCTGTGTGGCAAGAGCCAGTTGCCAAGCTGCTTAGCAGGCTACCCACAGGCACAAGTCCCTGCCCCTCCCCCCAAGCCAGGACTCATTCAGAAATCCAGGGACTAAGGGGGACACACCAGGAATGGGGAGTTCCTTGCAGGGGCTGGGGGACCAGCTGCTCCTCATTTTTCCGGCCCTTCAGAGTTTGCGGGCTGAGGCCCATTCCCCGGTCTGCACAGACTCTGCACCAGGGTATGCTGGGGTGTGGGGACGCATACACTGCCCCAAGTGAGGCAGGGAGCGGTTATCCGAACTATGCACATTTGTGAAATCTGGTCCCCTTCTGCTAGCCTGGGGTAAGGGCCATGAGCAGCACCCCCCTCCCCTGCCCCTGGGGAATGGAAGTCCTACTCAGGTGCTCCTGACAGCCTCTTCCAAAAGAGGAGAAGCCCCGGCAGTCGACTCCTGCTCCCAACCCAAACTCTGACCTGTGTGACAGAAATGCAGAGGAGATACCAAGCCCTCCGGTGGCCGGGAAAACGCTCTTCTGCTGTGCATAGGGGAAAGCCTCTACATCCCAATGTCTGGCAGCAACACCCAGGCGGGAGAGACCACACATTGCTGGGACCCTCCTGTGGCTTTGGGGGCTTCGAAGCCATGCCCCACACAGCTCTTCTTTTCTGCCCGGGAAGCTTCACAAGCAGGGCAACAAGCCCAGAGAGGCAACGAGCAGAATTGTTCCAATGATCTGGGGGTGGGGGTGGGGGGGCGACATGTAAAGTTCTGCAGGATCCTGTTGAGCTGCCAAGCTCGGTTACAGGCAGTGCACGGAGAGGCCAAAGGGCTTGCGCAGATGGTCTCGGGTACGCAGCAGAGCCCTGAGTCTACTTCGGCCTGGAGACTTCGGAGCACAGGGGGCACGTGAATCTCTGGTGGGAAGTTCTCCCCAAATCTCTCCCACCATGTTCGTCAAAGCGCCGGGGAGGGGGGAATCACGCTGCCCCTCCCTTCTGTCTGGACCCGGCAGCTGCGGGAGGGCCCCTCCCCCTTCAGAGGTGGCAGAGGGAGGCTGGCCCCGTGGGCATCTTCTCTTGCCAGCCCGCCCCAGCCAGCTTGCAAAATGCTTGTTCGCCCACAGCCCTTGGATGGAAGAGCAGGCTGGGACAGGCCCGCCCTGAGCAAAGAGAGCAGCCCCACCCCAGGCAGCTCCAGGAGCAGCAGCTGGCCAAGTTCCACCCTAGGGAGGGAGCCCAGCAAACTTCTCAACCCTCCCTTCTAGCCTGACATCCAGCCCCACAGCATCTAGGGGAGGGGGAAGCCATCTGGCCCCTGACCCCATTGCCAACCCCAACCTCAGAGCAGCCTACAGGATCCACAGTGTAATGCCAAACAGCCACCCGTGGGAGAAAGTCAGCAAAAAGACCAGGGCTCCTCGCTGGTCTAAGGGAGAGCAGCACTGCAGCCTGCCTCTCAATATGGTGACCAGTGACTGCACAGACGGACGGCAGCACTCTCCGCACCTCCCTCGTCACTGTGGAAAAAGTTGGGCAAACAACTCCCACTGAAGTGGTTGGCTTGGGGGACGGGTGTTGAAGAACTCACCTCAGACTGAGAGGAAGTTACAAGACTACGGGGCAAAACTAGTAAGTTTCCACAGTTATACGGCATACACTTGCGGGTCTGTAGGGAACTGCAATGTTAGATCTTCTGGGCATGGAGCAGGGGGGTCACTGGGGGTGTGGAGGGGGGAGGCAGTTGTGAATTTCCTGCATTGTGCAGGGGGTTGGACTAGATGACCCTGGAGGTCCCTTCCAACCCTGGGATTCTATGAAATGGTTACATGTACTGGTGAGTAGGTCAACCTGTCATTAAAACCAGCCTCCATAGAGAACTGGAAAATAGCATTATGTTACATCGAGTTTTTGAAAAAAGCAGTACAGAGGGGATCTGGGAGGGAAGTCAGCATGGTACAGCCCGATCTCATCAGATCTCGGAAACTCAGCAGAGTCAGTACCGGGATGGGAGACCACCAGGGAAGGCTCTGCAGAGGGAGGCCCTGGCAAACCCCCTCTGCTTCTCACTTGCCTCGAAAGCTCCTTGCTGGGTCATCGCAAGTCAGTCGTGACTTAGCAGCACATCACACACACACACACAAACACACAGAGGGGATCCAGAGAATTACAGGCCAGTTAGCCTAACATCTGTTCCAAATAAATTAGTAGAAACTGTTATTAGAGAGAATTATTAAGCACATCGAGGAACAAAGTCAGCTGAGGGAAAATCAGCCTGGCTTCTGCCAAGGGGGGTCTTGCCTCACTAACCTCTTGGAATTCTTTCAGCACGTTAATGAGCAGGTGGGCAAAGGTGATCCAGTGTATAATACTTGGACTTACAAAAGGCTTCTGACAAGGAACTTCACCAAAGACTTGAGATAAGAGGATGGGGCCTCTTAAAGATTAAAAAGTGGTTACATAACACGAAGCAGAGAGCAGGAGCAAGTGGACTGTTCTCACAATGGACGGGCCCTGTGAGCGGGGGGTGAGTAGGGGTCTGCTGAGGCTCTATATGGGGAACAGCGCTATTCAGCATATTCATAATGGAACTGGTGGTCAGTAGCCCGTTGGCCAACCTTGCAAATGCCAACAAATCATTAAGAATAGCAAAGACCAAGGTGAACTGTGAAGATTTCTAAGAGGATCACTCTAAATTGGGTAAGAGGGTGACAATGAAGCAAATGAAGTTCAATCTGGGTGAGTGTAAGGAGATCCATATTGGAACCTCACACCCCCAACTCAAAATATATGTTGTAGAGTGGAAAAGACCTTGGGGTTAGAGTGGTCGGCTCAATGAAAATGTCACCCGAGTGTGTAGCAGTGGTGAAAAAGGGAAACTCTAGGCTGGATTATTAGGAAAAAGGGTTGAAAATAAAATGGCCAATATCAAAACGCCCCTGTATATATCTGTGGTGAAGCCTCATTAAGAAGGCTGTGTGCAGTTCTCGGCACTGTATCTCAAAATGGATACTGCAGAGCCAGAGAAAGTGTTTGAAGAGGGCTACCCAGACGATTAAGGGTTGGAGCACCCTTCCTGTGAGAAATGGTTGAAGAGTCTGGTACTTCTCAGTTTAGAAAAAAGATATCTAAAGGGGACAGGAGAGATGTTTATAAAATTACGTATGAGATGGAGAATATGCATAGAACTTTTTCTCTCTTCCAAAATATGAGAACTTTGGGTCATCCTCTTAAATTGATGCGCAATAGCTTCAGGACAGACAAGTTATCAAATGGTGGAAGTCACTGCAGGTCAATATAGCGATGGCCAGAAGCCCAGAGATCTTTAAAAGGGGATTAGAGAGATTCATGAAGGATAGGTCCATGGCAACTAAAGGGAGCCTCTATGGTCAGAGATCCAGAGGAGTTAGCCATGTTAGTCTGCAGAAGCAAAACAGAAAAGAGTCCAGTAGTACCTTTAAGACTAACCAACTTTACTGTAGCACACACTTTCGAGAACCACAGCTCTCTTCGTCAGATGCATGGAGGGTATGAAGAAACTGGTCAGATATATATAGGTGGTGAGGGGAGGAGAGAGTAGATACAATCAGTAGGGATTTTAGGAGCCTCTATGGTCAGAGGCAGCCAACCTCTGACTACCAGGGCTAGGCTCCAGTGGGGAAGGCCCTGGCCTCTCAGCCCTGTTTGCAGGGCAACTGGCCGGCTGCTACGTGCAGCAGTTTGCTGGACTAGACACACCCCTGGTGTCATCCCGCAAGGCACTACTTCTTAATAAATCCCTGCCTTCATCTCTGCCATCTCGCTGGCGGAGGACAGGAGGAACCCACCCTTCAAAAGGGCTCCCTTCTGTTACGTGGTCAGGGCGCGTGCACGTGGGAGTTACTGCCAGGAGTCCTGGGGTGCCTCACTCTTGCCAGCCTCAAAGAAGCACCACAACGTTGCGCATGTTCTCTTGCGCCAGGCTGATTGCGAAACGCGAGGGAGAGCCACACCTTCAGAAGACGTATTTGCGTTCAGCCTGACAACCCAAAGCTCTCTTCCCCACCAGATTCTGTATCTGGGACACCAGAGCAGAAAGGGCTGGAGACAGATTGGGGGAGGGGACATCTGCTCCCGCCCCCCGCCCCCCCCCTGGGCTGGGTTAGCAAGACCTGCCCAGGGCGGAAAACCCTCTCGAACTGCCCACCTGCCACCTCTGCCTGCTTTGACCGACTCGAGCAGACTCTATACCAGAATGGTTGGCACAAAAAATAAACCAGGGCGGGACAAATGGGAAACCGAGGCCAGGGTAGTGGATTTCCTTTCTGTTTGCTGAGGGGGGGGAGGTGGTTTCAGAACATCAACCTCCACCCCCAGCTCAGGACAGACCAGCATAATATCCCCCACAAGAGTGGCTGCACCAGCTGTGCTCTGCACACTGCGCTAGCTCAAGGGGGGTGGCGTTAGCAGGCGCAAGCACAGAAGGGGGAGAAACAATTCAGTGAAGGCCAACATGCTGCAGTCAACAAGTACTCCATAGCAACGAGGGAGAAGAGCGAGAACGCCGCCCAGCACAGCCCTGGCGTTTGCTTCTGTGGCCCAGATAATAGCAAGGAGACACCTGGGGAGAGGGGACAGGAAGAGATGCCACACTCACCCTGCCACCCCCCGGATGATTTCCAGCCACGGGACAGGAAGCAGAGGCCGGCCAGCCCCTCCTACTCCTGCCAGAGCACAGAGACCAATCTGCTCCACAAGCGAGAGACCATGCCGAAGAACTAACTCCAGCCAGTGAGCCAAACCGTAAAGCTTCTGGGGAGACCACCTCCCCTCAGCCTCTAGCCATCACGACTGGGGGCAGGCTTCTTTCAAAATCCCAACGATGGACTTTGATCAGCCAGAAGAGCGTGCAAAGCAAAGCGGCTGAGCTCTGCAAGAGGGCAAGAGCCTGCGAGGAGGCGGCTGGGGCTGGGGTGGGGTGAGGGCTGCAGAGGCCGGCGTGCGCAAAGCTTCCTTCTCCCGACTCTGCTGGGCTTCCGGCAGAGCAAGACTTTCCCGCCACCTTTCATGGGGGAGGCTGCCAAGGAGCCCACAGCAGGGCCACAGCCCAGAGGAAGCGATTCGACACAAGCGCGCACCGAAAGGAAGCCAAAGGGCCTGAGACTTCATGGGTGCCTAACAGGAGGGCTTCCGAAGGGTCCCTCAGCCCTGGCAACGCTGCCTGCGAGGAGCCGCGGAGGCTGCTGCTGCTGCTGCTGCCCCACACCCACTGGCTGCTGTCACAACTCCTCTCGTTGGGCTTGCTCTGTGGGGACCCTTCACTGTCGTTCGCTGGCCTGGCTGCCACAGCAGCGGACTCCCCCCGATACCCCCACCTTAGGGGAGAGGGGCAGCCTTTGGGAAGCCACTGGGACTGCCCTTGTCCCTGCAGAAGAGACGACTGAGCCTTCGCCAGCCATTTTACTGCAAGTGCCAGCAGACTGGCAAAATCCCGGCATAAACCCAGGGACGTTGTTTGCTGCCCAGCACAGCAGGCTCTCCCGTGAAACTGACTGCCACAGGATGAGGGTGATGCCAGAAAGGAGGCTGGGCGCTGGTGAAGTCCAGCTGGAACTGAGCCCCCAAATGGGCCTTAAGGGCCAGCGCATGGGCAGAGAGCCTCTCCCAAGGCTAAGGAAGGCTCAGGCAGCCCTGGAGCACCCGGGCTTTGGAAAACGCAGTTCCGCTGGGGGGAACACGTCTCACCAGGCAGGCTTCTGGGGAACTCATCTTCCGTGCATGGTCTTAGGTCAGACGGAACACATATGGAAGAGATGGACTGGCTTTTGCCACAGAGGAAGATTTTCTGCTGACAAGCTGATGTTACGTAGCTGGTACTCACCCCGAGTTTCATTCTCACACGTCACCTGTTTCAAACGTGCTCCCCTCACCCCCGCCCCTCTGCCATTCTTGTTCAGGCAAGGGCACCCTGGCTGCTTGAGCTGAGTCACTGTACCAGGTCCACTACCCACACACGTCTGCCTCCAAGGACCCCATGTGGGAACCCCCAGATGTTTCACAGGAAGTGTAAACTCGTGCCCCCTCCCAATACGAGGCAAGCTGGTCAGGGCCAGGACTGGTTCCCCACCCCAATTCCTGACTGCTTTTGGCCGCCCAACTGGAGAGCTTTCCCTTCCTCATGGAAAGTACTCCTCCCAATTCTCACCGCTCAGGGAGCTGGAAGGACCTGCCCTCTGGCTCCCAGCCACATCCCAGGGCAGCAGGTTCCATGACCCAGTTGCCGTGCACTGAATGGCATGCTAGCCAGCATGGTGCCGTGGTCAGAGGGAACCAGGAGGCCCAAGCTCAAACCCCTGCTCTGCCACGGATGTGCACTGGGTGACTTTAGGCCAGTCACACACTCTCAGCCTAGCGTACCTCACAAGATTGTTTTGAGGATAAAACAGACAGGGAAAATGTCCTAGGAAATTTTGGGTTCCCACTGGGGAAGAAAGGGGGATATAAATTAAGTAAATAAATAAAACTTCCTAGGACAAATATTAGGCCCTATGAACACTATACCACAGTCTACAATGGCCACAGAATCTAACTACCTATTAACCAGGAGAACGTAACTTGGAAGTAGCATAACAAGGGTCTGGTCCTCAAGGAGGTGGAGAAAAGCCCGTACGCAGCCTTGGGCAAGGTCCTGAGAAAGCAAAATCCCAGGTCATGAGGCCCAACCAATTACGCCACTGGCGACTGTCATCCGACTTTGTGGTCTGCTGTGGGAGGGCTTGTGGCTTCGTGGCGGAACATGAGCTGTGGACGCAGACGGTGCAGGTTCTGAGGAAGAACCTTCTCTGCCTAAGGCCCCGAAGATCCACTGCCAAGCAGAGGAGAAAACACTGACCAGGGGGGACCAGTAGCTTGATCCTGCGTAAGGCAGTTCCATGCTTAACTTTAAGATGAGAAACTGGAATGCTCCTGTCCCCAGAAGGCAGCCTAGATCAGCTCTCCCCATAACAAACTTTGCCTTGGGGTAACCGCCAAGTGCTCTCAGGGGCTTGGGGAGACCCCTAGCTAGCTGCAAGTCCTACACAAAGCTTCCCTGCAGACTCTTCCCAGCGCGTTCGTCCATGAGAGGCAAGAACTCCTCCGTTCAGATGGTCACTGGGTGGGACTGTTTTCACACAGCCCTTCACAGTCCACCGAATTTTAGACTTTCCGCTAACAGCTGTCTAACCCTAAGCCTTCCCAATCACATTTATTCTTCTAAGCAAGAGTCACCTAATTGGTCAACAAAAGAACCCCTGTGTTCGGTAGCCAGAGCAAACGACAGAATGATCTATTTAAAAAGTTGTCCACTTTGCACATTTTAAAAGCTCTGGGCAGGACTGAAATTTTAAAGACTAAAGATAAATAAATGTGCCATTTGAAAAAACGGAATTCTTTAGTTACAATTTCCTGCACATTTCTGATTCTCCATTAAATAGTCCTAGTGGCTGAGAGTTCCACATGCTGACAGCACAAGAGGTCAAATAACAAAACTTACCATTCAACAGTTCAACAAATGCTACTGAATGTTAGCCCCAAAAGGAAAGAGATAAAAAGTACATCTAACACTGTTATTGTACCAGCTTAACTTGGGAAGCAAACGTTTCAGTTTTCTGAACCTGCTCGTCAGGCGGATACCTTTTTTTCTTTTATCCTGCACACAGAACTTAAAAAGCTTACACATCCTAGCACTGTTGGCACAGTAAATGATTTCTGTATCATAGATTCAACAAACAAGAGTATTCTCTTTCCCTCTGCACTCAGACACCCAGAAAACCACATTTCCACTGTGGAATAACAGAGGACAACTGAGCGGAGGGAGGGAAGCATTTCCACTCTGGGCATGGGATTGTGCAAGCCCCCCAAGGGGACCGGGGAACCAGAGAAGCCCCCACTTCCTCCTCAAGTGAAAGTCAAGCGCCGCAGCCTTCCAAACGTCTTCCTTGACTCCTGGTTCTGCTGAAAGCCAACCTGCAACTGGCCTCCTGCAACTATGGGCACCAGACGGAAAACAACCCCAACGTGAGAAAAGCAGCATCTGTGGGGTAGCTGCTCTTCTGCCCGAACACACGATGGCAAAAACCTGTGGGCATCAGGGGGTCTCGTGGCAATCCCTCCCTGGCACACTTTTGCTTTGATTCAACGGCCCTCCCCAGCACACCCAAGGGGTCCAGGGCACCTCCAGCTATTGAGTGGCTCAGCTGTCTTGGGAGAAGCGGTCCTGGGTGAGGCCAGGCAGGGAGACTACAGGAGAGGCGGCAGCAGCAGCATAATGCAAAGACATCCCTGACCCCACCAGCCCCCCAAGCCTTCTTGTCAGCTGCAGAGAGAAAATCTGCATGTTCTTCTTAAAAGCATCGCTTCGGGTGCCGCCTCAACAGACACCGCCTTCTCCTCACTCTTGCGCCAACCCTGCAATACAGGCACGATCGGCACGGCCAACTCGAAAAGCCAACAGGTTCCTCTGGGCACTTATATAATCCAGGGACGCGCCGTCCAACGTTCGTACTGGCAGAGAGGGCCGATCCTTGCCGCAAGGAGCTGCAACCCAAGGGACGTCTCCCGGGGAGTAAGCGCGCCGAGGCCAGCCATACAGAAGGCCGAGAGAGAAACCCCGCAATCCCACGCCACCGGGGGCAGGGTGGGCGGGGGGGGGGCACCGGAGCGAAGGGGGCCTGCCCGGGACCGGCCCCCGAGAGCCTCAGCGGGGAGGATTCCGGCCTCCCGAGAGCCCCCCCGCACCCGCCCACCCCGGGCTTGCGCGAGGACGAGCCGCACTCCCGCGCCCGCGCCTCTCTGGCTGCCGCCGCCCCCGCCCCCGGGGAGACGGGGGGGGCTCGCGGGGGCGTGCAAAGCGCCGCCGCGGCCGGGAGGCACCCAGGAGGGCGGCGGGAGGGAGGGAGGCGGAGGCGGCGGGGACGAGGGCGCGCACCGGGGAGGAACCGCGGGCCAGGCCGGGCCGGGCGGAGGGGCGGAAGGTCGGCTCGGCTCAGCCCCCGCCCCCCCCCAGCGAGCGAGGGAGGGCGGCGCGCCCGGTGACCTCTGACCCGAGGCCCGCCCGGCCCCACCCCGCGCCCTCCGCCCGCGCCGCTCACCCTGAGGGCGGAGAGGTCGATGTCGTCGAGGCTGCGGGCGGGGGCCGGGTCGGCCATGGCGGGGCCGGTGCTTCGCGGCTCTTCAGCGCCCCGCGGCCATCGAGGCGGCGGCGGCGGCGGCAGCGGTTCCTCTCCGCTCCTCTCCGCGGCCGGCGGCGCTCGCCTGCTCGCTCGCGGGGACGGACGGACGGACTGACAGGCGCCCGGGAGCGAAGCGCCGCCTCGCTACCACGCATGCGCCCAGCCCGGGTGGGCCGGGCACGAGCGCGCAGGATTACGCTCGGCATCAGCCGCGGGCAACGACGCGCATGCGTCGCGGCGAAAGCCGACGAGGGGCCTCGGCTAGGCGCATGCGCCCGAGAGAGACGCCGGTGGAAGAGCCGAACGAACAAGCACAGGCTGGATTGGCCTCGCCGGGACGAAAGGCGGGGAAAGAGCATGCGTAGAAGGGGAAGCGGCTTTGGGGAGGGGAAAGAAGCGCCTTGTTACTGAGCATGCGCAGAAGCCACAGACAGGCGGAAGCGACGGCCAGATAAAGTGGGTGGGGGCGCAGGAAGATGTCGTCACGCCGACGGAAGAAGGCGAAGACGAGGAGGCGGGGCGCCCCGCGGCAGGCGGTTTGGCTCGGCCGGTCTGTGCCTGTCCGGCGCCCGCCGCTTCCTCGGGGCCGGGCCGGGCCGGGCCGGGCCGGCGCTTCTCTCTCCGGGGCTCCCCGGCCCTCGTGCGCTCAGTCAGGCAGGCCGGAGCCCCTCCGAGCGCCCTTCTGGCCCCGCTGAGAGCAGGGCCGGGGCAGGAGCCGAGCCGAGCCCGCCTGCGTGTTAGGACGGGGCGGAGGACGCAGCCGACGGGCGGGCGGCTCTCTTGGTTGAGAGGTTCTGCTGGATACTGCTAGGTAGCTAAATTCATACGAATGTCAATTCGTATTGACACCATGACAGACTTTGAAGGCGGCTGTTAATGCCGACCGATCAAGAGAGGGAGCCCCGTTGGTCGGTCTGCGGCAGTAGAAAAGAGCACGAGGCCGGCGGCGTTTGTGGGAGGGCAGGCGCTTCCGTGAGTCGCACAAAGCACTTACAGGTGCTACCGGACCCTTGCTTATTAATGCTAACAGTTTATTAGCATTCATAACATTTACTAGCATTATTGATAGTCGGCCTTTCTCACGGAGACTCGGGAGTGGATCGCACAGTGCAAACCAGTATGAACAACAGCTGGGACATTTCAGCAAACAATGTAGTAGTATATGGGTTGCAGAAATTTAAAAACAAACAGAAATCCAATATAGTGCTGGAACAGTACCAAAATAAAACAATTTCAAACGACACATTAAACGATGTAGAAACTACCCAGTAGGAACAAACAGCAAGAGACTGTACCCAGTAGTGTAGTCTGCTGCCCTATCCCTTTAGCCAAAGCCTCTCTCCCAACCATTCCCTTACAGCACAGCCCTAGCACCTGTGTAGGAAAGCCCTCTTGAATAATTCAGCTTTGCACAATTTGCAGAAAGCCAGGAGAGTGGGAGCTCCCCTGACATCCTCAGGCAGGCCATTCCATAAAGTGGGAGCCATCACAGAGTGCACATCACAGAGCAGCTGCTGATTTCGCCCACTTGGAGGGTGGCACCTACAGAAGGCCCTGCACAGATGAGCAAAGCTACCATAGTGGAGCATGGGAAGAGAGAGAGGTCTTGTAGATAAGAGGGACCAAGTCTGTGAAGGGTTTTGTATGTGATAGGCAAAGCTTTGAATTTAGTCCGGTCATTGATGGCCTTGTTTGAAATGTGCTGGAGGAGACTTTTGCGGATCCCGTGGATGGCCAGAAAGACAAGGGGGTACTAGATCGAATCAAGCCTGAATTGTCCCTAGAAGCTAAAATGACAAAGCTGATGCTAGCGTACTTTGGTCACATCATGAGAAGACTGGAAAAGACAATAATGCTGGGAAAAGAGGAAGATCTAAAATGAGATAGCTCGACTCAATCAAAGAAGCCACATCCTCCAGTTTGCAAGATCTGAGCAAGTCTGTTAATGATTGGACGTTTTGGAGCTCTTTCATAGGGTTGCCATAGGTTGGAAGCAGTTTGATAGCAGGTAACACACATACACAATTGATGGCCGTCAGTGGACCAACTGCAGAATAGGAGTAATAGGCATACCCCATCTAGCTCCAAACAACCAAGCTGTGGTATTCTACACCAGCCGGAGTCTCCAAGCTGACTTCAAGGGGGGCCTATGTAGAGTGCATGATGATAGTCTAAATATGGTATGTATCCAGCTGACCACGTCAGTTAGGTCAAGGTAGGGGCCCATCTTCCAGGCCAGACAATAGGAAGAGCAGTTGTTGCAACTGCATAATTTTTTTTTCTCTGGCAGCAATTCTCAATCTAGTCCAACCCCATGGCTCTTAACTGAGTCTGCAGAAGTCAACTGAACCCCTAATAAAAGTTCTTTTGTCACACATAGCCTTGGCTCCTCGTATTTGCAGGGCCCTTTCCCGATTCCCTGCCACGACAGCTTTGCTCATATGAGCAGTGCCTTCTGCAGGCACCACCCAGCAAATGGGTGAAAGCAGCAACTGTCTCTGCATTCTCTGTTGGGGCCCCCGCCTCCTAGAATGGCCTGCCTGAGAAGTCAGGAAGGCCCCACACCTGGAGCAGTCTTCCAATGATGTAAAACAGAATTATTCAGAAGGGCGTTTTTAAGGTACTAAGGCTACGTCATGAGGGAATGGCTCAAGTAGGTGATTTAATAAGGGGAACAAGACTGTGGGCTACACTATTGTGTACAGTACATATTTGGGGGGGGGGGAGGTCCTTTATGGACTCGTGGTTAAGGGTGTAACTGTTTACGTTGTAGTTTATAGTATTTTATTGTTTTATGTATTTTCATTTTTCTCTGTAACCTGCCCTGAGCCTGCTTGTGGGGAGGGCAGAAGTCCAATCAATGTTTGGTCTCACTGCGTGGTTTTATTCATATGTAATTCCACTGTTTGGCATTGTGTGATGTGTCATGGGTAATTGTTTTCTGATTTATGCAATCCTAGTCTTGTTACTTTGATTTTTTTTTTTTGGATGAATATGGTGGGATCCGCCTTTAGCCTCCATGAGGAAGGACAGCTATAAATAAGGAAAATAAAACTAAATTTAATAATAAAAAAATCTGAGTAGGGTGTGAGGTGGCAAATCATTGACGTACTTCAGCCAGAGTTACCAGCATATCTAAGCACTCAAGTTTCCTGTGCTTGGGGCGGAGCAGGGCGCCCTCCTGCTAGCTATGAGGTTGCAGTTGCAGTCAAGAGTGGAATCACAGTGGATTTGGGGTGGGGGCAGGATATTCCACCACAATTTGTAGCCCACTCCTCCAGAGGGACCCAGAATCACAGAGTTGGAAGGGGCCATACAGACCTTCAACCCCCTGCCCAATACAGGATGAGTCTAAAACATCTCTAATAAATATTCGTCCAGTCTCCCTAGGCAGCTGATTCCACCTTTGTACTACTCTGACGGTGAAGAAGTTCTTCCTAATATCCAGCCTGTACCTTTGTGCATGTAATTTAAGCCCGCTGCTTCGAGTCCTATGGTCTTCTGCCAACTGGAACAGCTCCTTGCCCTCCTCCAAATGACAGCCTTTCAAATATTTAAAGAGAGCAATTGTGTCCCCCCTCAATCTCTTCTCCAAACTAAACATTCCCAAGGCCCTCAGCCTTTCCTCGTAGGGCTCAGTCTCCAGACCCCTGATCATCTTCGTCCCTCTATACTGACCAAGGCAGTATAGAGGGACTATGACCTCCTGCAATTTCGATGCAATGGCCCTTTTGATACAACCCAAGGCCGAGTTTGCCTTTTTTGCCACCACATCACACTGACTGTTCGTATTTAGTTTGCAGTCCACTCTTACCCCAAGATCTTTCTCGCATACACTACTACCCAGAAGTGTATCCCCCATCTTGTATTTGTGTTTCACATTTTTGTGGCCCAGATGTAATACTGTGCACTTATCTATGTTGAATTGCATCCTGTTCACAACCCAAAGCAGCTTAGAGCAGGTGGTGGTCTCTCTCTCTGGCCAGCTTGGGCTGCAGCCCTCTAATTAAGAGCCCGTCTTCCACATCATCACCCAGCCTCCCACGAAGAGCAGCAAATGGCCAGTTCTGCTGTGAACCTTTGGCTCGTCCATTCTCCCTGCTCAACTTCCTCAGAGCTCAGCCAGCCAGCCTGGCCCACTGGCCTCTGCCCCGCAACTCTTAGATGGAAGAGGAGCTTAATCCTAGAACCAGGCCTCCCCCCACCAGTTGTGTCTCTTTACAAGCCCCCCACTGAAAGACAGCCGAGATATGGAAACATGTTTATTCTATATGGTCGTAAGGGAGCCAACATCTACCCTGGAAAGCAAAAATAGATTTTGCCCGCAATGAAGCAGCAGCGACGGAGCACCAGAAGACCCGCAGGACATTACAGTCCCCTGCAGCAATGCAGCCAGGATGTGCCCCACCCCGGTCAGCGCCAGGATTCTGTGGGTGGGGGTGGGGGGGAGCCAAGGCCAGCTGCAGAGTCATACCCGGATCTTCCCAACACATTCAAACTAGTTTCAAGTGCTGGGACAAATCAGGCCAAAGTCTTGCCGGAAGCCTCAGAACAAAAACTCCCAGCGTTATTCCTCGGCAGTTCTAGGCCGCTTGGAAGGCGTAGTGTCAACCAATTTCGAAAATGATTCTGAAGCAGCAGAGTCCTAGGGGCGGGTTGGTCCCGCTGTGCTGGGCCGTGGAGTCAAACAGGAGGGAAGAGCGGGAGCCACGGGCTGCTTGGGGTCCCTCAGCCTTTCCTCCAAGCTCCTGGAGGGGGGGGGGTTGGAGTGTGTGACTGCCCTCACACTGGGGAAAGGGTCCTTACGAGGGCAAACTTGGGTCCCACTGCTCCGGCAGTGGAAAGGGAATGGCTTTTCAGATGGTCAGTTAATAGTCTCTTCTTTGTTTCTTGAAGGGGGGCATGGAAAGCGGCGGACTGGCTGAAGACGGACAGCCTGGCTCTCCAAGCCGAGTGGCGGAAGGGCAGCCGGGGGCCACGGCTTGCCTCCGACCACTGCCCCACTGGCCTTGGCTCCCCCCGCCCCCCCTTCAAGTCCACACGGCCATGGGGATCATGCCCTCCTTGCTGCTCATGGCGGGCAGGAGAGACTCCTCAGCCAGGAAGTCCAGGGGGAACTGAACCAGGTGGCCTCGTATCTGTTGCAAGTGTTCGTGGGCGAGGTGAGGGCTGATGGAAGCCAAGTTCTTCACGCTGACATAATCCCGCAGAGCCCGGAGCGACCGTACAGCATCGGTGGGGAGGCAGCGGAAAACCTGGCCAGCCAGAGACAGGAGAAAGAGGGAAGCCCCACCATTAGGGCTGCCAAGGGAAAGTTTGGCTAAGAATTCAGGGCTGAGCTCATTCCCTGACTGCCGATGCAAGGAGAGGGATCCCGCAGAGCGAGGCACAGCCCAGGGTGCTGCTCCCTCACCAAAGGACAGGAGTGGGTGGCACTTGGAGAACGAGCACAGCCACCAGCAACTCGGAACGGGAGCCGGGCCCCTTGAAAGGGGTGCAGAGCAGGGATGAAAGGGGCTGAAGAACACACTGGTCGGGAAGGTGCGCCGCCAGGTTCCTGCCAATGAGGGGCAAAGGGATACCCACGCTCCTGGCATGCAAAGGCCCTCCCGCTCTGCCAGTGGCCTCCAGAGCCTCGTCATACAGGCGCTCACATACCTGCTCATAGATGTTGGCATTGCCTAAGGCTGTAGCTTGCCAGACCTCATGGAAGAAGTGGTCACTGATTGGATCTTGAATGTTGATGGCAAGTTCAGAGGCCACACCCAAAAGGCACCTGCAGTTAAAACAGACAAAGGTGGTTTCCCATGAACAAGGTGACTGCCCAGAAGTGATGACGGGTGGAAATGGCATTCCTGCATCCCAATTTTCTTCCCCAAAGTTTGGACAAAGTGGGCAGTGGACAAACCCCCCGCCTCCCAAAGGACAAATTTCTTGGCATGGAAGGAAATATGGATGGGGGAGCCTAACAATGGGTCAGAGTTACAAAGAACAGAGAGAGTGAAATTCACTCAAGGGCTGGAATTCCTGGGCACCCCAGTTTGCCGCCCCCGATGGACCTCTCCTCCGGGAGATTCCACCAATTCACGGTGAAGAGATTCCTCAGTGGCTCCTAGTGACAGCTGACTAAAGGGAACCTCCACAGCCAGAGGCAGTCCACCTCTGAATCCCAGGGCTGGCAGGCAACATGGGGGGTTGGAGCTGGCCTCTGAACCCTGCTCCTTGGCTGCTGCTTGAAACAGGGATGCTGGCACACTGGGGAGATCCCAAAGGGTTCCTTCCTCTAATGACAACTGACAGCAAGTTCAGAAAGGACAAAGGGAGATCTTGAAGATGAATAATTTGCTTGTAGATTCATCACATGACCCAATCTAGAGATGGCTGGCCACTGGCTTAGGAATCTTGACAGGCACGGAGGAGAGGCAGAGCCCTTCCGTGGCAGCCCACCAGGGCACCTGGAAAGGGCACCCCCGTGTCCACCCCCGTGCAGTGCCCCTGCTCTCACCTGAAGCAGTCGAGGCGCAGGCTCAGAGCAAACTTCCCTGCCTGGTACTCCTGCCCATCCATGACAGACGCCACCAATTCCGTGTCCTCCACCAGGACTGCCAGTTCACTGTCCCTCTCTCCCAGCAGGCTGCGATCGTTGATGTTTGCGGAACCTAGGGCAGAGAGAGAAGGCAATGCTGGAGACGGGCAGAAGGCGCCCCCACCAATGCCTTCAGGGGGGACCTCTCCAGTGGCCTTCCTCACCAATTATGACACGCCGGTCATCCGCAATGAGCAGCTTGCTGTGCACGTAGACCAATTCGGTGGTCAGCTGGCTGTGCAGCTGGCCGTGTGTCCGCAGCCCGCAGAAAGAGATGTAGTTCTTCCAGTCGTCCCCCACTTTTTGAAAGGGGTGAGAGAAAAGGAGCAGCATGTCAGCAAGTGGCGCCCCTGGGCCCAGCCGAACAGACTTTTCTTGCCGACTCAAGGGATGGATATCCCCTAGAACTTGCAGATCAATTGGAGCAGAAGACCCCCCCCCAAGGACCCTGCCCCCTGAGAGAGGGGCCTTCAGCAAGGCCTACTGGTGTCTCATTCCCAGGGCTAGCCCCTCTTAGCAGAGGGATCCCGCCCCCTCTGAGGCTCTTGAAGGCGTTGCCAGAGGGCCTCAGCTCCTGGCTGCAGGGAGGGGCGAACACTCTGCACCCTCCCCTCCCTCATGCTTACTGACTGCCTTCAGGCGGCTGACGATGGAAGAGTCCCCACGACAGAGAGTCCTGCAGAGGCAAGGAGGGCGCGTCATTAGGCCTGCCCCCAAGTTCATCTCCAGCCCCACTCCAGTCATTTGGTCTGGGGCCTTGAGGACAACCGTACCCCAGCTGGTCGGATCCAAATACCCCCAAGCGCAACAGAGAGGTGTCAGCAGGAGTCACGCCACACTTAGGGACTGGCTACTCCCCTGGGAGTTTCATGGCGCTGTGGCCTGAGCACCGTGCGTGCATGCAGAGAACAGCCACCTCTGCACACGCATCCCCCCCCACTTAGAGCTACCTTTCCCCCTCCCCACACTTGTCTCCCCCACACGTTACCGGTAGGTGAAGTGCAAGATAGCTTGGATGGAGTTGCCACCCCCTTGGTCAATGTCCCCCTCGAATCCAGGCAGAAGGGGGAGCAGAACATAGACCCGGAACGGCTTCTTCTCCCTGTGGGGAGGAATGGCGGGTGGTCAGGAAGCACAAACCCTGTGGCGCCTCCCCGTCATGCACCCTGAGAGCTTACCTAGAAAAGGCCGAATCGCCCAACAGGAGGACGGGGGGGGGGGGCCTCGGGGTTTAAACGGGAGCCCCAGAGAAGCAAAATCCAGGCTCGTACGGTACTTTCCTTGCTGTGTTTCCGACAGGAGACAAGATGCAGTAACTGCTCCAAAAGTCAGAGCTATACTGCTTCCGGCCATGGAGGTTCCATTTAGCTGTCCTAGTTAACAGCAGCTGTCACATGACTTCATCCGAACCTTTTTTTCTAAAGCCAACTAATCCCATGTATCAAATTTTGACTTGCAAAAAGAAGTCCTTCCTTCTGCCCGGCCTGAATCTACGCCCTTTCATTTCACTGGTTAACTTTCTCACAACAGCCAGAACTCGGGAGACATGGAATGCAGGATTCAAAGGTGAAGATGAGAGCGCCCCTGAGCATGTGTAGAGTGGCTTCCATTTTCTAAGGAGAGATCACAGCCCAGCTGGACAGGGTCAGGGTCAACTCCTGGCAACAGTGAACTGACCTGTGAGCACGCAGCACTCTGTTGACAACGGCGTCCCCCACAGTGTTGTGCACGTATCGCCTGTCTGCGCAGCTGATGAAGAACTGGTTCTGGAAGGGGGGGAGGGGTACGTGGGACAGTGCGTGAACTACCCACATCCCAAGAACCAACACCAGCACACCCCTGCCCCACAGCAGGACTCATCTGGGGTGTTTACCCTCAGGGTCCATGGGGAGCACGAAGTAGTAGAATGGCTAAGAGCACCTCTGAGCACGTGCAAAGTGCTTTTCTTGCTCCAGTACGCAAACCATAGCAGCGCCACTCCGCACACACCTGCCTGCCCCCTACCTCAATGTACAGGTAATGCTGGCTTCCCTCAATGACACTCAGGTAGGCCTGGTAGATTGATGACTCACTGAGGCCGGCTGACCAGCGATCCACCGAACGCAACACCTGAGGAAGACGCAGGCAGTGGGCATTATTTAACCAGGTTCCTATGGCCAGAGGTGAGTTTTGGAGACTCCTGAAGACCTGGGGCAGGGATGAAACGGCCCCTCAGGGGGCAGGGGCCTCCACTGCCACCGAACACGTCACATCCACGTTAGAAGCTTCATTCCCCCCTCCTCCTCCCTTTGAGAACTGGCAGTGGAAGAGCACATGAGAAAGAAGCTCCGGCGCAGGCGCTCAACTGTTGTGCATTTTGCACGCCCCAGCCCTCACCTCCCAGCGCTCTTCTGTCTGCTGTGCCTGCCCTCCCCAAATCCCCTTCACCTCTTCCCTTATTTAAAGTAACTTAAATATTTTGGTCATGCTTCCAATGCCTCAGGAGAGCCATCCAGACTTCTGGATGATGGATCTGGGGATGGATTGGGCCAAGGGGAGCTGGCAACACCTGTCTGGATCCGTGCCTGGCCAGAGCTGGGACAAATAAGACGACTGCTGCTGGCTAACCCTGTCCCATCAGGCATGCCGAAATGTGCTCTCATGCAGGCGGAGGCCCATCTGCGCGGAGCACGTGGTGCCTCCCGCCTCACCGGGCCTGGCAGGCTGGCTGCCTCTGGCCCTCCTGGGTAGCAGCTCCTCCCTCCCTCCCACCCCCCCCCCCGGTAAGTTCAAGGACTGTGGAACCTCCCAACAAGTAGAGCTTGGGCATGAGGGCGGCCGGTTCCCAGAGAAAATTAGGAACCAGCCCATTAACTGCCTGCTCTGGGGCTCCACTCTTTCCAGCCTCCAACCTGCCCCCCTGCTCACGTCCACGTTTCCCCCTTACCTGGACGCTGGCGGTCTGAGCCCCTGGAACAAGGAACGGTAGAGGCAGAGTCACTCGCGGGGACTTGGGGAGAAGGTAAGGGTAGTCGGGCCCTTTGTACTTCGTCTTCATTATCTGAGGAGAATGTGACCGGGAGCTGTGAAACCCCGGGGTGCTCTGGGATGGCCCCCCCTCCCTATGCACAGGGCTCCAGCCTCCCTTCCCATGCCCCTGCTCAGAAGTCAGGAAAGAAGAAGAAAAATATCGGGCTCCTTTCTAAAGGAGCCTGCGAAAGAAAGGTGAGCCTGCGAAAGCGGGGAGGGCGGAATATAAATATAATAAATTAAATTAATTAAATTAAATTAAATTTAAAGTGAGACATCCGGTCCCTTCCCCACATCCCAGGCTGAGCTTCCCAAGAGCCCAGGGAAGGGCCCTAGTTCATGGCTGGAGGAGGAGGAATGGGCAGCCGCCGAGCCCAGCGGATGAGTCTGCAAAAGGGGTTTGTGCCCCCTGCCCCCGGCTCACCTTGGTGAAGTTCCAGCGCTGGATGAAATGGCGTGCGACGTCTCGCGCAGCTGCGCCGTGAACAGCCACCCCCACATCCCGCCAAGGCATCCGAGGCGTCTGGTTCCTGTCAATGAAATCTGACCCCCCACATCCACCCCAACAACTCAGCCACTGAGGGATAGTGAGGCCGCCGCCCCCCCCCCCCGCTTCCTGGAAGGCAAAGCGGAGCATGAGGGGCAGGGGAGAGAACTTGCCAGGTCCTGGATTTGCGGCCTGGCCCGCTCCATCCTGGCTTCGCTGCTGCACCGTTTGACTGAGAGCCAAACTGCTCAAGATGCCTGACGTGTGTCGGGTTCCCGCAAGTTCACCTGGGAAGTGTCACTGGGGCCAGCAGCGGCAGCAGGGCCAGGAGGAGGGGAGGGAAAGAGTCCGCGAGGGCAGGGGCTGGCAGCGGCAGAGGCAGCTGGGGGGGCTTCCACCATCGCTGCTCCATTCAACCATCCCTCCTTCGGGCTCCGCTTGTCCTTCTGGCCTTGCTGCTGCCCCGATGACTCTTCCCAGGTGAGCCTGCAGGAACCCGACACATGTCAGGCGCCTCACGTAGTCTAGCTCTGGCTGAAGCAAGGCGCCCTTTCCTCCAAGAAGCTGCAAGCCCAGCTCACCTCGGGTAAGAATTCTGGCCAAATGCCGCCCCCCCCCTCCCCGCTTTCTGCCCTGCTCACCTTCGAAAGGCTTGTCCAGCCGCACCCAGTCTTTGAAAATGAGGTTGCTGTAGTCCTTGCCTAGCCAGAGGTGCTGGTTGGTGGCCAAGTCAAAGGAGACGTCATGCCCTCCAGCTGGGGCCACCCCGCCCTGAGAGAGACACAGGGTCAGCAGGGGGTGACCAGCATCCCTGTATGGAGAAGGGAATGGAGCAGAAAGAGGGAAGAGGAGGAAAGGGAAGAGGAGGGCAGATCAGAAGCAGCAAGAGAAGGGCAAGCAGCAAGAGGGGCAAGGCAGCCGCCTCTCCGAGGCCCAAGCCTGGCCTGTCACCTTGGCAACTATTGGCCGAGCGCTGCTCTGATGTCACAGAATGTTGGACACGGGAGCAGCTGCTGCGAAAGAAGTCATGGAAAAGGTCAGGTTGGCTGCTAAAAGGATGGAGAAGCTGCAGGAGAGGCAGGCAGGCAAGGGGGACGAAGAATTCAGGGGGCCGCTGCCCACAAAACGGCCAGTGCAGGGGGAGGAGCAGCGCGAGGAGAGCAGACATCATCACCTTGGAGTTGGAGCAGTCGTCACCACCCAGGTCTGCTATCCGGTACTCGTGGGTATCCCAGCGCCCATAGGCCAGGTCCAGCCCCCCCAGGAAGGCCACGGATTGGTCCACCACCACCAGCTTCTCATGGTGGGCCCACAAAACAACAGTGGAGGAGACATGGTCAGGGTGGCGCATGACCTGAAGGAGGGCAGTGGGAGGGAGGAGATCAAAAAGACCTTCAGGCATGAAGGGCAGCCTGGTCTGATGGTTATGCAGAAGGCTCCAGACTGTATGTCGCTTGCCTGGAAGCCCCCTCATGGTGCCCTCCCCATAGCGAGATGCTGCTATGATCATAGAATCAGAGAGTGAAAAGGGACCTCTAGGGTCACCTAGTCTAACCTCCTGCACAATGCAGGAAATTCACAACTATCTCCACACCCCCAGTGACTCCTGCTCCATGCCCAGAAGATGGCGAAACACTATCAGGATCCCTAGCCAAATTGGCCTGGAGAAAATTACTACCTGACCCCAAGGTGGCGATCGGCATTACCCTGGGCATGTAAGAAGGTGCCACGAGAACTAAGCCCTCCCTGTCATGAGCTGCCCAGGTTCACAGAATCAGCCTTGCTGTCAGATGGCCTCCGAGCCTCTGCTGAAAAACCTCCAAAGGTTGAGAGCCCACCACCTCCCGAGGAAGCCTGTTCCACTGAGGGACCGCTCTGACTGTCAGGAAGTTCTTCCTAATGTTTAGCCGAAAGCTCTTTTGATTTAATTTCAACCCGTTGGTTCTGGTCCCACATTCTGGAGCAGTGGAAAACGACTCCACACCATCCTCCATATGACAGCCCTTCAAGTACTTGAAGACGGTTATCCTATCCCCTCTCAGTCGTCTCCTCTCCAGGCTAAACATACTGAGCTCCTTCAGCCTTTCCTCAGAGGACTTGGTCTCCAGACCCCTCACCATCTTTGTTGCCCTCCTCTGGACACATTCCAGTTTGTCTATATCCTTCTTAAAACTCTGGTGCCCAAAACTGAACACAGGTGAGGTCTAACCAGAGCAGAGTAGAGCAATACCATCACTTCTCGTGACCTGGACACTGTGCTTCTGTTGATACAGCCCAAAATCACATTTGCCTTTTTAGCTGCCACATCACACTGCTGACTCATGTTCAGTGTATGATCTACTAAGACCCCCATCCTATAATTATGCATTTGATTTTTCCTCCCTAAATGCAGAACTTTGCATTTATCTCTGTTGAAATACATTTTGTTTTAGCCCAGTTTTCCAGCCCGTCAAGATCATCCTGAATCCTGACTCTGGTCTTCTACTGCATTTGCTACCCCTCCCAATTTAGTATCCTCTGCAAATTTAGTAAGCATTCCCTCTATTCCCTCATCTGAGTCATTTATAAAGATGTTGAACAACGCAGGACCGATCCCTGAAGCATGCCCCTTGTCACTCCTCTCCAAGAGGATGAGGAACCGTTAACTGGCACTCTTTGGGAGCAATCTATCAACCAATTACAGATCCACCTAACAGTAATAGGGTCCATACCACATTTTAACACATTTCACTAACTTGTCAGAGTCGCTGATTGGGCAGCAACTCTGCGGAATTCAGTTTCTGCTGGGTAGAACTAAATTCACGTCCAGGAACACCTTAAGGACCCCCAACGTTCCCCAGAGCAGAGCCTCTTGCGAGTCGGAGCTCCCTTTGCCTGGTGCAGGTGAGCCTCAAGAGCCAGCGGCCCTTGTGCCCGGGGAGAAGGGTGGGCGGGCGTTGCAAGGAAGGGCCAGAGGCAGAAGGCAAAACGGAATCTGCTTGCTTAGAGCCTGTGGCGCTGTCAGCCACGGAGAGCAGAGGGCGGACTGGATGAAGAGCACTTTGGGGGTTTAGCATGGCAGAAGCTTTTGGGGCCGCAACCCACTTTGCTGGAGGCAGGCAGCAGTTGCCTGAGAGTGTGTGACTGGCTCAAGGCCGCCCAGCCAGCTGCCAGGGCAGCGTGGGTATTTGAACCCGGGTCTCCCAGATCCTAGGCTGACACTTGCTGGCTCTTCCACAGCCCGGGCACAGGCCTGCAGCGACCTGGTGTTGCTTCTCACCTTCTCTTCCTTCTCTGCCACAGGCCCGGGGGGTGCACAGACTCGGCAGAAAGGCACACTTGCCAAAGGGGCCTTTGGCCCACCCAGGCCGGCTGCTGCAGTGTCTACAGCTGTTTAGGTCTTGAGTGGTACTCCGCCCTTCCTCCATGGAGCTCAGGGGGAGGCGAGCGGCCCTCCTCATTTTACCTTCCCAATCCCTGTGGGAGGGAGACCCCCTGAGGTGCGGAGGGCAGGCCGTATCTGAGCCTGACCCCCTCGTGGTGGCCTGCCCTTGGTACCTCTGGGGATTCTGTACAGCGCCTGTGCAGAGAAGGGGCTGCTGATGGCAGGGGTGGGAAGAAAGCCCTGAGCCAAAGGGGCTGATGAGGGCTGAAGGAGGCCAAAGAGGAGGACAAGACCTGCCTGGCAAGAGAGTCCCCAGCCCCTGCTCCAGTTCCAAGGCCCTTCCTGCTGCCCGCCGGGGGTCACACCAAGCATGCACAAGGCAGGCCACAGCAGCTGCAGGCCTTTGGGGAGCGGAAGGGAGGCCTCACCAGCTAGGGCACAAGCCTCACCTTGACGTTGGGGTGCAGCAGCATCAGGGCCTTCTTGCTGTAGTCGCTGTTGATGCCCAGAGCCAGCTCCACCTCCTTGAAGAGCAGGACGCAGATGTGCACCCCCTCCTCCTGCAAAAGGCACGGTCAGCTGCTGGGCAGGGAGCCCCAGGCGCCCCAGCCCAGAGGCAGAGCCACTCACTGCCTTGTGCTTCAGAATGAGGTCCAACCGCCAGTCGTCCGTCTGGGCTGGGCGCTTCATGTAGATCTCTGGGCTGAGCCTGCAACAGCAACAAGGGCTTGCTCTCGCCTTTAAAGTGCAGCAGCGACAACATATTGTGGCCAGCAACACCCTCCAGAACTGTACACAGGGGGCTGCTGCCTCAGCGCCCCCCCAGCCCCAGCCCCAGCCCTCACTGTTCCAGAGGGGGGGGGCAAGCAGCAGCAACCCAACCCACTTCCCTTTCCTGCTCACCGTCACCCCCCCCCCCGCCCAATTCCTGCTTGCTGTGCGGGATCTAAGCTGGGCCCCCCCCCTTTTGCTCAAGGTCCAAGCTCAGGCTCTCAGAAGGCTCACGAGCAAGGCACCGAGGCCAGGCCCTGCCCTGGGTGTCGTCTCCCGGCACAGAGGCCAAGCACAGGCTCCCGTTAGTCATTCCCTGCCAGGGAAGAAAGTGCACCACCCAAGGGACCCCTCCGACCAGCGAGGGCCTGAGGGGCGGAAGGCTCCCCCACCAGCCAGTCTGGCGCAGTGGTTAGAGAGCGGGACTCGGAACTGGAAGACCCAGGTTCGAATCCCATGCTGCCATCAAAGCTCACTGGGGGGGCCTGGTACTCACCACCAGTCTGTGATGTAGATCTCTTCCCTGGCCTGCAGCAGGGCATCTGCCACAGCAGCAAAATATCCAGCGCCGTTCACAAACCTGCAGGAGCGAAAGGGGTGAGAAAGAGGAGAGGAGACCCCCCCCTCCATTTCAGGCTCCCCATGCACTGCAACTCTCACCAGCGGCTAGGGGTCTCCGTGCGAACAGGTGCAAACCCGTGGTGGCGATGCAGCCGCAGGAAGTCTCGGCCTCTGTTCTCCGCCAGGTCGGAGATCTCCTGAGCCCACCAGCAGGCCTGGCGGTAGCTGCTGCACTTCAAGACCAGTGACCTGGGGGAGGGCCAAAGGGGAGCTCGGCATCAGCTCCGGGGGGCTTCCTGTGGGGCCCCTGCAGGAGGAGGAGGAGGAGGAGGCGGCCTGATGGGCACCCTGACCTGCACGTGTTGTCCACCCGGACCCCGTATTTGGTCTCGGTGGGCTTCTGGCCCACTTGAATGCTGAACCCCGGGTCGAAGAGCAGCACGAAGGAGATGTTCCCCGACTCTGGCTTCAGGTACAAAAGGAAGGAGTCCTTGACCACCAGCCACCTGAAGAGGCCCAAAGGGACAGTCAGTGTGGAGCTCCAGGCTGCGCTGCTGCACCCCAAAGGCCCCGGGGACTTGCCTTTTAGACCAGCGGAAGCAGAACTTGTGGTGCCCTGCACAGTTCAGACCGGGGATCCGGTGCCCTCCGGACCGTTTGAGGATCAGGCCTTCCCTGGCAAGAAAACAGGGGCTCTCAGTTACGTGGCTCAGGGATCCTGGGGGAAGAGACGGCCCGTTCCCCAGAGGAAGGGGGAGACGCGCTCTGCACGGCGCTGCCCTTGAAAGGGGCTCAGAAACCTCAACGGGTGCAGAAGCTGCATCCAGGGGGGGGGGCGACCAGAGTAGGCCGTAGGGACCGCCTCTCCCCAGCCTTGGCTCCCAGGTTGTTCCTGGTTTGGGCCCACGTACTTGAAAGACCACCCACTCCCTTATGAACCTACTCAACACTGCGGTCATCTGTGGGGGCCAGAGACCCACAGTTTCTGCATTTAGACAGGTGCCCCCCCTTTTGGAAAGGCCTGCCTGAGGGGGTCAGGAAAGCTCTCTCTCTCCTGGCTTTCTGCAAATTATGCAAAACTGAATTATTCAGAAAGGCTTCCTAGGGCTGTGGCCTGAGAAGTAGCCCAGGAAGATGCCTTGGTAGGAACAGGGGCTATACGCTGCTCTGTTGGGTGCTATCTGCTGATGTACACGTGTGCCTTCTAGGGAGGTTCCATGCTGCTAAACACGCCATGTAAATTAGTTGCACTGTGTTTCAAAAAGATTTCACTCCTGTGCTCAGCTTTATGCTTGCTTTCCAATTTCTGCTTCCGTGCCCTACTGACTCTCTTTCATTGAATGTCCTAACAGTTGGTTGTTGGGGGTTTTCCGGGCTGTATTGCCGTGGTCTTGGCATTGTAGTTCCTGACGTTTCGCCAGCAGCTGTGGCTGGCATCTTCAGAGGTGTGGCACCAAAAGACAGAGATCTCTCAGTGTCACAGAGTGGAAAAGATGTAGGTCATTTGTATCTACTCAGGAGGGGTGGGGTTGAGCTGAGTCATTCTGTAAGAGTTTCCCAGGGTGTGGAATGCTAATGGCGGGAGGCTTCACTGTAACCTGAGGAGGTTCTTTTGCATATGGATTGGTGCTTGATGTGCTAATCTTCTCTGCAGGGCTATTGTCGGGTGTGGAGTGTTTTGTTGGCCTGGTGTTTTTCAGAACTGGAGCCCATGCTCTGTTCATTCTTAAGGTTTCTTCTTTCCTGTTGAAGTTTTGCTTATGCTTGTGAATTTCAATGGCTTCCCTGTGCAGTCTGACAAAGTAGTTGGAAGTGTTGTCCAGTATTTTGGTGTCCTGGAATAAGATACTGTGCCCTGTTTGAGTTAGGCTATGTTCAGCCACTGCTGATTTTTCAGGCTGTCCAAGTCTGCAGTGTCTTTCATGTTCTTTTATTCTTGTCTGGATGCTACGCTTTGTGGTCCCGATGTAAACTTGTCCACAGCTGCAGGGTATACGGTATACTCCTGCAGAGGTGAGGGGGTCTCTGCTGTCTTTTGCTGATCGTAGCATCTGTTGTATTTTTCGGGTGGGTCTGAATACTGCTTGAAGGTTATGCTTTTTCATAAGCTTTCCCATCTGATCAGTAATTCCTTTGATATATGGCAAAAACACTTTTCCTGTGGGAGACTGTTTTTCTTTGGTTGTTTGATTCATCCTGGGTTTGATTGCTCTTCGGATTTCATTTCTGGAGTAGCCATTTGCCTGAAGTGCGTGGTTTAGATGATTAATTTCCTCATTGAGAAAGCGCGGCTCACATATCCGTCTTGCACGATCCACTAATGTTTTCATTATGCCTCTTTTCTGTCGGGGGTGGTGATTGGAGTTTTTGTGTAAGTACCGATCAGTGTGAGTTGGTTTCCTGTAGACCTTGTGACCTAACTGAAAGTTTGCTTTGCGGATGACCAAGGTATCCAGGAATGAGAGTTTTCCCTCACTTTCTTTCTCCATTGTGAATTGTATGTTCAGGTGGATGTTGTTGAGATGATTCAAAAACTCCATCAATTCTTCCTCCCCATGGCTCCAAATGATGAATGTATCATCCACAAACCGGAACCATACACCGGAACCAGACCCACCCGAAAAATACAACAGATGCTACGATCAGCAAAAGACAGCAGAGACCCCCTCACCTCTGCAGGAGTATACCGTATACCCTGCAGCTGTGGACAAGTTTACATCGGGACCACAAAGCATAGCATCCAGACAAGAATAAAAGAACATGAAAGACACTGCAGACTTGGACAGCCTGAAAAATCAGCAGTGGCTGAACATAGCCTAACTCAAACAGGGCACAGTATCTTATTCCAGGACACCAAAATACTGGACAACACTTCCAACTACTTTGTCAGACTGCACAGGGAAGCCATTGAAATTCACAAGCATAAGCAAAACTTCAACAGGAAAGAAGAAACCTTAAGAATGAACAGAGCATGGGCTCCAGTTCTGAAAAACACCAGGCCAACAAAACACTCCACACCCGACAATAGCCCTGCAGAGAAGATTAGCACATCAAGCACCAATCCATATGCAAAAGAACCTCCTCAGGATACAGTGAAGCCTCCCGCCATTAGCATTCCACACCCTGGGAAACTCTTACAGGATGACTCAGCTCAACCCCACCCCTCCTGAGTAGATACAAATGACCCACATCTTTTCCACTCTGTGACACTGAGAGATCTCTGTCTTTTGGTGCTACACCTCTGAAGATGCCAGCCACAGCTGCTGGCGAAACGTCAGGAACTACAATGCCAAGACCACGGCAATACAGCCCGGAAAACCCCCAACAACCATCGTTCTCCGGCCGTGAAAGCCTTCGACAATACATCGTCCTAACAGTTGTTTGTTGTACTTTGCGGAGTGAATGTCCCAGCTGTTGATCTTATTGCATTTTCACTTTTGCTGTGTAATCCACTTTGGATCTCAGCGAGAAAGGTGGACTATAAACCAACAAACCAGCGAAACTCTCTTCCCAGGGAGATTCCCCTTCCGATGCCCTCTTCCACCAGCGGGGTGAAGACCTCTGTGGTTCCTCCTTCATATCCAATGTTTTAATTTTTGGAAACGTTGCTTTTATGCTTTTGTATGTTTTTAAAGCTCTGGTTTTAACTATTTTAATTATCTGTTTTGGTCGAATTTAAAGGTTTTGAACTGTAATTTTAGTATGTATGTATGTTTTTATTTGTGAGCTATCTTGGGAGCCCTTATGAAGACAGAAAGGCGGGATATAAATTTCATTTAAATAAATAATCTGCACAAATTCTGCAGTTCTGGGGCCTTGCCATCAAACAAGGAATTTGATTCCCCGAGAATCAAAGGATGGGCAGCTTTCTAGCCTTTTGCAGTGTGTAGAAAAGAAAAAGGAATCGATCACCACCAGCTATATAAAAGCAAAGGGAGCAACTGCCTAGCACTGTGACGTTTCAGAAGCTGGAGGCAAGTCCGGGCAACGTTATCACCCACAAGACGTGGTCGGAGGCTCTGCACTCACCCGCAGAAGCAGAATATAGGCGCTCACCAGCACACTGGGGTAGAGGCCTGACCAGAATTCCCTGGGTAATCCAGTATCAAGACACCCAAATTTTCCAGAAAGCATGCAAGTCAAACAGGTTTTCAGCTATCCGGTTTACTCATGTAGGTTTATTCTGCTTCTGCGACCAAAAGGCTTTGGAAAACCTGGGCCATTCTGCCCAGGACTGGAAACCTTGCACAGACTGATGGAGGAGGGGGCTGTGGCCTGACGCTGCCGAGAGAGATGGGCCACAGCAGGCCTCCTCCTTCATCCAAAGGGTACAGGCACAGCTTGTGTATCGTCCAGCTAGCCACTTGTGGTGGAGAAGGAAGCCAGGCGGAGACTTTCCGAGGGCGGAGTTTCTTGCTGGGCAGCTGCCGGCACAGTCAGGCTCCACTGCTCTGGGTGCACTGCCCTCCTCCCACTGCCTCCAGAGGGTGGGAGCCACCACATATGGGGGTGGGTGGGGCGGGGAGGGGGCGGGGGGGGATCCATTCTACTCACAGCCCCTTGGGTCCCAGCTCTGGAATGAAGGAGAGCTGGCTCACATCCAGGAATTCTGTCTGCCAGAGGAGAGAGGAAAGGGTTAATGCCAGGGGGGCCCTGTGGGGACCCTGCTGCAGCCGTTCCAGACCTGCAGGCCGCTTCACTCCTCCCCAAGGAAAAGCAGGGCAGCCTGCGGCAGGTTGTGTGGTGTGTGCGTGTCTGTTTGCTTACCATGGCGTGGTAGTCCCGATACAGCTGTATCTCCAGCAGTGCATTGAGATAGCTTTCAAGCTGCTTCTGTGGGGGGGTGGGGGCAACAAGCCAATGAGCAAGGGGGAGGGAAACATCTCCCCCCTCCCCCAGCATCCTTTCATTCTCCGGAGACTCGCGGGAACATCTTTCCTGCTTCTCCTGCCTTTCTACACAACCCAAGCAGCAGCCACCGGTGCCTCAAGAGCAGCCCCGGGTTTGACTTCTTTCCCCAAACGCACAGCATCGCATCCTCTGGACTTTCTCTGCGGCTGTTTTCAGAACAGTTAACTGAAGTGCTTTGTATAGCATCTATCCCAGCAACTATCAGCAGGGGGCACTGTGACTTCACTGAACTGTTACAGGGACCCCCCCCCTTGTTCCACTGGATCCCCATTCATTCAGTCTCAGGCACACCCACGTCTCGCCACCTGTTTGCTGGAGGGTCGCCGGGCACCGTCACCTCCACTCCCGTGAGGCAGAGAAGGCAATTCCAGGGATGTTCCTCCCAAATGGGAACCCTGCAGAGCAAACCTGGCAGGAAAGAGAGCCAGTGGGTCAGGAACGGGCTGGGGTTCTGCTCCAAAGGCAGCGGCGGGGGGGGGGGGAGGAGCAGATCCAAACCAGGCGCCCCCTGCTTCACCTTCCCTCTTTCTTCTTACCGGGAGAGAGGAAGGAAGGACATGAGAATCTTGTGCCTCATCAAGTCCCGATGCAGTTCTTGGAAGTGTTTGAACTTCTTTTTCATGGTCCAGGTGAATTCCCCATGCGTCAGCCGTAGGGAGTACACGGTATTTGGCCGCACCTGCCATGAAGAAAACTAAGCCATTGAAATCGCCTCTCTGGGCACTTCTGCACACTTTGTTTCTGGACAATTAACTCAGGCACCCTTCCAGTGATTGAACTGGCCAATAAAGGCTAACTTGACTTGACTTGAGTGATTGGACCCCGCCCCCACCTCCAGACTGCAGAGATGTCGGAGCACGAAGCGCTGCCCCTAAGACAAAGGGGTCTCCTCTTGCACACGAACAGGCATCCATTATGCTTTCCATTTCAGATAAAGAAACAGCTTGGAACAGAAGCGCCAGTTCCAATGCTGCAGCCACGTAAATTTTGCTGTTCCTGTTTGTATTTAAATCTTTCCACAAATCAGGCTGGCACAGGTATACCTTCCACAGCCTTTCAAGACAACTAATGGGGTGGTCAACATTAAAACGTGAGCTTTTGTTTTAAAAGCTAACCTTTTATAGAATTGTCATGGTTCCCTTTTCAAATGAGAGCATTAAGTCAAACTCCAAAATGGAAGGAAGTAATGCTGGAGAGACCCGAGTGCTTTAAGCCGAGCAGAGCAGGCCCACCGGGAGACATGCTTGGAGAGTGGAGTCGTGGGCGTGCAGCGCGTCAGGACTGGAGCTGTTCAACAAGTAACACGAGTGACCCTGCAGGAGCCCACCAGCCCCGCAAATTCAAGCCACAGACGCGGATGTGCAGAACCTCTCCGAAGGCCCCAGGGGAATGAAAGCACGCGTTTCTTCAGAAATGATGGGTAAATGGCATACAAGAGTGCCTTGAAGAACAACCCAACACGGCTGGAAGGGGCACCAAAGAGGGAATGGGCAGAGCTGGAAATCCGCTGATGGTGAGAGACCAGGACAAACGGCCACCCCGCTCCCCGCCTGCTTCCACTTCATGCTGGGATTCTGCTTTGCCTTGCTATCCTTTCTTTAATGTTCACAATTTCGAGCACAGACAAGATGATCTGCCAGCATCTGGTGTGAGTTTTAACCAGCTTGTCATGCACACAAAATGTGTGGGCCAGGCACATGACCCCACAGACCACCACAACAGGATGATGCAGGAGAGAGACTGCAGGTGCAGGTGGATCAGGGCCTGCTCACAGGTAGGGCCAGAGGGGCTTCTCTCTCCAGGACAGCGTCCCTAGCTTCACTGCTCTTCCATCCAAGGAGAGCGTACTCAAGATGCACAATCGCTGCAGAGGCTTTGGAAATCCTGGAAACTGATTAAAAGCTTCTAGCTCCGAACAGAAGGTAAAGAAGCCATGCAGGTGGACAGGTGCTCAAAACTGTTATAGCAGTCAAGTGGTGCAGAGACTGAGCTATGATCCAGGAGGTTGCCAGAACTCAGCCAGAGGTCTTGGGCAAGGCTGTCTCCTCCACAGCTCCCTCTCCAGTTTATCCTAGGACGACAGCACTGGGCTGCTTTACAGGACTGTTGTGTATAAAGCCCTTGGAACACTGGAAGTCCACATCTCCCCCCCCCACCCCGCCATCACAGCTCACTGGGTGACCTCGGGCCAGGGACCCTGTCTCTCACCTAACCTGCCTCCTGGCAAAAGAGGACAATAAAGACGTCCTGCTGCCAAGCGGAGTGGAGATAACCCCTAACCATTCACTCACTGTCGGACTGGGCCAGAAGAACGACCTCTGATGGCCAATAAAGCTTCCGGCCACGTGCCTTCATGCTCCCCAATACCACTGGAGGGAGGTGCCCTGGAACCCACTAGGGTGGTTGTGTGAATACAGTGGAGCGGGGGAGAGCTACGTATGTCACTCAAAGTTCTGGGAAGAAAAGCAGAATCCCTCCATCCAAGATGAGCCGTGGCCAGCCAGCGTTTCCAGGCTGGCCTGAAGTGCAACGGAGCCATTGAATGGGCTGTGAGCACAGAATTTCAAAAACTGCTGACAAACATGAACGTGCTAAATGAGACCGCCCACTTGAATGGTTTTTTGAAGCGTCCCAGTCCCAGGTCAGTGATTTTTTTCAGACCCCTTCGCCCACAAAAGCCGGGGCTACTCTCCTGCCTTGGCCAGTGGCAGAAAGAGCTGCACAGCTGAGGACCCATCCGGGGGCAGCAGAACATCGCGACATCTTCCGCAGGCAGCAGGGATCCACACCCACTCAGCAGTGCTCCTTAAGGTTCCCTTATTGTGATAAGCAGAGTTCTCGCTGGCATTCTCACAAGCGAGCAGTTCCCCCACCCACCCGCTCTGCACCCTTAAACCCCCAGGGGACTAAGCTGTGCCTCTGCCATGGGTCGATTCCACCGGGGCTGCCCAGGTCTGGCTGTTTTCTCCTGCCCAAGGAGGAGGGGGGCGGGGATCCACCCTCAGGAGGAGAGCGAGCGAGTGAGCGAGCGAGTGCACGCATTTGCTCTGGAGTGGGAGAGGGGGCGTTTTGCCTCCATTTGCTACACTCTGGGGAATGCACAACCATCCCGTGGGTGGGATTGGAATGCCAAGCGAACATCAGTGAAGCTCACCTTCAGTCTGGTTAGAATGCTTTATTATTCTTTCATTAGATTTGCCTAGCCTCTGTGTTGCGGGATTATCTTTTCCTGTGTTCTTTTCCAGGCATGTTGCAATAAAGATCTTGCTCTAGAGACTGTATCAAAGTTTCCTCCCAACCTACCTAAATGTTCATTCACGCTCAGCACTTTCTGCCTGTGCTGGTGGAAGGGAAGCCTGAAAATCAGGGGGGGGGGGGAGGAGGACAGTAGCCCAGGGGCAGGGGCAGGGTGGGGAGCTGCCCTCTGTCACACTCACACGCATGCACCATCTCCCCTCCCTTCTTCAAGAAAGGAGAGGTATGTGCATTATAACACTGGGCTGGAAGAGGATTTGGGGAGAGTCAATAGATCGTGGGGAGGTGACAGGACCCCCCCCACACACACACACACATTCCAAGTCTCAGAAAGAGTGATGGGGGAGGGAGCTCTTGAGGGGCAGAAGTTTCCTCCAAAGGCCCACCCCCCCAACTCAGCCCTCTTGAAGCAAGTGTCACAGGGGGAGAGAATGTGAGCAGCCCTGAATTGGGGGGGGGGCAAAGAAGCCAAAGTGTGTGTGTGGGGAAGGGGGACATCTACCCAAGGCCCCCAGCCCTGGAACTGCATGCTTTCCAAGACACAATCCTGCCAAAGAGAACCCCTCTCCTCCTGACAGCCCTCCTTATTTGCACTCCAAGACAGCCTGCCCTGTCCCCCCCAAGCCTGGCACAGCACAGCACCCAGGCCTCCTCCTGTCCGCTTTGATGCAGCGGGAGGGAACAGGGCCCAGGCCTGAGGAAGAGCTGCAGCTGCAGCCCGCAGGCAAACCCTTCCTCTGGCTTGTTCTCTGCCTGGCAAGCTGCAACCTGAGAGTGTGAGGCCTCTGGGCCTCACCTGCAGCTGACGAAGCCGAGGGGTGGAATGCAGGAAGCCCTGCCGAGTGGAGCTCCCAACTGCTTCCTGGGACTGAAGGGGGCCGGGCTACTCTCCCCTGCAGCAGCCCAGCCTGGGAGAGGCTCAACTCAACAAGGGCCCTGGCAAGCCTGGCAACTGGGTGGAAAAGAGCCAAACCAGGGAGCCCGTTTCACTGGGGTGAAGGCTGCCCCCTCTGCTGCCAGACCCGCGCCCCCCCCCCCCAGTGCTATGGACCCTTCCCATCTGCTCACCTTAGACCCAGTGGTGTATCTCTCAGTACCCTCCACCTGTGCGGTGACAGGTAGCCCTGGGACAAAGAGAGTGCCCTGGGAACGGAGCGGCTTGAGAGCGTAGACCATCCGAAAGGGGCACGGGCTGCCTGGAGAGACCGGAAGGAAGGAAGGAAACCACTGCAGGACAGATGCCCTCCCCCTGCCCCACAGTCTGCCCCCACCTGCCTCCCAGAACTGACCTGGATCCCCACCGGTCCACAGGCTGTCCCTCTCGCCAGGAGACTCCAAGACTTCCCTGCTCTCCCTGCCAGGAAGGGGGCTCTCCAGAGTCAGCATGGAGCCAGCCTGCTTGGAAGAAGCAGACAGAAGAAGCCAGGAGGCCTAGACCCCAGCCGGCTGCCCTGCCCGAGAGCCAGATGCCTGGGGGCTCCCCCTGGAACCCTGAGGGCTGATACAAAGACCCCACCCCCCACCCTCTGCACAGCTGGGCAGCTGCCAGAACCTGCTGCATCCCCACCAGATGCCTGGGTCAAGGGGAGGGGCTGCAGCAGGCAAGGCCCGGCGAGTTCAGAGATCAGGTGATTTTCACTTATTTATTGATGTCACTTATAGGCGAGATTATTCCAGCCTCTATCAAGGGCAGTCCCTGGGCTCCTAAGAAGTGAGGCCCAAAAGGGGGTTGGCAGGAGGGGCCCAGGAGCCAGGCCTCCAGGGCCCTCTTGGGCTGCCAGGCTGTTTGCACCTGGGGGGCACCCGCGCAGCACTCGTATCTCTTTGCCCTCTGGCATTGTTTATGGAGCTGTCCTTGATAGTGACTGGACTTCTCTGGGCCTGTGTAACCCGCCTCGAGTCTCAATGACAAAGGCGGGCAGTAAGTGACATCAACGAATAAATGAAAACAAATAAAGACCAAGAAGCGGGGGGGGGGCAAGGCCTGGGCCCCGATGCCACCCCTCCAAGGAGCCACGCCCGGGAACGGCGGCTGGCCGGGCTCGGTCTGTGGGACCTTCCAGTTCCGCAAGCGAAAGCAAAGCCCCAGAGGAGGACTTCTCTGCACGTGTGAAACGGCAACGCGGCGCCAGATCAGCCCAGCCCAGCCCAGCCCAGCCGCCCTTGACCTGTTCCCTCCCCGCCCCGGGGCAAGCGGGCGGCTGAAGGGCACCGCCTCGCGCGCCCCCCCCCGTTCTACTCTGGGAGGGGGAGGGGAAGGAGCCTCGCCCGTTGCCCGCCGCCCCGCCCCGCCCCTCCCCCCCGCGAGAGAACCCAGGCGTCCGGGCCGGTGGCCCCTAACCTGCCGAGCTCTTTCTCGCGGCCCGTCTCGTCCCGTCGGGGAGGCCAGACTCGGGCCGGGCTGGGCCGTGGCTGCGAAACCACCCGCTCCGCCAGATTCCTGGAGCGTCTGAGTCACTCCTGAGTCACGGGGAGCAGAGGGGAGGGACGGGGGAGGGGGCCGGGTGGCAGCCGGGCTGCTCCCCCCGACAGGCCCGGGACAGACTAGCCAGGCGCGGGCGGGAGCCGGCGGCGGCGCTGGGGAAGGGAGGAAGGCGCCGGGGGAAGAGGGGGTGGGGGAGGGCTGGCCCGGCCCCTGGGTGCCGAGGGCGGGAGGGCCGGCGGCCGAGCGTCCAGGCGCTGTCTTCGGGGCGTGTGCAGAGTGCCGGGGCCGGACACGGCTTCAGTGATTTCTGCCGCCCGCCGGAGACCTGGGCAGGGAAGAACCGGCTTGCGCCGGGCAGGAGTCGAACCCGGCCTCCTCCGGGCCCGGGCTTCCCCCCCCCCCACGCCGCCTTCAAGGGCTGCAAAGGCCCGGAGCTGCTGGGTGCGCGCGCAGCCCGGGCCGGGGTCCGAACGGGCCCCGTGGGACTCGACGGTCGATCCGGGGGCCGGAGGAACAGAAGCCCCCCCCCCCGGAGCCTCGGCGGGGTTGGGGGGCGCTTGGCCGTGCCGGGCCTCCGCGGGCCCCGTTTGGGGGAAGAATGCGCCTCGCCCCGCCCCGCCGGCAGCTCGCTCGCGGGCCCGGGGCGCCCGTCCCTTCCGCCGGCCCTCCGCCCTGGGTGGGGCGGCGGCGGCGACAGCCCTTCCCGAGGAGGCGGCGCCCGGGTGCCGCTTGCCGGGGCGTTTCCGAAAGGCCGCCGCCAGCTTCGGCCGGGGCCCCCGTCGGGTGCAGCAGGCGCGGGAGGGCCGGGCGGGCGCAGCGGAGCTCTCCTCGCGGAGCCTGCAGGGCGGGCGGCGGGGCTGGGGCCGGGGGGCTGCCGCCGGTCGCCCGGACTGGACGTGTCCTTCTGGCGCAGGGGGCGCCGCCATGAGCGCCAAGTTCCCGGGCTGCTGCCCGCGGCGGAGGCGGGGGAAAGGGGGCGGCGAGCAGAGGCGCCAGGAGCCCCCCCGAGGTAAGGCTGGGCCGGCGGGGCTGGACCAGGGCCCGGGCGCTGGCCCCGCCGGCTCCGCTCACTGCTCTCCTCTCCCCCTGCAGAAGGCTGCTCGGCGGGGAGCGGAGCGCCGTCGCCCGGGGCTGGAGCCGCCCCCGCCGGGAGCAGCGAGGCGCCCTCTCCGCCCGGAGGCGCCTACTTCAGCGGCAAGGCTCGGCTCTCCTTCCGCCACCGGCTGGACTCCGAGATAGAATCTACCCGCTGATGCCCTCCCGACGGGCAGAGGGGCTGGCGCTGCCGCTTCCTCATTGCCAGACGGCCGGCGACCTCCCCTGCACCCCCCACCCTGGAAGCCCATCTGGAGAAGGCGAGAGGTTCGGGCCCACCGCGTTGGTCCACAGCCCAAGAAGGGGGTCGGGGCTGGGAGCAGCCCGAAGACCAACGAGCTTTCCGGAGCCTCAGCTTGGGAAGTGAACCTGCAGCCAGGCGGGAGGGTCTCAGGCAGGGGTGGGAGGCATCCCAGTACTGTAGCGAAATTGAGTGTTAGGGTGGGGAAAGCAAAAAATCAGGATCTGTAGTGCGAGAAGAATCCAAGGCCCCCTTAAGCGGGGGGGGGGCATTGTTCCAGATGTGCAAATAAACTCCATTTCTGCAGTTGCCAGCGCCTTCCTTTCACCTGCTGGCAGCAGAGGCCCCAGGTGTTGGAGAGGGGCCCTGCCAGGCAAGCAAGGGTGCCTGCTCTGGGAGGGGGCCTTCTGTGGAAAGCCCCATGAGCGGACAGGACAGTGCAGGAACACAGAAAGAGAGCAAGTGCCAGCCAAAAAGTATGCAGGGAAACATTTGCCTTGCAAATACTTTTTTCTTCTGCAGAGGAAGCCCCCTCTCCCTCAGGCAAAGGAACCACCCTGGGTGGGGCTGTGTGCAGGCTGGGTGTGCCCTCTCCCCCCAATCACAGCTTGGAGGCAAGCACAAGAGAGAGGCCCCTCTCCCCAGGGCAGCTGGAAGAGAGGTGGCAAGGCAAAAAGAGGATTCGGGGTTCTTCTCCTTTTCTAGGCTTGCCAAATAAGGTACCGCAATTGAGGGAAAGCAGAACACAGCAAACCCTGAGGCCATACGCTCTTCCCGAGGACAGCAGGCAGCCTGGGCTGCTTCCCCTCTTTCCCGATAAAAAACATCCCTTTCTCCAAAGTAAAGGGGAAACTGCGGGGGGGGGGGGGGAGAGAGGCAGAGCATTGTCCTTCTAGAATCACCTATAGCAGGGACCCCCTCCCAACTCTTTAAAGGGCTGTTTTGTTTCTCTCTGAACCCTGCTGGATCACAGCAACAAAATGGGGAGGGGGAAATCGCTTTGGCAGGAGGAGGCACATGTAGGGTTACCAACTTTGAGGTGGGGAGTGGCATTCCCCCAGAATTGCAACTGATCTCTAGACTGCAGAAATCAGTTCCCCTGAAAGAAATGGCCGCTTCACCGGGCAAACTATTCTAGAATCTAGAAGCAGCAGAAGCTTGGGCTGCTCTTCCTCTTTCCCGGGGCACCACCTTTCCATCTCCAGGAATTTCTCAAGCCCGAGCTGGCAATGTGCAAACAGTACAGCGGAGCAAGCAATGTAGTGCACGAGTGCCGTTTCTCCGCATTGGCAAGGGAACATCATTGTCACACCTCTGCAGACTAAGTGTGTCCTTTGAGACTCCGCCCCAGCTCCCTCCCCAACCCCTAAAGGCAGGCGTTTCGGAGGAAGACCACCACATTTCCTCTGGACTCTCATATTTTAATAAGTCATCCAACCATGAACAGGGTCCCAACACAGTGAGGAAGCATGCCCCTGGCATGGGGCCAGTTTCATTGGGAGAACCGAGGCAGCTCGTTGCCCAAAATGACCTTGCGTTCTACGCCGTCCTTCGTGATAGCAGCCAGACGGATGACCCCCCCGCTGGAGCCGTCACGATCCATGGCCAGAGCAAGGGCTGCAAGGAATAGGGCAGAGACATGAGGTGGCAGCAGCATCCCTGGAGGCTGGCCAGCCCCCCTCCCTCCCTGGTAAGAGCATCTCTTCCTGCCTTACCATTGGCTGTGAAGGTCAAGCACTCCTCCTTGCTCATGCCGGGCTTGTAGGAGGCATCAACAAAACCGTAGATGTAGGAGCTGCCTGAGCCCCCAATGGAAAAGGGTTGGCGCACCATCATCCCCCCCATGGGCACAGAGTACACCTGGAGGAAGACAGCAGGACAGAGAGAGACTCAAGGCTTGCTCAGCCTGTTGATCCAGAAAAAGCCTCCCCCCCCAGCCCGCCCCAACTTGAGATGCAGCCACTGCAGTCACCTGGCCTCCTTTGCGCCTGTCCCAGCCAGCCACCAGAATCCCTGCAGTCAGGTCCTCTCGGTATCGGTAGCACGCCTCCTTGAAGAGGTTAGCTGCCGTGTGCACCAGGGGTCGCTCGTCCAGCTCAATGCTGCAGAATGTGGGGAGGGAGCAGGGAGGGGACACACAAAAGAGCACAAGTCACACACACTCTCTGCCCCCGATGCAGCAAAGAAAGGACTTTGATAGTGTCGGAAATGCAAGATTCCCTTCCATGGCTCTTTGCAGCATTCCAATAGGTGGGTGGCTGTGTTGGGAGTCACAGTTCCTTCCTTCAATTACCAGGGAGACTTCAGAGTCTCAAATTCTCGAAAACTTATACCCTGAACATCCTATTGGGCTCTAAGGAGCCACTGGACTTGAATCCTGCTGCTGCATTTGAAATATTTCACGTGTGCTCTTGTCACACTAGTAGGGCTGGAAAGAGGGGTCTCCAGTGTTATCTGTCCGCCTGCCAGAACGTCTAAAATAATGGTTCTCACACTCTAAACAGAGCCAGCCCTTCAGGATTTTTCCAACTCAGAAGAATTTCCAAGTTAGAGGAATCTCTGGTTTTAGATCCATATTGCATAGCAAGGAAGGGGAAGCAAGTGGCCCTTCCTTCTTGGAGGGGCAACTGCATGAGTGGGGGGAGTCTCCCCCTTCATATGCTGACAAGCTAGCCAGACGAGCACCAAAGAATGCTGACAACAGGATCCTTCTCCCCCTCGCAATGCAGATTCACCGGAGAAACGGGGCCCCAAAGTGGCACAGCCATTTTGAAGTGGCACTGCTAAGTATCAGTTCAGATTACTGCAGAATATAAAGCATCAGAAAGTTATGGAGTATATAGAAGGCACTATGCATTCTACAGAAAGCTCTCTGACGCAGTTCACTACAGAATGTAAGAGTACTGAAGCAAACTTGTGGGGGAGCTGCCAAACCATTTCATGCTGACCAGGGTGCAGGCCCTTGTGGTATAGCGCCCTGTGCCCAGGAGATGCCACTAGGCACCCCTGGCAAGATTACATGTGGGACCATCTTCAGCAGCTGGTGCTCAGACAGACTGCCTCTGAACAAGGAGGGTCCACTTCACTCTCAGGCTGCAAGCAGCTCCTAGACTCCTTGCATTTATCACCAAGCAGAAAGGTGTGTTTTCAGGGGGGGGGGGGCTGGCTGCAGGCTCAAGGTATCAAGAAATGTGTTGCCCCCTCCCTGCAAGAGGAATCAGGCGGTACCTGTGGAAGCCCAGCTGGTAGGTGACGGCCTCAGCAATGGCCTGGGTGTCAGCAGCTGAGCCTGACCGGCAGCAGAAAATGTGTTCGTGGATCTGTGTCAGCTTGTCTGTGACTCGGTTGGCAATGTATGAGCTACAAAAAGCAAGAAGAGAGCCATCAGCAACATTCGGTCAGGCCCACCCCAGGAATGATTTCAGGATTTAGTCAGTTTGGCTAGCGTGAGACACAGCCTTGCCCAGTGCTCCAAATGGAACCTTACAAAGATCTCACAGTACCAGAGGAAGCTACAGAAAGATAAAGTGGCCAAGCAAAAGCCTCCTGCCTCTGCTCTGCCTCCTACCTTTTCATAAGAGCAAAACACACAGAGCAAGCAGTCAACCAAGATCCAGTAAAACAAAGTTCATTTTGTGGTACTGGTGAGCAGAATGTCTGACCCAAGATTGAAGGCGTCACCCATTCTGGAGGGGGTTACACTCCCCTTCAAGGAACAGGCAATAGTTTGGGGGGTGCTCTTGGATCTAGCTTACTGCTGGATAAGCAGGTGGCAGCAATGGCTACTAGTGCTTTTACCAGCTTCAACTGGTCAGCCGTGGCCTTTCTTGGGCAAGAAAGGTCTGGCCTCTGTAGTACATGCTCTGGTTACATATATATTAGATTACTGCTATGTGCTCTATGTGGGGCTGATTTTGCTAAGTATTTGGAAACGTCAATTGGTATAGAATTCTGCTGACAACAGTGGGTTGTAGGGACCTCCTTGCTCCAGTCTTTGCCCCTCTACACTGGCTCCCAATCAGTTTCTGGGTACACTTCAACATGCTGAAGCAGATGTTCAAAGCCCTGTATGGATTGAGACTAACATACCTGAAGGACCACCTACTCCCTTATGAATCTGCCTGACCACTATGGTCATTTTCAGAAGCCCTGGTTTGGGCACTTTCTCTTTCTGAGATTAGGCAAGTGGCCGCCCCAGATGGCCTTCTGGGTTGCGGCACCAAAGCTCTCCCCAGAGAGATTCATCCTGTCCCTTTCTGTTGCCATCTTCTGCCAGTGGGTGAAGACGTTGTTTCCTTGGGTGTTCCCCAAGCGATCCCTCCCTCATGCCAAATGTTCAAACTGTTATTTAAAAAAGCTTTGTTTTGGGGTGTTTTTTTGGTCTTTGTATGTTTTTAGCTCTGGTTGAACTGTTCTAATGATGTGCTGTTGTTGTTATTGCTTTGATTGCTTTTAAGAGTTTTAAAATATGATTTATTATTTATGTTTTAATGCATTAGCCGCCTTGGTAGCCCTTACAAGGGCAGAAAGGTGGGGTGCAAATTGTTAAATAAAAATCTGAAACTATACAATCTAACGTTACTAATAATTAACATGAGATTAAGAATCCTGTTTCTGTAACCCAAACATTGATTGTTGCAAGTATTTTATTATAAAGTGGCACACACAGGAGTACCCAGAGTGGTTGTTTTAATGCAGTGGCATAAATCTGGGCGTGCTTCCCTCTTGGATTACTGGCAGATGTTCACCTTTGCCATTTTCCTCGATGTAAAGGCTTTTCAAAGAGCCCTTTTGCCCTATAACAATCTGTGCCCGCCATTCCTTTCACACACTGGTTATCCTAGCATCCTACCTACCCTTCCCACACACTTCAAACAGAATCTTTATAAAAGAAAATGTTATCTTTAAATTAAGAGACACAATCTGTTCTGCACTCAGCCACTTCTGGCTCCTGAGCTGTGCTGGATCTCCCTCCCACACTTTTACCCAGTGGTAGTCCTGGAGTCAGCGCCGATGACGACCCCTCCATCGAATTCCACAGCCATGATGGTTGTCTGGGAGGGAACAAAAGAGAAGGGGTTAGGAAACTGCAACACAGTAAGACTGTGCTGAGCAGCACAGCATCCAGGCCCAGACCTCCAGGGCCCTCCCAGGCCTTTTAGGAGTGCACAGAAGTGAAAAGCGCAGACGCAGCAGCAGCAGCAGCCGCCCCCATTTCTGAAGGCTGGGTCAGCAAAACTGCTTGGGGTCTCCTTTGTCCCTGCTCTCCCCAGTTACACGGCCCCTTTCTGCTTCCTGGAATATTAACAATCCCTCCCCGGCCCGCTTTCTTTGTTCATCCTCACCCTGTGGCCACAAACAGCTGATTGAGAAAATGCCCCCGTTGCTTCTCCTGGGAATCTGCCTCTGCAGCAGCCAGCTTTGCAACCCCTTCGATCCCGCTACACCCCACCTTCGCCTCCTTCCGTTTCACCCCCTGGAAAAACTTTGGGCAGGCGCGGCTCGTTCTCCGGCCAGGAAATGCTCCAAGACGCCTCGGCCTGGGTGCTGCTGCTGCTGCTGCTGCTCCGGCTCGGCGGGGGCACGAGGGCGATGGGGCAGAGCCGCCGCCGCCGCCTTCCCACGCGACTTCCGCGAAGCCGGCCAGGAGGGCAGCCGGCCGGCCTTGGGCGGCTGCGGGGCCGGGGAGGGGGGAGTCGGCCAGGCGGAGCCCTCCCGGCCGGGTGCCTGCGGCTGGCGGCGCGAACGGGCGGGGCGGGGGGCTCCATCGCCGCCTGACGGGAGGCCGCCTAACCGGCCCCCCCCCCGCCGCCCGCGGGCCCTTCCGCCCCTCCCCGACCGGACTCGAGGGGGCGGCTGCTTGCCGGCCCACCTCACAGGGCTGTTGCATGGGCTGCCCTCGGCCGCCGACACGGCCGAGCGGGGGCGAGAACAGCTCCGCGGGGAGGCTCGGCCCCCCCCGGCCCCGGCTCACCCCGGTGGTCTCCGCTCGCCGCGTCCAGTCCGGAGCGGCCCCGCACAGCACCGCCGCCGCCGCCATCTTGGGCCTCCGAACGACTCTGTCGCAAAAGCGCCGAGGCACGGCCCGCGGGAGGCGGCCGCGGCCCTGGCGAGTGCTTTACGGCATCGGAAGGGGCGGGGAAGCCGCTTCCGCCACGGAGACAGCCGGGCTAGAGCGTCGGGCTCGGCTTCGCGCCCCCGACGGCCGCTGGAGGTTCGCCTCGACTCGCCTCGCCTCGAGCAGCGCCGGGCCGGGCCGGGCCGGGGGGGCTCCGCGAAGGAAGGCGCCGCCCGCCCTGGCCAGGCCGGGCGCGCCCTCCGCGGGGTCGCCGCCGCCTCTGTCGCTTCCTCTGTTCTCCAGGGGTCGCCATGGAGACCATCCATTCCAGCCCCGGGGGGGGGGGCTGATCGGGGGGGGGGGTCCCGCAGGGCTCCGCCTTCTCCCCGCGTGGTTCAGCCGCCGCGCGAAGCCTTCGGGCGAACTCGCCCCTCGCCGTGGAGCCGGAGGCCGCCCGCCTGCAGCGGCGGAGCCCAGGAGAGCCTCCAAGGAAGGCAACGGCAAGCGGCGCTCTCCGCCCGCCACACCCGGCCGGGTCTCCCTCGACCCCGAAGGCCCTCCTGGGCCACTGCCCGACTGCTGCGGTTCAGTGGCTGAGCGCAAACAAATCAAAACTGAGCCCAGACGAGACGGAGGCGATGCTGGTTGGGAAGACGTCGCGAGTCCCACGTTTGATGGGGCGCAGCTGACCCTTCGGGACTCCGTCAAGAGCTTGGGGCGCTGCTGCTAGAGAAGCAAGTAAACGCAGCTGCAAAAATGCTTTCTTTCTCTGTGTCAAGGCCCCCTCCCTCGACACAGCTGATCGAGCCGCCTGGACACACTCTGCATAGGCCTCCCCTCAAAGTCAGCCCGGAGACTCCCGCTGGTGCAGAACGAAGCAGCTCGTTTACTCTCAGGAGCCAGACGGCGCGTGCAGATCGCTCCCCTTATCCAGTCACATCAGTTACCGGGCTCACCTCAAGGTCATGGCTATCACATGCAAAGCCCTTCATGGCCGTGGCCCCTGGTATGTAGGCAAGCACCACTCTCCCTGGGTTCAGCCGCAGCAGCTTCGCTCATCTGGACAGGGCCTTCTGCAGATACCACTCTGTGGTTGGGCAAAATCGGCAGCTGCCCACATACGTGCTTTCTCTGTGGTAGCCCCCACCTTATGGAACGACCTACCTGAGGAGGTCAGAAAAGTCCCCACTCTCCTGACTTTTCGCAAACTCTGCAAAACTGAATTATTCAGTGCTTTCTCCCCAGATTATAAGGCTGTGCCATAAGAAATAGCTCAGAGAGAGGCTTTGGTAGGGACAGGGACTATATGCTGCACTACTGGGTGCTGTCTGCTGATGCAGTTAAACACCATTAGGGAGTTTCCACATTGCTTAACATGCCATGTAGATTAGTTATGCATTGTTTCAGAAAGATTTCATCTCTGTGCCCGACTTTATGCTTATTTTCAAATTCTCTGCTACTGTACCCTCTTGTATATGTTTCACTGACCGTCCTGACTGTTGTCCATTGTTGTGCCAGCTCAGTGAATGCCCTACTAGTTGATTCTATTGTATCGCTCTTGCACTGTGTCATCCACCTTGGATTTCAGTAAGAAAGGTGGACAATAAAACAAATACATAGAAATGCCCTGTTTTCAGCTGCGAGGAACAGGTGCTGCCGCGTCAGAGCTAGCTCCGTTTGATCCTGTCAGCCAGGTGAATGGGCAAAGAAGCTGAGGAGCCCCACCTGTGGGCTCAGTGGGCTTGCTGTGCCCAGCGCTCGATAGCCACTGGCACTCAACGAGGCTGAAGGCCTTCAGGGGCTCTGCTCGCCCCAGCACATGGTGGGTTTCACATCAGCCATAGGAAGTCTGAAACAGATGCCCTGAGCGGGGCTGGGGGCCCAGGTTCAAAGCCTCCTTGGGTGAAGGCAGGCTACAATCATCTGTTCTAGTAAGTAAGCTTAACAACCTGGATGATTTCATCACAAGTGATAAAAAGGAACATAAAGAGCGCCCTAAGGAGAGTCAGCTCTGCTTGGTATCTGGATGGGAGACTACCAAGAAAGTCCCGCATTGCTATGCAGAGGCAGGCAATGGCAAACCACCTCTGAACACCTCTTGCCTTGGAAACCCTACAGGCTTGTCATTAGTCGGCAGCAACTTGATGGCACTTTACACGTGCACATAAAGAGTGTCTCCTGGCTACCTTTGTGGTCTCTTGTGAAAGAACAAGTCGGCCTCTTTCACAAGGCAGTACCAGGTAAAAAATAAACAGGCCTTGGCCAATTAAAAGTTTCAGGCAAATGGCAAATAAAGGTTGCAAAAAGGGCTGTATCTTTAATTGTCCAGTTTTTGAATGTAATAAATAGCAAATGTCAGCACTGCTGTGTCTGGGTGGTCATTTTCTGTCACCACCACTGGAGCCACACTGTTTGCCATTGCATGCGGCACAGTGTCCCCATCTCCTGTGGCTATGCTGGCACATGCCAGGGGACCAAACTTTGCCGGGGAAGGAGCAGTCAAAATAGCACCTGGCAACAGTGGGAGGAGCAGCCACCGGTCCTAGTTCCTGCAAGTTCAGCCTGCCAGGGAGGGCGCCACTCTTGTCCTCTGGTGCCTCTTTGGGTCAGAATCTCTCGAAGCAGAAGGGAATCTCTTCCGTGGCTCCTTAGGCAGCTCCAGGTGTCAAGGCTTCAGGGGAGCTCCAGCATCTCATGGGCAGAGAACACTTCCTGAGTGATGTTGTACACGTGAGCAATGATACGCACGGTGGCCAGGAGGGTGGTACGAGCATGCTGCTCCTTCTCCGCACAGATGATGCCATAGAGCTCCCGCTGGGAGGGCATGGCCAGGAAGGCTAGGGCAGCCGCCTGCCGCACCCACCAGCTGTGGTACGGGGCCAGTGTCTCCTGGTAGGCGCTGGCACACATCTGGGAGGCATCCCCACCCTCGCTGCTCCCCAGCTTGTCCAGGAAGAGCTGCAGCCACCTCAAGGCACGGTGGAGCCGCAGCAGCGTCCGGCAGCCAGACGGGGGGTGGGTGGCTGGCAGAGAGTGGAAGTTCACCAAACCATTGGCCAGTTCAAAAGTCACCATGGACTGCAGGGTGCGGTAGTGGGCACCATGTTGCCCAGACTGGTAGTCTTGCATGATGGTGATCTTGCTCCAGGTCTCCCGAGTGATCAGCCCAAAGGCTGTGCCCAGCGAGTCCATAAACCTGCAAAAAACACAAATGTTGCAAGTGCCCAGCAGGCAAGGATCTCTCCCAGGCTCAAATAGACTTCAGAAGGGACTAGACAGAGAGACAGAGACAGGAGCGGCCTGTCCTTCCTTTGCACGGCTTTGCTGCTGACCCTTCGATGTGTAGATGGCTACTCTCAGGGAATCTTTCTTCCTTTCTCTTTAGAATGTCCACTCAGCAACTGAAATTGCTAGGACCAATGTAAACACTCTCTTAACATTTTTATATTTAAAAGGCAGTAAGTATGTACCTGCTGCCATTATGGCTTTTAATGCTAAAATAATTCCCCAGGTCTGATTTAAGGCAGCCACTTGGATAAGTGGAATTTCTGAGTCTTTGGATTATGTACTCCTTCATTTCCTCCAGTGGGTGACAGGAGTGCCTATTTGTGTCGGTGTGTCACAGTGATGTTGTTGCGCTGCCCCAGGAGGTCCATTCCCTGCCCGCCCCCCGCTGGCCAGGTAAGGGTTGGCGGGGGGCAAAAGGTGGGAGCAGGAGATCCCTATTATTTTTAGGATACGCACACATTTTATTGTTCTGTATTCTGCTTTTGTTAGTCATGTTTTGCAACATCTATCTCATCCTGTTGTGGTGCTGGCTTTATGCTCAAGACTTCTGGTTATATGAGCTTAGTAATAAAGGATTAGAATGTTGTCCGCACTCTTATGCTGTCCTGAATGGAGTCCCTTTAAATAAAGGACTCATATTTCTTTACTGAAGACACAAGCAGGCTTCATGCAAACTTTGTGCCACCTGCAACAAACCTGGAGAATGATTCTATCGTGCTATAATGTGCAGTCTGGTCAAACACTCACTAGGCCAAAACCGCGAAGGGCTACTCCAAAAACTCTAAGGAACTAACAGAACAACAACCGTCCTGGGGTACGCAGTCAATATCAATACATTTATATGTGTATAAAGTGCAAAAAGTGCGCAATTTCATTAATAAGTTACAATAAATATGTCCAATTTCATCAACGCAATAAACATAACAAATAAGCATATTTGTCACAATATCCAACTGGTGGGAAAAAATTACAGTATCCAAAGTTAATTCAAATTCGATACAAAGATAGTTTCGTCCATTCACTGGAATGCCAACATGGTGGTTGAAGCATTCGCTATATTGAAGAAATGCCTATGAAGAAGTGAGTGGACAAAACGGGATTGGACAACCTATGCCAGCAAAACCCGCAGACGTGGGACGTTGAAGCTCTGCAACTTCGCAGATACCAGCAGGCAATTGCATAACATTAGAAGATTGACTTGACAGTTACCAAACGTACTTAGCTTGAAAGCCAGTGTGCATTTTAGATGAATGAACGATCTTTGTATTGAATTCGTATTAACTTTGGATACTGTAATTTTTCCACCAGTTGGATACTGTGACAAATATGCTTACTTATTTTTATATTTATTGCATTTTTTGATGAAATTGGATATATTTATTGTAACATTAATGAAATTGCGCACTTTTTGCACTTTATACACATATAAATTTATTGATATTGACTGCGTCCTCCGGGAAGGTTGTTGTTCTGTTAGTTCCAAACACTCACTAGGGCAAATGTGAGGGCCCAAATGCATGTTATGCCTGACGTGAGTTGAGTCACAGGTGTGCAACCTGACTCACAGTCAGGTGTACATGGGGGGGGCACCTTAAGTAGTGCTTGAAGGAACTTCCTACTCCCCTCCTGCCCCCTTTAGCCAGTGTAAACAGTGGAAGCAGCAGGCCTTTCCGCCCCTTTTCTCTGGTTCCGTCTGTCAGCAAATGAATGTTAACTAATAGCTCAACTCCCGATAGGGTAGCAAACAGTCAACTCATTTGGGCCAAAACCTCTAGGAGGGCCTAGGGACAGGAGCGGCTGATATATGCTGGTGCGGACAGCCAGGGTGACTGTTGAGGGGGTGACGGTCACACCCAACGCTCCTCCAATGTGGCTGCTCTGCCCAGCTCTCACTTCTGAGTCCTTTCTGGGTTCAAATGTCCCAGGAATGTAGTATGTAGAGACTATGCAGCAGCCTCCCACCCTCCCACACACAAGACTCCTGTGTGGTTGCAGAGGTGTCCTTTGGCCAGGTGGGGTTCCATACTTACTTGGTCAACTCTTTCCAGCCCTTCAGGTATTCCCCAATGAGGACCTCCCTGCTGGGGGTGAGACTGGCCGCAAAGGCGCTCTGCAGGTGCCAGATTTGGAAATGCTGCCCCCGGCACGGGGGGTGAGGGGTCTGCCAGAGGAGCGGGTCCAGGGTCTGCGCAGGGGCAGGCAAAGGAGGGAGCTGTGTGGGGAAGAGAAGCAATGAATCGGGAAGACAGCAAGGGAGGGTGCAAGAGTTGCCAACCCTGGGTTGAGAAATTCCTGGAGATTTGGGGGTGGAGCTGGGGAGAGCATGGTTTGGGAAGGCAAGGGACCTCAGTGGAGTCTCATGCCACAGAGTCCACCCTTCAGAGCTACCATTTTCTCCTTGGGAGGCTGGCAACCCTAGAAGACGTGGCAGCGTTGCAAAAATAGAATGGTTGGTGACCTGGTGCTTTGTCCGATGATGGCGCCAAGACGTGGAGAACTTTGAAGAGAAAAAGATTTTATTCCAGGAATAAAAACTCTCTGAGCTCCCCCTAAAATGGTGGGGAGGATCTTGTTATACCCCCTTTGCTCTGTTCTGAGACAAAGCCCACCTTCTTGCTGAGACAAAAGGCCCCTCCTCTTTCCTCAGCTCTAAGTGAAACTTCCCCACCTCATGTAGCTGGTTGCAGCCGGGAGTTGTTTAATGCTTCTGGTCTTGCTGGTTACGCTATTTCTCTGTGCAGTTACACTCAAGGCCGGGCAACAGCTGCTTTGGATTTCAAGCTGGCAAGAAAAAGGGCCGTGCTTTTGCTCACAGCAGCGTGGAGCCAAACTACAAGTGACGCCTGACACAGGCTGGACACTTGTCCGCTTCCCTCAAGTTTTGATGGGGAATGTAGGCGTCCTGGTCTTGCAGCTTGGCTCTCCGACCGCTGTCCAGTGGACTTTTCAACTGTCGCTTGTCCGACATTCCGCCAAGCTGCCTACATTTCCCATCAAAATTTGAGGGAAGCTGACAAGTGTCCAACCTGTGTCAGGCATCACTTGTAGTTTGGCTCGTGGTCTCAGAGGGTGTGGAAGGACAAACCCCCTCATGGCTTCTTGCCAACGTGGCTCTTGACTGAGGGTTTCTACATCATCTCCAGTTACGAAAGCTGCTATTGGCTATTGCTATTGGGATGTAGGGAAAATAAATCACTGACGTAAAAAATTTCCAAGCTCTAAGCGTTTCACATGCACCCTTTTCCTGCATTCATTTTGGGCATGAAAGCTAGGCCGTCAGCCTCCCGGTGGGGCCTGGAGATCTCCTGGAATTACAACTGATCTCCAGACAGCAGAGATCAGCCCCCCTGGAGAAAACGGCTGCCTTGGAGGGTGGACTCGCTGGCATTATATATACCCTGCTGATAGCCCTGCCCTCCCCAGGCTCCACCCCCAGATCTCCAGGAATTTTCCAACCTGGAGCTGGCAACCCTGAGAGAGACCAGGCCTTGCAGAACTCAGATCCAAACTGTTGGAGTAAGCAGTGTCTTGTGTACAAAGATGAAGAGTAGAAAATTCTGTCGGGCGGCAGCGAGCTCAGGCTAGACAGGACTAGGGGCGGGGGGGGGTCCTTCTTTCTAAAGGGGCTTTTCCTTCTCTGTCTGCAGAATGCTATTCCGAGGCTTTCCAGCTAGCAAGGCAGGCAGCTTTTCTCTTTGTCTATCCAGTTTGTTAGTTCCATTAAGTAAAGTTTTTTAACTGTTAATCAGTTCAGTGTCCTGACTGCCACAGAGGCACTTTGCCAACAAAAACGGGTAGCGCGCACGGGGGGGGGGGGATACCTGATTTGCGCTCCTGTCTCCCTGCATCAGCTCTGAAGACTCAGGATTTAACTGGACAAAAATGACTTGCGAAAAATCTGAGAAATGGGATGCAAACATTTCCAGCTTCAGCATTGCCTTCTGGAATACAACCTGAAGCCGGACTTGCGTTCGAGTAGGGGAGCCTGCCAGCTGCTGACCATATTCCAGTTCTTACCTGCTCTCCCTCTTCTTCGTTAGGCGGCAGGTCCCCAAGCCAGTGGCAGGGCTGTCCCCCCCAAATGCAGGCCGAGCGCCGGTGGAGTTCTGCTGCGAACAGGGAGGGGAGGGTGTCACACTCACATGGCAGGGCCTGGGGCACCGCCGCGTCCTCCCTCCCCAGCCCAGCAGCAGCTGTCAGGCAGCTATGCCAGAGCCAGTGGGGAGCCCGCCCTCCCTCCCTCCTGCCAGTGGCTCATAGAAGCACAGAATCACAGAGTTGGAAGGGGGTCCACAGGGGGGTTGGACTAGATGGCCATACAGACCATCTAGTCCAACCAACTGCCCAGTGCAGGATCAGCCTAAAGCATCCCTGACAAGTATTCATCCAGCCTCTTCTTGAAAACTGCCAGTGAGGGGGAGCTCACCACCTCCCTAGGCAGCTAACTCCAACTTTGAACTACTCTGACCGTGAAAAAGTTTTTCCTAATATCCAGCCGGTACCTTTCTGCATGTAATTTAAGCCCATTGTTTCAGGTCCTACCCTCTGCTGCCAACTGGAACAGCTCCTTGCCCTCCTCCAAATGACAGCCTTCAAATATTTAAAGAGAGCAATCATTTCCCCCCTCAACCTCCTCTTCTCCAAACTAAACATTCCCAAGGCCCTCAGCCTTTCCTCATAGGGCTCAGTCTCCAGACCCTTGATCATTCTTGTCGCTCTCCTCTGCACCCTCTCGATTTTGTCCACATCCTTATTGAAGTGAGGCCTCCAGAACTGCACACAGTACTCCAGGTGCGGCCTGACCAAGGCAGTATAGAGAGGGGCTATGACCTCCTGCGATTTCGATGCAATGGCCCTTTTGATACAACCCAAGACTGAGTTTGCCTTTTTTGCCACCGCATCACACTGACTGCTCATATTCAGTTTACAGTCCACTCTTACCCCAAGATCCCTTTCACATATACTACTGCCCAGAAGTGTATCCCCCATCCAGTATTTGTGCTTCTCATTTTTGTGGCCCAGATGTAATACTGTGCATTTGTCTTTGTTGAATTGCATCCTGTTCACAGCTGCCCACTTCTCCAGAGTATTCAGGTCTTGTTGAATTTTAATTCTATCTTCTTGGGTGTTTGCTACCCCTCCCAATTTGGTATCATCAGCAAATTTAATGAGCAGTCCTTCCACTCCTTCATCCAGATCATTGATAAAAATATTGAAAAGTACCGGGCCCCAAACCGAGCCCTGCGGCACCCCACTGGACACCTCCCTCCAATCTGATGAAACGCCGTCGACCACCACTCTTTGGGTGCAGTCCTCCAACCAGTTCCCTATCCACCGAACTGTCCTATAGTCCACTCCACAGTCTTCCAGTTTGCCCATCAGAATGTCATGGGGGACCTTATCAAAAGCTTTACTGAAATCCAGATAAATCACGTCAACAGAGTTCCCACAACCCAGTAAGCTGGTCACTCGATCAAAGAAGGAAACCAGGTTGGTCTGGCAAGATCTGTTAGGAACAAAACCATGCTGACTTCCCCAGATCACTGAGTGGTCCTTCAGATGCTTGCAAATCGATCCCTTTAAAATCTGTTCTAATATCTTCCCAGCAACAGAAGTCAGACTGACCGGCCTATAGTTTCCCGGGTCATCCTTCTTCCCTTTCTTAAAGATTGGGATAACATTCGCTCTTCTCCAATCTTGGGGCACATCCCCAGTCCTCCAGGAGACCTTGAAGATGATGGACAGGGGTTCTGCAAGTTCTCTAGAAAGTTCTTTCAGCACTCTTGGGTGCACCCCGTCCGGCCCAGGGGATTTGTATTCATCCAGTGCAGCCAGGTGTCTCTCTCCACAACCTCTCTGTCAATGTCAATTAGCCACTCAGGAGTCCTGCCACATTTTCTACTATCTCTAGATGTGCCTGAGTTCTTCAGGGAGAAAACAGAGGCAAAAAAGTCATTAAGCCTGTCTGCTTTTTCTCCGTCCTGCATCAGAGTTTCTCCTTCCACTCCCAACAGCGGTCCAATTGCCTCTTTTACCTTGTGTTTGCTTCTCACATATCTGTAGAAGTTTTTCTTATTGTAGCGAGCCCTCCTGGCCACACCCAGCTCGTATTGAGCTTTGGCCTCTCTGATGGCTGATCTGCAGTGCCTAGTAACCCTCATATACTCCTCTTTAGAGGCCTGTCCTTCTCTCCATTTCCTGAACATTTCCTTTTTCTCCCTTAGCTTATTCTGGAGCTCTCTGTGCATCCACATCGGTTTCTTGGAGCCCTTACCATGTTTCCGTCTTGCTGGGATAGTGAGGGCCTGAGCTTGCAAAAGCTCGTGTTTGAGAATGGCCCACCCTTCACTCGCTCCTTTCCCTTCCAGCACACTCCCCCACGGAATGACTCTCATCAAGCCTCTGAGTTCATCGAAGTTGGCCCTACGAAAATCTAACCTACGAGTTTGGCTACGAACTTCCTTGGCCCCAGGGCCGGCGCGCCCATGGAGGCCAGGTAGGCGGTGGCCTCGGGCGCGCGGGCACTGGAGGGGCGCTGGAGGGGGTGTTGGGGGCAGAGGCACACGCAGCGAACCTGGCATGACAGGGCCGCCTGTAGCTACTGCTGCAGCCAGCCAGCCAGCCCCTTGCTGCCGCCGCCACCGCCACACACCTCAGCCGGGCGCAGCCTCTGTGCGCCACTCGAGCCGCGGCTCGCGGCTTCTGCGCCCAGCTGGGGCGCGCGGCGGCGGCAGCACGGAGCTGGCTGGCTGGCTGCAGCAGCAGCTGTAGCCAGCCACGCCAGCTCAGCTGCGCGCTCCTCCGCCCCAGCCGGGCGCAGAAGCCGTGAGCTGCTGCTGGGGTGGCGCACAGAGCAGCCTCCACGCGCCGCTCCAGCAGCAGCCCGCAGCTTCTGCGCTCGGCGGTCCGCGCGCAGCCCAGCCCCCCTGCGGTGCGTGATGACGTCTGCGATGACTGAACTCCCCCTCTCCAGCTGACACAGTTGCATGCAGAGTCCACTTGCTGCCAACCTCCAGGTGTGGCCTGGAAATCTCCTGGAATTACAACTGATCTCCAGACAACAGATGGCCATATAGACTCCTAGAGTTGGAAGGGGCCTTACAAATCAAAGCATATAAATACTTTGTGTTTTGTTTCTGCTGGTTTATTGGGGGTGGGGATTGAATAGATGCCTCCTGGGGGGGGGGTCTAAGGGCAGGTCTCTGAAGCAAGAAGGAGTGAGGTGTGTGCCCTGGGTGTGTGCGCTGAGGGAAAGGGTTCCATTCAGTCAGCCTAGCACTGAGGGGGCCCAGTTCTGTCAGGCAATTTGAGTGGAGACCCGAGAGAGTCTGTGCCTGTGTGGGTGAGAGGAGAGAATCATTCTGTTATTCTGTGCTTGAAGAACTGTGCGGAAATTTAGTCTTCGAGACCGAGTCTGTGAATATACATTAAGGATCTAACCCTAACCACCAAGCTTATGATCCTATTCTGAAACCAATATGCTTATTGATACTCTGCAGTCATAATGCTTCTGTACTTATAAATAAATTCTATTTCTGATTAAGCAAGAAAGGATCCCTTTTCTCCCTCATAACTGCCCTTGCGCGCTGACTGCTCTGTCAAACTGCCATCTACTGCAAACCTCCTTCTCCTCCCAGTTAAACAAAGGAGGTCTAAGGCATAAGCCTTTGGGGGCAGCAGTGTTGCCAGGTCTCCTGGAGCCCAACCTGGGGGATAGGAGGTTCACAGGGAGCAGGGGGGAACAGCACTCCTAGGTGAAAACCTTTTGAGGGAGTCAGGGAGGCAGCAATATATAGGCCACACAGACAGGGCAAAATGCCACGGCTGGTGTCAGTAGTGGGATCCAAGCCCTACAGGGAAGGCGGTCTCAAGGTATAAGCTGGGTAAAGTAGAGAACACCTAAAGCTCGGTGCGTGTGGAGAAAGAAGGAGTATTCGTTGGGACCATGAGGCAAATGGTCAAGGTAATGCAAAGAGAAGCTGTAAATAAAGATTCTAGGTAGTTTAAAAGAAATGCAAAACATAGATCAGTCCCCTTGGAGAAAACGGCTGCTTGGAAGATGGGCCCCATGGCATCGAACCCCGTGAAGGACCCTAACCCTCCCCAACCCCACCCTTTCCAGGCTCCACCCCCAAATCTCCAGGAATTTTCCAGCCCAGAGCTGGCAACCCAGCTCACCTCTCTGCAGGAAAGCACACCCACCCTAAGATTCCATACGCAAAACACACACACCACTGAACAGTCTCCGGAATGATCGTCCAAGAGGAGGGGAGTGTATGGCGAAATCCCCCCAGCTTCTCCTGGTGGTGCCGTTGGGTGGAGGGGCCTCTGTCAGCGCCCCCCCCCCAAGATCTCAGCGCCCACAGAGACAAAAAGCCACGCCGGGCGGGGTGGGGGGTGGGGACTGCCAGCCGGAGACAGCACAAATGCCTGCCCCGCTGCTGTACAACAGAAGCTGCAAACTGGTGGCGCTTCCTCCGTCACACACTTTGCATGTGTTGTGCGGCAGGGCACAGAGGTCCCCACTTCTGGAAGGCAAAGCCTCCGTCTAAGCCCTTGGAAGGCACAAATCCCCAGGCTGCGCAAGAGGGGCAGAGGAAGGCCGCTCGACTCATGTTTGCCAGCTGCCTTTGTTCCATGAACTGCCCGTCCCTGCAACCTGGTGCAAGTTTCACATTGGCACAGAATTGCAATCGCAGTTGCCTAGAAGAAGCAGCCCTCCAGGGCCTTGGGCAAATATCCAGGATGGGCTCCCAAAACAACTGTCCCCCTACAGAGCCAAGTAAGGGGCAGACCTTGCCCTGGGGGAGGCTGATGGGAGCTGTGGCTGGAAGCCTGACTCCGCGCCCAGGCGGGGCAGGCATCAGCAGCTGCGGCCAGGCTGGCTTCTCAAGCCCAGGATCAGGTGGGGCTGAGTGGTGGGGCTGGAAACCTGCTCTTTCCCTTCCTTTCCTCTCTCCAACAGGGGGCAGGGCTGTGGGCGCCATGGGGCCCAGGGCAGCCGCCCCACGGCCTATTCCCACCAACCTCCCCCCCTTCAGGACTGCTGAGACTGAAGCCTGACTGCCAGGACCGCTTGTCCCCTGCCACACAGCTGGACCCCCACAGGGGTAGCGGAGCATACCTGCGCAGGAGGCCACAGTGGTTTGGGGTGGTGGTGTGTGGGCCCTCATCTCCCCCAACCCCATGACTTACGGAGACGCAAGCTAGACAGGTAGAGGAGGAGGACGAGGAAGGCCCCCCCAGGGAGAAGCAGGCGACAGAGGCGGGGGGAAGCCCGAGCAGGAGCCCCCATGCCCGGCGGTCTGGCACTTCTCTCTGCCGATGAGCCCATCCCTGACTCTGCACCCTGACCCGGCCACCCTCTTCTTGGGCTGGGAGATAAGGCCTGCTTATCAGGCTGGGTGGGTGGAGGGAGAGTGGAGCGGCAAGAGCTTCTTCAGAGCCCACACCATGGCCTTCCAAAGGAGAGAGCGCCCCTGAGCCTGTGCAGAAGGCTTTGGACTCATCACTGGAGGTCAAGGGGACCCTCGACTGCCTGCGACTCAGACCTGGTCTGCATTCCCCGCCACATCTCTCTTCCAGATCACATGAAGAAAGCAGAAGGGTGCTTCTGAGCATGTTCAGAGTGCTTTTCTTTCAACACTGAGTCACTCACTGTCATACTTGCAAGGCAGGAAGGACATAGGAGGGGACATCCAGGCAGCTTGGCACCCAGCACCTCTTGCCTGACAACATGAGACGGGAAGAGGGTCCGGGCCACGATCTGTGAGGGCTGCCGGTCAGGCCAGTTTGTGCCATTCCCTCCCCCTGTCCCCAGCCCCGAGTTTGGATCGCCAGGCAGAGAAGGGAGAGCTTGCACCCCTGTGCTTTGTTCGGCATGACGCAGTTTAATACCAGGATGCATTTCAGCCAGGCGATCGTTGCGCCATTTCCCCCTTTTTGCAGAAGCGATTATGCGAGCAAGTACCAGTGACTCCCGTCCTCTGATCTCCCCAACTCGGGTTGCCAACTGCCTGGGGAAAAAACACCCTGTCCCTTTAACAGAGGTTTAGTAGGATGATCGTTTCACCTGGTGATGTGATTTACCTCCATGCCAGGAAAAGCTTCAGTGTCCGGTTGCCACAAATTCAGCCGCAGTGAAAGGGGCAGGACATTTTTTTCTCCAGGTCTGTTGGCAACCCTGCCTCCAACAAGCAACTGCATCCGAGCCCAGACTCCCCCCACCCCCCACCCCCCGAATGGGCCTCTCCCAGCTGGTTGCTAAGAGAGAGAAGGGCGGAGCGGGTTAATTATCAACACACCTGTCTGCCCTTTGCCCCCGCACAAGGCAAAAAGCTTATGGGTGGGGGGGGGGGCTCAACAGAGCAGGTGGCGGGGGGGGAGGCACAGGCAGGAGCAGGGGTGTGTGGCGGGGGGTGGGGGGGCAGGAGAGGGAGAAGGCGCCTTCTTCGGACAGGCAGTCGCTCCGTGTGTTTGGGCCCTGCCTTCTAGCTGCAGGTCTTGGGAGCGACTCTTCCTCGGTTGGGCTGGAGAACCAGCTCCGGGCAGGGGCTGGTTGGGCTCCACGGTCTAACACAACCCAGTGCCCCTGGCTGTGCCCTGCTGCCTGCCAGACTTAGCCGGGGTGCCCTGCCCAGCTCTGGCCTTCTGTGGTCTGATGATGGCCGGCCAGCCTGACGTCGCAGAGAGAGCTGGACTGGGGCTGGGGGCGCTGGGTCCAGAGCCACCTCCGCCATGGAAGCTCCCTGGGGAAGAACCTGGGGCCACGCCCACGCCCTCAGCCTAGTCTGCCCCGTGGCGCAGTTGTTGCGAGGATAGAATGGCGCAGAGGAGATTGATGGAAGCGGCTTTGAGTGCCCACTGGGAGGCAGTTGGGACATAAAACGTAATAAAAGAAATGCCCATCATGCAGCACCGTGAGGTCTATTTTCAGGGGGGCATCAAGAACAAGGGGGTTGTCCCAATGGGGTCCAGGAAGAGAAGGGCAAGGTGCAACCAGAGAGTTGTTTGTTTGATCAGATAAGCCGCTCTGCTACTGCACTTTGCTCTTCTTTCCTCTTCCCACTTCCAGGGGTTCAGCTGACGTGGTTAAGGGCCTCGGGGTATACTGGCTGCAGCATTACTGCTGGAAAAGCAGACAGTTTTCTCTAAATCCGTTCAGTCCAGAAGATGTTCACCTCCCTTGACTTGGCCAGTCTGGCCACCCGGATAGACTTCTGGGAGGCACTCGGTACAGGACTCTCCTCAACGGCAAACTCGAGTTGGTTCTGAATTCTGCAGCTCCGTTTTCACCAGCAGCTGGGTGGGATGTGCATATCTCACCCATTCTGCAGATCACAGTCACTCTGTGGGCTGCCCATCAGTTACCAAGTTCAGTTCAAGGTCCCGGCTGTCACATACAAAGCCCCGCTTGGCCTTGGTCCTTCATTTCTACCAGATCGCATCTCCCAAACCCTCCCTTATGCTCCAAGACAGCCTCAGTCATTTGGGCCGGGCCTTCCGAGGGCACCACAGTGCAAATGGGCATGATCCGCAACTGCCCGTCCACGGGCATTCTCCCTTGTGGCCCCCGCCCTGTGGGATGACCTGCCTGAAGATGGCCTCCCGCACTTCTGTCACGTGAAACACAATTGTTCAGGAGGGTATTTCTAAAAAGATAATAGCTAAACGATAGCAGAATGATCCCGGAAGGTGCTTTAATAAAGGGGAGGCGCTCTGGATTAGACCTCTTTTATAGTATGTGTTATTTGCAGTTCTCTCTCTGTGTGTAGCAGCTCTGTATTTCTTCATCCAAGTTGCCTGGTGATGCGGCAGAGAACCTGCACCCCAGGGGTTCCCTTCCCGCGGTGCTGAAATGGCTAACAGTAAACAAGCCGAAACTGAATCTTGACAAGATGGAGGTAATACTAGTTGGGAAGGCAGCAGTCCTGAGGGGTCTTGTGCGCCCCACCACTGCTGGGTTCCCGCGGATGCTTGCTGACTCGCTGGTCAAGAGCTCAGGGGTTACACCGGATCCAGCCCCAGTACTGGAACCAAAAGTTACGGCAACTGCAATAAAAGCATTCTAGTAGTTTACATTATTGATATCATATTATTTAGCCCGGACCTTGACCCCCTTCCTTGACTCAACCCATCTGGCCACCTGGATAGCTGCCTTGTTTGCCTGAAGGCTAGACTACTGCGATGTCCCCCACCTGGGCCTGCTCTTAAGGACAAGCTGCAGCAGAATGCACCGGGCAGGACACGCACTCATTCCGCCGACGATCCATTGGTTCCCTAGCAGCTACGCCGTGAAGTGCTCCATGGCCTTGGGCCCGCGTACTGACGAGGCCGCCCAGCTCTCCTGCAACGCTCCACTGGGACAGACTCAGAGCAGAACCACAAGTGACAAAAGGCACAGATTGGACACTTGTCTGCTTCCCTCAAGTTTTGATGGGAAATGTAGGCAGCTTGGCGGAATGTTGGACAAGTGACAGTTGAAGAGTCCATTAGACAGCAGTCAGAGAGCGAAGCAGCGAGACCAGGATGCCTACATTTCCCATCAAAACTTGGGGGAAGCAGACAAGTGTCCAATCTGTGCCTTTTGTCACTTGTGGTTCTGCTCTCAGCCATCGGAATACCGTCCCTGGCGGTGCCCTCCTGCCAACGGGTAGGATCGTCGACTGCCCGCCCGTGTGCAGACTCAGCAGTGGCTTCCTCCTTGCGGAACAGCCTGCCCGAGAAGGTCATGCCACAAAACCGAAATGTTCAGGAGGCAGGGCCGGCGCGCCCATTGAGCCAGGTAGGCGGTGGCCTCAGGCGCGGGGTGCCGGAGGGAGCGCTAGAGGAGGCAGAGGGGTGGCAGCGCGCTCCACAAAGCAGCAGCCTCCTATCCCTCCCGCCCCGCGCCGCCGCCGCCAGCACAAGCCCCCAGCCGGGCGCAGCTGCCATGGGCAGGCATCTGCGGCGGCACGGGCAGCCGAGTGGGAGAGCTCATAGGCCGCCCGTTGCAGCGATTGGGCCAGCGGTGGTGCACGCGCTCCGTGATGACATCACATGTGACGTCATCATGCAGGCCAGTGCGTGCACACTTGCGCACATGCGGGGAGGGTGCCCCGCCGGCCAGCCGCGAGCGCCGCAAACTCTTGCGCCACCCCTGTCAGGAGGGCCTTTCCAGGAAGGGGTCAGGTCTGTGGCGGGAGGGGCTGTCCAGGAAGACTCTATGATGGAGCAGGACTGTACCCCACCACTGTGGTCATTGTAAGCATCGCCCACTCTTACGGCATCACTTTCTGTATCGCCTGCCTTAGACGGCTGGTTGTGCGCATTGTTCCCTAACTCTTTAGTCCTAGTCTGACTGAATTATGCATTGTTCATCATGTGCTGTTTGATTGCTTTGCGCTGTACTCCACCTTGAGACTCAGCAAGAAACAGGGCTATAAATAAAAACAAAAGCATTAAAAACAAACTCAAAATTAACCCCCTGTTGGCTGTGGCTCACCTCCCTATTCTGTAGGATCACAGATCTGAATAGTGTGTGAAGCCTCAGGCAAATAAACAATTTGTGTGCAGTCAGACAGTCCCTAGCAGGGGACCGTGGGTGGAGGCTCGGAGACACAGCCGTGGTCCCTGCCCCCATTTCTTCTGCACAACCACCCTGTGGGTAGGTGAGGCTCAAAAAAGATGACTGCCTGAAAGTCACCGCGTGGGCTTCAGATACACAGGAGGCTGGAAGTGGGCCTCATCCAGGCTGGGAACCACCACATCAGAGTGGCTTTCTTTTTAATGCCCCCGAGGGAGGCTGCTTGGAAGGCAACCAGCGTGCCCTCAACCGGCTGGCGTCTCCCTAGGAGAGTTTTGTCCCAAGTTGCTTGGTAAACAAGATGAGAAATTGGAGCGTCTGATTGACATCTTGTAGCCTCAGCCACGGAGTCTCCCGCCAAGGAATCCCAGGGCTGTGTGTCAGTCTCACCTTCTTTCTCACTCTTAGGGAATGTTGGCGTGTGCTTTGGGCCCCATCACACTGGGAACATTTGGAAATGAAGCAATCAATTGCACTCTCTCCCCCCTTATAATCTGGGACCTGATTCTGTCCTTTGGAAACTGGGGTTGATAAAAAGTAGCGTAGAAAAGGATGCTCGGAGCCCCTGCCGCCTCCCCTCCCATTAAATGATCCCCATTGTTGGGGGGATAATAATAGCATACGTTGTAAACCGCTCTGAGTGGGCATTAAGTTGTCCTGAAGGGCGGTATGTAAATCCTATTATAGGTATATTAAAGGTGGCCCATCAAGGGGGCACCATTCCCTCTCCTCCCCCCTCCCCCCACCCCCCATGACAGCTGCAGAGGGAGGCAGCCTTCCCAGGAGCAATGCCGAGGCAGCAGGTTTGGAGCGCTGTCAAGGCTGACCGGTGGGGAGGTGGGGAGGTCTGGCGGAGCAGCGGGCCGAGGAGACGGGAGGGGCTCCTTCGCCAGCCTGCCAACCTGAGTGGGCATGGCCCAGGCCCCCTCCAGGTTAATGGGGTTTCTGCCGGAGCACCTCCTGGCACACCGTGCCCCAGGGGGGAAGCCCCCCACCCCCACTTCCAAATCGAAAGCGTGAAAAGGCCAGCCCGGGGCTTGCTGCTTCACGCGGGAGACGGAAGAAGGCACTGCCCGGCTCCCATCAGTGCAAGCAGGGAGGGGCGCTCCAGAAGCTGACCCCCAAGAAGAGGCAACACCTGGCTGGGCTTCTGTAGGTGAGGGCAGGGCACAGGTGTGTGTGTGCATGTGTAGGATGGCTGGCCTTTTATCAGCTCCCCCGCCTCCGCCCGCGGTTCATGTTTACAAGCGCAAAGATAAAGGGCATCCATGACTGCAGTACCTTCCAAAGTACCTGATTCCTACAAACGTTTATGGATCACGGACAAATTCCAAGGAGGAGACTCTGACATCCCATTTGCAAATTAGAATTTACGGGCTGGTATCATTGCATCAGCTCGGGCTGAAGCAGATACGGCTCCTTTATGGCTTGACACTACTGAGTTATCTCCGTTGATCACTGTTGCAAACAGTCCTTGTGCTTCTCTGGTATTCTGTGGACATTTGCACTGAAATATCATAAGAATTTCCTGTTTAAGGACAGAATCTTTTTCTTTGCAATTTGCTGTGTGTATGTTTTGGTGACATACATTCTGTGCCTGTGACACTGGGCTGCAGGCATGTCAGGGCCTCCTTGAGTAGAGCTGTTAGCCTTTAAGATACCACAAGATACCACAGGAGGCTACGCTTGGAGGCATGTAAAGTAATAACAGGGAAGATGGTGCCTCTGAGCGGGACAGAGTATGCTTTGGTTACTCCTGGGTAACCACAAACCTCTCAAAGGTCTGGACTCGTGGAGAGGTCAGGCCTTCAGGGCAAAGGGGATGACCCTTTGATGCTCCTCTTGTTGTTTGGTCCAGCTGTCTAGCTCCATCATTTTTTGATGGGGTATGGGTCCAACTTACTGAGGAATTACACAATTTTAAAGTTGACAATGAGGACATTGAAATTGTTCAAGATTTTCTATTCCTTGGCTCAGTCATCAACCAAAAGGGAGCCGGCAACGGAGAAATCAGAAGAAGACTGAGACTCGGAAGAGGAGCTGTGAGGGAGCTAGAAAAGATCCTTAAAGATGATAAAGATGACTCTCTTGGAGTGGAGATCAAGATAATCCAAACTAGGGTATTGCCCATTACCATCTATGGATGTGAAAGTTGGACGGTGAAGAAAGCTAACTGGAAGAAAATGGATTCATTTGAAATGTGGTGCTGGAGGAGAGTTTTACGGATACCATAGATGGCCAAAAAGACAAAAGATCAAATCAAGCCTGAATTCTCCCTAGAAGCTAAAATGACAAAACTGAGGCTATCGTACTTTGGTCACATCATGAGGAGACAAGACTCTCTGGAAAAGTTAATAATGCTAGGAAAAGAGGAAGACCTAAAAGGAGATGGCTTGACTCAATAAAAGAAGCCATGTCTTCCAGTTTGCAGGACCTGAGCAAGTCTGTTAATGAGAGGACGTTTTGGAGGTCTTTCATTCATAGGGTCGCCATAGGTCGGAGGCAGCTTGATGGCACATAACACACACACACATGGGTATAAAGAAAGAACCTCCATGCTGGCTTCGATACCCTTCCTGGCGGGCAGCTCAGGGGCACCGGCTGCTCCAGTTTCATGCGGCCCTTTTGTTCTCGGCCTTCTCTGGCTAATCCCAACCGGCTGAACCAGCCCTTGAGGTGTGGCAGTGCCAGGGTGTGCCTCCCGTTGAGCCCTCCACCCCCAAGCAGGCCAATCCCTGTGGGATGCAGGGGTGGGTCAGGTGTCCTGTGCACACGGCATAAAACCCCAAAGCCTGCCGTGCTCGGGCATCACATTGCTCAGCCAGGGGGCATGGCAGGGCGCAAAGGTTTTGCGGCCTTGCTGGCTTTGCTCTCTGGAGTGTGGGCAGAGAGAAGAGGGGTCCAGGAATATCTGCCTGTTATCGAGGTGCCCAATGGCGGCCCATGGGGAGCTTGGGCATGGCCGGAAATGTGCCCCGAAGGGAGCTACGCCACAGGCTTCAGCATCAAGGTAATCCCTCCAAGCCACCCTCAGTGTGGGGCCCCCACTCCTGCCCTTGAATTGGATCCGGGGCCCAGCCTTGGTGATAACTGGCACTCAATGCTGGCCCATGAAGGGAGGGGAGGAGCCATTCTCCACCCCTCCCTGCTGGGCCGCCCGAGAGAGGCCCCCTCACCTTGCTCAGGCAGCCAGCGGCTGGGAGGCAGTGGGGAGGGGCAGGAGGGAGTTGGGCACCGGCACTGTAGCAGGCATCGTGGCAGGCTTGGTTTGGCCCCACAGGAAAATCCAGTTGCAACGGGGCGGGGGGGGGGGGCAGGTTGCCAGGTTCCTATACACTTCTGGTGGGAAGGGGGACCCGGCACTTTCCTTGTCCCTAGCACATGTTTGCTTTTGCGCACACCCTTCCAGCACGCGCTTCTGGAAGTGATGTCATCACGCTGCCCATGGGCATTGCTCCTGCACTTCGCACGGGGCTAATTTTGGCCTGTTTGGGACCAAAACTGGCCCCAGTGAAGCAAGGGAACATGCTTGCGGCCCACTGGGAGCATACCTAGCACACAATTTTCTGGGTCAACTGCTTGTGGCAGGCGATCTCTGGGGGGCTGACCACCTCCCACTGGTCTCCAAGGATCAGCGGGCAACGGGACAAACACCCCAGAGACTGCCTGCCTCTAGCAGGCAACTGGAAAGCCTAAAATGATTGCTTATAGAGCCCCCAGAGTGCCACATCTAACAATGGAAGTAGGCAGCTCGGCACAGGTAGAACCCAGAGGCCGTGGTCCAACAACCCCCCCCCCATTGCCTCCCCAAAGCTGGCTGCTTGAGCAGAGCGAGGGAATCTCTTTCAGGTGGCAGGAGCAGAGAATGGCCTCCCATTGCCCAGGCCTTGTGGAGTTGGCAGCCAATGTGACAAGAAGCTCACGCAGGAGGCCCCTTCAGCCCCAGGAGGGTGGGGTGGGTGGGGGGTCCCTGTCCCACCCATCCGTTGCTCTCGCACCCAGCCTGGTTTGTTCCTGTCCCAGGTGGAACCCTACCAGGGCTTGAGCAATGACGACACAGCACTGAACGGAATTCGGCTGCACTGCACGCAGGGGGGCCGTGGGGACAAACACCAAGACCACACCGTGGAATCGCAGAGTGGCATGTGAGAGCCTAACTTGGGAGTGGGGGGGGGGCTGTTTGTGCGTGCCCACCCTGCTACTTGTTAATGGGTTCATTCGTTGTTCTACACCATTTTCCAGCAACAATTAGCCCCTATATTCAGCAACTGAAAACCAATTTAACACATACCGAAGGAAGTGCTCAGGGAGGGGGGTGACTGCAGCCGCTTCTTCCCCAGGGCTCGCTGCCAGCTGTTGGGAGAAGGAAGCCTTTGACGGGGAGGGGGCACTGCCTTGCCCCCCCTCCATCCACATCAGATGCATCCTAATAGCCATCTCAATGGCTGCAAAGCGACCCTCTGTTTTGCTTGCAAGCCATAGGGTCCGAACATCTCACCCCCTGCCCCCCCCAGCCTCCCCTCCACTGCTGAGTTTCTGCTGAACAGAAATGTGGGCCTCTCCCTGCTTTCTTGTCTTACTGCGCATCTGTATCCTTCCGTGCGCACGCACAGCACTGTCAGGTCGACTGGTGGCCACGACAGCCACCCCACGAAGCCCTTGCCCAGGGGACCTTCCTCCAGTTCTGGCAACGTGAAAGGTCCTCTGAGTGGGGGACGGCACAAAGAAGGTGCCCCCCCCATTGTAGCTGCATGTCTTCTGTTCGGTGTGAGGAAGAGTGCTGCCCCCCCCAAAGATCTGGTCATTAACAGCTATCCAAACAGAAGGAAGACAAATGGGTCGGGAAGGGCTACCCAGAGGCCAGGGATCCTGCGGTACTCTGAAAGGTGCCATGTTCTATACAAGATTACAGACAGGGCTTTGGACGAAACATTTCTGCGCAAAATCTGTTTTACAGATTTGGAATTCTAGACTGAATGCAAACTGTGCTGAAGATTAATGTTAGCGTTCTTCCCATGCACAAAACATTCCTTAACTGGAATAGAATCACAAAGTTGGAAGGGATCTCCAGGGTCATCTAGTCCAACCGTGGCACAATGCAGGAAAGTCACAGTTGCCTCCCCCCCCACCCCCAGTGACCCCTGCTCCATGCCCAGAAGATGGCGAAACACCTCCAGGATCCCTGGACAAACTGGCTGTAACTGTCAGGAAGTTCTTCCTAATGTTTAGCCAAAAACTTTGACTTAATTTCAAGCCATTGGTTCTGGTCCGTCCTTCTGGGGCAGTGGAGAACAACTCTGTGCCATCCTCTATATGACAGCCCTTCAAGTACTTGAAGAGGGCTATCCTACCACCTCTCAGTCGTCTCCTCTCCAGGCTAAACATTCTGAGCAACCTTTCCTCCTAGGACTGGGTCTCCAGACCCCTCACCCTCTTCGTTGCCCTCCTCTGGACACGCTCCAGCTTGTCTCTATTCTTCTGAAATTGCGGTGCCCGAAACTGAACACAGTACTCTAAGTGAGGTCTAACGAGAGCAGAGTAGAGCAATACCATCACTTCTCGTGACCTGGACACTGTGCTTCTGTTGATACGGCCCAAAACTGCATTTGCCTTTTTAGCTGCCATATCACACTGCTGACTCATGTTCAGTGTATGGTCTACCAAGACCCCTAGATCCTTTTTGCACATATTACCACCAAGACAAGCCCCGCCCATCCTATAATTATGCATATGATTTTTCCTGCCTAAATGCAGAACTTTGCATTGATCTCTGTTGAAATTCATTTTGTTTTAGCCCAGTTTTCCAGCCTGTCAAGATCTTCCTGTATCCTGACTCTTTCTTCTACCATATTTGCTACCCCTCCCAATTTAGTATCCTCTGCAAATTTAATAAGCATTCCCTCCATTCCTTCATCCAAATCATTTCTACCCAAATCTAGCCTCGCACAGGGCGGGGCCTACAGACCCCCCTGACCCCCCCCCAGCCTTGAACGAGGAGGCCTCAAAGACTCCTTAGCCTTCACTTCACCTTATTTCGCAACTCTGCTCTTCCACTGCATCACATCGCATTGCATGTGTTGCTGAGCAATGCTGGAGCATGGACTGCCACTGCACAGCCTGTGTGTGTGTTTGTGTTTGTGTGAGACAAACTGCATGTGGCAGGATGGGCTGAGCTAGGCTCTCCCCTCCCCTCGGCGCCCCTGCCCTCTGCCTAAGCCGGCTCTCACCCCATCTCTCTCTTTCCCTCCAGGTGGGGGAAATGGTTGGATCCCATCTGGTGCCCCCCAGGCGGGTATCTGGAGAGGTTCTCATTGCGAGTAGAGAAGACCCGGAGCGGATTAAAGGACGACATGGGGGCCACCAGCATCCGTTTTGCGTGCTCGGGGGGAGAGAACCTGGAGGGCCATGGCTTGGCTTGGGGGGAGTATGGAGTGTGGAGCCCACGCTGCAAGAAGGGCATGTGTGGGATCCAGACCAAGCAGGAGCCGCCCCGTGGATCCCTGCGGGATGACACGGCTCTCAACGATGTCCGCTTCTTTTGTTGCAACCACTGAGACCCCCCCACCCCACCCCGTGGAGGGATGAAGCACACCCCCAGCTCCCTTTCCTGACCCCCCTTCCTCCACCCAGGGGAAATGCGGTGAGCAACATGGGCCCAGCCCCCCCCCGTAGGTCTGGCCAAGGATTTCCTGCTGGGGGACCCCTCCCCCCAGCCTCGTTTGCAAGAGTCCTTTTATTCCCTGCTCAGCCTGCCCCCCCATCGGGGGGGGGGCACCCGCACTCCTGTTTCCAAGTTGCTTCTGCCTGTTCAGTCCCCCCCGCCCCGAGGCCTCCCCTCACCCTCCACAGCCTCTTTTGAGTGCCTCGGGACACGGAAACAGCCCCGGGACACTCTCAGCACCCCACGTGGGTTATCTCAGGCTCTTACCCGCAGGGCTGGCGTCAGCCTGCCCTGAGTGGGGCAGTTGCCAGTGCCCAGGGCTCCTGGTGGGGGCCACTGCCACCGACTCCCGTGGGCATGTTTCCCTCCTGCCACCTGTCTGCATGCCCTTCCCCATCAATTGCCTTGAAGTGCTCCCCAACCCGTGATTCCAGCCGCCCGGTGTCCTTGGCAAAGGGGCATGTGGGTGGCATAACATGGTAGCACTTGGGGAAAGGGTGTGCAGGGCAGCTGAGCATGGGTGAGGGGAAGCCCCGGGCATAGGAGACAGAGGCACAGGCACGTGGGGGGGGGGAGGCTGCAGGTGTGGGGGTGCAAAGGGAGGCATGAGTGGGGCCCGGTGGTGGGCAGACAGGGGCCTGGGCACAGTCTGCCCCCCAAAACCTGGCACCAGCCCAGCTCACCCGGGAATATGAAAGGCTTTTCCCCATGTAGCCAAGGTACCTCCACCCATTCCCTGGGGGACAGACTCAGATCCTCACCCCCAATTTCTTCCCCGCAGGACTTCCATTCCCTCCCTCCAAGCCCCACTGCACGGTGATCTCTGTCATCACAACCAGAGCTTTATTTTGTCTGCAACAATTTGTCCAATAAACATTCGATCATGCAACGCAAACGCAGTGCAGCCACCAACAGAAGTGGAGACTTGCTGGGAACGGGAGGAGCTTGAAAGGAGTGTTCGCCTTGGTGGTGGTGGTGGTGGTGGTGGTGGTGGTCCTAAAGAAGGCATTCGCATCCCCCACAGACTCACAGGCCTTCGCCCTGCCAGGAAAACCCATGGGAGCCGTCAGGGGTGCAGAAGTCACACGGTTACATGGGCCAGAATCCACCCTGACTCAAAGGGAGGTGGTACAGGCTGACCCCAGGCCCCGGCCCTCCCAGAGTTTGGCATCCCGGGGGCGTCCTGAAACATGCCACCTTGTCAACACAGTCCAAGGAAGCCCTCCCTAGGGCCTGGAGCGGGCTCAGCCAGAGCAAGAGGGAGTGGGAGCGAGGGAGGGAGGGAGGGAGAGCACCCTGGCCGTGGGGCCCACTCCTTCCTTCCGCCCCCCTGTTGCCCCACAGCACGTAAAGCATGATGGGCCATTCGTGCCGCACTGAAGTTCTGGGCCTGGCATAAGAATCACAGCTCTTGGGAGGTGACCCAGACATCTGCCCCTCTCGGCAGCTTGGCACTCATTGCCCAGGACTCCACCACCAGGCTGGCTCTGCTCAGAGCTACAACCACAAACACACACTGAGAGCTGAGAACTGGTAGTGGGGCATGGATGTGTAGGCCACACGAGGCTCCACACCTTATGTTATGTTCCCCACAACAGAGCAGGTAAAAACTGGCTGCCACCTTCTCTTGTCAATTGCCTGTGAGCTCAGCTGAACTGCTTCAGTGTCACAGAATGTTCACAAACATTATAACTTCTTAGAGGGAAACAATCAGAAGTAGTATTGTATAGCAACAGAGGGCTAGGTTCCATCCCTTGCCCTACCTTGGTGGACTGTTGTGTCCGTTTCCCTGGCTCTGTTTGCCCTTTCTGGATATCCTCCTAGCTTCTGGTGGGGAACCCTTGTCCAGCGGTCCTCCCCCTTCACCCCACCCCTCCCCCTTGTCTTTCCAGGGCCTCCACCTCACAGAGATGTCCCCCCCCCGCTATACTCCAAGCAGCCCCTCCCATGGGAGCCGTACCTCACGGTCAGCTGCTTTGCGGCAGTCCCCGCACACCGTCCCCAGGAGACCATTCACCACTTGGATGCCGCACAGCACCATCTCTAGGGCACCCAGCACCAGCAGAATGGAGAAGAGAACGATGTTCCAGAGGACCACGTTGGGGGGGTTCACACATTGCTCCCAGAGAGTCTGGTTGCTCAGGTAGCTCTGGCTGTGTGCAGGAGGGAGGAGAAGAGATGCCTTCACTAGATCCTGGCGCCCTGGCACATCCCGCCCCCTGCGCCCCCCCCCCCGCATCAGCCATGCAGGACATTTACTTCTAGGGTGGAGAGGAGCGAGTTGGTGGACCTGCTGCGGCACAGTGGCCAAGAGGTCTGGCTGTGAGTCAGCACTCTGCTGGTTCGAATCCCACCACCTCCCTGAGCTCAGCAGGCGGCCTTGGCTCAGCCCCTCCTCTTCCTCGCGTCAGCCTCTCCTTGCTCTGAGTGGGGCAGGGACCTGTCCAGAGGAGCGGGATATAAGCGCAGCTTCCTGTGCTGAGCCTGGGCACTGCGGGGGGCGGGGGGCGGGCTGTGACCCGCGGCTCCGGCCCAGAGCCAGGGATCAGCGGGGCCGCGGAGACCAGCTGGAAGGCGCCCGTCCTGCGGGCTGCGCCCTCACCCGAGCTCCTTGAAGGGCGACCTCCACGCGCCATCTGCCGTCTCACACAAGGGCCCCTCGGCCAGGCCTGTCGAGGACACCGTCAGGCAGTAGAAGCCGCCCAGGGCCCCGAAGGCGGAGCAGAAAACCGAGCGCAGCATCTGCCGGGAAAGGAGAGCGGGCTCGTCACGCGGCCCTCCCGCCGGCCCCTCCCCGGGCCTGAAAGCGGCGGCGTCTGGAGAGCGCTTCTGCCGGCTGGGCCACCGCAGCCAGCCCCGCGGGTGGGCAAGGCACTTGTGTACCCGGAGCGCACCTCTGCAACGCGGCGGGCAGCCAGGCCTTGTGGGGGGGGGGGGAGCGGCCGGGACCTCCCTCTGGCGCCTCCACCCCTCCTCTTCCCCCAGTACGGGGCAGGCGCCCGGCGCGCAGCCGGTCCGGGGTGGCTGTTTGGAAGGTCACGGTGGAACCCGCCTCCCCCCCCCCGCCATCCGCGTCTTCTGCGCCTTATTTCTCAGCGCCCCGCAGCGCTCCTCCGCGGCGGGATCCTGCCCGGGCCCCTGCCCGGGCCCCTCCAGAGCCCGCCCATTGCGCCCCCCGTCCTACCCGGCACCGGTTCCCGCAGCAGCCGTAGCCGCAGCAGCCCTTCCCTCCGGCCCGCACCACCGAGCAGCCGGCGCACAGAACCTGCGGGGGAGAAGAGGGTCAGAGGCGCCGGGAGGCGGCGAGGGAGACCCCTCGGCCGGTCATTCCCCGCCAGCAAACAGCCCCGAAGTCCGCCTCGACGGCTTCTGCGGCCAGAGGGCGCCTCGGGGCCGTTTCCGTCCCTCCCCGCTCCCGCTATAGTGTCTGTTATCCTCGGGGTGGGGGGAGTTGCTCCGTGCTCGAGGGGAGGGCGGCCGGGAGCCTAGCCCGGAGAAGAGGGAGGGCGGCCGGGGCGAGGGCGGCCCGGGATCCACAGGGAGGCCCGGCTGGGTCGTCCGTCCCGTTGAACGTCCATGGCGGCGGGTGCCCCAGCAAGACCCGGGGAGCGAAGCGGCGCCAGGTGCGGGACGGCAGAAGGACGGGGAGGGGCGCCGAGGAGGCCAAGCCGCCCGTGGCCAGCGCCCAGGCCCAGGCGCGGGAGGGCAGCAGCCCCTTCCCTCCCGCCCCCGGCAGCCGCGGGGCTCTCACCATCAGGCCCCCGCCCAGGAGCCCGCCCAGCAGCCAGACTTGCAAGGTGATGTGGGCCGTCCAGCCCCGCTCGCAGTTGGGGAACATCAGGAGGAGGTTGGCGACCACGCAGGCCGCGGCCATGGCGAGCAGGGAGAGCCCCACCAGGCGCGAACACTTGCCCGTGCACATGGCGGCGGCGATTGCGGGCCGGGCGCGGAGGCCTCCCTTGGCCTGGCTGCCTCTGCTGATAAGGCGGGCAAAGGGCTGGAAGAGCGGGCAGGGCATGCCCCCCCCCGGCTGTTCCTCCTCCCCCCCAGGCCCGGCCAAGGCGGAGAGGCTGCGAGGCCATCCCGTGGCCCTGAGTCCCGCACCCCCTCCTAGGCCAGCGTCTTCCAGACTGGCTGCCTTCGCTTTCTACCTCTGCAGGGCAGCTGCCTGGATCCCAAAGGGCAGGGAAATGAGGGGACCCGCCGGAGACTGGAGCAAGGGCGGCTCTGTCCCGACCTCAGGCTCACCCCTGACCAGGCCAGCCACCTTGGGTAGTGCCTCCTTAAGACACTCCCCCCCCTCCCCGCCCCAGCTGATGGGCTCTTACAGAATATTTATCAATATTCCAATTGCTTGAGGGGTTACCAGCCTGGGGGTGAGCCGGGAGGTCTCCAGGCCACAGAGATCAGTTCTCCTGGAGGAAATGGCCGCTTTGGTGGGAGAACTTGGTGGTGCTCTATAGAGTCATGGGGACTTGGGAGTCCTAGAGTGGGAGCGCACCCTGCCGAGCTTCCTCTCCTCTCCAGACTCCGCCCTCCCCAAAGCTCCATGAATTTTCTGAGCTGGAGTTGGCAACCAAAGCTGGACATGGAATGTGGCGAGTCAGTGCACCTTCCGTGAAGGAAGTGGGAAGTGAGTTTGCCTGGGGGAAGGAGTCTTGCCCGCAGGAGTATACGTGTGCTACTGATGGGCAAAGGGCAGTGCAGGAGGGGTTTGCCAACTGGGCCCTTTGGATAGGAGGCAGAATATGGAGCAGGTTAAACAAACAGCACTTCACACAATGTACAATTAACTTGTGGACCTCACTGTCACAGCATGCATTAGTATTGAGTAAAATTTTGTGCCACTCTTCCTTCAAGGAGCTCTGGGCAGTCCACATCAACCTACCCCCATCTTATCATCACAGCAACCCTGCCGGGTAGGCAAGGGTGAGTGTGAATGGCCAATTGCCGTGATGGCTGGAGAACCTCCGTGTCCAGAGGCAACTGAACAGCAAATGCTGCTGGTGGCCTTCTGGGGTCTGGGCAGCTGAAATCCACCTTGGGCCAGAGGGCCATTCCCAGGGCTCCAGGCAACAGCCCTTCCCTTTCTTGTTCCCCCTTACAGGAGCTTGGGACTGGGGCCGCTGGATCTGGTCCCCTTCCTCCTGCGCCCTTTTCATCCCAGGCCCGCTTTCATGGGCGTGCCTATGTGCTCACGAGGCTCCTTGGGCATCCCAAGGAACCCCTTTCCCCTGAACTGCGGGCGGCCTGGGTGGGCCTGGAAAGACTGCGGCAGAGGGTCCGCGGGAGCCTCAACTTCCTGCTGCGTGGACATGTTCGTGCGGCAGGACCGCAGAGCCACGCCACCCCCCACCCCCCCTCCACATAACCAGCAGCCCCCTGGGCCTGAATCCCTGCTTTGCTGCTAAGCGGGCACTGGAAAGGCGGGGGGGGGAGCCACCCTGGGTTCAGCTGCCTGAGAATCGAGCCCCCAGGCCACTCTGCCCATAGCAAGGATACCACAGCACCTCCAGGCTGGCTGCTTTTGCGCACTGCGCCGCATCAAGGGCACGCATATGCCACACACAGGGAGCCCCACCTTGGAAACCAGGAAGTGTTCACACAGCTGCAGGTGCACGCACACACACTTACTGTCCCTGGCCAGTTTCCCATCCCCCTCCACTCCCCCCCCCGTCTGCAAGCGTCGTTCCTTCCACAAGTGGGAAAGCTGGGGTAGAGCCCTTCCTCCGCGGACCCCCGTCAGAATCAGTGTGGGAGGGTGGGGAAGGCTTCCGTTCACAAGGGCCCTGCCTTGGACACCCTGGGGTCATTTGTGGAGGGCTGCTGCTTTGGGCTGGGGCTGCGATCCAGAGCTGGGAAAGAGCGGGCGAATGCCTGCCCGTGATCTTGGGACCTGGGTCTCTTCTCCTCCTCCCCCCTTGCTGGTGCAGCCAGGGGGCCCTCTCAACGGCCCTCCCCCAAGATCCCTGGGAGGAGATGGCTGGACAGGAGGGGAGGGGCCAGCCAGGTATTCCCTGCAGCCTCCGCCCAAAGGCACGGAAACCCTGGCTTGGAATTGAGAGGAGGGAGGCAGCCCTCGGCAAGGGCCTGCCCTGCCAAACTTCCAACCTCGTACACACGCGGTGCCCCCAATTGCCCCCAGGCTGCAGGGCCCCAACGAGTCTTGTGACGGATGGGCCCTGGGGGGGGCGGAGCTAGAGAGGATCCCCTCCTCCTCTGTATATGCTGGTGGGTAAAGTAAGTGCTGGTGGGGGGCACAGAAAAGCAGGCAGCTCAGGATTTCCTCCGTGCGGCTGTTAACAAGGAGTCCCAGAGGGTGGGTTTCTGTACGTCATGGAGAAAGGTAGAAAGCGTCAGGAGTGTAGTTTGTGAAAGTGCAGACTAGTATGCTGGATCCGACCATTTGTTCTGCTGGTGGGAAGGAGGGGAGTGAGAACTCTGGCTGAATCCAACCCCGTTTCTGAAAGGAATTTGAGTTTGTTTGGGATTCAAGTGGTTATAACATGGTGAAGGCAAGGGCGCTCTGCATATGCTCAGAATGCCCATATGCAGCAGCATAATCCCTTCTTCAGCTCTGCAGTTTACTGTTATCAGAGCAGTTGATGGTAAGGCACAATGTAGCCCCCGACTCTGTGACTCTGAACATGTGCAGAGGGCCTGTCTTTTCACGTGAGAGGTGGTGGGCTCCAGCCTGCCTCTGATCCAACTCCTTGGCCTAGGAGCTCCTAGTCCAGCGATGGCGAACCTATGGCATGCGTGCCACAGCTAGCACGCAGAGCCCTCTCTGTGGGCACACGAGCCAAGTCGCCAATCGCTAGGTCCAGGGCTCATTTGGAGGGGGAACGCCTGGAACAGCATTCCAGTAGCTCTGAGCAGAGATCACATGGGTTTTGGCCCTGCCCACGTGATTCCTTTTCCTCAAGGCTGCCTCCCTGCTGCCGGTCTCTTTAGCAGCAGGAAGCGGAGGCAGCAGCCGGGCTGCTAGGGCTGGCTTTCTAAAGAAGAGTAAGCTGCTTTGATTTAACTTGCTTTACTTTCATTCGTGGCTCCTGAGTGAGTGAGATATGTTAATTAGTTCGGACAGCTGTATGAGTTGTTTTTTCTTAACTAAAACCTCAGTATTCAGGTTTAATTGCAGTGTTGGCACTTTGAAATAAACAAGTTGGTTTTGTGTTGCAGTTTGGGCACTCGGGCTCAAAAAGGTTCGCCATCACTGTCCTAGTCCCTCATTCAAAGGTTCATGCTCAGAAGTGCCCCCCCCCCCGTTTCACCTCTTAGGTCTAATTTTTTTCCTGCTTCATAACAACTTTTCATTCCAGGACTCAGCCTGGTCACTGGAAACAGATTCCAGAGGGGAAGTGTTCCCTGCAGATGGGTGGACAAAAGGAACGGGTGCTTCGGGCAGTCTGTCAACTCAGGTGTACAAAGGAGCACGGAGGCACCATGGTTTATTTCCTTTTCTTCCCTCCCCACATCATCACTTGCGCCGGCGCCCTCCTGTGCGGATCTGCCTCCTCTCCTTGCGCCGGCTGCGTGTCGGCTCTGAGTTCCCGCTGGCTGGGAGGGGCGGGGAAAGAGGGGCAGGGACCTGCCGGTGGTTGCTGGCGGCTGCCTTGTATATCAGATGGAAGACGAAGGCATTGTCGTACCTGGAGAAGAGAAGTCAACAGGGCAACAGGACGGGGTGGTCCAAATGGATAAGCAGGATGGAAGAGTCTTCCAGAGGGCGCTCTGTGCTTGGGCCACCCTATCAGCTCTCAGCAGAGTGGGGTCAGAGGTCACCAATGCCAGCTCACCCAGGATGGGAAGGCGTGGCCCCAGAGGGCAGCCAGTCGACAGGACTACTCACCAGGGCATTGCATTGTCAATGCCAGCTTGGCGAAAGGGTGAACGGAAGGGATTCATGTGGGCAGGGCTGGCACTGCCCCCCGTCGCCATGGACACAGCAGCCTCATCCACGGCACAACTGTATTCGCTGCATTCGGTGAAATAGGCGGGGACCCGGAGGGACTGCAGACACAGGCAGAAAGAGAGTGGAGGGTGAAGAGGGCGGGGGGCTGTCTTGAGAAAGCGTCTCCGCTCAGGGTCAGGGCTGTCCTCACGGAGCCCAGCAGCAGGAGAGAAGGGCAGAAGCCGGGGAGATCGACGGGGGGGGGGAGATCCAGAGAGGGCTGCTCTGCAGATCCCCCCACTGAGGAAGCGACGGGTGAAACACACTGGCGTCTATCATGACAAAACTCTTTTCCCTCTGCACCTTGTTCTCTTTTCTCACGGGGCCCAAACACGACAGTGCCCCATGGGTCTGCCCCGATCACACCTAGCAGAGAAAAAAACCCCGCACCTCCAGAATTCCCATTTGAAGCCTCAGATTTTGAAATGGTGAACTTAAACCTTAAATTTTGATAGAAAGTCTTGGCTATAAATACCTCTTGAGTCATTCTGACAAAACTCTTAAGCTGAAAACTGTACTGAAAACTGACTTGCCAGGTTAAACACATTTTACCTGTTTTTGGCAAAACTGCTTGATTCAGCAGTTGCACATGAGGACATGATGTGATTTAGGAGCGTGCACATCTTTGGGTAAAAAGGAGCTCTTTGTAGAAGGGGGTTTGTTTGAGGAGGGCATTGGGGACCTGCGGGATGGGTGCGGGGTGGACTTGCCTGGAGCCGCGGCAGAGAACTCAGCCACGTTTCCTTGAGGGCAAAGCCGGAGTTGAATCCTGGAGAGGAGGGGGGCATCCCGTCAGCAACCAGACCCAGACTCCCCTCCCCCCCTCCCCTCTGCCCCACTTTTGGCCGGGGAGCCCCACTCCTCTGCTCCCCAGGCCCTGCTCCCCCTCCCTCCAAGGGTCTTTCCCACCTCCTCTTACCAATTACCAGGTCCGGCTTGGGTGCTTGCAAGAGGTGGTACGGGCGGGCACTAAAGCCCATCTGCAGTTCCCTGCGACCCACTTTGGATCTGGCAGCTAATCCAGACTGGACAGAGACTCCTTGCTCCTCCTGGGGTGGGAGACATGCATTTATTCCAGTGCCCTCACCTACACTGAGGAGGCCTGGCTGTCTGCACTGGGGGCAGGCGGGGCGGCAGCAGCCCCGCCGCCATCTGCACAGAAAGGCATACAGCTGCTGGGAGAAATCAGAAGGGAGGCGGGACTCACATCTCTTTGCAGCAGAAACTGCTGGCCGTCCAGTTCAGGGGGCAGCGTGTCCCCCACAAACAGCAGCTCCAGTGAGACGTGGGGAAGCAGGACTGAAAGCTCCTGGGGGGGGAGGAATGGAGCGGGGGGGGGGGTTGAAAGGAGTCAGAACGAGCAACAAAACCTGCAGTAGTTAAGAAACATCATCCATCTGCGATCCCAAGACTCCGCAAAAGGGGTGGCAGCCCGCAGCCTGGCCCCTCCAAGATATCCCAGTTGGTGCCCCGTGAGGCTTGGCTGGGGAAGAAGTTGCAGAAGCAAATCGCTGCCAAGGTCAGAGGCCTTCCTCCAGTGACCCCTGGCCAGACTCTGCGGGCACCCAGACAGAGGTCTGTGAAGGAAGCCGTAACTGAGGGGCAGGTTTGGGTAAGCAGGTGGTCCACAGGGGACCGCTGGGATGTGGTAGACAAAGGCCGGCGCTTTGGACAGGGCCTGAAAACAAAGTCAAATCCAGTAAGTTCTGGGGAAATACCGCCCCCTCGCCCCCCCCCGGTGGCCCCCCCCTGGTCCAAAGGGTGACTGCTGAGTTTGGACCAAGTTTCCAAACAGTCTTGAAAGGCCACTGCCCGGGAGCGGGGGGGGGCAAGGGGCCAGGGAGTGTCCTCTGCCTGAGGCCTGGGAGGCGGCTGCCAGTCGGAGAGACCTTGATAGGCCTCCTCTGGGTGGCAGATGGTGCCCGTGGTCTGCTTCCCTCACCAAGTGTCTGACCAGCTGGGCCAAGGCCCCCATCAGTGCCTGGCACTCTGCCCCCCTCTCTTTGCCCCACATTGGGACTCCTTCACCTACCCAGAAGACCATAAGAACCCCAAACTCTTTGCCGGCCTCTACCACGTGGATCTTGAGGGACTGCTTGTTCAGGATGTTCAGCTCTGGAACTGAAAGGGCGGGGGTTGGGACTCTCTGAGGAGGAGGCCGAGGGGGCCAGCCCAGAACAGACCTCAGGAAAGAGCCTACAAGGCAAGGGGTGCGTGTGCGGGCAAAGGTCAGCAGCCCCCCCCCTCCGCTGTGTAGGTAAAAAGAAATACAGGCAAGGATGGACTGAATGCCCAGGCATGTTCAGGCCGCCCCGGGGGTTGGGCACCACGTGGCATCTCCTGCCAAGGGTCCACTCTTTGGGGCCAAGATGGTTGGCCCCAATCAAAGACTGGGCGCAGCGTGGCAGCCTGCAGCCTCGGGGCCTCCCTGTCGGGGCCAGGCTTCCACAGCCTTCCGGCCGTGGGAGTGGGCATCGCGGCCCTGGGGTACTCACAGTGCTGGGGGGCCAGCTGGGTGATGATGTAGTAGGCAGTGAGCGGGTAGCTGAGGAGGACGGCCAGGGGGGCGCCCAGGGGCAGCCCCCGCCACTGGTAGTAGTCTTTCCACGAGCCTGCGGGTGGAGGGGAGGGTCAGCGGCGGGTGGCCGGCCGCCGCGCCCCGCAGAGAGGGCCCCCCCCGCTCCCTCTTCCCGGCAGCCTCACCGAAGAAGGCCCGCGGGGCCGGCGGCTCGGCGGGGGCGGCGGGCAGGGCTGTCCCTCCTTCCGGCCGCAGGCCCTCGAAGGGGTTGCCTGCGAGGAAAAGGCGGTCGGTCGGTCGGTCGGTCAGGCAGGCAGGCAGACGCTGCCCGGCCCCGGCCCGGCCCCGGCTCTCACCGCTGCGCAGGAAGGCGGCCGCCGGCTCCTCTGGCCGGCCGCGCAGGCCCAGGCCCAGGCCGTAGTCGGGCGCGCGCACCAGCATGCTCTCGGCCGCCCAGTAGCCGCGGGTCAGGCCCCGCGCCGCCAGGAAGACCTCCTTGTTGAAGCTGTCGCTCGCGGCCTCTGCGGGGAAGGGAGAGCAGAGCAGAGCGGAGCCGAGGGGAGGCCGTCCAGGCCCCGGTCCCCCGGCCGCCCCCTCGGGCCGCCCCCGCGGCCGGCGCTCACCCGCGGCGAAGGTGAAGGGCAGGCTGGCCAGCTCCCGCGCGCGGCCCATGTAGGCCGCCATGCGCTGGCACCACGCCTGGTGCCCGGTGTCCTCGGGGCTGCGGCTCCAGTCGAGCTTGCGGCAGCGCTCGGAGCAGTAGAAGACGGCGCGGCAGTGCTGGCTGCGGAGGGGCAGGGAGAGGGAGGCCTGCTGAGGGCGCGGCGGGGCTCCCTCCCGCGTGCCCGGAGGAGGCCTGCGGAGCGGCGCCCCGGGAGGGCTCTGCGCAAAAGGGGCCTCGCGGCTGCCTCCCGCGCCAGGGGCGCAGGCGAGGCGGGACGGGGCGCGCTTGCCCGCGCGAATGGGAGCGCGCCGGGACGCGGCTCTGCTCACCAGGCGGTGACCTGGCCCTCGAAGCTGTGCCGCTTGCACACGTGGCAGGCTCGCACGCGAGTGGTGGGGAAGGTGAACGTCGGCTTGGGCCCCCAGCCCCGCATCGGCCCCTTGCTCATTTTCACACCCAGCCGGGACAGCAGCGGCTCCAGGGACCTGCAAGAAGAAGGGGAGCCGAGAGGCGGGAGGCCTGGGCGTGCTGGTGGCAGTCTCCAAACACCCGGCACGGAGGTGTCCACATTGCACACGGCGGGGTAGAGAGGGAGGACTCGCTCGCTCTCTCCTGCTCCCCAAAGGCTAGAGCTGGAGGGCGGCCAATGAAGCTGACGAGCGGGAGCTTCAGGACAGACTTCCTTACACAAGGGGCTTCTAGAAGGGGGAGTTCGCCGCCAGAGGCCCTCGTGGTGCCCGCAGGCACGGACAGCTTTACACGAGGATTAGGCCGGGGCATGAAGGGCAGGACTCTCCCTGGCTATACTAAAGGCGATCCTCCATATCCAGAGGTAGTCTTTCTGGAGTGGCGCAAACAGCCAACAAGACAAAGGTGATCCTTTTACAAGAGAAGAGTTGTCAGCCCGGTGCGGGCGCTGTGAGGTCACATCCCTTTATTTCATTTATTTATTTGTTTGCAGGGAGGGGGGGGGAGGAAGGGAGGGGAGCCGACCCGGAAGTGCATGTTCCACCGAGGAGTGAGGGCGTCTCAAAAGGGCTGCCCCTGATGCCCTCTGGCCATAGAAGGGGCTTTCCCAGCACCTCCGTGTACTCCCCCCAGCGTGGCTGCCCCACAGACACACACACACACACACAGAGCAGGGCAGGGGCTGTCCGCCTGCCCGGCTGCCTGAGCTCCAGGAAAAACTCACTTGTGCAAGGCAGGGTCTCCCACGGTGAGCAGCCTGGGCCTGCGGGCCTCCCCGGCCCCCAGTGGGCAGGTCATGCTGTGGCAGAGAAGGGCCAGGGCACGAGGCTCCAGGGGCTCCTGCCCAGAGGCCCCCCACGGCCCCCCCAGCAAGAAGTCAAAGCCCAGGATGGTGCCGTGCTCATCCGTCAGCAGCAAGAGGCGGTCCACGCGCCAGAGAGGCGGGGCTGCAGAGGGAGGGAGGAAAGGCTTGCTCCCAGACCCAGACCCGCCCATGGGGGTGGTGTATGTTGAGCGGCCTGCGGTGCAGCCAGTGGCCCTCGGGGAGGGGGGGGGCTTTTGCTCACACTCGTTGGCCCCCTCTGAGGACGGCCAGCAGGCCAAAGGAGCCCCCCCCCCGGGCCGCTTACCTGTTTCCGGGGTCGCAGCCTGCTCTTCCTCCTCACCCGTGCTCACGAAGGTGATGAAGCGGTCCAGGTCCCTCAGCACCAGAGCCTCCTCACTGTAGAAGCGGCCCCCTGCCTGCTGGCCAGGGTCCGCTATTGTGAACGCCAGCGACCGGTTGCAAAGCACATGCAAGACCCAAAGGGCCGGGTCTGGGGGCAAGCGGCGGAGGGAGCCTTCCTGTCGCTTGCGCCTCTCGCTGCCCCTGCGGCAGGCTGCGTCCAGGAGGAACCGCCGGTACCAGCCAAAGAGCAACTCAGCAAAGTCCAGAATCTCTGCCCGGTAGCCAGTGACAAACTCCATGTCTGGGGAGGGAGGGATGTGAGACCATCTAACCCTTTGGTCATCACGAGGGCTTAACCCAGAACCTCTTTCCAGTGCCAGGGTGATGCCCTGGGGCATGTGGAAGAAGACTTCTGAGCATGTGCAGAGTACATTTTCCTTGGACCAGGGCAACCCTCCCTCATACCCTTGATGGGGGAGCGGAGAGGGGGTGATTTGAGCCTCTTCCACATCGTGCCCCACTTGTCACCAACCATGACCTCCCCATCAGAGCCCCCAGACCTCCAGGGCTGCCCCCTCTGTGCCTCGCCACTCAAACCTCAGCCAACCAAACGCACACACCTGCCCCATGGCAACTGAAGCACATGATCTGGGAGGCCTGGGAAACACCCCAAAGGGCTATTAATGTTTCTTTAAAATGTACGGAATGTTCTGACAAAGGCACATTTCCCCCTCAACCTACAGATGTGGGGAAAGAGTCCTCAGCCCCTCCTCAGCCACCGACAAAGCAGCCACCCTGGCTAGACTGTGCCCACTTCCGCGCCAGGGTCTTTTTCTGCTGCCAGCAAACTACACCCGTCCCCCGGCAGGGAGTGCCAGCCGGCCTCCTCTCGGCTGCTGATGGTGGGTGGCTGGGGGGCTCTGAGTCCTGCCTCCTCCTTGTGCCACGCTGAGTGGTTGCTGACCCCTGCCACTTCCCCAGACACCCAAGAGTGGTTCCAAGACGCCCCCCTCCGCCCTGTGGAATGTTGCCGGGGCCTTCCCTCTCCCATCTCGCCCAGCCCAGTCCAACTACCTGAACTGAATCTCCCTTCGAAGGTAAATAGGTGGGGTCTCCCAGGTTGCAGTGTGACATCGAGGTGTTCCGGAACCTGGGCAGGTGGCCGTTTCCCATCCCCTGCTTGCTTGGTGTCCACCCTGGCCTGCCCCTGTACTGTCCCTCCCCGCACAGGCAGAGGTGTTGCTCTTACTCTTGGGGAGGAAGCAAGTATTTCACGGCCCCATCGCAAGTGAAGTTCAAGAAATAACTGTAAAAAAGCTCACACACACACAGCTGCTGTGGCATCGTGGCAAGTGGGTGGGTGGCGCATCAGCCCTCTGCTGGTTTGCCTCCCACTACTGCCATGAGTTCAGTAGGGGGCCGAGCTCAGCCACTCCTCTCGGCCTCAGTTCCCCAGCTGTGTTGTGGGGATAATAACAACACTGACCTTGTCCACCGCTCTGCGTGAGGCACTCATCTGTATAGAAGTACACTGTTATTGTTATTAGACCACATCACAACACACACGGGTCCCAAACGGAAGCTGAGACTTGGGGTCCACGGCTGGAGAGCTTCCCACAGCCTGCCTGGGGCTTGGCTTTGGGACAGAGTGCCTTCCTGCTAAAGGGTTGGTGGCAGGGTTTGGCAAGTCTCCTCCCCTCCGAACTGGTGGTGGTCTCAGGATTGGATCCACTCTGCAAGTGCAAATCTGGGAGATCACCTCAGGACCACGGAGCAGGAAATGCTTTCCCGGGTGTCCCAACTGGAAGGCGTCTGCTGGAGCGCCCCCTCCATGACCCGAGGCAGCATTGGAGGCCTCCTGTAGAGATGCCGAGGGGGGGGGCAGCACCTGAGGCCTGCGGCTTGCAAAGGAAACGTCATGCCCCCTCCCCCCAGGAGCTGGGCTGCCTCGTGCCCAATCAGACCCTTGGGCTCCCCCCCGCCAGACCCTAGAGAGCTGCAGCCAGTCAGAGGAGACAGGGGTGACCTTGGGGCGGGGGGGGGGGCTGCCCCAGGAGAAGGCAAGGTCTGCTCAATTCAGGTTCTTGGCTCTTCCTCTGCCCGCCCCCCCCGCCCCGCGCAACATACATAGCCCCTGCAGAGAAAGGCGCTCCTCCACCCACCACTCAGCAGGAGCTCCTGGGGGAGCTTCATAGTAAGTGAGGGTCAGCAGGCCACAAAACTGGAGCCTATCAATAACAAAAGGAATGTCTCTGAGCACATGAAGAGGGCCTGCCGCTGACACCACCAAATAACCCCAACCGGCTCCTTATTGGGAAGGGGGGCTCTCATCTGCCCTGCCCTCCTTGGTACTCCGGGATTCCCCCTCTGGGTGGAATTCAGCCCCCCCCCACGCCACTTCAGGCCACCTCCCCAAGAGCTTGCTGGTTCCCCTGAACCCCACAGAAGGACCTGCTGTTTCATTTCCTGGGGTCTGGATCCTGCCTCCCTTCCCATCAAGAGAGCCGTGCTTGCCCAAGAATATTTATTGATCTCTGAACCAAGCCCCCCACCCCATGCCCAGAGATGCCCAGCTGGGGACACCTCCCCACAGTTCCTTGAGGTGTGGCCCTCTTCGTCATCCCCTTTGCACTGTGGCGAGCAATCCATCAGGGCAGCAGCCGCCCCACAGCCAGACCAGCCCCCACCAGAGACCAGGAGAGGCCTGGGGAGCCCCTCAGCCTCGCGCTGCCGTCTTCGGGCCAGGGATCGTAGGTGTGTGGCGCTCCATGCACAGGGGAGTGGCTCACAGAGGTCTGCGGCACCTGGAAGGGCCGGCCAGCCTGAGCCGAAGTGGCTTCCAGCCAGGACCGGAAGTTAGACACCCGTGTGTAGACCCCGGGGCTCCGGGCTTGCCCACAGCCTCGTCCCCAGCTCACCACCCCCACTTCGTACCAGACTGGAGGGTTGCCAGCACCAGGGGGGTGGCACATGAGGGGTCCACCGCTGTCTCCCTGAATCCAGAAAAGAAAAAGGGGAGGGTTGGTGGCTCTGCAGTCTGCAAGGTATTTCCAGGAAGGAGCCCTTCAGCCAGGGCTGGATAGCCTCAGGAGGCGTCAGTATTTTGTAACTCAACAGCTTCCACAGGGAGGCAATTTTCCGCATCGTTTTTGTTGCTCCTGAGAATGGCTCTAGCGCACCCATGTGGCTGGTTCCCTACATTTCCCTTGACCAGCCTCCATCGCCCTTCCCTTCCGCTGGAGGGCTTCGGCTTAAAAACCTGGGAATTGCTGGATTGCTCTAAGGGTCTACTGCAGCGCTGTCGTCTTCCCAGCTTTCATTTTAAAGAGTATGGCCGGAATCCTCTGGAGGAGTTCTGTGCACGCCAGAGAGCCATGGAGTGCCACCGAGTGCGCTTCTCCCCCGAGCACTTCCATTGCACATGGCCTCACTGAAGCCACTGCTCGTGCACAAACGGCACTGCTGGCGGAAAAGGCAGGGGCTGTGTAGGGCGTGTGGGTGACTCTGCTGGGGAGTTGCCAGGACCCTCGACATGAGGCTGAGGAGTGGAGAGGCCCTCCCATGCAGTCCTGGGGAAGTGTGGCAGACTTTTTGGCAGGCCTCCGTTTGCCAGGCCCCCTCCACACTTGGGCCTGAGCCTGGTGGAAGGGGAGGGGAAAGGTCAGCTGGTTGCTGTCCAGGAAGCAGAGAGAGAGAGAGAGAGAGCAGAAGCCCCTGCCACAGAAGGACAAGGGGAGGGGAGGGAGCCCTCGCCCCAAGGAGGGGACCGAAGGACCTAAAGGAGGCCCGGTGGGGCAGGCGAGTTGGGATGGGAGCCCACCTAGGCAGGTGCCTTAGGGAACCGAATTGCCTCCCAGCCGGCTGCTTTGCCGGCATGAATTCTTCTCTGCTTTCACAGCGGTTCTCTGGTTCAGTCAGCTGTCAGTCTCTGGTTAATAAACAGGTTTCGGGGAGTGCCTGGACACAAGCGGGAGCGTTCCTTGGGGGTGCTGGCTGCAAGGGGGGAGCTCTGGGCCCTCCCAAGTCAAGCTGTTGAGCCAGAGAACAGGCGAAGCAGCGCTGGTTTCTGTGCTCTGTACAGCATCTGGTGCTGGAGTGACCTGAGAAGGGACCAGGGAAAGAGCCAGAAGGAAAGTGCCCCCCTACCTGGCAGGCGTCCCGGCCCCCTGCCTCAAATCCGGCACACACCATGTTCCTGGTCAGGGCATACAGCCACTTCCTGCACAGGAGCCAGTTGATGATTTCCACCTGCACCTTCAGCAATGCATAGGAAGCCTGGTTGGTCCCTGGAAGAGAGAAAGAATCTCTCCATCAGCTGCCTGGTGCCCTGGGGTGAGGCCAGCACCCCCCTCTGCGCAGACACCTAGCAACACCTCTTTTCCTGAAAAGGTGGGTAGGGCTCCCGTGGCAGCGCCTGCATCCAAGGGCAAGGAGCCCCCGGCTAGGAAGCCAAATTCTAAGTGTGGCCTCCACCGTCCCCCTCTGACTCCGACCCTCTCTCTGCCAAATCTACTGACAGGGAATGAGGCAGAGGGTGCGAGGAGTGAGTGGCCCACGGCCAGGCAGTGGGTCAATGGGCAGGACTCAAAGTCTGACCATTCAGATCCATGTCTATTTGCTGGGCATGATTTCTCCCTGCTTGGGCATATCCAGTACTGGTTGGTGTCCAGAGGAAGAATCATAGAGAATCAGAATCGTAGGGTTGGAAGGGACCTCCAGGGTCATCTAGTCCAACCCCCTGCGCAATGCAGGAAATTCACAACTCCACCCCCCCCCACCCCGACCGCCCCAGTGACCCCTGATCCATGCCCACAAGACGGCAAAACACGGTCAGGATCCCTAGCCAAACTGGCCTAGGAAAAATTGCTTCCTGACCCCAAGATGGTGATCAGCCTTACCCTGGGCACGTAAGAAGGGGCCACGAGGACTGAGCACTGGTGTAGCCCTTCCTGCCCCCCCTCTCATGGTCTGCCATCAGCAGTATTCAGAGGTAGAGCTCTAGGGGGCAGAGGGCAGCTTGTGGAGTGCCCAGGCACAGAGCCCCTTACAGCAAGTGTTACATGTGGAACTTGTGCAAGACGCGAGGGGGGGGGGGGAGTGCACGTCTTTTGGATTGGTAAATTCAGGTGGGCAGCCCTGCTGGTCTGCAGCAGAAGAGCAAAAGATCTGCGTCCAGCGGCACCTTAAGAGACCAACAAGGTTTCCGGAGTATGCGCTTTCGAGAGTCAGAGCTCCTTTGTCAGATACATGGAGTGGGAAAGGGTGGGAGTCTTTCCAATCCAGGCAGAGGCTGGGAGGGGGATTGCACTGGAGAGTGTCAGGAAGCCGGCTGTGACACCTGCTGCAGTTAGCTTGACAGAGCAGGGGTGTGAAGTGCAGGAAATTAGCACCTGCAAATGCAAGGAAAAACATCTCTTGACCCTTGGGTGGGTGGGTGGGGGGTCGTTGTTCCAAATTTGCAAATAAACCCCGTTTCCACAATCTGACTTTGTGATTTTCCTTTGGTTTTTCTTCTGCCTGAGAACTGCTACTCTTAGGTCAGCGATGGCATGTCCTGGCAGATTGAATCCCCCCCCCCACACACACACACACTGGTCTTTGAACGTTGTGACTTTTGATAGCAGATTTGTGTCCGTTTGGTCTTGCGCGAAGGGGCTGGCCTGCTTGTCCAATACAGAGAGTGGGAGGGCACTGCTGACGCCTGATGGCATACCTCATGTTGGAAGAGGGACACGTGAAGGAGCCCGAGCGGGTATCGCTGGTGGTGTTAGGGCCAGTGATGGTGGTGTGGGAGTGGGCACGGGGTGGGGGTGGGGGGCGAGTGGGCACCTGGGTTTATTGCAGGCCCTGGTCCCAGAGTGCCTGGCCGTGTGGGGAGTGCGTTGGTGTGAGTGAGGGGTTGTTTCAAGTGGGGGGGGGCTGCCTGTGGGCAAGAAAAGTGTTGGGATTTTTACAAGTGTCATTCCCTTCAGTCATGAAAGAGTTAAATTGTGTGTGTTTAGCTGGAGCCAACTAGTTTGTATGAGGCCAGTTAGATGTCCAGTTGTTCTTCCTGCTAGGGTAAAAGAGGAGTTGCATGCTTAATGAACAGCGCTAGGGTTGATTATTGGCGGCCAGTTTTATTGGGGGGCAATTGACATTCTCTCCTCTTCTCAGGACGCTGTTGTTCTCCAGTTAGATCATCAGGATATATGTACACTATTTCCCCCTAGTTATTTCAGAAGCCAAAACACACACGCCTGTGATTCTTCATCCGCTGTGCATGTTCTGCTCTGAAACCACCCTTATCCAACAAGAAGGCCTGCCTGCCTCCCAGATGCCTGTGAGAGAAGAGTCCTGTTGTCCAGCACAGGTTGCAAGTCACGGATGACGCATTGAGCTGGGAGCTGCCTGTGACGTCCAGTCATGTTGTGTTGTTCCATTTGGGCTTATCTTGTAGCAGGTCATCCCTCGGACTTTGTTGATCTGTCTGCTTACTGCATCTGGCGGGTATTGTAGTTCCAGAAATCTCTGTTGAAGATCACACGGGCGAGAGTCTGTCAGAGGGACTGGAGCGGATGCGGCTGTAGCGTAGGATGGTTACTGGAGGCGCATAGATATGTTTGGTGCTCAGAAGGTTTCTGGTATGAGGTGGTTTTTAATGCTTGATCACGTATTTGTACAGTGGAGTCTAGAAAATGAACATCCTGTGAGGACTGATTCATGGCGAGGTGGAAGTTGTTGAAGGCCTGATGAAATTTCTCAGGTTCTTCTTTATATGCCGATGGTCGTCTGAACGGGCAGAGACTGAAAGAGATCTTGGGGCTGAAGACATGCACAACTCCATGAAAATGTTGACCCAGCGAGTGGCAGTGATGAGAAAGGCAAACTCCACACTGGGTATTGTTAGGATATGGAATGAAAATAAAACGGCCAATATTGTAATGCCCTTGTGTAATGCTACGGTGTGGCCGGATATGGAATACCATGCGCAGTTCTGGTTGCCATATCTCAAAAAGGAGATTGCAGGGCTTTAAAAAGTACAGAAGAGGGGAAACCAAGACGACTAAGAGTTTGGAGCACATTTCCTATGAGGAAAGGCTGGGACTTCTCAGTCTACGCAAAAAACCAAAAAAGGGAAGGTGGCCAGCATAAATGTTTATCCAACTATGCATGGATGGGAAGACTGGATAGGAGATTTTTCTTCCTCTCCTTTAATACTAAACATGGGTGTACCCAATCCAGCTATTGGGAAATAGGTTCAGCACACACACAAGAAATACTTTACTCAACGGGAAATTAAACTGGGATTCACTTGTGCCAGCACAAACCGTGATAGCCAAGAGGAGGGGGATGGCACAGGGTTAGGGTTTAGACAGACGCCTGGAGAGGAGGTCCATCAATGGCTAATCGCTGTGGTGAGTGACGGCAACCTCCACCGTGGGAGGCCCCCACCAACCAGGCAGGGAAGGGTTGCCAACTCCAGCTTGGGAAGTTCATGGAGATTTTAGGGGACAAGGCAGAGTTTGGGGAGGGGAGGGGAGGGGGTGCAGCAGAGACAGGAGGCCACAGAGTCTCCCCTCCAAAGCTGCCGTTTCCTCCTGGGAAGTGGTCCCTGCCATTCCAGAACTTCAGGTTCCCCCTGGAGGTTGGCAACTCCACCTCTAGGGCAAGCGGTTGGCCGCCATGAGCAACAGGGCGCTGGAGCAGACGGACCACTGGCCCCGTCCAGCAGGATGTACTTGGGTCCTTATTTTTAGAGTGTGAGCTTTCATGAGTCGGAGCTCCCTTCTTCAGACTGACTCTCGGAAGCTTCGGCTCTGAAAATCGTGTTGCTCCCAAAGGTGCCACTGGACCCAAATCTGCGGTTGTACTCCAGGCCAAAATGGCTACGCACGTAAATTATGTTCTTATGTCCACCAGAGCGCGGATTGGCGATTACATGCGGGGTGTGTGTGTGTCCGTGTGTGTTTGTGTCCAAATCAATAGCCCCTGAGTTCCAGACCACCTACGGAGGCAAGAAGCAGCAGGAGGGCCTGCCCTGCCTCTTGGTTTGGCCCGAGGCAGCCAAGCAGCTGCTGAGCCTCCTCCCTTTGGGAGCTTCCTAAAGCCCCGGAAGTGCAGGCAGGGCTCACCAGCTTTGGTGAGTCCCCAGCCAGCGACAAAGCAGTTTTCCCACATATCGTCGTCGGGGACGATGGTGCTGTCGGGAAGGCAGATGGCATTGTGGAAGATGCTGTAGGGGATGGGCTCCTGGAGCAAAAGCAAGGCCAGGTCGTTATCGTAGGTCTTCCTGTGGTACAGGGGGTGGGAGAAGATGCTTCGCACCCAGCGCGTGACGTTGTGCTGGCCCAAGAAGGTGCTGCCGGCTGCCACCTTGATGCTGTGGCTCCTAAGCAAAGAAAAGGTTGAAAAGGCCTGAAGTCGGCCACTCACTTTCAAATGGTGGAGTACAAAACCAGACAGAACAGGATATCAATGTTCCTTAGCAAGAAATGGAGCCTCCATGTTCAAGGGCAGCCCCTAGGAACTATGAAATGCCTCTGGGGAGCAGAAAACCTGGGGGGCAGATGTGCATGGCCCACACGGAAGAAAACCAGCCAAACAAAAAATCTCTGTTCCGAGGAGACCAGCCAAAGTGGCACAATGTGCAAGCCTTGAAGTTCTGCAGGACTCTTTGTCAGGCTGGGAGTCTGTGTAAGGTATTTGCTGCTAAACTTATAATTAACTCGATCAGACTCACAGACAAGGCTGGGTTCATACAGCGCTGGATCTAGGGTTGCCCACTCCCGGGGCAACCCTTGGCCGGCTTCCCCACGCTGCGTTATGATGTCACTTCAGTGACATCATCACGCAGGGCGGACGGAGGCAGCGTGCGGGGCTGGGAAGCTGCCTGCCCCATTCGCCTCCCTGCAGGCAAATGGCGCAGGCGGCCTCGCAGCCCCCCATGCTACTTTCGCCTGCCCCGCAGGACAGGGGGCGGCCGGCTTGCCGCGCACCCCCCGCCCTGCAGGGCAGGCAAGAGGCAGCGCGGCCCCCCGCGCTGCTTTCGCCTGCCCCTCAGGACAGGGGGTGGCTGGCTTGCCACGCACCCCCCGCCCTGCAGGGCAGGCAAAAGCAGCGCGGGGGGTTGCGAGGCTGCCCGCGCCATTTGCCTCCCCGCAGGATAGGGGGCGGCCGGCTTGCTGCGCACTCCCTGCCCTGCAGGGCAGGCAAAAGGCAGCGCAACCACCTGCGCCATTCGCCTGCCCCACAGGATAGGGGGTGGCCGGCCGCCCCCTGTCCTGCAGGGCAGGCGAATGGTGCGGGCAGCCCTGCAGCCCCCCGCACTGCCTTTTGCCTGCCCTGCAGGACGGGGTGCGTGGCAAGCCGGCTGCCCCCTGTCCTGCAGGGCAGGCAAAGGCAGCGTGGGGGGCTGCGAGGCTGCCCGCGCCCTCTGGCAGCTGGCAGCTGCTCCCGGCGCCCCCTCCCTGGTGGCCCCCCTTGATCCGGCCCTGGGTTCATAATGGAGCCTCTTAAGTAAAACTAGTAGATGTAGCAGAACAGCAGAGACTGCCTGTGAAGAAATGTCCCCCACCCCAGAATTTCACATAAGAGTTTCAGTAATTGGGTCTGTGCTCTTGACATGGCCCAAGACCTCTTTCACGGGCTTCTGTTAGCTTACAGGGGAGAAGCCGGCTGGGCGTGGCTCATCCTAGGGCCACAGAGCAACCTGGAGTCTTGCAAATGCAAAGGACACGAGCAAGCCAGGGGTGGCAAAGAGATCCCAAGTGCCAGCTGGAGGCCCCGCCAAGGAATCCAGAGAAGAAGGGCCCACAAGGGGGTGGGCATGGGCAGGCAGTATATTCCCAGACCAGGAGGAGGAAGGGGGAAGCTGCTGTGAGCCATTTTGTCTCTAGCTAGGCACGGTTAACCCTTTCCCAAGGGACTCAATCTTGTCTATGTGGCAGGGGGCTATGTGGAGAAATCCCAGCCATGAGGACTAGCGCAATGCTGAACTTTAAATGCCTGCCATTCAAAGAAATACTAGCCTGTCCTCTTTAAATATGGTTTAGGGTAAGTACTGAGCGACCGGTGAGAGGACTGCACGCTTCCACCTTTTCTTTGTATCCTTGCACAGCCTGATGCTTGAACAGACCATGCATACTCCTTTTATTTATAAGTTTATTAAACTTTCTTATATTTTGAATACTTAAAGCCTGATCACTAGACACACGCCGCGCCTGTTTGGTCTTGCTATCTGAAATGCGGTAATGGGAAGGGGTAAAGGGGAAGTTCACCATCCCTGGAGTGCAACGGCTCAAAGTGGTGAGCTGTGATAGATCACCGCGTGCTCATTCGAGCGAGTGAAGCCGGAGGCATTGGCATGTGGGTGGAGCCTCTCAGCAGTATGGCAGATCCCGGGAGCAAGACGGGCAAGTCCACCGAGCAGGGGGCGCTCTCGGAGCTGCTGGGGGCAGCACTTCCCACGCTGTTTGTTTTTGGTAACTCCCAGAAGGAAAGGAAAGGGGCCATGTTGGAGACTTGGGACAGTTTTCTGACCACCTCCAGGGAACAAAAGGAAGGGGGCGGGGGGCTCGCCAGTCTGTTCCTTCACCCCACCTGTGCTGGAGTGGAGCACAGCTGCAGATTCACTTTGACACATTCACATATGTAACAGAGGCATCCGGCCTGATGAAGAGATCCGAAGAACTGGGAAGCTTGCACAGTGCTTGGTGTCATTTTGTTTGATCAAGGGGGAAATGTCTGCAACTCAAAGAATGCCTGAAGAAAAGCGGTTGGATTCTCTAGTCAGCACGCTAAGCCCCTTTGCCCAGCTCGGCAGCCTTTGCGGCGTTTCTGCTGCCCCTGCTAGTCACGCAAAGCCCCCCCAACCCTGCCAGACCTCCCCCGCTCTCTGCCCAGGGCTCCCTGGAGGGAAAGCGTGCCCTGGGCACGGGGCCAGCCCAGGACGTGGCTTGCAGCCAAGGGGTAGGGCCAGAGCTGGCCAGAGGGTGCGGCAACTGCGGGCCAACCCCTTTCTCATCCTCCCACGTTACCTTTTCGTATCCTGAAAGCAGTGAGCTGCAGAGAGCACCCACCAGGGGTGAATGATCGATCCGCCGCAGAAGTGGTATGTGGTGGTTTGGATGCTGACCACCCACGGCCATTCTCCAGGGAATGCCTTGGTGCCCCCCACGATGCGACCCCCAGCCATGGGTAAAGCGTGGGGCCCATCGAACTCTGGCCGAAAGCCACAGGCTGAAGAGGAGGAGGAGGAGAGAGAAAGGGAGCCAGGCTGAGGAGCCCCTCCTTCTCAGAGACGCCCGGGATCCAGCCCCCGCCACCCCCCCCCACTCTCACTGAGCAGGACGGATCACAAGGAGGAGGAAGGGGCAGTTCCTCTAGGAGGTCACAGGAGGCAGAGGGGGGCGGCTGCAGTGGACGGGAGGTTTGTCCCCGCCCATGAGAAGGGCTCTTCTAGCAGTCCTGCCCCTACAGGTTCTACCCCATGGCAGTGCCCCCCACCAACCCCCATACCTCGTGCCCATGCGCCGGTTCCTGGTGCAAAGACAAGGAGGCCTAGCAGCACCAGGTGGTCCATTGGCGACACTCCAAGCCAGTGGCGGCCAGCCTGGAGTGGGAGGGGCCTCTGGGCATACCTGTGAGGTCACAGAACTCTGGCCGGTGACCTCACAGGTGCAGAACCAATGCCCCTCCCCCAGGCTCTCCCGAGGGGGAAAGAGAGGGGGCTCCCTCGGCTGCCACGCAGGATGGGCGCTTGCATGCTGCTCTGAGGGCATTGCTATTTCCCAGGTTGTCCCATCACTGACCCTACTAGATGCTCAATTGCAAGCAGGTCTTCTTCAGCGAAGGTCTTGCTTCTTCCCACATCTGCCCCTTGATCCTTTGCTTCCTTCTGCTTCTTGGCTTCATTTGTTATTTCCAGCTCACTTGCCTTAACCACGGCATCGGACCAGATTCGCAGGCTGGGCTCTGCTTTTCTTTTAGTAACCAACTCAACTGCTCAGTAAAATTTTCTTTTCTTTTTCATTATCATATTTTTGAAGCCATACAATTGCAATAATTTTTTTAAAGGAAAATTTCTCAGCTATGACTGTGGGTGCAAAGGGAAATACATAGAAATATGTTAACGGCCTGGGGAAAAGTGCTACCCAAGGGAGGGGATGTGCCTCAGTGGCAGAGAACTTACTTGGCATGTGGGCGGCCCTGGTTCACCCTCCAGAATCGGAAAGCGGGGATTGTGGACGAGACTTCGGGGAGCCAAGGGCGGCCAGAGTGCCCTTGGTGGATGGGGGGGGGGGAGTCTGACTTGGGAGAAGGCAGATGTGGGGTTTCATGCACCCCTCCCCCACCCCTCCATGTGCCCCCCTAATGTGACCCTTGGCTGAACTCAGACTGGACGGCTCCAAGGCCCAGCCTTCTGCATGCTGGGCAGTGGGGGGTGGGGGGGGCCCTCCTCAGCTCAGCAAAGCAAAAGCAGTTTCACGTTCACGCAGAAAAACCCTCTCCTCCAAGGGGCTAGTGAGCACTGACCATGGGCTTGCTCTCCAGGAGACACAGAATATCAGCTGCGGAGCTCCAGTTACAGGGCGAGGGGAGAGGGGTGGCCTCATCCCCCCCCTCCCTGAGTCCCTGGTATCTTGGAACATAATGGGATTTATTTTAAATATGTGTATCCTGCTTTCTGGCCACTGTCTTACCAAATGTGCTCCCTGTCATGAGTATCCTTCCTGAGACATGTGTGGACTCTCCGACATGTGTTTGGGACACTCCCCCAGAACTGTGGCCAACCTTTAAGCTCAGTGTCATGGGGAACCTCGTCCGGCCTCTACAGCCTGGCTGGCCTGGAAATGTGATGCACCTATCAGTCCGGGGAAGGAGAACGTGAGCTTTAGGGATGCAGGCGAGCTCCAAGCGCCTCTAGCAGGTGAGCAGCAACCACAAAGCAACCTGATCGTGGTTTAGAATTGACTTAGGGTAGAGCAGAGGAACAGTGGTGTTCAGAAGGGTGCAGATACCAAGAGTTGAAGGAAAGGAGGAAACGTGAAAATGAACCAGGCCCCCTGGCTGAGCCAAAGTTATGCACTGAAGGAGGGCTACATGGAGGAGAGGAACAGAGATATAAAGCAAGCCAACGTGGTGAAGTGGTTAGAGAGTGTCCAACCAGGATCTGTGAGGCCCTGGTTGAAAGCCTGTCTCCGCCAGGGAAGCTCACTGGGTGACCTTGGGCCATCACTCTCTGCCTAACCTACCTCACAGGTTTATTGTTGTGAGGATGAAATAGAGGCGGGGATGGTGCTGTAAGCCACTTTCAGTTCCCCATCGGGAATGTCAGGGGCCGAGGAGCCTGTCCAATAAAGGCCTCCCCTCCCAGGTGTCAGACTGTGGCTTGCTAAAAGTTGTAATCCAGACTACCCCTTGCAATGAGACATGAGTCCATTGGTTTCAAAAGATTTACTGAATATAAACAACCATTATAGTCCACAATCCAAGATGCTAGGATCTTGGCTGATACAGGAGTATTGTTACGAATGACAGGCAAAAGCGAAGGTACAGAGTAGCAATCCTCTGTAGGCCCCGTCCTCCCCCACAGTTCTCAAAACAATCGGCCCGAGGGTGAGAAAGTGAAAGCTTCCCAAGGCTGGAAAAATTGTAGACATAACATTCTTCTTCTCTCTGTGATGTTCCAGTGAGCTGCTTGCCACCTGCAACAGAAGCACTTAAAATACTGACAAGATTAAAATGGAGTCTCTTTGGTTTGAAAATACATAAAACATAGTCAGAACCTGCCACCAGGAGCCCTCTGGCCTACCCGTCTCCTTGAAGGGCTGGCAAGGAAAGAACAAGGCCTCCTAAGGCAGCTGCCTGGCTGCCCCTCCTGTGCTCAGCCCTTCCTGGGTCCAGCCCCCATCCCGGGGGGGGGGGGGCTCCTCTCTGCTGGCAGGGGCTTCTCTGCCTGGCGGCTCCTGGGAGGAGAAGGCCTTTCCCCCCCAGGGCGGCCAGAGATTAGTCCTCCTGTGGCCCGGCCTCCTTGGGTGGCTTCTGGGATGTGGAGGCCTGCAGGGGAACTGGCGGCCAGGCCTCCCGGGAGCTTCATGCCCTACAGGCCCAGGATCAAAAGGTGTGTGTGTTAAATAACAACCCTTTCCTTGCGCTCTCCTTCTGAAGTCCCAGGCTGTGGGTGCTCGTGGAAGCTTTTTTCCGTGGTGAACATCAACTTCAGGCCTGGCCTGAAACATCCAGGGAGATTAAAACGTCCCCCGCCCCAGGTTTCTGGACATTGTGGTTTCTTATGCCCAGTTTGTGGCCACTGATCCTCTCAAGTGGAGCCTGACATGCCTGTCCACTGTAGACAGTAGAGGAGCTCTGCTGGCACGCCATGGCATCCGGCAGAGGTGCCAGCAGGTGAGCCAGGGAGGATTTGGCGGATGTTATTGGTCTCATGCCTGGAGAGGCCAGAGCTGGCCCCTAGGCTGCTGCAGAGCTTGGTTCCTGGGCTCGTGTCTCTGTTGTGGCCGTGGCTGTGGGCAAGAAGCCCTCTTCAGCTGGGGGACTGCTTGGAAGCGAGGGCCAGAGCCCACCCTCACCAGGCGGGGCTGCAGGCCACGGCCGCTCAGTGAGGCACACAAGAGCTTCAGGGTGGGCCTGAGCTCCGGTGACAGCCAGCGAGGCCTTGCCTCCTTGGAATCCCAGGCTGGCTCTGCTGGTCAGTGCCCTCCTGCGCCAGGCGGGCATTGCAAGCCCAGAAACCCTCCAGTGCCAGAGCTGGTCTGTGGACTGGCGCAAAGGCAGGCAATGAGAGGTAGCGTCTGACTAGGCCGTTCTCTCTCTGGGAGACCTTCCATGGCACAGCCAGGATTGGAACCCCACCTCAGTCCAGAGGAGTCATCCGTGCTAGTCTGTAGCAGCAAATAGCAAAGAGTCCAGCAGCACCTTTAAGACTAACCCACTTTACTGTAGCATCAGCTTTCGAGAACCACAGCTCTCTTCGTCAGATGCATGAGAGCTGTGGCTCTCGAAAGCTTATGCTACAGTAAAGTGGGTTAGTCTTAAAGGTGCTGCTGGACTCTTTGCTATTTTGCCACCTCAATCGGGCATTGTAGCCGCACACACCAGGGGCCCCTCACTTTGGCCCTTTAGACTGTAGCTCTGCAAACGTTGCCTTTCGGGCGGTGCCACGTAGCACTGCAGGCTGTTATCCAGACGAACCGCCTAACCGACAAGGAACCACCAGAGCGCTGCAACCGGGGCAGGCCAAGAAGCCTTGCCGGGGCAGGGAGTTCCGCAGGCTTCTGGAAGCGCAGGGGCGCCGAGCGTGGAACCCCTGCGCGGCACCGGGGGTGGGGGCGTCGGCCGGGCCGGGCTCAGCACCGCCCCGAGGGAGGCGCCCCGGGCGCCAGGGCGGAGCGGTCCCCGGAAAGTCCCGCGGGAGGGAGGCGGCGGCGGCCCCGGCAGGCCCGTCCTTTCGCTTTGCCTGGCTGCGGAACGCTGCGGCCGCCATGGCGCCGGTGGGCTGGGTGCCCGCCCCGCTGCTGCTGCTGCTGCTGGCCCTGCTGCCGGCGGGCCCAGGTGAGGCGCCGGCGGGGCGGAGGCGAAGGAGGGAGCCCCGCGGCTGAGCGCAGCGGAGGAGGGCCGGCTGCGCGGGCCCCGCGCTTCAGCCCCGAGGGCAGGGCAGGGGGGCAGGGCAGGGCAGGGCACGGCCCCGGGAGGGAGGGCGGCAGCCAGAAGGCGGCTGTGCCAGGCGGAGGGGGGGGCGCCCCGGCCGAAGGGGGCCACCGGAGCGCGCTGCCGAGCTGGGCCGTCGAGGGGCTTCCCCAGGCGCCCCGGCAGCTGCTCTGCTCTGCTCTGCTCTTCCCACAGCCCGGGGGAACGAAGGCGGCGCCGCCGGGAGCTGCAGGTGCGAGGGGCATCGCAGCCCCCCGCAGCTCCTCACCCGCTTCGCCAGCAAGCTCCAGGCCTGCGACACCTGCGGAGACCTCGCCAGGTAGGCGCCCGTCCGGAGCGATCAGCAGCCCGCCCAAGTTCTTTATTATGATGATCGTTCTGGTTAGGATCAGGCGCGCCACTTATAGTCGGCCCCGCTGCTCTCCGCGCCCGCCTCCCTCTTGCCCTGCGGACCCCCGGCCTTTAACTCTGCCCCCCCCCCCACTCGCAGGTTCAGCTTTCCAAGTAAAGCCGTGTGCGGCCTGAAAGAAGCCCAGTGGGTCATCGAGTTCAGAAATGCCCACTGCCCGGAAGGTGAGCGCCCCCTTCGGAGTTTGGGAGCCCCCTCCCCTCTTCCCCCCCCAGGCAGAGTCTCCCAGCCTTGGGGGAGGAAGTGGGTGGCTGTTTCGGTTCCCCTCTGCAGAAGTCCCTGCTCATGGGGGGGGGGGCGGTCCATGTTGTGTCTTGCCAAGGTACACAGTGGCCCCCACCATGACCTGAGGAGGAAGGGGGAATTGTTTATCTGGGTCCCTCTCCGCTTTTGGACCCCACAGCCCTCCCCCGTGCCTGCACACAGGGGGTTCCTGCCCCCCAAGCATCGGGCCTCCATCTCTGGAACTGCCCCAATGCCCCTCCTCTGTGGAGCCTGTGCCCTCCCCTCCATTTCTCACTCTCTCTATCAGGAGGCCGAGAAGGCAGAGCTGCGGGGGCAGATGCCAGCAGGGGGTTTCGCCTGCCCGCCCCCACCTCCCAAATGGCCATAGCTGCTCAGACCTTCCCCAGCTCAGCCCCCACCATCCCTGAGAAGAGCACGGAGATGCCACAGACTGCACACCCCCCCACGGATGTGGCCTGGGCGCCTGAGATGGCCAGGAGCACCTCCCACCCCAGTGCTGGTGAGTGAGGGATGGACTGCGGAGGCCCCCCTGCCCTGCCCTGCCCTGCCCTGCCCTGCCCGGAAGGGCTTCTGGCCCTCTCTGGAGGCCCTGCAACAGCAGTGCTTTTTCTGTAGGGGCCGTTGCCAGGGAAGCCAGCCAGAGCCCCGTGGAGATGGAAAAGGCGGCTCCATCCCCAGATGCCAGGGTCCCCATCGTCTCCCTGCTCGCCATTGCTTTGGTCTCCGTGGGAGTCACGGTCTTTGTTCTGTGCCGGAGGAGGAGACGGCAGCGCAGCAAGGCTCAGGGCCCCTGGGACCCCCCGATTCCTCTCGGAGAGCAAGGTGAGAAGGGGAGGGGAGGGCAACCACTCCTCGCTTGCCTCTTGCCCTCCCTTGGTTGCCCCTCATCCATGAGCCCCAGTGCATCTCCAGCCTGCCCCCTCATCTAGCTGCCTCTGCTGGTGGGTTGCGCCTCTCCCGGGTCCACACTGTTCCTGTACCTCTTGAGTCTCCGAGAAGCACTGAACCTCTTCCCTCCCCCTCCCCCCCAGAGGAAGGTCCTCTCTGCCTGCCTGGGGAGAAGACTTGAAGCTGCCCCCGTGGACCACGGAAGTGGGCTGGATGAGTGCGCCTGGGCCGAGGAGGCTGCTCGAAAGGCCCCCTGGCAGAAGAGGGGGATGCTGCGGAGGAGCGGCACTTGAAAGACTTGCAGATGGGTTGCGGATGAAGCTTCTGAGGGCGGGCGGGCGGGCGGGAGCCCCCCTGACCTAGGAGCGCCCCTTCATGCCCCTGTCAAAGCAGGCGCCCCTCCCTGCACCTGGGGCTGCGCGATCCGTGCCCGAGGGCTCCTGGGGGCCGGGGAGCGTCCAAGAGCGCCTTCTGGTGCACTCCAGACGGGGCTGGTTCTTAATGGTGGGGGGCAGGAGGCCTGGCAGTGGCCGAAGACCTCTCCCCACCGTGTCACTCTGGCCCCGGCACTTGCACGGAAGAATAAACATCGTCCCGTTTTTGTAAATATGCTGATATGATTGTTGTTGTTGTTATTTGTAGGCCACCTTTCTCGTTGGGATCCAAGGCGGATTACACACTGCAAATGATATAATGTAATCAATAGCTGGGCCATTAACCAAGCAAAACACAATTATGGTGAATGAAACAAAAGATGCAATTGGGCATGGCAGCAGTAAACTTGAAATCAAGCATGAAGTTGAGCACAGAGATGAAACCTTCCTAAAACAAAGGGTGACTAATTCGCACGACGTCTTTAACAATGTGGAAACTATCTAGCAGGAGCATATCTGCACCAGCAGGCAGTACTAATAGCCTAGTCCACGTTCCTCATGGCACAGCCCTATAATCTGGGCAGAAGGCCCTCCCGAACACGTGTGCAGAAAGGCAGGGGAGGGGGAGATGCATTCCATTCGGGGGGGGGGCACCGCAGAGAGAGCACTTGTGTGTGTGGACATTCCCAAGATGGGGCTGAGGAAGAAAGTCTACTTTCAGTTCCGCAGGTTAGTTCCTTGTGGCGTCATGACTGAAAAATGCTGCCCTCCCGCCTCAACCTTCCTTCCTCCAGTGATGCAATGGGTTTTCCCCAACTCTTCTCAAGACATGCTCAAGAGGGGAAAATGCAAGCGGGTGTGTGTGTGGTGGGGAGTGAGGGCAGCCAGAGGGAGCCAAGAGTTGCAGCAGGCGCGTCCCCCCCACCCCCGCTTCTCACTAGGAAGGTGGAACGGTCCAGAGGCGCTTCGTGAGAAAGCAGGTCTGGTTCTTGGCACATAAGACCCATCAGAACGACGTGTGGCAGAGGAGGAGACAAACTCCGTGCGGGGGAGGACAGCGGGGGGGAGGGGGGTTGCAAAAGTTGTTTTGAAACTCCTGTGGCCACGCATTGCAGACGGGGGGGGGGGAGTGGGCGGCAAGCAGCCAGCACTGCTGCTCCACAAAACCAAAAGGCACAACACCCGGGGACAAGCCTTGGATGCCCGAGACGTCTAGGAAGTTCTGCGGTGTGGCATTTTACCCGCTTTCTCTCTGGTGGCCCCCACCTTGTGGACTGCTCTGCCTGAAAAGATCAGGGAAGCCCCCACGCTCCTGGCTCTCTGCAAAGAGTGCAAAACTGAATTATTCTAGGGGGGCTTTCTACCCAGATTATAGGGCTGCGTCCTGAGTAGGACAGAGACACACCTGGGGAAGAGATGGACTACAGGCTCTGCTACTGGGTTCTGCCTGCTGAAGATCTGCTCCTGCCAGGGAGTTTCCAGGTTGCTAAACATGCTGTGTTAATTTGTTGCTCTTGGTTTCAGAAAGTTTTAATCTCTTGTGTTTAGCTTTATGCTTATTTTGACATTTTCTGCTACCATCCCCTACTGTCTCTGTTCACTGAATATCCCAGCTGGATTCTAGTGCATTTTGCTCAGTGAATGTCGAGTTTGGTGGCTGTCTTGTATTCACGTGCACTGTGTAATCCGCCTTGGGTCTCAGTGAGAAAGGAGGACAACCGAACAAGACTCATTCGCCCACTGCTGGGCGTGCCGGTCTTGGCTGGGGAGGGCAGTCCTCGAGGGCAGAATCACCCCAGCTGCTCTGGTGGAGCCTGGAGGCTGCAGGTGCCTCCTGGGGGGCACCAGGGGCTCCCCATCTCCTCTGGCCTGCCCAGCGCTCATGACGCAGGATCCGGAAGCTGTTGGCTGCCGAGTTGTCTCTGCCCAGCCAAGGTGGATCAGCCTGTAGATAGGAGGAAGGGGAGGGGCGCTGATGGCATCTGTGGACTGAGGGGGCAGCAGGAAGATGATGAAAGCCACACAACCCTGTGGGGGCATCACAGGGGTGCCGCCAACATGGCTACCCACCTGAAACCATCTTGGTTGTGCCCAGAGAAAAGTATTCTGTGGAGCGTGATTTAGTTCTGAACTTTTAGACGGTGTGCTTGGTCGGGCAGGGACTCGATCTTGCTCCCTTCCTCAGTGAACTTCTGGGTCCGCTGAAAATGACATGTCCAATGTAAATGATAAGCTGCAGAGGACAACGCAGAGAGAAGGGGCCTCTCAACCGCTTTCTCCCTTGTGGTCCCCCCACTGAGGCATCACGCTGGAGAAACACCCAGTTTTTCCAGTGTCAGGCATGGAAGGCTGGCACAGGGCTTCCCTGGCACAGGGCAGTTTTATACTCTGGGGAGGGAGGCTGGGCCGGGAGCTCTTGCCAGTCTCCAGACTGGCAAAGACTGACCCAGAAAGCAGGAGCCTGGTGTTGCAGGGAAAGGGTCTGTGCCGACTTAACCGAAAGTGGTGGAAGCAAAGGGCCCCTCAAGGTTGCTGCAGGGTTGGGGAGGGGGCGGCGGATCCCATCGGAAGCAGCCTCTTCTGCACAAAGTTTTCCTCCCCCCCTCCAAAAACTCTTCCATTTTTATTAAAAGGGGACATAATCCTGCCCCCAAACCTTGCTGAATGACTCTGGAAAATTTGGTGTACATTGTAAGATTGTTAAACTTCAGGAATGCTACTTTTTAAAATAAAATCATGTTTATTTGCCCAGGAACACCCCCTGCCCCCGCTTTGCCCACAGGTCTCCTGGGATCCCCATGACTTGCCATGGCCTCTGCAAGCCTCTCCCCCTGAAGCAGGGCAGAGGAGGGGGGGGGGGGCGCTTGGCTGCCTGCTCTTCTGGACAGGGGTCAAGGGAAAGTTTTGGCATCTGTCTAAAATACATAATTGAAAATAAATCTCCCTGCAGTGAGACATGCCACACAGACAGGATGGTTAGGGGGTATTCTGCCCCCCCCCAACATTCAACTGCTTCGGGTGCAGAGGTGGCAGGGCCGCTTCCCTAACCCTCCTGGGATCTGCGGCTCACGAAGATGTGTTCCGATTTCAGCAATGGAAGAAAAGCTTCCCTTTCTCCGGTCTCCCTTCCCTAAGCCACATCCTTTCAGCCTCATTCCCCCCTTCAGTAAAAGGAGACAGCAATAAAGAAATCAGAAGAAGATTGAGACTCAGAAGAGCAGCTGCGAAGGAGCCAGAAAAGATCCTCCAAGATAAAGGTCTCTCTCTGGGAACCAAGATCAAGATAATCCAAACTACGGTATTCCCCATTATGGACGTGGAAGCTGGACAATGAAGAAAGCTGACTGGAATGATGATGATGATGATGATGATAATAATACTTGATTTATATACCACCCTTCAGGACAACTTAACACCCACTCAGAGCGTTTTACAAAGTGTGTTATCCTCACCACAATCACCCTGTGAGGTGGGTGGGGCTGAGAGAGCTCTGACAGAGCTGTGACCAACCCAAGGTCACCCAGCTGGCTTCAAGCAGAGGAGTGGGGAATCAAACCTGGTTCTTCAGATTAGAGTCCCGACGCTCTTAACCACTACACCAAACATTTGCAATGTGGTGCTGGAGGAGAGTTTTTTGGCTACCACAGATGGCCAAAAATATAAATTAAGTGGATACTTGATGTAATCAAGCCTGAATTCTCCCTAAAAGCTAAAAACGACAAAACTGAGGCTATTGTAATTTGGTCGCATCATGAGAAGACAAGATTCACTGGAAAAGTCAATAATGCTGGGGAAAGTGGAAGGCGGGAGGAAAAGAGGAAGACCCAACATGAGATTGGCTGGACTCAGTCGAAGAAGCCACAGCCTCCAGTTGGCAGAGGATCTCAGCAAGTCTGTTAAGGAGAGGGCGTTTTGGAGGCGTTCCTCCACATGCCGTCACTCACCAGAGAACCAGCAGAAGGCGGGCAGGGCTGCAACTCTGCGTTGGGTCCCAGGGTGCTGTGCATCCTTTACAGCAGCGGGAGTTAACACACCATGCTATAAAACCCACACTGATCCACATGCTCCAAAGGTATGTGCAGTCACCGTAGCGGCAGAGATTCCCCAGGGCAGCCCCCCCCATTTTCAAAAATCCAGCCATTTAGCTATATTGGCACATCACTATAGCATCGCAACCCTCTCTTTGTGCCGGATCTTTGTATCCTCAGATTTAAAAAGAACTTTCCATTGTGGAGAAAAGCCTTTCCCCTTATATGTCTGCAACGAAAAAGACAAAAGGCGTACTTTTCTGGCAAAAAATAATTCATGGCAGGCAGTCCTTACAAGGTGGGAAGGCGCCCCCCCCTCCCCCCTCCCGGGAGCCGGCTAGGCGTCGGGCCCGGGCTCGCAGGCGCGGGCCAGCTCCCCCAGCTTGAGGCGGGCGTAGTCCACGCGGTTGAGCGCCATCTGGCAGTCCTTGCGGGCCGAGTAGCTGGAGCCCTCGTGGGGCTGCCCGGTGGCCACCTGCCGGGGGCGGGGGGAGAGAGAGAGAGAGTTGGGAGGGCGGAGTCAGGGGGGAGGGAGGGGCCACCCGCCGCCCCCGCCCCGCGGCCCCGCCCACCTGCGTGAGGTAGCGGATCTGGGCCGAGAGCTCCGCCTCCACCTTCTGCACGGCGGCAGCGAACTGCCCGGCCTGGCGCTCCAGCAGCCGCTCGTTGGGCTTCTCCTTCGACAGCTCCAGGATCACCGTCCCTGCGGGGGGGGGGGAGGAGGAGGGCGCCGGTGACGTCAGAGGCCGAGGGCGGGGCCAGGCCGGGAGCCCCGCCCCCGGGGAGCCCCGCCCCTCGCCGGCCGCTCACCCGCGCACTGCAGCGCCGCACCGATCTCCCGCTCCAGCTCCTCCAGCAGACGGAGCCGCTCGTTGGCCAGGCCCAGGCTGTACGCCCCGCCGCCGCCGCCTGCCACGGCCCCGGCCGCCGCGCCCGACGCCATGTGCGGCCCTCGCCGGCTGCCGTCGCTCCGCCCCGCGAGTAGCGCATGCGCAACGCGGCTCGCGCTCGCGCTCGTGCGCTTAATCCCACAACGCCTCCGGCGAGAAGGGCGCACTCACGTGACCCGGAGCGGCGGCGGGCGGAAGACGGGCATGCAGCGCGCGGCCTGGAGGCAGCACGTGCAGCAGGCGCTGGAACGACGCGAGGGGCGCGCGGGGCGCCTGCGCGGGCTGGTGGAGCGCCGTGAGTCCCGGGCACGGGCGGGCGGCTGAACGGCCGGCGGGGGCGCGCCTCGACCTCCCCCGACGCCCCTGACCGCCGCCTCTGCTCTGCCCCCCCCCGCCCAGATGAGACGCTGCAGGACCGCCTGGAGACACTGCTGGGCGGCGCCGGCGCCGGAGCCGAGTAAGCGCGCGGGAGGAGGGCGGCGGGGCGGGAGCAGGCTAGCGCCCCCGGTGACGCCCCCGCTTTCCCCCCACCCAGGCACCTGCTGGCGGCGGTGGAGCTGCGCCGAGAGCGGGAGGAGGTGAGTTCCTCCGGCCTCTGAGCGCGACCGGAGCCCGCCGGGGAGCCTCCCCCGCCCGAGGCAGTCTACCCCGGAGAGCCCTGTCGGGAGGGCCCGGGGAAGGCCGCGTGCAGCCGGAGGGCCCGGCCTCACTCTCCCGCTCCCCCGCAGCTGCGCCAGCAACTCGCAGTGGCCACCCAGAGCCTGGAGCGGGCCGAAGCGGAGACCCGGGAGCAGCGGGCCAGGTGGGAGCGGCGCGGGGCGGGGCGGCGGGGCTCTTCCCGGGGGTGCCCTCCGCGAGACCTCCGAGTGAGGGGCGGGCTCTCGCTCGCTCGCCTGCCCTCCGCTCCCGACGGCTGCGGTGCTCTTGCAGGGCGCAGCGCCTGGCCCGGGACCTGGGGGCTCTTCGGCACCAGCACCAGGAGCTGCAGGGCCGGGCCTGGGCGCTCTCCCGGGAGGCGGAGGAGCTGCGCGCGGAGCTGCACCGGGCGCGGCAGGAGCGGCTGGAGCTGGAGGCGCGCTGGGTGCGCGAGAAGGCGCGGGAGGCACAGCGGCTGAACTGCGCCAACGAACAGCGGGAGAAGTAAGCGGCCGGTGGGGCCCCGTGCCCACCCACCCCCCCCCCGCCTCGGCAGGCGCCCCTCCATGGCCCCTTCCCGGCCAGGCTCCTGCTTCAGCTCCGGGGCTGGCGCTGGCTGTGGGGTGCCAGGCTGTGCTTGGCCTGGGGCCCTCCTGCCGGGAGCGCCGCCTCTTCTTCTCCCGTGCTCCCCTCCACAGTACCTACTGTGGGCCTGCTGAGGCTGCTATCCTGGGACCGGGCAAGATCCGCAGGGGCTGCGCACCTTGTGCTCCCTGTTGCACTCCCGCATTGTGCAACCGCCCGCCTGAGCATCATGGAAGGCAGCTCCAGAAAGGCTCCCGAGGACACTTGGGAAGGGGCTGGAAGGGCACAGCCTGCCTGCCGCTCAAGAACACCTGCTCAGGGGGATGTATTGTTGCTTTTGCGTGCGCTTCTTCAACCTGGCAGCCTCCTTTCTCTGGACTGCCAGGTCCTGCTCTGTAGAGGGTTTTTCACTTGAAGTGGTCTTCGGTTCTGCAGTCCTCGCCCCACTGCTTATCTGCTGTTTGCTTTTGTAATCCAGCTTGAGGCTCGGTGAGAAAGGCGGGCTGCAGACAGAGTTAGTAGGTGGTCTCTGGGTCTGACCTCTTCCTGCTCGCTTTCCGCAGGTATCAGCGGAAGGTGAGCCGCCTCCTGGAGAAGCTGGAGAGGGCCAGAGGAGCGCCTGTGCTGTAAGCGCTGCCCCCTTCCTCCACTGCCAGCCATGGGCAGCCCAAGAGTGACATGGCGGGTTATTTTGCTGTCATGTCCCAGGAGGGAGGTACATTTTTAAAAAAACAGCACGTTGTGAAAAAGGTGCCCTTTAAAAAATACCTCCTGGGCCTGGAAAGGTCTACAGGGAGGCAGTTTTGCCTTGTTGTTCAGAGAGCCTGACATGCGTCTACTTGCAGTTTGGAATTCAACCCCTGTGACCTGGGGGGCTCCTAGCAGTAGATGCCTTCTCAAAGCCCCAGATCCAGCCCTCTGGGAGACTACCCCCATCTCCAGCCACGTAAGCTCTCACTTGCACTCTCTGTTCAGCATTCCCAGGACAGGCCTCAGAATGGCTGTCAGCGATGCCAACCGCAGTGCGTCTTGGGAGGAAGCTGAAACGGTAGGCAGGGAGCCCCTGGGCCAATGGCTCTCCTGGGTGGGGGGAGCCTGGAACATAGGGAATTTGGGGCAACCAGCAGCAAATTGGGTGGGGCTTAGAGCCGTGTAGCTGAACGTATCCCCCCCTCCCCTCACTTTGCAAAGAAGCCCTGGAATGGTCTTTTCCTGCCCCGAGAATGTGAGGCGAGGACAGAACTTTGCAGTTTGTCTCACTCAGTGCCGTGGGGCTAGCTTTGGAGTTTCCATGCCCAGGAGAGAGCGATGCGCCTGTTGCTTCTGCGCCCTGGCAGTGGAACTCGGGAAATGGCTCTGGTTTTTATCGGGACTTTGTTTTCTGCGATGTAGGCTGCAGCCATTGGGCAGGTGGAGGCCGTCCCCCCAAGCACTTCTTCCCCTGTGGGATGGGACAGAACTCACCCCAGCAGCACAGGTAAGAGTGTACAGAGTAACCCTCCGCACGTGCAGGGACTCGGCTGCTGTGGGTGACTGACCACTCTCTCTGTTGTTGCTGCAGGTGCGGAAGTGTGGAACAGCTTGGCGGGTGCTGCAGACTCCTGAACTGGAAAAGGGCGGGGCACAAAGGGAGCCTGGCGCAGGGGTGGGGGGCAACAAGCAGGGTATCCCTTTTATGCGGGGGTGGGGGGTCACGAATAAAAGCTTGTGAAGCAGCAAGACACAAACTCTGCCACTGAAGGGGTGCCTACGAGTGAGTGATTTTATGGGAATGGAATCTGCAAATGAGGCAGGAGAACTGCTGGCCCAGAGGCTGAGAGGGCAAGATGGCGTACCACACAAAGGAAGGACCAGGCCCCACTCTGAAGTACTGAGTTTTATTCCTTTGCAGCCGGTGGCCTAACCTCCCACCCAGCTCTGCAGGCCTGGGAGCCAGGACTCAGGCAGGTGGCAGCCCTGGCTGGATGGCTCCTTTGCTTCCTCCTCCCTCTCTTGATACCAAACAAAGTGTCCGGGGGGGGGGAGGGGGGGAGGGAAGACACACAGTGGGGCTGAGGCAGAAGGCAGCGAATGCCCAAGGAGGGCTCCAGTGCACAGGGGGTGGCTGTCCCCAAACATTAAAATCCATCAGGAAAACGGCAGCAGGGGGAGGAAGGATGCGCCCGAGGACCCCCCCCCACAGTCACATTAAAAGCCCCCCCCCACAGCACAGAAGACACAAGGTGAGGGGCAAATGGCTCCTGCAACTGGAGGGGAAAGTAATAAAAAACATTCACGGGGGGGGGGGGCCGATCCCAGGCAGGGGGGGGGGCTCTCCTAGCAGAAATGGTCATCGTCTTCCTTGTCATCCTTCAAGCCCTTTAAGCGCAGGCGGGCAAAGTCTTCAAAAACGATGTCATCATCCTGTCCGTAGCTACAGGGAGAGGAGAGAGAGAGAGAGCAAGGCAAGGGGGCCTTCCCACAAGCTCTCTCAACCTCTGCCCCCCCCCCACCACACACCCGATTCCACAGAACTGAGCTGAGGAGGGGCTTCTCAGGGGCGGGATCCACACGTTTTGGCCTCTCTGAGGGCGGGGAGTAAGATCACATGCAGTCAACCCCCCTGCCCCCCCCCACCATTCCTATCTCTTGCTGGACAGCAGAAGAGGATCCCCCCCCCGCCAAATTGGGCCCCTTCTGACCCCCGCAGAGAGACTCCCGTCTTACTTGGTTTCAAACTCGATAAGATTTGTGTCGACTGGAGTGTCCGTTTCTTGGGCAGCTGTGGAGGAGGAGCAGAGAGGGAGTGAGACCCCCTTGCCAGAGGCAGGTGATTTCCCAAAGCCACCCTGCTGCTGGGTGGGCTGGCATCCTTACCTGAAGGGGTCTGCGAAAGGGGGGTCTGGTCAGGCGGCTTGGGGTGCATAAGGACAAAGGGAAGCTCCACGGCCACGTCCCTGTAGGGGCAGGGAGGAAGGCACCATCAGGCTGGGCTCCCGTGTGGGGGAGGTGGAGGGAGAACGGGCGAGGGCAGCAACCCTCCCCCCCCCCAATGATACATACCCGCCCCGGGAGACCACCAGCTTCACTTTGACGCGGTAGGAAACCAGGATGCCGAGGACTTCCTTGTTGGCGCCCTCCTTTACGCTGCAAGGCAAGGGGGGGGGCTCTGAGTGTGGGTGGAGCCCCCTGCATGGGCAGCCCTTCTGAAGAGGATGCCTGCCAGGCTCATAAGGCACATGGGGAGACCCCCCCCCGCCACCATTTCCCCCTCTGACCCACAATGCCAGAAGAAAAAGCCCTTTGGGGAAGAGGGGGGCCAGGCGGTGGGCCGACTCACATGGTGGAGGAAGCCAGGTTGGTGTCCTCGTGCTTCAGCTTCCCGTCGAGGGCGAGGCCCCTTTTCTCCCGGTTGTTGCTCAGCAGGGGCGTCAGGGTGTAGACTTTGCAGAAGGTGGAGCTGGCCGCCACTTGGTCACTGCCCGCCAGGGGGAGAGAGATTAATGCAAGACCCACGCTGAGCCCACCGCAGTCTGGCACAGTTTACCAAGCAGGATTGGGAGTAAGGAATGGTGGGTGGTGGTTTATGTGCCCCCAAATTTGAGATCTCAGTTTTATGGTGCTGGGCGGGGGGGGGGCACAGTGATGCACAAGACCCTGCAATGCTGCCTTTGCCGGAAACTTCCCACAACCGGACTACCAGCATCCATGAACTGCAGATGCTGATACAAATTAGAATCCAAATTGGGTTTCTTTTGCTGCTGTGGGGGAGAGCAGAGGCCTGAACGGAGCCGACACTGCTCCCCCCCCCCGGCCGCACTGCAGGGGCGCTCCCTGCCTTGGACTCCATTGGGGGCGGAAGAGGCCTGGAGGGGGTGCTGGGAGTGAACCAAGCCCCTCTGGGGCATCACGCTGAGGGGCATGCCTCCCTGTGGCACCCGATTTGGTTGGAGAACTGGGCCGGGGGGGGGAGGTGATGGGGGGTGCCCACAGGCACACAGAGAGCATACTCACTCCTGTTCTATTTGGGCCACGGGGCACTTGTACTGGGCTGTACTAAACAGGCAGATGTCTGCATATTGCCGCACTGCACAGTGACAACAGGAGAAAAGAGGAAGCTGTGAGATTAGCCCTTGAATTTTAACCTCGATGAGGAATAGGGCTTGCAAGCCTTCGGCCTGGTACCTTCCGCCCGTTCCCCCTTTCCCTTGCTCCAGAAACGCATGTCCTCAGTAAGAGGAGGTAACATGCCCGGAGCTCTCTCTGCTGTAGCTGCGGCAGGGGTGTAACATCTGTCTAGTCCAGCCCCTACGCAATCCCCATTCATAAAACCAAACAGCCCGAAAGTTTGCAGGACGCCGCCCCTCGTTCTTACCAGACACTTTCACTTTCTTGACGCTCTTGCTAGAATTGTTGGTGACGTGAACGTTGACGCTGACGGGCTCACCATGGTAATAAAGCTGGGGGGAGGAACAGAGAAAGAAGGGTCAGAAGTGGAGCCAGGCAAGCCCCCACCCCATGCTTTCAATCCATCGCACAGGTTCTTTCTGGGTGACATGAGAATCGCTCCCCCCACCCCATCTCGGGTGTTTCACCCCCCCCTGCGTCCACATGCCTCTCTGGTTCTCACTGAAGGGCTTGAATTTCTCAGATGTTTTCAGGTTAATGGAGCAAGAAATGCTCTCCCCGTTCCAGGATGCATTTCTGGAATGCACTTTACTGAAAGTAGCACCAAGGTATAGTTGGGCAAAGAAATAAAAATGATTATTTAATGGCACCGTTACACCGCCCAAAGAAATCTGTATTTGCAGGAAAGCAAACCGGGAAAAAGATGCGATTCTGGGAAAAACAGATTTCTTAGGGCTCGGTCCGAATTCTAGCCTCCCCCACCTCCCCCTCTCCACTTTAAAGAACTTCGCCCACTAGTTTAATGGGCATTCCTCCTTCGGGCTGCCCCCCCCCCCCGGGAACAAGCCACAATGGTTCGTTACCTCCTTGTCGAGGGACGCTTCGAGGTGCAGGGACCGATCCGACATCAGGAAGTGGCGGGTGGTCTCAGCCATGGGCTGAGGACCGGGCGTCTCCGGGGCATACTGGACTTTGCGGATAACGAGGCGGACGGAGTTCCTGCGGGAGGAGAGGCGCGGAGATGGCGTGTGCCCAGTCAGCGTTCACACGGATGCTGGAAGCGCATGGCCAAAGGCCCAGCCCTTCTCTGGCCTGGCTGCTGCTCCCTTAGGGAGTGGGGCCAGCTCCGCAGGAGCACCCTCCCCAGAGGGATTTGTGGACTCCTTTTAAAAAGGCCGTGTCAGGCGACAGCTTCAAATGCCAGGATTTGAGTCCAGGGGCACCTTAAGGAGACCAACAAGCGTTTGAAATTCGTAGTCAGCCCCACACGACTCGAGACAGCTTTCGCCTTGAAAATCTTGTTGGGTTTTTGAGATGCTTCTGGACTCAAATCCTGCTGTTCTGCTGCAGACCAACAGCTGCCCACCTAAAACTATGCACTGAAGGTTTTAACCGTGTTTTCTTTCTTTACCAGGTAAATGTTTCAGTTTCTTCTTATCTCTTTGTGGGCTGGCTTTATCACTTCCATTTAACTTTGCTATATTGGAAAACTACTTTTTTTAAAAAAAGAGTTCCCAGTTTACGATTGCGGCCCTGGGCCCCGTTGAAAGCACCCAGGCTGGCCCTGTTGCTGAAAGGGTGTTCTGGGTCTGCTCAGTGCTTGGGGTGGGGGCTTGTTTGTTTCCACCTCAAACCAAATGTGGTCCCCCCCCAATTCCCCCCCCCCCCCGGTTTTAAGACCACCGCAACCTTGTCACCTTTTATGGATCTTCTCATCTACGTTTTTGGCACAGAATGCCCGGATCTCGAAATCTACTCCACAAGCCTAGAGGGGAAAAAATCCAGAGCCCCCCATTACTCTGACAATCCTGAATGTTGACCCCCCCCCTTGCATGACCCCCCCCCCTTACCCAAGCCCCTACCTTCCCTGTGTCTTCGGGGCCTGGCTGCAGCGTCACTGAACAGGGCAGATTCTGAGGGATCTGAGGGGAATGGGGGGAAACGCACCGTGAGGGGGGGGGCTTCCATTTAACAAGCATCTCCATCAAGTTCTAGTTGAAGGACTGGGAAGACCGCCCCCCACCCTCCCGCCGCCACAGTGTTAGATGTGTGAGCTTGGGGCAAGGGGGACAGGGGCTGGCAGATTTGGGGGTGGGCAACCAGTGGGATCTGGCAGTCAAGAGAGCAAGAGCAAAGGAGCAGTGGGGAGTGGGCACTGCACAATACAGTGGGGAAAGTGCGGGGGGGGGACAACTTACAATGAAACTGAAGGGGTGGGCGTTGGTGCCCAGTTTGCGCAGCAGCCGCTCCTGTAAGCGGGTGAGAGGTTCGGGGGCATCCTCAGCGGGCGGGAAGGCCTGCCACGAGGCCAAGAAGAGGTCCTTGCGGAAGGAGAGGCCCAGCACGTCGAGGTCCTCGCGCCCATATCGGAAGGCACAGGTCAGCGTCACAAAAACTAAGTTGGGCAGGTGGGAAAGTCAGCGATGAGATACACCCCCAGTCAAAATCCTGCAACCACTAGCTAAGTTTCTACAGCAAAAAGGAAAGGAAAGGGAACGTCTTCACACAATCTGTGATTCTTCAAACGGAGCGCCTGCTATTTCTATTCTGCGATGAAAATTCCATGGACGTTTTTAAAGACACCTGGATGACCTCCCATTTGATAAAAGCCACTCAACAGGGGCACCAACCGCCCAGGCTAGGGTCTCTACCTTCCTGGAGGACTTAATAGGTATTCGGAAAAGTAAGTCAGAAAGTACCCCCAAAAAATTCAGGCTCAGAATGTTGACTTGAAAGGGAAAAGGCTCCGTGGGCCTGTGAACATAAAGAATCCCGGTGGGGAAGATGTTTTTCCCCAGGGAGAAGGTTAGGATTTCCCCCTTGTTCCCACCCACTTCTTCCTGTTCACAGAGACGGCATTCTCCCTAGACATGCAGAAAACTAAGCTGCAAGGGCCGGGGCATGCTCAGTGCTCTCAGCAGGGAGAGGAAAGGCCACAGGGGGGGAGGGAGAGCCGCTTGCTGGAGGCCCTTGTTAGCCACCTGGAAGGGATCTCCCAACTGTGTTTCCCCTTTGTCCAGAGGCCTGCTCCTGCCCAGTCCTTGACAATAGTCTGTTAAAGCACCCCCCATGAGTAAGAGAGCTTTCCCCTTCTGAGTTTTCAGTAAAACTGGTACCTAAAACATCTTTCCGTGGGCATACTAGCCCTTTAACTAACCAGGGCAGTTCCCAGGAAGCCGCTGGCTGCTGGGGCAATCTGAGCTCAGGGGTAAGTCGGCCAAAGTGCCAGCAAGTGTCCTTCTATGCCTGTCTATAAAACAGCGCCACTCTGCCAATGCAGGTTCTCTCTTGCACATGGCTTAACTTCCACTTACCCTTCCGATCCTTCAGGTATTCAGGATCCACAAGAACTACTCCATCTAGAATACGGGAGGAGGGGGGGTTAGAAGAAGAGGGAGAAACAAAAAGGCAAAAGCATCAGAGAGCACCCCGTTCTCCCTGCTGGGGCAGCCCCATAGCAACTCCCTCTTCTCTCCTGAATCTGTTCCCCTTCCCTGTGCCCAGTGGAAGCAGAGTTGGCACTCAAATTCGTGCTGTGCTGTGGTAGGGGAAGAGAGAAATAAGTTGCCTTTTCTTCAAGCCAAACTGTCCCGGCTCCTTGGTTCCAAAGGACACTTATACCTGCCAGAACAGCACCAGCATCAAGCCGGACTTCTCAGGGTCGCTCTGAAGCCTTCAGAAGGACCCAGAGGCCTGCTCTGGCGGCTCCCTAGCGCAGGGGAGGTTGAGGCAGGTCCTCCTGCCTTGGAGAAGCCTGGAGGGCCTCTGGAAGGTAAGCAGGCTGGGAGGGCAGGAGAGACTGCCCCCTCCTGCCAGGGTTGGAGCCCGACCCCCCCCCCCCGCTGCCCTGCCCCACCCCCACTTACCAACAGGGTCGACTCTCTCCAGGTGGTCCACAAAGTCCCTCTTCCCCAAATAGACAGTAAGCTGGAAAGGAGGAAGGCAAGCCGACATTAGAGAGGCCAGCAGAGTAGAGTTTGGGCACTGGCCCCTCAGCTCTGGCCACCCTCAATACTCCCAGAACCCCAGTGGCGCCTGACTCAGCCCCACAGAACCAGCTCTCTACCCCCTGGGTCTACTTGGCTTCCCAGCTGCTGCTGATAAACCTGCTTTCCATTCAGTACCCCATTCTTGCTGCTTCGGGGTGGTGGTGGTGCCAGACCACATAAGCTCTATCTTATATACCTCCCCCCTCCCACCAACTGCCTCACCCTTTTTCTTGCATCCCTCCAGAAAGCCTCTGCCAGGCGTGCCCCCCCCCAAGAGAGAGAGGCAGCCAATCTGGAAGAGGGGCATTGCCACGGAGACACGGGGAAACAACAAAGCGCTGCTATCACCCAGAGAAGGATCAACAGAACCCAGCCCAGGAAAAAGCGCCCCCCCCCCGGCCCGGCAACCTCCATTCCCCAAGAACATGTTTCTGAGAGGAGCTGGGGTGCTGCCTCCTCACATTCGGGCCCCCGCCCCCCGCCTCTCTGCGCTGCTCTTTCAGCCCATTGCTGTGCAGGTTGATTTGAAGCTCGCAGCCAACAGGCTACTGGCCTCTGCCGGCCCTCATAGTCTTTGGGCAACAGCACAAGACTCCATGCACACAGCTCCACAACAGCAAGGCTCGCGTACACTCATGCGCCACGGTGGCTAGTGGGGAAATGAAGCAGCCTTGCACATTCATTGCTATGCCGCCACTTGGTGGAAATCCTGCCGTTATTGCCCCCCGCTCCCTGCCCCTCATCCCACATCCTAAAGGCAAGTTTCAAGGCGGCGAGGCGAGGCCCTGGACTCAGCTGCCACTTCCTGCTACTGCAGAAGCAGCTCAGGGAGGAAGGAAACGCAGGGAGGGTGACAGGAAACCCACAAGTGAGGATGGGGCAGCAGGCCCACAGAAATGGCTATTTATACCGTTGTGGAGCTCAGAGGGAAGCCAGGGGGGCAAACAACTTGTTGCTGTGGGACTGGAGGGGGAGGGGGGCTTACCTTGCAGTTGGGGCTGGACTTCTTGAAAACCCTGTGGGGGTGGGGGGGGGGAGAACAACTCCTGTCAGAGGCAAGCACCCTCTCCTCTCCTCTCCCCACTCCAACGAGCCCTGCAAGCGCAGCCCCTCCCCAGTCCACTCAGGCCCGGGGGCAGCGGGAGCGCCCCCTCCCCCCACCCCTTTGCCCAGCAGCGCAAGCGGGGAGCAGGCGGAGGCGTTGCCGTGGGAACAGCATCAGCACCAGGTGCCCGCCGTCCCCACGGCAACGGGAGCAGCTGGCGGAGGCCGGCGGAGGCGCCCCGGGGGCTTCCCTCCCGCCCTTTGCTTCCAGGCTGGGCGGGGGGGGGGAGTGGGAAGCCAGCCCCGCCAGGGGAGCCGCGGCAGCCCCCGGAACCCCCACCCGACCCGGCCGGAGGGGACGGCGCCACACGGCCCTCCCTCCGCAGGCCCCGCGGCGGCGCCGGGTCCGGTTGCTTGCCGAGCAGCGCAGCTGGAGCGGCGGGCCGGGGCGGGGGGCCCGGAGAGCGCTTCGGCACAGCGGGCCTGGCACCGGCCCCCACCGACGGCCGCGGGCGAAGAGGTTGCTGACGCGCCCGGGGCGTCCCCATGCGGGCGGGCACCGCTTCCCCTTTCCGCGCCTGTCGGGGCTCCCGGCCCATCGCGGCTGCTGCGCGCCCCCCGCGGCCCCGGCCCCTCCTCGCCCGCCCGCCCGCCCGCCCTGGGAGCTTCGCGCCCGTCGGGGGCTGCTCTGCGCCCGTCGCCCCGAGGCCCGGCCGGCGCGCTGGCGGAGAGAGCCTGGCCGCGGGGCGGGGCCGGGGCCGGGGGGGCTCCCACCTGGTGCCGGCCTTCTCGCCCATGCTGCCGCCGCCGCCGCGCTGCCCGGCCCTGCCCTGCTACTCGCGGGGCTGCGGAGGCGCGGCGGGGCGTCGGGGCTGCGGGGCGGCGCGCGGCGGGGCCATGGCTGGGGTCCGGCCCCGGTCACGTGGGCTGGGCGGCGGCCAATGGCGCGGCGCGGCCGGGAGGGGGCGGGGCGCACGTGGGGCCGAGGGGAGGGGGCCTGCGGGCGCGGCGAGCATGCGCAGACGGGCCCCTCGCCCTGCCTCTCGCTTCGCGCCGGCCACTCTGCCCATGCTCAGAGGCGCCGGGATGGCGGCCCCGCCCCGCGCTCCCGGCATGCCCTGGGCGGCCCCACGCAGGCGCAGTGCGGGCGCGATGGCGGCAGCGGCGGCCTCGTCGGGGGCGGCTCCGGCCGGGCCCGGCCCGCTGGTGCTGGAGACGCTGGCCGGGCTGGTGCGGGGCCCGGAGCCCCCCGGGGGCGAGGGCGGCGGGAGCGCGGCGCTGCCCCGCGGCCTCCCCGGCCTGGTGCGCTGCGCGCGGGACAGCGGCGGGGGCGGCGAGGCGCAGGTGGGCCCGAGGGGGGGGCCGGGCCAGGGTTGGGGGGGGGGCGCTGGGCCTGCTGGCCGTCCGGCCCCCGCCCTGACCCGCCCCCTCTCCCGCTCCCTCTCCCGCAGGCCTCGCCCGCCCTCGGCGGCCTGGTGAGCGTCAGCCACGTGCGGCTGGGCTCCCTGCAGACCCGGTGAGTGGCGGCGGCGGGGGGCGGCCGGGCGGGGCCGGGGCCGGGGCTGCAGCGGGGCCGTCCTGACCGGCTGGTCTCTCTCCCGCCCCCCCCCCCCGCAGCTTCGAGGGCCTGTGCCTGCTTTCCCTGCTGGTGACCGGCAGCAGCGCCGAGGCCTTCGGCCAGAACTGCCTGGGCTGGCTGCGGAGCCTCCAGCAGGTCATCCAGGTGAGCGGCGGGGCGGGCGCGGGCAGGGGGGTGGCGCGGGCAAGGGGCGGGCTCTGCCGCGGTGGGCGCCGCCTGGCCCCGGTCCGGCCCCGCTGCAGGCCCGCCTCAGCCGCCGTTGCTCCCGCAGTCGCAGGATCCGCCCGCCACGATGGGGCTGGCCGTGCTGGTGCTGCGCGACCTTCTGGGCTACTCCTGCCAACTCCCGGAACTGGCCCGGGACCTGGGCACCAACCACATCCCGGGGCTGCTGACCTCTCTGCTGGCGCTCAAGCCCGAGGTGAGGCTCCGGTGGCTGGGCGGGGGGGGGGGCTCAGGGCTGTGCCTGGCGACCCCTCCCCACCCAAGTGTTCATCCTCTGTCGTGTCTCTCTCCCCGCCCCCCCCCCCCCCACAACGTTTGGTTTGCTTCCAGTGCCAGATCTCTGCTTTGGAAGGAAGCAAGGCCTGCATGATGTACTATCCCCGGGCGTGTGGCTCCTTGCGAGTAAGTGCTGAACCTGCTGGCGGTGGGAGGGCGAGAAGCCCTGGGCGCTGGAGGGGGCTGTTGACTGATCTTTTTCTGCCTTCTCAGGGTAAGTTGACAACCTATTTCCTGGCTCGTGTGGATGCAGAAACACCTCATCTGCAGCAGGTAAACGTCTGGATTTTTTAATGCATGCAGTTTGGAAATGTAGCATTTTAGAACATTGTTTGATTCATTCATACTTGAGGACTTCAAGCCACTTACGTCAGTCCTCTTTTCTCGTTTTATCCACACAACAACGCCCCTGTGATGTTGACTAGGCTGAGAGAGTGGGACTGGCCCAAGATCTCCTAGTCACGGAAATGGGAACTGGGCCCCATAGGTTCTGGTTCAGCACTCTAACCGCAGCACCACGTTAACAGTCATGAGTTTTTTTTATACGTACTGCATCTTGTACGGGATATAACGAGAAGAGGGAGGGTAGTTTTGGCAAATGCTTAACTAGGTAAAACGTTCTCGATGCGCATATGATGATAAAGGGTCCACGAGTGCAAGTGCAGAGTGGTGAAACGCACCCAAAACCATTAGAGACCAAGCTTCAGAATACAATAGCAAATGAAAAGCGTTCTGTGAGCTCAGTCCATGGCCTGCTGCAACAATTCATATTATGCAGCGCAGCGCAAGAGATAAAAAAAAATCAAGGGCATTTTTACATTAGTTTCTGAACGCGTAGGTATGTTAACCATAAACATTGTGCAATTGACTACTGAGATCTTACGGCCGAAACGCATGTGGTCTGTCTTTGCGTTGGTTGTTGAACTGTATTATTATCTGTGTATGGAGAACGTTCTAGCAATTTTGAACCTAAGTACATAGCCTTCCTTTCAGGCTCTACGTTTTTAACTTGAAATTTGTGCACGCCAATAATATTTTTTTTGTATTGTTACAGGAAAAGTAATAATCCTTTTTTGTACTATATAGGGATCCAGTTACAAACTAAAACTATATTTTAGTTTGTAGTTGGACCCCGGGGTAGTTCTGGCCTCCAGGAGCCAGTGTGCTGCAGGAGGGGGGATACTGAAATTCCCTATCGGAGGTTGGCTGGGGCACAGCAGGGAGGGAGGGGTGTGTGCTCAGCCTGCCTCCTTGCTCTCCCTAGCTGGCCTGCGACTGCTACGCTCTTCTGCCCTCCCTGGGGGCCGGCTTCGCCCAGGGGCTCAAGTACACGGAATGTTGGGAGCAGCAAGTCCACTGCCTCCTGGCCACACTCCACAGCCTGCTGGGAACCCTCTACGAGGGCGCTGAAACAGGTACATGTTGCCCAGGAGGGAGCAGCAGTCCAGGTGCAGTGGTGTGTTTGGCTTCTTGCGCTGAGCTGGAGCACCGCGTGGTTTGCAGATGGAAGGTCTGCCTTGGTTGGCAGCTCCTCCTGTTCCCTGGCACTGCCTGTGCTGCGATGGGGAGGAAACAAAGCAGAGTTCCCCCTGAGAGCCAAGCCCTACAACACGCCAGCAGCCTGGGCACCCTGTGCCACACAGCGTGTTCTGGCTTTGCCTCTAGGAGGAGTGGATTTGATCACTTGAGGGGGGCGGTTAGAAGAGGAGGATCGGATTGCAGGTTAGCTCTGCTACGCAAAGAGTTCTGCGAAAGAGCAACGCCAGTCCTTTGGCATGGCTGAGGCTTAAAACGTGCCTTATGCATAGCCCTGATCCGCTGTTTGTCCATTAGTGCGCAGGTGTCATTGTCAAGTCAGATGTGTGGTGTTAATGTGCAGTCTTAATGCTCACTTGTCGGGTGCCTGTGTTTTGCAGCCAAGCCTGAATGAGAGCACTGCTAAGCTGCCTTGGATCAGGACCCTTTTCTTAACATCCGAGGTCCTGTAACTGGAGAGCAGAGGGAGCTCGCTTGCCCATGCGCAACTGCGTGCCCTACCCCTGCGCACTGCAGCCGCGAGGTGGAGGTGGTGGTGGGGGGGGGTGTCAGTTTCCTGCCTGGTTGAAAGGTGGGGGCAGGGGGACGTTTGTGCCAGTGGGGCGTAGAGCGTGCTTCCTGGTGGGGCTGGTCTCCGGTGGCGCTGCTGGACTTCTCCCGCCTCCTGCTTTTTTCAGAATCTCTCCATTACGAAGGGCGTGGAGTTGAGATTCCTCTGCCGACGCCTGAGCAGGGAGAAACCAGCTTCCTTCTCCACCTGAAGCTCCGGTTCACAGGCTTGGCAAAATGCTTGTGCAGGATGCTGAGGTAGAGCTGCTCCCCTCCCACGTCTTTGCGGCCTGTGATAGGTGCCCCCCCCCCAATACGCTTCTGTTCTTCTTTTAGTAATGAATTTCCAGCACCCGTGACGGTTCCTGTCCAAGACATCCTGGACCTCATTTGTCGCACCCTCAACGTCTCTACAAAAAACTTTGTGAGTAGCAAGGACTTGGACTAAGAGGCTTGCCCCCCCCCCCCCGGCCCGTATGAGGGAAGGGGCCCTCGCTGGGCCTCCTCCTCCTCTACCCATTCTGTGCCGTGACACCGTGTGTGTGCGTGTGTGTGTGTGAGAGCTGTGGTTTCTGGGTACCTTTTTGGGCAGTGTGCCCTGCCTCTTCGCTACCGGAATGCCAGAAAAGCCCCGTGGCAATGCCAAGGGGCTTCTGTGGGGAACTCATTGCCACTGTGTTTTGTTGGGACTTCCAGAGAGGCTGGTGGCAGAATTCCTGGAATGGTCTTCTAGGGACTTCTGCAGAAACTGGTTCGAGTCCCTGCTTGACGTCAGGTTCGTTTTAGGCAGGAGGGGCCACGTGGCCCATCCAGCCACAGCGCTCCTGTGGGCGCTTGCTTCCCTTGGCTCACCCTCCTCCACAAGGCATCCATCCGCCTTGGGCAGCACCACCGCCTTTTTCCCAGCAAGGGGGGGGGATGCTTGCAGGGAGCAGGGCAGCCATGTCACCCTCACCAAAGGCAGCCCCCCCCCCTGGTGGTTTGCTGGGCAAACGGGAGGCCTGGGTTTGATTCCCGGTAAGGGGGGTGCTGGCCAGTAGGCAGAGCCCACCTTCTGCCCAGCAACAGGCCAAGCAACAAGGGAGCAGGAGGCAGAGGCCAGACTGGAGCCCTCGACTCTCTCTCTCAGAAGCAGTTCTCTAGTGAAGGGCAGCAGAGAGCATCAAGCTTCACTGCCATAGGCACCAGCCACATGGAGCAGGGCCAGGGGCACCGCAGAGACAAGCCCGGTATAGGGGAAGAACGTAGGAATCACATGCCCCCACGGCTCCTGGATGGCTTCCCACAAACCGGAGGTGCCACCTGTTCAAATTGACTGCCCCCCCCCCACGCTTCCCCTTCATTTTAACTGCAGAGCCCCCCGATTCCATCCAGCCTCGCCTGAGCCCCCCCTTGCCCCCCCCACGAGTGCTTGGGAACAAGAAGGGGTGGGATGGAAGACTGACCTGTCAAGCCAACACCAAACAGAGACCCATTTGTGGGACAGCATCAGGGGACGGGCTGCCCACTTCCTGTGTCTAGTGAGGCTCCCGTGACTCTGCCAGCTGCAGTAATGGGAGCCTAGTCGGTGGTGGCACAGGCTAGAGGGAGGGATGGTGCCAGCGGCGCGTCGTGTTGATGCCATGGTGCTGGGTTGCCAGCACGGTGCCCCCCCCCCCCCGTCGGTTTCGCAGTCACTTACTGCTAGCAGCGGGGATTGGGGGAGTCCGGACTGCGGAGGTGGTACGTAGGGCAGTCAGAGGGGTTAGGAGGAGGCGGCAGTAGGACGCCCCGCCCTGTCCCCCTTGCTGAGTTGTGTGGGGAGCATTGGGCTTCCGCTGGTCCTCCCTGTCTGGGGGCTCTTTGGGCTCCCCGGCCGGAGACGGAACAGTTGTAAAGGTTCTGAGCAGAGCATCGTAGCATCGGGCCCAGACAGTCAGAATGTTGGTTCTCTGCGTGGGCTCCTTGTAGCTTCCCACCACCCAAGGGCAAAGGGCTTCAGGCCCCGAGGGTGCTGGGCCTGAGCCTCATGCGTGGGCCCTGGTGACCTGCGGTTGGGGGTTAACGCAGTGGGTCTGTGGGGCATGTGCAATTGATCGCTGGTTTGGTCGTCCCCCTAAGCGGCTTGGGGGCTGGGGGGAGGTGTAAGGGAGCAGTTGCTTTTTTCCTAGGCATCCGTTCCCGGAGGAACTGGCCTGAGCTCTGCCAGTGTTTCGCAGGGTGTATCCAGGGCAGAAGGTGCCTGGGGAGGGAAGCCCTGTGCTGGCAACGGCGTGCCCTGATGTCAGTGTTAGTTTTGCGCTGGGCCGTCAGTCTGGCTTGTGGGTGACGTGTTTCCAGGACATGCTGGTGTAGCGTTTGTCATCCAAAGCCCTTAGGGGCTGCGGTTGAGGAAGGCGTGGTCTGTGTAGTCTACTTGTGCTCAGAATGCTGCTGGAGGAGGGAGGGCAGGTGCTGTCTTCACAGTGCAGGGTTCTGCTGCTGACCCCCCCCCCCCCTTTTCCCGGCTTTTTCAGGGCTGGTTTGGTGATGGCCCTTTGCGAATGCTGCTTCTGCCCGCAGTCCACCTGGAGATCTTGGACTTGCTTTCTGCTCTCATTTTGGCGTGAGTGGGGGGGGGCTGTGGGTTGAGGGGATCCCCCCCCCCCATTTGAATGTTTGTATCTGACCCCAGCCCTCTTACTGTCCCTGTCTTGCAGGTGTGGCCCTCGGCTGGTGCGCTTTGGGGGAATTCTTTGCCGCCTGTTCCCACAGGTGCTGACTTCCTGGAGTGCTGGGCGGGACCTGCTACTTCCTGGACAGGAGCGCCCTTACAGGTTTGTGGGAAGCCAGTGGAACTGGGGTGGGGAGGGAGAAAGGTAACCTGGACAGGCAGGTAACGTTTGGTTCAGTGCCTGGGTGGTGGGGTGGGCTCCGTGTCGCTGGCACTTGCAGGCCAGAGTTAACTGTGACTTGCTGCCTTGGTCCTCAGTGCAGTGCGGACTCGACTTTACCAGGTGCTGGATCTCTGGGTGCAGGTGGCTGGAGCAGCTTCCGGCATCCTGCAAGGACACAAACCTCGCAGTGAGGCTCTCCTGGGCCATTTGATTGCTGATGTCAGCCCCCCGAGTGAGACACTGAAGGTGAGCTCTGCTGCCCTTCCCCGCTAGCATCCAGGTATCCTCCACCTCGCCCAGTCTGGTGCTTGATTTTGTCTCTCCTCCTTCTCTGCAGTTGCAGGAGGGCTGCCCTGGGCCTGATGGGAAGCCCAGTGCCGCCAAGAGACCCAGGTTGTCTGATCTGGGGAGCTTGGGGTCTGTGCATCGCAAGTATGATCCCCAGGCCAACAGCGACGTGTGCCTGGCGGCCCTGCAAGGTAAAAGCCAGACATCAGCTTAAAGCCACCCAGGCAACGGCAGGCCTTCCGGTGGGGGCTGCTTTCGAAGAGCATGCAGAAACGGTCGCTGATGGTGAATGCCGTGGTCTTGAGCAGCAGCTGATGCCAGCAGAAGGCCCTCCCAGTGGCTGCCCGTCTGGGTCTGGCTCTGGCCCCCAAACACTTGCGGGGTGGCATGTGGAACCCTGGCATTGTCCTGGACAGCCTTCTGCACGGCGCCCTTCTCTGCCTGAGCATGGCCCACAAGAGATCAGGCCCTTAGGCTAAAAAGGGAGCTTGTTTCACGGGGCCTGCCCCTGCCCCTCTCCTCTCCCTCGTCTCCAGTGGCTTAATGGGGGTCCTAGGCAGAGATGCAGGGGAAGGGTGAGGAGAGTGAAGCTCGCTGACTCCCCCTTCCAGTCCCCTCTGGCTTCATCAAAGCTTTCTCTCCCCTCTTCCGCCAGGCCTGAGCCGCACCGTCCTGCTCAGTGGCAGCCTTCTGAAGGACCAAGCCCACAAGGTGAGTGGGCTTCAGGCAAGGGCGCCTGGTGCTGGACTGCCCATTAGAGGGCCTGGTGGTCGTGCCTCATGCTGGATGGCCCCAGGGGGCCTGTGCGGTGGCTCTGGCTCCTCTTTGCCTTTGGGTGCTGGGAGGGTGGAAGGCAACTCTGCACATGGTCAAAGTCACAGGCTTCGTTAGTGAGTCCACCTCTTTCGGGGCTGACCTCTGAGTCACCAGCTTGGGTCCCTTGATTGCCTCCTTCCAAGATGGCCTATCTACCTCTGTTCCATGTGCTCGGCCTGGCAGGGAGGGGAAACCCTGGGGACTGTGGGGAGGGGAGGGGGGAGTTTGCTGGAGGTGCCACAGAGCTGCATTCGCTTCCTCTTTCGACGTTTCTGCCAGAGACTGCAGGAGCTGGTCATCCCTCTGCTGATCCGATTGAGCCAGGCCGACGCCTTCCCTGGCTCTCCGTACTCGAGTGCCTGCTGCCGACAGGAGCTCTACCGCCTGCTGTTGGCCTTGGTGTTGGCACCGGCTCCCTCCTGCCCCCCTCCTCTGCATTGCGCTCTCCGGCTGCTGAGCCAGGGCCGTGCAGATGCCAGCCTCCAGGTGAGCCTTGCTGCTGCTGCAGGGGGGCCTGCGGGGGCCCTGTCGCGCCCCTTCTCTGCCCCTGCCGTTGTTCAGAGACCGCTCTCCTGACAGCAGGCGTGTCTTCCTCCCCAGGTTTCTTCGTTCTGTGCGGAGGCCTTGGTGGTCTGCAGCTCCCTTCTGCACCCCCGGGTGCCGTCCTTGCAGCTCCCTTTGGCAGGGCCCTCTGGACCACACCCCAGCTCCTCTGAGATCTCGCCTGCCACGGCCTCCCCGTTCCGCCCAACCCCCCCTCTGCCTTTTCCTGCTGCCAGGCTCCCGCCTCCCGCCTCCCCTTCTGCGCCCCCCTCTGTGGCCACCTCTGCCAACTCCCTGGGGCTGCCTCTGCCCAGCCTGAATTTGGGCCAGCTGCCCCCCCGCCTAACCCCTGAGGAGCCCCCCCTTCCCCCCTCCCCCGGCACAGCAGAAGCCGCAGCCTTGGCGGCAGGAGTCAGGATGCGGCGCCCGATCTTTATCCACTACGACAAGGAGGAGGAGGAGGATGTGGAGCTGTCTCTGGAGAGTGACTCTGACGACAGTGTTGTCATTGTGCCCAAGGGGCAGCTGGGGAAAGTTGTCAACAACACGAGTGCGGCAGCGGTGGCGGCGGCCCCTGCTCCTCCTGCCCCCCTGCCCTTGCCTCTGGCCCCTCCCCCTGCCGCCCCTGCCTCCCCCCCGCCCGTCTCGGAGGAGGGCCCTGCCGAGCCGGCTGCGCCTCTTCCCCAGGGGCCCCCGCCTCCTCCCCCAGCAGCGGTGGTGTTGCCGCCTTCCCCCGCCCCTGTGGCGAATGATGCCGTGCTGCCTGCCTTGGTTGAGGAGGGCCCCCCCACAGTCATCAACATCAACAGCAGTGAGGAGGAGGACGAGGAGGAGGAGGAGGACGAGGAGGAGGAAGACTTCCCAGAGGATGAGGACTACTTTGACGAAGAGGAGGTGGGTGGGTGGCTGGGGGCCTCCTCTTGGCCGCCACTTATGCGGTGTGCTCATGTCCTGAGATCTCTCCAGAACTTGGAATTCTGGGAAGATGCACGTGGTTTTATTCCCACAGAAGCTTCCTGTGTGTGTGTGTGGTGTGTGGTGTGTGTGTGTGCGTGTGCGCCTGCCCCTGCCCCTGCAGATGCACGTCGTGGTCCTCGCTAGACGTTCGTCCTCTTGCCTCTGATGAAGCAAGCAGGCTCTTGCCTACGGAGGCTTTTTCTGGGGCAGAGCGGACTCTTCTTTTGGTGCTGCAACCAACCAGCGCAGCTTCCTTGGCTAGGCCGGTCTGCTGCTGAGGGCCTTTCCGAGCAGCCTCTTGCTTCAGCAACTGGCCCCTGAGCTTTTGGGAAGGCTGCGGAGGGGTGGGGGGGGGAAGACGGGGGATGCCCGCAGGTGCGGTGAGGGTTCTCTGGGAATGAAGGCCCCTGCCTCTTCATTGCTTGCCAGGAAGAAGAGTTTGAGGAGGAGGAGGAGGAGGAGGAAGAGTTTGAAGGAGAACTGGACGAGGAGGAGGAGGGAGAGTTGGATGAGGAGGAGCTGGAGGAGCTGGGTGAAGAGGAGGAGGAGGAGTTTGATGAAGAAGAAGAGGAGGAAGGGCTGACAGAAGAGGAGGAGGAGGAAGAGGAGGAAGGCCTGACGGAGGAGGAGGAGGAGGGGCTGCCGCCCACATTGCTACCGCCCAGGAACAACGAGGAGCCCCCTGAGCTGCTGCCGCCAGTGATTGAAGAGGCCCCCAAGCTGGTGGGAGAGGAAGAAGGAGCGGCAGGGCTTCTTATGGAGGTCGATGAGGAAGCCTTCCACCCACCCGAGGCGGCCGTGGCGGAAGAGCTGGCCTCGTCCCCTGCTGAAGCACCGCCTGTGCCCCCCCTCTTGCTGCCCGGCACCCCTGCCCTCCCGCTGCCCTCCACTCAGGAGGCACCCCCTCCACGGGCTGCCTCCGTTGAGCGGGAGGAGAAGCCCTGTCAGGAGGAAGAGGAAGGCGGCCCCCCAGACGGGGTGGCTCTGGCAGCCTCCTCTCCCGGGGCAGCGGCAGCAGAGGAGGCAGCAGCCCCGGAGGGCCACGCTGGAGATGCGGGAGAGGGGTCTTCGGAGGCAGGGCCCCTGCAGGGAGAGTCGGAGAAGCTGTCGCTGGCAGAGCAGGAGGTTGTGGAGGTGAAAGAGGAGGTGAGGTGGGAGGAGGGCCGGGGTGCTGCACCCCCCCCCCCCCGAAGGCTTGGGAGGGGCGGGGGCTGAGGTGGTCTCCTGCCAAACCCTGAGCCCGAGGGAAGCACCTCGGCTGCCCCTACTCTGTGCAGCCGGTGCTCCAGGTCCTGAGGGGAATGGCGTGTCCGTGATTCAGTAGGTGCGGGAAATGAAACGTGCAGCGTCCAGATTTCTTAATCCAGTGAAAGCCTGGGAGCTCAGAGCACTGGGCACAGCAAGGGGTGCTCATACCCCCAGATGCCGTTCACTGGGCAACTGCAACTGATGCCACCGGGAGGCAGCTGTGAAGTTCCTGCATTGTGCAGGGGTTTGGACTGATTGGCCCTGCAAGCCCCTTCCTATTCTATGATTCCACCGGGTCTGTCAGGGTAGCGTGTGGCCCACACGGGGACAGAGAGCTGCCCAAGCGAGTGCCAGTTTAGGTGGCTTTGGGTCTTCTGGGAGAGTGGCGAGGCTGCTTTTACCCAGGCGAGGCTTCCCAGGTGGCAGCTCAGCCACGGAGCAGGAGGCCTCCGTTCTGAGACACACGGAACATTTGCTGTGCATCTGGGAATGGGTTAGGGTTTTTGTTCCTGCACTAAATAGGAAGTGGAGAGAGACCCCCCCTCTCAGTATTAAGAAGTCAGGGGCACTCAGTGAAGTTAATGGCAGCAGAGAAATGATGGAATTTTCCTACCACACTCAATTAACTTTTGGAATTTGCCACTGTAAGGTGTAAAAATGGCTTCAGTGCAGGGTGGATAAAAATCAATGATTTTTTTAAAAAAATCAAAAAAATCGATTTTTTTAATTTAAATCGGATTTTTTTGATTTAAATGCTTTTTGAGGAAAATATATTACCATCCAAAGGTTATTCCATCATGAAATAAAGATTAGTTTTTAATTATGTAGAATAAGGCTGTATACGTTTAATTTTTTTGGTAAATAAATTCCATTAATCCATTCACAATGTCATGCTCTTCCAGAGGTTTTTGTAAGATTATTGGGCAGTTTCTCTGCCTACAAGATATTATCACAGATGCTTGGTTTTGCAGTTCTCAAAACTGAATTTGTGTCAGCTCAGCAGAGATCACATGCCTCTTCTTCACAGCAAAAATGTTATAACATGAACAGAGTTGAGAAAAAGACCTTAATCCTATTCTACAAACCTATGAAGACAGAATCAACCCCTCCAGTGCTAAGTTTCAAGAAGTTCAGTGAATAGAAGCAATATTTTTCTGATTGTTTGGAGTGGAATAGATCTGCACAAGAAGAAACTAAGTGTGAGGAGGGAGGGGCAAGCAGTACAAAATGAAAGTGAAACTTTTTGAGCACAATACTGCACAAGTCTTTGGATCTTTTGTGTGTATGACCTGAGGTTTATCACATTCTTTCCTTGGAGGAAAAAACCTATAATGGCAGCAGGCCGTAAAAGAGACCCAGTTTGGGAATACTGTAATGAAGTTCCTTTACCTATCGGTAAGGCAGGCATCTACTTGCATATTAAAGTTATACCAGCAAGAATTAGTCTTTATGTAGAAAACTATGATTTAAATCAAGCCTTACTGACTAGTGATTTAAATTGTGATTTAAATCAGTTTGATTTAAATCAAATCCACCCTGCTTCAGTGCTCATAGGAGAGATCTGTTCGTCGTCGTCAGCTATGGCAGCATAATAAAACCTCTGTGTTCAGAGGCAGTGTACCTTCAGCGGTTGCTGGGAGGCAGCCATTGGGAAGGGCCATTGCCTTCATGCCCTGCCTGCCTCCCTCGGGCATGGGGTTGACCGTATGAAGCTGCCTTGAGTTCAGCCCAACTCTTGGCCTACCCAGCCTGGGGGTGGCTCTCCGGGGCTGAAGCAGAGGCCGTTATGAATGACCTGGAGGGGCTGCTTGGGATTGGACCGGGGACCTTCTGCATGCCACAGAGGTGCTCTGCCAGTGAGCCATGCGTAGCCCTTACTGTGGGTGACCTCATTTGGCAGCAAACGTTGGACATTTTGTCCTCCCAATTGGGCTGCTGCTGTGAAAGCTGGGGGTGTTGCTCCTGGATGACCTGCACATTCTCCCCTCCTTCACCCAGGCAACGACGACAGACGAGACGGAAGCCATGTTGGCTGACTTTGTGGACTGCCCACCGGACGAGGAGAAGATGCTCCTGGAGCCCGGCTCCTGACTGAGAAGAGAAGCAGCATCATGGCGGGAGGTTGGACTTAAAAGCGTGTTTTGTTATTGGGGGAAATGCATTTTGTACGAATTGAAAAGTTCAATAAACGTCTTTGATTTGGTGTTTTGGTATGTGGGGATTTGTATGAGTGAGTTTCTTTAGCAGGCTTAGAGGAGGGGGCAGCGCCCTGCTTGGCCTCAAGGCAGGGAGGGTGTTGGGGTAGGGCTGGGCTAAGATGGGCGTGCCCCATAGGGCCTCCAGAGGCTTGGGGGCTGAGAGTAAGAAAGGCACTGCTGAAGGGGTGTTGGGCCAGCCTCTTGTATGGCCTTCGTTCCTTTCATTCATTCCCCAGTTTAGAGTGGGCTTTTGCCTGGTGCGTAGGGGATTGAATGAGTTGTGGTGATTCGCTGATGCCCAGGAAAACAGGCTGTGAATCTCCAGTAAACGCTTATTGGCCCCCTCGCTGGTTGTGTATGCACATTTTTATTTTAGCGTTAAATATTTATGTATAAATTTTAAGCATTGTTTTACTCTCTAATTTTTTAAAATGTTTGTTCAGCCCCTGGGGCACCCTATTTGGGGGGAAAGACAGTGTATAAGTGTTCTAAATAAATAATCTAAATTGGAATTAAGGCATCAAGGCATATAAGGCCTAACTCTAAATATCTTCACGTAACAGTATATTATTGAAATCAGCTATATTGTGAGGGAGGGTGCACGTGTAATTTCTTGATGACAAACTAAAAATCTGTGTGGCCGTGTCCTTTCTGCAAAAACAACGGGATGAAAGGTACGTCTATATGTGCAGTCCTGATGTAAGGTCAGATGGAGTGAACACCAATGCCCAAGAGCCCATGTGCATAAATGTCCCACACCCAGAATTCACCCCAATATGTCGACCATTTGTGAATCGGGCAAGGGGGGGCCAGAGTTGATCCATCCACCCCAAGCACAGAGGAGTTTATTCCTCACATGCTGATGGCTCTGGCCAAAACAGGACAATGGTTTAGTAGCTAATAGTTTATTTATTAAATTGTATGCCAGTATAATTACAGAATAATTACAGTTATAGGTGCTAGAATGTTGCACCTCAAAGGACATCTGAAACCAGTCCGCACCCCAAGATATAAGGGCAGGCGGACTCATATTCTAGCTGTATCTGAAGAAGTGAGCTGTGAGTCACGAAAGTTACTACCCTACCACAAATTTCGTTCATCTTATAGAGGTGCTACTGGACTCCTGTTGCCCTTTTTCATTGTACCCGTGTTCTGCCTGAATGCTCCAATCCTGATGGCTGGAAATGCCGTGCCTATTCAACCTTATATGAAGTGCAGTCCTGCGGAGGGCCAGCGGGTCGGAGTATGCAGTCCGGATCTGGGATTTGGGAAAAAAGCTGGATTTTTGCCAGTCTGTCTAGATCTTCCCTGAATCAGAGAATCAAGGGTCCAATCCGGGTAAATCCAGGAAATGAGACTTCAGCCTCTGGCTGGCTCCTTCCTCTGCTTCTGCTCCTTAAAAAAAAAACCTGGAGGGAGGGAGGGAGCATGAGGCAGGGAGAGGCGTGCGAGTGGCCCGTTGGTCAGGGCCTCTCCTTGTCTGCCCGGCATCTGGGTGAGAGTTGGTTCAGTTGGGCTCAGCTGCAACAGTGCCCCTGGCTGCAGTTCGGTTTGGGTGGAAATCTCTGTTTTGATGTGATTCTCTGGTTTGATGTTGATCCCCTTGATGCTCTTCTGAGAGCCAGCTTGGAAATGTTTCCCACATAGAAAACAACGGAGAGTAGCTGGGCAGCTTGTCCAGGGGCATTTGGGTTTTGAGGGGACTTCACTTTGGTTCTGTTGGACTTTCTCCGGGTTGGTGTTGCATTTGGGAGTGTGTCTTTGGCCACTGGCAGTCTTGCCTGTGTGTGTTTCTGCCTGAATAACAACGTTCGATTTATATGCCGCCCTTCAGGACAACTTAATGCCCACTCAGAGCGGTTTACAAAATTATCCCCACAACAATCACCCTGTGAGGTGGGTGGGGCTGAGAGGGCTCTGAGAGAGCCATGACTGACGCAAGGTCACCCAGCTGGCTTCAAGGGCAGGAGTGGGGAATCAAACCCGGCTCTCCAGATTAGAGTCCTGCTGCTTTTAACCACTACACCAAACTGGCTTCTTTGAAACGTTTCCCCCATTTATTTGTTGATTTGATTCATTAGCCCACTCTCCTTGCAAGCAGGCTCAGGCCAGATGACAATGTAATATATATATAATAAAACATATAATAAAACAGTAACATTAGATAAATATTATTAAAACATTATAAAACATAGGGCAGCACACCATGCATCCCACATCTCAGTTCTCAGATATCTTCAGGGTCCACTGGGCAGGATGGCCAAAAGCTAATTATTACAGGGTCAGGTCACTCACACACACACACACACTGATCTGCCTCAACCACCATAAGCCTGGCTGTGTAAGTCCTACTGAGACCCGGAGCTGAGGATCTTTCCTGGATTTTGTCATATATGGGTATAGAGATTTTGAGCCAGTGGTGGATGGCTGTGGTTAAACGGCTACGGGTGAATAAACTGAAACTGAACCTTGACAAAAGTTAGGAGATGCTGGTAGAGAAGGCTGGGATCTGAAAGGGCTTTGTGTTCCCCATCTTCAGTGTTGTTCAGATGACCTTCGCTGACTCAGGGGCTTGGTGGTGGTGGAGAGTGCCCTGAAGTCATAGCTGACTTACGGCAGCCCCTGGTGGGGTTTTCACGGCAAGGGACTAACAGGTGGTCTGCCACTGCCTGCCTCTGCAACCCTAGTCTTCCGTGGAGGCCTCCCAGCCAATTAGCGACCAAGGCTGACCCTGCTTAGCTTTTGAAATCTGACAAGATTGGGCTTATGTGGGCTATCCTGGTCAGGGTGTCGAGTTCAGGGGTCATTTCTTTCATCATTTGTAGCCTGCCTTTCTCACTGAGACTCAAAGTGGACCCAATATCACTACTGGAGAAGCAAGTTGACTTCAACTTCCCCGATGTGTGCTGGGAGACAGGCTCAGCAAAGCGTCATGAATCACGTAATTTCCTGACCTGCCTGGCCGATAACTTCCTTTTTCAAAAGGTGGAGGAAGCTACAAGGGGCTCAGCCATACTAGGCTTGATATTAACCAACAGGGAAGAATTGGTAGCTGAGATGAAGGTGGCAGGGACCTTAGGGGGAAGTGACCATGTCCTCCTTGAATTCCAGTTGCTGTGGGGGGCCAAGGAAGTTCGTAGCCAGACTCGTAGGTTAGATTATCGTAGGGCCAACTTCGATGAACTCAGAGGCTTGATGAGAGTCATTCCGTGGGGGAGTGTGCTGGAAGGGAAAGGAGCGAGTGAAGGGTGGGCCCTTCTCAAACACGAGCTTTTGCAAGCTCAAGCCCTCACTATCCCAGCAAGACAGAAACATGGTAAGGGCTCCAAGAAACCGATGTGGATGTACAGAGAGCTCCAGAATACGCTAAGGGATAAAAAGGAAATGTTCAGGAAATGAAGAGAAGGACAGGCCTCTAAAGAGGAGTATATGAGGGATACTAGGTACTGCAGATCAGCCATCAGAGAGGCCAAAGCTCAGTACGAGCTGGGTCTGGCCAGGAGGGCTCGCTACAATAAGAAAAACTTCTACAGATATGTGAGAAGCAAACACAAGGTAAAAGAGGCAATTGGACCGCTGTTGGGAGTAGATGGAGAAACTCTGATGCAGGACAGAGAAAAAGCAGACAGGCTTAATGACTTTTTTGCCTCTGTTTTCTCCCTGAAGAACTCAGGCACATCTAGAGATAGTAGAAAATGTGGCAGGACACCTGAGTGGCTAATTGACATTGACAGAGAGGTAGTGGAGAGGCATCTGGCTGCACTGGATGAATACAAATCCCCTGGGCCGGACGGGGTGCACCCAAGAGTGCTGAAAGAACTTTCCAGAGAACTTGCAGAACCCCTGTCCATCATCTTCAAGGTCTCCTGGAGGACTGGGGATGTGCCCCAAGATTGGAGAAGAGCGAATGTTATCCCAATCTTTAAGAAAGGGAAGAAGGATGACCCAGGAAACTACAGGCCGGTCAGTCTGACTTCTGTTGCTGGGAAGATATTAGAACAGATTTTAAAGGGATCAATCTGTAAGCATCTGAAGGACCACTCAGTGATCTGGGGAAGTCAGCATAGTTTTGTTCCTAACAGATCTTGCCAGACCAACCTGGTTTCCTTCTTTGATCGAGTGACCAGCTTACTGGATCAGGGGAACTCTGTTGATGTGATTTATCTGGATTTCAGTAAAGCTTTTCATAAGTTCCCCCATGACATTCTGATGGGCAAACTGGAAGACTGTGGAGTAGACTATAGGACAGTTCGGTGGATAGGGAACTGGTTGGAGGACTGCATCCAAAGAGTGGTGGTCGACGGCGTTTCATCAGATTGGAGGGAGGTGTCCAGTGGGGTGCCGCAGGGCTCGGTTTTGGGCCCGGTACTTTTCAATATTTTTATCAATGATCTGGATGAAGGAGTGGATGGGCTGCTCATTAAATTTGCTGATGATACCAAATTGGGAGGGGTAGCAAACACCCAAGAAGATAGAATTAAAATTCAACAAGACCTGAATACTCTGGAGAAGTGGGCAGCTGTGAATAGGATGCAATTCAACAAAGACAAGTGCACAATATTACATCTGGGCCACAAAAATGGGAAGCACAAATACTGGATGGGGGATACACTTCTGGGCAGTAGTATATGTGAAAGGGATCTTGGGGTAAGAGTGGACTGTAAACTGAATATGAGCAGTCAGTGTGATGCGGTGGCAAAAAAGGCTAATTCAATCCTGGGTTGTATCAAAGGGGCCATAGCGTCGAAATCGCAGGCAGTCATAGCCCCTCTCTGTACTGCCTTGGTCAGGCTGCACCTGGAGTATTGTGTGCAGTTCTGGAGGCCTCACTTCAAAAAGGATGTGGACAAAATCGAGAGGGTGCCAAGGAGAGCGACAAGAATGATCAGGGGTCTGGAGACTGAGCCCTACGAGGAAAGGCTGAGGGCCTTGGGAATGTTTAGTTTGGAGAAGAGGAGGTTGAGGGGGGACCTGATTGCTCTCTTTAAATATTTGAAAGGCTGTCATTTGGAGGAGGGCAGGGAGCTGTTCCAGTTGGCAGCAGAGGGTAGGACCCTAAGCGATGGGCTTAAATTACATGCACAAAGGTACCGGCTGGATATTAGGAAAAACTTTTTCTAGTCAGAGTAGTTCAAAGGTGGAATCAGCTGCCTAGGGAGGTGGTGAGCTCCCCCTCACTGGCAGTTTTCAAGAAGAGGCTGGAGGAATACTTGTCAGAGATGCTTTAGGCTGATCCGGCACTGGGCAGGGGGTTGGACTAGATGGTCTGTATGGCCCCTTCCAACTCTATGATTCTATGAAGTTTGTGCAAAAAAAAAAGGGGGGGCATTCTGCCCGAGTTGTGTAGCCCAAAAGACGGGTCTCCAACCTTGACTGAGCTGATCTGGCCACCCGGATCTCTGCCACTCTAACACTGAGACTAGATGGTTGTTGTAAAGATTATTGTGGCGCGCTCCACTTGCTACAGAATGGCACCGCTTGGTTGTTGCTGGGAGCTAGCTGGAGCTGCGTTAGGGTGGTTAGCCTCCGGGTCGTAGCTGGAATCACAACTGAATGTCTCCCGGCGACAGAGATCCCTTCCCCTGGAGAAACCGGCTGCTGAGAAGGGCGAACTCTAGGACCTTGCGCCCCGCTGAGGCCCCTCCCTCCCTCAAACTCCGCCCTCCCCAGGCTCCACCCCCAAATCTCCAGGAATTTCCCAACCTGGACCTGCCAACCCTAAGCTGCATGTCACGCCCAGTTTGCACGCCCTTCCCAGGCTGCCCACCAGCTCCTAGGCTGGAGGCAAGGAAACGAGTCTGGCGCGCGGAGCCCCCGCTGGCCCGGGCCCCGCCCCGCCCCCTACGCGCTTTGCTTAGCCGAGCGGCGCTTGCTGAGAGGCTCGACCGGTTGCCTGGACGAGGTCGGGAAAACCCGGGGTCTGAACGAGGCATGGGGGGGGGGGGGTCACACACACCCCGCTCCCTGCAGCGGCCCCTGCCAGGTCTCGACCCCGGCAGCGGCACCGCAGGGCAAGGCAGGCGTGCGCAGCGCCCAGGCCCGACGGCCGAGTGGCGGGAGTTCCGCAGGCGGCGCGGGGGGTGGGGCTGCTTGGCGGCGCTGCCCCGCCCACCCTCCGGGCTCCACCAATGGCCGCTCGCGCTCGGGCCCCGCCTACGGGGCGGGGCGCGGCTGGTGCAGCGTCCGACGTCGTCGTCGTCGTCGGGGCGTCGGAGCGATGGCGTCGCTGCTGTGCTGCGGGCCCAAGACGGCGGCTTGCGGGATGGTGCTCAGCGCCTGGGGCGTCATCATGCTGGTGGGCGGCGGCGGCGGCGGCGGCGGCAGGGAGGGGAGGGCCGGGCGGGGAGGGGGTCCTCCTCCGGGGGGCTTTCGGGGGTCCCTCCTCCTCTTCCTCCTCCTCCTCCTCCTGCTCACCCGCTGTCCCCCCTCCCGGGCAGGTGCTGCTGGGCATCTTCTTCAACGTCCACTCGGCCGTGCTCATCGAGGACATCCCGGCCACGGAGGAGGACTTCCAGGGGTGCGTTGCCGGGGGCGCGGGAGCGCGGGCGCGGGGCTGCTCGGCGGCTGGCTGGCTGGCCGGCCGGCCGGCTCTGCTGCGGGGGCGAGGCGGCCGGCCCTGACCTCTGCCCTCCCCTTCTCTCCCCGCAGCAAAGGGCCGGAGAAGATCTACCAGCTCTACAACCAAGTCAGCTACAACTGCTTCATCGCGGCCGGCCTCTACGTGGCCCTGGGCGGCTTCTCCTTCTGCCAAGTGCGCCTCAACAAGCGGAAGGAGTACATGGTCCGCTGAGCCCTCGCCCCCCCCCGGCGCCCCCCATGGAGCCTCTTTCTGCCCGGGGGGGGGAGGAAGGAGGGGCTGGAAGGGGCTCTTGGTTGGGGGCAGGGGGGAGCAGGGGCTTCCTTCCCTCCCCCCCCCAGCAGCTGCTGCCTACCAGCCTCTTCCCACGAGCTCAGCCAGGCCTGCTTTCTCTGCCCCCCTCCCCCTCACCTCTTCCCTACTCCAGAGCAGCCCACACGAGGCCAGGCCTGCGTCTGGTTCTGGCTGGCACAACCTGGACTTCAGTGTTATGTAAACAGCTGGGCGCCCGGACTTCCCTCCCCAGTTCTGAGAACCAGGAAGGGAGGGGGGGCTGCTCCTTGGAGTGTCCGGCACATTCTGGTTCCGGTCCCTGTTGCATGGCTTTGGCTGGACTTGACCTCTGTGCTGCCTGTCCCTTGTTCGGACTTTCCTCCTTGAAGTGGGGGGGGGGGCACGTGAGCCTGCAGGTTAGTCGGGCAGCGGTTCTTGTGACCCCCCTGGCGTCTGTTCCCCTGGGACCCCATTCCCAGCTGCTGTCCTGGAGGTTTTTGGTCCTTGAAAGGCACCCCAACCCCACATCTTGTGATGCCTGCCTGTGGTGGTGTTTCTGCTGGCTGTCCGGGCCACCCCTAGAGAGAGGCCGGGGGAGGGAGAGGGCCTGCATGCCGTGCAGTGGAGCTGGCGGGCACGTGGGGCTGGCCGTTCTCCCATCTCTTCTTCAGTCACGTGTGCAATAAATGGCGTTGGACCCTCTGCCTCGCTCTGCTTTTTCTGTTCCTCAGGCCAGGTTTCCTCTTCCTGGGCAGGGGGCAGAGGAGGAGAAAGATTCCCAGCCAGGGCCTTCCACAGTGATCAGAGATGCTTTAGGCTGATCCTGCGCTGGGCAGGGAGTTGGACTAGGTGGTCGGTGTGGCCCCTTCCAACTCTGTGATTCTGTGGTGGTGTTGGCGCAGTTCTTAAAAGTGCTTTCCAGTTTCAAAGTGACTAGCGGCTGGGATGTGTGTGTGGCCTGTACAGCCCAATAATTCAGGTTGAGGTTTGGAGGGGGGCGGGGGGCAGATGTTGCCAGGAGACTGAGCCCGTCCTTCCCAGGTCAAGCCTAGCAAGCTAGTCAGTGACAGCTTGAAAGGGAACCAGTCTCCTGTTAATTCTGGGCCTGTGGGGATCATGTTTTGGCTCCAGCTAGGAGCTTTCTGTGGCCATCTTGCTCCAAAGAGCGACTCTCCTGATGCAGAGGTGCATCTTCTCAGATGATCTTTGTGCTTTTATTGTGGATATAATGACGGGCTGATCCCCCTCCCCAACTTGGGCTCAAAACAAGCTGAAACGTGGAGAATTGCCTTCGTCCCAGTGCACGAGCCGGCGTCACTCCCTGCAGCTGAGTCAGTGGCTCATTGCCTCGTGCAGCTGACAGGGCTGATGGGGGGGGGGGGCGGGCGGGTTTGCCTGCTCAGCTTCTTGTAAGCGCTTGTCATCTCGGACACATAGAGGCAAACTTAATAAGAGCAAAGAAAGGCAGAGTGGAGGGCCCCAGCAAACGACTGCTGTCGCTGCTGCTAAAGCACAGTTCTTGCTTCAGTGCCTAGCAGCAAAAGGTAGCCTGCCCTCCGTTCTGCACCGTTAGCAGCAGCAGCAAGGCTATTAGGCAGACATCGCTGGCCATTAAAGGAGAGCGTTGCACATTTGGAGCCGAATTATACGCAGCAGAGATCTCGAGGTCTGATTTCTTTGGGAATGCTTTTGGATAACCACAATGTTTCATCTTGGAGGGACGCTGTCTTTTCCTCCAAAAGACTGAATTTGCAGTCCTAAATCTCAAACGTGCGCCGTTGCCACAGGTCAGCCACCAGTGGTCAGGAAGGGGGGCGGGTTCCCTTTTTGGCCACTGCCAAACAGCCCTGCAGGCCAACCTTAGAGGCTGTTCACCAGGGGAAATGTTGCGGATCGCAAAGTCAGCTCACTGGTTCGATTGATCTGTACTGAAGAGGCTTAGCATGCTATTGCAAGCAACTAGTAGTCTACTTAGATCCGTAAGGCGGGCCACGAGTCCTGCCTAGTTTGTGGAGGGTTTAATTTCCCTACGTGTTAGCTAATCATAATGCATTAAATATCTGCCAAGTAAAACAGTAGGCTCCCCATGTACAGTAAATCTAAGTCGCATCAAAATGGCTTAATCAGTCATTGCCCTCCCCCTGGCAGGAATTAACTACACAGGTCACAAAATACAGAGCCATCTCTCCCTTTCAAATGGGGCATATAGACGCAGCGGGAAAACAGCCACAACCTGCTGCCGCGTGCAGTTGGCGTCAGTTTTGCATTTCCTCTTTATGGACTAAGGAAACCCCATTTGTTACGGGAAGTGTGGCTTGAGAACATAACTGAGGGTGTGATCCTGCATCTGCTGAAGAGGGCTTGGGGGGTGGGGTGGGGGAATGTTTCTTGTTCCTCATTTTGTCTGCACAAGTTAGGGAGAGAGTCATGAATGGCTGATCCAGAGATACCAGAGGGCAGACTGGCACCCGGATGTCCCACCGCCGTGCTGGCCACTAAGGTAACTGGTGCTTATGGCACAGAGGCGTGTCCCAACCCTGACGCCTGTGGGGTGTTTTGGAAATGGGGAATGGCTGCTGGGACCAATCACCAAATGGTGGCAGAGCGCCTGCGAAGTGTTGTCTTGTGGTGGTGGCAGCTGTTTCGGAATGGGCGCACCCGATGGTCCTAAAGGTGAAGCCGCCTTAAGGTCTTCTAAAGTGCAGGAGATTTTATTTATATCCAAGCCCAAATTCTCCCTTGAAGCCGAAATGACGAGACAGAAGCTATCATCATCTGGCCACATCATGAGAAGACAAGACTCGCTGGAAAAGACAATGCTAGAAAAGGAGGAAGACCCAAAATGAGATGGCTTGACTCAGTAAAGGAAGCCCCATCTTTCAGTTTGCAAGGTCAGAGCAAGTTGTGTAATGATGGGATGTTTTGGAGGTCTTCATAGGGTAGCCATAGGTTGGAAACAACTCGATGGTGTGCATGCATGCACATGCGCGCGCATGCACGCACATATTTTTGCCCTGTTTTACCTCTGGATGGCTCACAGTAATAATTGCGTTCCACGTGAGTAGCTGTGTTTGTAGTAGAAAAGAGCTTCAGGTCCCCCAGCACCTTAAAGACCAGCTAGATTTGCAAAGTCAAAGCTTTCTCAAATGCTTGTCTGCCCCAGAGTTCTAGTTGGTGTTTAAAGTAGTAATTAAAACATGGCAAGTTAAACCCCAAATCCACCCCTCCTGGCAAAAGAACAGGCCTTGTGGCAGTGCCTGAAAATCTCCAGCAGGGGGCGCCCCTCGTGGCTTCAGGAGCCCATTCGGCGGGGGCGGGGGGGGAGCCCTGCTGGAAAAGGCCTGGGTTCTGGTCCCTGCCAGGCGGGCCCCTCTGAGAGAGGAAGCAGCCAGCAGGTGGCAGCTGGGGCATAGGAGCAGGAGGAAAAAGCTGGTCCTTGGGGTGGGTGGGTGTTGGCTTTAGAGGTCAGGATCAGCTCTTTGAACTGAACTTGGTAACCAACTGGCAGCCAGTGTAGTTTTTTCCAAAATGGGTACTTGTTTGGCTGCCTGCATCCTGGACCAGCTGCTGTTTCCAGGTGGTCTTTTCTTTCAAGGGCAGCCCAGCATAGAGCGTGTTGCAGTAGTCCAGCTGAGAAGCCTGGCTCATCCTAGGCAAATGGGCTCGGTCTGAGAAACAGAGCTGGCAAACCAAGTGGACCACCTGATGGAAGGAAAGCCAGGCGTGGCCCCTTGCTTTCAGGAATAAGCAAGCAGCAGCCAGAAAATGTTGGGTGTGTGTGCGCGCCACAGTGCCCAAAGGTGAGGTGCTGAGGACAGCTGTTGCAGCAGACTGACACAGGGACCCTTTGGGAGTTTCACAAGAGTAGTGTTATTCAAACCTGAATTCTCTTCCTGGAAGATAGTAAAGAGTCCAGTAGCAGCTTTAAGACGGACCAACTTTACTGTAGCGTACATCTGACGAAGAGAGCTGTGGTTCTTGAAAGCTTGTGCCACAGTCAAGTGGGTTAGCCTTAAAGGTGCCGCTGGCCCCTGCTGTCGTGCAACTACAGCCTAGCCCGGCTGGCCCCTCTGGGTCTGTGGAAGATGCGTCCCCTCCCGTTGGCTGCATGCTGGCAGAGACGCCAGGCAGCTGGCGGGTGTGTGACAGGATTGTTGGGCTGGGAAAGTTGTGTGAGGTCATCTCCGCCCCCTCTGAAGGGCCGGCCGTAAACGGGCGGCCTCCATTGCCGCGGCCTCTGAAACGAAAGCCCCGGCTGGGGCGGAAGGGCTTGCCTGGCTCCCCTCGTCTGGGCGGAAGGGCGCTTCGCCGCTCTCATTTGTGCTCGCCAAGCGCTTCTTCGGCGGCTGCTTTTCAAGCGGGGCTCCTTCGCGGTGCCCCCCCCCCGCCGCCCCTGTTTGATCCCGTGCAAACGTCAGCGGCAGCCCCGCATCTGCCGGGGGAGGGCGGCGCCCGCCCTCTCTGGCCGCCTGAGCCGCGGGGGCCTTGCCTTCCTTCCAGGCCCGCCTTCCCCGCCGCCGCCGCCGCCGCCGCCGCCCGAGGAGCCCCGCGGGAAAGAGCCGGGCCCCAACGCCGCCCCCGCGCCCGTCGCCATAGCAGCGGCCCGTCCCCGCCTCGTGCGCGCGCCACTGGCGGCCTGGCTGCGCGCGGCGGAGGCTGCGGGCCCGCCATGACCTCGGCCTCCACCAAGGTACCGGCGCGGGCGGCGGGGGCGGGGCGGCGGGGCCTCCCCCCCCGGGCCTCCCGCCGCCCTAACCGTCTCTCTCCCCCCCCTCCCCGCCGCAGGTGGGCGAGATCTTCTCCGCGGCCGGCGCCGCCTTCACCAAGCTGGGCGAGCTGACCATGCAGCTGCACCCGGTGGCCGACTCTTCGCCCGCGGGGTGAGCGGGGACGGGGCGGGCGAGCGGGGACGGGGCGGGCTGCGCGCGGGCGGCCGGGCGGGCCCGGCGTCCTGACCCGCGTCCCCCCGCAGGGCCAAGTGGACCGAGGCCGAGATCGCGCTGCTGCGGGCGTCGGTGCAGCGCTTCGGGGACGACCTCAACCGCATCAGCGCCCTCATCAAGGAGCGGACCGTGTAAGGGCCGGGCCGGGCGGGCGAGCGGGCGGGGTCGCCCCGAGCCCGCCGCCCGCTGACTCTCCCGCCCCGCAGGGCCCAGCTGAAGGGCGCCGCCAAGCGCAAGGCCTACGAGGACAGCGGGCTGCCGCTCCCGGCCGAGTCCCCCAAGAAGGGCGCCCGGAAGGGCCCGCCGCCCGCCCCTGCCCCGACGGCCCCCGACGCCGCGGCCGCCCCGCCGAAGAAGCAGAAGGCCGCCGGTGAGTCCGCGCGGCCGGGGCGGGGGGAGCCGCGGGGGGGGCCCTCCCGCGCGCTGACGCCCCCCCTTCTCTTTCTCTCGCTCTCGCCCTCCGCCGCCGCCGCCGCCAGACGTGACCCTGAGCGCCCTCAACGACGCCGACGCCCACAGCGACCTGGTGGACATGGAGGGCCTGGGCGGGGCGCCCCCCGCCAAGAAGCTCAACTTCGACCAGGGTAAGGGGCGCGGCGGGCCCTTCCTTGCCCCCCTCCCTCCCCCCCCCCGAGGGGGCCTCCTGCGGGCAGGGCCGAGGGCCGCCCGTCACCCGGCCTGCTCTCTCTCTCTCTCTCTTCCAGACAGCCTGACCCTGGAGCCCGGCTTCCTCATGACCCCCGGCCCGGACCTGCCGCTCCTCTCCCGCTGAGCGAGGGCTGCCCCCCCCCACCCCGTGGACGGGGGCGCGGGCGGGGCCGGGGGCGCCTTCTCCGGAGTGCTTCTGCCAGGCCCTCCCGGCTCCCTCGCTCTCCTTCACCCTCCTCTGCCCAGCCGGAGTGGAGGGGCTGCCCCCCCCCAGCAGGCGGGATGGCCCTTGGATCTGCGCAGCACCCTGGTGCCTCCCTTGGGCGCCCCCCCCCCCGCCAGACACCAAGGGGATGCCCCAGCGCCCCCCTCCTTGGGCAAGCCGGGTCCCCTCTTCATGCCCCAGCCCCTGTATCTGTATTTCCTCCTATTATTGCAATAAAAGTTGTGCTGAGCCTGGGTCCGCCGTCTCTCTGAGCTCCCCATGGTGGTCTTTGGTGCTGGGGGTTGCTGCGGAGAGAGGGGCTGCAAGGGCTGGATGGCCTGGTAGAAGACCCCCCCACCCCCACCTCGGAGCTGCCGGTCTGGGTGGTCCGTGCCTGGCCTCTGGGCGTTCAGGCCAAGCCCCCCTGGAGCAGCACAAAGAAGACTGGCGGCAGCGGGGCAGGGCAGGGCCAATATTGATGTGCTGCTAGAGGGGTGCTAGCGCTGCCTTCCTCTGCTGGAGGCGCTTGAGGGTGGGCAGGCCTGAGGAGACATCTGGGGGCTCTTAGGCAAAAGGGGGAGGGGGCTGCTTTCCGGACATCCATAGGGAAGAACAGAAGGTGCGGCAGGATTCCCACCTGCTGGTTCCTGTAGAAATCCTGGCTGCTCACGTTAACACCACAAAATGGTTTGTGGATTCTTGATTGCCCAACAAACCATGTTGTGCTGCTAGGGCGGGTGCCAGTTTGTGCTGCTCCATCATGAAGGCCTGGTTCCGGTGCCATCAGTCCTCTCGGCAGGTTCTGTTCTCGGTATGCCGGGATCCAGGGGCGGGGTGGGGTGGGTGCCAGTGGGCATGGGTTGGTCACAGGAGCATGGTGGCTCCAGGCCCTGGACGGGTCCAAAGGGCAGGAGGTGCGCTCCCGCCACGTTTCTTTCTCTTGCTGCCTTGGGTCCTGGAGGGAAAGGCTGGGGGGGGGGGCAGCAGAGCCCTCTTCCTCCCCCAACCCCGCTCCTTCCTTCCATTCCACTGGGAAAGGTGTATTGGGTACTCACGGCGGAGGAAGGGTCAAGTGGGTGTCAGAACCGAAGAGCCGGGGGCCTTGTAACTGCACAAGGCGGGGGAAGGATCATGTGCTGGCGAAAGGTGCGCGTGTCTGCGCATACCTGGGAGGCCTGCGATGCCAGAGCGCACCGGTACAGCTCAGCATTGACCCCAAGATGGAAGCCAGGCAGAGACACCCAGCTATACAAGCCAGTTTGGGTGTGAAGGTCCTGACCCAGAAGTTCATGGGGCCCACAGAGCCTCCCCTTGGAAGGTGGTGGGCAAGAAGGTGTGAGAAGAGGCCAAAGAGAATGCCCAAGCAGGGAGAAAGTTTTCCTGGGAGGATGAAGGGGCAGCGGAGGTGGACCCTCCGAAGAGGTGGTGATGGTGTGGGTGGGAGGGTGGTTGGGGGTCTAAGGCCCATGTAAAAATCACCGCTGTGTTTGCATTATCACCTTTCCAGGAGCAAAGTGGTTCATCTCAGTAAATGTGCATTTAGACCTTTGGCAGTACCGCCATACAGCATCATCCTAACATTTGATTTATATACCGCCCTTCAAGACAACGCCCGCTCAGAGTGGTTTACACAGTATGTTGTTATCCCCACAACAATAATCACCCTGTGAGGTGGGTGGAGCTGAGAGAGCTCCGAGAGAGCTGTGAGTGACCCACGGTCCCCCAGCTGGCTTCAAGTGGAGGACTGAGGAATCAAACCTGGCTCTCCAGATTAGAGTCCTTCCGTCCTTAACCACTACACCAAACTGGCTCTGTATGAAAGGGTCTGGGCACATTTACAACTGCTGTTACACAGAAACCGGCACTTATTTCCATAAATCTGCTCTTAAATTGTGTGGGGTGAGGCACCGTTTCTGCTTTTGAATTAGGTTTTTGGGAGGGGTCACAAGTCCCTAAAAGAGCCACTTTTCCAAAGTCACTAAATCGCAAGATTTGTCCACAGGCTGTGCTATGAAGCCAGCAGCGTGCAAGGTAGGGGTGGCTGGAGGGGACGTACCAGTTAGAGGAGAGGCCCTTTGCATGAAATGGAGCCCTATGCAAAATTTCTCATCGCCTTTGCTCTTATCCAACAGATTCTTCCATATAAAACATTCCCCCCCCACCACCAGTTTTCTGGGGTTGGGGGGGGGAGTGAAATATACATAGAGTTCAAAGTGCGTGTAGGGGGGGGCTCATGGTGCATCAAATTGTTGCAAATGGCTGACGGGAGAGCGGTAGGCGGCTGAAGGCTTTTTTGTGTGTGTGTGGGGGGGGGGGAAGGTTTTTAAAAAATTCCTAGGCTATGAATTGGAACTAACAGCACCAACAAAATTTAAGGCGCTTTTGTGGTTTGTAGCACGCATGGGGGATTATAGTTGGCTGGATCCTTTTGACAAAAAAATATTTTCAGGGTTTTGGGTGGGGGGATTAAATTTTTACTTTTGCAGTTGAGTCACACACATACACGGAGAAGGCAGTGCTCCTTTCTGCCCAAGTCCCCCCCCCCCGCTTCTTCAGGAGCTGCCATTTCATTTGGTGCTCTGGTGATCATTTCAGGGGGTCTGGGGGTGCCTGACTCCCCCTGCTCAACCCCTTTTACTTTCCTAGGAGAGACCTGGGGTGGTTTCCAGGGCTGAATCTGGTCTTCCTCCCGGGGGAAGGGCTTGTAGCCTTCGAGGGCGGTTGTGGTGTATTGTGAAAATGACGCATTTCTTTTCCAAGGAGGGGTTCCTGGGTGGGGGCCAAGGCGATTGGCTTCTGGGGCTCATTCGAGCAAATTGTGGGGTTGGTTGGGGGCTCTTTGGGGGCTGCAGCCTGCCCTCCCACCGGACAGGAGCCTCGGCTTCATTTGAGCTTTATTTCTGTTCTCACAGGGTGTGATTCTTCTCTTTTTAGGAGGATCCATTTCCACCCCCTTCTCCGCCACCAGACGTGGACCAGTTTGGCCTTTAGGTCCGCAGAGCTGCTTTGGGGCTTTCCAGTTGTGTGCCACCCACTCTTTGCCCCAGATCAGCAGCCTTGTGGGCCCAGGAGGCCGCTGGTGGCTGCTCTGCTTGCACTACCTGGAGCACTGCTGGGCACCCACCAACCAACACCCCCGGCGGCACCCCCGCTTCCACACCGGCCCTGGCCCCGATCCCAGCCCTCTGCACCTCCAGCTTACCTGTTCTGCTGCCCCAGTGGCCCCATCCAGGAGCGTGGGGGGGGGGGGGCGAGGTTTCCAGAAGTCTGACTTTAGCCCTTAAAAATAGCTCACACCCACCAGGGGCAAGTGGTTTGGCAGCACCCGGCTGCCCTCTGGTTCTGGCAGAGGGCCCTTCTCAGTCCACTTGGGGTGCGTCCTCAAAAATGGAGGCGGCTCTGCCCCCCTTCTGTTCCAGCCTCAGAAACGGGGGGGGCCTCCTCCAGCTCCCCCCCCCAGGCGTGTTGCCCCTCCTTTGCCAGGGGATCCAGGATCAGAGGGGGGAATGGCAGAAACCAGGAGGGCCCCCCTTCCGCCCCCCAGAGCTGCCAGCCCTTCCCGTGCGGTTGTGGAAGGCAAGGAGAGACCGAGAGGAAAAAAACAGGGTGAACCGAGAAAAGCCTGCTCCCGTTTCCCCTTACGCAACTTTCTACACTCGAATAAGCCCCTTTGGGGTGGCGGGAAAAATCTGCAAAAAATGCAGGGGGCAGCCCCGGCGCCCCCCTGGCCGTGTGTGAAGTTTGGGGCGGGTGGGGGCAGCCGCTCCCCGGGAAAAAATTCGCTTTGGCGCGGCTCCTCTCCCGCCAGCTTTAACGTCCCCAGCTGACTTTGTCGCCGTGCCAACTTGCGAGGCTGCCTTGGCGGCCGACCAGCGTTTCCAACGGCCACTTGGGCCCTGCCTGCGGGCTCCGAGCGCGCTCCCCCCCTCGCCCCCCGGGCTCTGCCCCACCGCCCACCCCACCCCGCCCCACCGCCGAGGGCTGCGCGGCGCTTTTGCACACACAAGGCCGGCGCCGCGGCGGAGAGGGGCGCGCGTGCTCGCGCTCCGGCTGCACCCGGGCTCCGCCGCGAATCTGCCGAGGCCGACGCGCGGACACGTTTACCCGGCCGGCCTGCACGGCTGCGCTGCCCCCCCCCCAGCGCCAAATGCGGGCGGGCAGCGGCCCTCCGGCCCGGCGCAGGCCGCAGAGGTCAGAGGGCAGCCGCCTGGGCTTGGCCTCGCGGTCGGGCTGCTGCCCCCGGGCTGGGCAGGGGGACCTCAGTCGCCAAGGCCCCTGTCGGCAGTGCCTCTGGGCTGGTGCAGAGGGCCGTTCAGAGCCAGCGCAGCGCCGGGTGCGGCAGGGCCGCGGAGGAGCCCGAGGGCGGATCTGTGTATGGGGGGGGGGGATGAAAGCGGCGCAAAGTCTCCCCGCTGCCGTTGTTGGAGGGGGCAGGACGGCAACGCTTTGCCCGGGCTCCCTCTTGGCTGGCCGGGTGTGGGGAGGGGACGCAGGGACAAGCCGGAGAGGAGGCCCGGCTCTCCCCCCTTTCCTAGCCTCCCGGCAGCCCCGCCAGGCAGCTTCGGCTGAGCTGGAGCTGGCCGAGGCCCCCCAAGGCGCTCCGTGGCAAAGTGAAGCTTTGAGCCTGCCCCCCCGGCACTAACCAGTGTCCGGCACTGCCCTGAATGTGCTGGCGGGGGGGGGGGTTGAGGGCTACGAAACTGCCTCCGTTGGGAGCTGGAAGTCGACGCCTCGCAGCTTGGGGGGGGGGGCTTCTGCCCCATGCCCTCTGCGCGGCCTCCAGGGCAGAAGCGCAGTCGGGAGAATTCCCGGGCCAGGACTTTATTGCCTTGCCGGGCTTCTCCAAAGCTGCAAAATGCATTTTTTTTAAAAAAATGTGTGTATCAGCCTTTCCTCTGTGCAACGGGGGGGGGGGAATCAAGTGGGGCAGCCATCTTTGCCTCAGTTCTGGCCGGCGGGAGACTTGCCCCAGCCTGCCTTGCACAGACCACGCACCGCAGAAAAGCAGTCCTGCAACCTGCCCCCCCTCCCCGAGGGGCCGAGGCTCACGGGGGGGGGGGGCAGAACGGCACAGTGTGTGTGTGTGTGTGTGTTGGGGGGGGGGGGTCAGGCACAGCCCTGCCTCCTCCGCGGCTCCTGCTCGACGGGTGGGGCTCGGAGCGCCCCAGCCAGCGCGCCCTTGGCCTTCCGGGCTGCCTTTAGAGGGGGCCGCCGCCTCGGAAGCGGGGCCCGGCTGGGGAGGCTGAGCTGCACCTCGCCGTCGCTGCCAGCGAGACCAGGGCCGTCCGGCAGCCCGGAACCGCGGAAGACGAGCAGGGCGGGGCCAGGGACCGGTGCCCGCTGGGGCCCCGGGGCGGATCCAAGAGAAGGGGGGGGGCAACGCGGATCCTGCCGCCCGGGTCTGCTCCCGGGGGCCTAGTGCGGGGGTCGCGCTCCTCCTCGAAGCGCCAGACCCGCATGGGCCCCGCAGCCCGGGCTTGGCTTTGCTCGCCGTCGCGTCCCCCACGAGGCAGGAAGCGGCGCCCACCCGGCCCGCGGGCCCCGCAGAGAGCGCCGGGCGGCGGCCCCTCTGCAGCCACGTGGCCGCCGCCGCCTCCCTCCCGCTCTCCGTTAGTCCCCCGAGGAGCGTCGAATCCTCCACCCCCCGCCCCCGAAAGGACGCGCCGTCGCAGGCCCGTCGGACGGAGGCGGCGTTATGGCGCCCCCTGGCGGCTTCGCGGGGAACGGCTGGGAGGGGCCGAAAGCTGCGCAAGCGCAGGAGCGTTGGCACGGGAGGCGGAGGAGGGGCCGCCACCGGCTCCTGGGGCGCCAGAGGTTGAGCTCGAGCGCGGCGGCGGCCGGCAGAAGCGCTGCAGCCGCAGGGCGAGGGGGCGCCCACGGGTGGGGCGTGGGCTGCAGAGCGGCCGGCAGCGACTTCGGCCCTGCTCTCTGGCGCGCGTTCCCTGCGGCCTGCAAGCGCCGGACGCGCAGGGGCCTCCCCGCCTCTTTGGTCTCCGCTGTTGTGCCGCTTGAATTCTAGTTCCCGCGCTCTCCTTAATTCCTCAGGGCGCAATCTTATCTCCCATGTTATTCAATCTCTAGGTAAAGCCTTTAGGAGATCTCGTTTGCAGCTATGGAGTTGGATGCCATCAATATGCAGGTGACACCCAACTTTATATCTTGCTATCCAGGTCCTCACAGGATGCGGTAGAAATCTTAGATCGCTGCATGACAGCCGTGGTGAAATGGCTGAAAAACTGGAATTGAACCCAGACAAGACTTGCCTGATGCTTGTTGGGAAGGCAGAGAACTTGAAGGACACTGAGTTCGTCTGACCCTTGCAGTTAGGAGCCTAGGGGTTATACTGGGTCCAGCATTATTACTAGAAAAACAAGTTAAGGCAGCTGCAAAAACGCTTACTACAATCTCACCCTAGCCTGGAAGATGGCTTCTTATCTTGACACGGCTGACCTGGCCACCTGGATCCATGCTAGGGTAACATCAAGGCTTGACTAATGTCTATACATTGGACTCCCATCTAAGTTAACTAGGAGGTTCCAATTAGTGCAAAATGCTGCAGCTCGACTGTTATCAGGAGCAAACAGGAGCTTGAACATCACCCCCATCCTACAGTCACTCCACTGGCTACCCATCATTTACCATGCTCAGTTCAAGGTATTAGTTATTACATACTAAGTTTTCTTTTTTCTTTTTAGAAAATTTTTATTAGGTGAGAATATTAATTTACAACTTTCAAATAGCATCTCATTATCCTTTCCCCCGCCCTTTCCCTCCCCCCCTTTCCCAAGACTTCCAACAGCTTTCCAACCCTATAGCCTAATCTATTCCCAATCTGTCCCCCTTTTCTGTAACTCCTTATCTCATGTTTACTTACTCTCTTATTCAATTAAGCCCTATCTATTAACGTGGTCTTGGCATTGTAGTTCCTGACGTTTCGCCAGCAGCTGTGGCTGGCATCTTCAGAGGTGTAGCACCTCAGAGGTGCTACACCTCTGAAGATGCCAGCCACAGCTGCTGGCGAAACGTCAGGAACTACAATGCCAAGACCACAGCAATACAGCCCGGAAAACCCACAACAACCATCGTTCTCCGGCCGTGAAAGCCTTCGACAATACACCTATCTATTAACTTCAAAAATATTGTTATAAACTTAAAATCTATTATCTATTACTTTATATTAGCTCCACATATATTTAAATTTAAACTAACAGTCGGATAAAATATCTGGGGAGATATTATAGAAGTAATAAATGAGATATTGCAGATTCAAATACAGAAGAACCCAGAACTATTGCTATTGAACTTAAGCATGGAAGATGTTCCTACTCAATACCGAACATTACTATTTTATATGACGACGGCAGCAAGACTTTTATATGCGCAAAAATGGAAGGCGCAAGAAATACCAACTATTGAAGATTGGATGCATAAATTGCTGTATGTGGCGGAAGTGGATAAAATGACAAGGAAGCTGAGAGATCAGAACCTAGCAGAATTTTTTACGGACTGGGGAAGATTGAAAACATATTTAGAAAAGAAGTGGGACGTAAAGGGGGAATTATGGCAATTTGAAAATTATTAGAATGGATTTGTTATTAGAAGAGATAGAGTCTTTACCATATGAAGTGAAGTATTAGCTAATTGTTAGCCCAAATGTAAGTGGACTTAGAGTTAACAGATATTGTTAGAATTATCACATACAAAGTTCTTCATGGCTTTGGTCTGGCATACCTACGGGTTGCCTCCCTCCCTATGTTCCTCCACGGCAGCTTCGCTCATCTGAACAGGGCCTCCTGCAGGTGCCAGGCTGCACACGGGTGAAGTCAGCAGCAGCCCGTGCACGGGCTTTCTCTGTGGTGGCCCCTGTCCTGTGGAATGACCTGCCTGAGGAAGTCAGAAGAGCACCCCCTCTCCTGGCTTTCTGTAAACGATGCAAAACTGAACTATTCAAAAAGGCTTTTCACTCAAATGGGAGGGCTGTAATGTAGGGAAGGGGTCTCAGATGCTTCACTAACGAGTTGGGGATCGTAGACTTCATCACAATATTGCCTTACATATTATCTGCTGCTTTAAATATGTACTCCTATGTACCACCAGTTTTCCACGTTGTCTAATGTTAGTCCTAGATTTATGTTCTGCTTCAGTATTTTTCTACTCCGTATTGGATTCTTGCTAATACTATGTCTTTTAAACTTGTATCTGTTTACCCTATGGCATTGTTTATGGAAATGTACTTGATACACTGTATTGAAATGTCCTTGTTACTGATTGTACTAATCTCGTACCGTGTAATCCGCCTTGAGTCTTAATGAGAAAGGCAGACTATAAATGACATAAATAAAAACCAGTGTAGCATTTTCTACTCTCCAGTGATCTGTACAGAGCCTGAATTGAGCAATAACGTTTAGTATAGCAACACTTCCACGCCTGAGTGCCTTGACAGCCCGTGGTCGCATGCCACCTGGACCTGGAGCCCTGCTGGGTTGGAATTTGTTGTGGAACTTCATCTCTCGTTGCCTCCGTGTGACGCAGTTCTTCAGAGTCCCTTCTTGAGGACGTTGGCTCTGGCGTGGGAATTTGCCCCACACTTCCCAGTGATACCAAGAAGCCGTTCAGCGTCTCTGCCATCCCCCCCACCTTCCTTTAGCAATCATTTTATTCCTTTCTCGTCTCGGAAGGCCTCCCCGCCTCCCCGGCCAGTTCCCTGTTCCTTGTTTGTCTTGATGGCCCTGACATCCTCTTCCCGTTCCCAATTGTGAGCGTCGCCCTTCTTTTGCCAGATCCCATCTTGCCCTCTGCTCGTCTCGTTTCATTTTTTAAAGGGAGCCTTTCTGCACTTTATTGCTTCCTTGACTCAGATTGTTCATTTAGTTTAGACTTCGTGGTACCTTTTCAGAGTTGAGGTGTACATTTTATCTGTCTCTGTTAACAGGATTTTGAATGACGTCCAAGCATCCCGGAGGAGCTTGACTCTCTTAATCCACCCTTCTAACTTCCTCCTGACTAGTCCCCTCATTTTAGCAAGTTCCTCCTTTTGAAGTCAGAAGTGATGGCCTTGGACTTTGGGGGCGGCTTCCGGGTGTCGTGAATGCTGAGCTTAATAGCATTGCAGTCACTGTTGGCATCGTGACTTGGCCGCAGTCAGGCACCGAACTGAGGTGACAAAAGCTTTATTGTTAAAACTGACAAAACTGGATAGGAAAGAGGAGAGATAAGCCCAGCTGCCTGGCTAGTTGGAGAGCCAGAGACTCTGTGGAGAGTTCTGGAAGGAAACGCCTCTTTAAACAGAGGCTGCTTCCGCCCGCCCCCCCCCAGCAGTCCTGTCTAGCTAGAGCATGCTGCCCCCTGCAGGACCTTTCTTTCTTTCTTTCTTTCTTTCTTTCTTTCTTTCTTTCTTTCTTTCTTTCTTTCTTTCTTTCTTTCTTTCTTTCTTTCTTTCTTTCTTTCTTTCTCTCTCTCTCTCTCTCTCTCTCTCTCTCTCTCTCTCTCTCTCTCTCTCTCTCTCTCTCTCTCTTTCTTTCTTTCTTTCTTTCTTTCTGGTATATATCCCAGCAGTCAGGTTCCCAGTCCATGTAATCCCTTGCGTATCTCAGACTAGACCTCGAGCCCCTTTGTGACCAGCTGCTCCAGTGCACGGTCATTTATGCGGCCTCGAAACCTCATTTCTGCGGCAGGATTTGAGCCTTCCCTTTCCCCTCTATGCTTGGGACTGCGCTGCTGAGGCCCCGGGGCCTACGCAGGAGTCTCCTTGCATTATGGGCGGGAAGGAATGGCACAGGCCTCGCGGATGGAGCTGGGGCCACAGTGGGATTAAAGGCCCTTGGGTTGGTGCTGGCCTGGAGACCCCCAGGGTGCTGCAGTGTCCCCCACTTCTGCTGCTAAGAAGGGAGGAGTCCCCTGCCGTGCCCAACAGGCTGCCGCGCTTGCCAGTGCTGAGCCTCGCTGAGCCTGGCATCCTCCAGCCCAACTGTTGCAACTGGCTGGTTGTGATTGCTACGTGCTGATGGAGGAGCGCTCTGAGCATGCTCTGCTACGCCGCCTTGATCGTCATTCCAAAGGATGCCGGTTCCGCCAGAGCCAGCCGCTGCACAGTCTCTTTCCTGCCTTGCCCAGCCTTAAGACAGGCCCTCCGCCTTCTGGGTCCACAGAGCTCTTGCCATGGGGTGTTGGGCTGAGTCCGGATGGCCACTTAGCAGAGTATGCCTGAGAGTGCGTGGTCGTCTGCATTGAGCCTCGGCGTCCTTTTGGGCCAGTGCCAAAGATCAGGGGAGCAGCGGGGGGCGGGGGGTGGTGGTGATGGCAACACTCTACTTGCCTTTTGGGAGGGCAGTACAGGCGCCCTGCAGGTTCCAGCACTTGGAAAACAGCTGCCTGGATCTGCTCTGGCACCCTCCCCAGCAGGAACTGTTGCCCTTCAACCCCAGAAGAAGCCCCCTCCCCCTCCACACCACGACACCACGGAGGCGGAATTCTCTTTATTGAATGTAGGAGTTCACACACAGCTTGGAGATCTACACACAATTGCCATGCAGGCAGAGGAGGAGGAGCAGATCGGGGGAGGGGAGCAGAGCAGAGCGCCCGTTGGTGTCGATCACTCCCCCAAACGGGGTGGCTGCAGGTCCACCGGGAGGGTGTGCATGCGGCCTTCCAGGGGCCAGCTGGACCACGCAGCAGAAGGTACATTCTAGTGGTGGCTGCCAGGGAACCGTGGAGCGCAGGCGTGGCTGCGGCCCTAGGAGCCGGCCAGGTCTTTCTGGACAAGGTGGTTGGCAGGGGAGGGGGCAGTTCAGGGGCATGTTTGGGTGCGGCGTGCGTGGATCACGTGGAAGCAACGTTGGACTGGGGAGCCACAGAGGATGGTGTCTGGGAGGAGCCGGGAGGCAGCTCCTTGGCTCTCTATCCCATCCACTATAGGTGTAGTACTAGAGAGAGAGGTTAATAGAGACAGATTTACTGTTCCCTTGAAATGAACACGACAGCAAGGAGTCTGGTGAGGAGGTCGAAGTGCTACATTTGGATCGGGAAGTCCTGGTGCTGGGGGGGGGGTGGAATTGGGTAGCGGATGGGTTGCATTTGTGGGCAGAGGGGCTGGAAGTGGGCCTTGACCTTTGGAAGAGGGATGGCCCCGCCCCCGACTGGTGACTGCTTGGCTAGAGGGAGTGGAGGCCAGTTTGGTGGGCAGGGCTGCTCGCATCTGCCTGGACGTGTGGTCTGAGCCCTGGGCGTGGAGGGCTGGCAGCTTCGCTGAAGGCTCGTGTTCTGGCTAGACCAGGTGCCCTTTTGTTCTTGGTTGGGCTGCTTTGAACAGGGTGGCTAGTGGGATCTGTGGCCTGGGGCCACTCAGGACAAGGTGGCAGGCACATCCGCCCTCCGCTCCCCTCTCACAGCTCTGAGCAGCGCTCCTGTTTGCTGTAGTAGTGGTCGAACTGGTTCTTCCAGTGCATCATGTAGGAACTCCAGCGGTGGAACTCCACTTTCCACTGCCTCTCGGCCTCCTCAATGTTATCTGGGCAGGCAGACAGGGCAGAGGCGCAGATGCAGAGCAGAGCAGGTGGCCGAGGGCAGGAAACAGAAGGAGAGAAGCCAGTTAGGAAGCAGAAGGCCGCAGCAGGGCCGCGGAGGGGCTGGAGCTCCCGACGGGCTCTGGAGAAGCCCCCCTCGAGGCCCAAGGGTGGCAATTCAGGCCTGTGGGCTGCCATGGCATGGGTAATAATGGCTTTGGGGGGGGGGATCAGTCAAGGAGAGAGCTGCACTGAAGGAATGGGGAGGCCCCAGAGATGGTTAGAAAGCAGCAGAAGGGATGCAAGAGAGAGCTGGGCTGGCCGAGAGGGCAAGACAAGGCGTGCTGGCTTCGGGGGGGGGGGGCTCCGAGGCAAGCCACTCTCCCCTCTTCACCTTGGGAGGCCCTGTGCGGAGCATTGTCTGGCCCAGGGGCTTTCCCTCACGGCCAGGGCCTCCAGCTGCCTTGCCCGCAGAGGTGGGGTTTCTTGCTATCAGGAGGAGCTGCTCAGAGGAGCTCAGCGGGGAGGGGAGCAGGGGGCGGCCCCGGCTGCATGCCTGGCAGCTCTGCCTGGAAAGGACCAACAGGTAGAATAAGGTCGTTACTGGATGGAGGGGGAAGCTGGCCGTTCTACCCTGTGCCAAAGTTACGACCAAAATGATTCTGGGACGACAAAAGGTCAGGCAGATACTCCTGGCTCGCATTGGCTTCTTGCTGATACGCAACCGTATAATCGGCCCGTTCAAACTGCTTCCTAAATCCCCATGTGCGGATGCCGTTGGACTGGAGGGCTTTCGAAGGACCGATGCGGCCAGTTTAGACTCAGCTGCCTTGTAAACTTATCAGTCTGATTCGAGAGCTCATCCCCAAGAACGTTCCTCTGATTTCAAAAGGAGCATTCTGGTCGGACTGTTTCCACTGTTGTGCGCAGAGGCTTGCCTGCCTCCGCCCCCCCCCGGGCTCTCCCTGCCATTGACGCTCCCCCCTGGCTTCCTGGCGCAGAAGTACCCCCGCCACCCTGATTTGTGCTGCAGCTGGGACGACCCCCCCCCCCCACTCCAGCAAATGTAGCTCATTCCTCTCCTGGATTCAGCCCACAAGGAGCTCAGGACAGAAGATACCATGGAAGGAGGAGGAGGGGGAGAAATGGGGCGGTGGGTGGGCTGGAGCCCCAACCAGAGTGAGTGCAAGGCCCGGCAGAGTCTACAAGGGAGAAGAAAACGAGGCATTAAATGCTGGGTGGGGAGGCTGGAAGGGCCGCCTAACATTTACTTAAAAGATCCAGGCACCAATGTCCTTCAACCCTACTGTGGTGGAGGGGGGGTACTATACAGTGCCTTCTGTAGGGTGGGGGGCAAAAGGTCAGTTTTCCTGTGACAAAACCCTTCACCAAAGCCGGAAGAGGTAGTCGTCGATGGGCATGTAGGGAGCAACTTTGGGGGCGGCGGGCAGGGGCTGTAGGGGCCCATGAAGCACGCTGAGGAGAAAGTTGGTAGGAACCGGCCCGCCAAATCCTGGCAGGCCGCTGGGTTTGCTTTTCCCAGTCCGCCCCACTCTTCATGAGGTTTTGACCCACCTGTCACGTTGAGCAGTTTGGGAAGGAACCGGTTCCAGAAGGCGCAGATCTGGGCACGGAGGCTGCGGTCCACCACCAGCGGCTGCGTGTTCAGTTTGACATACTTTTGCTCCGACATGGTGTAGGGGGGCCACACTTGCCCTTTCTCTGAGGGCTCTGTGGGGTCCCTGTGTGGAGAGGAAGAGGGTGAGTCATAGATGCATGGAAGGCGGCGCCTTGGCCCCTCTCTGTCGCTGGTCTTGCTTCCTGGCTGCTGAGGTTTGGGGGCCTGACTGGCAAGCAGGGTGGAAAGGGTGCCCCACCAACATGCAAAGGGCAAAAAACCTCCAGGCATTTCCTCCTCTTCTAGGCCCCACTGTATGTCCCTTGTTTTGGGATCAACAGCCCCGGCACCCCAAAATGGGCTCCCAGCTGCTGCCTATGGCCTGGAATGCACAACCCCCTTTCACCCACTGAGAGACCCTCCAAGGAGCCCACTCAGAAGTCCAGCCGCCAGAGTCCAGTGCCACCAGCCACTGCTGTCCAGCTGTCACGCAGCCCTTTCCCTGTCCTCAGCTACCCGTGCAGGGAGAGAGAGGAGAGAGTGGAAGCGAAACGGGGGATTTTAATGTTTTGTTTTGTAGTTTAATTGCAACATTTCTCTCCTCACCTTCACTAACTCGCAGGATTCTTGATCCATTTTCATTTTTAAAAATGATTTTTGATGGGTGCTTATAAAACAAAAATCTTTTTGCTAGAAAAAGTTAAAGAAATGTTATTAAGAACTAACTGGCCCAAATGTAGGACACTTTAAAAAGAATAACCCATTTAGCCAACTGACACCAATGACTAGGAATATGGTCAGCTTTTCAAATTGGGAGTATAAATACATGTTCCCGACAGTCTGATGTTACATGAGTATAAATACATGTTCCTGACAGTCATGTGAGCACATATGTTCATGGGCGCATGCGCGTGCACGCACGCACACGCACACAGGGCCCTGTCCTTACGCTTCCCTTCTGTGCCTGTTTCTTTCTGAGAGCTGCTGTAGCACATGGCTAAGTGGCTGGCCCACACTCTGCGGGTTCAACTCCCCCCAACTGTCCCAGTGGCCTTGGGGCAGCCCCTGCTCTCAGCCCAGCTCCCCAGCTATGTTGTGGGGATAACATTTTATTCACTGCTCTGTGGCCCTCATCTGTCCAGAAGGGTGGTATAGAAGCACTCTGTTGTTGCGGTGGTGGTTGTGGTTGTTATCACCTGTGCCTCCAGATGCCTTCCTTTCCCCCTGTCCCCTCCCCCATCATACCCTGTGCGGGCAAAGTTGGCCCAGTAGCGCATCATCCGCCGGCTTAATTCTTTCTCTTCTTCAGTGTAGTTGAGGCTGCTGTTCAGTGGCAAGCCAAAGACAAATTCGATTTCGTAGCCATGGGGGACACCCATCCACAGTGGCCAGATGAGGTTGGAGGCTCGATGGTCGAAGAGGTAGGCGTAGACTTTATTACCATGCTCGGCGTAGCGTGCGGCAAAGTGCATGACGGGGCAGATGACGTTGTGGTCCCCCACGATGTCGTCCATGGCCTCGCGGTTCTTCTCGCGGTTGTTCTCGTCCTTCCAGTCAGTGTACTGCAGCACCACAGCCTCCGCTGCGATCTCATTGGCCTGAGGCACCCCAATTCGCACGCCGTCCAGGAAGTCCTCCCGGCTGATGAGGCTGTCGTTGTCTTTGCTGAAGCCGGGTGCCCCGTAAAGGAGGAAGTAGCTGCCCTCATCTTTCACCACTCCGAGCAGGATCTGGGTCTCCTTGAAATTCCTGGTGTTGAGCATGGCCTCGGCAGTGTCAGGGAAAAAATCCCCATCAATGACCGGCACAAAGGAGAAGCGGAAGACGCTGTCGTAGGGCAGGACAAGCCACTCCTTGTCGATCAGCTCCTGGGGCTCTTTGGTCCGCAGGCAGCTCACCATCTCAGAATCGTTGGTGGAATGGCAGCCCACCAGCTTGGCCAGGTGGGTGGCACGGCGCCGGCTCTCCGCCGGAGTGATCGTGGCCCACGGCCCATTGGGGGTCCCACTTTGCAAAATTGCACGCTTGAAGAGGTCCCGGCTTTGGGCAGAAAGGAGATGCATCCCAACAGAAGCAGCCCCGGCACTCTCTCCAAAAATGGTGATCAGTTTTGGATTGCCCCCAAAGGAGTGGATGTTGTTTTGGATCCACTGCAGGGCTAGACGCTGGTCTAAGAGTCCCACGTTGCCAGGAGCCTCCGGGCTCTCTAGGAGGGCCAGGAATCCAAAAGCACCAACGCGGTAGCTAAGAGAGACCAAGACAACATTCTCTGTGTAAGTCAGGAATCGGCCGTCGTAGACATCCAACGAGGAAGACCCGCTGTAGAAGCCACCCCCGTAGATCCAGACCAGGACGGTGGCGTTCTTGGGGCGTGGCGATGGGACCCAGATGTTCAGGTAGAGGCAGTCCTCACTCATTTCCTGGTTGGGGTTCCACATTTCCGTGCCATGGAAGCCCGGGTACATCTTGTCCACAAACTGGTAGCAGGCATGTTGGTATGAGGAGGCCTCCCGAATGCCACTCCATGGTTTTTTTGGTTCAGGGCGCAGGAACCGCAGCCTGCCCACTGGGGGCTCGGCAAAGGGAATGCCCAAGAATGCAGAGACGTGGCTATCAAGGACCGCCATCCGGGTGCCCCGGAGCCGTCCTGCCTGAGTGTTCACTGTCAGCTCGTCGCTCTGGGCAGACACAGCCACAGCTAAGGAGAGGAGGAGGAGGTGGCGGTGGTGGTTCTGCACCCAGGACCAGCCTTTGGGCATTGCGCTGCCTTGATTCTGGGGCATCTGTAAGGGAAAGGGAGGAGACGTAGTCACCAGAGGCCTCTGCCAAGCCATTGGCCCTCCCTTGCCCTGGTGGCCACTTGCTGGCTGCTGTGCCTTCTGGGCCTGGCCCACCCCCTCCTTCCCGCCTGATAAGGGACCTCCGGCCCCCGTCAGCCCAGCCCAGCCCTTATCAGCCCGATTCAGACAGGAGAAGAAGTCTCCCAGTCTCGCAGGGGGTGGGGAGGCCAGCAGTCCTGGCTTGAAAAGGAGGCAGACCTTTCTGGCAGGGCTTACAGCAGCTCTCAGTGCCAGGGGCCAGCCCTTAATATTGGGGAGGGACAGGTAAGGTCTCTGAGCATGTGGGTGACAGAGGAGTCAAACGGCTGGGGGGGGGGCTGTCTGGAAGTACTGGCACCAGAACTTCCAAGCAGCTTCAGGCTTTGGCGTGGTTTGTACTGACCTTGTCTCCTTTGCAGCGTGCCTCCATTTTTGTCCCCCCCCCCCGCAAGAGAGCCCACCCCTGTGGCAGGCAGCCCTTCTGCTTCCCTGCCTGTTCCTCCTGCTTTCCTCTTAAGCTCCCACCAAAGACCTCTTGGCTTCAAACGGGGCAGGGGGGGCTTGGGGCCCAAAGGCCATGCGTAGCCCTCTGGGAGGAGCCCAGTGCGTTCTGGGGGAGGGGCGGGCACCAGGGAGCCTCGCGGCCACCTGCCAGCAGCACCCTTAGGGGCTTTTACCCCACTTGGGGGGGGAAGCATGTACTTTACCACAGGCGGTTGGAAAGTAAGAGAGACAGCGTGGTGAAGTGGTTAGAGAGTGTCCGACTAGGATCTGTGAGGCCCTGGTTGAAAGCCCGTCTCCGCCAGGGAAACTCACCGGGTGACCTTGGGCCAGTCACACCCTCTCAGCCTAACCTACCTCACAGGGTAGTTGTGCAGATAAAATAGAGAAGAGAATCATGAAAGCCACCTTGGGTGCCCAATGAATTAAATTCTGCTCCAAAGCAACACCTTAACTGCTCAGCCACGCAGGGCTGTACTGAGATTCTTCTTTTCTCTAATAAACATTCTCTAACAGGTAATCAGCCCTCAGACTGAAGAAAGGTCAGAAGTTTATTTATTCAGCGTGTCAAGTGAAAATCTTGTATCCCAGCCAATGATCACTCAGTGTTATCTTTTAAGATTTTTATTTAAAAGCAGTCTAATCACTCTTGAAATGATTAAATACAAAAGACTCACAATGATATGAAAACACTAGCATATGTCGATAAAATTAGAAATCCCAAAAACTGACGTAATCCCTTGTTCTATCTATCTTAAATTTAAAAGGTAAAATGCAATTTCTAAGATTCTGACCAAAGCATTTTCAGAAACCCAAATCCGAGAGATTCAGGGGTTTTAGGGTATGCACGATTATACACGCACAATTATGTCAACCTCAGGTGCTTATAGTTTCATTTGAAAGCATGACGTAAGATACCTCTGAGCACTGAACGGCGCTTTTTGAAAGAACGCTTGTTTCATACCATTTGGCCCGTTTGTGGATTTATTCTGGGCATGAAGCCATTTATTCATGAATTATCTTTTTGTAGGTTGGAACAGTGAGAGCAAAGGTGAAATAACAAGAAGCAAATGCCCGTTTGCAGATTTGGAAACTAAAAGGAAATTCTTGAGCCTACTTTATTCAAGAAGCGATATCGTGAAGGTCCGAGTTGATGAGGGTCCGGGCCAGAGGGTGGAACAGCCAATTTCCCGCCTCCTTGTCTGCTGGAGTGGGGGAGGCCCCCATGGCCAGGGCTTCCTTGGAATCTATTGTGTCAATAAAGGGATTGCGTAAGCAGTGGAGAGTCCCACTTAAGCTGTGTCCCGTCCTGGCAAGAGAGAAGCGTGCCTCTGAGAATGCGCAGAGTGCTCGCACACCTGCTGAGATAAAGTGGCTTCTGGGCAGGCTTGAATCCCAGCCCCTCTGTTGTTGGACTTGAGCGTGGCTTGGGGGCTTCTGGATCTGCAACGGGGTGGGACCCTTTGATAGCAGAACTGCCTCTGCCCTCACACTTGGGCTCTGCTGGGTCTCCCAGTCAGACTTCGTCCTCCACCCGACCCCTTGCTAGAGCGGGGTGTGTGGGCCTCTGCTGCATCCTGCCCCCCCATGGGCATTCCCCACGGCTACCCTCCCCCCAACCAAAGCCTGGATCCTTTCTAAGAAAGCTGAGCTTGAGCTGCCTCCACAGGGTCCCACCACGCCAGTCTTCTGCTGGGACGTTTGTGTGGTGTGAACGTCCAGAGTGGTTCAGGCAAGACCTTCCACGCAAGGCGGCCTGGCTCAGGGTGGGGGTGGGGGTGGGGGGAATGGCTCTCCCTCCTCTGCCTGCCTGCAGCTGGCCCTTCAGCCAGACCGGTGCAGGGGGTCAGGGGTGCAGCACGGGCAGGGGCCTCTCTTCTCCTGCTGGGCTTGCTCACATCGCCCTGGGATGTGGATGGTCCTGCTATGTCAGTGGGGGGGGGGAAGTGGAGCAGAGCCCCCCCCCCACTTGGCTATGGGAGTGGGGAAACATTCAGATCTGATTTCCATTCTCAGATGTTTGCCCAGCAGCTGTCTGCTGATTAAAATAACCTGGGTCCAAAATAGACCAGCAGGGTGTGTGTGGGCTTCTGACCAGGCCCCGTGGCATTTGCGGGAGTCGCTGGCGGTGTGTGAGAATCCTGCGCATTCAGCAGGGGCCTCGAGATCTGGGCCGGAGGGTGGGGGGAGCACTGGTTTTACTGCTGCTTGTGTGGCATTGGTAAGATACCCGCGGCCCGCTGTGTGCTGTATGCCATGCAAAGAGACAGCACGGGGTAGTGGTTAGTGTGTCAGAGGAAAGTCTGGGAGGTCCAGGTTGCCGTGGAAGCTCCCTGGCGGATCTGGGAAGAGCTACCCTCTCTCAGCCTCGGGACAGAACGGCAAATGATCTAAGCCGCTTTGGGTCTCCACTGGGGAGAAGGGCAAGGGGCAAACAAGTCTACACATTAGTGGAGGGTCTAAAGAGTGTGGTGGGAGTCTCCGAACCAGCTCGTCTGGAGGGCTGCATTGTGGTAGATGACCCCGAGAAGGCGGCATGGAGGCAGCCACGGGCAGCTGCAGGTGGAGATCCACAGTCCCCCCCCCCCGTAATGGGGGAAGGGCACACGGATGAGGGAGGGAGGGAGGGAGCCAAGATCCCTGTCACCATCGCTCGTCATGCGCCTGTTAGGAAACCCCCCGGCCGGAAGCAATTGCCGCCCTCCCCCCTCAGCAAGCAGAAATCTCATCTGATCCTTGGCACCCCTCGACATCCGAGTGCCAGGGCTCCTCTTGCACAGAAAAGAGCCTGGAAACAACCCCCTCCCTCCTGCTTAGATTGGAACTGGGCCAAAGGCCGAAGGAGGCCACCCGAGGGCACCTTCCCCGGAGCCCCTGCCGGTGCCTGGTGCCTGGGGCAGGCGCCCCACACAGCCTCGGGGCCCGGCTGGGGGCTCTCCACTGAAGCCCTTGGTGGCTCCAGATCGGGTCTCCTTCAGGCTGCCCTGGGGCCTGCTCACGACAAGCTGGGCGGGGACGGATAATGGAGCGCAGGACCGCACGGGATCCCCAGCCAAGGGCAGTCCTTGGTGGGCAACACTCGGCCCCCGTTCCTGCCTTTCGGAGCCCTTGGGGAGGCTCCCCTCCACCCACAAGCCTTGGAAGGCTCCTGGGCAATGCTGCTCCCGCCCCTCGATACATCTGCCTTTCTTGGGTCTTGCATGTTCCTGCCCTGAATTTCCGTGTACTATTTTCCACTCCTTTGTCATTAAGACCACACTGTATGCTAATCCATTCCTCCAGCAATGTTTGCAGTCCCTCCCAGGTTTTTGTTACTTCAGGCTTGAAAAATAAATAAATCGTGGGGGAATGACATTGTGGGCCAGAGCGCGGGCTCCCTGCCAAGAGGGCCCAGGAGGCGCTGGCAGAGCTCTTCCTTTGCAGGCCGACATTCTTGGGTCCAGCCCCGGGAAGCATCTGCAGGAAAGGGTCTCGCAGGGAGCAGAGGGGTCGGCAGTGAGACGGAGACCCTGGAGAGCTGCTGCTGCTGCTGCTGGCCTGAGGAGGCGGGAAGGAGCTCCGGAGCAAAAGCCGTCTGACTCAACAGAAAGCAGAGTCACCCGAAGAGTCGCCACGGGAAGCTATGTAGCCTAGTGGTTAGTGTGTTGGACTAGGAGGTGGGAGGCCCAGGTTCGAATCCCCACTCTGCCACGGAAGCTCACTGGGTGATCTTGGGCCAGTCGCCCTCAGCTCAGCCTTCCTCGCAGGGTTGTTGGCAGGAGTTAAAATGGAAAAGGGGACGATGTTGTAAGCCACTTTGGGTCCCCATGGGAGAGAGAAGTGGGGAGTAACAGTGAAGTAAGAAGCTACGATTTGATCTTTGGCATCGAGAGGTTGCACGGCTGGCGCTGCATTCCAGAGCTGCTGCCGCCCCCCCTCCCCGTGTTCAGGGCCCTCTGCCATTGCACGGTCGTCCTCTGACCATCCCCACCTCTCCAGGTTCTCCACCCCCTTGCCCTTCGCCTGCCCTCAACTTAGAGCGGTAACGCTGGGGAACCCAGAGGGCTGCAGGAGAAAGCCCCTTGGCTGTCCTGCTCTCTGCCAAGTATTGGGCCCCTGAACTGGAGGATCTTTCAGAGGCACTGGCGGACTTGGAGGGGACTCTGGCGGTCTGCTCCAAGTGCTGTTGAATTGCGCTGTTGAAAAAGACTCTGTTTTAGCCTCTGCTCCTGCCCAGGGAAGCCCTCGCTCTCCGTGGAGGAGGCCCCGTGGAGTTCCTCCAGGCCTTTGCCAGTCTGGGATCTGCAACCCAGGGCCAATTGAGGGGGTGGCTGGCCAAGGAAGAAACCTGCTCTTGGGTCTTCCCTGTGGGGTGCCAAAGGGTTAGGGTGTGTTTTGTTTCTCTCTGCCTAAATAAACTGAAATCAGTCAAGAGGCCCAGTGGCGTAACCGTTTCTGGTCAGCGAACCTGCTCTTCCTTGGCTCAAAGTGTGGCTATATTCTGTTAATACACGGGCACCCTCGCCGGTCCAGTGGCGATCGCTTCTTAGGATTTCTGTCGATGACAGTAAACGGGGAGGGACTGCCAGCACTTCCAAAGGCCTGGATGGAAAGCACAAGGCAAGAGGAAGGCACACAGCACCAGCGCTTCTGACCCCAGAATGCTGCCAAACAGGAGAATCTCGAGCGGGCACCAGGTGGCTGTACTGTGCAACGTGGCCCTGTGCCGGCAGGCCTCCTGAGTGGCAGCCCCCTGCAGATGTGGGGATGGGCAGGCCAGACACCCGCTCAGTTTCTGCCGGTGCCAAGGCCGAAAGAGGAAGGGGTCTGGTTTTGTGCCTGGCTTAGGCCTAGGAAGGTGGAACTCGATTCACACTTCCGGAAAATTCTAGACTCCATTTGGAACCAACGGGCCTTCTGGGGGAGAGGCTAGACACATCCATGGCTTATAATATGGATAATAATAATATTTGATTTATATACCGCCCTTCAGGGCTTCGCTCTGCAGCTGTCTTTGGAAGCTCCGCTTGTAGCTCTTGAGTTTTTTGGATCAACCCACAGGAGGGCAGGCTAAGAAGTCTGTCTCTGGGCTGAGAGCAAGTCGTCAGGTGCCCAGACAGGGTCTTCTTGAGGGCAGCCCCACCCCTGAGGAGCTCCTGGTCCCTGAAGTGGTCAGGCTGTGAATCTGTGAATCTGCTGGTTCGTCTTCCACTCCTGCCATGAGCTCAACAGGCGGCCTTGGGTCAGCTAGTCCCCAACTGCTTTGTGGGGACAGTAACAACACTGGCCGTGTCACCACTCTTGAGTAGGAATGAAACTGTCTAGAAGAGCGGTGTACGGATGCACTGTTGTTATTTGAAAGCAGGCTTTGGCGCATGGGTGCATGGGTGTGTGTGTGCGCCAGCAGGAGAGACGTGCCCCTCGGGGCCGGCTGGTGCCCACTCTGGGACAGAGGGCAGCCCTCCCGCCTCCCCTCTGTTCTGAGAGCTTTCCTGGTGAGGGTGGGGGTGAGTGGGGGAAGCCTGCAGAAGGTGGGGATGTCCCCTTCCCGTCATGGCAGAGCCCCCCCCCCCCCCCGTGGCCTCTTTGGGGCTTGACTGGCAGGCAGCTTTAAGTGGGCCGACCAGCTCAATCCAGGAGAGGCAGGCCAGGAACGAGAAGGGTCAGCCGGACCCTCCGCAGTCAGATACCGCACACCTCGGAAGGCCCATTGCAATGCGAGGGGGAGGCCTCGGCCCCCGTGGCCCTGCATGTGGCAACGGGGTGAAGCAGGCTGCTGGGTGAGGGGGGCTGCGAGTCTAGTTCAGCTCAGCTGTTCTTGTGACGGGATGAGGGAGAAAGGTGTGTGTGTGGGGGGCTACTGCAAAGCCAGCAGGGAGGGGGCATTGGCAGTAATGGGAGGTGGACAGGCTGCAGAGGACCCCATGGGGACGGGGGGCAAGAACAGGGCGAGGCTGTGGGTGGGTGGAGCAGGGGCACAAAAGAGGAGCGCAGCGCAGGGAGTGGCCTGTGGTGAGCCGGGGCAGGTGTGGAACAGGGCCTGGCTCCCTGGGATGTTCCCAGGAATCCCCTGCCCCCCTCCCGGCCTTAAAGAGCCCTCCCCCTCCCTTTGATCCACTGCAGCTGCTGTGTTTGCAAACAGGGACTGAGGTGTCTATGGAAACCGCCTTGGAATGGAGGGGGGGGCTGTGCAGAGTCAGACCCCACCAGCCCGCCGAGTTCAAGGGAGCCCCCCCCCAGGCCCTGATCAGCTCGGCACAGAGGCCCCCGCAGGGGGGTGGAAGGCAGCCGGGGCTCGTCCTCGCAGCTTGCACTGGAACCCCCCCCCTCTGCGCAGTTGGATGCTGGTGGGCCTCCCCCCGCGTGCTTCTCCATCAGCTGGCCGCCCCCCATCTTCCGGGGAGGGGCTGGTCCTGAAGGGCGCTCAGCCGGCGCAGAGCCCGGGCTTGGGGAGGAGAGGCTGGGGACCCTAACCCTAACCCTCCCGGGCTTCTGCCCGGCCTCACCCCTCTGCAGCCCTCCTGCGGAGCGAGCCGGGATCCCCTCGGGACCCTCTGCGGCTGCCAGGGAGGCAGACCCCCCCCTCCCCGAGAGGCCGAGGCGGCGGCACAGCCCAGGGCGGGCACCGAGCCCCAACCAGAAGCACGGCGGGGGGCCGAGGGAGGAGGGGGGACGGCGGCCCCTCCCTCTCCCCGGGCGACTGAGCCAGAGCCGGCCTGCGAACGGGGAGACGCCCGCTGGCCTGGAGGGAGCGCCCGGCCGCCGCCGCCGCCGCAGGGCTCTGGCTCCGGCGCCCCCGCTCCAGCCGCGCTGCGGGGTGGTGGGGGGGGGCTCCCCCGGGCTTCCTCCGCCGAGGGCGCGACGAGAAGGGGCCGGGCTGGGCACAGGGCGGCGGCTGCTTCTGGCGCGGCCCCCTCCGCCCAAGCGCCCCTTGGCGGGCGTCTCCTCCCCCCTCCCCGGCGGGACCCCGCGCCCCTTACCTCCGCCGAGGAGGCGCCGCTGCTGCCGCTGGGGCTGCGAGTGCCGACTCCGGGCTCGGCGAGCAGCGCCCTCCGGCCAGCCCAGCTCTCCGCCGCCAGATCTCGCGAGCCTCGGCCCCCTCCTCCCGCAGCCCCGGGCCGGCGGGGGGGCCGGAGCGGCCAGATCGGCACGTGGCCAGCCGCGGAGCCGCGCACGAGCGCCGGCGCGCTCCCGCCTCCTGCGATCGGGCGGCCGCCCAGGCCGGCGTCGGGAGCTCCCCCCCCCCGCCCGCGCCACGCTCCATCGGGGAAGGGGGCCGGCGGGCGGGGGAAGCGCAGGGTCCCCCCCGGGAACGGCCCGGGCCCTCTGCGGGAAGCGGCGGGGAGAGGCGGGCGAAGGCGACTGTGCCGGAGAGCCTCCGGCGTGAGCGCGCCCCGGCCTCAACCTCAGCCGAGCGCAGGGCCGGTTCCTCCCGAGGCTCGCTTAGCGCCCCGTCTGCTCGGCGCGGAGCTCTGCGGGGCCTGGGGACCCCCTGGCACCCGCGGAGGCAGCGGGTTCATCTCCTCGACGGTGGGGCCGCTGGGACGTCTCCTCTCCCCCCAGATCCCTCTGGATCCCCTTCCGCCGCTGCGGAGCAGCCTGCTGTTCCTCTGAGCGTGCGCAGAGAGCCTGGCGGTCCCCGGAGGCCTTCGTGGCGGCCGGCGGCCCGCGCTCCCCGGACCCAGGCGTCCGGGCTCTCACTCCAGCACCTCCGCCAGCTGGACAGCGCTGCGCGCGGCCTCGCCAGGCCGGCTGGTGTGTCTCCGCCCCGCGACGCCGGGCGCGCGCACGGGGCGCAGAGGGCTGAGCCCCCGAAACCGCCGCACCGGGGCCCAGCTGCGGAGACCCGAACCGGAGCCGCTCCGGGCGGCAGCTCTAGGCGCGCGGCTGCAGCGGCCGGCCTCCCGCTTGCCGCGCTCCCGGCCCGGCGTCGAGACCCGCGCGCACGGGCATGCGCTCGCCCGGACGCCCGGCAGGGGGCGGCCCCTCCCCTCCCCTCGGCGGGAAGGCGCCGGCGAAGGCGCGCACCTGGGCCCCACTCCCCTAAAAGCCCCTCCCGCGGCGGGGCGCAGGGGCTGCTGCCCGGAAGGGACTTGGGCGTCGCACGTGTGAAGCAAGCCCAGGCCCGTGCAGCTGGGGGCGCTCCGGGCAGCGCGCATTGCGCCGCAGCGTGCGAGGGCGGCTCACAGCTGGGAGGCGCTTCGCGGGGCGGGGCGGAGCCCCTCCGGAGAGTCCTTCGGCCCCTTCGCTGACTGCGCGAAGGCCTCTCCCGCTCCTGGGCTCGGAGCAGAGACGCCGGGAGAGCAGGGCGGCTTCAAGGCCCCCACGGGCAAGCCCGACCCCGGCGCGCTGTTTCCCAAAGGCCTCCCGAGGGTGGAGGGCTCGCGGGCCCCGAACTCCCCGCTCTGGCGGCTCTGGGCCTCGCTTCGCCCTTTTCTGCGGCCTTGCATGGGGCGGGAAGCGGGAAGGGGCAGCAGTTCCCGGCCTCTTCCAGGCAGTTCGGCCCCCTCGAGATCCGGGGGGACGGGACGGTGCCGTCAAGTCATGGCCGACTTACGGCGCCCCCTGCTGGGGCTTTCGGGCCGGAGCGTAAGGGCCGCTTGCCACCGCCTAGGCCAGCCTGCTCTGCGCCTGAGATCCGGCCGGCTGGGGCTGGCCCGGCCTCTCCCTGCCCCCGGCAGGTGGAGCAAGAGGGAGGCGCCGGCGCAGAGGCCCGGCCGGTTTCCAAGCGCGCCGAGCACACGCCAGCGGGCGGGAGACTCGGAGCAGCCACCCTCCGACCGGCGGAGCCTTCCAGGGTTTCTCTGGGCCTTCCGAGGTGCAGGGAAGGCCCAGGGCCGGCCGAGGCGACTGAGCGCCAGCCGGGGGGCGCCACACGAGTGCTGGGCGACCTTCCCGTCTCCGTGACCGCCCGCCTTGCGACTCAGCTCGGCCCGCTCCGGACCTGACGTCCCGCCCCATAAGTCCCTCCTCCCTCATAAGGCGGTGCCTCTGACCATGTGCAGAGCGGAACTCTAGCAGCGGGGAGTGGCGGCGGCGGCTCCCGGCTGAGAGCGCGGCGCTCCGCACGTGCTCAGAGGCTCAGCCCGGGGCGAGTAGCGGTGGGGGCAGAGCGGCAGGAGGGAGGAATGCGGCCGGGAGAGGCTTGGGTGGCGCTGGGTAGGAGCAGCCGGGCGAAGCGGCGCGGCGCGAACACGCCCCGGGCGGGGATTGCCCCCAGCCCCGGCTCTGCAACCGGCCGGGCCTGCGCTTGGTGGGGAGGGGTCGTGGCTGGGCGGGCGCCGGGGCTGGCCCACGTGGCCGGCTGCTCGAAGGCGGGGGGCGGTGGGGCGGGAGAGACTGACGGGGAAGGCCGAGGAAGGCGGCCCAGCCTGGCCCGCGAAGCCTCCCGGCGCCTTCGGGTCACCAACGTCCGACGGCGGGGCCGGTGGGCCTTCCCTGGCGCGCGGGCGAAGCGGCGGCAGGCAGGCAGGGCCGGAGGCCTTCTGCGCCCTCCTGGGAGAACGCGCAAGGCCTGCTGGCCCGGCTCCTTGGCCCCGTTGCCGAGAGGCCCCGTCCCTTTGGCGGCAGCCCAGGCTCCTGCCCCGCGCAAGCTCCAGGCTGCCTCGCCAAACAGGCCGCGACTGGGAGCCGGAGGGGCGAGTGAGGGGCCGAGCAGGACCCTTCGCGGAGGCCCCGGCGGCGCTGCTTCTCCGGCTCCGCTGCCGGCAGTCCGGCCCTGGCCTCGGGGCCTCAGCAGCCCTCTCCGGAGCGCCTTCCCGGGGCCGCGCCCGCAGCTCCACCTGCCCCCACAAAGGCGCCTTCTAGGAGGCCCTGGCTCGCCTCGCCGGCTGGAGGAGCCGAAGGCGACCGGCCTCCGGGCCTTTCCCTGCCTCTTGGCCGGCCACCGTCGCTCTCTTGGTGGCTGGGCGGCACACTGCCAACCCCTGGTGGGGCCTTGCTTTTCCGGGCACCACCTTCAGCTCTTCCGTGCCCAGAAAGGGGCCGCTGCTAGCTCCCCCCCCCCCCGGGCCATGAAGACAGACGCTCTCGGCCCCCCCCCCCGGGCCAGGTGGGCAATGCCACTCCTGCTGCGGGGCAGGCCTTTCTCTCCTCGGCTCCTGCTGCCAAGCATTCGAAGACCCCCCCCCAGCCTACACATCAAGGAGGAGGGGAAGGGGCTGCTGCTGTTTCCATCTAGCCGTCCTGGGGCCAGTCCAGCAGAACGAGGAGGAGGGGCGCAGGATGGAACCGGGTCTGGCTGCTTGTCTTAGGGGAGAGCCCTTGGCTAGTCCCTGGTGCAAAACCCTGCCCCTGGCACCAAGGGACGGGTGGCCCCAGCCAGGAGCGCTTTCCCCCTCCCAACCTTGCAGTCTTGCACCCCAGTTTTTAAACCTTCCTTTATCCTCTAGTGTTCTCCCAAATGGGGACTCAAAGTGGGCAGCCCACGTCCTTCTCCTTTTTTCCATTTTGTTGGAAATAGCGATGCCCGGTGTGCTGCAGCAGCAAGAAGGAAGAAGAGCCTACCATGCAGGGGGGGCAGCAAGGGTCACTGGGTTAGGACAGCGAGAGTAGCACCTCTCTTGTTTCCTGGGGGTCATTTCCTTGTCTTGTCTCCTATTGGGCTAAACAGGGCAATGCCCTGCTTCTTCTCTCTCTCTCTCTCTCTGCAAGATGTGGTCAGATAGCAAGGGATCTCTCCTCTTTACTCTCAACTATGTATTTCCTCAAATAAACTTTTTGCCTCTTTAATCAGCACAGCGTAAGTTCACTGCGTTGTTTGCACTCAGCTACCACGTTTAACCCTGTGAGGTGTGTGGCTGGCCCAAGGTCACCCAGCCAGCTTCCCTGATGGAGCAGGGAATCGAACCTGGGTCTCCCTGATCCTAGTCCAACACTTGAACTGCTAGGCCAATCTGGCACCACAGTACAAGCTGGCCTCCACTGCTGGGCTGTTGGGAAAGTGAGGTATGCTTTGAAGACTTCCGAGTATGGCTTTGGCAAGGCGAGTTGCCCTTCAGGGCCTGGAGGGGGCAGAAGAGGGCTTGGAGGTGCCCGAGGGGAAGTCCTTGGAGGTGCCACCGGAGCCTTCCATGCCCAAAGGAGCGGGCAGCACTGCCTCTCCACATGTTAGGTGTTACAAGCAGCCCTGGTGGGGGAACCTGCCCCAGAACCTGGGGAGACACTTGGGGGGGGGAGCTGCAGGGGGGGCGCTGAGAAACTTTTGGGTAGAGCTTGCATGCTCATGAAAGGTTCCCCCCCCCCGGTGGACTTTGGTACTGAGCAGCCTTGCCCGAAACTGCTGGGGCCTGCTCTGCCTGGGCCTTCCTGTAGGGGCCCCTCCTTGCACGCTCCCTTGCCAACGCAGAAGGGGCTGCAGCCCTCAGCACCCCTCAGCAGCCCATGAGCCTGCCAGCCCCCTTGGCATCTTGGCCCTCGGTGCCCCTCGTGCTCTTGCTCCCGTCTGGACCTCTGGCTGCCTGAATGATCCTCCTGTCCTCCTTTTGCCACCGCAAGAGCCCTGCGAGGTAGGCCCACCCGGCAGAGAGTCCTGGGCAAGCTTCGTGGGGGCATGGAGATTCGCACTGGGGTCTCCTGTATGCTGATCCAATGCTCGAACCTCCACCCCGGGCTGGCTGCCCAGGACACTCCCCCCCCCTTCAGGACTGTCCCAAGGGCGGAGGCTGCAGAGCTGTGGACTGTTACGGGGTGGGGTGGCCGTCAAGCGCCTGAGTGTGTGGCTGCGGAGCGGGGGTGGGGGGACAGCCTTTGTGGGCTATTTATAGTGCCTGCTTTAGGAGCTCCCTGCTGATAGTGGCTCAGTTGATGCTGGAGGGTTCCTGGAAGTGGCTGAGGAGCCATCCAGCCACACCCTGCCTGGGAGCAGGCAAACGAGGGCCTGACGTCAGCCCAGGAGGAAAGCCCCGCTGGGGCCTGCAGGCGAGCCTGCCCGGGTGGCCGGGGCTTTGTCCCCTGGCCCAGAAGGCTGCCCAGGCTGTGCCCCGCAACTCCTGCAGGGCTCTGGACTCCAGCCCGGCTGTTTTGCCACAGGCCCACGGGGCTGCCCTCTGAACGGGCCCTCCCTCTCCCTTAGCTGGGTTGCCCCTTGGCGTTGCGAGGGAGAGCAAGGAAGGCAGGAGCAGCTAAGCCCCCTCCTGCCCCCCCCCCGATGCTCACACGTGCTGCAGGGCAGGGCCTGATGGGGTGTGCGGGTGAGGCAGTGCAGAAAGACTTTGTGGGGAACTGCCGAGAGGTCGGGGCACCGAGCCCAGAAGGAAGCCTCCAGTGAGGCTGGGTCCGGCGGTTCCACGGAAGAAACGCGGCACACCCAAACGCACTGCTGGGCTCTTGTGCCGCCACCTCTGTGCACCCCTGGCCTCTGCCTCAGTGTCCTCTCCCCACCCTCCCCCCTTGCCCCATGCCCTCTTTTTCTTTTCCTCTTCCTGGCTGAGTCTTTAAGCTCTAGGGAGGTGCCTGGTCAGGCCTACAGCTTTCCCTGCAAATATTTGCCTAACGTCCTTTGTCGGAGGTATTTGCGCTGGGCGGTCTAATCGCCACCCTTGGCACAAGCCTGTCGGAATGACTGCCCCCTCCTCCCAACTCCCCTCGTCTTCCTTGGCCAAATGCTCCCCCCCACCCGCCTCACCTGCCACTGCCCAGGCAAAGGGTCCCGGGCAGGGCAGGGCAGGGCAGATGCCAGTCCCAAGGTGGCAGGTGGCAGTGCCCCGCCCTTATCAGCATCCCCTTGACGTTGGGATGGTGGCATTCCTGGGCACCAGCTCCTCCCCCCGGCCTCTAGAAGCGTCTGCCGGGAGCCCAGTCCTTCAGTCCTGCGCTGGAGCTGCTCTGACTCGGTGCCCCTTTTGCTCCCTTGGCTGGCGAAGAACAAGGCCCTCTCAGCCCCCACCTGCTCTGCGTTCTGCTGGGGTTTCTGGCCTGGGATCCCCATGACAGGAGGATGGGGTTGACCGCTGGAGTGCTCTGCTACTTGGTGGGGCTGATTCTGGCCTCCGCAGGTGAGTATTTGGGGACAGAGATCTTCCTGAAGGGGGAGGGAGCGGAGCCGCAGGGGCAAGGCTGTGCTGCTTGGGCAGCCCACCCAAAGGGAAAGGGATGGCTGGGATGGAATTGGGGAAGGGTCCCCAGTCGGGGCTGAGTTCATGCCAGGGCTCAGCCATGGAACAGGGGAGGGAGAGAGCTCCCTTGGACATGTGCAGCAGTCTTGATCCCTTGGGGCCAAAGGGGACCGGATGGTGGCGCATTATGTGCAGAACAAGGCCTGCTGCTCCTGAATCCCTGTAAAACGGTGGGGTGTGTGTGTGGGAAGGCGGGGAGAGTGGAACAGATGAAGTCTTGGCATGGGTGGGAGGAGAGGGAGCCGAGCGTGGGCCCTGCCGCTTGTCAGGTGTCATTGGGGCCTTGTGCCTTTGGGGTAAAAGGCATTTTCTTCCTTCCGTCTCACATTCTGGTTTGGACTTGTGCCTTTTAAGGAATTGCAGTGCCCCTGAGCAGGTCACAGGCCTTGGCAGCACCCGGCTGCATTGCAAAGCAGTCCATTCTCCGCCATGTGGGATAGTCGGAGAGTACCTCTTTATGGCAGGCCTTTGGCTGGGGGCAGACGCCTGACTTCGCGCAGGGCTTGGCAGTGGGTGGTGGCTGGAAAGCAGCAGGGCAGGCAGGCACTCTCGGGTGGGCTGCATAAGAGGGGGAGCTGGCCTGGGCTTGGAGGCTGGCTGTGGATGCTCTGCTTGCCCTCTGCTACTGGGACGCAGGTTGGAGCCATTTCTGGTGCGGCCCCAAGATGTGGGCATTTGGAGTACCAAGAGCTCCATTGTGTCCTCTGGCTTCAGTCGTCTAAAGACTTGCTTTCTGGAAGGCATTTGGAGCCAGATAACTTTTTTTTTTAATTAATTGGAAGAACGTAAGAAAAGCCTTGCTGGACCAGCCCAGGGTCCCTCGAGTCCCACATCTTGTACTCGGCGGCCGGCCTGGAGGGTCACCACCAGAGGGCTTAGAGGCCAGGTCTCCCCTTCATGCTGCCGTGTAGTCCCGGGTGTCAGAGGTTTGCTGCCTCTGTACGTGGAGATCCCCTTAACCCGCCCTGGCTAGTCGCCACTGAGGGATGGCTCCCCCGCGAATCCGGCCAGCCCCCTCTTAAAGCCAGCTGTGCTTGGGGCCATCCCTGTGTTCCCTGGCAGTCAAGCCCACAAAGTTCTGGCATTGTGGGACAGGGAAGCTCCCAGGGCCTGCTTTCTCTGCTCCACGCACCATTGCATAATCTTTGATCTTTTCTCCGAAGCCACCTTTTTCCTAAACTGGAGTTTCTCCCACTCTTCAGCCTTTCCTCACAGTGAGGGGGGGGGGGAGGTAGTCTAGTCCAATCCCCTTGTGCATTGTGCAGGGGGTTGGACTAGATGACCCCAGAGGCACCTTCCAATGATTCTATGATTCGAATCCCTTGATCGTCTTGGTCGCCTCCTCCTGTGCTTTTCCTAACTGCGCAGTATCGTTTTTGAGATACGCCGACCAGAACTGGACGCTGTTCCAAATGAGGCCGCCCCATAGCTTTATGCAAGAGCATTACAATATTGTCCATTTTATTTTCAGTCCCATTCCTAATAAGTCCTAGTGTGGAGTGTGAATTTTTCACGGCTGCCACAAACTGAGTCAGCATTTTCATGGAGGTATCCAGCATGCCCCCAAGGTATCTTTCCCTCTCAGTCTCAGCCCCTTCGGACCCCATTGCTTGTATTCAAACCTGGGATTTTTCTTGTCCCAGCGTTCATCGTCTCACACTTACCTGTGACAGACTTCACTTGCCACATTGTTTTGCCCACTCAGAGTGGTCCTCCTGGAGATCTTCGTAGTGGGTCTTGATTTTCATCATCCTGAATAATTTTGTGTCATCTGTGAACTGGGCTACTGCACAGCTTTCCCCCACCAGCTCCATATCATTTATGAACAAATTAAGTAGCAGTTGCCCCAGTACTGATCCTTGGAGGACTACACTGCTTGCTTCCCTGTGTTGTAAGAACTGTCCATTTATCCTAGATCTTTGTTTCCCATTGTTTAAGCAGTTTTAAATCTGAAAGAGGACCTGACCTCTTATCCCACAACTGCCGGGTTTATCTCTTTGGCAAGGAACCTTGTCAAAAGCCTTTTGAAAGTCCAAGTATATAACGTCTTTTATTTTCTCAAAGAATCCCAAAAAGGTTGGTGAGGCCAGACTTCCCTTCGCAGAAGCCGTACTGATTTTGGCTCAGCAGGCTGTGTTCCTCCACAAGCTTAATAATTCCATATTTAATAACAGTTTCTATTAGTTTGCCTGAAACCCCTAGTTTTCGGCCAGCTTGCTTAATGTCGAATACCATCTCCTACCCCATGGGATGTACTGGGTTGGGTGTGACAATATGGGCTGCTATGTAGAGTTGCTGTTTTTTGTACTGAATTTTATATTTTAATCTGTTTTAATGTGGTTTTATTATATGATGTTATCTGTTCTGAGCCAGCTTGCGAGGAGAGTGGACTATAAATTTAACAACACCAACAACAATAACAAGAAGTTAGGCTAACTGGGCTGTAATTCCCTGTATTCCTCCTGGACTCCTGTTAATGAATCAGCGTGCCGGTTACTCTCCAGTCCTCTGATACAGTGGCTGATTTTAGCAGCAAGTTACATATACTGGTTGGTAAATCAACCATTTCCCATTTGAGTTCCTTAAGAACCCTTGGGTGTATGCCATCTGTACAGGGGCAGTTTTAGTAATTCTGGGGTCCTGAGCAAAAGTCCGTCACTGACGGCCTCCTCTGCCCTCCTGCACTGGAGCCAGCAAAGGGTGGCCCTGGCCCCCGCAAGGTGAAAGTGAGCAGCTGCTCCTGCCGCCAGAAGCCTGCTGGTCTTGTTTGTTTCTCAGTGGGGGTGGGGCCATGGGCAGTTGCTCCCTTCCCAGCATGGGACCCAGGGCAAGTGCCTCAGTTTCCCATTGGCTTAGATTGTCCCTGCATCTATACCCAAATGGAGAAATTGTTTTTAAAATTCCCCGAATAGTTCTAGCTCTCACCTCGAATTTGACTCAGTTCTTCAGCCTCCCTTTCTGAAAAGAGTGGCCATGGCCAGGGTAGATGACCACACAGTGAATACGGATGCAAATAATTCTCTGCTATCTCCCCATCTTCCCTTAGCAATCCTTTTATTTCATGGTAATCCAGAGGCCCAACTGCTTCCCTAGCCAGTTTCATGCTCCTGATACATTGAAATAAATTCTTACTGTTTGTCTTAATGTTTTTGGCCATCTGCTCCTCAAATTCTCTTTTTTTTGCTTGCCTAATTATTAACCTATGCTTCTTTTGCCAGAAACTGCGCTCCTTTCTGTGCACCTCGTTTGGACAAACCTACTTTTTGAACGGAAGTTTTGCCTTCCTTGGTTTGGTCCTGAGTTGTGAGTCACCCTTCATGCTGTTATGATAGCCAAAAGGTGGGACGGGCATCATCCCAACAAACAGACAAAGCCGCCTCTCAACGCACTGAAAGGGAATGGGTGGAGGTGGCCACTGATTCCACGCTTGGCCTGGAGGCTTAATTCTCTCCCTCCTGGTCATTTCCCTTAACCCGCCCCTCCTTAAGCCCTGCCAGGGAGAAAAGACATCTCCACAGGGTGCCTGTCTTTGTTCTCTACTGGGGTTGAGGGTGGTGGGGTGTTAAAGCAGCTGGGGGGAGGATTTCTCTTTATGAAAATGGCACGGCTGGGGGTGGGGGGAGAACTGCAGTGACTCATCTGCAGTGCCAGTCATGGGACTCTGGTGTCTCCTCTAGTTTGGCCCTGACCCAGTCGTAGGAGTGTTTGGACTTGGGTAGGGCTACCAATAATGGGATGGGGGTGGGGGATGGACGGTCGTCTTGTGAAAAGACAGGTGCCAGTGAAGACAGGCAAATGGCAGGCATCACCTGGTTGCCTGCTCCGGCTGGACCATGGCTGTGTGTGCTGCCCCTCGCTCTGGCCGGGGCGCGGGGTGGTGGTGCCGGTGGCTGGAGTACATGGCTGCTTGCTCTTTTTCATCCCAAGAGTTTGTTAGTGGAATGCATATGGGGGGGGGGGCTGCCTGAGGGCCGAAGAAAACGTGTGTTTTTTTAAAGGAAAGAGGCCACAAGGTTGATTTTAAGGCAGGAGGCAAGAGCGGTTGCTGTGTGCGCGGGAGGCCCAGCGGCAGCCTGCGAGTCCTTTCCCTCCCCTCTGTAAAGGCATCTCTGATGAAAGGAGCTCTTGGGCCAGGTGGCCCCGGAGAGGGCCCTGCCCCTGCCGCTGGGCAGTCGGCCAGAGAGGCAGCGGTGGGCAGGAGACTCAGCGGCTCGGCAGAAGGGAAGGAACACCTGCCCAGCAGTAGGAGCCTAATGCTGAATGCAGCAGCATCAGTTCCGGGATCTCGGGGTCAAAACGGGAGATGTTCACAGGGTCTGGGATTTTAAACACAAAGCCACGGGGGAGAAATAACTCCCCCCGCAGTTTCGCAAATCAAAAAAAGAATTCCTGTACTTCTGAGGTCCTTTAAAGAACGAAAGATGAAGGATTCTCCCCCCACCCACCCACCCCCAATTAAAGGGGTATGAACAGCACTGGATGAGTGGGGGCTGGTTTCAGTGAAACCATCCAGGAATGCAAGGGTTAACCCCCCCCCCCATGTCTCCCTGACCTGAATCCAGTCCCTTCATGGCTGCGATTGCACTGAAACTGATTGGGAGGCGTCTCTGTCCGTAGCCACCTCTAGTTGCCCCTCAGGGTGCAGGTGCTGGGATGCACTTGGCACGTTTGGAGGGTGAGCAAAGCCCTTGCCTAGCTTGGAGAAGGCGTGCAAAGGGGCTGGGGGAGCCAGAGGCAGCTGGTGTGCCTCCCATTCGCCAAGGCCTGGCGGGCAGAGTGGACAGCATCACTTCAGCCTTCAGGAGTTTAGTTCTAGCTCTGAATGTTGCACAACAACTCCCTGAAAATAGAAAACTAGCACAGCAGGGGAAAAGCTCCCCCTTCTCTTTTCCTGCCGTGCTGCTCTTCTCTTTCTGCATGTCGTTTTTAACAGAGGGGAGCTTTTCAAAATGTGACCCTCCACGTGCGGTCTGACATGGTGCGGTCCGTTGTGTCACCTTATTCTCATATCCTCCTCAGGCCCAACAGCAGGGGTTTTGTCAGGCAGCCCCTACTGTACAACTCTTCCCTCCTTGTGGGTGAAATTGGGCCCACCTGTGAGCAATTTTAAGGTTCAAAGCGTGCCGGGAAATCTGAGGAGTCTGCCGCATAGTTCATCCCTGTCAGACATGGATCCTCCTCTGCCACCCACTCTCCCAGCCAGGAGAGATTCTCTCGGTGTTCTCACAATCTGTTCTGGTCCGAACCACCCTCTTGATGTGGTCTACAGACTGGGTCACTTTGGTGCTTATCCCTGATTCCAGATCATTTATCAACAAACAAAAGAGCACGGATCTTCAGCCCAGTCTCCCGGAGACTCCACCACTTAGTTCCTTCCGTTGTGGCGAACGTTCCTTGAATCTGACATTCTCCTTCCTGGTGGGAAGCAAGAGGGAGCCTTCTGGCACCTTAAATGACAGTTTTGTTGTGGGAGTAGCTTTTTCAGGAGGGAAAGTCTGAGCTGTAGGATTAAAAGGCCATGAAATACAAGAGGGTATCGTCTGTGTCATTCATTGCTAAGTAAAATGCCCACTTGTTCAAGATAAGCTGAAAGAGAAAAGCTAATGATAAGCTAATGAGAAAACAGTCTTCCAAAACCGAAATCCAAGTAATGCCTTCTGCTGTTCCTAGTTATGTTAAGTACTTGTAGAGGCTAAAGGCCTCACCTCGGTTGAAGGCTTCATTAATGCCATTACGGATCAATTTTGATTCTGCAGTGGGATCAGAGTAGACATGACTGCCTTCGACAGGCCAGTGGTCTGACTCGGCGCAAGGGAGCTGCCCCCCCCCCCAACATCCAACAAGCGAAAGAGAAGGAAGTCCTCCAGAAAGCCAAAGGACCAGTGCAGAGGCAGGCCAATCCGCAACATCCGAAGGGCCACAATTAGTAGGTGAAAATTATCCAGAATGTGTCAGTCCCAGAGGGAAGGATATAGTGAAGTGTGAACCCAAATTAAAGGGTCATTTTACCAGATCTAATAGAACAATGTGGAGCCACAAATTATATGTATGTGTATAATGAAATATAAAAGCAGCTATGACAAGATCCTTGGTACAAACTTGTTTTAATATCCTTCTGATATCTTCTTAAGAGTAAATGACGAGTAATGACCAGGTCCGCATAATCATACAGTAGAACAAAACAATAACCCCTTGACAAGGCCACGCCCATGTGCCGAAAAGGACTGGAGTCATAAAAATACAAGCCTGAACGGGGGGCAGTTGCTGCACTCTCCCCTTGCCGTGGGCGGTGCGCCTCCACGTGGGTGCCATAACTGCAGGGGCATGTGGTCCCCAGCTGCCCGCTCTCTGGCGGGGGAAGGGGGTGTCGACGGGCAGTGGGGCTCATGGCCCACACATTGGCGGCACCTTTGCTTGCCACTCGCATGCCTGTCATAGGAGTGACGTGGCCAGAGAATGATGCTTGGGGTTGTGGGGAGGGGGCGCTACCAGCTGCAGCCTTGCTGGGCCTTCCAGGCTCAGCCACCAGCATAGCTCTCCTGCGAACGCCCTTAGAGAGCTGAGAGCGGATGGTGCTGGAGGCCTGCGGGCACTAGGGCACCAGCGGCACGGCAGGCCTCAGGGTTGGGCTGCCCGTTTACCTCAAAATGACAATCCTGTCTTCACAGGCCAGGCTAAACTGCCTTTTCAGTGTTCTGGCTCTGCCCTAGTATTTCATGCTCTTTCTACTTTTCCTTTGGACAAGCTTCAAACTTTAAAAAGAGAAATATCAGCGGTTTAGTTGAAGCCTGTTCTCACCCCAGCCAGCTAGATAGGCAACCTGGTACCTGCAAGCAAAGGCAGAGTCTCTCCACCCATTACAAACCAGGAAGGCAAGATGTGACTCGGGTTCCTTCGGGCTGCGTCCTCTTCCTTCTCTGCCATCTCCAGGGTATTAAAAACAGCCCTGTGCCCAGTTGCAACCTCAAAAAGACATATGAAATTACTGTCATTTCTGGCTTAAAACAAAAGCTCAAGTACATAGAATCATAGAGCTGGAAGGGATCTCTAGGGTCATCTAGTCCAACCCCCTGCACAATGCAGGAAATGCAGTTACCTCCCCCCCCCACACCCAGTGGTCCTTACTGCATGCCCATAAGATGGCAAAACACCTCCATAGCCAAACTGGCCTGGGCAAAATTGTTTCCTGACCCCAAAGTGGTGATTGGCATTACCCTGGGCATGCAATAAGGGGCCGTGAGAACTAAGCACTGATGTAACCCATTCTGCCCTCCCCGTCATGATCTGTCCACGTTCACAGACACAGCCTTGCTGTCAGATGGCCTCCGAGCCTCTGCTGAAAAACCTCCAAAGGTTGAGAGCCCACCACTCCACAAGGAAGCCTGTTCCACTGAGGGACCGCTCTAACTGTCAGGAAGTTCTTCCTAATGTTTAGCCAAAAACTCTTTTGATTTAATTTCAAGCTGTTGGTTCTGGTCCGACCTTCTGGGGCAGTGGAAAACAACTCTACACCATCCTCTAGATGGCAGCCCTTCAAATACTTGAAGATGGGTATCCGATCACATCTCAGTCGTCTCTATTCCAGGCTAAACATTCTGAGCTCCTTCAACCTTTCCTCAGAGGACTTGGTCTCCAGACCCCTCACCCTCTTTGTTGCCCTCCTCTAGACGTGTTCCAGCTTGTCTATATCCTTCTTAAGTTGTGGTGCCCCAAACTGAACACAATACTCTAGGTGAGATCTAATCAGAGCAGAGTAGAGCGATAACATCACTTCTCGTGATCTGAACACTATGCTTCTGTTTATACAGCCAAAACCCGCATTTGCCTTTTTAGCTGCCACATCACACTGCTGACTCATGTTCAGTGTATGGTCTACTAAGACCCCTAGATTCTTTTTGTACATGCTACTGCCAAGACAAGTCTCCCCCATCCTATAATTATGCATTTGATTTTTCCTGCCTAAATGCAGAACTTTGCATTTATCTCTGTTGAAATTCATTTTGTTTTAGCCCAGTTTTCCAGCCTGTCAAGATCTTCCCGTATCCTGACTCTTTCTTCTACCATATTTGCTACCCCTCCCAATTTAGTATCATTTGCAAGTTTAATAAACATTCTCTCTATTCCTTCATCCAAATCATGTATAAAGATGTTGAACAAAACAGGTCCCAGGACCGATCCCTGAGGCACTCCACTTGTCGCTCTTCTCCAAGAGGATGAGGAACCATTAACAAGCACTCTTTGGGTGCGATCTGTCAACCAATTACAGATCCTCCTAACAGCAGGGCTCATTTTGGAGGGGGGGGGGAAACGCACAGGAATGCAGTTCCGGTGGTTCCCCAAAGAGGTCACATGACAGGTAGCCCCGCCCACCTGACTCAGCCATTTTGGGCCTGTTTCGGCCTGGATTGGGGCCGAAATAGCCTGGATTGGGCCTCTGATGGGTCGTGAATCACTGTCCCACTCAGCAGCGGTCCAATCCTGATCATTGTGGGCCCCTTTTTGGTCACTTTCAGCCCCTTTTTGCCATTTTGGGCCCAAATTCGGCCCTGAATGGCCAGGATTGGGTCCAAAACGGCCAGGATAGGTGATGTCAGGAGGTGTGGCATATGCAAATCAGTCATGCTAATGACACACTTCCGGTGATGGCAAGGGGCGTGGCATATGCTGATGAGTTATGCTAATGAGTTCCTCCTGCTCTTTTTCTATTAAATGACCCCTGCCTAACAGTAATAGGATCCAAACAACATTTTCCCAACTTGTCAACAGGAAAAAGGATATTACGTGGAGCCTTATCAAAAGCCTCACTGATATCGAGATAAACTCTGTCTACAACATTCCTCTGATCCAGCAAGGTATTAAATTCCTCTAAAAAAGAGAAAAGGTTAGTCTCACATGATTTGTTCTTGAGGGGTTCCAATATTATTCAGAAAATTATCAGAAAGCATCATACAGTAAGCTTATTAAGAAAAGCAGAGAAAGATGAAAACATGAAAAGAAATTTTCAGCAATATAAAATAAAAAAAGAAAAACCTTAAATGTCAAGGACACGTTTTTCGGGTGGCAGCAAATCTGTGGGAGACAAGAGTAGTACAAAAAGAGAAGAGTTCACATGAATATATAATATCAAATTTCTAAAGTGCCAAGATATGAAAGCTCACTTTGTTTTCTCTCCAGTAACAAATACAGCACCTACTGAAACAAGTGAAGAAATGACCTCTACGGTGACCGCAACCACACCTCCATCTTCCTCTCCAGGGACAGAGGAGTCTTCAACAACACAGACTTCCTCCTCTATGACGCAATTCTCTAATCCTGAAGTTTCAGCAGAGGTCTCAACGTCTCCTGAAAGCTTGTCTGAGTCTACCATTACTTCTGCCCAATCGATCTCACCAGTGTCTGCCTCCATCACCCCCATATCCCCAAGTGAATCCACCCCCGCATCTCAGGAAGTGAGCTCTATGGTGACCGCAACCACACCTCCATCTTCCTCCCCAGGGACAGAGGAGTCTTCAACCTCACAGACTTCCTCCTCTACGTCGCAATTCTCTAGTCCTGAAGTTTCAGCTGAGGTCTCAACTTCTCCTCCAAGCTCGTCTGAGTCTACCGTGACTTCTGCGCCATCGATCTCACTGGTGTCTGCCTCCAGCGCCCCCACTTCACCAAGTGAATCCACCCCCACATCTCAGGAAGTGAGCTCTACGGTGACCGCAACCACACCTTCATCTTCCTCCCCAGGAACAGAGGAGTCTTCAACCACACAGATTTCTTCCTCCTCTACGTCGCAATTCTCTAGTCCTGAAGTTTCAGCTGAGGTCTCAACTTCTCCTCCAAGCTCGTCTGAGTCTACCGTGACATCTGCCCCATCGATATCACCAGTGTCTGCCTCCAGCGTCCCCACTTCACCAAGTGAATCGACCCCCACATCTCAGGAAGTGAGCGCTATAGTGACCGCAACCACACCTCCATCTTCCTCCCTAGGGACAGAGGAATCTTCAACCACACAGACTTCCTCCTCTGCTTTGCAATTCTTTAGTTCTGCTGTTACTACTGAGGTATCAACATCTCCTCCAAGCTCGTCTGTGTCTATGTTTATTTCTGCCCCATCGATCTCACCAGTGTCTGCCTCCAGCGCCCCCACTTCACCAAGTGAATCCACCCCCACATCTCAGGAAGTGAGCTCTATGGTAACCGAAAGCACACCTCCATCTTCCTCCCCAGGGACAGAGGAGTCTTCAACCACACAGACTTCCTCCTCTGCTTCGCAATTCTTTAGTTCTGCTGTTACTTCTGAGGTCTCAACTTCTCCTCCAAGCTCGTCTGAGTCTACCGTGACTTCTGCCCCATCGATCTCACCAGTGTCTGCCTCCAGCGCCCCCACTTCACCAAGAGAATCCACCCCCACATCTCAGGAAGTGAGCTCTACGGTGACCGCAACCACACGTCCATCTTCCTCCCCAGGGACAGAGGAGTCTTCAACCACACAGACTTCCTCCTCTACGTCGCAATTCTCTAGTCCTGTAGTTTCAGCTGAGATATCAACATCGCCTCCAAGCTCGTCTGTGTCTATGTTTATTTCTGCCCAATCGATCGCCCCCACTTCACCAAGTGAATCCACCCCCACATCTCAGGAAATGAACTCTATGGTGACCGCAACGACACCTCCATCTTCCTCCCCAGGGACAGAGGAGTCTTCAACCACACAGACTTCCTCCTCTACGTCGCAATTCTCTAGTCCTGAAGTTTCAGCTGAGGTCTCAACTTCTCCTCCAAGCTTGTCTGAGTCTCCTGTGACTTCTGCCCCATCGATCTCACCAGTGTCTGCCTCCAGCGCCCCCATTTCACCAAGTGAATCCACCCCCACATCTCAGGAAGTGAACTCTATGGTGACCGCAACCACACCTCCATCTTCCTCCCCAGGGACAGAGGAGTCTTCAACCACACAGACCTCCTCCTCTACGTCGCAATTCTCTAGTCCTGTAGTTTCAGCTGAGGTCTCAACTTCTCCTCCAAGCTCGTCTGAGCCCACCGTGACTTCTGCCCCATCGATCTCACCTGTGTCTGCCTCCAGGACCACCACTTCACCAAGTGAATCCACCCCCACATCGCAGGAAGTGAGCTCTATGGTGACCGCAACCACACCTCAATCTTCCTTCCCAGGGACAGAGGAGTCTTCAACCACACAGACTTCCTCCTCTACGTCGCAATTCTCTAGTCCTGTAGTTTCAACTGAGGTATCAACATCTCCTCCAAGCTTCTCTGTGTCTATGTTTATTTCTGCCCCATCGATCTCACCAGTGTCTGCCTCCAGCGCCCCCATTTCACCAAGGGAATCCACCCCCACATCTCAGGAAGTGAGCTCTATAGTGACCGAAACCACACCTCCATCTTCCTCCCCAGGGACAGAGCAGTCTTCAACCACACAGACTTCCTCCTCTACATCGCAATTCTTTAGTTCTGCTGTTACTTCTGAGGTCTCAATTTCTCCTCCAAGCTCGTCTGAGTCTACTGTGACTTCTGCCCCATCGATCTCACCAGTGTCTGCCTCCAGTGCCCCCATTTCCCCAAGTGAATCCACCACCACATCTCAGGAAGTGAGCTCTACGGTGACCACAACCACACTTCAATCTTCCTCCCCAGGGACAGAGGAGTATTCAACCACACAGACTTCCTCCTCTACATTGCAATTCTCTAGTTCTGTAGTTTCAGCTGAGGTATCAACTTCTCCTCCAAGCTCTTCTGAGTCTATGGTTACTTCTGCCCAAACAATCTCACTGGTGTCTGCCTCCAGCGCCCCCCATGCACCCAGTGAATCCATCCCCACATCTCAGGAAGTGAGCTCCACGGTGACCGCAACCACACCTTCATCTTCCTCCCCAGGAACAGAGGAGTCTTCAACCACACAGATTTCTTCCTCCTCTACGTCGCAATTCTCTAGTCCTGAAGTTTCAGCTGATGTCTCAACTTCTCCTCCAAGCTCGTCTGAGTCTACCATTACTTCTGCCCTATCGATCTCACCAGTGACTGCCTCCAGCGCCCCCCTTTCATCAAGTGAATCCACCGTCTCATCTCAGGAAGTGAGCTCTACGATGACTACAACCACACCTCCATCTTCCTCCCCAAAGACAGAGGAGTCTTCAACCACACAGACTTCCTCCTCTACGTCGCAATTCTCTAGTCCTGTAGTTTCAGCTGAGGTATCAACTTCTCCTCCAAGCTTGTCTGAGTCTATTGTTACTTCTGCCCAAACGATCTCACTGGTGTCTGCCTCCAGCGCCCCCAGTGCAACCAGTGAATCCATCCCCACATCTCAGGAAGTGAGCTCTACGATGACCGCAACCACACCTTCATATTCCTCCCAAGGGACAGAAGAGACTTCAACCACACAGATTTCTTCCTCCTCTACGTTGCAATTCTCTAGTCCTGTAGTTTCAGCTGAGGTCTCAACTTCTCCTCCAAGCTCGTCTGAGTCTACCGTGACTTCTGCCTCATTGATCTCACCAGTGTCTGCCTCCAGCGCCCCCATTTCCCCAAGTGAATCCACCCCCACATCTCAGGAAGTGAGCTCTATGGTGACCGCAAGCACACCTTCATCTTCCTCCCCAGGGACAGAGGAGTCTTCAACCACACAGACTTCCTCCTCTACCTCGCAATTCTCTAGTCCTGAAGTTTCAGCTGAGGCCTCAACTTCTCCTCCGAGCACGTCTGAGTCTAACGTGACTTCTGCCCCATCGATCTCACCAGTGTCTGCCTCCAGCGCCCCCATTTCACCAAGTGAATCCACCCCCACATCTCAGGAAGTGAGCTCTACGGTGACCGCAAGCACACCTTCATCTTCCTCCCCAGGGACAGAGGAGTCTTCAACCACACAGACTTTCTCCTCTACATTGCAATTCTCTAGTTCTGTAGTTTCAGCTGAGGTATCAACTTCTCCTCCAAGCTCGTCTGAGTCTATGGTTACTTCTGCCCAAACAATCTCACTGGTGTCTGCCTCCAGCGCCCCCCATGCACCCAGTGAATCCATCCCCACATCTCAGGAAATGAGCTCCACGGTGACCGCAACCACACCTTCAACTTCCTCCCCAGGAACAGAGGAGTCTTCAACCACACAGATTTCTTCCTCCTCTACGTCGCAATTCTCTAGTCCTGAAGTTTCAGCTGATGTCTCAACTTCTCCTCCAAGGTCGTCTGAGTCTACCATTACTTCTGCCCCATCAATCTCACCAGTGTCTACGTCCAGCGCCCCCATTTCCCCAAGTGAATCCACCCCCATATCTCAGGAAGTGAGCTCTACAGTCACCGCAAGCACACCTCCATCTTCCTCCCCAAAGACAGAGGAGTCTTCAACCACACAGACTTCCTCCTCTACGTCGCAATTCTCTAGTCCTGTAGTTTCAGCTGAGGTATCAACTTCTCCTCCAAGCTTGTCTATTGTTACTTCTGCCCAAATGATCTCACTGGTGTCTGCCTACAGCGCCCCCAGTGCACCCAGTGAATCCATCCCCACATCTCAGGAAGTGAGCTCTACAATGACCGCAACCACACCTTCATATTCCTCCCAAGGGACAGAAGAGACTTCAACCACACATATTTCTTCCTCCTCTACGTCGCAATTCTCTAGTTCTGTAGTTTCAGCTGAGGTCCCAACTTCTCCTCCAAGCTCGTCTGAGTCTACCGTGACATCTGCCCCATCGATATCACCAGTGTCTGCCTCCAGCGCCCCCACTTCACCAAGTGAATCCACCCCCACATCGCAGGAAGTGAGCTCTATGGTGACCGCAACCACACCTCCATCTTCCTCCCCAGGGACAGAGGAGTCTTCAACCACACAGACTTCCTCCTCTACGTCGCAATTCTCTATTCCTGAAGTTTCAGCTGAGGTCTCAACTTCTCCTCCGAGCACGTCTGAGTCTACCGTGACTTCTGCCCCATCAATCTCACCAGTGTCTGCCTCCAGCGCCCCCATTTCACCAAGTGAATCCACCCCCACATCTCAGGAAGTGAGCTCTACGGTGACCGGAACCACACCTCAATCTTCCTTCCCAGGGACAGAGGAGTCTTCAACCACAAAGACTTCCTCCTCTGCTTCGCAATTCTTTAGTTCTACTGTTACTTCTGAGGTATCAACGTCTCCTACAAGATCGTCTGTGTCTACCGTGCCTTCTGCCCCATCGATCTCACCAGTGTCTGCCTTCAGCGCCCCCATTTCCCGAAGTGAATCCACCCCCACATCTCAGGAAGTGAGCTCTACGGTGACCGCAAGCACATTTCCATCATCCTCCCCAGGGACAGAGGAGTCTTCAACCACACAGACTTCCTCCTCTACGTCGCAATTTTCTAGTCCTGAAGTTTCACCTGAGGCCTCAACTTCTCCTCCAAGCTCGTCTGAGTCTACCGTTACTTCTGCCCTATCTATCTCACCGGTGTCTTCCTCCAGTGCACACATTTCACCAAGTGAATCCACCCCCACATCTCAGGAAGGAAGCGCTATGGTGACCGCAAGCAAATCTCCATCTTCCTCCCCAGGGAGAGAGGAGTCTTCAACCTCACAGACTTTCTCCTCCTCTGCCTCGCAATTCTTTAGTCCTGCGGTTACTTCTGAGGTATCAACGTCTCCTCCAAGCTCGTCTCAGTCTACTGTTACTTATGCCCCATCGATCTCACCAGTGTCTGCCTCCAGCGCCCCCAGTTCACCAAGTGAATCCACGCCCACATCTCTGGAAGTGACCTCTACGGTGACCGCAACCATACCTCCATCTTCCTCCCCAGGGACAGAGGCGTCCTCAACCACACAGACTTCCTCCTCTACGTCGCAATTCTCTAGTCCTGTAGTTTCAGCTGAGGTCTCAACTTCTCCTCCAACCTCTTCTGAGTCTACCGTGACTTCGGCCCCGTCGATCTCACCAGTGTCTGCCTCCAGCGCCCCCATTTCACCAAGTGAATCCACCCCCACATCTCAGGAAGTGGGCTCTACGGTGACCGCAACCACACCTTCCTCATCCTCCCCAGGGACAGAGGAGACTTCAACCACACAGACTTCCACCTCTACATCACAATTCTCTAGTTCTGTAGTTTCAGCTGAGGTCTCAACGTCTCCTCCAAGCTCGTCTGAGTCTACCGTGACTTCTGCCCCATCGATCTCACCAGTCTCTGCCTCCAGCGCCCCCATTTCCCCAAGTGAATCTACCCCCACATCTCAGGATGTGAGCTCTATGGTGACCGCAACAATACGTCCATCTTCCTCCCCAGGGACAGAGGAGTCTTCAACCACAAAGATTTCTTCCTCCTCTACCTCGCAATTCTCTAGTCCTTTAGTTTCAGCTGAGGTATCAACTTCTCCTCCAAGCTCGTCTGAGTCTACCGTGATTTCTGCCCCATCAATCTCACCAGTGTCTGCCTCCAGCGCCCCCACTTCACCAAGTGAATCCACCCCCACATCGCAGGAAGTGAGCTCTATGGTGACCGTAACCACACCTTCATCTTCCTCCCCAGGGACAGAGGAGTCTTCAGCCACACAGACTTCCTCCTCTACATCGCAATTCTCTAGTCCTGTAGTTTCAGCTGAGGTCTCAACTTCTCCTCCAAGCTCTTCTGAGTCTACTGTGACTTCTGCCCCATCGATCTCACCAGTGTCTGCCTCCAGCCCCCCCATTTCACCAAGTGAATCCACCACATCTCAGGAAGTGAGCTCTATGGTGACCGCAACCACACCTTCATCTTCCTCCCCAGGGACAGAGGAGTCTTCAGCCACACAGACTTCCTCCTCTACATCGCAATTCTCTAGTCCTGTAGTTTCAGCTGAGGTCTCAACTTCTCCTCCAAGCTCGTCTGAGTCTACCGTTATTTCTGCCCCATCAATCTCACCAGTGTCTGCCTCCAGCGCCCCCACTTCACCAAGTGAATCCACCTCCACATCTCAGGAAGTGAGCTCTACGGTGACCGCAACCACACCTTCCTCATCCTCCCCAGGGACAGAGGAGTCTTCAACCACACAGACTTCCTTCTCTACATCACAATTCTCTAGTTCTGTAGTTTCAGCAGAGGTCTCAACTTCTCCTCCAACCTCGTCTGAGTCTACCGTGACTTCTGCCCCATCGATCTCACCAGTCTCTGCCTCCAGCGCCCCCATTTCCCCAAGTGAATCTACCCCCACATCTCAGGAAGTGAGCTCTATGGTGACCGTAACAATACGTCCATCTTCCTCCCCAGGGACAGAGGAGTCTTCAAGCACACAGACTTCCTCCTCTATGTCGCAATTCTCTAGTCCTGTAGTTTCAACTGAGGTATCAACTTCTCCAAGCTCGTCTGAGTCTACCGTGATTTCTGCCCCATCGATTTCACCAGTGTCTGCCTCCAGCGCCCCCACTTTACCAAGTGAATCCACCCCCACATCGCAGGAAGTGAGCTCTACGTTGACCGCAACCACACCTTCATCTTCCTCCCCAGGGACAGAGGAGTCTTCAACCACACAGACTTCCTCCTCTACGTCGCAATTCTCTAGTCCTGTAGTTTCAGCTGAGGTCTCAACTTCTCCTCCAAGCTCTTCTGAGTCTACCGTGACTTCTGCCCCATCGATCTCACCAGTGTCTGCCTCCAGCGCCCCCATTTCACCAAGTGAATCCACCCCCACATCTCAGGAAGTGAGCTCTACGGTGACCGCAAGCAAACCTCCATCTTCCTCCCCAGGAACAGAGGAGTCTTCAACCACACAGACTTCCTCCTCTACGTCGCAATTCTCTAGTCCTGTAGTTTCAGCTGAGGTCTCAACTTCTCCTCCAAGCTCTTCTGAGTCTACCGTGACTTCTGCTCCATCGATCTCACCAGTGTCTGCCTCCAGCGCCCCCATTTCACCAAGTGAATCCACCCCCAAATCTCAGAAAGTGAGCTCTATGATGACCACAACTACACCTCCATCTTCCTCCCCAGGGACAGAGGAGTCTTCAACCACACAGATTTCTTCCTCCTCTACGTCGCAATTCTCTAGTCCTGAATTTTCAGCTGAGGTCTCAACTTCTCCTCCAAGCTCTTCTGAGTCTACTGTGACTTCTGCCCCATCGATCTCACCAGTGTCTGCCTCCAGCGCCCCCATTTCACCAAGTGAATCCACCCGCACATCTCAGGAAGTGAGCTCTACGATGACCACAACCACACCTCCATATTCCTCCCCAGGGACAGAGGAGTCTTCAACCACACAGATTTCTTTCTCCTCTACGTCGCAATTCTCTAGTCCTTTAGTTTCAGCTGAGGTCTCAACTTCTCCTCCAAGCTCGTCTCAGTCTACTATGACTTCTGCGCCATCGATCTCACCAGTGTCTGCCTCCAGCGCCCCCACTTCACCAAGTGAATCCACCCCCACATCTCAAGAAGTGAGCTCTACGGTGACCACAACCACACCTCAATCTTCCTCCCCAGGGACAGAGGAATCTTCAACCACACAGATTTCTTCCTCCTCTATGTCGCAATTCTCTAGTCCTGTAGTTTCAACTGAGGCATCAACTTCTCCTCCAAGCTCTTCTGAGTCTACCGTGACTTCTGCCCCATCGATCTCACCAGTGTCTGCCTCCAGCGCCCCCACTTCACCAAGTGAATCCACCCCCACATCGCAGGAAGTGAGCTCTATGGTGATAGCAACCACACCTTCATCTTCCTCCCCAGGGACAGAGGAGTCTTCAACCACACAGATTTCTTCCTCCTCTACCTCGCAATTCTCTAGTCCTGAAGTTTCAGCTGAGGTCTCAACTTCTCCTCCAAGCTCGTCTGAGTCTACCGTTACTTCTGCCCCATCGATCTCACCAGTGTCTGCCTTTACCGCCCCCACTTCACCTAGTACATCCACACCTACATCTCAGGAAGTGAGCTCTATGGTGACTGCAACCACACCTCCATTTTCCTCCCCAGGGACAGAGGAGTCATCAACCACACAGACTTCCTCCTCTACGTCGCAATTTTCTAGTCCTGTAGTTTCAGCTGAGGTCTCAACTTCTCCTCCAAGCTCTTTTGAGTCTACCGTGACTTCTGCCCCATCGATCTCACCAGTGTCTGCCTCCAGCGCCCGCATTTCACCAAGTAAATCCACCCCCACATCTCAGGAAGTGAGCTCTATGGTGACCGCAACCACACCTCCATCTTCCTCCCCATGGACAGAGGAGTCTTCAACCACCCAAACTTCCTCCTCTACGTCGCAATTCTCTAGTCCTGAAGTTTCAACTGAGGTCTCAACTTCTCCTCCAAGCTCGTCTGAGTCTACCGTTACTTCTGCCCCATCGATCTCACCAGTGTCTGCCTTCACCGCCCCCATTTCCCTAAGTGAATCCACTCCCACATCTCAGGAAGTGAGCTCTACGGTGACCGCAACCACACTTCTATCATCCTCCCCAGGGACAGTGGAGTCTTCAACCACACAGACTTCCTCCTCTACGTCGCAATTCTCTAGTCTTGTAGTTTCAACTGAGGTATCAACTTCTCCTCCAAGCTCTTCTGAGTCTACTGTGACTTCTACCCCATCGATCTCAACAGTGTCTGCCTCCAGCGCCCACATTTCACCAAGTGAATCCACCCCCACATCTCAGGAAGTGAGCTCTACGATGACCACAACCACACCTCCATCTTCCTCCCAAGGGACAGAGGAGTCTTCAACCACAAAGATTTCTTCCTCCTCTACCTCGCAATTCTCTAGTCCTGAAGTTTCAGCTGAGGTCTCACCTTCTCCTCCAAGCTCGTCTGAGTCTACCGTTACTTCTGCCACATCGATCTCACCAGTGTCTGCCTCCAGCGCCCCCACTTCACCAAGTGAATCCACCCCCATATCTCAGGAAGTGAGCTCTACGATGACCACGACCACACTTCCCTCCCCAGGGACAGAGGAGTCTTCAACCACACAGATTTCTTCCTCCTCTACCTCGCAATTCTCTAGTCCTCAAGTTTCAGCTGAGGTCTCAACTTCTCCTCCAAGCTCGTCTGAGTCTACCGTTACTTCTGCTCCATCGATCTCACCAATGTCTGCCTCCAGCGCCCCCACTTCACCAAGTGTATCCACCCCCATATCACAGGAAGTGAGCTCTACGGTGACCGCAACCACACCTTCCTCATCCTCCCCAGGGACAGAGGAGTCTTCAACCACACAGACTTCCTCCTCTATGTCGCAATTCTCTAGTCCTGTAGTTTCAACTGAGGTATCAACTTCTCCAAGCTCGTCTGAGTCTACCGTGATTTCTGCCCCATCGATTTCACCAGTGTCTGCCTCCAGCGCCCCCACTTTACCAAGTGAATCCACCCCCACATCGCAGGAAGTGAGCTCTACGTTGACCGCAACCACACCTTCATCTTCCTCCCCAGGGACAGAGGAGTCTTCAACCACACAGACTTCCTCCTCTACGTCGCAATTCTCTAGTCCTGTAGTTTCAGCTGAGTTCTCAACTTCTCCTCCAAGCTCGTCTCAGTCTACCGTGACTTCTGCCCCATCGATCTCACCAGTGTCTGCCTCCAGCGCCCCCATTTCACCAAGTGAATCCTCCCCCAAATCTCAGAAAGTGAGCTCTATGATGACCGCAACCACACCTCCATCTTCCTCCCCAGGGACAGAGGAGTCTTCAACCACACAGATTTCTTCCTCCTCTATGTCGCAATTCTCTAGTCCTGTAGTTTCAACTGAGGTATCAACTTCTCCTCCAAGCTCGTCTGAGTCTACTGTGACTTCTGCCCCATCAATCTCAACAGTGTCTGCCTCCAGCGCCCACATTTCACCAAGTGAATCCACCCCCACATCTCAGGAAGTGAGCTCTACGATGACCACAACCACACCTCCATCTTCCTCCCAAGGGACAGAGGAGTCTTCAACCACAAAGATTTCTTCCTCCTCTACCTCGCAATTCTCTAGTCCTGAAGTTTCAGCTGAGGTCTCAACTTCTCCTCCAAGCTCGTCTGAGTCTACCGTTACTTCTGCCACATCGATCTCACCAATGTCTGCCTCCAGCGCCCCCACTTCACCAAGTGAATCCACCCCCATATCACAGGAAGTGAGCTCTACGGTGACTGCAAACAGACCTCCATCTTCCACCCCAGGGACAGAGGAGTCTTCAACCACACAAACTTCCTCCTCTACCTCGCAATTCTATAGTCCTGTAGTTTCAGCTGAGGTCTCAACTTCTCCTCCAAGCTCGTCTCAGTCTACTGTGACTTCTGCCCCATCGATAGCACCAGTGTCTGCCTCCAGCGCCCCCACTTCACCAAGTGAATCCACCCCCATATCTCAGGAAGTGAGCTCTACGATGACCACAACCACACCTCCCTCCCCAGGGACAGAGGAGTCTTCAACCACACAGATTTCTTCCTCCTCTACCTCGCAATTCTCTAGTCCTCAAGTGTCAGCTGAGGTCTCAACTTCTCCTCCAAGCTCGTCTGAGTCTACCGTTACTTCTGCTCCATCGATCTCACCAATGTCTGCCTCCAGCGCCCCCACTTCACCAAGTGTATCCACCCCCATATCACAGGAAGTGAGCTCTACGGTGACCGCAACCACACCTTCCTCATCCTCCCCAGGGACAGAGGAGTCTTCAACCACACAGACTTCCTCCTCTATGTCGCAATTCTCTAGTCCTGTAGTTTCAACTGAGGTATCAACTTCTCCAAGCTCTTCTGAGTCTACCGTGATTTCTGCCCCATCGATTTCACCAGTGTCTGCCTCCAACGCCCCCACTTTACCAAGTGAATCCACCCCCACATCGCAGGAAGTGAGCTCTACGTTGACCGCAACCACACCTTCATCTTCCTCCCCAAGGACAGAGGAGTCTTCTACCACACAGACTTCCTCCTCTACGTCGCAATTCTCTAGTCCTGTAGTTTCAGCTGAGGTCTCAACTTCTCCTCCAAGCTCGTCTCAGTCTATCGTGATTTCTGCCCCATCGATCTCACCAGTGTCTGCCTCCAGCGCCCCCATTTCACCAAGTGAATCCACCCCCAAATCTCAGAAAGTGAGCTCTATGATGACCGCAACCACACCTCCATCTTCCTCCCCAGGGACAGAGGAGTCTTCAACCACACAGATTTCTTCCTCCTCTATGTCGCAATTCTCTAGTCCTGTAGTTTCAACTGAGGTATCAACTTCTCCTCCAAGCTCGTCTGAGTCTACTGTGACTTCTGCCCCATCGATCTCAACAGTGTCTGCCTCCAACGCCCACATTTCACCAAGTGAATCCACCCCCACATCTCAGGAAGTGAGCTCTACGATGACCACAACCACACCTCCATCTTCCTCCCCAGGGACAGAGGAGTCTTCAACCACAAAGATTTCTTCCTCCTCTACCTCGCAATTCTCTAGTCCTGAAGTTTCAGCTGAGGTCTCAACTTCTCCTCCAAGCTCGTCTGAGTCTACCGTTACTTCTGCCCCATCGATCTCACCAATGTCTGCCTCCAGCGCCCCCACTTCACCAAGTGAATCCACCCCCATATCACAGGAAGTGAGCTCTACGGTGACTGCAAACAGACCTCCATCTTCCACCCCAGGGACAGAGGAGTCTTCAACCACACAAACTTCCTCCTCTACCTCGCAATTCTATAGTCCTGTAGTTTCAGCTGAGGTCTCAACTTCTCCTCCAAGCTCGTCTCAGTCTACTGTGACTTCTGCCCCATCGATATCACCAGTGTCTGCCTCCAGCGCCCCCACTGCACCAAGTGAATCCACCCCCATATCTCAGGAAGTGAGCTCTACGATGACCACAACCACACCTCCCTCCCCAGGGACAGAGGAGTCTTCAACCACACAGATTTCTTCCTCCTCTACCTCGCAATTCTCTAGTCCTCAAGTGTCAGCTGAGGTCTCAACTTCTCCTCCAAGCTCGTCTGAGTCTACCGTTACTTCTGCTCCATCGATCTCGCCAATGTCTGCCTCCAGCGCCCCCACTTCACCAAGTGTATCCACCCCCATATCACAGGAAGTGAGCTCTACGGTGACCGCAACCACACCTTCCTCATCCTCCCCAGGGACAGAGGAGTCTTCAACCACACAGACTTCCTCCTCTATGTCGCAATTCTCTAGTCCTGTAGTTTCAACTGAGGTATCAACTTCTCCAAGCTCGTCTGAGTCTACCGTGATTTCTGCCCCATCGATTTCACCAGTGTCTGCCTCCAACGCCCCCACTTTACCAAGTGAATCCACCCCCACATCGCAGGAAGTGAGCTCTACGTTGACCGCAACCACACCTTCATCTTCCTCCCCAGGGACAGAGGAGTCTTCAACCACACAGACTTCCTCCTCTACGTCGCAATTCTCTAGTCCTGTAGTTTCAGCTGAGGTCTCAACTTCTCCTCCAATCTCGTCTCAGTCTACCGTGATTTCTGCCCCATCGATCTCACCAGTGTCTGCCTCCAGCGCCCCCATTTCACCAAGTGAATCCACCCCCAAATCTCAGAAAGTGAGCTCTATGATGACCGCAACCACACCTCCATCTTCCTCCCCAGGGACAGAGGAGTCTTCAACCACACAGATTTCTTCCTCCTCTATGTCGCAATTCTCTAGTCCTGTAGTTTCAACTGAGGTATCAACTTCTCCTCCAAGCTCGTCTCAGTCTACCGTGACTTCTGCCCCATCGATCTCACCAGTGTCTGCCTCCAGCGCCCCCACTTCACCAAGTGAATCCACCTCCACATCTCAGGAAGTGAGCTCTACGATGACCACAACCACACCTCCATCTTCCTCCCCAGGGACAGAGGAGTCTTCAACCACACAGAATTCTTCCTCCTCTACCTCGCAATTCTCTAGTCCTGAATTTTCAGCTGAGGTCTCAACTTCTCCTCCAAGCTCTTCTGAGTCTACTGTGACTTCTGCCCCATCGATCTCACCAATGTCTTCCTCCAGAGCCCCCATTTCACCAAGTGAATCCACCCCCACATCTCAGGAAGTGAGCTCTACGATGACCACAACCACACCTCCATCTTCCTCACCAGGGACAGAGGAGTCTTCAACCACACAGATTTCTTCCTCCTCTACGTCGCAATTCTCTAGTCCTGTAGTTTCAACTGAGGTCTCAACTTCTCCTCCAAGCTCGTCTCAGTCTACTGTGACTTCTGCCCCATCGATCTCACCAGTGTCTGCCTCCAGCGCCCCTACTTCACCAAGTGCATCCACCCCCACATCTCAAGAAGTGAGCTCTACGGTGACCACAACCACACCTCAATCTTCCTCCCCAGGGACAGAGGAGTCTTCAACCACACAGATTTCTTCCTCCTCTATGTCGCAATTCTCTAGTCCTGTAGTTTCAACTGAGGCATCAACTTCTCCTCCAAGCTCGTCTGAGTCTACCGTTACTTCTGCCCCATCGATCTCACCAATGTCTGCCTCCAGCGCCCCCACTTCACGAAGTGAATCCACCCCCATATCACAGGAAGTGAGCTCGACGGTGACTGCAAACACACCTCCATCTTCCACCCCAGGGACAGAGGAGTCTTCAACCACACAAACTTCCTCCTCTACGTCGCAATTCTATAGTCCTGTAGTTTCAGCTGAGGTCTCAACTTCTCCTCCAAGCTCGTCTCAGTCTACTGTGACTTCTGCCCCATCGATATCACCAGTGTCTGCCTCCAGCGCCCCCACTTCACTAAGTGAATCCACCCCCACATCTCAGGAAGTGAGCTCTACGATGACCACAACCACACCTCCCTCCCCAGGGACAGAGGAGTCTTCAACCACACAGATTTCTTCCTCCTCTACCTCGCAATTCTCTAGTCCTGAAGTTTCAGTTGAGGTCTCAACTTCTCCTCCAACCTCGTCTGAGTCTACCGTTACTTCTGCTCCATCGATCTCACCAATGTCTGCCTCCAGCGCCCCCACTTCACCAAGTGCATCCACCCCCATATCACAGGAAGTGAGCTCTACGGTGACCGCAACCACACCTTCCTCATCCTCCCCAGGGACAGAGGAGTCTTCAACCACGCAGACTTCCTCCTCTACATCACAATTCTCTAGTTCTGTAGTTTCAGTTGAGGTCTCAACTTCTCCTCCAACCTCGCCTGAGTCTACCGTGACTTCTGCCCCATCGATCTCACCAGTCTCTGCCTCCAGCGCCCCCATTTCCCCAAGTGAATCTACCCCCACATCTCAGGAAGTGAGCTCTATGGTGACCGCAACAATACGTCCATCTTCCTCCCCAGGGACAGAAGAGTCTTCAAGCACACAGACTTCCTCCTCTATGTCGCAATTCTCTAGTCCTGTAGTTTCAACTGAGGTATCAACTTCTCCAAGCTCGTCTGAGTCTACCGTGATTCCTGCCCCATCGATTTCACCAGTGTCTGCCTCCAGCGCCCCCACTTTACCAAGTGAATCCACCCCCACATCGCAGGAAGTGAGCTCTACGTTGACCGCAACCACACCTTCATCTTCCTCCCCAGGGACAGAGGAGTCTTCAACCACACAGACTTCCTCCTCTACGTCGCAATTCTCTAGTCCTGTAGTTTCAGCTGAGGTCTCAACTTCTCCTCCAAGCTCTTCTGAGTCTACCGTGACTTCTGCCCCATCGATCTCACCAGTGTCTGCCTCCAGCGCCCCCATTTCACCAAGTGAATCCACCCCCAAATCTCAGAAAGTGAGCTCTATGATGACCACAACCACACCTCCATCTTCCTCCCCAGGGACAGAGGAGTCTTCAACCACACAGATTTCTTCCTCCTCTATGTCGCAATTCTCTAGTCCTGTAGTTTCAACTGAGGTATCAACTTCTTCTCCAAGCTCGTCTCAGTCTACCGTGACTTCTGCCCCATCGATCTCACCAGTGTCTGCCTCCAGCGCCCCCACTTCACCAAGTGAATCCACCTCCACATCTCAGGAAGTGAGCTCTACGATGACCACAACCACACCTCCATCTTCCTCCCCAGGGACAGAGGAGTCTTCAACCACACAGATTTATTCCTCCTCTACCTCGCAATTCTCTAGTCTTGAATTTTCAGCTAAGGTCTCAACTTCTCCTCCAAGCTCTTCTGAGTCTACTGTGACTTCTGCCCCATCGATCTCACCAATGTCTGCCTCCAGCGCCCCCATTTCACCAAGTGAATCCACCCCCACATCTCAGGAAGTGAGCTCTACGATGACCACAACCACACCTCCATCTTCCTCCCCAGGGACAGAGGAGTCTTCAACCACACAGATTTCTTCCTCCTCTACCTCGCAATTCGCTAGTCCTGTAGTTTCAACTGAGGCATCAACTTCTCCTCCAAGCTCGTCTCAGTCTACTGTGACTTCTGCCCCATCGATCTCACCAATGTCTGCCTCCAGCGCCCCCACTTCACGAAGTGAATCCACCCCCATATCACAGGAAGTGAGCTCTACGGTGACTGCAAACACACCTCCATCTTCCACCCCAGGGTCAGAGGAGTCTTCAACCACACAAACTTCCTCCTTTACATCGCAATTCTCTAGTCCTGTAGTTTCAGCTGAGGTCTCAACTTCTCCCCCAAGCTCGTCTCAGTCTACTGTGACTTCTGCCCCATCGATATCACCAGTGTCTGCCTCCAGCGTCCCCACTTCACCAAGTGAATCCACCCCCACATCTCAGGAAGTGAGCTCTACGATGACCACAACCACACCTCCCTCCCCAGGGACAGAGGAGTCTTCAACCACACAGATTTCTTCCTCCTCTACCTCGCAATTCTCTAGTCCTGAAGTTTCAGCTGAGGTCTCAACTTCTCATCCAAGCTCGTCTGAGTCTACCGTTACTTCTGCTCCATCGATCTCACCAGTGTCTGCCTCCAGCGCCCCCACTTCACCAAGTGTATCCACCCCCATATCACAGGAAGTGAGCTCTACGGTGACCGCAAACACACCTTCCTCATCCTCCCCAGGGACAGAGGAGTCTTTAACCACACAGACATCCTCCTCTACATCACAATTCTCTAGTTCTGTAGTTTCAGTTGAGGTCTCAACTTCTCCTCCAACCTCGTCTGAGTCTACCGTGACTTCTGCCCCATCGATCTCACCAGTCTCTGCCTCCAGCGCCCCCATTTCCCCAAGTGAATCTACCCCCACATCTCAGGAAGTGAGATCTATGGTGACCGCAACAATACGTCCATCTTCCTCCCCAGGGACAGAGGAGTCTTCAAGCACACAGACTTCCTCCTCTATGTCGCAATTCTCTAGTCCTGAAGTTTCAGCTGAGGTCTCAACTTCTCCTCCAAGCTCGTCTGAGTCTACCGTTACTTCTGCTCCATCGATCTCACCAATGTCTGCCTCCAGCGTATCCACCCCCATATCACAGGAAGTGAGCTCTACGGTGACCGCAAACACACCTTCCTCATCCTCCCCAGGGACAGAGGAGTCTTCAACCACACAGACTTCCTCCTCTACATCACAATTCTCTAGTTCTGTAGTTTCAGTTGAGGTCTCAACTTCTCCTCCAACCTCGTCTGAGTCTACCGTGACTTCTGCCCCATCGATCTCACCAGTCTCTGCCTCCAGCGCCCCCATTTCCCCAAGTGAATCTACCCCCACATCTCAGGAAGTGAGCTCTATGGTGACCGCAACAATACGTCCATCTTCCTCCCCAGGGACAGAGGAGTCTTCAAGCACACAGACTTCCTCCTCTATGTCGCAATTCTCTAGTCCTGTAGTTTCAGCTGAGGTCTCAACTTCTCCTCCAAGCTCGTCTCAGTCTACCGTGACTTCTGCCCCATCGATTTCACCAGTGTCTGAGTCCAGCACCCCCACTTTACCAAGTGAATCCACCCCCACATCGCAGGAAGTGAGCTCTACGTTGACCGCAACCACACCTTCATCTTCCTCCCCAGGGACAGAGGAGTCTTCAACCACACAGACTTCCTCCTCTACGTCGCAATTCTCTAGTCCTGTAGTTTCAGCTGAGATCTCAACTTCTCCTCCAAGCTCTTCTGAGTCTACCGTGACTTCTGCCCCATCGATCTCACCAGTGACTGCCTCCAGCGCCCCCATTTCACCAAGTGAATCCACCCCCAAATCTCAGAAAGTGAGCTCTATGATGACCACAACCACACCTCCATCTTCCTCCCCAGGGACAGAGGAGTCTTCAACCACACAGATTTCTTCCTCCTCTATGTCGCAATTCTCTAATCCTGTAGTTTCAACTGAGGTATCAACTTCTCCTCCAAGCTCGTCTCAGTCTACCGTGACTTCTGCCCCATCGATCTCACCAGTGTCTGCCTCCAGCGCCCCCACTTCACCAAGTGAATCCACCTCCACATCTCAGGAAGTGAGCTCTACGATGACCACAACCACAACTCCATCTTCCTCCCCAGGGACAGAGGAGTCTTCAACCATGCAGATTTCTTCCTCCTCTACGTCGCAATTCTCTAGTCCTGTAGTTTCAACTGAGGTCTCAACTTCTCCTCCAAGCTCGTCTCAGTCTACTGTGACTTCTGCCCCATCGATCTCACCAGTGTCTGCCTCCAGCGCCCCCACTTCACCAAGTGAATCCACCCCCACATCTCAAGAAGTGAGCTCTACGGTGACCACAACCACACCTCAATCTTCCTCCCCAGGGACAGAGGAGTCTTCAACCACACAGATTTCTTCCTCCTCTATGTCGCAATTCTCTAGTCCTGTAGTTTCAACTGAGGCATCAACTTCTCCTCCAAGCTCTTCTGAGTCTACCGTGACTTCTGCCCCATCGATCTCACCAGTGTCTGCCTCCAGCGCCCCCACTTCACCAAGTGAATCCACCCCCACATCGCAGGAAGTGAGCTCTACGGTGATCGCAACCACACCTTCATCTTCCTCCCCAGGGACAGAGGAGTCTTCAACCACACAGCCTTCCTCCTCTACGTCACAATTCTCTAGTCCTGTAGTTTCAGCTGAGGTCTCACCTTCTCCTCCAAGCTCGTCTGAGTCTACCGTGACTTCTGCCCCATCGATCTCACCAATGTCTGCCTCCAGCGCCCCCACTTCACCAAGTGAATCCACCCCCATATCACAGGAAGTGAGCTCTACGGTGACTGCAAGCACACCTCCATCTTCCACCCCAGGGACAGAGGAGTCTTCAACCACACAGATTTCTTCCTCCTCTACGTCGCAATTCTCTAGTCCTGAAGTTTCAGCGGAGGTCTCAACTTCTCCTCCAAGCTCGTCTGAGTCTACCGTTACTTCTGCTCCATCGATCTCACCAATGTCTGCCTCCAGCGCCCCCACTTCACCAAGTGTATCCACCCCCATATCACAGGAAGTGAGGTCTACGGTGACCGCAAGCACACCTCCATCTTCCACCCCAGGGACAGAGGAGTCTTCAACCACACAAACTTCCTCCTCTACGTCGCAATTCTCTAGTCCTGTAGTTTCAGCTGAGGTCTCAACTTCTCCTCCAAGCTCGTCTGAGTCTAACGTTACTTCTGCCCCATCGATCTCACCATTGTCTGCCTCCAGCGCCCCCACTTCACCCAGTACATCCACACCTACATCTCAGGAAGTGATCTCTATGGTGACTGCAAGCCCACCTCCATTTTCCTCCCCAGGGACAGAGGAGTCATCAGCCACACAGACTTCCTCCTCTACGTCGCAATTCTCTAGTCCTGTAGTTTCAGCTGAGGTCTCAACTTCTCCTCCAAGCTCTTCTGAGTCTACCGTGACTTCTGCCCCATCGATCTCACCATTGTCTGCCTCCAGCGCCCCCATTTCACCAAGTGAATCCACCCCCACATCGCAGGAAGTGAGCTCTATGGTGACCGCAACCACACCTCCATCTTCCTCCCCAGGGACAGAGGAGTCTTCAACCACCCAAACTTCCTCCTCTACATTGCAATTCTCTAGTTCTGTAGTTTCAGCTGAGGTATCAACTTCTCCTCCAAGCTCATCTGAGTCTATGGTTAATTCTGCCCAAACAATCTCACTGGTGTCTGCCTCCAGTGCCCCCCATGCACCCAGTGAATCCATCCCCACATCTCAGGAAGTGAGCTCCACGGTGACCACAACCACACCTTCATCTTCCTCCCCAGGAACAGAGGAGTCTTCAACCACACAGATTTCTTCCTCCTCTATGTCGCAATTCTCTAGACCTGAAGTTTCAGCTGAGGTCTCAACTTCTCCTCCAAGCTCTTCTGAGTCTACCGTGACTTCTGCCCCATCGATCTCACCAGTGTCTGCCTCCAGCGCCCCCATTTCACCACGTGAATCCACCCCCACATCTCAGGAAGTGAGCTCTATGGTGACCGCAACCACACCTCCATCTTCCTCCCCAGGGACAGAGGAGTCTTCAACCAACCAAACTTCCTCCTCTACATCGCAATTCTCTAGTCCTGAAGTTTCAACTGAGGTCTCAACTTCTCCTCCAAGCTCGACTGAGTTTACCGTTACTTCTGCCCCATCGATCTCACCAGTGTCTGCCTTCACCGCCCCCATTTCCTTAAGTGAATCCACTCCCACATCTCAGGAAGTGAGCTCTACGGTGACCGCAACCACACTTCTATCATCCTCCCCAGGGACAGTGGAGTCTTCAACCACACAGACTTCCTCCTCTACGTCGCAATTCTCTAGTCCTGAAGTTTCAGCTGAGGTCTCAACTTCTCCTCCAAGCTCGTCTGAGTCTACCGTTACTTCTGCCCCATCGATCTCACCAATGTCTGCCTCCAGCGCCCCCACTTCACCAAGTGAATCCACCCCCATATCACAGGAAGTGAGCTCTACGATGACCACAACCACACCTCCATCTTCCTCCCCAGGGACAGAGGAGTCTTCAACCACACAGATTTCTTCCTCCTCTACCTCGCAATTCTCTAGTCCTGAAGTTTCAGCTGAGGTCTCAACTTCTCCTCCAAGCTTGTCTGAGTCTACCGTTACTTCTGCCCCATCGATCTCACCAATGTCTGCCTCCAGCGCCCCCACTTCACCAAGTGAATCCACCCCCATATCACAGGAAGTGAGCTCTACGGTGACTGCAAGCACACCTCCATCTTCCACCCCAGGGACAGAGGAGTCTTCAACCACACAAACTTCCTCCTCTACGTCGCAATTCTCTAGTCCTGTAGTTTCAGCTGAGGTCTCAACTTCTCCTCCAAGCTCGTCTCAGTCTACTGTGACTTCTGCCCCATCGATATCACCAGTGTCTGCCTCCAGCGCCCCCATTTCACCAAGTGAATCCACCCCCACATCTCAGGAAGTGAGCTCTACGATGACCACAACCACACCTCCCTCCCCAGGGACAGAGGAGTCTTCAACCACACAGATTTCTTCCTCCTCTACCTCGCAATTCTCTAGTCCTGAAGTTTCAGCTGAGGTCTCAACTTCTCCTCCAAGCTCGTCTGAGTCTACCATTACTTCTGCTCCATCGATCTCACCAATGTCTGCCTCCAGCGCCCCCACTTCACCAAGTGTATCCACCCCCATATCACAGGAAGTGAGGTCTACGGTGACCGCAAGCACACCTCCATCTTCCACCCCAGGGACAGAGGAGTCTTCAACCACACAAACTTCCTCCTCTACGTCGCAATTCTCTAGTCCTGTAGTTTCAGCTGAGGTCTCAACTTCTCCTCCAAGCTCGTCGGAGTCTAACGTTACGTCTGCCCCATCGATCTCACCATTGTCTGCCTCCAGCGCCCCCACTTCACCCAGTACATCCACACCTACATCTCAGGAAGTGATCTCTATGGTGACTGCAAGCCCACCTCCATTTTCCTCCCCAGGGACAGAGGTGTCATCAGCCACACAGACTTCCTCCTCTACGTTGCAATTCTCTAGTCCTGAAGTTTCAGCTGAGGTCTCAAATTCTCCTCCAAGCTCTTCTGAGTCTACCGTGACTTCTGCCCCATCGATCTCACCAGTGTCTGCCTCCAGCGCCCCCATTTCACCAAGTGAATCCACCCCCACATCGCAGGAAGTGAGCTCTATGGTGACCGCAACCACACCTCCATCTTCCTCCCCAGGGACAGAGGAGTCTTCAACCACCCAAACTTCCTCCTCTACGTCGCAATTCTCTAGTCCTGAAGTTTCAACTGAGGTCTCAACTTCTCCTCCAAGCTCGTCTGAGTCTATCGTTACTTCTGCCCCATCGATCTCACCAGTGTCTGCCTTCACCTCCCCCATTTCCCTAAGTGAATCCACTCCCACATCTCAGGAAGTGAGCTCTACGGTGACCGCAACCACACTTCTATCATCCTCCCCAGGGACAGTGGAGTCTTCAACCACACAGACTTCCTCCTCTACGTCGCAATTCTCTAGTCGTGAAATTTCAGCTGAGGTCTCAACTTCTCCTCCAAGCTCGTCTGAGTCTACCGTTACTTCTGCCCCATCGATCTCACCATTGTCTGCCTCCAGCGCCCCCACTTCACCAAGTGAATCCACCCCCATATCACAGGAAGTGAGCTCTACGGTGACTGCAAGCACACCTCCATCTTCCACCCCAGGGACAGAGGAGTCTTCAACCACACAAACTTCCTCCTCTACGTCGCAATTCTCTAGTCCTGTAGTTTCAGCTGAGGTCTCAACTTCTCCTCCAAGCTCGTCTCAGTCTACTGTGACTTCTGCCCCATCGATATCACCAGTGTCTTCCTCCAGCGCCCCCATTTCACCAAGTGAATCCACCCCCACATCTCAGGAAGTGAGCTCTACGATGACCACAACCACACCTCCCTCCCCAGGGACAGAGGAGTCTTCAACCACACAGATTTCTTCCTCCTCTACCTCGCAATTCTCTAGTCCTGAAGTTTCAGCTGAGGTCTCAACTTCTGCTCCAAGCTCGTCTGAGTCTACCGTTACTTCTGCTCCATCGATCTCACCAATGTCTGCCTCCAGCGCCCCCACTTCACCAAGTGTATCCCCCCCCATATCACAGGAAGTGAGGTCTACGGTGACCGCAAGCACACCTCCATCTTCCACCCCAGGGACAGAGGAGTCTTCAACCACACAAACTTCCTCCTCTACGTCGCAATTCTCTAGTCCTGTAGTTTCAGCTGAGGTCTCAACTTCTCCTCCAAGCTCTTCTGAGTCTACCGTGACTTCTGCCCCATCGATCTCACCAGTGTCTGCCTCCAGCGCCCCCATTTCACCAAGTGAATCCACCGCCACATCTCAGGATGTGAGCTCTATGGTGACCGCAACCACACCTCCATCTTCCTCCCCAGGGACAGAGGAGTCTTCAACCACCCAAACTTCCTCCTCTACGTCGCAATTCTCTAGTCCTGAAGTTTCAACTGAGGTCTCAACTTCTCCTCCAAGCTCGTCTGAGTCTACCGTTACTTCTGCCCCATCGATCTCACCAGTGTCTGCCTTCACCGCCCCCATTTCCCTAAGTGAATCCACTCCCACATCTCAGGAAGTGAGCTCTAAGGTGACCGCAACCACACCTCCATCTTCCTCCCCAGGGACAGAGGAGTCTTCAACCACACAAACTTCCTCCTCTACGTCGCAATTCTCTAGTCCTGTAGTTTCAGCTGAGGTCTCAACTTCTCCTCCAAGCTCGTCTGAGTCTAACGTTACTTCTGCCCCATCGATCTCACCATTGTCTGCCTCCAGCGCCCCCACTTCACCCAGTACATCCACACCTACATCTCAGGAAGTGATCTCTATGGTGACTGCAACCCCACCTCCATTTTCCTCCCCAGGGACAGAGGAGTCATCAGCCACACAGACTTCCTCCTCTACGTCGCAATTCTCTATCCCTGTAGTTTCAGCTGAGGTCTCAACTTCTCCTCCAAGCTCTTCTGAGTCTACCGTGACTTCTGCCCCATCGATCTCACCAGTGTCTGTCTCCAGCGCCCCCACTTCACCAAGTGAATCCACCCCCCCATCGCCGGAAGTGAGCTCTACGGTGACCGCAACCACACTTCTATCATCCTCCCCAGGGACAGTGGAGTCTTCAACCACACAAACTTCCTCCTCTACGTCGCAATTCTCTAGTCCTGTAGTTTCAGCTGAGGTCTCAACTTCTCTTCCAAGCTCGTCTGAGTCTACCATTACTTCTGCCCCATCGATCTCACCAGTGTCTGCCTCCAGCGCCCCCACTTCACCAAGTGAATCCACCCCCATATCACAGGAAGTGAGCTCTACGGTGACTGCAAGCACACCTCCATCTTCCACTCCAGGGACAGAGGAGTCTTCAACCACACAAACTTCCTCCTCTACGTCGCAATTCTCTAGTCCTGTAGTTTCAGCTGAGGTCTCAACTTCTCCTCCAAGCTCGTCTCCGTCTACTGTGACTTCTGCCCCATCGATATCACCAGTGTCTGCCTCCAGCGCCCCCACTTCACCAAGTGAATCCACCCCCACATCTCAGGAAGTGAGCTCTACGATGACCACAACCACACCTCCCTCGCCAGGGACAGAGGAGTCTTCAACCACACAGATTTCTTCCTCCTCTACCTCGCAATTCTCTAGTCCTGAAGTTTCAGCTGAGGTCTCAACTTCTGCTCCAAGCTCGTCTGAGTCTACCGTTACTTCTGCTCTATCGATCTCACCAATGTCTGCCTCCAGCGCCCCCACTTCACCAAGTGTATCCACCCCCATATCACAGGAAGTGAGGTCTACGGTGACCGCAAGCACACCTCCATCTTCCACCCCAGGGACAGAGGAGTCTTCAACCACACAAACTTCCTCCTCTACGTCGCAATTCTCTAGTCCTGTAGTTTCAGCTGAGGTCTCAACTTCTCCTCCAAGCTCGTCTGAGTCTAACGTTACTTCTGCCCCATCGATCTCACCATTGTCTGCCTCCAGCGCCCCCACTTCACCCAGTACATCCACACCTACATCTCAGGAACTGAGCTCTATGGTGACTGCAACCCTACCTCCATTTTCCTCCCCAGGGACAGTGGAGTCATCAGCCACACAGACTTCTTCCTCTACGTCGCTATTCTCTAGTCCTGTAGTTTCAGCTGAGGTCTCAACTTCTCCTCCAAGCTCTTCTGAGTCTACCGTGACTTCTGCCCCATCGATCTCACCAGTGTCTGCCTCCAGCGCCCCCATTTCACCAAGTGAATCCACCCCCACATCGCAGGAAGTGAGCTCTATGGTGACCGCAACCACACCTCCATCTTCCTCCCCAGGGACAGAGGAGTCTTCAATCACCCAAACTTCCTCCTCTATGTCGCAATTCTCTAGTCCTGAAGTTTCAACTGAGGTCTCAACTTCTCCTCCAAGCTCGTCTGAGTCTACCGTTACTTCTGCCCCATCGATCTCAACAGTGTCTGCCTCCAGCGCCCCCATTTCACCAAGTGAATCCACCCCCACATCTCAGGAAGTGAGCTCTACGATGACCACAACCACACCTCCATCTTCCTCCCCAGGGACAGAGGAGTCTTCAACCTCACAGATTTCTTCCTCCTCTACGTCGCAATTCTCTAGTCCTGAAGTTTCAGCTGAGGTCTCAACTTCTCCTCCAAGCTCGTCTGAGTCTACCGTTACTTCTGCCCCATCGATCTCACCAATGTCTGCCTCCAGCGCCCCCACTTCACCAAGTGAATCCACCCCCATATCACAGGAAGTGAGCTCTACGGTGACTGCAAGCACACCTCCATCTTCCACCCCAGGGACAGAGGAGTCTTCAACCACACAAACTTCCTCCTCTACGTCGCAATTCTCTAGTCCTGTAGTTTCAGTTGAGGTCTCAACTTCTCCTCCAAGCTCGTCTCAGTCTACTGTGACTTCTGCCCCATCGATATCACCAGTGTCTGCCTCCAGCGCCCCCACTTCACCAAGTGAATCCACCCCCACATCTCAGGAAGTGAGCTCTACGATGACCACAACCACACCTCCCTCCCCAGGGACACAGGAGTCTTCAACCACACAGATTTCTTCCTCCTCTACCTCGCAATTCTCTAGTCCTGAAGTTTCAGCTGAGGTCTCAACTTCTCCTCCAAGCTTGTCTGAGTCTACCGTTACTTCTGCTCCATCGATATCACCAATGTCTGCCTCCAGCGCCCCCACTTCACCAAGTGTATCCACCCCCATATCACAGGAAGTGAGGTCTACGGTGACCGCAAGCACACCTCCATCTTCCACCCCAGGGACAGAGGAGTCTTCAACCACACAAACTTCCTCCTCTACGTCGCAATTCTCTAGTCCTGTAGTTTCAGCTGAGATCTCAACTTCTCCTCCAAGCTCGTCTGAGTCTAACGTTACTTCTGCCCCATCGATCTCACCATTGTCTGCCTCCAGCGCCGCCACTTCACCCAGTACATCCACACCTACATCTCAGGAAGTGAGCTCTATGGTGACTGCAACCCCACCTCCATTTTCCTCCCCAGGGACAGAGGAGTCATCAGCCACACAGACATCCTCCTCTACGTCGCAATTCTCTAGTCCTGTAGTTTCAGCTGAGGTCTCAACTGCTCCTCCAAGCTCTTCTGAGTCTACCGTGACTTCTGCCCCATCGATCTCACCAGTGTCTGCCTCCAGTGCCCCCATTTCACCAAGTGAATCCACCCCCACAGCTCATGAAGTGAGCTCTATGGTGACCGCAACCACACCTCCATCTTCCTCCCCAGGGACAGAGGAGTCTTCAACCACCCAAACTTCCTCCTCTATGTCGCAATTCTCTAGTCCTGAAGTTTCAACTGAGGTCTCAACTTCTCCTCCAAGCTCGTCTGAGTCTACCGTTACTTCTGCCCCATCGATCTCACCAGTGTCTGCCTTCACCGCCCCCATTTCCCTAAGTGAATCCACTCCCACATCTCAGGAAGTGAGCTCTACGGTGACCGCAACCACACTTCTATCATCCTCTCCAGGGACAGTGGAGTCTTCAACCACACAAACTTCCTCCTCTACGTCGCAATTCTCTAGTCGTGAAATTTCAGCTGAGGTCTCAACTTCTCTTCCAAGCTCGTCTGAGTCTACCATTACTTCTGCCCCATCGATCTCACCAGTGTCTGTCTCCAGCGCCCCCACTTCACCAAGTGAATCCACCCCCCCATCGCCGGAAGTGAGCTCTATGGTGACCGCAACCACACCTTCATCTTTTTCCCCAGGGACAGAGCAGTCTTCAACCACACAGACTTCCTCCTCTACGTCGCAATTCTCTAGTCCTGTAGTTTCAACTGAGGTATCAACTTCTCCTCCAAGCTCTTCTGAGTCTACTGTGACTTCTGCCCCATCGATCTCAACAGTGTCTGCCTCCAGCGCCCCCATTTCACCAAGTGAATCCACCCCCACATCTCAGGAAGTGAGCTCTACGATGACCACAACCACACCTCCATCTTCCTCCCCAGGGACAGAGGAGTCTTCAACCACACAGATTTCTTCCTCCTCTACCTCGCAATTCTCTAGTCCTGAAGTTCCAGCTGAGGTGTCAACTTCTCCTCCAAGCTCATCTGAGTCTACCGTTACTTCTGCCCCATCGATCTCACCAATGTCTGCCTCCAGCGCCCCCACTTCACCAAGTGAATCCACCCCCATATCACAGGAAGTGAGCTCTACGGTGACTGCAAGCACACCTCCATCTTCCACCCCAGGGACAGAGGAGTCTTCAACCACACAAACTTCCTCCTCTACGTCGCAATTCTCTAGTCCTGTAGTTTCAGCTAAGGTCTCAACTTCTCCTCCAAGCTCGTCTCAGTCTACTGTGACTTCTGCCCCATCGATATCACCAGTGTCTGCCTCCAGCGCCCCCACTTCACCAAGTGAATCCACTCCCACATCTCAGGAAGTGAGCTCTACGATGACCACAACCACACCTCCCTCCCCAGGGACAGAGGAGTCTTCAACCACACAGATTTCTTCCTCCTCTACCTCGCAATTCTCTAGTCCTGAAGTTTCAGCTGCGGTCTCAACTTCTCCTCCAAGCTCGTCTGAGTCTACCGTTACTTCTGCTCCATCGATCTCACCAATGTCTGCCTCCAGCACCCCCAATTCACCAAGTGTATCCCCCCCCATATCACAGGAAGTGAGCTCTACGGTGACCGCAAGCACACCTCCATCTTCCACCCCAGGGACAGAGGAGTCTTCAACCACACAAACTTCCTCCTCTACGTCGCAATTCTCTAGTCCTGTAGTTTCAGCTGAGGTCTCAACTTCTCCTCCAAGCTCGTCTGAGTCTAACGTTACTTCTGCCCCATCGATCTCACCATTGTCTGCCTCCAGCGCCCCCATTTCACCAAGTGAATCCACCCCCACATCTCAGGAAGTGAGCTCTATGGTGACCGCAACCACTCCTCCATCTTTCTCCCCAGGGACAGAGGAGTCTTCAACCACCCAAACTTCCTCCTCTACGTCGCAATTCTATAGTCCTGAAGTTTCAACAGAGGTCTCAACTTCTCCTCCAAGCTCGTCTGAGTCTACCGTTACTTCTGCCCCATCGATCTCACCAGTGTCTGCCTTCACCGCCCCCATTTCCCTAAGTGAATCCACTCCCACATCTCAGGAAGTGAGCTCTACGGTGACCGCAACCACACTTCTATCATCCTCCCCAGGGACAGTGGAGTCTTCAACCACACAAACTTCCTCCTCTACGTCGCAATTCTCTAGTCCTGTAGTTTCAGCTGAGGTCTCAACTTCTCTTCCAAGCTCGTCTGAGTCTACCATTACTTCTGCCCCATCGATCTCACCAGTGTCTGCCTCCAGCGTCCCCACTTCACCAAGTGAATCCACCCCCATATCACAGGAAGTGAGCTCTACGGTGACTGCAAGCACACCTCCATCTTCCACTCCAGGGACAGAGGAGTCATCAGCCACACAGACTTCCTCCTCAACGTCGCAATTCTCTATCCCTGTAGTTTCAGCTGAGGTCTCAACTTCTCCTCCAAGCTCTTCTGAGTCTACCGTGACTTCTGCCCCATCGATCTCACCAGTGTCTGCCTCCAGCGCCCCCATTTCACCAAGTGAATCCACCCCCACATCTCAGGAAGTGAGCTCTATGGTGACCGCAACCACTCCTCCATCTTTCTCCCCAGGGACAGAGGAGTCTTCAACCACCCAAACTTCCTCCTCTACGTCGCAATTCTATAGTCCTGAAGTTTCAACAGAGGTCTCAACTTCTCCTCCAAGCTCGTCTGAGTCTACCGTTACTTCTGCCCCATCGATCTCACCAGTGTCTGCCTTCACCGCCCCCATTTCCCTAAGTGAATCCACTCCCACATCTCAGGAAGTGAGCTCTACGGTGACCGCAACCACACTTCTATCATCCTCCCCAGGGACAGTGGAGTCTTCAACCACACAAACTTCCTCCTCTACGTCGCAATTCTCTAGTCCTGTAGTTTCAGCTGAGGTCTCAACTTCTCTTCCAAGCTCGTCTGAGTCTACCATTACTTCTGCCCCATCGATCTCACCAGTGTCTGCCTCCAGCGCCCCCACTTCACCAAGTGAATCCACCCCCATATCACAGGAAGTGAGCTCTACGGTGACTGCAAGCACACCTCCATCTTCCACTCCAGGGACAGAGGAGTCTTCAACCACCCAAACTTCCTCCTCTACGTCGCAATTCTCTAGTCCTGTAGTTTCAGCTGAGGTCTCAACTTCTCCTCCAAGCTCGTCTCCGTCTACTGTGACTTCTGCCCCATCGATATCACCAGTGTCTGCCTCCAGCGCCCCCACTTCACCAAGTGAATCCACCCCCACATCTCAGGAAGTGAGCTCTACGATGACCACAACCACACCTCCCTCGCCAGGGACAGAGGAGTCTTCAACCACACAGATTTCTTCCTCCTCTACCTCGCAATTCTCTAGTCCTGAAGTTTCAGCTGAGGTCTCAACTTCTGCTCCAAGCTCGTCTGAGTCTACCGTTACTTCTGCTCTATCGATCTCACCAATGTCTGCCTCCAGCGCCCCCACTTCACCAAGTGTATCCACCCCCATATCACAGGAAGTGAGGTCTACGGTGACCGCAAGCACACCTCCATCTTCCACCCCAGGGACAGAGGAGTCTTCAACCACACAAACTTCCTCCTCTACGTCGCAATTCTCTAGTCCTGTAGTTTCAGCTGAGGTCTCAACTTCTCCTCCAAGCTCGTCTGAGTCTAACGTTACTTCTGCCCCATCGATCTCACCATTGTCTGCCTCCAGCGCCCCCACTTCACCCAGTACATCCACACCTACATCTCAGGAACTGAGCTCTATGGTGACTGCAACCCCACCTCCATTTTCCTCCCCAGGGACAGTGGAGTCATCAGCCACACAGACTTCCTCCTCTACGTCGCAATTCTCTAGTCCTGTAGTTTCAGCTGAGGTCTCAACTTCTCCTCCAAGCTCTTCTGAGTCTACCGTGACTTCTGCCCCATCGATCTCACCAGTGTCTGCCTCCATCGCCCCCATTTCACCAAGTGAATCCACCCCCACATCTCAGGAAGTGAGCTCTATGGTGACCGCAACCACACCTCCATCTTCCTCCCCAGGGACAGAGGAGTCTTCAATCACCCAAACTTCCTCCTCTATGTCGCAATTCTCTAGTCCTGAAGTTTCAACTGAGGTCTCAACTTCTCTTCCAAGCTCGTCTGAGTCTACCATTACTTCTGCCCCATCGATCTCACCAGTGTCTGTCTCCAGCGCCCCCACTTCACCAAGTGAATCCACCCCCCCATCGCCGGAAGTGAGCTCTATGGTGACCGCAACCACACCTTCCTCTTTTTCCCCAGGGACAGAGGAGTCTTCAACCACACAGACTTCCTCCTCTACGTCGCAATTCTCTAGTCCTGTAGTTTCAGCTGAGGTCTCAACTTCTCCTCCAAGCTCTTCTGAGTCTACCGCGACTTCTGCCCCATCGATCTCACCAGTGTCTGCCTTCACCGCCCCCATTTCCCTAAGTGAATCCACTCCCACATCTCAGGAAGTGAGCTCTACGGTGACCGCAACCACACTTCTATCATCCTCCCCAGGGACAGTGGAGTCTTCAACCACACAGACTTCCTCCTCTACGTCGCAATTCTCTAGTCGTGAAATTTCAGCTGAGGTCTCAACTTCTCTTCCAAGCTCGTCTGAGTCTACCATTACTTCTGCCCCATCGATCTCACCAGTGTCTGTCTCCAGCGCCCCCACTTCACCAAGTGAATCCACCCCCCCATCGCCGGAAGTGAGCTCTATGGTGACCGCAACCACACCTTCCTCTTTTTCCCCAGGGACAGAGGAGTCTTCAACCACACAGACTTCCTCCTCTACGTCGCAATTCTCTAGTCCTGTAGTTTCAACTGAGGTATCAACTTCTCCTCCAAGCTCTTCTGAGTCTACTGTGACTTCTGCCCCATCGATCTCAACAGTGTCTGCCTCCAGCGCCCCCATTTCACCAAGTGAATCCACCCCCACATCTCAGGAAGTGAGCTCTACGATGACCACAACCACACCTCCATCTTCCTCCCCAGGGACAGAGGAGTCTTCAACCACACAGATTTCTTCCTCCTCTACGTCGCAATTCTCTAGTCCTGAAGTTTCAGCTGAGGTCTCAACTTCTCCTCCAAGCTCGTCTCAGTCTACTGTGACTTCTGCCCCATCGATATCACCAGTGTCTGCCTCCAGCGCCCCCACTTCACCAAGTGAATCCACCCCCACATCTCAGGAAGTGAGCTCTACGATGACCACAACCACACCTCCCTCCCCAGGGACAGAGGAGTCTTCAACCACACAGATTTCTTCCTCCTCTACCTCGCAATTCTCTAGTCCTGAAGTTTCAGCTGAGGTCTCAACTTCTCCTCCAAGCTTGTCTGAGTCTACCGTTACTTCTGCTCCATCGATCTCACCAATGTCTGCCTCCAGCGCCCCCACTTCACCAAGTGTATCCACCCCCATATCACAGGAAGTGAGGTCTACGGTGACCGCAAGCACACCTCCATCTTCCACCCCAGGGACAGAGGAGTCTTTAACCACACAAACTTCCTCCTCTACGTCGCAATTCTCTAGTCCTGTAGTTTCAGCTGAGGTCTCAACTTCTCCTCCAAGCTCGTCTGAGTCTAACGTTACTTCTGCCCCATCGATCTCACCATTGTCTGCCTCCAGCGCCCCCACTTCACCAAGTGAATCCACCCCCATATCACAGGAAGTGAGCTCTACGGTGACTGCAAGCACACCTCCATCTTCCACCCCAGGGACAGAGGAGTCTTCAACCACACAAACTTCCTCCTCTACGTCGCAATTCTCTAGTCCTGTAGTTTCAGCTAAGGTCTCAACTTCTCCTCCAAGCTCGTCTCAGTCTACTGTGACTTCTGCCCCATCGATATCACCAGTGTCTGCCTCCAGCGCCCCCACTTCACCAAGTGAATCCACCCCCACATCTCAGGAAGTGAGCTCTACGATGACCACAACCACACCTCCCTCCCCAGGGACAGAGGAGTCTTCAACCACACAGATTTCTTCCTCCTCTACCTCGCAATTCTCTAGTCCTGAAGTTTCAGCTGAGGTCTCAACTTCTCCTCCAAGCTCTTCTGAGTCTACCGTGACTTCTGCCCCATCGATCTCACCAGTGTCTGCCTCCAGCGCCCCCATTTCACCAAGTGAATCCACCCCCACATCTCAGGAAGTGAGCTCTACGATGACCACAACCACACCTCCATCTTCCTCCCCAGGGACAGAGGAGTCTTCAACCACACAGATTTCTTCCTCCTCTACCTCGCAATTCTCTAGTCCTGAAGTTTCAGCTGAGGTCTCAACTTCTCCTCCAAGCTCTTCTGAGTCTACCGTGACTTCTGCCCCATCGATCTCACCAGTGTCTGCCTCCAGCGCCCCCATTTCACCAAGTGAATCCACCCCCATATCACAGGAAGTGAGCTCTACGGTGACCGCAAGCACACCTCCATCTTCCACCCCAGGGACAGAGGAGTCTTCAACCACACAAACTTCCTCCTCTACGTCGCAATTCTCTAGTCCTGTAGTTTCAGCTGAGGTCTCAACTTCTCCAAGCTCTTCTGAGTCTACTGTGACTTCTGCCCCATCGATCTCACCAGTGTCTGCCTCCAGCGTCCCCACTTCACCAAGTGAATCCACCCCCACATCTCAGGAAGTGAGATCTACGGTGACCGCAACCACACCTCAATCTTCCTCCCCAGGGACAGAGGAGTCTTCAACCACACAGACTTCCTCCTCTACGTCGCAATTCTCTACTCGTGAAATTTCAGCTGAGGTCTCAACTTCTCCTCCAAGCTCTTCTGAGTCTACCGTGACTTCTGCCCCATCGATCTCACCAGTGTCTGCCTCCAGCGCCCCCATTTCACCAAGTGAATCCACCCCCACATCTCAGGAAGTGAGCTCTACGATGACCACAACCACACCTCCATCTTCCTCCCCAGGGACAGAGGAGTCTTCAACCACACAGATTTCTTCCTCCTCTACCTCACAATTCTCTAGTCCTGAAGTATCAGCTGAGGTCTCAACTTCTCCTCCAAGCTCGTCTGAGTCTACCGTTACTTCTGCCCCATCGATCTCACCAATGTCTGCCTCCAGCACCCCCACTTCACCAAGTGAATCCACCCCCATATCACAGGAAGTGAGCTCTACGGTGACTGCAAGCACACCTCCATCTTCCACCCCAGGGACAGAGGAGTCTTCAACCACACAAACTTCCTCCTCTACCTCGCAATTCTCTAGTCCTGTAGTTTCAGCTGAGGTCTCAACTTCTCCTCCAAGCTCGTCTCAGTCTACTGTGACTTCTGCCCCATCGATATCACCAGTGTCTGCCTCCAGCGCCCCCACTTCACCAAGTGAATCCACCCCCACATCTCAGGAAGTGAGCTCTACGATGACCACAACCACACCTCCCTCCCCAGGGACAGAGGAGTCTTCAACCACACAGATTTCTTCCTCCTCTACCTCGCAATTCTCTAGTCCTGAAGTTTCAGCTGAGGTCTCAACTTCTCCTCCAAGCTCGTCTGAGTCTACCGTTACTTCTGCTCCATCGATCTCACCAATGTCTGCCTCCAGCGCCCCCACTTCACCAAGTGTATCCACCCCCATATCACAGGAAGTGAGCTCTACGGTGACCGCAAGCACACCTCCATCTTCCACCCCAGGGACAGAGGAGTCTTCAACCACACAAACTTCCTCCTCTACGTCGCAATTCTCTAGTCCTGTAGTTTCAGCTGAGGTCTCAACTTCTCTAAGCTCTTCTGAGTCTACTGTGACTTCTGCCCCATCGATCTCACCAGTGTCTGCCTCCAGCGCCCCCACTTCACCAAGTGAATCCACCCCCACATCTCAGGAAGTGAGCTCTACGATGACCACAACCACACCTCCCTCCCCAGGGACAGAGGAGTCTTCAACCACACAGATTTCTTCCTCCTCTACCTCGCAATTCTCTAGTCCTGAAGTTTCAGCTGAGGTCTCAACTTCTCCTCCAAGCTCGTCTGAGTCTACCGTTACTTCTGCTCCATCGATCTCACCAATGTCTGCCTCCAGCGCCCCCACTTCACCAAGTGTATCCACCCCCATATCACAGGAAGTGAGCTCTACGGTGACCGCAAGCACACCTCCATCTTCCACCCCAGGGACAGAGGAGTCTTCAACCACACAAACTTCCTCCTCTACGTCGCAATTCTCTAGTCCTGTAGTTTCAGCTGAGGTCTCAACTTCTCCAAGCTCTTCTGAGTCTACTGTGACTTCTGCCCCATCGATCTCACCAGTGTCTGCCTCCAGCGCCCCCACTTCACCAAGTGAATCCACCCCCACATCTCAGGAAGTGAGCTCTACGGTGACCGCAACCACACCTCAATCTTCCTCCCCAGGGACAGAGGAGTCTTCAACCACACAGATTTCTTCCTCCTCTATGTCACAATTTTCTAGTCCTGTAGTTTCAACTGAGGTATCAACTTCTCCTCTGAGCTCGTCTGAGTCTACCGTGACTTCTGCCCCATCGATCTCACCAGTGTCTGCCTCCAGCGTCCCCACTTCACCAAGTGAATCCATCCCTACTTTTCAGAAAGTGAGCTCTATGGTGACCGCAACCACACTTACCTCTTCCTCCCCAGGGACAGAGGAGTCTTCAACCACACAGACTTCCTCCTCTGCTTCGCAATTCTTTAGTTCTGCTGTTACTTCTGAGGTATCAACTACTCCTCCAAACTCGTCTGAGTCTACCGTTACTTCTGCCCCATCGATCTCACCACTGTCTTTCTCCAGTGCCCCCACTTCACCAAGTGAATCCACCCCCACATCTCAGGAAGTGACCTCTACGGTGACCGCAAGCAAACCTTCATCTTCCTCCCCAGGGACAGAGGAGTTTTCAACCTCACAGACTTTCTCCTCCTCTGCCTCGCAATTCTTTAGTCCTCCAGTTACTTCTGAGGTATCAACTTCTCCTCCTAGCTCGTCTGAGTCTACCGTGACTTCTGCCCCATCGATCTCACCATTGTCTGCCTCCAGTGCTCCCACTTCACCCAGTACATCCACACCTACATCTCAGGAAGTGAGCTCTATGGTGACTGCAACCACACCTCCATTTTCCTCCCCAGGGACAGAGGAGTCATCAACCACACAGACTTCTTCCTCCTCTACATCACAATTCTCTAGTCCTGAAGTTTCAGCTGAGGTCTCAACTTCTCTCAGCTCTTCTAAGTCTCCCTTTACTGCTACCCCCTCAATGTCACCAGTGTCTGCCTCCAGCTCCCACGCTTCTCTAAGCGAGTCCCCTCTTACAACTCAGGAATTGATCTCAGTGGAGACTTCAGTTCCGCATCCCTCTTCGTCTTCAGGGCTAAAGGCGTCTTCCACCACAGAGAGATTTTCCTCCTCCACGTCACCTAATTTTTCTACTGAATTTATTACCAAGCTCTCAAGTCCTCTTCAGTCCTTTTCTGAAACTGCCGTTCCTTCCGTTTTGTCTACCTCTTTTGCTTCGGCATCCACCATGAAAACCTCACCTACTGAAATCTTCTCATTGCCGCACAGTTTTGCCTCCTCAGTGCTTCCCAATTCTCGACTGCCAACAGTTTCTGCAACTCCTCAGTCGTTCAGCACTGTGCTTATGAGTTCTTCAAGTTTTCCTCATATCCAGAATTCAACAACATATGTTATATCTACAAGTACAGAAGGTAGGATTCTGTGGGTGTTTTTCCTGAACAATTGTCCCACGATGTATTATTTCTAATGTTCGTTTTTTTTGTTACATCAGTTTCTTCCAGTGTTGCATCTCATGTGTACTGTGAGAATGGAGGGACGCCTCAGGGTTATCGGTGTCTTTGCAAGCCTCTCTTCACGGGGCAGCACTGTCAGGAGGTACTGAACGAAATCCAAGCTGGTAAGTCCATTCATTGAGATCCCCCTTTTATTTTATATATTTTATTTATAGTCCACCTTTGTCACTGAGATTTGAGGCAGATTACACAGTGTGAGTCATTACGGTCAGTTTCAAAGACATTGCAACAAACAGTGTAATAGGGTGGCTGTTGTGGGTCTTCCGGGCTGTGTCGCCGTGGTCTTGGCATTGTAGTTCCTGACGTTTCGCCAGCAGCTGTGGCTGGCATCTCCAGAGGTGCGGCACCAAAAGACAGAGATCTCTCAGTGTCACAGTGGGTATATAGGGTATATATACCCACTGTATATGTAATAGGGTATATAAAAGCAAGTTTACGAACATTCAAAACTAGTATTATGTCCCACTTATAACATTTAAATCTCCCATTATGTCCCCTGCAGGGTCTTGTGCTCTGCAGACAAGCAGTTACTGGTAATTTCTGGTCCAAGGGATGTTCACTTGGCCTCAGCCAGGGCAGGGTCTTTTCGACCCTGCCTGTGGCCTGGCGGAACATACTTCCGCTGGAGATCCGATCCCTGCTAAATTTGTTGCAGTTCTGCAGGGCCTGCAAGACAGAGATGTTGTGCAGTCTGAATAAGAGATTGTGCCATCTACTACATACAATTTTATGTTTGAAATAAAGTATTTGTACTTTATTACTTTATTGGAAGTCTTTACTTGTTGGGTTTTTTCCTTTGTTACAAGGACACCTTCCTTTCTTTTGTTGACTGACAGGCAGCCACGAGCCCCAGGCCACCTTCAGCTGTATTCAGTCAGAGGTTTCCAGAGGGGGGAGGAGGCGGCTGTGGTTGCCTGTGGCAACACAGGGCTTTGGTCCGTCCCTACTAAAAGCCCTGAAAAACCTGTGTCCAAAGATCACGACAGGACAAAAAAGAGGGGAATAGCGGGCAGCGACGGCTCTCTCACATTGCTGCTGTCCAGTTGGCTGCCCACAGGATCTTTCTGCATGCCCCCACTGGTGTTTATGCTGCAAACAGGGCCACTCTGCCCACTGAATGGGGTGAACGTCGCCTGCTCCCCAGGAGTGCCTGCTGCGTTCTCACACTCGCACCCACACTGGAGGCTTCCTAGTTTTGGGACCTTCCTGCCTTCCTCTGGGTTTCAGTGATTTGGCTCCCCTTTTGTTGCTTTGCAAGCAATTATCAGCCAGTTTCCTCCCCACCTGACACCCTTCCATCATCCTCTCCGACTGGGAAATAGTCTGTTCATTGGGAACTGTTATTTATTCTGTTCTTTATTTATGAGTTAGGGACCGTAGACTTCACCACTTATGCACTATCTGTTGCTTTAAATATGTGCTCCTGTGAGCTACTTGTGCTCCCTGTGGCCCAATGTCAGCCCTAGAATGGCTCATGTTCTGTCTCAGCACTTCTTCCACTCTGTGTTGGATTCTTACTAATGTCTTTGTGAACTTTTTACCCTGTGGCCTCGTTTATGGAAATGTCCTGGAAATTGACTGTACTAATCTCACACTGTAATCCGCCTTGAGTCTCAGTGAGAAAGGCAGACTATAAATGACATAAATAAATAAAATAAATATCTATATCCCCCCTTTTACCTCTGGGGGAATCCAAAGCAACACATCATATCATTCAGCCTTCCTCCACTGTACCCCGACAAGAACAACCCTGTGAGGTAGGCCAGGCCAAGAGATTTTGACAGGCCGACGGTCACCAGCTGAGCTTCTGTGGTGGAGCAGGGATTCTAACCCCGTGGCTCCAGGCCCTAGTCCGCCACTCTACCCATTACACCACACCATCTCTCTCTGTCTCTCTGGGGCTGGCAGGAAGCCTCCAAGAGCCACCAGAGGCCAGGTGGCTCGTTTCAAGTGTCTGGGAGTTAAAGGTAAAGGTAGTCCCCCTGTGCAAGCACCGAGTCATTACTGACCCATGGGGGGCTGTCGCATCTTGGCAGACCTTTTACAGGGTGGTTTGCCATTGCCTTCCCTAGTCATCTACACTTGACCCCCAGGGAACTGGGTACTCATTTTACCGACCTCGGAAGGATGAGTCAACCTTGAGCCGGCTACTTGAACCCGGCTTCCGCCGGGATCAAACTCAGGCCGTGAGCAGAGCTCGGGCTGCAGTCTGCGCCACGGGGCTCATCTGGGAGTTAAGTTCAGCCATAATCTCACCTGGGATGCCCGTGTCCGCTCAGCCACCGAAATTGCTAGGACCAATGCAAACGCTCTCTTAAGAAGTTTCTGTTTAAAAGGAGGTCAATATGTACCTGCAGCCATTACGACTTTTAATGCTAAAGGTCTTGTTTGGGGCAGCCGTTTGGATAGCAGAGTTCACACAGCGTTCACTCGAGTCCAGGGCCTGGATGGCTGCCTTTAGCCTGAGATGGAAGGCCCTCTTCTCTGTGCCTCTGTGCCCAAGGGGGGCGTTTGCACCTTCTAAAGGAAGGCAGTTTCAGAAGTGCCTGGGAGAGGTGTGTCGGTGAGAGGCCGGGGCTCCTTGGCCTTCCCCCCTCATAACGCTTGGGAGCGTGGATTACCCAGGAGCATCGGAGCTGGTCAGGATGAGGGTGACTGACCTTGACCGGGTCAGCAGCACACTAACCAAGGCAGGTACGCTCCACTTCTGCATTAAAGATGCAGACCCTCACCTCATATTTGAAATTCCTTACCGCCCCTAGGTGTGTTTATGCTTGCCAGACTGAATGTTCTGTCGGTGGCAGAATTTGCCAAAATCACATGAGAAATTGTACAGGCCTAGTCATTTATTTTAGCCAACGTGTTTCACTTTTTTAGGAGACGCATGTATTTTATTGTTCTGTGTCTTGCTTTCGTTTGTTTTGTCATGTTTTGCAACATCTGTTTTATCTTTTTGTGATGTTTTATGCTGAAGACTTCTGGTCAGATGAGCTTAGTAGTAAAGGAAAGGTCACCTGAGGCCAGCCTGCATGGTTGGGGGTCTTGTCAGGTTTTGTGAGTTCTGCTCAGGTCTGGGAGTAAGAAGGGGGCTTGTGCCCGAGGCCTCCTCTGTGCCCTGTTCAGCAAGCAGTGGGGCGGTGGTGTGGGGTCCATCTCGCTCTCCCTCCATGGCCACTGATGCCTGTGCTTTCCGCTGGCAGTGAATGTCACGGCTACTGTCAACATCATCGTCGAGGTGACGAATAGGAACTACAGCGCAGCAATGAAAGATCTGGCATCCAACATCTCCAAGCAGTTTTTGACCGTTTTTGAGGAACAGGTGAGGGGTGTGTGCGTGTGTGGGCGCTCTTTGCCGAAGGGGCTCCGGCCGCCCACTCGCTGTGGCCCTCCCCTCCCTCCGGAGGCACTCCTGGCATTCCGTCCCCGCTGGTGCACCAGTTTGCTGGAGTTCACAGCCAAATATAGGGGGTCCAGTTGGGGGTGGAGTCCTCCTGCTGGGGTCTCTCTCTCAGTCCATGGGTGTGTCTTTACAGATGAGAAAATTCTACGAGAGCATTCTCAACTTCCGGGGGATAAAAGTAATCCAGCTGAGGTGAGCTTATCCCTGGGCGCCCCGTGGGCAGGCCGTGCTGCAAACTGGCTTCCCAGCAGTTCGCCCACCTGTGACTGGGCTCAGCCTATTTTTCATTTATTTGATTTGATTTTTATATCTCTTCGGTTAAGATCTCGAAGCGGATCACAACAATTACAACAGTTAAAAACCAATTCAGAAATAGAATATATTCAATAAAGTCACAATAAAGCAACAGCCTAATACAAATAATTAAAAACCGTTCTCGTCCCAGCCCCAGCCTATAAAACCCTGCAAATAACGTAACATTGCGGGGAGAGGCTGCGCAGCCCCTGGCTCTGCCTCCCAGCAGAATGTCAGGACGGCTCCCTTCCCGACCCTCCCCCAGGCCAGGCAGCGTCGTCGTGGACCACGAGGTGCGCTTCTCGGTGCCCTTCTCCGGCTTCAACGCTTCGTACGATGAGGCTTTGGGGGCCATCGCGGGGCGCTTCAAGAGCCAGTCCTGGACAGAGGGTGAGTCCGCACCCAGCCGCTGAGCCCCCTGCCGGGTGGGAGCTGCACATCTGCCTGGAGAGGCGCCACCAGCCGCAGGGGCCTTGGGCCTGCTGCGGCAAGGCAGCTCCTACGGGGGCTCATGGCACCCCTGCCCCGGATGACCCGCGGGGGTGTGGGGAGAGGAGGCAGCTCCTCTCGGCTGCTGCCCGTGGCTGCTGCCCGTGGCGGCCTTGACTAGGTCCTGCTGGTCGGCTGCTTCTTTGGGCTCTCGTCATCACACCAGGGCGAACCAGGCCTGCCTTTGGGTGTTGGCAGAAGAGCCTCCCCTGGGCCAGGAAGGAATGGGTGGGGCGGGGGGGGGAGTAAACCAGGGGCGGCACATTTCCTGCCTCCCTGCAAGGCAGACTCGGTGTGCGTGGTGTACAGCCACTCGCTTGGGTTTCTCCTTCACAGACGCCTCCATTTTTTCTCTTTCAGATCCGCTGCACTTTAATAACACCCCTCGGGTGGTCGCGGTGTCCCTGAGCCCTGAAGGTGAGGGCTAAAGCAAGGGTGGAGGGGTGGGGGCGTCCCTGGGTGGAGGGGGGCAGTTGGGCATGCACGAGGGAGAAAGCAAACAGAGTCTCTGTTGGGAGGCCGCAGCAGTCAGTTGGTTGACACTGCCTGCACGGACGTGGGGGCGAGGGGGCAGGCACAAGGGCACGCTCCCTCGGAGAGGAACGTGGGAGGCAAGGCATGGAGGGGCGGGAAGGAGCTGCAGGTTCAGCAGGCCGGTTTGCAAGGCCGTGGTGGGCTTGGCTTGGACAGAGAGCGGCAAAGCCGAGGGTCTGGCCAAGCCAGGGGCGGAAGCCGCTGGGAGGGGGCAGGGGTGGGTGGGGGCGGTCCTGGGAGGGCGGCCAGGAGGGGCTGACCTGCCTCTCCCTCCAGACCTGTCCCGGACCTGCAGGAATGAGCAGCTGATACCACAGGACTTCCAGCGGTACTACGTGGCCCGCAACGTCAGTGGGCGGCTCCAGTGTGTCTCCAACTGCAGCACGTGGCACCCGGACACCTTCACCTGTGGGCAAGGAAACTGTTACATCCAGGCCAGAGGGCCCAGTTGCTAGTGAGTAGGGGAAGGGTCTTCCTTGGGCGTCTTCTCTCTCCATCGCTTGGTCCTGTCGACTGTGTTGATTAGCACAAGATTTATGAAGCCTTGGTTTTTTGGGTGGGGGGAATCGGTCGCCCTCTTGTCCGCACGATGCCTGCTCTTTAAGTATGGGGGTCTTGGGGGGCTCCCCCTGGGTGTCTCCCAACTGTGTGGTTGGCTGGTTGCATTAGGCGGCAATCCTCACCAGCTGCTCTTTGCATGCTGAGCAGATTTCATTTCTAAAATGGCAGCCAGTGCGGCCTTGAAGTTAGCATTGCAGGCGAGGAGCAAGGAGGCCTGGCTTCAAATCCCTGCGCAGCCGCAAAGCGACCTGGCTGACCTTGGGCCAGTCCCTTTCGGCGCAGCCTGCCCCACAGGGTTTCATAATCGATAGATTCTTTGCTGCCTTGGTGGTGGGTTGTTTCAGCCAAGCTAGATTGTAGTAACGCGCTGTACATGGGACTGCCCTTGAAGACAACTTGTAAGTTTCAGTTGGTGCCCAGCAGTGCAGGCTGATTACTGACTGGCAGGCACCGGGCGGCCAGGGCATCTGGCACCTGTTTGGCTGTCGCTCTGCTGGCCATGGATTAGTTTGCAGGCGGAATTCAAAGATGTTGGGCGTGGCCTAAGAAGTCCTGCATGGCCTGGAACCCACTTCTCTCCAGCTGCGCTCAGCTGTGGCCGCTTCAGGCACCTGAGCAAAGCCTGCTGAAGGGGCTCCCCTTTAACTGGACAAGATATGCAGGCATTCTCTGTGGTGGCCCCCACCAGGGGGAATAACCTGCTTGAGGTCAGGAAGGCTCCCACTCCTTTTTCTTCTACACAAGGTATGAAATGGAGGCGTTCAGGAGGCCGTTCCTATGACGGAGATACCAATGGGATTTTTAGTGTTTGCTGAAAGTTTATTGTGTTTCTTGATGGTTTTAAATTTTTGTAATCTGTCATGAGAAATCAGATGGCTGGAAGGAAGCATTTGATGCCAAGAACGGGCTTTCATTTGCAGGTGTCTTTAAACTGAGCCAAAGGGCTCCTCTGATCAGAAGACCCACCCCTGGCCCTTTCTGGCCTCGCATTCACAAGTGACATTCATCGAGCCCGAAATGTGTTGCTTGTGGACGGGCTCTCTGTCTTGCGCCAGTTGTTTGGCGCTTCCCTTGCTGGGAAAACACGCTCAGGCCACTAGCCCCTCCCCTCTCTCTGGACCTGCCCAGGGAAGCCAGGCGCCTGGTCCCCCTGCCTGGCCTCCCTCCACGCCGTGACACTGTCCTTCCTCCCACAGCTGTGAGCAGTCGGACTCCTACTGGTACGTGGGCAGCCGCTGTGAGCAAAGCATCAGCAAGGTGGGGGTGGCCGTGGGGGTGGCGCTGGGCCTGGCTGCTCTCCTGCTGCTGATTCTCATCTTGGCCCTGCTCCTCTGCTGGAGGCGCCGCGCTCCCAAGGAGAAGGACCGCAGGTAAGCAGGGAGGGGGGCAGGTGGAGGAGGCTCGCTCTGTTTTCTGTGCCCAGCCACAGCTAGGGAAAGAGGGTCTCCGTGCCCAGGTTGGGACGTGAGGCAAGAACCTGACGTGCCTGCCTAGGAAGCTGATCTCGCTGCAGTGGCTCAGCCCTGCATATGTAGCCAATCACAGGCGCGTGGGGCAGGGGGGGTGCCACTTGGCTCTCTCACTTGAGTCAGCCACGACTGCCTGCTGTGTAAGCTGTCTGGCATCCTGTGCCCTGTACGTGTGTGTGAGCACGCCCTGCCGGCAGCGTCTGCCACAATGCAGTTTCTGCTTAGGTGGTTTTGACCCAGCGCCACCCTTCATGACTTGGAATGGCGATGCCCGGGGCCTGTCCCATGTCTTTGTTGATGTTCCTGATGCAGGCTGACGGGCACTCCTGATGAAGAGAAGTGGTACGAGAACGCGTCCGAGTGGGTTGCTGGCCCCCGAGGCTTCCCTGGGCAGAGCCCAGGTGCAGACAGCGTGCCAGGTAGGGACTGCGGGGGCGTGGTGTGTGTAGTGGCTCATGGGCTGGTGCCGGGGTTCTCTTCTGGCGCTGGTTCCCTGGCAGAAGGTGCCTTCCTCGATGCGAGGGCTTTGAGCCTCTCGCCCCCAGGAAAGGCTCCTTGTGCCCGACGGGAAAAGCATCGCCGTCAGCAGCACCCGTCCCTGGGCGACAACCTGCGGCTCCCTGGCAAAACTGCATCTCGTGTCTGAGCAGGCTTCAGTGTTAATGGTCACGAAGGCAACAGGGAGTGAGCAGCCGAGCAGCCGCTTCCCTCCTCCTCCTGCCCTGCTGCAGACGGGAGGGGGACTGAGTGCCAGGTGGAGGCCTGTGGAGGCAGAGTGCCCCGTGGCGCAGCCCTGATTAACAGCGCCATTAGCCCGGCAGGGAGCTTCGCTTGCCTTGATGTGCCCACTGGGCCAGCTGCTCCCCCCACTTTCGGCTCAGGGACAGGGGGGAGACGCAAACAGCTTTGCAAAAAACAAGGTCTATCCTACAGCACATTTTGTGGTGCCATAAAGACTTGCAAGTTTCTAAATTGACCAAGGGGGGGGACTTGTGTGGAGCTGACAGTTTTTGAACTCGCAGTACACAGACTGTTTCTGTGCCGCTTGGCCAACTGGAGACTCCCTGGACCTCTGATGGAGTGGGCATGGATGGTCCCCCAGTTTAGAAAGAACGACTGCTACAGATGGGGGGGCTGGGTTGACAGAATTTATAAAATAACAGTGTGGAGAAAGTGGGGAGAGAGACCCTTTTCTCCCTCTTTGTGGGCACTCAGTGAAGGAAGACGACGAGGCCGGACGGGCTGTGTGTGTGTGGTGGTGGGGGGATGTTCTCCTGCCTACATGCAGTTTGGGCCCCTCACTGCTGCAGGATGGCCACGCACTTCAGTGGTTGCAGAAGGGAATTAGACAAGCGCTCAGAGAAAGAGGAGAAGCCCGTGGCCCTGATGCCTGGACGGAACCTCCATGATCAGAGCAGTATACCCCTGAATGCCAGCCTCCACAGACATGGCATTTTACACTTCCAGCTCACTCATAAATGCCACCTCTGTCTGACTAGTCCTGGACCTGTTGCTGTTGTGGGGCGAGCAGGCACTGCCAGCTAGGGGCCGAGAGGGTGAAGAAGCGCTGCTGCCACAGCCGACACCCTCCCTTTCCTTCCCCCCACTGTGCCTTGAGGCAGCCTAGTTTGAAGCTGCCACCACAGGAGGTGGTGGCAGCTTCACGCACAGACAGCTGCAAGAGGGGACTAGATAAACCTATGGAGCAGAGGTCCATCAGTGGCTATTGGCCACAAGGTATCGATGGAACTCTCTGTCTAGGGCAGGGATGCTCTGTGTTCTTGGTGTTTGGGGGGGGGGGCAATCAGTGGGAGGGGTCCTAGTGTCCCTTCCCCACGGGCAGACCTCCTGAGGACACCTGGTTTTTGGCCACTGTGTGACACAGAGTGTCGGGCTGGATGGGCCATTGGCCTGATCCAGCATGGCTTCTCTTAGGTTCTTAAGCCTGGCCCAGTGACAGGTCTGGGCTGCTCCGCTGGGGGGAGGATGAGGTGAAGAGGGCTCTGAGGGTGGTGGAAGAGGGCCTGCTCAGTGAAGGCAGTGCCAGCAGCAGAGAGACTTGGCCCCCTCCTGAGTGCTGGCGTGTTCATGTTCCACGGTGGCAGCAGGTCACTCTAACCAGATGGGCACAGCCTGTACCATGTATGTGTGTAAATGCCCCATTTGGTCTGTTCCCCAGCGGCTGAGAGGGGAGTAGCCAGGGGCCAGTGTCGCCCTCTGGGCTTGCCAGGTGCACCTGCTGGGGGAGGTGGGCTTTTGTCTGGTGGAGCAGGGTGCTTCTAGGTTCCCCACCCGGCCCCAGAAATAAGCACCCACCTGTCGCTCTATGCTGCCTTCCCTCCATGCAGAGTCGGAGAGTGGCTCCAGCGGTGATCAGCCTTCCTTGCCAGGCCAGGGATCCTTCCGGCCCCGCCTGGACAAGGTGGACACCTCTCTCCAGGTAGGAAAGGCTGATGGGGAATCTGGGGGGGGGGCGTCAAGGCCCAGGGCGATGAGGTGGGGGGGGATCTGTGGTGGCTCTAGCTAACTCGTGGCTTCTGCCTCCTCTTCCCTCTCTGCTGCAGACACGGATTGCCCGGCCCCAGGTGACCCGGCTGTGATGAGCCCTGGAAGTCAGGCCACAAGACAGAAGCCACATGTGGTCTGCACGGGACTTGCCCTCCTTGGGGCCAGGGAGACAGCAGGGCCAAAGCGAGTGGAGGGTTGCTGTGGTGCCCCTCCCTCCAGAGCAGTGGTGTGTTGTCAGCCCCTTGAATGCGGCGATTCTCTTCTACTGATGCCGGGATAAAGAGGCTCCTGCAGGCATTTCAAGGGCAGCAACGGAGACGGCAGAAGCGCTCTCCAGGGACGGGCGTTGCTCCACACGTGGCTTGCAGGGCTCTTCCAGGCCATTCCAAGGCTGGCTCTTTTGTACAAGGCTACGGGATCCGCAGGTTGGGACTGTGGCCAGCACTGTGAGAAAGGTCTCCCCCACCTTTCCTTCCTCTGCCAGCCTCCCAGTCCTCCCCCCCGCCCCCCCCCCCCGCCATCCTGGCTTGCTTCTCGCCCTTCCCTGTGTGTGAAATGCCCCACAGCCCTCTTCCTCCTTAGGTTCAAGCGTGCGGGCCCACAATGCAACGCTCCGGCACCCTGGACCATGCGGAGGCGAGAGGCTGCTGGGCGTGGGGCTGCGATGGAGGCGGAGGAGGGGAGGGGCCTGGCCCCGGCTGCCTGTGTTCTCAGGAAGGGGGAGGGGGCACAGCACGGGGTCCAAGGCCAAGCTCAGGCACCCCAGAGCCCCTGTGGGCAGCGGGCGGCGGCATCTCTGGGGAGGGATGTGCAGGCAGGAGGGGGGCTTTCCGGGACTCTGCCGGCAAATCACCGGCACCCCTCCCCGCCATCCTTTCACTGAACAAATGTCCAGTACAACAATGCAGCATTAAATACGGCAACTGAGTTGGATGTTGTCATGTGCAATGCAAAGAATAAAACACACACACACACAGGAATACTCATGCCAGCCATCCGATGCTGCCGGTTGGGGGCAAGGGTGATAGAGGAGGGGGAGGAGGGGGGCATGGGGGGGGAGCCGTGCCTCACTGTGACTGAGTGGGTGAAGGCAGCTGCCCCGGGGGCACAAAGGGGGCAAGGAAAGGTGAGTCCCCCCCCTACCACTGCGTCTTGCTGTTCCGGGCGCCTGCCCTGCCGTGACGGCAGGAAGTCTCTCGGCGGCTCCTTGGAGCATTGAAGGAGGGAGAAGAGTCACTCCCGGATGGCGGATCCTTCCTGACCCTACACACAGCTCAGAGTCTTGTCTGGCCCTCCCTGTGGCTAGGGAGGTTGTCCTTCTAGCTGGGGGATTGAACCTGGGATCTTGTGCGTGCCACTGAGCCACAGTCCCTCCCCTAACGATGAGAGTGAGAAGGGGGCCACAGACTGGCCTCGAAGGATGGCACCCCATGGACATTTCCCCCTTTGCCAGTGCTGTAACACAGTGGCTAAGGGGCAGGGCTGCGAATCAGGGCTCTGCTGGTTCAACTCCCCCGAACTGCACAGGTGGCCGTGGGGCAGCCCCTCCTCTCAGCCCAGCTCCCCAGCATTATAGTGGGGATAATAACAACACCGACTGTGTTCACTGCTCCGAGAGGGCACTCATCTGTCCAGAAGGGCGCTATAGAAGCACACTGTTGTTATTGTTCCTGTTATTTTATTGCTTTTTCAAGGACAAGCGAGAGGAACTTTAACCCTTTCTTTCCCAGTTGTTTTCTCTTTGCCAAACGCCACGCTCGCTCTGCTTCTACTCCAGCTGGGGGGAAACTGCAGGCATCTCCCCTTTTCCCAAGCAGAGGCAGAATCTGCTCAGGTGGCTTATTCCAATTAAAACGTAGCGGAGGGACTAAGAGGTGAACGCCCCCCTTTCTCCCCACACATTCTCCTCCTTAATAAGCCAGTTCCAGAGCTTGCATTTTAGAAAGATGTTTTAAAAATTATTTTACTTATCTACTTTTTTAAAAACTTCATTTATACTTTGCCTTTCTCACTGACAGGACAGATTACAAAGTTCGAAAATAATGCAGAACAGGCCAGTTTAAGACACACAATGAACAATGCAATAAAATGGATAATAAAATTAGAGAACGATGAAATAAGAACAGTATAGTCCATCCAATAAACAATGCATTAAAAACCTGCGTAGGATGTTTCAAGGTCAAAAACTGCATTCCTGATCCCTTTAAAAGAAACTTGGAAGAGATTACAAGGTGTTGTTGAGAAATGGGTGGGAACACCTGGCCGGGGGTGGGGCTGCCAAATCATGCGGGGGGGGGGGGGCTGCTGCTGCCGTGGAGCCTCACTCAGGGCTTTGCCTCCCTGCTTAGCGCTCTTGCTTGCAGTAAGGTTGCCACGGGGCCTGGATAGCCGGCTGGGGCTGGGGCTACGTGGCAGCCACTTTCCAGCTCAGGTTTTGAGTGTTGTTTTTTTAAAAAAATCTGTTTAGCTGTAGTGATGTGACCTTTATTTATTTATGTTATTTGTAGTCCACGTTTCTTGTGGAGACTCAAGGCAGATTGCATAGAAGCATGATCAACACGGTCAAGGGCTGGGACGTTCAATAAACAATACCACAGGGTTAGGATAGCAGAGATTTGTAAATGAGCAGAAATCTGGTTCTGAGCTGAAACAAAGCAAGCAGAAATCAGAATCCAGTGCTGGGGGAAATGGTGCCATCCTTGGGCAAGAGCTCAGTCCTTCGAGGCTTGTGGCTCCCAGGTCGGAAGCCACCAGGTCGGAGAGCTTCTCCTCTGTGTCCTGGGAATTTGTCATCTATGCTGGGGAGAGTCCGTCATGCCCTGAGGGTTGTTCAGATCTTGTCCCACAAGGAAGAGAATGCATTCTGGCAATTTGGCCGTTGCCCTTTCTGTCCCTCGATATCACCTTCCAACAGGTTGCCCTGCTTCAGCTAGAACGTTAGCAAAACCAAGATCTAGAGGTGGGGGGGGCACAGGGACTTACCCTGGCCTTGAGCATGTGCGCGCCCATGCCCCGCGCAATGATAACCACTTCCACTTATGCCGGAAGTGATGTCATCACACCAGGACTAATTCCTAAGAATTGGCCCCAAACAGCATATTACTGTGACTGTTGCTGCCAACGTCCCTGCTATTGCCACTGCTTCTTTGTAGTCCGCCTTTCTCACTGATAGCCAAGGCAGATTACACAACACAACCGAAAATACGATATAAGCAACAGCTAGGATGTTCATGGAGCAAAGCGCAATAATGGACAACCGTTAGGACATGCAGGGAAAGAGAGTGGGACGGTAGCAGAAATGTTTAAAACAGATGCCGTCACTTCAGGCATCACCAGAAGTGCTATTATCGCAAGGGGCACGGGGACTCTTGCGCACGGCCATTTGCCTGAACTGCCCGCGGATGGTGGGCAATCTCTGGGCAGCCAGTGGGCAGAGAGGCAGATCACAAGACATTTGCCCACCACTGGCAGGGCACCTGGCAGGCCTAAGCCGGGGCCCTGTGGGCTGGGAGCTGGCTGGCTCCTTCCTCCACCCCTTCCTTTCTGCCAGCTACTAGTCTCCAGAAGGATTCCTGAGCGTGAACAGAGCGCAGACTCAGTGACTGAGATACTGGGAAGAATTCTTGGGTGGAGGGCATTTCTGCACACATATGTACCAAAAGAGCAGGCAATTGGGAAAAATCCTTTGACAGGTGGAATCACTCAGTACACTAGAAAAATCAAAGGAAAATATAGTTGATTGCTAGATCTGTTCCTATTGCATTGCTAGATTTTGTAATGCGCCTTGAGTCTTACTGAGAAAAGCAGACTATGAATAAATTTGACTCAATAAGGGAAGCCACAACCTCCGGTTTGCAAATTATGAGCAAGATGGTTCCTGACGGGACATTTTGGACGTTGTTAGTTAGCCTGTAAGCCAGAAGTTGCTTGAGGGCATGTAAAACACCCCCCCACACACACACACACAACATCTTTTTACACATCTCTCCTGCTGAGAGGTGGGTCAGGGCTTCTCTTCCCTTACCCCCAGGACGTGACAAAGGCTTGACAAAGACAGGACACAGATTTGCGGCATGGCTTTATGAGGACTGGGCTGTTTTGCCATAAAATCATGTGGCAAAATCATCCATAGCAAGGTGTGTGTGCTTGTGCATGTGCAAGCACTCGAGACTAACAGATATGCTAGGGTTGCCAAATCCAGCGTGGGGAATTCCTGGAGATTTGGGGATAGAGCCTGGGGAGGGCAGGGTTTGGGGAGGGTGGGGAGCTCAGCTGGGATGTCAAGTCATAGAATCTATCCTCTGATCTCTGTAGTCTAGACATTGGTTGGCATTAGAGACGGGCGCAAACCAAAATGTGAACCAAAGTTTGTCATGAACCGGGCTGGTTCGTGGTTCGTGAACTGGCGATTCGTCATAGCCCATTTCTGACGAACTGCCATGAACTTTAGGCCAGTCTGTTCGGATGGCTTTTCAGTTCATCACTGCAGACAGCCTGGCACTGATCAATCAGTTTCCTAGGCAACGGGGGGACGGGCTTTCTGCAGCCCCAGACGTGACCTTCTGCTGCTCTGGAAGTGACGTTTTCATGAACCAAACAAACCAGTTTGCTAACCAGAGCAAGTTCGTGGTTCGTGAAATGTGATGAACCACAAACAGCACAGTTCGGTATTTTCCCGGTTTGTGCCCATCTCTGGTTGACATTCCAGGAGAACTCCAGGCCCTGGGCCCTACCTGGAGGTTGGCAACCCCAAGAAATACCCACAGAGAGGACCTCTCCATAATCTGTGGAATAGAGCGTGTGTGTGTGGGGGCGGGGAATGCTTGGCAAAGGAATGCAGCCTGAAACGCTCCCAAATCAGAAGGAAGCCAGCATCTCGGCTCACCCACTGGGCCTTCACTGGTTTGTCTTCCAGCGGTATATATGCCATCAAGAGTCAGCTCCACTCTCTACATCGGACAAACAAAAAGAAATAAAAATGTGCAAAAGAATAAATTGACATATATATCTGGGGGAACATTTTAATCTTCCAGGACGCTGCACTGCTGACTTAAGAGCGGCAGTCCTCAAACAGAGAGACCTCAAGTGGAAATCACAACATGAGGTTCATTCACACATTCCGAACAATGGGCCTGCCGGGGCTGAAAAGGGACAGGGGGTTCTTGCTTAGGTGCCCGTTCTCTGCATTTCCTCCCCTGCAATAATCACGCGGATTCCACTTTGCGTTGTGCCTGTACATTCTGACCTCCTTCTTTGCAATACCCCTCCTGCCTTCTAACGGGCAGGGAAGGGCTCAGGGATCTCCCTTCCTACTTGTATCGCACAAGGGAGCTTGGCTCTCAAAAGTTTATACCCTGGAAAATCTTGTTGGCCTTTAAGGGCCACTGGCCCTTCCCCAAGACCCTGTTGAGCAAGGCACAGTTAGACAGAAGGAGGAGGCGCACCAGTGCAGAGCACAAGGAGAGCAAACAGCAACGGGGCATCATCCCAGTGGGAACCCACAGAGGGGCAGCCGCCTTAATGACCACCTGGCGAATTAGCCTGCACAATGCACAGAAATGCATAGGGACCTACAGTTACGTTAAACACGCTTTCCCACTGCACCTTTGCTTTGTTCTCTTCCTTCCCCTCTGGGACCAGGAGGCGGAGCAAAAGGTTGGGGCCTGCAGAGGGAAGCGGTGTGTGTACTTAATTGCTGCCCCCTACCTCTGTGTTGTCGATCCCCTCCCTCAAAGGCAGGTTCTTCCAGAGCACAAGTGGGTAGGCAAGCCCTGTTGTTGGCTCAGTCCATGCAACAGGGACCAAGGAACAAGGGTGACCGCAAACTCCTGGGGAAGAACGAAGAAGAGTGGAAAACATTCCTGAGTGTTTGGGGGAGGGGCCCCCCAAAGAAAGCTACCCCCCCCCATTATACATTAAAAGATGCCCAACTTTGAATCTGTTTTGTGCCCTGGACAGCCTGTCAGAAGGCGGGAGCCAAGGTCCCCTGGCCGTCCCGTTTGCACCAGGCTCGCGGTCTTCATTTCCCCTTGTCTTGCCCTTGCAAGCCGCATGGCTGAGCCTGAGAACGGCCTGAGGAGAGACAAGGTGAATGAACTTGAAACAATGCTGCTTCGGGGGCCAAGGGGGGCTCCTTGAGGGCCTTCGCTGAGTCTCATCGCTGAGAAATGCCGGCTTGTTTCCTCTGCTGCCCGCAGCCATATTGGAAGCCCAAGGGGTTTTCCTCTTCCAAGCCTCTTCTGTCAGAGGAAGGCTCCATGGCGGGGCGGCAAGGCTCTAACCTGACTAAGCAGAATGAAGGAGACAAGCCACAAGGCCTGCTCACTGCAGATGGAGGCGGGCGGGCGGGGGGCTGCGTGCTGCGGAGGAGCCCTGGAGGCGAGCGTGTGCAGGGGTCCTACTGGGCTGGAGCTCGCCTGCCTAAGGGCGACCTGCACTGAGTTCAGGGTTTGGCAGAGACCCCCTGTCTTGCACAGCGTACAGTGGGGGCACGAAGATTCCTGCCCACCAGCAGCAGATGGATGAGGGCCAGTCTGTTGAAGCTCAGTGCAGACCAGACTGGCAGGGCAGCCGTCTGTGGGGACTGAGGTGCCCGCCTGGGGAGCAGCTCTTTGCTCGGGGGGTGCTGTTGGATCCTTGCATCTGAATGGAGCTTCCGGAGTCTTCCATGGCGTGGAGCACTTTTTGCGCGCTTCATCTGCTATGCCTGTGGCCGGCCCTTGAAACGCCTGATCTGGCCACAGTGCCCCACGCGCTGATCACATCCAGGTTCGATTCTGGTAATGAACTGCACATGGGCTGAAACAGCCACGGGGCCACACAAAGAGACTGCTTCGCTCCTCTGCTGGAAGATCTGCTCTGACGGCCTGTTTGTTTCAGGCACTATCCACAGTTCTGGTTCTTCCCGGGAAGGCCCTGAATGGCTCAGAGTCCGGATTCTGGATGGACCACCTTCTCCCATTTCATGCTCTGCTCTCTGCCCCCTGCATCCAGAGGTGAGGCCTTTCCAGTGGTGGTGCCACCCCTATGGGATGCCCGTCTTCTCTTTTTTTTTTTTGAAAATTTTTTTATTGGGTTAGAATCCATTATTTTTACATTTACATTCAATTTTCCCCAATTTTTTCATCTCTAACCCCCTCCCTTTCCCCCCCTTTTTGTTGACTTCCAACAGCTTTCCGACCCTTTGTCCCCTTTCCCTTACTTTTATTAGCTTCCTCTATCTAAAACAAATATATATTCTCCATTATTCTAAGCAGTACATCCTTAACTATTTTTAACATTGTATGCCCAAACTGTAAGTCTTTGTTTCCATCTTAGATAAACAATTTATCCCATTTTTCAATTTCAAATATTTCTATATATCATAAACCATATAGATCATACATTCATTTATATCAAACAATTTGACTTATTCTCTATATATTACTCATTCTATCTTTTTGTAATAATTCTATATATCTCTCATCACGTAGTCAATCAATTTGACTCATCTATATCTTCAGACATTCAGTTTGGTACAAAACTTACCAAAAAGAAAGAAAATATTGTTAGTTAATCAATCCTTATATTTAATCCTTATAGTTAATTATTTTCTATCTATGTTCTGTTTGTTAACCTATATATATCTATATATATATCAATCTATTAATCTGACTGCTTATTAATTCACATTTATCTCTTCTCCCCCCGGTAAAGTCTCCCCCCTCTACTTCAATGCTTCAGTAGTTCTCAAACTGCCACAGTTTTCCTCCCACCTCCCATTTCTTCTCCAGGTGTTGTTTCAGCTTCTCCCAGTCTGTGTTGAACTGCCCTGAGTCCAGATCTCTCAGTTTTCTTGTCATCTTATCCATTTCAGCCATATACAGCAATTTGTAAATCCAATCTTCAATAGTTGGCACTTCTTGTACTTTCCATTTTTGCGCATACAAAAGTCTAGCTGCTGCTGTCATATAAAATATCAACGTCCTGTATTGGGCTGGAATTCCCTCCATTCCCAGGTTCAGTAGCAGGAGTTCTGGGTTCTTATTAATTTGAAATTGTAAAATTTCACTCATTTCTCTTATTATTTCCCCCCAGTACTGCCTAGCTACCTCACACGACCACCACATATGATAGAGGGAGCCCTCATGCTTCTTACATTTCCAGCATTTATTAGAAGTATTCGAATTCCCTAGCGCAATCTTCTTTGGTGTCATGTACCAACGATAGATCATTTTGTAGATGTTCTCTTTGATATTAGTACATGTCGTTGTCTTCATTGTAGTTTTCCACAAGTATTCCCATGCCTCCATTGTTATTTCTTTATTAAAGTTTATAGCCCATTTCACCATTTGTGTTTTAACTATCTCATCCTCGGTATACCACTTCAGCAGTACTTGGTATACCTTGGATATTCTTTTCTTATCTTCTTTAAGAAGGGTCTGCTCTAGTTCCGAGTTCTCTATTCGTATACCTCCCTTTACAGAGTCCGAATTATATAAGTCTCTGATCTGTCTATACTGGAACCAGTCGTAGTTAGGTGATAGTTCCTCTTGTGTCTTTATTCTGAGTTTGGATGCTTCAGTTTTAATTATTTCTTTGTACGTTAAACATTGTTGTTCATTATCAACAGCTCTCGAGTCTATCACCTCATACGGAACCACCCACAAAGGAGTTCCTTCTTGTAGATAAATTCTGTACTTCTTCCAGATTATGTATAGACTTCTCCGTACAAAGTGATGCAGGAACATCGAGTTGACCTTTACTTTGTCATGCCATAAATATGCGTGCCATCCAAATATTTTTTTATATCCCTCTAGGGCTAGTAGTTTCTTGTTCTTTAATATCATCCATTCTTTCAACCAAACTAGGCAGATTGCATCATGATAAAGTCTCAGATTGGGCAGTTGCATTCCGCCTCTTTCCTTTGCATCTTGTAAAACTTTCACTTTCACTCGAGGCTTCTTGCCTGCCCAAACAAAGTCTGATATTTTCCTCTGCCATTTTTCAAATTGTTTAGAGTCTCTGATGATTGGTATTGTCTGTAGCAAAAACATTACTCTTGGTAACACATTCATCTTAACTGCTGCAATCCTGCCCAACCATGACAAATTCAGTCTATTCCATTTAATCAAGTCTCTCTCTATCTGAGTCCATAGTTTTTCATAGTTGTTTTTGAATAGATCTATGTTCTTTGCAGTTAATTCGACTCCCAAATATTTCACTTTACTTGTTACTTCACAGTCCGTTGTTTCCGTTAATAATTGTTGTTTCTGCTTAGTCATATTTTTACATAATATCTTTGACTTCTTTTTGTTAATATAAAAACCTGCCAAGTCTCCAAACTCCTTGATCTTATCTATCACTCTTGGCATGTTCTCCAATGGGTCCTCTACAATTAACATTATGTCATCCGCAAATGCTCTGACCTTATATGAATAGTCCTTTATTTTTATTCCACAAATTTCCTCATCTTGACGTATTTGTATCATCAGAATCTCCAATACTAAAATGAACAACAATGGAGATAACGGGCAACCTTGTCTTGTTCCTTTACTTATCGTCAATTTCTTGGTCAATTCATCATTCACCACGATTGCTGCAGTCTGGTCTCTGTAAATTTCCTTAATTGCTCTGATGAATCTTTCTCCCAATTGTAGCTTTTCCATAGTGGCAAACATAAAGTCCCAAGGGATGCCCGTCTTCTCGAGGCTTGCCTGGTGCTTACTTCATTCTCTGTTAGCCACCAGGGCAAAATTTTTCTCTTTATGGAGGATTTTAATTGAATTATTCTATATTTTTTATGGTCTTCATCTATCTGAGGAAGATTTTATGCAGCTTAAAGTTGTATTTGTGGCTTATTTTAATACTGATAATGCTGTGCTTTTTAAAATGATTTTTAATAAAACCTTGTGAGCCACCTCCAGCTGGTCTCCAGACTGGTGACAACTGCATTGCCTAAATGAATGAAAGAAACAGTCCCACTGCCTAAGTCAGTGGTGCTTACTCTTAGGAAGGGGGGGCCTACGACTGCACCTGGCTCTGCAGACTTGGGGGGGGGGCTTCCCTTTGACGCAAGGCTAGAGAAGTGCCCAACTTCCGAGAGAGCCCTGGGAGGCAAATGAGGAGCCCCCCTTTATTTCCAGGAATTCTTGGCTGCCAACTTCCATCTCAGCTGAGGCACTGCTGAAAAGCCATGGACTGTGGGAGGTGGAGCAGCTGCCATCTTGGGCAGGGACTGCGGTTGGCAGCAGCCTGCCAACTCTGCCTCTTCCCTAAAAGCTTCAGGGTGCTTCCAGGGGAGCAAGGCAAGGCAAGGAGAGCAAGGACTCCTCGGCCACGTCAGGAAAGCCCTTCGATTCTTCCCTATTTTTGTCACATGTTGGAGGGGGGGCGGGAGAAAGAGAGGAAGGGAATGGGCTTGGTGTGTTGAATTTGATACTCTTTGCATACCATGGAAATGTGGCTGCTGGGCTCGGGCGCCCTTCCTTCTCTTCTCCCAGGGAAACCTTTCTCCCTTGATGCGATCGCATCTTTTCAGCAGCTGCCTGCCAAGCCAAAATTCAAAATGCAGTTTTCCCCGTTGCAGTCTTGGGGGAAAGACCTGCTGCTGTTGTATATTTGCCTGTCCCAGGCACAAGAACTCTCCCAAAATGGAGAGGTAGCAACAGGAACTGTTTTTCTCTGTTAGCAAAAGAAATCCCGGAAAGCTGACCTTGGCTGCGTTCCAGCCATGTTGCCACAACACATCCGATGACGGAGAACGTGCCCTCAGTGGGAGTGGGCCCTTCCCCCCGCTCCAGGTGCCCTTATCAGCCGAAGTTGGGCCATGACGCAGCAGAAGAGACAAACCGGAGCTAAGAATAGCACTGGAGAGAAACACCCAGTGGACACAAACCCCAGTCCAAAGTTTTCTCTCAGCCTACATGGCTTGACGCAAGCAGCCCCCAGCCTTGAGTCACCAAACAGCTTGGCCTCTTCCAGGCCTGACACCCTTCAGCCTGGCCTCCGCCCAAGCCTCAGCCACACAGGGCTGCCTTGCCAACTCACGGGATCTCGTGGGCAGAGAACCGCATTCCTCCTCTGCCACAGATTCATTGGGTGGCCTCGCGTGTGTCAGACTGCAGCAGAGGGAGAGCCGGGTAAAAAGGGTCGGTGTTGGCCACCCTCCAGTTCTGTTTCAGAGGCCAATTTCAGGCACATGCTGCATATCGACTCACTTAGAAGATCAGCAATTTCACATTTGAGTTCTTTAAGAACTCTAGGACGGATATTGTTATGATTTTAAGTGTGTGTTTAAATGCTTGGTGTGGTTCAGATGAAGAGTGGCAGGTGAAAGAGAGGGATGAGTGAGGGAGATGACTGGATGATGGCTGAGAGGGTGGGCAGAGTGAAGGCAGTTTGAGACTGAGAGTGGAGAGAAAAGAGTCAGTCAGGGCAAGAGAGGCCAGCTGGGTGTGCGCCTGAGCATGTTTAAGCATTATTGAGAGAGAGATAACAGGTGTGGAAGCCTGAACTGTGTGTTTGTGAAAGAACATTCAGGAGAAAGCAGGCAAGCTGTGAGTGAAGCCTGAGAGGAGGTCTGTGGGACTGGGTTTAAGTAAATTGGCTTTAAGAACTGAGAACTACTCTTTGGAAACCATCAAGTTTTAGAAATAATATGAAACCGATACGCTTCTTATAAAAATAAAAGTTTATTGTGTTTTTTTTTAATCCCAGAGTTATTCCTATATCCCATTCCTTTCCTCAGGGCCACGTAGTACCACGAAAAGCCTGACCCTTGGGCACGTTACTAAAAGGAGAAATTTAAGTTATTCTGGAATTTAATGCCTGGTGGCAGCAATCTACCAAGAGGGGGCAAGAATAAAAGGCTTAAAAGACCAAATCTACCCAAGAGAAAGAAAGAAGGAGCCGTAACAGATACCATCTAGTCCCTGCGATGTGTTAGTTCGCACTTTGTCCCTCAGTTCTAGATCTTCCTCCTTTGTCACCACTGTTTCCCCCAGCTCCTCCCCTCCCCCCGCCCCCACGGACAACGTCCTTTCAGAAACAGGCCTATGCCCTGCAATCTTCAGCAGTGAGGACTGACGAGAAGAATTCATTTAGCTTCTGAGCAATGACCGTATCTTCCGTGACTACGCCTTTGCTTCCATTCCCATCCAAGGGTCCCACCGCTTCCCTAGCTGGTTTCCTGCCTCTGATGTCTTTCAAGAATTCTTTATTATTGGTCTCGATGCTTTGAGCGATGTGTTCCTCAACATCCTTTTTTGCATCCCTAATTGCATTTCCGTTGAACAAGTTTGTAGTTTTTTGCCTTGTTTGGGCAAACTTTCCAGTTTACGATGGAACGAGCAACAGAGCCCATTGTTTGGAAAATTACAATGGGCTCTATTTATTTATTTATTTATTATTTCATATTTATATCCTGCCCTCTCCGCAAGTGGGCTCAGGGTGGCTAACAACATTTAAAAACAATTAAACACATTTTAAAATATCTTAAAACATTTAGAACAACTTAAAACATTTTGTATTGTGCGGTGGCAGCATCAGGAAGACTAATAATATTTTGCATGTGTACCGTGGTGGACAGTTTTTCACAGGGGGGTGTTTAAATTTCCTTTCCCCCCCCCCCAGGCTGGCAGAGGCCCAACCTTAGCCATGAGCCTGGCGGAACAACTCTTATCTTACAGGCCCAGCGGAAAGACAATAAATCCTGCCGGGCCCTGGTCTCAGTAGACAGAGCGGTCCACCAGGTAGGAGCCAGGGCTGAGAAAGCCCTGGATCTCGTCAAGGCCAGGCGGACCTCCTTGGGACCAGGGAACACTAATAGCTGTTTTTCTCCCAATCAAAGAGTCCTGTGAGGAATATAAGGGGAGAGACGGTCCCACAGAGACGGTCTAGAAAACTGATTTGGCGTACCCCTGCTGTAGGGCCTTGGGAGGGCCTTGCTGCCATGCTGAACTTCCCTGCCACCTCCGTGTACCCTCAGAGGTCTGGCACAGGTGGCAGGGAGGCCCGGACGGCAACTCAGCCATCCCAAGGCCTCTCAATGGATGCGCCACTGTGCCAGGCCTTCTCACCGCCGAGGCAGCTTTCTTGGGGCCTCTGAGGCAAACCGTGTTGCTGACAACTCACAGAGTGCACCTCTGTGGGGATCAAAAGTGAGTCGTCACCAATACGACTTGCCTTTCATATAGTAGGATAGTTTCCTTCACCTTGCTTGTTAGCCATGCTGGCGACCTCTTGGACTTTGCACTGCCTTTCTCAACCTGTGGTGTACTTTCTAACTGAGCCTCTAGTGTTGAAGTTTTGAGTAATTCTCAAGCCTTTTGAGAAATTTTACTCTTGGCTGTTCTTCTTAACTTCCGTTCTACCAGATTCCTCATTTTAGAGAAGTTCCCTCTTTTGAAGTCAAATATGACAAACTGGAAGAACTTCCTGACTGTTAGAGCGGTCCCTCAGTGGAACAGGCTTCCTCGGGAGGTGGTAGGCTCTCCTTTGGAGGTTTTTAAGCAGAGGCTAGACGGCCACCTGACAGCAAGGCTGATTCTGTGAACCTGGGCAGCTCATGAGGGGGAGGGCAGGGAGGGTTGCATCAGGGCTTAGTTCTCGTGGCCCTTTTTTACACGTCCAGGGTAATGCTGAACACCACTTGGGGTGAAGTAGTAATTTCCCCCAGGCCAGCATTGTGCAGGGGGTTGGACTAGATGACTCTGGAGGTCCCTTTCAACACTATGATTCTATGACCATCTTGGAGTTCCCTGGCACTTTTCCATGTACATATAAATTCTATTCTACATGCAGAGAAGTTAGCCGTGTTAGTCTGTGGTAGCAAAATCAAAAAGAGTCCAGTAGCACCTTTAAGACTAACCAATTTTATTGTATCAGGCATCTGAAGAAGAGAACTTGATTCTCGAAAGCTTATGCTAAAATAAAATTGGTTAGTCTTAAAGGTGCTACTGGACTCTTTTTGATTTTTCTATTCTACAGACGCTCTATTTTATATTTTTTTCAAATCTATTGGTTGCTGTTTTAGTATGTGATGCTTTATGCCTAGGACATCTTATCTCAACTATGTGTTTTATTGGATAACAGTCTATATTGCTTTGATAGGGTGTAGATATTTTATTACCTGCAATTTGATAATATTTACAGTTACTGGAATTTTTCAGTTCATGTAACATTCTCATTTGTGATCTTTGTGTTTCTTCAAAATGTGTTTTTAATGTTTTGTATTTTGGTTGTTTTAATATGATTTTATTCATGTTCTTTTTACATCATGCTGTAGATCCCCAGATTAAGTTGCCTGCAAGACGTGCAGGGGCTTCCCCCCATGGACTAAGCTCAGTTTCCCACGACACGGTGAGGACTGGGCCTTGCTTTCTTTCTTCTTGCTGTCTGGTGCAGTCCTCTTGTTTTCCTGTTCAAGAAATAAAACGTAGCCAGTGTACAGATTTTATTAATTTAACTTACTTACTTATTTCATTTATAGCTAGGGTTGCTGGTCCACCTCGGGAACTGGTGAGAGATTGGGGAGATGGGGGGGGGACTTACTGGAGAGCACATGTGCAATCGTCGTCCACAGCCAATGATGTCACTTCCGGCATGATAACAACAACAACAACCTTCAATTTATATACCACCCTTCAGGACAACTTAATTCCCACTCAGAGCGGTTTACAAAGTATGCCATTATTAGCCCCACAACAATATCACCCTGTGAGGTGGGTGGGGCTGAGAGAGCTCTGACAGAGCTGTGACTGACCCAAGGTCACCCAGCTGGCTTCAGGTGGAGAAGGGGGGAATCAAACCCGGTTCTCCAGATTAGAGTCCTGAGCTCTTAACCGCTACACCAAACTGGCTCTCAGATCCAGATGCAATGGCGTTGTGACGGGGCTGACTCTTCAACAGCTGTTTCAGCTTTCAGCTTTCTACCTGTTTTCAAACGTCTGCAATCTGTACTCTGTTGTATTGTTCGTTGACTACCCCCCAGCTGTGAGAAAGGCAGTTATAAATGCTGTAAATAAATAAAAACAGTGGTTTTGGCCCCAAACACTAAGTTCTTAGCCGACTATTAAAGAATCAGCCCTGGTGCAATGCCATTTCATCCCGTCGGGTGCCCTGGAAGTGCCATCATTGGCTGGGGATGGCAACTGCATGCACCCCTCTCCCCATTTCACCTGCCCGCTTCCTCCCATTGATCACCTGAGGATAGGCAAGCAGAGCCCTGAAACGCGGGGAAGTTGCCTGCCGTAAGCACCTGGCCAGCCTGTGCATAGCCTCTGTTTCTTGCATTATTAGGAACAGTGTAATAAAGGCAGAATAACACGTGATCCTTGAAACTGAATCACCAAACTGAAGAACAGTTTTAAAATACAGCATGATATGTATGCCAGAGAATACAATGAAACAAGATTTAAAAATTGGAGAACAGTGAAATAAAACTGAATAATCAGTAGAACAAAGTGTGATGAAGTTGGATTACAACTTTTAGAAAAGGACATTAAAAACATACAGTAAACAGAGCTATGAAAATTGCCTAATTTTTTTCACAGACGTTGCACCATTATCCCTGTTCCCCCCTTATAAAAAGGCCCTCCTGAACAATTCCGTTTTACACAAAATGAAAGCGGGGGGTGGGGGGGGGAAAGAAGGAAACAAAACCCAGTGGCTCCTTTGGGACCAACAACATTTATTTCTATAGGAGTTTTCATGATGTGAGCCCAACTCACGCCCATGAAAATAAATGCCACTAGCCCTTCAGATGCCACTGGACACTCGTTTTATTTCACTGCCTCTTTGCACTCCTCAGACAGGCGGTTCCACCAGGTGAGTGCCACAAAGGAGAAGACACACCTACCGGCAGCTGTAGAGCTTGTCCCTTCGCGTGGTGAGCAAGGGTAGAGTCCAGTAGCAACTTAAAGAGCAACAAGATTTCCAGATCCAGAGGAGTTAGCCATGTTCGTTGCAAAATAGTAAAGAGTCCAGTAGCAGCTTTAAGACTAACCAACTTTATTGTAGCATTAGCTTTCGAGAACCACATCTGACGAAGAGATCTGTGGTTAGTCTTATGCTACAATAAAGTTGCATCTGATGAAGACAGCTGTGGTTCTCAAAAGCTTATGCTACAATAAAGTTGGTTAGTCATAAAGCTGCTACGGGACTCTTGGCTAAGATTTCCAGAGTAAAAGCTTTTGAAAGTCAACCTTCCTTCATCAGGAACCTGACCGTTGAAAGCTTCTGCCCTGGAAAAATTGTATTAGTCTCTAAGTTGCTACTGGACTCGAATCTTGCTCTTCTACTGCTGTCCAGCCCAGCTACGCACCTGAAACCATTTGCATGGAGACACCTTCCGAAGGCTTTGATCTGATAAGCAAGATGGAAACATAGCAGGAGAGGGTGGTCCTGCAGATATGAGGTATCAAGGTCAGGAAGGGTGTTGGATGTGGTAACCAGTGCCTTAAATTGTCTCTGGCAGCTGATAGATAGCTAATGGAACAACTGCAGAACGTGGGTAATAGGTAAGTGGTACCTAGCTCCTGATAATAACCAAGCAGCGGCATTCTCTGTACCAAGCAGAGTTTCCAAGTTGACTTCAAGGGCAGACCCATAGAGCATGCATTACAATAGTCTAGCCTCAAGGCTACCATGAATCCATGGACTCAGGTTGGCAGGTTGAAGGTAGGCAACCATCTTAGAATCATAGAACCATAGGGTTGGAAGGGACGTCCAGGGTCATCTACTCCAACCCCCTGCACAATGCAGGAAATTCACAAATAACACCCCCGCCCCCCGCATGCACACTCCCAGTGACCTTTAGTCCATGCCCAGAAGATGGCAAAACACCATCAGGATCCCTGGCCAAACTGGCCTGGGGGGAAATGCTACCTGACCCCGAGGTGGTGATCGGCCTTACCCTGGTCATGCAAGAAGGGGCCACGAGAACTAAGCGCTGATGTAGCCCTTCCTGCCCTCCCTCTCATGATCTGCCTAGGCTCTTGCAAGCTGACTGAAGATGGAAGAAGGGAGAATGCCTTTCTCGCAGCTGAATTAACTTGCTTCTCCAACAATGATGCAGGGGCTTGGCCTTCCACAATCTATGCAAAACTGAATTATTCAGGAGGGCTTTTTACTCAGGCAATAGAGCTATGCTATAAGAAAAGGGTTTAGAGAGAGAGATTTCAATAAAGGGAGAGGGACTGAAGACTGTACTCCTGTGCACTGGCTGTTGACAGTATTCCTACTGGGTAGTTTCTGTGTTATTTAATATGTCATGCCAAATTACTAGTGTTTTGTTTTAGCAACGTTCACCTCCATATGCCTGTATTCAAACGATGCTTCTTTTCAAATTTCTGCAATGCAAAACCTCTTGTATTGTTTATTGAATGTCCCAGCTGTTGATTATATTGACTTACTCTGTGTAATCTGCCTCAAGTCTCGGTGAGAAAGGCGGACTGTAAGTAAGGAAACAAACAAACAAACAAACAACCATCACTCCCATCCTGCCGTCACTCCACCGGCTGCCTATCAATTACCGGGCTCAGTTCGAGGCATTGGCTGTCACGTGCAAAGGTCTCCATGGCCTTGGTCCAGCATATCTATGGGAGCACCTCTCTCCCTAAGGTCCACCACGGCAGTTTCACTCATCTGAAGAAGGCCTTCTGTAGATGCCACCTTGCATAGGGCAAGAAGAACAGTGCATTCTCTGTGGTGGCCTCCACCTTATGAAACGGCCTCCCTGACGAGGTCAGAAGAGCCCTCACTCTCCCGGCTTCCCGCAAAGGATGCCCGACCGAAGGCTTCAGGCGGGCTCCTGACTCGGGGAGGAGGCTGCGCTGCCGGGAAGCGGCCGCACTCAGAGGGCGCGCCAGCCCAGAGCTGGGGCCCGCAGACTTCGCCCCTCGGAGCGAGCCTCGCTGTTGCGCCGGGGACGCGCCTCCTGGGTTGTTCGACGTCGCGTAACGTGTCAGTCTCAGAATCGCTTATCAAAAAGAGTCCAGTAGCACCTTTAAGACTAACCAATTTTATTGTAGCATAAGCTGTCGAGAATCAAGTTCTCTTCATCAGATGCCTGATCCGAACTGGTCAAATACAGAAGAGGAGGATTCATAAGAATCACTTATGAATCGCTATCTCAGCATTTCTCCAGCTCTGCTCGGTTCCTGCGGGCTGAACCCCTTGCGCGTTTGCACCGATGCACCTATTGTAATTCACCTTGAGTCTCAGTGAGAAAGGCACACCATAAACAAACAAGCAAGCAAGCCTGGACCTCTGCTGCATCCTCAGGCAATTTGGAGAAAGCACTCCTGGGCTGGGTGTTGCCAGCATACGGGTGACGGCCTACTCCAAAACTGTTGGAAGACGGGACTGGCGGGGTCCCTTGCTCGGCCCTTTAGGGCGGCCAGCAGAGAAGGAGGAAGGCAGCAACCATAGAGTCACTTAGATAGACAGGCTGCTATCCGTCTCCCTCCTGCCGGGGGAACTTCCTTCCTCCCCTTCTCTCTTCCTCCCCCTCTCTCTCTTCTTCCCTGCATGCACCAGGAGAGGCAGCCTGGTGTCTCCTCCTGCGAGAGACGGCCTACTTTCAATCTAAAGCCACCCTTAGCTAGTTAGATCAGTTATTCGTTCTCTCTCTCCACTGATCTTAAGTATATGTATTTCTTTAGCTAAATAAACAGTTATTGGTTCTCTAACTTGGATGAGAGCTTTCTGCGTGCAGTTTGTTTAGTTAACGTGCTTGGCTAAAACCCAATAAAAAGGTGAATGATTTCTCCTGGGGGCTTTGCGCAGAGGCTGAGCCGCACGGCCGGGGAACAGGACAGATGCTTGGAAAACCCCGCAGGACAAGTCCCACCCTGAGGACGACGGGTCTTCCACAGCAGTCCTCTGAGGCCGGCCTGCAAGGGATGGTTTAAAGCAGTCCAAAGCACAGGGGGGGGGGGTGCTGGGCTGGTGTTTGGTGAAGGTTTAGTGAGACAATTGTATGAGCTTGGGGGGGTGGGGGTGGTTTTGCACCTGCCCAGTGAGGAAACTGCCCAGTCAGGACGTACCCCCAAGCTCACGACACGAACCCCGCCCACCGCTGGGATCAGCACTTCAGGGATGGCCAGGCGGCTGGGCCAGGAAGAAGACGCCAGTGGAGCAGCAGCGAGGACCACTCTTCTTTTGGGCCCATGAAAATTCATCTGGAAATAGATGGAGTTGGTCTTTAAGGGTTCTTGATTTGCTCCCACAAACTGAACACAGCTACCCCTTTGCAATCTACACCCAGGCGGGGGGCAGCACTGGCTGCCTCTGGGAATTCACCCTCACGCGGGCTCCTGCTGCCGTGGTCCACACAGCCCTTGGGGCAGGGTTCAGGGGAAGCGGAAGGAGGCACTTGCCGCCCCCTCCCCCCCCGCCCATGCCAAGCTTGGCTCTCTTATTCTGCCCAGGCTTTGCAGTTCTCCTCTCCCCCAGGCGCTCAATGCCAGCAGAAAAACCAGGGCTTGATTGCCAGTGGATCATGCGTTCCCCGCCCCGTCCCAGGTTCAGGAGTCAAAGTTCCCCTGCTGCTCCCCAGTTCTTCAGAAGCCTGACTGCAGGCAGCAACGCTGGAGGAATCTCACTTCTATGCCCCTGGTCAGGAGTGTCCCAAGAGATTTTGGGGTTGACCGATGAGGAAGGCTCTGGGCCTTGTCCTCCTCCTCCTCCTCCTCCTCCCTTTTCATCTTGCAGCTTCCAGCACAGCAACAGGTGAGTGGCCCCAAGGGCCCTGGGAGACTTCAAAGGTGCCTGTGTGAACCTGCTACCACTTCTTCCTCAGAGGAAGTTGGTGGGGAGTTGGCTCCAGAGTGGGAGAACAGAAAGGGGTCCCGTGGCCCACTCCATCAGATGCACGAAGCGAAGCCTCTGTCAGCCGAGGTACGCGCACCCAGGGACGTGTGTGTAAGGGGGGAGCGGTGAACAGGGCGGTTAAAGGGCCATGGAATGGAGGAGGGGTCGTTTGTGGCATTTCCCGGCAAAGCGGCATTGATTTTACTTGTAATCCATCTTGAGCTGAGTGGACTATTAACGAAATAAATAAGTAAAGAAAACATTACAACTATACAAGATAAGCATAACAATCGTAATGAGGGATTACAAGAAAACCTGTTATATTAAGTGAAAAGAAACGCGTCATCTCTGTAGAATCATTATTATTATTATTGTCATTGTTTGTTTATAGTCCACCTTTCTCCCTGAGATCCAGGGCAGATTACATTCTGCAAGTGAGTACGATATGATCGATAAACGGGGACATCCATTGCAGAAAACATACGACACGACCAGCAGTTGGTGAAAACAGACACAACAGAGCGCGATAGCCACAAATGCTACAACTAGCAGAAAGCTGAATGCATAGTTAAAACGTTTCTGAATCAAAGTGCAAGTAATTACTGTGACATCTATAACAACATCCAGCTACCTTGTAGGAATTATATACTCAGTATTCAGCAGTATAATCTGAGTAAAAGTCCTGGAAAATGCATTTAAAAATGTCTACAAATTGTTGCATTATTTTCTACCCCCATTGTAGATTCTTTGTAAGCCTCCTGGAAGACAGATTGATCAAAGGCAGGGCATAAACTCTTTAAAATAATAAACAAGCAAGCAGACCGATTTTAATCCAGCCATTTCTCACTGGAAGCCCCTTGGCTGAAGAACCATGAGGAGTCTCACAGGCCAGCAGGAGGGGTGGTGGGCAGACAGAAATGTCCTGCCAGGGGCGTCTGAAGGTTGCCTTTCCCCCCCCCCCCCCGAGTGGAGTCCTTCTGTTCTTTTAGGCACCCTGGCCTGGATGGGCCGGGCTAGCAGGATCTTGTCAAATGTTGGAAGCTAAGCAGGGTCAGCAAGGAAGACCCGCGTTGCTATGCAGAGACTGGCAGTGGCAAAAAAAAAAAGGCTAATTCAATCCTGGGTTGTATCAAAGGGGCCATAGCATCGAAATCGCAGGGGGTCATGGCCCCTCTCTATACTGCCTTGGTCAGGCCGCACCTGGAGTACTGTGTGCAGTTCTGGAGGCCTCACTTCAAAAAGGATGTGGACAAAATCGAGAGGGTGCAGAGGAGAGCGACAAGAATGATCAAGGGTCTGGAGACTGAGCCCTACGAGGAAAGGCGGAGGGCCTTGGGAATGTTTAGTTTGGAGAAGAGGAGGTTGAGGGGGGACATGATTGCTCTCTTGAAATATTTGAAAGGCTGTCATTTGGAGGAGAGCAAAGAGCTGTTCCAGTTGGCAGCAGAGGGTAGGACGCGAAGCAGTGGGCTTAAATTACATGCACAAAGGTACCGGCTGGATATTAGGAAAAACTTTTTCATGGTCAGAGTAGTTCAAAATCCGTTGCCTAGGGAGGTGGTGAGCTCCCCTTCGCTGGCAGTTTTCAAGAAGCGGCTGGATGAATATTTGTCAGAGATGCTTTAGGCTCATCCTGCACTGGGCAGGGGGTTGGACTAGATGGTCTGTATGGCCCCTTCCAACTCTATGATTCTAAACCACCTCTTTTAGTCTCTTGCCTTGTAAACCCCAGCAGTGGTGCAAGTGGACAGCATTTCACACACACATTCTTTTGTGCACAGACTATCAGTGTGTCCTGTGTAGACAGCATAGGGGAGGCACATGTTGCATCGGAGCTTGAGCGGGTGAATAAATCCCCAGTGGCCAGAAATCCCGTCTTTGTGTTGCCTGAGAGGATCTGGGGGCGGAGCTGGCACCTGGGCTTGTTGCAGGTGATCCCTGTGTCCAGGGCCGGTGCCACCATTGAGGTGGTGAGGCAGCCGCCGTGGGTACTGGGGCCCTGGAGGGGGTGCCGGAGGGGGTGCCGGGGGCAGAGGCACATGCCATGGAGCTGGCGTGCCTGGCCCGCAGCTGCTGCAGCCAGCCCCATGCCACTGCCGCCACCGCCACATGGCCCCGGCCGGGCGCAGCAGCTGCGGGCCAGGCAGCCTCCATGCACCGCCCCAGCCACCCGCTGGCCAGTGGCCCTGGCTGCGCTGTGTGATGATGTCATCATGTTGTGACATCATCACGTAGTCTGGAAGCGCGCGCTGCGCACGTGCACACATGGGGTGGCCGCAAGTGCCAGAAACCCTGGCACCGGCGGTGCTAATGTCACTGCTACTTTCAGAGGAGTTAGCTGTGTTAGTCTGTAGTGGCAAAATCAAAAAGAGTCCAGTAGCACCTTTAAGACTAACCAATTTTATTGTAGCGTAAGCTTTCGAGAATCACAGTTCTCTTCATCAGATGCATGGAGGGCCAAAAGAAACTGGTCAGATATAGAGGAGGAGAGGGGAGGGCAGGTTAGATGCAAACAGCTCCTTCTGATATGTAGATGCAAACAGCTCCTTCTGAAATGGAGATCATTTTGCTTCTGTAAAGGTTCAGAGGAGTTTGCCCTATTAGTCTGTAGCAGCAAAATCAAAAAGAGTTCAGCAGCACTGCAGCGCAAGCCCTCGATAACCACAGTCCTCCCCGCCAGATGCATCTGACAAAGAGAACCGCGGTCCTCAAAAGCCCACGCCAGGTGCCACTGGACTCCCCCTGACCCCGCCTCTGTAAAGGAAATCAGTTACCTGTGATAATGAGATAACCATTCATAGTCTCTATTCAATCTCAGCCTGAATGAGTCAAATTTACATATGAATTCCAGTTCAGCAGCTTCCTGGTGGATTCTGTTTTTGAAAGGTTTCTGTTGAACTACAGCGACCTTTAAGTCTTTGGTGGAATGTCCTGGTAGATTGAAGTGTTCTCCCACTGGTTTCTGGACGTTTCCATTTCTAATGTCAGATTTGTGTCCATTTATTCTTTTGCGTAGAGGTTGGCTGGTTTGTCCAATGTACAGAGCAGAGGGACATTGTTGGCACATGAGGGCATATATCAGATTGGAGGATGAGCAGCTGTAAGAGCCAGAGACAGTGTAGTAGATGCCATCCCTTCATGGATTTGGCCCCTCAAATCCATGGGACTGCCTCTCTCCCGATGCCCCCCCCCGGCAGCTTTGCAGGCCTTTCTACAGGTACCAGCCTGCAAATGGGCAAAATCACCGGCTGCCCAGGTGTCCTCTGTGGTGGCCCCACCTGATGGAATAGCTTGACTTAGAAGACAGGAAAGCCCCCCCTCTCCTGCTCTTCCACAAACGCGCAAAACAGAACTATTCAAGAGGGGTTTTTAAAGCAGGCAATGGGGCTGCAGTATAAGAAAACAGAGACCGCAAACTACACTACTACGTAACGTTTCAGCCCCTCTGTATTGGATTTCTGTCACTTTCCCAGTTTCTGCAATCCACACCCTATTGTATTATTGACTGAATGTCCCAGCCATTGAATGTATTGACTTACACTGTATAATCCACGTCATGTGAGAAAGGCGGACTAACTACTGTAAAAAAAAAATGATTGCACCATTAATGTTTCTCTTCAGCTTTATTCTAATTTTTGATATTAACAATGCTATGAGTTGCTCTCCTGCTTCATTTTGTGATCCTAGTTCAAATTTTCCAACTATGTTTGATTCTGATTTGTCTCCTACTTTTGTGTTCCAGTCGCCTATGATTATCAGCTCATCTTGTTTAGGGGTATGATCAATTTCTTCTTGGACATTTGTGTAAAAGTTTTTGATTTCTTTTCAGTACCTGTAGTGGGAGGATAAACTTGAATGATGGTTATGTTGACAGGCCTTCCATGAAGCCTGATTGATATGAATCGGTCAGACTTTGCATTGTAGCTCTTGACTGCTTGTGCTATGGCTCACCTCACTATTAGAGCAATACTGTTTCTTTTGAGTTTGTCATTTCCACAGTAAAACACTTTGTGGTTTTCTGTCTGAAAATGTCTTCAGTTGGTCCTCATTAGTTCACTCACATCCAGGACTGCAATGTTTAAACGTTCCATTTCTTGTTTTACTATTTCTAGCTTACCTGTTTTCATGCTTCTCACGTTCCATGTTCCTATTATGTGTGTCGCACAGCTTTGGACATCCCTTTTACATCTATTCATGTCCGCAACTGGACGTCCTTTCGGCTTTAATCCAGCCCCATCCTTAAGAACAGAGCTATTCGTACTTGTCCTTGGCTCTTCCCCAGTAGCCAATTGAGTGCCGTCCGACCTGGGGGTCCTGTCTTCCGGTGCTATATCTTTTTTCATTTTGGATTGCCTCATCATAGGGTTTTCAAGGTAAGAGATTACCAGAAGTGGTTTACCATTGCCTTCTTCCGCTTCGCAGTTCTAACCAGGGTTAGCTGAAGTGACACTGCCGCTGTCTGTGAGAGATCCTCCGCCAGGGTCACCTTCCACTACTGCTGCTGCCCAGTAGCTGACCTTCAGGAATGCCTCTGCTCCCATCACCATTGGTACATTCAGTTCACTTCTGCTGATGTGACCGTTGATTCCTGAAGGGGGTGAAAGCATCTTTGTCTGGTGTCTCAGCTTTAACCATTCCGTCTTGAGTGACTCTTCCAGGAGTTTAGACTCTTGATTTGGGACTCTGTGGTTTTCTCTCTATTTTATCTACTTTATTCTTTATTAAGCTTCGATTGAGCTCCTTTTTGGGGTACAATTCATCTGCACACTGTTGGGTGTAATTTGGACTGCCTTTCAGACAACTGTGTGGTGTTTAAACACTTTATCTTTCCTCTCTGGAGTCTTGGAGTCATTTCAGAAGTCTGTGTTGAGAGGAGTGACTAGTTGCAGCAAGATTAATTGCAACAAAGCACTTTTATTGCTCTTAAGATAAGAAAACCTTGCTGAAGTACTCCCCATTCAACTGGGGAGAAAGATAGAGACCAAACTGAACTTTATAGAGGAAAGATAAGAAGATTGAAAGGTAAGAAAATTGTTTGCAAGTCCCTTATTAAGTCTCTGATGGGTTAATAGAACTTTAAATTGTTACTTTGGGAGCCCCAGCTGATGAACTGAAGATGAAGAAAACTAGTAGGCTACAAAGGGGGAGAAGAGGAGCCAAAAGTTTACAGCTAGCAGACAAAAGGCTATCTATTGTTGGGAAAAATTAAACAACTAAGCCTGGCTTTGTCTTGAGAATAGAAATGGGATTGAAAAGGCTATATCCCTTTGAGGAAGAGAGGAAATCCCCATTGTGTAAACAGATGAGATTAGGGGATTTCTTTGCTCCATTCAGTCAACAAAACAGATTTGCTTATTTAACTGTGGATAATGATGATATCTCCCAGAACAGCCTTTGGATAATGATTTAATAACTACACAGGTTTTGCATTAATTGTCCTTACAGGAATGCAGTGGGAAAACTATAGAACTTCATATCCTGGCAAATCAAAGAAATTTAAAAGTGGAAACAATTCAAAAAATATTCAAGAAACTCGAGATAATTGCAGAACTCCTGGTGAGGAGGGACAGGAATAGCTCCAGACAAAGATCACCCTGCCCACTAAAAAGATGCCAGAGTTGACAAATTCAGACGAGAGGGGGAGGCCATGGAACCAATCCAAAAACATAAAAAGGAAAACAATAGTTGCCCCTAATAGCCACAATCAGGGCTTTTTTTCTGGGGAAAGAGGTGGCGGGACTCAGTGGGTTGCCCTTGGAGAAAATGGTCACATGGCTGGTGGCCCCGCCCCCTGATCTCGAGACAGAGGGGAGTTGAGATTGCCCTCCGCGCCGCTCGGCAGTGCAGAGGGCAATCTCAACTCCCCTCTGTCTGGAGAGCAGGGGGCGGGGCCACCAGCCATGTGACCATTTTCAAGAGGTGCCGGAACTCCGTTCCCCCGCGGTCCCCCTGAAAAAAAGCCCTGGCCACAATACGGACGTTCTCTCACCAATCTATAATCCCATTTTGTGGAAAATTCATGAATTGGTCCACCAAACGGAGGGCTAGAAACCATCCGGCCTTTCTTCTAAACGCCGCTCCCTCTGCTATTGGCCTTAAAAAGGTGGAACGCTTCACAGGTCCTGTCACGATGAGCAATTTTTATGATCTTTCCATCGTAACTGGATCCCAGCTCATATGCACACACATGCTGCAAAATATATTGAGTTTGGGATCAAGCTCCAAAGGCCTTTCAGGAACTTCTTAGTTCAGAAATTAATTTTATATACACCTTCTATAGAAGTCATTCAAACAATAGAGAAGGTGGCAGATTCCCAAAATCTTTTGACACTGTACCACTCCAGCTACCCTCTCCTATGAAGGTGTTAGATGCAGAGGAGTCAGCCGTGTTAGTCTGTAGTGGCAAAATCAAAAAGAGTCCAGTAGCACCTTTAAGACCGACCAGCTTTATTGTGGCATGAGCTTTCGAGAACCACAGCTCTCTTCGCCAGGTGCATTTCGATTTTGCTATGAAGGTGTGTGGCCCAAAGAACGCAAAGATTTCATTGCGTAAGGAACAGCAGCTTTCTTCTTGCTCTGAACATTTTCAAGGTTTGATTAACACAGAGTTAAAGAGGAACGGAGAGGAGGTTGAGACCAGTCTTCTCTCTGCCTTCGTCTCTTTGCTGACAGAGGAGCAGGACGCTCTGCTAAATCGTTGGCAGGACTTAATTACCTCACTGTGGAAAATCAGACCCCCCCCCCACTCCCCTTCGGAGGAACTGCCTGAAAATTGCAGACCTGCAACGACTAACCTTCCCGTGGTGGCTCCTGAGATCGGCGTTGATTTCTTCCATAATTATAATCTGCCACCTTTAGAACCAATTGTTTTAATTAATAGAGGGACCCCTAATTTGAAATCAACTCCCCTCCTGAATGAGTTTGATTCTTGTATACTTATTGAAGAGGGGTCAGTACGAAGCCGGGACCTTGGGCACCTCTACAAAACTGCATAACCGTGCCTAGAGCATGAAGGTGTATAGACCAGCATAAGATGGGACTGGCAAAACCCTTAGAAGTTGTTACATGGAACATTGCGGGCTGGTTTAACTGTAAAAGCAGAAGTCTAGATTCCAAGTTTCAATAGAATCTTGACTTAATTACGGTGCAGGAAACATGGACAGCCAAGGACCACACGCTGGATGGCTACCAATCCTTCAAAGGAGGGGCAATTCCAGGCTGGGTTTTTTTTATATCTACCTCCTTAGGGGCCAAGAGCACTGAAGGGCACTGGCTATGGCTGTCCTCCTTCAATTCAAATCAAGAAGGATATTAGCCACCAACACCTATCTCCCCCCCCCAAAGACAAGCTAACACCCGTGTTAATTGGTTGGAGTTGGAACGCTGTATCGGTGACCTTATACTGAAATGCCCAGATGCTGTGGTGGTCTTGGGGGGAGACTTCATTGCAAGATTGGGCCTGGATGACTAGACTCTTCGTGCCAAGTTCACCATGTTTGTAGATAAGCAGGAGGAAGACCAAGGGTGCACTCTGCGGCCACGCCTTTCTAAGGATAAAAGGTCAAATTATGCTGGACTTTGCCTTTTGAAAATGACTGACAGGTTAAGTTTTCATATTTTGAACAGCTCTATTGGAGACTATCCAAGCGACTATACATACCTGTCAGGTTCAAGGTCCAGCACCGTAGGCTATATTATAGTCAGCGGGAACTGAATTCCCTTGGTGAAAAGTTTAGAAGTACTTCCTTACTTGGAGGTCGACCACTTGCCTCTCTGTCTACAAATGATTCCTTCGTTCCGTTAGACTTATCTTAAGTCTGGTTGGCTTCCTGCATTTCACCCACACAGCAAATGTGAGGTCGAGCTAAATGGTCCTCCCAACTAGGCCGAAGGGCAAAGAAGGTGCCGACCGAGAGCGTACAGTCATGTCACTCAGGTCGAGACCCGCCGAATATCTGTGAAGCTCTTGCCCAGAGAGTGAACCCTTTACTGACCCACAAGGGCTGGGGACTGTAACGCTCAGAGAGCGGCAAGACGTGCGGAGCCAGGGTGGGACAAGAGTGGCACTGATGCCCCGAAGGCCTGCATTCTGCTCTTTATATCTACAAAAATGCAGCCAAAAAGGATAGTCAAGTAGCAATCAAAAGAAATGTTAGAAGCGACTGGCTGCACAAAAGAAGAAAGAGGATATAAGAGCCACGTGGAAGCTCCGTATGCAAGCAGCTAATGAAAAAAACTCTGGAGGAGGACTTCAAACCACACATTTGAGGCTTCCTCTTCCATGGATTTGTATATTTAATCTGACACGTGGGAGGCATGCTTCCAGGAGATACGGGAAGGTCTCTCACATGACCCTCCTTCAGAAAAGTTAGACGGCTTACCCAGGGCTTTTTTTCTGGGGGAAAGAGGTGGTGGAACTCAACGAGTTGCCACCACAGGGGGCAACTCTTGGTGGGAGGTGGTGCCCCTGGTACCACAAGTGCGCACGCAAAGTGCGCGCATGTTCCCAGGACCAATGACGTCACTTTGGGTCAGCTGGAACAAAGGGGGAGTTTTTAAAAGTTTAAATTGCCCTTGGCGAAAATTATCACATGGCCGGTGGCCCCGCCCCCTGATCTCCAGATAGAGGGGACTGTAGATTGCCCTCCGTGCCAAGTGGTGTGGAGGGCAATCTCCCCTCTGTCTGGAGATCAGGGGGCAGGGCCACCAGCCATGTGTCCATTTTCAAGAGGTTCCGGAACTCCGTTCCACTGCGTTCCAGCTGAAAAAAAGCCCTGGGCTTTCCTATATGGCCCCTGGTATCCACAGGAGAGGTAAAATCACTCATAAATCAGCGCAGAAGAGGAAAAGCTCCAGGAGCAGACTGCACCCCCCCCCACCCCGAGCAAGCTTCTAAAGGACAATATAGAGCGGTGGGCTCCCCCTTTGGCATCACTCTTCACCGACATTCGCTCTTCTGGCCATATTCCTAAAGATCGGGGCTTGGCAATTATAGTCCCATTTTTCAAGAAGGGAGGGAGGGAGGACCCAGCGAATTATAGGCCAATAGCTTACTTACTGTTAGTAAACTTTATGCTATTTACCTCACAGAAAAATTTAAAAGCCGGTTAGAGCAGGAAGACCAAATAGCAGAAGAGCAGGCCGGTTTTAGCGAAGGAAGAGCTACCATAGATCACTGTTTGATTTTACCACATCTCATTGAAAAATATTCACTAAAAAGTCCAACCTCACTTTGCGCTGCCTTCGTAGATCTGAAGGTGGCCCTTGACTCTGTCTTTAGGGCCAAACTGTGGGGGAAACTAAAGAGGACCTCAGTAGACCACAGGCGTCTATACCGAATCTGTGCGTTGTATAGCCATGCCACTCTTAAAGTTAGATGGAATACGAATGGGCACCTTTTGAATTTAATGAACACCACTAAGGGAGTCAAAGAATACTATTATTAAAGAATAATAGTAATAACATTCGATTTATACAGAGCCGGATCTAGGGGCACCGGTGTAACCCTTGCCTGGGTCTCTGCGCATGCGCATTGTAAAGAAAAAATGTTATGTTTAAGAGTATGGGAAGCCCTTTTGGGAGCTGGTTTGGAGGCTTCCTTGGCTGGAGAAATTCCCTCCCCCCTTTTTGGAGAGGCTTTTCACTTTTGCTAGCAATAAGTTATGTATGTTCTGTCCTTGAGTCAAGATAAGCTGTTCTTGCTGGCTAAATTAACTTCACACCTGTAGTTTGGGGTCGTGTGCCAAGAGCTGCAGACCTTCCACACGTCCCTTTGCGCACTTGTCAGGTGATGTGGTCAGGTTGGGAGCGGGTGTGGTTAGGCCTGCCTCACTTTGGTTCCAGCTTGAACCAATATAAACCGGCTGTTAACCAACATGGAGAAGCTTATGTTGAGTGTCTACCTTAGACCTCTGCGTATGCTCTTTTGCTTTGTTTCTGGCTCTATTTGTTGAGAAGGACTGAAGCTCCATCTTTTGCCTTGCTGTTTTGGGGGACTTTTGCTTTCTACAACTGAGGAACCAACTTGCTTTGCCTCCTAAGAATTTACTGCGGTATGTAGAGCTTACTGCTGTAGGTTTTTGTTTGTTTTTGCTCACTTTTTGTCTCGTGTGTGATAACCCTGCACCTGGAATTAATAAACCTTTATATTTTTATCTTGTGTGGGTTATTAAGACTCTGAAGCCTCACTGCTATAAAACCTTTGTTGAACTCACCCTATGTGTGCTTGAGATCCACCTACCAAACATCTATTCTTTTGCTGTGAACTCTGCCTGAAAGTTTATCCTTGCAAGGTAGACTTTGCTTTGGCTAAATTCCCTAATAGGCTCTGGAGCTTTGCTCCCTAACTCCTTAGCCTAGGGATAGTCTGGGGAGCTGGTGGCAGCTTACTTGGTTTGCTATTTGCAACAGGACCTTCCAGGCAGCCTGTGTCCCTTCCCCTGAGCTGGGCTGGGCCCCAGGGGTCTGGAACTCCTTGACACGCATAGCGTGCACATGTATGCACCTGGCGCTGCATGATGACTTCACTTTCATGACATCATCATGCAGGGCAGGAGGCGTGCCCGCCCACGCGGCAAGCCGGCCGCCCCAGCGCCCAGTGAGCTGTGGAGCTGGCGGCAGTGGCGGCGGCGCATGCGCTGGGGCAGCCTGCTGGTTTGCCGTGCGCACAGGACCTCCCAGCCCTGCACTCAGCCACCCGCACAGCAAGCCAGCTACCCCAGCACATGCCCTTGCTGCCACCGCCACTGCCACCAGATCCACAGCACACCGTGCGCTGGGGCAGCCAGCTTGCCGCATGGCTGGCTGAGCACAGGGCTAGGAGGCCCTCCGCACGGTTCGTGTGCCCCACTGCCCTGTGCCGCCTGCGTGGCAAGCCGGCCGCCCCAGCGTACTGTGCGCCATGGAGCTGGCAGCAGTGACGAGGGCGTGCGCTGGGCAGCTGGCTTGCTGTGCGGGTGGCTGAGCGCAGGGCTGGGAGGTCCTGCGTGCACAACAAGCCAGCCGCCCCATTGGCGGGGCTGGCAAGGGCCTCCCGACCCTGCACTCAGCCTCCTGCGTGGCAAGCCGTGGTGAGCTCCCAGGGGGCGGGCAGCTGCGCCCGCAGCCCCTTCTTTGGCGGCACCAGGGGCAGGCTACCCCCTTGCCCCCCCTTGATCCGGCCCTGGATTTAAATACTGCCCTTCAGGATGACTTAACACCCACTCGGAGCGGTTTACAAAGTATGCCATTATTATCCCCACAACAAAACACCCTGTGAGGTGGGTGGGGCTGAGAGAGCTCTGAGAAGCTGTGACTGCCCCAAGGTCCCCCAGCTGGCTTCAAGTGGAGGAGTGGGGAATCAAACCCGGCTCCCCAGATTAGAGTCCTGCCGCTCTTAAACACTACACCGAACTGGCCACATCTTGGCCCTGGTACTTTTCATATTCTACATCAATGATATGGTTAGTTATTTAAGCGCTCCAGACTTCCATCCCCTTAAGTTATTGGACCGTGAAACCTTGGTGCCCATAATACAATCCAATGTCTTTGCATTAAGGGTGCTCATTATATTCCAAAATCAAAAAGAGTCCAGTAGCACCTTTAAGACTAACCAATTTTATTATAGCATAAGCTTTCGAGAATCAAGTTCTCTTCGTCAGATGCCTGATCAAAACTGGGCAGATACAGAAGAGGAGGGGGAAAGAGAGGGAAGAAGGGGAGCATAAATCACAAGAAGGCAGAATGCAATTATCATAGAGGCAATCCAAACATTCCTTTGCTTGGAAATGTAAACATTTCCTTTTGGTGTGCAGTCAGTTTGTAGCAGTGAAGGTATCCAATTCCTATGTAGTATAAGCCTTCGGTAACCACAGCTCTCCCTGCCAGTTGCATCTGACAAAGAGAACTGTGGTCCCCGAAAGCTCACACCAGGCGTCACTGGGCTCCCCAAGATCACGCCTCTGTAAAGAGAATCTGTTACCTGTGGTAATGTGATAACCATTCATAGTCTCTATTCAGTCCCCGCTTGACAGAGTCAAATTTGCATATGAATTCCAATTCAGCAGCCTCCCGTTGGATTTTGTTTTTGAAAGGTTTCTGTTGAACCACAGCGACCTTTAAGTCTTTGGTGGAATGTCCTGGTAGATTGAAATGTTCTCCCACTGGTTTTTGGACGTTTCCATTTCTAATGTCAGATTTGTGTCCATTTATTCTTTTGCGTAGAGGTTGGCTGGTTTGTCCAATGTACAGAGCAGAGGGACATTGTTGGCACATGAGGGCATATATCAGATTGGAGGATGAGCAGCTGTAAGAGCCAGAGACAGTGTAGTTGATGCCATTGGGTCCTGTAATTGTATTCCCTGGGTAGATATAGGGGCAGAGCTGGCATCTGGGTCTGTTGCAGGGCTTGGTACCTGTGCTGGTGACTCTGCTGGCCGATTCATGATTGTAATACGTTGATGATACGTTGGATGGGTTTGAGCTGGAAGCTATAGGTGACTCTACACAACAGGTACACTTCCTGGACACCACTGTACAACTACATAATGGACGAATAAATACCACCTTATACCGGAAACCAACAGACCGATACTCATATCTACATGCCTCCAGCTTCCACCCTAAACATACCACTCGGTCTATTGTCTACAGCCAAGCCTTACGTTACAACCGTATCTGCTCCAATGCTCTCGACCGAGACTCACACTTAAGAGATTTACAACAAGCATTTTTGGGACTACAGTACCCACCAAATGAAGTGAAGAAACAAATTAACAGGGCCAGACTAGTACCCAGAAACAGTCTGCTCCAGGACAAACCTAAAGGAACTAACAACAGAACACCACTGGTTGTCACCTATAGCTCCCAGCTCAAACCCATCCAACGTATCATCAGTGAGCTACAACCCATCCTGGAAAATGATACCTCTCTCTCAGAAGCCCTGGGTGGAAGACCTTTCCTTGCCTACAGACAGCCCCCCAATCTTAAACGACTTCTCACTTACAATCATGAATCGGCCAGCAGAGTCACCAGCACAGGTACCAAGCCCTGCAACAGACCCAGATGCCAGCTCTGCCCCTATATCTACCCAGGGAATACAATTACAGGACCCAATGGCATCAACTACACTGTCTCTGGCTCTTACAGCTGCTCATCCTCCAATCTGATATATGCCCTCATGTGCCAACAATGTCCCTCTGCTCTGTACATTGGACAAACCAGCCAACCTCTACGCAAAAGAATAAATGGACACAAATCTGACATTAGAAATGGAAACGTCCAAAAACCAGTGGGAGAACATTTCAATCTACCAGGACATTCCACCAAAGACTTAAAGGTCGCTGTGGTTCAACAGAAACCTTTCAAAAACAAAATCCAACGGGAGGCTGCTGAATTGGAATTCATATGCAAATTTGACTCTGTCAAGCGGGGACTGAATAGAGACTATGAATGGTTATCACATTACCACAGGTAACAGATTCTCTTTACAGAGGCGTGATCTGGGGGAGCCCAGTGACGCCTGGTGTGAGCTTTCGGGGACCACAGTTCTCTTTGTCAGATGCAACTGGCAGGGAGAGCTGTGGTTACCGAAGGCTTATACTACATAGGAATTGGATACCTTCACTGCTACAAACTGACTGCACACCAAAAGGAAATGTTTACATTTCCAAGCAAAGGAATGTTTGGATTGCCTCTATGCTAATTGCATTCTGCCTTCTTGTGATTTATGCTCCCCTCCTTCCCTCTCTTTCCCCCTCCTCTTCTGTATCTGCCCAGTTTTGATCAGGCATCTGACGAAGAGAACTTGATTCTCGAAAGCTTATGCTATAATAAAATTGGTTAGTCTTAAAGGTGCTACTGGACTCTTTTTGATTTTGCTACTACAGACTAACACGGCTAACTCCTCTGGATCTATGACATTATATTCCAGAGGCTCTTAAACTATTTCAGGCCAAACATTGACACGGCTCCAAAATGGCACCTTGCTAGGGCCACCGTCTTCATATTTTGTACCTCTGGAACGAGTGCAAATCAAAATCATTGAGAGTTGCTCTCCACTTAGCTTATTGTGTTTCAAACGCTGACTTGCATTTGGAAACCCGCATGGAGTGCCTTGCCTCGTTCACCCTCCGGTTAAAGTTAAATTTAAATCCCCAGGGCTTATCTCCTTTGATCGCTGATGGCAGCCGTGAGTCTGCATGGCTAAAGGCGGTCAAAGATTAGTGGGAGAGTTTGGGTTTCTCTTCTCATTACGCAGTTTTAGGGGGGCGATATAAGAAGGTTCTGATGGAAAATAGGTTATGCCCTTGCAGTACTGGGAGGGGGGGGCCCTGAAACAGACCGAAACAGAACACGTTTAATGTCATTGCCCCTTCTATCAAGAAACGCGTATTAAGTTCATCTTCCCCTTACTTAATAGGTACCCTGGCCATTTCTAGCCAGTGCATACCAGAATGTTTTTAGCAGATGAAAACCCAATGGTTACAGCAAGTAGTGCGAAGGTTTTCAGGGCGGCTTATGAAATCTGGTAATAACGGTATAATAATTTTACTGGAAAAAATGTTAAAATTGCATTTTTAATTTTTGTCTTATATTTGTTAATGTCGGAGTTAAACAATGAAATCCTAAACTGAGTTACTCCAGTCTAAGTCCATTGATATCAGGGGACTTAGACTTGAGTAACTCTGCTTAGGATTTCACTGAAAATCTATAGTTTTAGAATTTCTGAGTATATGAATGTTGTTACATTTTATGCTGGTCAAGGACTGTTCATAATAAAGATTGATTGATTGACCAAGCCTGCGCTCCTGCCGCTGTTGCTCTCGGCTTAACTGACACCCTCAGACCCCCTCACCTTGCTAAGGTGTGTATCCAAGGGGGGCAATACTAACTGGGCAAAAATAATTTATTCATGTTATTAATTTAATTTTAATTTAATTTATTGGATTTATACTCCTCCCTCCCCACATCAGCGGGCTCAGGGCGGCTATTCTTTGATATTAAGCTGCCCGTTTATCTTCAGCACTGCTGGTCAGGTCCCTAAGGACTTTCAGGAGGGGGATACACCCCGGTGCGCCAGGCAGGCCTGGCATGGCCAGCAGAGCACTCGGGCTGGTTTCCCTGGAAGCCCCGGCGGCAGCATCCACCAGAGGCAGGGCCACTGCTGCTGACCGTGCCAGGAGTGGCAGGAAAAAGCAAAGGCCGCCAATGCCCCCCCTCCCCCACAAGGAGTGGGCACTCAGGGCACAAAGGCCCCCTGATCGCACTGCATCTCTACAGAAGCAGCTGGCTGAAGAGGCACCTCCCCCAGTTTGGGAGGGGGTTAAGAACATAAGAACATAAGCAAAGCCATGTTGGATCAGGCCAGTGGCCCATCCAGTCCAACATTCTGTCACACACAGTGGCTAGAAATCCAGTGCCATCTAAAGGACTGTCAGTGAGGCCAGGACACCAGAAGCCCTCCCACTGCCTTCCTTCCAGCACCAAGACAACAGAGCACCACCTCCCCACAAAGAGAATACCATCTATCTCCTGTGGCTAATAGCCACTGATGGACCTCTGCTCCATATATTTGTCCAGTCCCCTCTTGAAGCTGGCAATGCTTGTAGCTGCCACCACCTCCTGTGGCAACGAATTCCATGTGTTTATCACCCTTTGTGTAAAGTAGTATTTTCTTCTATCTGTTCTAACCCGACTGCTCAATAATTTCATAGAGTGCCCACGAGTTCTTGTATTGTGAGAAAGGGAGAAAAACACATCTTTCTCGACCTTCTCTAACCCGTGCATTATCTTGTAAACCTCTATCATGTCTCCCCTCAGTCGTCTTTTCTCCAGGCTAAAGAGCCCCAAGCGCCTCAATCTTTCCTCATAGGGAAAGTGTTCCAACCCTTTAATCATTTTAGTTGCCCTTCTCTGTACTTTTTCCAGTGCTATGATATCTTTTTTAAGGTGTGGCGACCAGAACTGTACACAGTACTCCAAATGAGGCCTCACCATCGATTTATACAGAGGCATTATGATACCGGCTGATTTGTTTTCAATCCCTTTCCTAATAACCCCTAGCATAGCATTAGCTTTTTTTATGGCAGTCGCACACTGTGCTGACGTTTTTAGTGAGTTATCTATCATGACTCCAAGATCTCTCTCTTGGTCAGTCTCTGCCAGTTCAGACCCCATCAACTTGTATTTATATTTTGGATTTTTGGTTCCAATGTGCATTACTTTGCACTTGGCTACATTGAACCTCATTTGCCACATGGATGCCCACTCTTCTAGCCTCGACAGATCCCTTTGGAGTGCCTCACAATCCTCTCTGGCTTTCACCACCCTGAACAATTTCGTGTCATCTGCAAATTTAGCCACTTCACTGCTTAATCCCAATTCCAAATCATTAATAAACAAGTTAAAAAGCATTGGACCCAATACCGACCCCTGTGGCACCCCACTGCTCACCACCCTCCACTGTGAGAAGTGCCCGTTTATGCTCACTCTCTGTTTCCTATTAATTAGCCAGTTTTCGATCCACAAGAGGACTTGGCCCTTTATCCCATAGCTACTGAGCTTACTTAGGAGCCTTTGATGAGGAACTTTGTCAAAAGCTTTCTGGAAGTCAAGATAAACAATATCTATCGGGTCTCCCTTGTCCACTTGTTTGTTCACTCCCTCAAAGAACTCTAACAGATTGGTGAGACAAGATCTTCCCTTACAGAACCCATGCTGAGTTTTCCTCATCAGCTTTTGGTCATCAATGTGCCCACTAATTTTATTTTTGATAATAGTTTCCACCAACTTACCCGGTATTGACGTCAGGCTGACTGGCCTGTAATTTCCCGGATCTCCCCTGGAACCTTTTTTAAAGATGGGGACAACATTAGCTACCTTCCAGTCCTCAGGAACAGATGCAGAGTTTAATGACAGATTACATATTTTTGTGAGGAGATCTACAAGTTCACACTTGAGTTCTTTCAGAACTCTTGGATGTATGCCATCTGGGCCCGGTGATTTATCAGTTTTTAAATTATCTAGCAGTCGCATAACCTCCTCTCTCGTCACCTCAATGTGACTCAGGTCTTTCAAAACCCCTCCCAAAGTCAGTGCTTCCGGAGTGGGCATGCACTTCTTATCTTCCACAGTGAAGACAGAAGCAAAGAACGCATTCAGCTTCTCGGCCATTTCCCTATCACCCTTTAGTAATCCTTTTACGCCTTGGTCATCCAAGGGCCCCACGGCCTCCCTAGCTGGTTTCCTACTTCTAATATATTTAAAGAATTGTTTATTGTTTTTCTTTATGTTCTTTGCAATATGCTCCTCATATTCCCTTTTTGCCTGTCTGATCACAGACTTGCACTTTTTTTGCCACAGCTTATGCTCCTTTTTATCAACCTCACTCCGACTAGTTTTCCACTGCCTAAAAGAATCCTTTTTACCTTTTACAGCTTCTATTACATTGCTTGTTAACCATCCTGGCCTTTTCCTAAACCTATTTGTGCCTTTCCTAACCAGCGGTATATATTTAATTTGAGCTTCCAGGATTGTAGTTTTAAATAGTCTCCAAGATTCCCCAAGTGTTTTGACCTTTTTTACTTTCCCTTTCAGTTTCTTCTTCATGTACCCCCTCATCTCAGAAAAGTTACCCCTTTTGAAGTTAAACATGGCTGTGTTGGTCTTATTTGGCAATTTCCTATTTATACATATGTTGTACTCAGTAACATTATGGTCACTGTTCCCAAGTGGTGCAATCACATTTACATCTCTCACCAGGTCTTCAGCATTACTGAGGACCAAATCCAGGATCACCTCTCCCCTAGTAGGTTCTGTAACCATCTGTTCCATAGCACAGTCATTGAGACAGTCTAGAAACTCACTTTCTCTCCCCCGATTCGAACACCCATTGGCCCAGTCAATGTGTGGGTAGTTAAAATCACCCATTACAACACAGTTTTTTTGTTTAGCAGCCATCTTTAATCCTGTCATCATTTTATAATCCTCCTCTATTTTCTGATCTGGAGGGCGATAACAAACTCCCACAGTTAAGTTTCCATTTGGGCCCGTAATTTCAACCCATAGCATTTCCAGAAGCGAATCTAATTCAGTTACCTTCTCAATCTTACTGGAATGTATACCTTCTCTGACATATAGAGCCACCCCACCACCAACCCTTCCCTCCCTATCCTTCCGATATAATTTATATCCAGGAATCACCGTGTCCCACTGATTTTCCTCATCCCACCAAGTTTCTGATATGCCCACAATGTCTATGGATTCGCCCAACACTAAACATTCCAGCTCCCCAATTTTACCTCGGACACTTCTAGCATTTGTATATAAACACCTGTAACTTCCCCGGCACACTTTGCCTCGAGACGTAGTTAGGTCATCTGCACTGTTTGTCTCCATCTCAGTTGACAACTCTAATCTATCTCCCTGTAGAAGTGTTATACCTAGCCCTTCATCTCTCTGAGATGAACCATCCTGAACCAGAGACACTTTATCTCTTGTCGGCTTTCCCCTAGCATTTAGTTTAAAAACTGCTCTGCCACCTTTTTGATTTTAAGTGCCAGCAGCCGGGTTCCTTCTCGGGACAAGTGGAGACCGTCTCTCTTGTACAGCTCCCGCTTGTCCCAAAAAGAATCCCAGTGCCTAACAAACTTGAACCCTTCCTCCCTACACCATCGTCTCATCCACGCATTGAGACTCCTGATCTGCGTTTGTCTCTCTGGCCCTGCGCGTGGAACAGGTAGCACTTCTGAGAAGGCTACCTTGGAGGTCCTGGCCTTGAGTCTCCTGCCTAACAGCCTAAATTTTTGTTCCAAGACCTCACGACTGCATTTCCCAACATCGTTGGTTCCAACATGGACCACGACCGCTGACTCTTCCCCAGCACTATCTACCAGCCTATCTATAACACGCGTAATGTCCGCTACCTTCGCACCAGGCAGGCAAGTCACCATACGGTCACCATACGGCAAGTCACCATACGGTTGCACACCTCAGCGGCAGACAGAACGCCCACCCTGTTGCTGGCAAGGGCCAGGCTGGCTGCAAGAGCACCTCCTGCTTTCAAGCACCCCCTGCCCACTCCGACACACACACACACACACACACACACACACACACACCTCTCCCAGTAAAGTGAAAACCAAGAGGCTGAAGGTCCAAGAAGTCCTTGGCCAGTATCAAACCCACAGTCCCTGGCACTCAAGGTGAGCCCCCAATCCATACAGCCGGGAGAGGCAGTTCCCTAGAGACAGGCACGAAAGGGCTAGAGACCTCTCTGCAACTGCGACATCACTGCCTGCTCCATGGGGCTAGGCAGAGAAGGGCCGACCACCTCCAGGAGCCACGGGGGCTTGTCCCCCCACACAGCCCTCCCTGGGGGCAAAGGAGGCACGGGGCCTGCTATTTACACCCCACCCTCCTAAAGGCACAGACCTCTGTCAAGCAGGCCCGGGGCGACAGACGGGTCGAGTGGGAAGGTGCAGTTTTGTCCACTGCAGGTGGGGGGAGCAAACCCAACCAGGGTTCTTATCATGCATGACCCAGGAGGGAGCAAAGGGCGCGGACACCAGGGCACTGCCTCTGGGAGAAGAGAAGGGCTCGCTTGAGAAAGGCTGTGCCTCTTCACCAGCAAGGAGGGCCTCTCTTATCATCGAGGGCAACCCCCAGTGTACCCATGGTGACCCCTGCAAGCGATGGAATGGGAGAGAGGGCTGGCACTGGGCCAAGCGGTGCAGCCACCAATTGGCCATGCAGCCCCTCAATGCTTGCCTGACCATCATGAGCAACAGCTACCAGATCCTCCAGGTGATTGACAGACGTCACCACAGATGCTGCCAGCCCTGCCAGGCGCTCAAGTTCCCAGGACACAACTTCCCTCCACTCACAGCAAGTCTCCAACCACTCTCTCTCAATTGCAGCCCACATGGCAGAGAGTGAGAGGTGGGCACTACCAAAGGAAAAGCAGCAGGACCCCCCAGTGGCACGGGCTTTCCTGGGTCAGAGCCAACCCTCTTGGGTGCGTGCAGTGGCAGCCTTTTGAGGGAATGACGGATGGGAGACGATGGGTCGGTCACCAGTGCCATCCATTCACAGATGAAAACAAGGTCGCGCAGACTATTGATCTGCCAGATATGAAAGAGATCAGAAAAACAACAACGGGCGGCCCCGGTACCAATAGAAATCAAAACAACCAAACCGGGGCTCTAAGACATTAAGAGCCAAAAATATATACTCTAATTTTCTGTATTACAAAGTGCAAACAGTGCAATAAATACAAACATGGATACAGAATATGTTATATAAATTTTTGGAAGTGCAAAGATACAAAGTCCAAACATATATCACAATATTTTGTTGTCCGGAAACGTCAGAAAGGTTTTTATAAAGTGCCAGTTGCCAGTTGTCAGTACATCAAAGGGAGCCGGTAGGTAGGGAGTTATGCACAGTACTTATATACATGTCCGTGGAAAGTGTGGAGTGGTAGGAGAGTATGCCTTGTGCTTGTAACATACTTATGACCAGTCCGAATTGCTTTAAGCCCAGGAGGAAGTGAGTCGTGTTACTCACGAAACGGGTTAATGATATTTGCCAGCAAACTCCCGTCGGCGTTCGTCTAATTACATTCATAATTATGGACTGTGAATATATAAGTACTGTGCATAACTCCCTACCTACCGGCTCCCTTTGATGTACTGACAACTGGCAACTGGCACTTTATAAAAACCTTTCTGACGTTTCCGGACAACAAAATATTGTGATATATGTTTGGACTTTGTATCTTTGCACTTCCAAAAATTTATATAACATATTCTGTATCCATGTTTGTATTTATTGCACTTTGTTTGCACTTTGTAATACAGAAAATTAGACTATATATTTTTGGCTCTTAATGTCTTAGAGCCCCGGTTTGGTTGTTTTGATTAGATATGAAAGAGATGCCTGAATGCAGAGCGCCAAGCCCCTTCGCCTGGGGTGGCAACTGCGCCTGTGCCTGCTGCTTTCGAAGACAGGCTGAGCCATTCCTCGTGCCACTTCCTCGTGAGCAAGGCTGACTCACGGGCTGACTGGGGAGCCGCTCCTGGGGCCCGGGTGGAAATGCAGTCTTGGAGGCTTACTGGGAGCTCCAGCAGCCATGCTGCTCATTCTGGATGGGAGTGGGGGAGGCGGCTTTGGATTCGAGAGCTGGGTCTCTCCTTGCCTGTCAGTGCGCCCTCACCCTCTGGAGCCGAGACTCTGGAGAAGGGCTCCCTGTTAGGGATGGGAGATGTTAGTCAGACATTCTGGACTTAGCTCTCCACCTGGTGTGTGAGTGCCAAGTGCCCGCTCTGCGCTCTCTCCCCACCCCGAGGTGCCTCTTGCTCTGAGTCCTCACAAGAGTGGGCTCTCAGGCAGAGCCTCCTGTCGGGCCGCTCCTTACCTAGTTCATGGGCTCCCTGGCTGGAATTTATGTAGGCTGGGGTGTGTGTGTGTGTGTTGGAAATAGCAGTGTCTGGTGTACAAGAAGGCAGACGAGAAGAAGACCCTTCCGTACAGGGGGCAGCAAGGATCCGTTCGTTAGGATAGTGAGGGCAGCACCTCTCTTGTCTCCTAAAGGTCATTTCCTTGTCTTGTCTCCGATTGGGCTAAACAGGGCAGTATCCTCCTCCTCCTCCTCCTCCTCCTCCTCTCTCCTCCACACGCCAGGATTCCTGGGTCAGAGATCTCTCTCTCTCTCTCTCTCTCTCTCTCTCCTCCTTACTATCTGATATGTAGCTCCTAAAGAAACTCTTTTGCCCTTTAACCAGCACTGCGTAACTACCGCTGTGTTATTTACCACTCTGCCAACAGTATGGTGGGGTCCTGGGGAAGGGGCCCAGCGGCTGCTGGGGTGCAAGTGAATTGGTTATGGCTGTAATCGACACCCTGTGCTCCTCTGGGCTGTTTGGACAGGGCCTTGCAAGGGGGGCAGGGGGGGGAGTCGACTTTTCCTGTAACATGGGTGCCTACGGGTTACGCCACCTTTTTTCATGGGCCGATTCCAGACGGCCCTCCCCATCCTGAAACGTCGCGCGTCGTGGCGCGTCGTGGCGCGTCGTGGCGCGTCGTGGCGCGTCGTGGCGCGTCGTGGCGCGTCGTGGCGCGGAAAACGCGAAATATCGCATTTTCTCATGCGAGTTTTGCTCGACGTCATGAAAAATTTGCGCGAGAAAACACGATATTTCGTGTTTTCCCCGCGATGACGCGTGACGACGCGCGACATTTCGGGATGGGGAGGGCCGTCTGGAATCGGCCATGGTGTAACTTGCTGTCGCAGTTGGGGGGGGGTGTCCCTGAGGCTGGAGCGGCTTAGAGAACTGACTAAAAACATCCCCATCCCTGGCCCACCCCCAGGCCTGCCAGCGGAGGGGCTTGCATTCCGGTTCCACCCACGGCAGCCCTCGACTGGCGGGAAAGCCAGACAGGGTGCTGCCGATGAGATCCACCAGCACAACCGGGGTTTACGGTGATGCCACAGCCAGATACGCCACTGTTCAGCCTTGGTGGGTCCTTGAGCACTTTCAGCCCCCCCCCCCACAATAGCAGTGAGTTGTCAGCTCACTTATTTATTCTCCAATCTCCTCATTTTAACCCCTGAAGAGATCCTAAAGACACGGCAACTTAAAAGAAATAGATGCATCTGGGGTTTTAAAAAGCCCAGAATTAAGTGGCCCGTGGCTGAACGCAAATGGGAACGTGAAGGTCTGAATAGGCCTCCCCTCCAATTAGGTCCTGCTGTAGCATCACTTCCTTGGGTCAGCAGCAGGCGGGTGTCAGGGACTGCTGATCCTGCAGAAGTTGTAGTTGAACAGGCAGATGGAAAAGTGGGTTAAATAACAGAAAGGGGTAAGGTGCATAACTACAATAACTTCTCAATGAATAATCCGCTATGATTTGGGGATAAATGATCACCTGGAATATTACTGTTTGCTTCTGCAGTAAGGAATCTCAATAAACTGCAACTCTAGCATTTAAAGTTGTGTTAATTAAATGGGAGAAGTTAAACTTAAACATGTATAAATCTTTATGTGTTAATAACAATGTTACTACATTTTATCCAGTCCCTGCAGTACGTAGTTGTCAGGTTCTGGCGTTTGAGTCCAACGGCACCTTAGAGTTTTTCAGGGTCTAAACTTTTGAGAGTCAGAGCACCCTGCTTTCAATACAGGGAGGAGTGGAGGTCCCGGAACCTTTCTATATCGGTCAGGAGGTGGGTGGGGTGAAGCAGAGAAGGGGGGGGGGTCAGAATGTAAAAGTACATTGGAGCTTGATTATGGCAGAAATTAGCATCTGTAGTGAGATAAGAATCCTATGAGTCCCTCTACACAAGACACCTCGGTGTGTGTTTGTCAAGTGTAGGGAGACACAATGTTAGCTGGGAAGTATAGTTTAAAAAGAGAGATCTTCACCTCCCCAAAGGCTCTACCAATTTCACCTTTCCAGTCTAAAACTGTGTGGGATGGCAACCAGTGGGTAGTGAGGAATGGAAATGGGCTGGAGCTGCCTTCCAGAGCCAGGCTTGGACCTGGAGAGGTTATGGGCTGAAGTTTCCCTTCTGACATTTCACAGCCCCTTCACACAGCTCCAGTGTATAGCAAAGCCTTTGCCCTGCCGCCGGCTCTGTCTTTTAAAACTACCCTTCCTGGCTAACATTGCGTCTCCTCCTGACACGCTGTTCTTCAGGTGTCATATGTCTCATGTAAGAGACTCTGTCTCTATCTTCTGTTACCTGAATTGGTCTCCTTTCAATAAGAGAGGATGGGGGAACGAGCAGCAAGGAAGATGGCTATGCGATAGGTGGTTACTATGGGATCTTTTGTGCCAATGTCTATGAGGATCCCTTCCTTTAGAGAACCCTTTCAATAAGCAGGCAGATGGTTGTTGGGGGTTTTCCGGGCTGTATTGCCGTGGTCTTGGCATTGTAGTTCCTGACGTTTCGCCAGCAGCTGTGGCTGGCATCTTCAGAGGTGAAGCACCAAAAGACAGAGATCTCTCAGTGTCACAGCGTGGAAAAGATGTAGGTCATTTGTATCTACTCAGGAGGGGTGGGGTTGAGCTGAGTCATTCTGTAAGAGTTTCCCAGGGTGTGGAATGCTAATGGCGGGAGGCTTCACTGTCTCCTGAGGAGGTTCTTTTGCATATGGATTGGTGCTTGATGTGCTAATCTTCTCTGCAGGGCTATTGTCGGGTGTGGAGTGTTTTGTTGGCCTGGTGTTTTTCAGAACCGGAGCCCATGCTCTGTTCATTCTTAAGGTTTCTTCTTTCCTGTTGAAGTTTTGCTTATGCTTGTGAATTTCAATGGCTTCCCTGTGCAGTCTGACAAAGTAGTTGGAAGTGTTGTCCAGTATTTTGGTGTCCTGGAATAAGATACTGTGCCCTGTTTGAGTTAGGCTATGTTCAGCCACAGCTGATTTTTCAGGCTGTCCAAGTCTGCAGTGTCTTTCATGTTCTTTTATTCTTGTCTGGATGCTACGCTTTGTGGTCCCGATGTAAACTTGTCCACAGCTGCAGGGTATACGGCAGGCAGATATTCAATAAAAAGGGGTTTTTATTTAAAATACTACAGAGCAATTGCACACAAAACACTCAACACACACACACAGCTAACTAGAAAAAAACACGGAGGAAAGTTGGAGAGTTGGATTTATAGTTACCAGGGCCATTTCCAGATGGCTTACCTGCCTCCGGAACTTTGCGCCATCTTGCGCGTTGCGCGACATCGCGCAAAACTCGTGCGAGAAAACACGATATTTCGCGTTTTCCCCGCAAGATGGCGCAACATTCCGGAGGCAGGTAAGCCATCTGGAAACGGCCCTAGTCCAGAAGATTGGGGGTGTCCAAGGGAGAGCAGCTTCAGTGACCAGCACTTCAGGGCAAGAGGGAGAAGGGCTCAGACATGCCACCTGAGGGCGTGTGGAACGGCCAGAGCACACACACACACAGTGAGCACATGGCAGGACAGTCAGATATACTGTGAAACATGCCCTGAGGCAGGACTGAGAATCTCCGCCCTAAGACAGTGCCTTAATGGTTCTTCCCAGGGTGGGACAAAGGACTGGGAAACTGTCTCCAGGCTGAGACAATAAGGCTGGCGAACTGTCTCCAAGGTGGGACAATGAACTGGGAAGGTTTGATTAGGTCTTCCTGGGAGGAAACTATAGGTGTAAAAAGATTATTGGATGACCCACGATGGCTGGATGGGTGAGGCTATAATAGGAAAGTGGGCAAAGGGTAGCATTGGCAGGGTGTGTGAATGGATTCATTCAAGTACTTCTGAAGACCTCCCTTGTTCTGTGGTTATGCACAAACTCCGGGGTGTGGGGTTAAGTTAGTCTTACTTCTCTTCTCACATTCCAGTACTTTCCCATCTCCTGCCTGGCCAGGCAGCTTGTCTGTGGTTTAAATACATGAGCAGAGGGGCTTATGATACTGCTGTGATCATAAGCCTTAATATCACGAGGGCAAGTATGACCTCTTACACTTATTCTGAGCTTGCCAATAACCTCAAGTTCAGCAATCTCATTGTATAGTTTGCCCTTGAAGCTTCTTTATTTGAGGACACTGACTTTTGTGAGTTGTGGTTTTTAATGTCAGATATATGTCCACTTATTGTTTTGTGAAGGGACTGGCCTTTTTGTCCCATGTAGAGCGTGTTGGCACTTGATGGCGTATTTAATATTGGAAGATGAGCAAGTGAATGACCTGAGATGGTACCTCTGGTGCTGTTGGGCCCAGTGATTGTATTGTGGGAGTGAATCTGGAAGCAGACTACGGGGACAGTGTTTGAGTATCTCAGATGAAAAGCTTCTTGTCCCTCCAGATCACAAGAGAAGAATTTTAAAGAGGCTATACTGGCTTTGAAAAACTGCTGACACATGAAGGGCAATCCACAACAACTACACACAAGTCAAGCATCATTAAGATTTAAAGGCTTTGTCTTCAAACAAGATCTTCAGAGATTTCCACGGCACTTTTCTTGCACCTTAAAACGTTGCCGTGTTGCACTGAGTATTGCTGCCTGTGTCTCCCTTGTGTTTGGGGGCTTCATTTTATGTTTGGTTCAATTTTGAACCTCTATTCATCACTGATATATTAAATTTTGTTATATTTGGTATATTGTTGTTACATTGTTTGCCCTTGTATTATATTGGTAGGTTTACACACATGAAGGGCGGCATATGCTATCTACCCCGTATGGCATTTTGAATGTGGTCCATTCCAGGGCTAATCTGGCCTTTGAATGAAAATGAAACAATGACAGGTGCTTCCTGAGGAGGTTCAGAGTATATCTTCTTGCTCAGTTCATAATTTTCAGTCTTACTATATAAGGAGACAGGTCAAGATGGGCAGCTGTGTGAGTCTGTCTGTAGCAGTAGAAAAGAGCAAGAGTCCAGTAGCGCCTATAAGACTAACAAAATTTGTGGTAGGGTATGAGCTTTCGTGAGTCACAGCTCACTTCTTCAGATACAGCTAGGATGGCTCTATCTTCTAGCTGTATCTGAAGAAGTGAGCTGTGACTCACGAAAGCTCATATCCTACCACAAATTTTGTTAGTCTTATAGGCGCTACTGGACTCTTGCTCTTTTCTACTCCTATATAAGGAGAATGTCATGAAGATGATTTGTCAGTAGCATTTAACTCCCCCCCTCCCCAACAGTGGAAATGTATTAATTAGGTTGTGGTCAGTGCTGGTTTTGTAAGAGTCCTAGTGCAGATCACATTCATACGTGTTTAGAAATGCCCACCCCCATAAAGCGGGTTCTTGGTTTGGATCAACCTCTTAGACCAGACTATTAAATGACCTTCCAGTTGCTTTAAAGAATCTTCAGGCAATTCTCTTAGATATTATGATGGCAGCATGTTTGTTCTTTTCTAGATTTTGAAGGCAGGAAACATTTCCAAATTTATAGTTATGGCTGGAGAAGACAAAACATTTGTACTTGATGATAAACTAACTTTATTACAAAGAGGCAGAACTGTAAAATCTTGAAAAATCACAGTCTCCTCCAATTAAACATACAGATAGAATTTTGGGCAAGTTTGAAGTCTATGTTCTTTACTATGTAGAATTAAAAATAAAAATGGGGATGGGGAGCTTGACCATGTCCTCTGTAATACGCTACCAGGGAGGTTAGAAACATTGGGACATGGGATTTAAAGTTTCCAGACAAGCAACGGTTGGTCTTGTACAAACAGATCAGGAGAAATAAGAGTACCCAAATCACCTTTATCCTTCTGATTTTGACAGGTGACTTCAGAGATGAGTCCAGAGGGGAAAATGGGCTTCATAACCTTAAAAAAGAGAATCTGGATACATGGGAATACGTGGAAGGAGGTGACCTGAGGCCATATGTCTATGGAGAAGATAAGGTGGATCGCAAAAACATGACAAAAAAAGAAAACTCCTCCAGTACTACTAATGCAGACACCACCATCTCCAATCTTATGAATGAAGTCCTCAAAACCTGCACTAATACATCTGCAGGCCCCACCACTTCCTTGACTACGTCTGCAGTCTCCAGCACCTCCATGACAATGACTGAAGTCCCCACCAACTCTATGACTACATCTGCAGTACTCACCACCTCCACGGTTCCGAGTGATGTCCCCAACACAACCCCGATACCGTCTGCAGTCCCCACCACTTCCACAAGTACATCTACAGTCCCCACCACTTCCACGACTACGTCTGCAGTCCCTACCACTTCCACGAATACCTCTACAGTCCTCACCACTTCCACGATGACGTCTGCAGTCCCCACCACTTCCACGAATACATCTGCAGACCCCACCACTTCCTTGGCTACGTCTGCAGTCTCCAGCACCTCCACGACAATGACTGAAGTCCCCACCAACTCTATGACTACATTTGCAGTACCCACCACCTCCACGGTTCCGAGTGATGTCCCCACCACAACCCCGATAACGTCTGCAGTCCCCACCACTTCCACAAGTACATCTACAGTCCCCACCACTTCCACGACGACGTCTGCCGTCCCCACCACTTCCACGAATACCTCTACAGTCCTCACCACTTCCACGACGACGTCTGCAGTCCCCACCACTTCCAAGACAATGACTGAAGTCCCCACCAAATCTATGACTACATCTGCAGTACCCACCACCTCCATGGTTCCGAGAGATATCTCCAACACAACCCCGATAACGTCTGCAGTCCCCACCACTTCCACGAGTACATCTACAGTCCCCACCACTTCCACGACTACGTATTCAGTACCCACCACCTCCACGGTTCCGAGTGATGTCCCCACCACAACCCTGATAACGTCTGCAGTCCCCACCACTTTGACGATTACTTCTGCAATCCCCACCAATTCCACAACTATGTCAGCAGTCCCCACCACTTCCATGAGTACATCTACAGTCCCCACCACTTCCACGAGTACATCTACAGTCCCCACCACTTCCACGAGTACATCTACAGTCCCCACCACTTCCACGACTACATTTGCAGTCCCCATCATTTCCACGAGAACATCTACAGTCCCCACCACTTCCACGACTACGTCTGCAGTACCCACCACATCCACGGTTCCGAATGATGTCCCCACCAAAACCCCAGTAACGTCTGCAATCCCCACCACTTCCATGACTACGTCTGCAGTCCCTACCACTTCCACGAGTACATCTACAGTCCCCAGCACTTCCACGACTACGTCTGCAGTCCCCACCACTTCCACGAGTACATCTACACTCCTCACCAATTCCATGACGACGTCTGCAGACCCCACCACTTCTGGGAATACATCTACAGTACCCACCACTTCCACGATGACGTCTGCAGTCCCCACCACTTCCACGAATACCTCTACAGTCCTCACCACTTCCACGACGACGTCTGCAGTCCCCACCACTTCCGGGAATACATCTACAGTACCCACCACTTCCACAACGACGTCTGCAGTCGCCAGCACCTCCACGACAATGACTGAAGTCCCCACCAACTCTGTGATTACATTCGCAGTACTCACCAGCACCACGGTTCCGAGTGATGTCCCCACCACAACCCCGATAACGTCTGCAGTCCCCACCACTTCCACAAGTACATCTACAGTCCCCACCACTTCCACGACTACGTCTGCCGTCCCCACCACTTCCATGAATACCTCTACAGTCCTCACCACTTCCACGACTACGTCTGAAGTCCCCACCACTTCCAGGACAATGACTGAAGTCCCCACCAACTCTATGACTACATCTGCAGTACCCACCACCTCCACGGTAACGAGTGATGTCCCCACCACAACCCCGATAACGTCTGCAGTCCCCACCACTTCCACGAGTACATCCACAGTCCCCACCACTTCCACGACTACGTCTGCAGTACCCACCACCTCCAAGGTTCCGACTGATGTCCCCACCACAACCTCGATAACGTCTGCAGTCCCCACCACTTCCACGATTACTTCTGCAATCCCCACCACTTCCACGACTACGTCTGCAGTCCCCACCACTTCCACGAGTACATCTACAGTCCCCACCACTTCCACGAGTACATCTAGAGTCCCCACCACTTCCACGACTACGTCTGCAGTCCCCAACACTTCCACGAGTACATCTACAATCCCCACCACTTCCACGACTACATCTGCAGTCCCCACCACTTCCATGGCAACTTCTCCAGTTTCCATCATTTCCACGACTATTTCTGCAGTCCCCTCCACTTCCACGACTATGTATGCATTCTCCACCACTTCCAGGACTATGTCTGCAGTCCCCATCAGTTCCACGAGTACATCTACAGTCCCCACCACTTCCACAACTACGTCAGCAGTCCCCACCACTTCCACAACTACGTCTGCAGTCCCCACCACTTCCACGGCAACTTCTCCAGTTTCCATCATTTCCACGACTATTTCTGCAGTCCCCACCACTTCTGCGACTACGTCTGCAGTCTCCACAACTTCCATGAGTACGTCTGTAATCCCCACCACTTTCACGACTATGTCTGCAGTCCCCACCATTTCCACAAGTACATCTACAGTCCCCACCACTTCTACGACTACGTCTGCAATCCCCACCACTTCGACGACTACGTCTGCTGTCCCCACCACTTCCACGACCACTTCTGCAGTCCCCACCACATCTACAACATCTGCAGTCCCCACGACTTCCACAACTACTTCTCCATTTCCCATAATCTCAAAGACTGCTTCTGCAGTCCCCAGTACTTCCACGAGTACATCTACAATCCCCACCACTTCCACGACTACTTCTGCAATCCCCACCACTTGCACAACTACGTCTGCTGTCCCCACCACTTCTACGACTAAATCTGCATTCCCCAACACTTCCATGATTACTTCTCCAGTCCCCATCATCTCCACGAGTACGTCTGCTGTCCCCACCATTTCAACGGCTACTTCTCCCGTTTCCATCTTCTCCACGACTAATTCTACACGCCCCACCACTTCTACGACAATGTCTACATTCTCCACAACTTCCAGGACTACATCTGCAGTCCCCACCACTTCCACGAATACATCTACAGTCCCCACCACTTCCACGACTACTTCTGCAGTCCCCACCACTTACAAAACTACTTCTGCATTTTCCATCATCTCTATGACTACTTCTGCAATCCCCACCACATCTACGAAGACATCTGCAGTCCCCACCACTTCCAGAACTACTTCTCCAGTTCCCATAATCTCCCTGACTACTTCTGCAGTCCCCACCACTTCCAGAACTACTTCTCCAGTTCCCATAATCTCCCTGACTACTTCTGCAGTCCCCACCACTTCCACGACTACTTCTCCAGTTCCCGTTATCTCCTTGACTACTTCTGCAGTCCCCACTAGATCCACGAGTACATATACAATCCTCACCACTTCCACGACTACTTCTGCAATCCCCACCACTTCCACAACTACGTCTGCTGTCCCCACCACTTGTACGACTAAATCTGCAGTCCCCATCACTTCCATGAGTATTTCTCCAGTCCCCACCACTTCCACGAATACGTCAGCAGTCCCCACCACTTCTACTACGATGTCTGCAGTCCCTACCACTTCCACGACTACTTCTCCAGTTTCCATCATCTCCACAACTACGTCTGCAGTCCCCACCACTTCCACGACTACTTCTCCAGTTCCCATCATCTCAACGACTACTTCTGCAGTCCCCACCACTTCCACGTCTACTTCTCCAGTTCCCATCATCTCCACAACTACATCTGCAGTCCGCACCACTTCCATGACTACGTTTGCATTCCCCACAACTTCCACGACTACTTTGCCAGTTCCCATCATCTCTACGACTACTTCTAGAGTCCGCACGACCTCCCCGACTACGTCTCCAGTCCCCACCACTTCCACGTCTTCTTCTCCAGTTCCCATCATCTCCACAACTACATCTGCAGTCCGCACCACTTCCATGACTACATCTGCAGTCCCCACAACTTCCACGATTACTTTTGCAATCCCTACCACTTTCACGACTACGTCTGCAGTTGCCATCACATCCAGAACTACGTCTGCAGTCCCCACCACTTCCACGGCTACTTCTCCAGTTTCCATCATCTCCACGATTACTTCTGCACTCCCCACCACTTCCACGACTACGTCTGTAGGTCCCACCACTTCCACGATAATGTCTACATTCTCCACCACTTCCACGAGTACATCTACATTCCCCACCATATCCTCGACCAATTCTTCAGTCCCTACCACTTCCGCAATTACGTCTGCTATCTCCACCACTTCCACGACTACTTCGCCAGTTCCCATCATATCCATGACTACGTCTGCTGTCCCCAGCACATCCATGACTAATACTCCAATGCCCATCCTCTCTCCGACTAGTTCTACATTCCGCACGACCTCCCTGATGACGTCTCCAGACCCCACCACTTCCACGTCTACTTCTCCAGTTCCCATAATCTCCACAACTACATCTGCAGTCCGCACCACTTCCATGACTACGTTTGCAGTCCCCACAACTTCCACGATTACTTCAGCAATCCTCACCACTTCCGCGACTACTTCTGCAGTCCCCACCACTTCAACCGCTACTCCTCCAGTTTCCATCATCTCAACGACGACATCTGCAGTTACCACCACTTCTACGACGACATCTGCAGTCCCCAACACTTCCACGAGTACATCTACAGAACCCACGACTTCCACAACTACTTCAACAGTCCCCACCACTTCCACAACTACGTCTGCTGTCCCCACCACTTCCACGACTAAATTTGCAGTCCCTACCACTTCCATGACTACTTCTCCAGTTCCCATCATCTCCACGACTACTTTTGCCGTCCCCACCACTTCCACGACTACTTCTGCTGTCACCACCACTTCTACGACGATGTCTGCAGTCCCTACCACTTCCACGACTACTTCTCCAGTTCCCGTCATCTCCTTGACTACTTCTGCAGTCCCCACTAGATCCACAAGTACATATACAATCCTCACCACTTCCACGACTACTTCTGCAATCCCCACCACTTCCACAACTACGTCTGCTGTCCCCACCACTTCTACGACTAAATCTGCAGTCCCCATCACTTCCATGAGTATTTCTCCAGTCCCCACCACTTCCACGAATACGTCTGCAGTCCCCACCACTTCTACTACGATGTCTGCAGTCCCTACCACTTCCACGACTACTTCTCCAGTTTCCATCATCTCCACAACTACGTCTGCAGTCCCCACCACTTCCACGACTACTTCTCCAGTTCCCATCATCTCCACAACTACTTCTGCATTCCCTACCACTTCCACGACTACTTCTGCAGTTCCCACCACTTCCATGAGTACATCTACAGTCCCCACGACTTCCACGACTACGTCTGCAGTCCGCACCACTTCCACGATTACTTCAGCAATCCTCACCACTTCCGCGACTACTTCTGCAGTCCCCACCACTTCAACCGCTACTTCTCCAGTTTCCATTATCTCAACGACGACATCTGCAGTCCCAACCACTTCTAGGACGACATCTGCAGTCCCCAACACTTCCACAAGTACATCTACAGAACCCACCACTTCCACAACTACTTCAACAGTCCCCACCACTTTCACAATTACATCTGCTGTCCCCACCACTTCCACGACTAAATTTGCAGTCCCTACCACTTCCATGATTACTTCTCCAGTTCCCATCATCTCCATGACTACTTTTGCAGTCCCCACCACTTCCACGACTACTTCTGCAGGCCCCACCACTTCCACAACTACGTCTGCTGTCCCCACCACTTACACGACTAAATCTGTAGTCCCCACCACTTCCACGATTACTTCTGTCGTCCCCACAACTTCCATGACTACGTCGCCAGGTCCCATCATCTTCACGACTACGTCTGCAGTCCTCACTACTTCCACGACTACTTCTGCAGTCCCCACCACTACTATGACTACCTCTGCAGAACCCACCATTTCTACGACGACGTCTGAAGTCCCCACCACTTCCACGACTACTTCTCCAGTTCCCAACATCTCAACTACTACTTCTGTAACCCCCGCCACTTCCACGACTACGTCTGCCGTTCCCATCACATCTAGGACTACATCTACAGTCCCCACCACTTCCATGGTTACTTCTCCAGTTTCCATCATCTCCACGACTACTTCTGCACTCCCCACCACTTCCACGACTACGTCTCCAGTCTCCACCACTTCTACGACAAAGTCTACATTCTCCTCCACAGCCACGACTATATCTACAGTCCCCACTACTTCCACAACTACTTCTCCCGTTCCAATCATCTCCACATCTGCTTCTACAGTCCCTACCACTTCCAAGAGTACATCTACAGTCTCCAACACTTGTACGACTACTTCTGCAGTCCCCAACAGTTCCACGAATTCTGTGGTCCGCACCACTTCCATGACTACTTCTGCAGTCCCCACTACTTCCACGACTACTTCTGAAGTTCCGATCATGTCCACAACTACTTCTGCAGGCGGTACCACTTCCAGGACTACGTCTGCTGTTTTCACCATTTCCACGACTACGTCTGCAGTCCCCACGACTTCCACGAGTACATCTATAGTTCCCACCACTTCCACGACTACTTCAACAGTCCCCACCACTTTGACAAATACGTCTGCTGTCCCCACCACTTCCACGACTAAATCTGCAGTCCCCACCACTTCCATGACTACTTCATCAGTTCCCATCATCTCCACAACTACGTCTGCTGTCCCCACTACTTCCACGACTACTTCTCCAGTTCCCATCATCTCCACGAGTACATCTACAGTCCCCACCACTTCCACGACTACTTCTCCAGTTCCCATCATCTCAATGACTATTTCTGCAGTCCCCATCATTTCCACGACTACTTTGGCAGTTCCCATAATCTCTACGACTACTTCTGCAGTCCCCACTACTTCCATGACTACTTCTCCAGGTCCCATCATCTCCACAAGTACTTCTGCAGTCCCTACCACTTCCACGACTACGTCTGCTGTTCCCACCACTTCCACGAGTACTGCTCCAGTTCCCATCATCTCAACGACTACTTCTGCAGTCCCCAGAACTTCCACGACTACTTCTCCAGTTTCCATCATCTCCACAACTATGTCTACAGTTCCCACCACTTCCACAGCTACTTCTCCAGTTCCCATCATCTCCACCAGTACATCTACAGTCCGCACCACTTCCACAACTACCTCTACAGTCCCCACCACTTCCACAACTACGTCTGCGGTCCCCACCCCTTCCAAGACTACTTCCCCCGTTCCGATCATCTCGACAAGAACTTCTGCAATCGCTACCACTTCCACGACTACGTCTGCTGTTCCCACCACTTCCACAACTACTGCTCCAGTTCCAATCATCTCAACGACTACTTCTGCAGTCCCCAGCACTTCCACGACTACTTCACCAGCTCCTATCATCTCCACAACTACTTCTGCAGTCCTCACCACTTCCACGACCACTTCTGCAATTCCCATCATCTCTACGACTACTTCTGCAGTCCCCTCTACTTTCACGACTACTTCTACAGTCCCCTCTACTTCCACGAATACTTCTCCCATTCTGATCATCTCTACAACTACTTCTGCAGGCCCTACCACTTCTACGACTACGTCTGCTGTTTCCACCACTTCCACGAGTACATCTACAGTCCCCACCACTTCCACGACTACTTCAACAGTCCCCACCACTTTCACAAATACGTCTACTGTCCCCACTACCTCGACGACTAAATCTGCAGTCCCCACCACTTCAATGACTACTTCTCCAATTTCCATCATCTCCACAACTACGTCTGCTGTCCCCACCACTTCCACGACTACTTCTACAGTCCCCACTATTTCCACGACTACTTCTCCAGTTCCCATCATCGCCACGAGTACATCTACAGTCCCCACCACTTCCACAGCTACGTCTACTGTCCCCACCACCTCGACGACTAAATCTGCAAACCCCACCACTTCCTCGACTACTTCTCCAGTTCCCATCATCTCCATGAGTACATCTACAGTCCCCACCACTTCCACAACTACTTCTCCGGTTCCCATCATCTCCATGAGTATATCTACAATCCCCACCACTTCCACAACTACGTCTGCGGTCCCCAACACTTCCACGACTACTTCCCCCATTCCGATCATCTCGACAACTACTTCTACAGTCCCTATAACTTCCACGACTACGTCCGCTGTTCCCACCGCCTCCACGACTATTGCTCCAGTTCCCATCATCTCATCGACTACTTCTACAGTCCCCAGCAATTCCACGACTACTTCTCCAGTTTCCATCATCTCCACAACTACGTCTGCAGTCCCCACCACTTCCACGACTACTTCTCCAGTTCCCATCATCTCAACGACTACTTCTGCAGTCCCCACCACTTCCACGACTACTTCTGCAGTTCCCATCATCTCTACGACTCGGTCTGCAGTCCCGTCCACTTCCACGACTACTTCTGCAGTTCCCATCATCTCATCGACTACTTCTACAGTCCCCAGCAATTCCACGACTACTTCTCCAGTTCCCATCATCTCAGTGACTACTTCTGCAGTCCCCAGCACTTCCACGAATACTTCTCCAGTTTTCATTATCTCCACAACTACGTCTGCAGTCCCCACCACTTCCATGACTACTTCTCCAGTTCCCATCATCTCCACGAGTACATCTACAGTCCCCACCTCTTGTACAACTACCTCTATAGTCCTCAGAACTTCCACAACTACGTATGCGGTCCCCACCACTTCTACGACTACTTCCCCCGTTCCGACCATCTCGACAACTATTTCTACAGTCCCTACCACTTCCAGGACTACGTCTGCTGTTCCCACCACTTCCACAACTACTGCAACAGTTCCCATCATCTCAACGACTACTTCTGCAGTCCCCACCACTTCCGCGACTACTTCAACAGTTCCCATCTTCTCTACAACTAATTCTGCAGTCTCCTCCACTTCCACGACTACTTCTGCAGTCCCCACTACTTCCACGACCAGTTCTCCCATTCCGTTCATCTCCACAACTACTTCTGCAGTCCCTACCATTTCCACGACTACATCTGCTGTTTCCACCACTTCCACGACTACTTCTGCAGTCCCCACCACTTCCACGAGTACATCTACAGTCCCCACCACTTCCTCGACTACTTCAACAGTCCCCACCACTTTCACAACTAGGTCTGCTGTCCCCACCACTTCCGTGACTACTTCTCCAGGTCCCATCATCTCCACAACTACATCTGCTGTCCCCACCACTTTCACGACTACTTCCCCCGTTCCGATCATCTCGACAACTACTTCTACAGGCCCTATAACTTCCACGACTACGTCCGCTGTTCCCACCTCCTCCACGACTATTGCTCCAGTTCCCATCATCTCAACGACTACCTCTACAGTCCCCAGCAATTCCACGACTACTTCTCCAGTTTCCATCATCTCCACAACTACGTCTGCAGTCCCCACCACTTCCACGACTACTTCTGCAGTCCCCACCACTTCCACGGCTACTTCTGCAGTTCCCATCATGTCTACGACTCCGTCTGCAGTCCCGTCCACTTCCATGACTACTTCTGCAGTCCCTACCACTTCTACAACTACGTCTGCTATTTCCACCACTTCCACGACTACTTCTGCAGTCCCCACCACTTCCAGGAGTACATCTACAATCACCACCTCTTCTACGACTACTTCATCAGTCCCCACCACTTTCACAACTAGGTCTGCTGTCCCCACCACTTCCACGACTACTTTTGCAGTCCCCACCACTTTCACGAGTACATCTACAGAACCCACCACTTCCACAACTACTTCAACAGTCCCCACCACTTTCACAACTACGTCTGCTGTCCCCACCACTTCCACGACTAAATCTGCAGTCCCATCGACTTCCACGACTACTTCTGCAGTCCCCACCACTTACACGAGTACATCTACAATCCCCACCACTTCCACGACTACTTCTCCAGTTCCCATCATCTCAACGACTACTTCTGCAGTCCCCACCAATTCCACGACTACTTCTGCAGTTCCCATCATCTCTACGACTCCGTCTGCAGTCCCGTCCACTTCCACGACTACTTCTGCAGTCCCTACCACTTCTACAACTACGTCTGCTGTTTCCACCACTTCGATGACTACTTCTGCAGTCCCCACCACTTCCAGGAGTACATCTACAATCCCCACCACTTCCACGACTACTTCAACAGTCCCCACCACTTTCACAACTAGGTCTGCTGTCCCCACCACTTCCATGACTACTTCTCCAGGTCCCATCATCTCCACAACTACATCTGCTGTCCCCACCACTTCCACGTCTACTTCTCCAGTTCCCATCATCGCCACGAGTACATCTACAGTCCCCATGACTTCCACGACTACCTCTACAGTCCCCACCACTTCAACGAATATGTCCGCTGTTCCCACCACTTCCACGACTACTTTTGCAGTCCCCACCACTTTCACGAGTACATCTACAGAACCCACCACTTCCACAACTACTTCAACAGTCCCCACCACTTTCACAACTACGTCTGCTGTCCCCACCACTTCCACGACTAAATCTGCAGTCCCTACCACTTCCACGACTACGTCTGCTGTTCCCACCACTTCCACGACTACTTCTCCAGTTCCCATCATCTCAGCGACTACTTCTGCAGTCCCCACCACTTCCACGACTACTTCTGCAGTTCCCATCATCTCCACGAGTACATCTACAGTCCCTACCACTTGCACAACTACCTCTACAGTCCCCACCACTTCCACAACTACGTCTGCAGTCCCCACCACTTCCGCAACTACTTCCCCCATTTCGACCATCTCGACAACTACTTCTGCAGTCCCTACCTCTTCCATGACTACGTCAGCTGTTTCCACCACTTCCACGACTACTTCTCCAGTTCCCATCATCTCCATGAGTACATCTTCAGTCCCCACCACTTCCACAACTACGTCTGCTGACTCCACCACCTCGACGACTAAATCTGCAGTCCCCAACACTTCAATGACTACTTCTCCAATTCCCATCATCTCCACAACTACGTCGGCTGTCCCCACCACTTCCCCGACTACTTCTCCAGTTCCCATCATCTCCACAACTACGTCTGCTGTCCCCACCACATCGATAACTACGTCTGTGGTCCCCAACACTTCCACGAGTACATCTACAGAACCCACCACTTCCACAATTACTTCAACAGTCCCCACCACTTTCACAACTACGTCTGCTGTCCCCACCACTTCCACGACTAAATCTGCAGTCCCTACCACTTCCACAACGACGTCTGCTGTTCCCACCACTTCCACGACTACTTCTCCAGTTCCCATCATCTCAGCGACTACTTCTGCAGTCCCCACCACTTCCACGACTACTTCTGCAGTTCCCATCATCTCTACGACTCCTTCTGAAGTCCCGTCCACTTCCACAACTACTTCTGCAGTCCCTACCACTTCAGCGACTACGTCTGCTGTTCCCACCACTTCCACAACTACTTCTGCAGTCCCCACCACTTCCACGAGTACATCTACAGAACCCACCACTTCCACTACTTCAACAGTCCCCACCACTTTCACAACTGCGTCTGCTGTCCCCACCACTTCCACGACTAAATCTGCAGTCCCTACCACTTCCACGACTATGTCTGCTGTTCCCACCACTTCCACGAGTACTGCTCCAGTTCCCATCATCTCAACAACTACTTCTGCAGTCCCCAGCACTTCCACGACTACTTCTCCAGTTTCCATCATCTCCACGAGTACATCTACAGTCCCCACCACTTGCACAACTACCTCTACAGTCCCCACCACTTCCACAACTACGTCTGCAGTCCCCACCACTTCCTCGACTACTTCCCCCATTTCGACCATCTCGACAACTACTTCTGCAGTCCCTACCTCTTCCATGACTACGTCAGCTGTTTCCACCACTTCCACGACTACTTCTCCAGTTCCCACCATCTCTATGAGTACATCTACAGTCCCCACCACTTCCACAACTATGTCTGCTGACTCCACCACCTCGACGACTAAATCTGCAGTCCCCAACACTTCAATGATTACTTCTCCAATTCCCATCATCTCCACAACTACGTCTGCTGTCCCCACCACTTCCACAACTACTTCTCCGGATCCCATCATCTCCATGAGTACATCTACAGTCCCCACCACTTCCACAACTACGTCTGCTGTCTCCACCACCTCGACGACTAAATCTGCAGTCCCCAACACTTCAATGACTACTTCTCCAATTCCCATCATCTCCACAACTACGTCTGCTGTCCCCACCACTTCCACAACTACTTCTCCGGTTCCCATCATCTCCATGAGTACATCTACAGTCCCCACCACTTCCACAACTACGTCTGCGGTCCCCAACACTTCCACGACTACTTCCCCCATTCTGATCATCTCGACAACTACTTCTGCAGTCCCTACAACTTCCACGACTACGTCTGCTGTTCCCACCACCTCCACGACTATTGCTCCAGTTAGCATCATCTCAACGACTACTTCTGCAGTCCCTAGCACTTCCAAGACTACTTCTCCAATTCCCATCATCTCCACAACTACGTCTGCTGTCCCCACCATTTCCTCGACTACTTCTCCAGTTCCCATCATCTCCACAACTACGTCTGCTGTCCCCACCACTTCCATGACTACTTCTCTAGTTTCCATCATCTCAACGACTACTTCTGCAGTCCCCACCACTTCCACGACTACTTCTGCAGTTCCCATCATCTCTACGACTCCTTCTGAAGTCCCGGCCACTTCCACAACTACTTCTGCAGTCCCTACCACTTCAGCGACTACGTCTACTGTTCCCACCACTTCCACAACTACTTCTGCAGTCCCCACCACTTCCACGACTACTTCCCCCGTTCTGATCATCTCGACAACTACTTCTGCAGTTCCTACAACTTCCACGGCTACGTCTGCTGTTCCCACCACCTCCACGACTATTGCTCCAGTTACCATCATCTCAACGACTACTTCTGCAGTCCCTAGCACTTCCAAGACTACTTCTCCAATTCCCATCATCTCCACAACTACGTCTGCTGTCCCCACCACTTCCACGACTACTTCTCCAGTTCCCATCATCTCCACAACTACGTCTACTGTCCCCACCACATCGACAACTACGTCTGCGGTCCCCAACACTTCCACGAGTACATCTACAGAACCCACCACTTCCACAACTACTTCAACAGTCCCCACCAGTTTCACAACTACGTCTGCTGTCCCCACCACTTCCACGACTAAATCTGCAGTCCCTACCACTTCCACGACTACGTCTGCTGTTCCCACCACTTCCACGACTACTTCTCCAGTTCCCATCATCTCAGCGACTACTTCTGCAGTCCCCACCACTTCCACGACTACTTCTGCAGTTCCCATCATCTCTACGACTCCTTCTGAAGTCCCGTCCACTTCCACAACTACTTCTGCAGTCCCTACCACTTCAGCGACTACGTCTGCTGTTCCCACCACTTCCACAACTACTTCTGCAGTCCCCACCACTTCCACGAGTACATCGACAGAACCCACCACTTCCACAACTACTTCAACAGTCCCCACCACTTTCACAACTACGTCTGCTGTCCCCACCACTTCCACGACTAAATCTGCAGTCCCTACCACTTCCACGACTATGTCTGCTGTTCCCACCACTTCCACGAGTACTGCTCCAGTTCCCATCATCTCAACAACTACTTCTGCAGTCCCCAGCACTTCCACGACTACTTCTCCAGTTTCCATCATCTCCACAACTACGTCTGCAGTCCCTACTACTTCAACGACTACGTGTGCTGTTCCCACCACTTCCACGACTACTTCTCCAGTTCCCATCATCTCCACGAGTACATCTACAGTCCCCACCACTTGCACAACTACCTCTACAGTCCCCACCACTTCCACAACTACGTCTGCAGTCCCCACCACTTCCTTGACTACTTCCCCCGTTTCGACCATCTCGACAACTACTTCTGCAGTCCCTACCTCTTCCACGACTACGTCAGCTGTTTCCACCACTTCCACGACTACTTCTCCAGTTCCCATCATCTCAATGAGTACATCTACAGTCCCCACCACTTCCACAACTACGTCTGCTGTCTCCACCACCTCGACGACTAAATCTGCAGTCCCCAACACTTCAATGACTACTTCTCCAATTCCCATCATCTCCACAACTACGTCTGCTGTCCCCACCATTTCCACAACTACTTCTCCGGTTCCCATCATCTCCATGAGTACATCTACAGTCCCCACCACTTCCACAACTACGTCTGCTGTCTCCATCACCTCGACGACTAAATCTGCAGTCCCCAACACTTCAATGACTACTTCTCCAATTCCCATCATCTCCACAACTACGTCTGCGGTCCCCAACACTTCCACGACTACTTCCCCCATTCTGATCATCTCGACAACTACTTCTGCAGTCCCTACAACTTCCACGACTACGTCTGCTGTTCCCACCACCTCCACGACTATTGCTCCAGTTACCATCATCTCAACGACTACTTCTGCAGTCCCTAGCACTTCCAAGACTACTTCTCCAATTCCCATCATCTCCACAACTACGTCTGCTGTCCCCACCACTTCCCCGACTACTTCTCCAGTTCCCATCATCTCCACAACTACGTCTGCTGTCCCCACCACATCGACAACTACGTCTGCGGTCCCCAACACTTCCACGAGTACATCTACAGAACCCACCACTTCCACAACTACTTCAACAGTCCCCACCACTTTCACAACTACGTCTGCTGTTCCCACCACTTCCACGACTAAATCTGCAGTCCCTACCACTTCCACGACTACGTCTGCTGTTCCCACCACTTCCACGACTACTTCTCCAGTTCCCATCATCTCAGCGACTACTTCTGCAGTCCCCACCACTTCCACGACTACTCCTGCAGTTCCCATCATCTCTACGACTCCTTCTGAAGTCCCGTCCACTTCCACAACTACTTCTGCAGTCCCTACCACTTCAGCGACTACGTCTGCTGTTCCCACCACTTCCACAACTTCTTCTGCAGTCCCCACCACTTCCACGAGTACATCTACAGAACCCACCACTTCCACAACTACTTCAACAGTCCCCAACACTTTCACAACTACGTCTGCTGTCCCCACCACTTCCACGACTAAATCTGCAGTCCCTACCACTTCCACGACTATGTCTGCTGTTCCCACCACTTCCACGAGTACTGCTCCAGTTCCCATCATCTCAACAACTACTTCTGCAGTCCCCAGCACTTCCACGACTACTTCTCCAGTTTCCATCATCTCCACGAGTACATCTACAGTCCCCACCACTTGCACAACTACCTCTACAGTCCCCACCACTTCCACAACTACGTCTGCAGTCCCCACCACTTCCGCAACTACTTCCCCCATTTCGACCATCTCGACAACTACTTCTGCAGTCCCTACCTCTTCCATGACTACGTCAGCTGTTTCCACCACTTCCACGACTACTTCTCCAGTTCCCATCATCTCCATGAGTACATCTTCAGTCCCCACCACTTCCACAACTACGTCTGCTGACTCCACCACCTCGACGACTAAATCTGCAGTCCCCAACACTTCAATGACTACTTCTCCAATTCCCATCATCTCCACAACTACGTCTGCTGTCCCCACCACTTCCACGACTACTTCTCCAGTTCCCATCATCTCAGCGACTACTTCTGCAGTCCCCACCACTTCCACGACTACTTCTGCAGTTCCCATCATCTCTACGACTCTTTCTGAAGTCCCGTCCACTTCCACAACTACTTCTGCAGTCCCTACCACTTCAGCGACTACGTCTGCTGTTCCCACCACTTCCACAACTACTTCTGCAGTCCCCACCACTTCCACGAGTACATCTACAGAACCCACCACTTCCACTACTTCAACAGTCCCCACCACATTCACAACTGCGTCTGCTATCCCCACCACTTCCACGACTAAATCTGCAGTCCCTACCACTTCCACGACTATGTCTGCTGTTCCCACCACTTCCACGAGTACTGCTCCAGTTCCCATCATCTCAACAACTACTTCTGCAGTCCCCAGCACTTCCACGACTACTTCTCCAGTTTCCATCATCTCCACGAGTACATCTACAGTCCCCACCACTTGCACAACTACCTCTACAGTCCCCACCACTTCCACAACTACTTCTGCAGTCCCTACCTCTTCCATGACTACGTCAGCTGTTTCCACCACTTCCACGACTACTTCTCCAGTTCCCATCATCTCTATGAGTACATCTACAGTCCCCACCACTTCCACAACTACGTCTGCTGACTCCACCACCTCGACGACTAAATCTGCAGTCCCCAACACTTCAATGACTACTTCTCCAATTCCCATCATCTCCACAACTACGTCTGCTGTCCCCACCACTTCCACAACTACTTCTCCGGATCCCATCATCTCCATGAGTACATCTACAGTCCCCACCACTTCCACAACTACGTCTGCTGTCTCCACCACCTCGACGACTAAATCTGCAGTCCCCAACACTTCAATGACTACTTCTCCAATTCCCATCATCTCCACAACTACGTCTGCTGTCCCCACCACTTCCACAACTACTTCTCCGGTTCCCATCATCTCCATGAGTACATCTACAGTCCCTACCACTTCCACAACTACGTCTGCGGTCCCCAACACTTCCACGACTACTTCCCCCATTCTGATCATCTCGACAACTACTTCTGCAGTCCCTACAACTTCCACGACTACGTCTGCTGTTCCCACCACCTCCACGACTATTGCTCCAGTTAGCATCATCTCAACGACTACTTCTGCAGTCCCTAGCACTTCCAAGACTACTTCTCCAATTCCCATCATCTCCACAACTACGTCTGCTGTCCCCACCATTTCCTCGACTACTTCTCCAGTTCCCATCATCTCCACAACTACGTCTGCTGTCCCCACCACTTCCACGACTACTTCTCTAGTTTCCATCATCTCAACGACTACTTCTGCAGTCCCCACCACTTCCACGACTACTTCTGCAGTTCCCATCATCTCTACGACTCCTTCTGAAGTCCCGTCCACTTACACGACTACTTCTGCAGTCCCTACCACTTCAGAGACTACGTCTGCTATTCCCACCACTTCCACAACTACTTCTGCAGTCCCCACCACTTCCACGAGTACATCTACAGAACCCACCACTTCCACAACTACTTCAACAGTCCCCACCACTTTCACAACTACGTCTGCTGTCCCCACCACTTCCACGACTAAATCTGCAGTCCCTACCACTTCCACGACTATAACTGCTGTTCCCACCACTTCCACGAGTACTGCTCCAGTTCCCATCATCTCAACAACTACTTCTGCAGTCCCCAGCACTTCCACGACTACTTCTCCAGTTTCCATCATCTCCACAACTACGTTTGCTGTCCCCACCATTTCCTCGACTACTTCTCCAGTTCCCATCATCTCCACAAGTACGTCTGCTGTCCCCACCACTTCCACGACTACTTCTCCAGTTCCCATCATCTCCACAACTACGTCAGCTGTCACCACCACATCGACAACTACGTCTGCGGTCCCCAACACTTCCACGAGTACATCTACAGAACCCACCACTTCCACAACTACTTCAACAGTCCCCACCACTTTCATAACTACGTCTGCTGTCCCCACCACTTCCACGACTAAATCTGCAGTCCCTACCACTTCCACGACTACGTCTGCTGTTTCCACCGCTTCCGCGACTACTTCTCCAGTTCCCATCATCTCAGCGACTACTTCTGCAGTCCCCACCACTTCCACGACTACTTCTCCAGTTCCCATCATCTCCACAACTACGTCTGCTGTCCGCAGCACATCGACAACTACGTCTGCGGTCCCCAACACTTCCACGAGTACATCTACAGAACCCACCACTTCCACAACTACTTCAACAGTCCCCACCACTTTCATAACTACGTCTGCTGTCCCCACCACTTCCACGACTAAATCTGCAGTCCCTACCACTTCCACGACTACGTCTGCTGTTCCCACCACTTCCACAACTACTTCTCCAGTTCCCATCATCTCAGCGACTACTTCTGGAGTCCCCACCACTTCCACGACTACTTCTGCAGTTCCCATCATCTCTACGACTCCTTCTGAAGTCCCGTCCACTTCCACAACTACTTCTGCAGTCCCTACCACTTCAGCGACTACGTCTGCTGTTCCCACCACTTCCACAACTACTTCTGCAGTCCCCACCACTTCCACGACTACTTCCCCCGTTCTGATCATCTCGACAACTACTTCTGCAGTTCCTACAACTTCCACGGCTACGTCTGCTGTTCCCACCACCTCCACGACTATTGCTCCAGTTACCATCATCTCAACGACTACTTCTGCAGTCCCTAGCACTTCCAAGACTACTTCTCCAATTCCCATCATCTCCACAACTACGTCTGCTGTCCCCACCACTTCCCCGACTACTTCTCCAGTTCCGATCATCTCCACAACTACGTCTGCTGTCCCCACCACATCGACAACTACGTCTGCGGTCCCCAACACTTCCACGAGTACATCTACAGAACCCACCACTTCCACAAGTACTTCAACAGTCCCCACCAGTTTCACAACTACGTCTGCTGTCCCCACCACTTCCACGACTAAATCTGCAGTCCCTACCACTTCCACGACTACGTCTGCTGTTCCCACCACTTCCACGACTACTTCTCCAGTTCCCATCATCTCAGCGACTACTTCTACAGTCCCCACCACTTCCACGACTACTTCTGCAGTTCCCATCATCTCTACGACTCCTTCTGAAGTCCCGTCCACTTCCACAACTACTTCTGCAGTCCCTACCACTTCAGCGACTACGTCTGCTGTTCCCACCACTTCCACAACTACTTCTGCAGTCCCCACCACTTCCACGAGTACATCGACTGAACCCACCACTTCCACAACTACTTCAACAGTCCCCACCACTTTCACAACTACGTCTGCTGTCCCCACCACTTCCACGACAAAATCTGCAGTCCCTACCACTTCCACGACTATGTCTGCTGTTCCCACCACTTCCACGAGTACTGCTCCAGTTCCCATCATCTCAACAACTACTTCTGCAGTCCCCAGCACTTCCACGACTACTTCTCCAGTTTCCATCATCTCCACAACTACGTCTGCAGTCCCTACCACTTCAACGACTACGTGTGCTGTTCCCACCACTTCCACGACTACTTCTCCAGTTCCCATCATCTCCACGAGTACATCTACAGTCCCCACCACTTGCACAACTACCTCTACAGTCCCCACCACTTCCACAACTACGTCTGCAGTCCCCACCACTTCCTTGACTACTTCCCCCGTTTCGACCATCTCGACAACTACTTCTGCAGTCCCTACCTCTTCCACGACTACGTCAGCTGTTTCCACCACTTCCACGACTACTTCTCCAGTTCCCATCATCTCCATGAGTACATCTACAGTCCCCACCACTTCCACAACTACGTCTGCTGTCTCCACCACCTCGACGACTAAATCTGCAGTCCCCAACACTTCAATGACTACTTCTCCAATTCCCATCATCTCCACAACTACGTCTGCTGTCCCCACCATTACCAAAACTACTTCTCCGGTTCCCATCATCTCCATGAGTAGATCTACAATCCCCACCACTTCCACAACTACGTCTGCGGTCCCCAACACTTCCACGACTACTTCCCCCATTCTGATCATCTCGACAACTACTTCTGCAGTACCTACAAATTCCACGACTACGTCTGCTGTTCCCACCACCTCCACGACTATTGCTCCAGTTAGCATCATCTCAACGACTACTTCTGCAGTCCCTAGCACTTCCAAGACTACTTCTACAATTCCCATCATCTCCACAACTACGTCTGCTGTCCCGACCATTTCCTCGACTACTTCTCCAGTTCCCATCATCTCCAAAACTACGTCTGCTGTCCCCACCACTTCCATGACTACTTCTCCAGTTCCCATCATCTCAACGACTACTTCTGCAGTCCCCACCACTTCCACGACTACTTCTGCAGGTCCCATCATCTCTACGACTCCTTCTGAAGTCCCATCCACTTCCACGACTACTTCTGCAGTCCCTACCACTTCAGCGACTACGTCTGCTGTTCTCACCACTTCCACAACTACTTCTGCACTCCCCACCACTTCCACGAGTACATCTACAGAACCCACCACTTCCACAACTACTTCAACAGTCCCCACCACTTTCACAACTACGTCTGCTGTCCCCACCACTTCCACGACTAAAACTGCAGTCCCTACCACATCCACGACTATGTCTGCTGTTCCCACCACTTCCACGAGTACTGCTCCAGTTCCCATCATCTCAACAACTACTTCTGCAGTCCCCAGCACTTCCACAACTACTTCTCCAGTTTCCATCATCTCCACAACTACGTCTGCAGTCCCTACCACTTCAACGACTACGTCTGCTGTTCCCACCACTTCCACGACTACTTCTCCAGTTCCCATCATCTCCACGAGTACATCTACAGTCCCCACCACTTGCACAACTACCTCTAGAGTCCCCATCACTTCCACAACTACGTCTGCAGTCCCCACCACTTCTTCTACTACTTCCCCCATTTCGACCATCTCGACAACTACTTCTGCAGTCCCTACCTCTTCCATAACTACGTCAGCTGTTTCCACTACTTCCACGACTACTTCTCCAGTTCCCATCATCTCCATGAGTACATCTACAGTCCCCACCACTTGCACAACTACCTCTACAGTCCCCATCACTTCCACAACTACGTCTGCTGACTCTACCACCTCGACGACTAGATCTGCAGTCCCCAACACTTCAATGACTACTTCTCCAATTCCCATCATCTCCACAACTACGTCTGCTGTCCCCACCACTTCCACAACTACTTCTCCGGTTCCCATCATCTCCATGAGTACATCTACAGTCCCCACGACTTCCACAATTACGTCTGCTGTCTCCACCACCTCGACGACGAAATCTGCAGTCCCCAACACTTCAATGACTACTTCTCCAATTCCCATCATCTCCACAACTACGTCTGCTGTCCCCACCACTTCCACAACTACTTCTCCGGTTCCCATCATCTCCATGAGTACATCTACAATCCCCACCACTTCCACAACTACGTCTGCGGTCCCCAACACTTCCACGACTACTTCCCCCATTTTGATCATCTCGACAACTACTTCTGCAGTCCCTACAACTTCCACGACTACGTCTGCTGTTCCCACCACTTCCACGACTACTTCTCCAGTTCCCATCATCTCAGCGACTACTTCTGCAGTCCCCACCACTTCCACGACTACTTCTGCAGTTCCCATCATCTCTACGACTCCTTCTGAAGTCCTGTCCACTTCCACAACTACTTCTGCAGTCCCTACCACTTCAGCGACTACGTCTGCTGTTCCCACCACTTCCACAACTACTTCTGCAGTCCCCACCTCTTCCACGAGTACATCTACAGAACCCACCACTTCCACTACTTCAACAGTCCCCACCACTTTCACAACTACGTCTGCTCTCCCCACCACTTCCACGACTAAATCTGCAGTCCCTACCACTTCCACGACTATGTCTGCTGTTCCCACCACTTCCACGAGTACTGCTCCAGTTCCCATCATCTCAACAACTACTTCTGCAGTCCCCAGCACTTCCACGACTACTTCTCCAGTTTCCACCATCTCCACGAGTACATCTACAGTCCCCACCACTTGCACAACTACCTCTAGAGTCCCCATCACTTCCACAACTACGTCTGCAGTCCCCACCACTTCTTCTACTACTTCCCCCATTTCGACCATCTCGACAACTACTTCTGCAGTCCCTACCTCTTCCATAACTACGTCAGCTGTTTTCACCACTTCCACGACTACTTCTCCAGTTCCCATCATCTCCATGAGTACAACTACAGTCCCCACCACTTCCACAACTACGTCTGCTGACTCCACCACCTCGACAACTAAATCTGCAGTCCCCAACACTTCAATGACTACTTCTCCAATTCCCATCATCTCCACAACTACGTCTGCTGTCCCCACCACTTCCACAACTACTTCTCCGGTTCCCATCATCTCCATGAGTACATCTACAGTCCCCACCACTTCCACAACTACGTCTGCTGTCTCCACCACCTCGACGACTAAATCTGCAGTCCCCAACACTTCAATGACTACTTCTCCAATTCCCATCATCTCCACAACTACGTCTGCTGTCCCCACCACTTCCACAACTACTTCTCCGGTTCCCATCATCTCCATGAGTACATCTACAATCCCCACCACTTCCACAACTACGTCTGCGGTCCCCAACACTTCCACGACTACTTCCCCCATTCTGATCATCTCGACAACTACTTCTGCAGTCCCTACAACTTCCACGACTACGTCTGCTGTTCCCACCACCTCCACGACTATTGCTCCAGTTAGCATCATCTCAACGACTACTTCTGCAGTCCCTAGCACTTCTAAGACTACTTCTCCAATTCCCATCATCTCCACAACTACGTCTGCTGTCCCCACCATTTCCTCGACTACTTCTCCAGTTCCCATCATCTCCACAACTACGTCTGCTGCCCCCACCACATCGACAACTACGTCTGTGGTCCCCAACACTTCCACGAGTACATCTACAGAACCCACCACTTCCACAACTACTTCAACAGTCCCCACCACTTTCACAACTACGTCTGCTGTCCCCACCACTTCCACGAGTACATCTACAGAACCCACCACTTCCACAACTACTTCAACAGTCCCCACCACTTTCACAACTACGTCTGCTGTCCCCACCACTTCCACGACTAAATCTGCAGTCCCTACAACTTCCACGACTACGTCTGCTGTTCCCACCACTTCCACGACTACTTCTCCAGTTCCCATCATCTCAGCGACTACTTCTGCAGTCCCCACCACTTCCATGACTACTTCTGCAGTTCCCATCATCTCTACGACTCCTTCTGAAGTCCTGTCCACTTCCACAACTACTTCTGCAGTCCCTACCACTTCAGCGACTACGTCTGCTGTTCCCACCACTTCCACAACTACTTCTGCAGTCCCCACCTCTTCCACGAGTACATCTACAGAACCCACCACTTCCACTACTTCAACAGTCCCCACCACTTTCACAACTACGTCTGCTCTCCCCACCACTTCCACGACTAAATCTGCAGTCCCTACCACTTCCACGACTATGTCTGCTGTTCCCACCACTTCCACGAGTACTGCTCCAGTTCCCATCATCTCAACAACTACTTCTGCAGTCCCCAGCACTTCCACGACTACTTCTCCAGTTTCCACCATCTCCACGAGTACATCTACAGTCCCCACCACTTGCACAACTACCTCTAGAGTCCCCATCACTTCCACAACTACGTCTGCAGTCCCCACCACTTCTTCTACTACTTCCCCCATTTCGACCATCTCGACAACTACTTCTGCAGTCCCTACCTCTTCCATAACTACGTCAGCTGTTTTCACCACTTCCACGACTACTTCTCCAGTTCCCATCATCTCCATGAGTACAACTACAGTCCCCACCACTTCCACAACTACGTCTGCTGACTCCACCACCTCGACAACTAAATCTGCAGTCCCCAACACTTCAATGACTACTTCTCCAATTCCCATCATCTCCACAACTACGTCTGCTGTCCCCACCACTTCCACAACTACTTCTCCGGTTCCCATCATCTCCATGAGTACATCTACAGTCCCCACCACTTCCACAACTACGTCTGCTGTCTCCACCACCTCGACGACTAAATCTGCAGTCCCCAACACTTCAATGACTACTTCTCCAATTCCCATCATCTCCACAACTACGTCTGCTGTCCCCACCACTTCCACAACTACTTCTCCGGTTCCCATCATCTCCATGAGTACATCTACAATCCCCACCACTTCCACAACTACGTCTGCGGTCCCCAACACTTCCACGACTACTTCCCCCATTCTGATCATCTCGACAACTACTTCTGCAGTCCCTACAACTTCCACGACTACGTCTGCTGTTCCCACCACCTCCACGACTATTGCTCCAGTTAGCATCATCTCAACGACTACTTCTGCAGTCCCTAGCACTTCTAAGACTACTTCTCCAATTCCCATCATCTCCACAACTACGTCTGCTGTCCCCACCATTTCCTCGACTACTTCTCCAGTTCCCATCATCTCCACAACTACGTCTGCTGCCCCCACCACATCGACAACTACGTCTGTGGTCCCCAACACTTCCACGAGTACATCTACAGAACCCACCACTTCCACAACTACTTCAACAGTCCCCACCACTTTCACAACTACGTCTGCTGTCCCCACCACTTCCACGAGTACATCTACAGAACCCACCACTTCCACAACTACTTCAACAGTCCCCACCACTTTCACAACTACGTCTGCTGTCCCCACCACTTCCACGACTAAATCTGCAGTCCCTACCAGTTCCACGACTACGTCTGCTGTTCCCACCACTTCCACGACTACTTCTGCAGTTCCCATCATCTCAGCGACTACTTCTGCAGTCCCCACCACTTCCACGACTACTTCTGCAGTTCCCATCATCTCTACGACTCCTTCTGAAGTCCTGTCCACTTCCACAACTACTTCTGCAGTCCCTACCACTTCAGCGACTACGTCTGCTGTTCCCACCACTTCCACAACTACTTCTGCACTCCCCACCACTTCCACGAGAACATCTACAGAACCCACCACTTCCACAACTACTTCAACAGTCCCCACCACTTTCACAACTACGTCTGCTGTCCCCACCACTTCCACGACTACTTCTCCAGTTCCCATCATCTCAACGACTACTTCTGCAGTCCCCACCACTTCCACGACTACTTCTGCAGTTACCATCATCTCTACGACTCCTTCTGAAGTCCCGTCCACTTCCACGACTACTTCTGCAGTCCCTACCACTTCAGCGACTACGTCTGCTGTTCCCACCACTTCCACAACTACTTCTGCACTCCCCACCACTTCCACGAGTACATCTACAGAACCCACCACTTCCACAACTACTTCAACAGTCCCCACCACTTTCACAACTACGTCTGCTGTCCCCACCACTTCCACGACTAAATCTGCAGTCCCTACCACATCCACGACTATGTCTGCTGTTCCCACCACTTCCACGACTACTTCTCCAGTTCCCATCATCTCAGCGACTACTTCTGCAGTCCCCACCACTTCCACGACTACTTCTGCAGTTCCCATCATCTCTACGACTCCTTCTGAAGTCCCGTCCACTTCCACAACTACTTCTGCAGTCCCTACCACTTCAGCGACTACGTCTGCTGTTCCCACCACTTCCACAACTACTTCTGCAGTCCCCACCACTTCCACGAGTACATCTACAGAACCCACCACTTCCACTACTTCAACAGTCCCCACCACATTCACAACTGCGTCTGCTATCCCCACCACTTCCACGACTAAATCTGCAGTCCCTACCACTTCCACGACTATGTCTGCTGTTCCCACCACTTCCACGAGTACTGCTCCAGTTCCCATCATCTCAACAACTACTTCTGCAGTCCCCAGCACTTCCACGACTACTTCTCCAGTTTCCATCATCTCCACGAGTACATCTACAGTCCCCACCACTTGCACAACTACCTCTACAGTCCCCACCACTTCCACAACTACTTCTGCAGTCCCTACCTCTTCCATGACTACGTCAGCTGTTTCCACCACTTCCACGACTACTTCTCCACTTCCCATCATCTCTATGAGTACATCTACAGTCCCCACCACTTCCACAACTACGTCTGCTGACTCCACCACCTCGACAACTAAATCTGCAGTCCCCAACACTTCAATGACTACTTCTCCAATTCCCATCATCTCCACAACTACGTCTGCTGTCCCCACCACTTCCACAACTACTTCTCCGGATCCCATCATCTCCATGAGTACATCTACAGTCCCCACCACTTCCACAACTACGTCTGCTGTCTCTACCACCTCGACGACTAAATCTGCAGTCCCCAACACTTCAATGACTACTTCTCCAATTCCCATCATCTCCACAACTACGTCTGCTGTCCCCACCACTTCCACAACTACTTCTCCGGTTCCCATCATCTCCATGAGTACATCTACAGTCCCTACCACTTCCACAACTACGTCTGCGGTCCCCAACACTTCCACGACTACTTCCCCCATTCTGATCATCTCGACAACTACTTCTGCAGTCCCTACAACTTCCACGACTACGTCTGCTGTTCCCACCACCTCCACGACTATTTATCCAGTTAGCATCATCTCAACGACTACTTCTGCAGTCCCTAGCACTTCCAAGACTACTTCTCCAATTCCCATCATCTCCACAACTACGTCTGCTGTCCCCACCATTTCCTCGACTACTTCTCCAGTTCCCATCATCTCCACAACTACGTCTGCTGTCCCCACCACTTCCACGACTACTTCTCTAGTTTCCATCATCTCAACGACTACTTCTGCAGTCCCCACCACTTCCACGACTACTTCTGCAGTTCCCATCATCTCTACGACTCCTTCTGAAGTCCCGTCCACTTACACGACTACTTCTGCAGTCCCTACCACTTCAGAGACTACGTCTGCTATTCCCACCACTTCCACAACTACTTCTGCAGTCCCCACCACTTCCACGAGTACATCTACAGAACCCACCACTTCCACAACTACTTCAACAGTCCCCACCACTTTCACAACTACGTCTGCTGTCCCCACCACTTCCACGACTAAATCTGCAGTCCCTACCACTTCCACGACTATAACTGCTGTTCCCACCACTTCCACGAGTACTGCTCCAGTTCCCATCATCTCAACAACTACTTCTGCAGTCCCCAGCACTTCCACGACTACTTCTCCAGTTTCCATCATCTCCACAACTATGTTTGCTGTCCCCACCATTTCCTCGACTACTTCTCCAGTTCCCATCATCTCCACAAGTACGTCTGCTGTCCCCACCACTTCCACGACTACTTCTCCAGTTCCCATCATCTCCACAACTACGTCAGCTGTCCCCACCACATCGACAACTACGTCTGCGGTCCCCAACACTTCCACGAGTACATCTACAGAACCCACCACTTCCACAACTACTTCAACAGTCCCCACCACTTTCATAACTACGTCTGCTGTCCCCACCACTTCCACGACTAAATCTGCAGTCCCTACCACTTCCACGATTACGTCTGCTGTTCCCACCACTTCCACGACTACTTCTCCAGTTCCCATCATCTCAGCGACTACTTCTGCAGTCCCCACCACTTCCACGACTACTTCTCCAGTTCCCATCATCTCCACAATTACGTCTGCTGTCCGCAGCACATCGACAACTACGTCTGCGGTCCCCAACACTTCCACGAGTACATCTACAGAACCCACCACTTCCACAACTACTTCAACAGTCCCCACCAATTTCATAACTACGTCTGCTGTCCCCACCACTTCCACGACTAAATCTGCAGTCCCTACCACTTCCACGACTACGTCTGCTGTTCCCACCACTTCCACAACTACTTCTCCAGTTCCCATCATCTCAGCGACTACTTCTGCAGTCCCCACCACTTCCATGACTACTTCTGCAGTTCCCATCATCTCTACGACTCCTTCTGAAGTCCCGTCGACTTCCACAACTACTTCTGCAGTCCCTACCACTTCAGCGACTACGTCTGCTGTTCCCACCACTTCCACAACTACTTCTGCAGTCCCCACCACTTCCACGACTACTTCCCCCGTTCTGATCATCTCGACAACTACTTCTGCAGTCCCTACAACTTCCACGGCTACGTCTGCTGTTCCCACCACCTCCACGACTATTGCTCCAGTTACCATAATCTCAACGACTACTTCTGCAGTCCCTAGCACTTCCAAGACTACTTCTCCAATTCCCATCATCTCCACAACTACGTCTGCTGTCCCCACCACTTCCCCGACTACTTCTCTAGTTCCCATCATCTCCACAACTATGTCTGCTGTCCCCACCACATCGACAACTACGTCTGCGGTCCCCAACACTTCCACGAGTACATCTACAGAACCCACCACTTCCACAACTACTTCAACAGTCCCCACCACTTTCACAACTACGTCTGCTGTCCCCACCACTTCCACGACTAAATCTGCAGTCCCTACCACTTCCACGACTACGTCTGCTGTTCCCACCACTTCCACGACTACTTCTCCAGTTCCCATCATCTCAGCGACTACTTCTGCAGTCCCCACCACTTCCACGACTACTTCTGCAGTTCCCATCATCTCTACGACTCCTTCTGAAGTCCCGTCCACTTCCACAACTACTTCTGCAGTCCCTACCACTTCAGCGACTACGTCTGCTGTTCCCACCACTTCCACAACTACTTCTGCAGTCCCCACCACTTCCACGAGTACATCGACAGAACCCACCACTTCCACAACTACTTCAACAGTCCCCACCACTTTCACAACTACGTCTGCTGTCCCCACCACTTCCACGACTAAATCTGCAGTCCCTACCACTTCCACGACTATGTCTGCTGTTCCCACCACTTCCACGAGTACTGCTCCAGTTCCCATCATCTCAACAACTACTTCTGCAGTCCCCAGCACTTCCACGACTACTTCTCCAGTTTCCATCATCTCCACGAGTACATCTACAGTCCCCACCACTTGCACAACTACCTCTACAGTCCCCACCACTTCCACAACTACGTCTGCAGTCCCCACCACTTCCTCGACTACTTCCCCCATTTCGACCATCTCGACAACTACTTCTGCAGTCCCTACCTCTTCCATGACTAAGTCAGCTGTTTCCACCACTTCCACGACTACTTCTCCAGTTCCCATCATCTCCATGAGTACATCTACAGTCCCCACCACTTCCTCAACTACGTCTGCTGACTCCACCACCTCGACGACTAAATCTGCAGTCCCCAACACTTCAATGACTACTTCTCCAATTCCCATCATCTCCACAACTACGTCTGCTGTCCCCACCACTTCCCCGACTACTTCTCCAGTTCCCATCATCTCCACAACTACGTCTGCTGTCGCCACCACATCGACAACTACGTCTGCGGTCCCCAACACTTCCACGAGTACATCTACAGAACCCACCACTTCCACAACTACTTCAACAGTCCCCTCCACTTTCACAACTACGTCTGCTGTCCCCACCACTTCCACGACTAAATCTGCAGTCCCTACCAGTTCCACGACTACGTCTGCTGTTCCCACCACTTCCACGAATACTTCTCCAGTTCCCATCATCTCAGCGACTACTTCTGCAGTCCCCACCACTTCCACGACTACTTCTGCAGTTCCCATCATCTCTACGACTCCTTCTGAAGTCCCGTCCACTTCCACAACTACTTCTGCAGTCCCTACCACTTCAGCGACTACGTCTGCTGTTCCCACCACTTCCACAACTACTTCTGCAGTCCCCACCACTTCCACGAGTACATCTACAGAAACCACCACTTCCACTACTTCAACAGTCCCCACCACTTTCACAACTACGTCTGCTGTCCCCACCACTTCCACGACTAAATCTGCAGTCCCTACCACTTCCACGACTATGTCTGCTGTTCCCACCACTTCCACGAGTACTGCTCCAGTTCCCATCATCTCAACAACTACTTCTGCAGTCCCCAGCACTTCCACGACTACTTCTCCAGTTTCCATCATCTCCACGAGTACATCTACAGTCCCCACCACTTGCACAACTACCTCTACAGTCCCCACCACTTCCACAACTACGTCTGCAGTCCCCACCACTTCCTCGACTACTTCCCCCTTTTCGACCATCTCGACAACTACTTCTGCAGTCCCTACCTCTTCCATGACTACTTCAGCTGTTTCCACCACTTCCACGACTACTTCTCCAGTTCCCATCATCTCCATGAGTACATCTACAGTCCCCACCACTTCCACAACTACATCTGCTGACTCCACCACCTCGACGACTAAATCTGCAGTCCCCAACACTTCAATGACTACATCTCCAATTCCCATCATCTCCACAACTACGTCTGCTGTCCCCACCACTTCCACAACTACTTCTCCGGTTCCCATCATCTCCATGAGTACATCTACATTCCCCACCACTTCCACAACTACGTCTGCTTTCTCCACCACCTCGACGACGAAATCTGCAGTCCCCAACACTTCAATGACTACTTCTCCAATTCCCATCATCTCCACTACTACGTCTGCTGTCCCCACCACTTCCACAACTACTTCTCCGGTTCCCATCATCTCCATAAGTACATCTACAATCCCCACCACTTCCACAACTACGTCTGCGGTCCCCAACACTTCCACGACTACTTCCCCCATTTTGATCATCTCGACAACTACTTCTGCAGTCCCTACAACTTCCACGACTACGTCTGCTGTTCCCACCACTTCCACGACTACTTCTCCAGTTCCCATCATCTCAGCGACTACTTCTGCAGTCCCCACCACTTCCACGACTACTTCTGCAGTTCCCATCATCTCTACGACTCCTTCTGAAGTCCCGTCCACTTCCACAACTACTTCTGCAGTCCCTACCACTTCAGCGACTACGTCTGCTGTTCCCACCACTTCCACAACTACTTCTGCAGTCCCCACCACTTCCACGAGTACATCTACAGAACCCACCACTTCCACTACTTCAACAGTCCCCACCACTTTCACAACTACGTCTGCTGTCCCCACCACTTCCACGACTAAATCTGCAGTCCCTACCACTTACACGACTATGTCTGCTGTTCCCACCACTTCCACGAGTACTGCTCCAGTTCCCATCATCTCAACAACTACTTCTGCAGTCCCCAGCACTTCCACGACTACTTCTCCAGTTTCCACCATCTCCACGAGTACATCTACAGTCCCCACCACTTGCACAACTACCTCTACATTCCCCACCACTTCCACAACTACGTCTGCAGTCCCCACCACTTCCTCGACTACTTCCCCCATTTCGACCATCTCGACAACTACTTCTGCAGTCCCTACCTCTTCCATGACTACGTCAGCTGTTTCCACCACTTCCACGACTACTTCTCCAGTTCCCATCATCTCCATGAGTACAACTACAGTCCCCACCACTTCCACAACTACGTCTGCTGACTCCACCACCTCGACGACTAAATCTGCAGTCCCCAACACTTCAATGACTACTTCTCCAATTCCCATCATCTCCACAACTACGTCTGCTGTCCCTACCACTTCCACAACTACTTCTCCGGTTCCCATCATCTCCATGAGTACATCTACAGTCCCCACCACTTCCACAACTACGTCTGCTGTCTCCACCACCTCGACGACTAAATCTGCAGTCCCCAACACTTCAATGACTACTTCTCCAATTCCCATCATCTCCACAACTACGTCTGCTGTCCCCACCACTTCCACAACTACTTCTCCGGTTCCCATCATCTCCATGAGTACATCTACAATCCCCACCACTTCCACAACTACGTCTGCGGTCCCCAACACTTCCACGACTACTTCCCCCATTCTGATCATCTCGACAACTACTTCTGCAGTCCCTACAACTTCCACGACTACGTCTGCTGTTCCCACCACCTCCACGACTATTGCTCCAGTTAGCATCATCTCAACGACTACTTCTGCAGTCCCTAGCACTTCCAAGACTACTTCTACAATTCCCATCATCTCCACAACTACGTCTGCTGTCCCGACCATTTCCTCGACTACTTCTCCAATTCCCATCATCTCCACAACTACGTCTGCTGTCCCCACCACTTCCCCGACTACTTCTCCAGTTCCGATCATCTCCACAACTACGTCTGCTGTCCCCACCACATCGACAACTACGTCTGCGGTCCCCAACACTTCCACGAGTACATCTACAGAACCCACCACTTCCACAACTACTTCAACAGTCCCCACCAGTTTCACAACTACGTCTGCTGTCCCCACCACTTCCACGACTAAATCTGCAGTCCCTACCACTTCCACGACTATGTCTGCTGTTCCCACCACTTCCACGACTACTTCTCCAGTTCCCATCATCTCAGCGACTACTTCTGCAGTCCCCACCACTTCCACGACTACTTCTGCAGTTCCCATCATCTCTACGACTCCTTCTGAAGTCCCGTCCACTTCCACAACTACTTCTGCAGTCCCTACCACTTCAGCGACTACGTCTGCTGTTCCCACCACTTCCACAACTACTTCTGCAGTCCCCACCACTTCCACGAGTACATCTACAGAACCCACCACTTCCACAACTACTTCAACAGTCCCCACCAGTTTCACAACTACGTCTGCTGTCCCCACCACTTCCACGACTAAATCTGCAGTCCCTACCACATCCACGACTATGTCTGCTGTTCCCACCACTTCCACGAGTACTGCTCCAGTTCCCATCATCTCAACAACTACTTCTGCAGTCCCCAGCACTTCCACGACTACTTCTCCAGTTTCCATAATCTCCACAACTACGTCTGCAGTCCCTACCACTTCAACGACTACGTCTGCTGTTCCCACCACTTCCACAACTAGTTCTCCCGTTCCCATCATCTCCACGAGTACATCTACAGTCCCCACCACTTGCACAACTACCTCTACAGTCCCCACCACTTCCACAACTACGTCTGCAGTCCCCACCACTTCTTCGACTACTTCCCCCATTTCGACCATCTCGACTACTACTTCTGCAGTCCCTACCTTTTCCCTGACTACGTCAGCTGTTTCCACCACTTCCACGACTACTTCTCCACTTCCCATCATCTCCATGAGTACATCTACATTCCCCACCACTTCCACAACTACGTCTGCTGTCTCCACCACCTCGACGACTAAATCTGCAGTCCCCAACACTTCAATGACTACTTCTCCAATTCCCATCATCTCCACAATTACGTCTGCGGTCCCCAACACTTCCACGACTACTTCCCCCGTTCTGATCATCTCGACAACTACTTCTGCAGTCCCTACAACTTCCACGACTACGTCTGCTGTTCCCACCACCTCCACGACTATTGCTCCAGTTAGCATCATCTCAACGACTACTTCTGCAATCCCTAGCACTTCCAAGACTACTTCTCCAATTCCCATCATCTCCTCAACTACGTCTGCTGTCCCCACCACTTCCCCGACTACTTCTCCAGTTCCCATCATCTCCACAACTACGTCTGCTGCCCCCACCACATCAACAACTACGTCTGCGGTCCCCAACGCTTCCACGAGTACATCTACAGAACCCACCACTTCCACTACTTCAACAGTCCCCACCACTTTCACAACTATGTCTGCTGTCCCCACCACTTCCACGACTAAATCTGCAGTCCCTACCACTTCCACGACTATGTCTGCTGTTCCCACCAGTTCCACGAGTACTGCTCCAGTTCCCATCATCTCAACAACTACTTCTGCAGTCCCCAGCACTTCCACGACTACTTCTCCAGTTTCCACCATCTCCACGAGTACATCTACAGTCCCCACCACTTGCACAACTACCTCTACATTCCCCACCACTTCCACAACTACGTCTGCAGTCCCCACCACTTCCTCGACTACTTCCCCCATTTCGACCATCTCGACAACTACTTCTGCAGTCCCTACCTCTTCCATGACTACGTCAGCTGTTTCCACCACTTCCACGACTACTTCTCCAGTTCCCATCATCTCCATGAGTACAACTACAGTCCCCACCACTTCCACAACTACGTCTGCTGACTCCACCACCTCGACGACTAAATCTGCAGTCCCCAACACTTCAATGACTACTTCTCCAATTCCCATCATCTCCACAACTACGTCTGCTGTCCCTACCACTTCCACAACTACTTCTCCGGTTCCCATCATCTCCATGAGTACATCTACAGTCCCCACCACTTCCACAACTACGTCTGCTGTCTCCACCACCTCGACGACTAAATCTGCAGTCCCCAACACTTCAATGACTACTTCTCCAATTCCCATCATCTCCACAACTACGTCTGCTGTCCCCACCACTTCCACAACTACTTCTCCGGTTCCCATCATCTCCATGAGTACATCTACAATCCCCACCACTTCCACAACTACGTCTGCGGTCCCCAACACTTCCACGACTACTCCCCCCATTCTGATCATCTCGACAACTACTTCTGCAGTCCCTACAACTTCCACGACTACGTCTGCTGTTCCCACCACCTCCACGACTATTGCTCCAGTTAGCATCATCTCAACGACTACTTCTGCAGTCCCTAGCACTTCCAAGACTACTTCTACAATTCCCATCATCTCCACAACTACGTCTGCTGTCCCGACCATTTCCTCGACTACTTCTCCAGTTCCCATCATCTCCAAAACTACGTCTGCTGTCCCCACCACTTCCACGACTACTTCTCCAGTTCCCATCATCTCAGCGACTACTTCTGCAGTCCCCACCACTTCCACGACTACTTCTGCAGTTCCCATCATCTCTACGACTCCTTCTGAAGTCCCGTCCACTTCCACAACTACTTCTGCAGTCCCTACCACTTCAGCGACTACGTCTGCTGTTCCCACCACTTCCACAACTACTTCTGCAGTCCCCACCACTTCCACGAGTACATCTACAGAACCCACCACTTCCACTACTTCAACAGTCCCCACCACTTTCACAACTACGTCTGCTGTCCCCACCACTTCCACGACTAAATCTGCAGTGCCTACCACTTCCACGACTATGTCTGCTGTTCCCACCACTTCCACGAGTACTGCTCCAGTTCCCATCATCTCAACAACTACTTCTGCAGTCCCCAGCACTTCCACGACTACTTCTCCAGTTTCCATCATCTCAACGACTACTTCTGCAGTCCCCACCACTTCCACAACTACTTCTGCAGTCCCCACCACTTCCACGAGTACATCTACAGAACCCACCACTTCCACAACTACTTCAACAGTCCCCACCACTTTCACAACTACGTCTGCTGTCCCCACCACTTCCACGACTAAATCTGCAGTCCCTACCACATCCACGACTATGTCGGCTGTTCCCACCACTTCCACGAGTACTGCTCCAGTTCCCATCATCTCAACAACTACTTCTGCAGTCCCCAGCACGTCCACGACTACTTCTCCAGTTTCCATCATCTCCACAACTACGTCTGCAGTCCCTACGACTTCAACGACTACGTCTGCTGTTCCCACCACTTCCACGACTAGTTCTCCAGTTCCCATCATCTCCACGAGTACATCTACAGTCCCCACCACTTGCACAACTACCTCTACAGTCCCCACCACTTCCACAACTACGTCTGCAGTCCCCACCACTTCTTCGACTACTTCCCCCATTTCGACCATCTCGACAACTACTTCTGCAGTCCCTACCTTTTCCCTGACTACGTCAGCTGTTTCCACCACTTCCACAACTACTTCTCCAGTTCCCATCATCTCCATGAGTACATCTACAGTCCCCACCACTTCCACAACTACGTCTGCTGACTCCACCACCTCGACGACTAAATCTGCAGTCCCCAACACTTCAATGACTACTTCTCCAATTCCCATCATCTCCACAACTACGTCTGCTGTCCCCACCACTTCCACAACTACTTCTCCGGTTCCCATCATCTCCATGAGTACATCTACAGTCCCCACCATTTCCACAACTACGTCTGCTGTCTCCACCACCTCGACGACTAAATCTGCAGTCCCCAACACTTCAATGACTACTTCTCCAATTCCCATCATCTCCACAACTACGTCTGCTGTCCCCACCACTTCCACAACTACTTCTCCGGTTCCCATCATCTCCATGAGTACATCTACAATCCCCACCACTTCCACAACTACGTCTGCGGTCCCCAACACTTCCACGACTACTTCCCCCATTTTGATCATCTCGACAACTACTTCTGCAGTCCCTACAACTTCCACGACTACGTCTGCTGTTCCCACAACTTCCACGACTACTTCTCCAGTTCCCATCATCTCAGCGACTACTTCTGCAGTCCCCACCACTTCCACGACTACTTCTGCAGTTCCCATCATCTCTACGACTCCTTCTGACGTCCCGTCCACTTCCACAACTACTTCTGCAGTCCCTACCACTTCAGCGACTACGTCTGCTGTTCCCACCACTTCCACAACTACTTCTGCAGTCCGCACCACTTCCACGAGTACATCTACAGAACCCACCACTTCCACTACTTCAACAGTCCCCACCACTTTCACAACTACGTCTGCTGTCCCCACCACTTCCACGACTAAATCTGCAGTCCCTACCACTTCCACGACTATGTCTGCTGTTCCCACCACTTCCACGAGTACTGCTCCAGTTCCCATCATCTCAACAACTACTTCTGCAGTCCCCAGCACTTCCACGACTACTTCTCCAGTTTCCACCATCTCCACGAGTACATCTACAGTCCCCACCACTTGCACAACTACCTCTACAGTCCCCACCACTTCCACAACTACGTCTGCAGTCCCCACCACTTCCTCGACTACTTCCCCCATTTCGACCATCTCGACAACTACTTCTGCAGTCCCTACCTCTTCCATGACTACGTCAGCTGTTTCCACCACTTCCACGACTACTTCTCCAGTTCCCATCATCTCCATGAGTACAACTACAGTCCCCACCACTTCCACAACTACGTCTGCTGACTCCACCACCTCGACGATTAAATCTGCAGTCCCCAACACTTCAATGACTACTTCTCCAATTCCCATCATCTCCACAACTACGTCTGCTGTCCCCACCACTTCCACAACTAGTTCTCCGGTTCCCATCATCTCCATGAGTACATCTACAGTCCCCACCACTTCCACAACTACGTCTGCTGTCTCCACCACCTCGACGACTAAATCTGCAGTCCCCAACACTTCAATGATTACTTCTCCAATTCCCATCATCTCCACAACTACGTCTGCTGTCCCCACCACTTCCACAACTACTTCTCCGGTTCCCATCATCTCCATGAGTACATCTACAATCCCCACCACTTCCACAACTACGTCTGCGGTCCCCAACACTTCCACGACTACTTCTCCGGTTCCCATCATCTCCATGAGTACATCTACAATCCCCACCACTTCCACAACTACGTCTGCGGTCCCCAACACTTCCACGACTACTTCCCCCATTTTGATCATCTCGACAACTACTTCTGCAGTCCCTACAACTTCCACGACTACGTCTGCTGTTCCCACAACTTCCACGACTACTTCTCCAGTTCCCATCATCTCAGCGACTACTTCTGCAGTCCCCACCACTTCCACGACTACTTCTGCAGTTCCCATCATCTCTACGACTCCTTCTGACGTCCCGTCCACTTCCACAACTACTTCTGCAGTCCCTACCACTTCAGCGACTACGTCTGCTGTTCCCACCACTTCCACAACTACTTCTGCAGTCCGCACCACTTCCACGAGTACATCTACAGAACCCACCACTTCCACTACTTCAACAGTCCCCACCACTTTCACAACTACGTCTGCTGTCCCCACCACTTCCACGACTAAATCTGCAGTCCCTACCACTTCCACGACTATGTCTGCTGTTCCCACCACTTCCACGAGTACTGCTCCAGTTCCCATCATCTCAACAACTACTTCTGCAGTCCCCAGCACTTCCACGACTACTTCTCCAGTTTCCACCATCTCCACGAGTACATCTACAGTCCCCACCACTTGCACAACTACCTCTACAGTCCCCACCACTTCCACAACTACGTCTGCAGTCCCCACCACTTCCTCGACTACTTCCCCCATTTCGACCATCTCGACAACTACTTCTGCAGTCCCTACCTCTTCCATGACTACGTCAGCTGTTTCCACCACTTCCACGACTACTTCTCCAGTTCCCATCATCTCCATGAGTACAACTACAGTCCCCACCACTTCCACAACTACGTCTGCTGACTCCACCACCTCGACGATTAAATCTGCAGTCCCCAACACTTCAATGACTACTTCTCCAATTCCCATCATCTCCACAACTACGTCTGCTGTCCCCACCACTTCCACAACTAGTTCTCCGGTTCCCATCATCTCCATGAGTACATCTACAGTCCCCACCACTTCCACAACTACGTCTGCTGTCTCCACCACCTCGACGACTAAATCTGCAGTCCCCAACACTTCAGTGACTACTTCTCCAATTCCCATCATCTCCACAACTACGTCTGCTGTCCCCACCACTTCCACAACTACTTCTCCGGTTCCCATCATCTCCATGAGTACATCTACAATCCCCACCACTTCCACAACTACGTCTGCGGTCCCCAACACTTCCACGACTACTTCCCCCATTCTGATCATCTCGACAACTACTTCTGCAGTCCCTACAACTTCCACGACTACGTCTGCTGTTCCCACCACCTCCACGACTATTGCTCCAGTTAGCATCATCTCAACGACTACTTCTGCAGTCCCTAGCACTTCCAAGACTACTTCTACAATTCCCATCATCTCCACAACTACATCTGCTGTCCCCACCATTTCCTCGACTACTTCTCCAGTTCCCATCATCTCCAAAACTACGTCTGCTGTCCCCACCACTTCCACGACTACTTCTCCAGTTCCTATCATTTCAACGACTATTTCTGCAGTCCCCACCACTTCCACGACTACTTCTGCAGTTCCCATCATCTCTACGACTCCTTCTGAAATCCCGTCCACCTCCATGACTACTTCTGCAGTCCCTACCACTTCAGCGACTACGTCTGCTGTTCCCACCACTTCCACAACTACGTCTGCAGTCCCCACCACTTCCACGAGTACATCTACAGAACCCACCACTTCCATAACTACTTCAACAGTCCACACCACTTTCACAACTACGTCTGCAGTCCCCACCACTTCCACGACTAAATCTGCAGTCCCTACCACTTCCACGACTCTGTCTGCTGTTCCCACCACTTCCACGAGTACTGCTCCAGTTCCCATCATCTCAACAACTACTTCTGCAGTCCCCAGCACTTCCACGACTACTTCTCCAGTTTCCATCATCTCCACAACTACGTCTGCAGTCCCTACCACTTCCACGAGTATGTCTGCTGTTCCCACCACTTCCACGACTACTTCTCCAGTTCCCATCATCTCCATGAGTACATCTACAGTCCCCACCACTTCCACAACTACGTCTGCTGACTCCACCACCTCGACGACTAAATCTGCAGTCCCCAACACTTCAATGACTACTTCTCCAATTCCCATCATCTCCACAACTACGTCTGCTGTCCCCACCACTTCCACAACTACTTCTCCGGTTCCCATCATCTCCATGAGTACATCTACAGTCCCCACCACTTCCACAACTACGTCTGCTGTCTCCACCACCTCGACGACTAAATCTGCAGTCCCCAACACTTCAATGACTACTTCTCCAATTCCCATCATCTCCACAACTACGTCTGCGGTCCCCAACACTTCCATGACTACTTCCCCCGTTCTGATCATCTCAACAACTACTTCTGCAGTCCCTACAACTTCCACGACTACGTCTGCTGTTCCCACCACCTCCACGACTATTGCTCCAGTTACCATCATCTCAACGACTACTTCTGCAGTCCCTAGCACTTCCAAGACTACTTCTCCAATTCCCATCATCTCCACAACTACGTCTGCTATCCCCACCACTTCCTCGACTACTTCTCCAGTTCCCATCATCTCCACAACTACGTCTGCTGTCCCCACCACATCGACAACTACGTCTGCGGTCCCCAACACTTCCACGAGTACATCTACAGAACCCACCACTTCCACAACTACTTCAACAGTCCCCACCACTTTCACAACTACGTCTGCTGTCCCCACCAATTCCACGACTAAATCTGCAGTCCCTACCACTTCCACGACTACGTCTCCTGTTTCCACCACTTCCACGACTACTTCTGCAGTCCCCACCACTTCCACGAGTACATCTACAGAACCCACCACTTCCACAACTACTTCAACAGTCCCCACCACTTTCACAACTACGTCTGCTGTCCCCACCACTTCCACGACTAAATCTGCAGTGCCTACCACTTCCACGACTATGTCTGCTGTTCCCACCACTTCCACTAGTACTGCTCCAGTTCCCAATATCTCAACAACTACTTCTGCAGTCCCCAGCACTTCCACGACTACTTCTCCAGTTTCCATCATCTCCACAACTACGTCTGCAGTCGCTACCACTTCAACGACTACGTCTGCTGTTCCCACCACTTCCACAAGTACTTCTCCAGTTCCCATCATCTCCACGAGTACATCTACAGTCCCCACCACTTGCACAACTACCTCTACAGTCCCCACCACTTCCACAACTACGTCTGCAGACCCCACCACTTCCTCGACTACTTCCCCCGTTTCGACCATCTCGACAACTACTTCTGCAGTCCCTACCTCTTCCACGACTACATCAGCTGTTTCCACCACTTCCACGACTACTTCGCCAGTTCCCATCATCTCCATGAGTACACCTACAGTCCCCACTACTTCCACAACTACGTCTGCTGTCTCCACCACCTCGACGACTAAATCTGCAGTCCCCAACACTTCAATGACTACTTCTCCAATTCCCATCATCTCCACAACTACGTCTGCTGTCCCCACCACTTCCACAACTACTTCTCCGGTTCCCATCATCTCCATGAGTACATCTACAATCCCCACCACTTCCACAACTACGTCTGCGGTCCCCAACACTTCCACGACTACTTCCCCCATTCTGATCATCTCGACAACTACTTCTGCAGTCCCTACAACTTCCACGACTACGTCTGCTGTTCCCACCACCTCCACGACTATTGCTCCAGTTAGCATCATCTCAACGACTACTTCTGCAGTCCCTAGCACTTCCAAGACTACTTCTACAATTCCCATCATCTCCACAACTACGTCTGCTGTCCCCACCATTTCCTCGACTACTTCTCCAGTTCCCATGATCTCCAAAACTACGTCTGCTGTCCCCACCACTTCTACGACTACTTCTCCAGTTCCCATCATCTCAACGACTACTTCTGCAGTCCCCACCACTTCCACGATTACTTCTGCAGTTCCCATCATCTCTACGACTCCTTCTGAAGTCCCGTCCACTTCCACGACTACTTCTGCAGTCCCTACCACTTCAGCGACTACGTCTGCTGTTCCCACCACTTCCACAACTACTTCTGCAGTCCCCACCACTTCCACAAGTACATCTACCGAACCCACCACTTCCACAACTACTTCAACAGTCCCCACCACTTTCACAACTACGTCTGCTGTCCCCACCACTTCCACGACTAAATCTGCAGTCCCTACCACTTGCACGACTATGTCTGCTGTTCCCACCACTTCCACGAGTACTGCTCCAGTTCCCATCATCTCAACGACTACTTCTGCAGTCCCTAGCACTTCCACGACTATGTCTGCTGTTCCCACCACTTTCACGAGTACTGCTCCCGTTCCCATCATCTCAACAACTACTTCTGCAGTCCCCAGCACTTCCACGACTACTTCTCCAGTTTCCATCATCTCCACAACTACGTCTGCAGTCCCTACCACTTCAACGACTACGTCTGCTCTTCCCACCACTTCCACAAGTACTTCTCCAGTTCCCATCATCTCCACGAGTACATCTACAGTCCCCACCACTTGCACAACTACCTCTACAGTCCCCACCACTTCCACAACTACGTCTGCAGTCCCCACCACTACCTCGACTACTTCCCCCGTTTCGACCATCTCAACAACTACTTCTGCATTCCCTACCTCTTCCATGACTACGTCTGCTGTTCCCACCACTTCCACAACTACTGCTCCAGTTCCCATCATCTCAACGACTACTTCTGCAGTCCCTAGCACTTCCACGACTATGTCTGCTGTTCCCACCACTTTCACGAGTACTGCTCCCGTTCCCATCATCTCAACAACTACTTCTGCAGTCCCCAGCACTTCCACGACTACTTCTCCAGTTTTCATCATCTCCACAACTAAGTCTGCAGTCCCTACCACTTCAACGACTACGTCTGCTGTTCGCACCACTTCCACGACTACTTCTCCAGTTCCCATCATCTCCACGAGTACATCTACAGTCCCCACCACTTGCACAACTACCTCTACAGTCCCCACCACTTACACAACTACGTATGCAGTCCCTACCTCTTCCACGACTACGTCAGCTGTTTCCACCACTTCCACGACTACTTCTGCAGTCCCCACCACTTCCACAAGCACATCTATAGTCCCCACCACTTCCACGACTGTCTCTACAGTCCCCAGCACTTCCATAACTACGTCTCCTTTCCCCACCACTTCCACGACTACATCTGCAGTCCCTACCACTTCCATGACTACTTCTCCAGTTCCCATCATCTCAACGACTACTTCTGCTGTCCCCACCACTTCCACGACTACTTCTCCAGTTCCCATCATCTCTAGGACTACTTCTGTAGTCCCCACCACTTCCACGACTACCTCTCTTATTCCGATCATCTCCACAACTACTTCTGTAGTCCCCACCACTTCCAGGACCATGTCTGCTGTTCCCAACCCTTCCCTGACTAATTCTGCAGTCCCCATCACTTCCACGACTACTTCAACAGTCCCCACCACTTTCACAACTACGTCTGTTGTCCCCACCACTTCCACGACTAAATCTGCAGTCCCCATCACTTCCATGACTACTTCTCCAGTTCCCATCATCTCCACAACTACGTCTGCTGTCCCCACCACTTCCACGACTACTTCTACTGTGCCCACTGCTTCCACGACTACTTCTCCAGTTCCCATCATCTCCACGAGTACATCTACAGTCCCCACCACTTGCACAACTACCTCTACAGTCCCCACCACTTTCACAACTACGTCTGCGGTCCCCAACACTTCCACGAGTACATCTACAGAACCCACCACTTCCACAACTACTTCAACAGTCCCCACCACTTTCACAACTACGTCTGCTGTCCCCACCAATTCCACGACTAAATCTGCAGTCCCTACCACTTCCACGACTACGTCTCCTGTTTCCACCACTTCCACGACTACTTCTGCAGTCCCCACCACTTCCACGAGTACATCTACAGAACCCACCACTTCCACAACTACTTCAACAGTCCCCACCACTTTCACAACTACGTCTGCTGTCCCCACCACTTCCACGACTAAATCTGCAGTGCCTACCACTTCCACGACTATGTCTGCTGTTCCCACCACTTCCACTAGTACTGCTCCAGTTCCCAATATCTCAACAACTACTTCTGCAGTCCCCAGCACTTCCACGACTACTTCTCCAGTTTCCATCATCTCCACAACTACGTCTGCAGTCGCTACCACTTCAACGACTACGTCTGCTGTTCCCACCACTTCCACAAGTACTTCTCCAGTTCCCATCATCTCCACGAGTACATCTACAGTCCCCACCACTTGCACAACTACCTCTACAGTCCCCACCACTTCCACAACTACGTCTGCAGACCCCACCACTTCCTCGACTACTTCCCCCGTTTCGACCATCTCGACAACTACTTCTGCAGTCCCTACCTCTTCCACGACTACATCAGCTGTTTCCACCACTTCCACGACTACTTCGCCAGTTCCCATCATCTCCATGAGTACACCTACAGTCCCCACTACTTCCACAACTACGTCTGCTGTCTCCACCACCTCGACGACTAAATCTGCAGTCCCCAACACTTCAATGACTACTTCTCCAATTCCCATCATCTCCACAACTACGTCTGCTGTCCCCACCACTTCCACAACTACTTCTCCGGTTCCCATCATCTCCATGAGTACATCTACAATCCCCACCACTTCCACAACTACGTCTGCGGTCCCCAACACTTCCACGACTACTTCCCCCATTCTGATCATCTCGACAACTACTTCTGCAGTCCCTACAACTTCCACGACTACGTCTGCTGTTCCCACCACCTCCACGACTATTGCTCCAGTTAGCATCATCTCAACGACTACTTCTGCAGTCCCTAGCACTTCCAAGACTACTTCTACAATTCCCATCATCTCCACAACTACGTCTGCTGTCCCCACCATTTCCTCGACTACTTCTCCAGTTCCCATGATCTCCAAAACTACGTCTGCTGTCCCCACCACTTCTACGACTACTTCTCCAGTTCCCATCATCTCAACGACTACTTCTGCAGTCCCCACCACTTCCACGATTACTTCTGCAGTTCCCATCATCTCTACGACTCCTTCTGAAGTCCCGTCCACTTCCACGACTACTTCTGCAGTCCCTACCACTTCAGCGACTACGTCTGCTGTTCCCACCACTTCCACAACTACTTCTGCAGTCCCCACCACTTCCACAAGTACATCTACCGAACCCACCACTTCCACAACTACTTCAACAGTCCACACCACTTTCACAACTACGTCTGCTGTCCCCACCACTTCCACGACTAAATCTGCAGTCCCTACCACTTGCACGACTATGTCTGCTGTTCCCACCACTTCCACGAGTACTGCTCCAGTTCCCATCATCTCAACGACTACTTCTGCAGTCCCTAGCACTTCCACGACTATGTCTGCTGTTCCCACCACTTTCACGAGTACTGCTCCCGTTCCCATCATCTCAACAACTACTTCTGCAGTCCCCAGCACTTCCACGACTACTTCTCCAGTTTCCATCATCTCCACAACTACGTCTGCAGTCCCTACCACTTCAACGACTACGTCTGCTCTTCCCACCACTTCCACAAGTACTTCTCCAGTTCCCATCATCTCCACGAGTACATCTACAGTCCCCACCACTTGCACAACTACCTCTACAGTCCCCACCACTTCCACAACTACGTCTGCAGTCCCCACCACTACCTCGACTACTTCCCCCGTTTCGACCATCTCAACAACTACTTCTGCATTCCCTACCTCTTCCATGACTACGTCTGCTGTTCCCACCACTTCCACAACTACTGCTCCAGTTCCCATCATCTCAACGACTACTTCTGCAGTCCCTAGCACTTCCACGACTATGTCTGCTGTTCCCACCACTTTCACGAGTACTGCTCCCGTTCCCATCATCTCAACAACTACTTCTGCAGTCCCCAGCACTTCCACGACTACTTCTCCAGTTTTCATCATCTCCACAACTAAGTCTGCAGTCCCTACCACTTCAACGACTACGTCTGCTGTTCGCACCACTTCCACGACTACTTCTCCAGTTCCCATCATCTCCACGAGTACATCTACAGTCCCCACCACTTGCACAACTACCTCTACAGTCCCCACCACTTACACAACTACGTATGCAGTCCCTACCTCTTCCACGACTACGTCAGCTGTTTCCACCACTTCCACGACTACTTCTGCAGTCCCCACCACTTCCGCAAGCACATCTATAGTCCCCACCACTTCCACGACTGTCTCTACAGTCCCCAGCACTTCCATAACTACGTCTCCTTTCCCCACCACTTCCACGACTACATCTGCAGTCCCTACCACTTCCATGACTACTTCTCCAGTTCCCATCATCTCAACGACTACTTCTGCTGTCCCCACCACTTCCACGACTACTTCTCCAGTTCCCATCATCTCTAGGACTACTTCTGTAGTCCCCACCACTTCCACGACTACCTCTCTTATTCCGATCATCTCCACAACTACTTCTGTAGTCCCCACCACTTCCAGGACCATGTCTGCTGTTCCCAACCCTTCCCTGACTAATTCTGCAGTCCCCATCACTTCCACGACTACTTCAACAGTCCCCACCACTTTCACAACTACGTCTGTTGTCCCCACCACTTCCACGACTAAATCTGCAGTCCCCATCACTTCCATGACTACTTCTCCAGTTCCCATCATCTCCACAACTACGTCTGCTGTCCCCACCACTTCCACGACTACTTCTACTGTGCCCACTGCTTCCACGACTACTTCTCCAGTTCCCATCATCTCCACGAGTACATCTACAGTCCCCACCACTTGCACAACTACCTCTACAGTCCCCACCACTTCCACAACTACGTCTGCAGTCCCCACCACTTTCTCGACTACTTCCCCCGTTTCGACCATCTCGACAACTACTTCTGCAGTCCCTACCTCTTCCATGACTACGTCAGCTGTTTCCACCACTTCCACGACTACTTCTCCAGTTCCCATCATCTCCATGAGTACATCTACAGTCCCCACCACTTCCACAACTACGTCTGCTGACTCCACCACCTCGACGACTAAATCTGCAGTCCCCAACACTTCAATGACTACTTCTCCAATTCCCATCATCTCCACAACTACGTCTGCTGTCCCCACCACTTCCACGACTAAATCTGCAGTCCCTACCACTTGCACGACTATGTCTGCTGTTCCCACCACTTCCACGAGTACTGCTCCAGTTCCCATCATCTCAACGACTACTTCTGCAGTCCCTAGCACTTCCACGACTATGTCTGCTGTTCCCACCACTTTCACGAGTACTGCTCCCGTTCCCATCATCTCAACAACTACTTCTGCAGTCCCCAGCACTTCCACGACTACTTCTCCAGTTTCCATCATCTCCACAACTACGTCTGCAGTCCCTACCACTTCAACGACTACGTCTGCTCTTCCCACCACTTCCACAAGTACTTCTCCAGTTCCCATCATCTCCACGAGTACATCTACAGTCCCCACCACTTGCACAACTACCTCTACAGTCCCCACCACTTCCACAACTACGTCTGCAGTCCCCACCACTACCTCGACTACTTCCCCCGTTTCGACCATCTCAACAACTACTTCTGCATTCCCTACCTCTTCCATGACTACGTCTGCTGTTCCCACCACTTCCACAACTACTGCTCCAGTTCCCATCATCTCAACGACTACTTCTGCAGTCCCTAGCACTTCCACGACTATGTCTGCTGTTCCCACCACTTTCACGAGTACTGCTCCCGTTCCCATCATCTCAACAACTACTTCTGCAGTCCCCAGCACTTCCACGACTACTTCTCCAGTTTTCATCATCTCCACAACTAAGTCTGCAGTCCCTACCACTTCAACGACTACGTCTGCTGTTCGCACCACTTCCACGACTACTTCTCCAGTTCCCATCATCTCCACGAGTACATCTACAGTCCCCACCACTTGCACAACTACCTCTACAGTCCCCACCACTTACACAACTACGTATGCAGTCCCTACCTCTTCCACGACTACGTCAGCTGTTTCCACCACTTCCACGACTACTTCTGCAGTCCCCACCACTTCCGCAAGCACATCTATAGTCCCCACCACTTCCACGACTGTCTCTACAGTCCCCAGCACTTCCATAACTACGTCTCCTTTCCCCACCACTTCCACGACTACATCTGCAGTCCCTACCACTTCCATGACTACTTCTCCAGTTCCCATCATCTCAACGACTACTTCTGCTGTCCCCACCACTTCCACGACTACTTCTCCAGTTCCCATCATCTCTAGGACTACTTCTGTAGTCCCCACCACTTCCACGACTACCTCTCTTATTCCGATCATCTCCACAACTACTTCTGTAGTCCCCACCACTTCCAGGACCATGTCTGCTGTTCCCAACCCTTCCCTGACTAATTCTGCAGTCCCCATCACTTCCACGACTACTTCAACAGTCCCCACCACTTTCACAACTACGTCTGTTGTCCCCACCACTTCCACGACTAAATCTGCAGTCCCCATCACTTCCATGACTACTTCTCCAGTTCCCATCATCTCCACAACTACGTCTGCTGTCCCCACCACTTCCACGACTACTTCTACTGTGCCCACTGCTTCCACGACTACTTCTCCAGTTCCCATCATCTCCACGAGTACATCTACAGTCCCCACCACTTGCACAACTACCTCTACAGTCCCCACCACTTCCACAACTACGTCTGCAGTCCCCACCACTTTCTCGACTACTTCCCCCGTTTCGACCATCTCGACAACTACTTCTGCAGTCCCTACCTCTTCCATGACTACGTCAGCTGTTTCCACCACTTCCACGACTACTTCTCCAGTTCCCATCATCTCCATGAGTACATCTACAGTCCCCACCACTTCCACAACTACGTCTGCTGACTCCACCACCTCGACGACTAAATCTGCAGTCCCCAACACTTCAATGACTACTTCTCCAATTCCCATCATCTCCACAACTACGTCTGATGTCCCCACCACTTCCACAACTACTTCTCCGGTTCCCATCATCTCCATGAGTACATCTACAGTCCCCACCACTTCCACAACTACGTCTGCTGTCTCCACCACCTCGACGACTAAATCTGCAGTCCCCAACACTTCAGTGACTACTTCTCCAATTCCCATCATCTCCACAACTACGTCTGCGGTCCCCAACACTTCCACGACTACTTCCCCCGTTCTGATCATCTCGACAACTACTTCTGCAGTCCCTACAACTTCCACGACTACGTCTGCTGTTCCCACCACCTCCACGACTATTGCTCCAGTTACCATCATCTCAACGACTGCTTCTGCAGTCCCTAGCACTTCCAAGACTACTTCTCCAATTCCCATCATCTCCACAACTACGTCTGCTGTCCCCACCACTTCCTCGACTACTTCTCCAGTTCCCATCATCTCCACAACTACGTCTGCTGTCCCCACCACATCCACAACTACGTCTGCGGTCCCCAACACTTCCACGAGTACATCTACAGAACCCACCACTTCCACAACTACTTCAACAGTCCCCACCATTTTCACAACTACGTCTGCTGTCCCCACCACTTCCACGACTAAATCTGCAGTCCCTACCACTTCTACGACTACGTCTGCTGTTCCCACCACTTCCACGACTACTTCTCCAGTTCCCATCATCTCAGCGACTACTTCTGCAGTCCCCACCACTTCCACGACTACTTCTGCAGTTCCCATCATCTCTACGACTCCTTCTGAAGTCCCGTCCACTTCCACAACTACTTCTGCAGTCCCTACCACTTCAGCGACTACGTCTGCTGTTCCCACCACTTCCACAACTACTTCTGCAGTCCCCACCACTTCCACGAGTACATCTACAGAACCCACCACTTCCACAACTACTTCAACAGTCCCCACCACTTTCACAACTACGTCTGCTGTCCCCACCACTTCCACGACTAAATCTGCAGTCCCTACCACTTCCACGACTATGTCTGCTGTTCCCACCACTTCCACGAGTACTGCTCCAGTTCCCATCATCTCAACAACTACTTCTGCAGTCCCCAGCACTTCCACGACTACTTCTCCAGTTTCCATCATCTCCACAACTACGTCTGCAGTCCCTACCTCTTCCACGACTACGTCAGCTGTTTCCACCACTTCCACGACTACTTCTCCAGTTCCCATCATCTCCATGAGTACATCTACAGTCCCCACCAGTTCCACAACTACGTCTGCTGTCTCCACCACCTCGACGACTAAATCTGCAGTCCCCAACACTTCAATGACTACTTCTCCAATTCCCATCATCTCCACAACTACGTCTGCTGTCCCCACCACTTCCACAACTACTTCTCCGGTTCCCATCATCTCCATGAGTACATCTACAATCCCCACCACTTCCACAACTACGTCTGCGGTCCCCAACACTTCCACGACTACTTCCCCCATTCTGATCATCTCGACAACTACTTCTGCAGTCCCTACAACTTCCACGACTACGTCTGCTGTTCCCACCACCTCCACGACTATTGCTCCAGTTAGCATCATCTCAACGACTACTTCTGCAGTCCCTAGCACTTCCAAGACTACTTCTACAATTCCCATCATCTCCACAACTACGTCTGCTGTCTCCACCACTTCCACGACTACTTCTCCAGTTCCAATCATCTCTACAACTACTTCTCCGGTCCCTACCACTTCCACGACTACGTCTGCTGTTTCCACCACTTCCACGACTACTTCTCCTATTCCGATCATCTCCACAACTACTTCTGCAGTCCCTGCCACTTCCCCGACTACGTCTACTGCTTCCACCTCTTCCACGACTACTTCCTCCGTTTCGACCATCTCGACAACTACTTCTGCAGTCCCTACCTCTTCCACGACTACGTCAGCTGTTTCCACCACTTCCACGACTACTTCTGCAGTCCCCACCACTTCCGCAAGCACATCTATAGTCCCCACCACTTCCACGACTGTCTCTACAGTCCCCAACACTTCCATAACTACGTCTCCTGTCCCCACCACTTCCACGACTAAATCTGCAGTCCCTACCACTTCCATGACTACTTCTCCAGTTCCCATCATCTCAACGACTACTTCTGCTGTCCCCACCACTTCCACGACTACTTCTCCAGTTCCCATCATCTCTAGGACTACTTCTGTAGTCCCCACCACTTCCACGACTACCTCTCTTATTCCGATCATCTCCACAACTACTTCTGTAGTCCCCACCACTTCCAGGACCATGTCTGCTGTTCCCAACCCTTCCCTGACTAATTCTGCAGTCCCCATCACTTCCACGACTACTTCAACAGTCCCCACCACTTTCACAACTACGTCTGTTGTCCCCACCACTTCCACGACTAAATCTGCAGTCCCCATCACTTCCATGACTACTTCTCCAGTTCCCATCATCTCCACAACTACGTCTGCTGTCCCCACCACTTCCAGGACTACTTCTACTGTGCCCACTGCTTCCACGACTACTTCTCCAGTTCCCATCATCTCCACGAGTACATCTACAGTCCCCACCACTTGCACAACTACCTCTACAGTCCCCACCACTTCCACAACTACGTCTGCAGTCCCCACCACTTTCTCGACTACTTCCCCCGTTTCGACCATCTCGACAACTACTTCTGCAGTCCCTACCTCTTCCATGACTACGTCAGCTGTTTCCACCACTTCCACGACTACTTCTCCAGTTCCCATCATCTCCATGAGTACATCTACAGTCCCCACCACTTCCACAACTACGTCTGCTGACTCCACCACCTCGACGACTAAATCTGCAGTCCCCAACACTTCAATGACTACTTCTCCAATTCCCATCATCTCCACAACTACGTCTGATGTCCCCACCACTTCCACAACTACTTCTCCGGTTCCCATCATCTCCATGAGTACATCTACAGTCCCCACCACTTCCACAACTACGTCTGCTGTCTCCACCACCTCGACGACTAAATCTGCAGTCCCCAACACTTCAGTGACTACTTCTCCAATTCCCATCATCTCCACAACTACGTCTGCGGTCCCCAACACTTCCACGACTACTTCCCCCGTTCTGATCATCTCGACAACTACTTCTGCAGTCCCTACAACTTCCACGACTACGTCTGCTGTTCCCACCACCTCCACGACTATTGCTCCAGTTCCCATCATCTCAACGACTACTTCTGCTGTCCCCACCACTTCCACGACTACTTCTCCAGTTCCCATCATCTCTAGGACTACTTCTGTAGTCCCCACCACTTCCACGACTACCTCTCTTATTCCGATCATCTCCACAACTACTTCTGTAGTCCCCACCACTTCCAGGACCATGTCTGCTGTTCCCAACCCTTCCCTGACTAATTCTGCAGTCCCCATCACTTCCACGACTACTTCAACAGTCCCCACCACTTTCACAACTACGTCTGTTGTCCCCACCACTTCCACGACTAAATCTGCAGTCCCCATCACTTCCATGAGTACTTCTCCAGTTCCCATCATCTCCACAACTACGTCTGCTGTCCCCACCACTTCCACGACTACTTCTACTGTGCCCACTGCTTCCACGACTACTTCTCCAGTTCCCATCATCTCCACGAGTACATCTACAGTCCCCACCACTTGCACAACTACCTCTACAGTCCCCACCACTTCCACAACTACGTCTGCAGTCCCCACCACTTTCTCGACTACTTCCCCCGTTTCGACCATCTCGACAACTACTTCTGCAGTCCCTACCTCTTCCATGACTACGTCAGCTGTTTCCACCACTTCCACGACTACTTCTCCAGTTCCCATCATCTCCATGAGTACATCTACAGTCCCCACCACTTCCACAACTACGTCTGCTGACTCCACCACCTCGACGACTAAATCTGCAGTCCCCAACACTTCAATGACTACTTCTCCAATTCCCATCATCTCCACAACTACGTCTGATGTCCCCACCACTTCCACAACTACTTCTCCGGTTCCCATCATCTCCATGAGTACATCTACAGTCCCCACCACTTCCACAACTACGTCTGCTGTCTCCACCACCTCGACGACTAAATCTGCAGTCCCCAACACTTCAGTGACTACTTCTCCAATTCCCATCATCTCCACAACTACGTCTGCGGTCCCCAACACTTCCACGACTACTTCCCCCGTTCTGATCATCTCGACAACTACTTCTGCAGTCCCTACAACTTCCACGACTACGTCTGCTGTTCCCACCACCTCCACGACTATTGCTCCAGTTACCATCATCTCAACGACTGCTTCTGCAGTCCCTAGCACTTCCAAGACTACTTCTCCAATTCCCATCATCTCCACAACTACGTCTGCTGTCCCCACCACTTCCTTGACTACTTCTCCAGTTCCCATCATCTCCACAACTACGTCTGCTGTCCCCACCACATCCACAACTACGTCTGCGGTCCCCAACACTTCCACGAGTACATCTACAGAACCCACCACTTCCACAACTACTTCAACAGTCCCCACCATTTTCACAACTACGTCTGCTGTCCCCACCACTTCCACGACTAAATCTGCAGTCCCTACCACTTCTACGACTACGTCTGCTGTTCCCACCACTTCCACGACTACTTCTCCAGTTCCCATCATCTCAGCGACTACTTCTGCAGTCCCCACCACTTCCACGACTACTTCTGCAGTTCCCATCATCTCTACGACTCCTTCTGAAGTCCCGTCCACTTCCACAACTACTTCTGCAGTCCCTACCACTTCAGCGACTACGTCTGCTGTTCCCACCACTTCCACAACTACTTCTGCAGTCCCCACCACTTCCACGAGTACATCTACAGAACCCACCACTTCCACAACTACTTCAACAGTCCCCACCACTTTCACAACTACGTCTGCTGTCCCCACCACTTCCACGACTAAATCTGCAGTCCCTACCACTTCCACGACTATGTCTGCTGTTCCCACCACTTCCACGAGTACTGCTCCAGTTCCCATCATCTCAACAACTACTTCTGCAGTCCCCAGCACTTCCACGACTACTTCTGCAGTTTCCATCATCTCCACAACTACGTCTGCAGTCCCTACCTCTTCCACGACTACGTCAGCTGTTTCCACCACTTCCACGACTACTTCTCCAGTTCCCATCATCTCCATGAGTACATCTACAGTCCCCACCAGTTCCACAACTACGTCTGCTGTCTCCACCACCTCGACGACTAAATCTGCAGTCCCCAACACTTCAATGACTACTTCTCCAATTCCCATCATCTCCACAACTACGTCTGCTGTCCCCACCACTTCCACAACTACTTCTCCGGTTCCCATCATCTCCATGAGTACATCTACAATCCCCACCACTTCCACAACTACGTCTGCGGTCCCCAACACTTCCACGACTACTTCCCCCATTCTGATCATCTCGACAACTACTTCTGCAGTCCCTACAACTTCCACGACTACGTCTGCTGTTCCCACCACCTCCACGACTATTGCTCCAGTTAGCATCATCTCAACGACTACTTCTGCAGTCCCTAGCACTTCCAAGACTACTTCTACAATTCCCATCATCTCCACAACTACGTCTGCTGTCTCCACCACTTCCACGACTACTTCTCCAGTTCCAATCATCTCTACAACTACTTCTCCAGTCCCTACCACTTCCACGACTACGTCTGCTGTTTCCACCACTTCCACGACTACTTCTCCTATTCCGATCATCTCCACAACTACTTCTGCAGTCCCTGCCACTTCCCCGACTACGTCTACTGCTTCCACCACTTCCACGACTACTTCTGCAGTCCCCACCATTTCCACGAGTACATCTACAGTCCCCACCACTTCCACGACCACTTCAACATTCTCCACCACTTTCACCACTACGTCTGCTGTCCCCACCAGCTCGACGACTAAATCTGCAGTCCCCACCACTTCCATGACAACGTCTCCAGTTCCCATCATCTCCACAACTACGTCTGCTGTCTCCACCACTTCCACGACTACCTCTCCAGTTCCCATCATCTCCGCAACTACATCTGCAGTCCCCACCACTTCCACGACTACTTCAGCAGTCCCCACCACCTCGACGACTATTTCTCCAGTTCCAATCATCTCTACAACTACTTCTCCAGTCCCTACCAGTTCCACGACTACGTCTGCTGTTTCCACCACTTTCACGACTACTTCAACAGTCCCCACCACTTTCACAACTACGTCTGCTGTCCCCACCACCTCGACGACTAAATCTGAAGTCCCCACCACTTCCACGACTACTTCAGCAGTCCCCACCAATTTCACAACTACGTCTGCTGTCCCCACCACCTCGACGACTAAATCTGAAGTCCCCACCACTTCCATGACTACTTCTCCAGTTCCCATGATCTCCACAACTATGTCTGCTGTTCCCACCACTTCCACGACTACTTCTCCAGTTCCCATCATCTCAGCGACTACTTCTGCAGTCCCCACCACTTCCACGACTACTTCTGCAGTTCCCATCATCTCTACGACTCCTTCTGAAGTCCCGTCCACTTCCACAACTACTTCTGCAGTCCCTACCACTTCAGCGACTACGTCTGCTGTTCCCACCACTTCCACAACTACTTCTGCAGTCCCCACCACTTCCACGAGTACATCTACAGAACCCACCACTTCCACAACTACTTCAACAGTCCCCACCACTTTCACAACTACGTCTGCTGTCCCCACCACTTCCACGACTAAATCTGCAGTGCCTACCACTTCCACGACTATGTCTGCTGTTCCCACCACTTCCACGAGTACTGCTCCAGTTCCCATCATCTCAACAACTACTTCTGCAGTCCCCAGCACTTCCACGACTACTTCTCCAGTTTCCATCATCTCCACAACTACGTCTGCAGTCCCTACCACTTCAACGACTACGTCTGCTCTTCCCACCACTTCCACAAGTACTTCTCCAGTTCCCATCATCTCCACGAGTACATCTACAGTCCCCACCACTTGCACAACTACCTCTACAGTCCCCACCACTTCCACAACTATGTCTGCAGTCCCCACCACTTCCTCGACTACTTCCCCCGTTTCGACCATCTCGACAACTACTTCTGCATTCCCTACCTCTTCCACGACTACGTCTGCTGTTCCCACCACTTCCACAACTACTGCTCCAGTTCCCATCATCTCAACGACTACTTCTGCAGTCCCTAGCACTTCCACGACTATGTCTGCTGTTCCCACCACTTTCACGAGTACTGCTCCCGTTCCCATCATCTCAACAACTACTTCTGCAGTCCCCAGCACTTCCACGACTACTTCTCCAGTTTTCATCATCTCCACAACTAAGTCTGCAGTCCCTACCACTTCAACGACTACGTCTGCTGTTCGCACCACTTCCACGACTACTTCTCCAGTTCCCATCATCTCCACGAGTACATCTACAGTCCCCACCACTTGCACAACTACCTCTACAGTCCCCACCACTTACACAACTACGTATGCAGTCCCCACCACTTCCACGACTACTTCCCCCGTTTCGACCATCTCGACAACTACTTCTGCAGTCCCTACCTCTTCCACGACTACGTCAGCTGTTTCGACCACTTCCACGACTACTTCTGCAGTCCCCACCACTTCCGCAAGCACATCTATAGTCCCCACCACTTCCACGACTGTCTCTACAGTCCCCAGCACTTCCATAACTACGTCTCCTGTCCCCACCACTTCCACGACTAAATCTGCAGTCCCTACCACTTCCATGACTACTTCTCCAGTTCCCATCATCTCAACGACTACTTCTGCTGTCCCCACCACTTCCACGACTACTTCTCCAGTTCCCATCATCTCTAGGACTACTTCTGTAGTCCCCACCACTTCCACGACTACCTCTCTTATTCCGATCATCTCCACAACTACTTCTGTAGTCCCCACCACTTCCAGGACCATGTCTGCTGTTCCCAACCCTTCCCTGACTAATTCTGCAGTCCCCATCACTTCCACGACTACTTCAACAGTCCCCACCACTTTCACAACTACGTCTGCTGTCCCCACCACTTCCACGACTAAATCTGCAGTCCCCATCACTTCCATGACTACTTCTCCAGTTCCCATCATCTCCACAACTACGTCTGCTGTCCCCACCACTTCCACGACTACTTCTACAGTGCCCACTACTTCCACGACTACTTCTCCAGTTCCCATCATCTCCACGAGTACATCTACAGTCCCCACCACTTGCACAACTACCTCTACAGTCCCCACCACTTCCAAAACTACGTCTGCAGTCCCCACCACTTTCTCGACTACTTCCCCCGTTTCGACCATCTCGACAACTACTTCTGCAGTCCCTACCTCTTCCATGACTACGTCAGCTGTTTCCACCACTTCCACGACTACTTCTCCAGTTCCCATCATCTCCATGAGTACATCTACAGTCCCCACCACTTCCACAACTACGTCTGCTGACTCCACCACCTTGACGACTAAATCTGCAGTCCCCAACACTTCAATGACTACTTCTCCAATTCCCATCATCTCCACAACTACGTCTGCTGTCCCCACCACTTCCACAACTACTTCTCCGGTTCCCATCATCTCCATGAGTACATCTACAGTCCCCACCACTTCCACAACTACGTCTGCTGTCTCCACCACCTCGACGACTAAATCTGCAGTCCCCAACACTTCAATGACTACTTCTCCAATTCCCATCATCTCCACAACTACGTCTGCGGTCCCCAACACTTCCACGACTACTTCCCCCATTCTGATCATCTCGACAACTACTTCTGCAGTCCCTACAACTTCCACGACTACGTCTGCTGTTCCCACCACCTCCACGACTATTGCTCCAGTTACCATCATCTCAACGACAGCTTCTGCAGTCCCTAGCACTTCCAAGACTACTTCTCCAATTCCCATCATCTCCACAACTACGTCTGCTGTCCCCACCACTTCCTCGACTACTTCTCCAGTTCCCATCATCTCCACAACTACGTCTGCTGTCCCCACCACATCCACAACTACGTCTGCGGTCCCCAACACTTCCACGAGTACATCTACAGAACCCACCACTTCCACAACTACTTCAACAGTCCCCACCATTTTCACAACTACGTCTGCTGTCCCCACCACTTCCACGACTAAATCTGCAATCCCTTCCACTTCTACGACTACGACTGCTGTTCCCACCACTTCCACGACTACTTCTCCAGTTCCCATCATCTCAGCGACTACTTCTGCAGTCCCCACCACTTCCACGACTACTTCTGCAGTTCCCATCATCTCTACGACTCCTTCTGATGTCCCGTCCACTTCCACAACTACTTCTGCAGTCCCTACCACTTCAGCGACTACGTCTGCTGTTCCCACCACTTCCACAACTACTTCTGCAGTCCCCACCACTTCCACGAGTACATCTACAGAACCCACCACTTCCACAACTACTTCAACAGTCCCCACCACTTTCACAACTACGTCTGCTGTCCCCACCACTTCCACGACTAAATCTGCAGTCCCTACCACTTCCACGACTACGTCTGCTGTTCCCACCACCTCCACGACTATTGGTCCAGTTACCATCATCTCAACGACTGCTTCTGCAGTCCCTAGCACTTCCAAGACTACTTCTCCAATTCCCATCATCTCCACAACTACGTCTGCTGTCCCCACCACTTCCTCGACTACTTCTCCAGTTCCCATCATCTCCACAACTACGTCTGCTGTCCCCACCACATCCACAACTACGTCTGCGGTCCCCAACACTTCCACGAGTACATCTACAGAACCCACCACTTCCACAACTACTTCAACAGTCCCCACCATTTTCACAACTACGTCTGCTGTCCCCACCACTTCCACGACTAAATCTGCAGTCCCTACCACTTCTACGACTACGTCTGCTGTTCCCACCACTTCCACGACTACTTCTCCAGTTCCCATCATCTCAGCGACTACTTCTGCAGTCCCCACCACTTCCACGACTACTTCTGCAGTTCCCATCATCTCTACGACTCCTTCTGATGTCCCGTCCACTTCCACAACTACTTCTGCAGTCCCTACCACTTCAGCGACTACGTCTGCTGTTCCCACCACTTCCACAACTACTTCTGCAGTCCCCACCACTTCCACGAGTACTTCTACAGAACCCACCACTTCCACAACTACTTCAACAGTCCCCACCACTTTCACAACTACGTCTGCTGTCCCCACCACTTCCACGACTAAATCTGCAGTCCCTACCACTTCCACGACTATGTCTGCTGTTCCCACCACTTCCACGAGTACTGCTCCAGTTCCCATCATCTCAACAACTACTTCTGCAGTCCCCAGCACTTCCACGACTACTTCTCCAGTTTCCATCATCTCCACAACTACGTCTGCAGTCCCTACCTCTTCCACGACTACGTCAGCTGTTTCCACCACTTCCACGACTACTTCTCCAGTTCCCATCATCTCCATGAGTACATCTACAGTCCCCACCAGTTCCACAACTACGTCTGCTGTCTCCACCACCTCGACGACTAAATCTGCAGTCCCCAACACTTCAATGACTACTTCTCCAATTCCCATCATCTCCACAACTACGTCTGCTGTCCCCACCACTTCCACAACTACTTCTCCGGTTCCCATCATCTCCATGAGTACATCTACAGTCCCCACCACTTCCACAACTACGTCTGCGGTCCCCAACACTTCCACGACTACTTCCCCCATTCTGATCATCTCGACAACTACTTCTGCAGTCCCTACAACTTCCACGACTACGTCTGCTGTTCCCACCACCTCCACGACTATTGCTCCAGTTACCATCATCTCAACGACTGCTTCTGCAGTCCCTAGCACTTCCAAGACTACTTCTCCAATTCCCATCATCTCCACAACTACGTCTGCTGTCCCCACCACTTCCTCGACTACTTCTCCAGTTCCCATCATCTCCACAACTACGTCTGCTGTCCCCACCACATCCACAACTACGTCTGCGGTCCCCAACACTTCCACGAGTACATCTACAGAACCCACCAATTCCACAACTACTTCAACAGTCCCCACCATTTTCACAACTACGTCTGCTGTCCCCACCACTTCCACGACTAAATCTGCAGTCCCTACCACTTCTACGACTACGTCTGCTGTTCCCACCACTTCCACGACTACTTCTCCAGTTCCCATCATCTCAGCGACTACTTCTGCAGTCCCCACCACTTCCACGACTACTTCTGCAGTTCCCATCATCTCTACGACTCCTTCTGAAGTCCCGTCCACTTCCACAATTACTTCTGCAGTCCCCACCACTTCCACGAGTACATCTACAGAACCCACCACTTCCACAACTACTTCAACAGTCCCCACCACTTTCACAACTACGTCTGCTGTCCCCACCACTTCCACGACTAAATCTGCAGTCCCTACCACTTCCACGACTATGTCTGCTGTTTCCACCACTTCCACGAGTACTGCTCCAGTTCCCATCATCTCAACAACTACTTCTGCAGTCCCCAGCACTTCCACGACTACTTCTCCAGTTTCCATCATCTCCACAACTACGTCTGCAGTCCCTACCTCTTCCACGACTACGTCAGCTGTTTCCACCACTTCCACGACTACTTCTCCAGTTCCCATCATCTCCATGAGTACATCTACAGTCCCCACCAGTTCCACAACTACGTCTGCTGTCTCCACCACCTCGACGACTAAATCTGCAGTCCCCAACACTTCAATGACTACTTCTCCAATTCCCATCATCTCCACAACTACGTCTGCTGTCCCCACCACTTCCACAACTACTTCTCCGGTTCCCATCATCTCCATGAGTACATCTACAATCCCCACCACTTCCACAACTACGTCTGCGGTCCCCAACACTTCCACGACTACTTCCCCCATTCTGATCATCTCGACAACTACTTCTGCAGTCCCTACAACTTCCACGACTACGTCTGCTGTTCCCACCACCTCCACGACTATTGCTCCAGTTACCATCATCTCAACGACTGCTTCTGCAGTCCCTAGCACTTCCAAGATTACTTCTACAATTCCCATCATCTCCACAACTACGTCTGCTGTCTCCACCACTTCCACGACTACTTCTCCAGTTCCAATCATCTCTACAACTACTTCTCCAGTCCCTACCACTTCCACGACTACGTCTGCTGTTTCCACCACTTCCACGACTACTTCTCCTATTCCGATCATCTCCACAACTACTTCTGCAGTCCCTGCCACTTCCCCGACTACGTCTACTGCTTCCACCACTTCCACGACTACTTCTGCAGTCCCCACCATTTCCACGAGTACATCTACAGTCCCCACCACTTCCACGACCACTTCAACATTCTCCACCACTTTCACCACTACGTCTGCTGTCCCCACCAGCTCGACGACTAAATCGGCAGTCCCCACCACTTCCATGACAACGTCTCCAGTTCCCATCATCTCCACAACTACGTCTGCTGTCTCCACCACTTCCACGACTACCTCTCCAGTTCCCATCATCTCCGCAACTACATCTGCAGTCCCCACCACTTCCACGACTCCTTCTGCAGTCCCCACCACCTCGACGACTATTTCTCCAGTTCCAATCATCTCTACAACTACTTCTCCAGTCCCTACCACTTCCACGACTACGTCTGCTGTTTCCACCACTTCCACGACTACTTCAACAGTCTCCACCACTTTCACAACTACGTCTGCTGTCCCCACCACCTCGACGACTAAATCTGAAGTCCCCACCACTTCCACGACTACTTCAGCAGTCCCCACCACTTTCTCAACTACGTCTGCTGTCCCCACCACCTCGACGACTAAATCTGAAGTCCCCACCACTTCCATGACTACTTCTCCAGTTCCCATAATCTCCACAACTATGTCTGCTGTCCCCACCACTTCCACGACTACTTCTCCAGTTCCCATCATCTCCACGAGTACATCTACAGTCCCCACCACTTCCACGACTACCTCTACAGTCCCCACCACTTCCACAACTACGTCTGCGGTCCCCACCACTTCCACGACTACTTCCCCCGTTCCAATCATCTCGACAACTACTTCTGCAGTCCCTACCACTTCCACAACTACGTCTGCTGTTCCCACCACTTCCACTACTACTGCTCCAGGTTCCATCATCTCAACGAGTACTTCTGCAGTCCCTTCCACTTCCACGACTACTTCTGCAGTCCCCACTACTTCCACGACTACTTCTCCCGTTCCGATCATTTCCACAACTACTTCTGCAGTCCCTACCACTTCCACGACTACATCTGCAGTCCCCACTACTTCCACAACTACTTCTCCCGTTTCGATCATCTCCACAACCACGTCTGCAGTCCCCACCACTTCCACGAGTACATCTACATTCTCCACCACTTCTTCGACTACGTCTGCAGTCCCCACTACTTCTACAACGATGTCTGCAGTTCCCCCCACTTCCACGACTACTTCTGCGGTCCCCACCACCTCCACGACTACGTCTGCATTCCCTACCACTTCCACGACTACTTCTGCTGTCCCCACGACTTCCACTACTACTTCTGCAGTCCCCACGACTTCCACAACCACATCTGCAGTTCCCTCCCCCTCCACGACCACGTCTGCAGTCACCAGTCCTACCAGCTTTAAAACCACTGCAGGTGAGTGTAAAGTCTAGTTGCTTTATTTTTGTGAATCATTCCTCAGAGCCCCAGAGATATCTCACATTTGTATCTATTGTTTGACATTGAAAAAGGATCTTGATGAAGGACTGACGCATTACATATCTAAGGTTCTTCCAGTCTCGCTATAAATTGACTTCTTTGCCTTTAGCAAGAAATAGACTTGAAGAGAGTATCCCACCTGTATCCCTTCCCCTTGAACTTACTGCTTCCTCGCCGTGGTTGAGTAGCCATCCCGAGCCAATCCATGGAACGCCAAGCCCAGCTGTCCCTGCTCTCTTTCGTTCATCACATCTTTCCCATGCCAGAAAGGGTCATTGTAGCCCTTTTGTGTGGAATCCCAGCCTGGGACATTGGAAGTTAGATCGCAGAGCTTGTTTTATGCCACTGAACTTAAGTTTCCGAACTTTGTGATTTTATTGCCCTGTTATAGATCCAGAGGAGTTAGCCGTGTTAGTCTGTAGTAGCAAAATCAAAAAGAGTCCAGTAGCACCTTTAAGACTAACCAGTTTTATTGTAGCATAAGCTTTCAAGAATCAAGTTCTCTTCATCAGATGCCTGATCCAAACTGGAGATGTTTACACCAAAAGGAGATGTTTACATTTACTAGCAAAGGAATGTTTGGGTTGCCTCCACGCTAATTGCATCCTGTCCCCTTGTGATATATGTCCCCTTCTTTCCCTCTCTCCCCTCCTCTATTGCCCTGTTGTAATTTATCTTTATTTTATCTGTATGTTGTAATCTTCCCTTTGCCCATTTGCGGGGAGGGCGGACTATACATTTAATAAATGATAATGAAAGGTCAGAGTGCCGCATTTCACCGCCTGCCCGCCCGCCCGCCCCCGCTCGGCTCCCTCCGTGGGCTCTGTGCCTCTGGCCCCAGTGACCTGGAGCCATGCCGGCTGGCTGTCCAAAGCCAGCAGTTCTCCCTGGGAATTCTCACCGGGTTGACTGCGGCTGTTCCTCCCGTCCTCCCTCTCTTCAGGGGCTGCATCTTGGTCAAGGGCAGTGGAAGATGCTACTGTCAGACTATGTCATTACAGAACTGATAGTCTGCCTCACTCCCTTCTGCAAGAAGACAAGGTCTTTTGATTTCAAAAGGTTTATTGTGAAAGACAGCATTCAAGTCCAGATGTATATATTCCAGGATTAGAGGTCCTGGCCGATCAAAGTATTGTTAGGAATGAATCATAAAACGAAAGTGGTTACATTTCACACTCCCCGAGCCCAGCCTCCCCCCTGAGTTCACACAGCCAAGCTTCTCAGAGGAACGTGGAGCTGGCCAAGGTTGAGCAGACAGATAAGACAGTTTCCTTTCCCATGGACTCGGCTCCTTGCAGGTGTCGGGACCTAAAGGGGAGGAAGACTAAACACTACAGAATTAAACATGGTGTTACTCAGGCTAAACAGTCTCTGGCATTCTGCCTCCCTTAAGACCCCTCTCCCCCCGGTTTGTTGGGATAGGTTTGATGAAATCGTTTGAGTAATCAAGGGGCTTTTACATGTATTGATTCTACCCACTCCCTGTACCCTTCTTCAAAGTCCTTCCAACAAATTAAGTAAAAGAGTTTGTTACATCTGATTCTGGAGTCTAATATTTCTTCAATTTCGTAGTGAACTTGATCATTGATCATGGTGGGAATGGGTGTGGTTGGTGATGGATGCCACTTGTCTGGTGCAGGGGCTTTCTTCAGTAGGCTAACATGGAATGTGGGGTGGACGTGGCATAGGTTTTTTGGTAGAATGACTTCTACAGTCACTTGGTTAATTATTTTCTTGACAGGGAACGGCCCCAAATATTTTAAAGTGAGTTTTTTGCTGGTCTGGTCTGGTCTATTTTAAGGTTTTTAGTGGAGATATATACTTTATCTCCTGGTTGCAATTCCCATTGTTTTGCACGGTGGCGATCTGCATACTTCTTGTAGTCTGCTTTTGCTTTGTTTAGGGTGGTTTGTATAGCTGTCCATTGATTGTTAAGGGCAGTCCACCATTGATGAAGGTCTCCTGTGGGTTGTTTTCCCTGGGGTAATTCAAAGGGGAACGCTTTACCTTAGTAGCCATGTACAATTTTAAAAGGGATTTCACCTGTTGAACTGTGGACTGCGTTGTTATATGAGTACTCAGCAAAATGAAGAAGCTCTGCCCAGTTGTCTTGCTTGAAAATTAATATAACAGCGAAGAAATTGTTCTAATATTTGATTAGTTTTTTCCGATTGCCCATCACTTTGTGGGTGGAATGCGGAACTGATTCCTTGTTCCATTCCGGTTAATTGTAGTAGCTCCTTCCCAAAGTTGGCAATAAATTGTCCGCCGCGATCCGATATCACCTTAGAAGGAAAAGAATGCAACTTCACAATATGTTTCATAAATATTTCTGCTAGTTTCTTGGCGGTAGGTATGGTTGTGCAAGGAATGAAGTGTGCTTGTCTGGAAAACAAATCCACAACCACTAAAATACAGGAACAACCCTTCGAGGGAGGTAAATCTGTAATAAAGTCCATAGAAATTACTTCCCATGGTCTATTGGGAGTTTCTAACGGCTGTAAAAGCCCCGGTGGTTTTCCCTTCCTGATTTTGGCACTTATACAGGTTGGGCAGGATGACACATATTGGGATACATCTTTGCAAATTCCAGGCCACCAAAATTGTCTCTGTATTAAGTGGAGGGTTTTTAGATAGCCGAAATGACCCGTGGTACGGGCATCATGACAACTTTGCAGAATTTCTTTCCTCAGACTGGCTGGTATATACAATCGGTCATCCTTAATCCAGTCTCCCTCCGCTGTCTGAGACATTTTTGCCTTGGGCACTCCCTCCCCTTCCTTTTCCACCTCGCTTTTCACTTTTGCTCTCCACCCCTTTTATGCAGCTTGCTTCTGCACAGTTTGCCTGCGATTCGTAACTACGCCACCTAGTTGGTGGGGAGTGAATACTGTGTCAATCGTTTCCTCCCTCTTGCTCTGATGTTGGGGCATGCGCGATAGAGCGTCAGCTAAGAAGTTAGTTTTTCCTGGTAAGAAGTTGAGGGTGAAGTTAAATTTGGAAAAGAAGTCTGCCCGTCTGAGTTGTTTGGCGTTAAGGCGTCTCGGGCTTCTTAGTGCTTCTAAGTTTTTGTGATCTGTCCAAACTTCAAACGGGTGCCGGACCCCTTCGAGCCAGTGACGCCATACTGTGAGAGCTATTTTGACAGCAAAGACTTCCTTTTCCCATACATTCCAATGCCGTTCAGACTCAGAGAATTTCCTAGAGAGGTATGCACACGGTTTGGCTTTCCCATCTTCCCCCTTTTGCAGCAGCACACCCCCGATTGCTGCATCGCTGGCATCGACTTGTACTATGAAAGGGTGATTTTCATCGGGGTGTTGTAATACAGGCTCAGAGGTAAATTTAGCTTTGAGTTTTTCAAAGGCTAGTTTGCATTGTGGGCTCCAATCCAATTTGGAGGAGGGTTTCTTTGCTTGCTCCCCTTTATCTTTTGTTTTCAGGAGCTCCGTTAATGGGAGGGCAATTTGGGAGAAACCCTCTATGAAGTCTCTATAGAAGTTGGCAAATCCTAGGAAAGATTGTAATTGTTTATGAGTAGAAGGAGTTTGCCAATCTTGTACCACTCGTATTTTGGCAGGATCCATTTTTAGTCCTTGCCCTGATATGCGGTAGCCCAAATAATCCAGTTCTGTTTTATGGAACTCACATTTGGAAAGTTTTATAGGGAGTTTGTGGCACATTAATGTAGTTAGTACTTCTCGTACTAACTTTATATGTTCCTCTTTTGTTTTTGAATAAATTAAGACGTCATCTAGGTAAACAACCACTCCCTTATATAAGTATCTATGTAGCACTTCATTGATCATGGACATGTATACTGATGGGGCACCAGATAAGCCGAAAGGCATGACAAGGAATTCATATTGACCTAATGGCGTATTGAACGTGGTTTTCCATTCATCTCCTTCTTTAATTCTTACATGGAAGTAGGCATCTTTCAAATCTAATTTGGAGAAGATCTTACCTTGCACCACGACGTTGAGTAGATCTCGGATGAGCGGGATGAGGTAAGCATTGATTCCTCTGAAGTTGCTGCATAGTCTTAAGCCTCCATCCTTCTTTTTCATGAATAGTACCGGAGCTGCATGAGGGCTGTTAGCCGGACATATAAACCCTCTTTTTAAATTTTTGTCAATAAACTTTCTCAGTTCTTCCCTTGCTAACGGACTCATGGAGTATAATTTGCTTTTGAGTAGGCTTTCTCCTGGAATAATTTTGATGGCACAGTCCGTAGCACGATGGGGGGGGGGGGAGACTGTCCGCTTCTTCTTCACTAAAAGCTTGTTTCAGGCTTCTATATTCCTTAGGAATGTGATTCAACTCCTCTTGTGTTAGAAGCGTGACATCTAATAGGGGTGGTTTGGGTCTTCCCTATTCTGGATTCCAGTGATGATGCTTGCAATAATCATCGTTGAACTTTACTGTTCCCTTGGCCCAGGTTATATTAGGGTTATGATCCCATAACCAACGACTGCCGAGGATTAGGGGGTACTTTGCTGCTTGGCTTACTACAAAGCACCTTTTCTCCCAGTGGTTTTCTATACCCGTGGGTATTGGTTCGGTTTCCAACGTTACTGGATTCATGTTGGAACCGTCCATTTGTTCAAAAATGATAGGATTTTCCAGTTCTCTAGTTCTCAGACCCAGACCGTTTACTAAGGCTGGGGCTATAATGTCTCTGGAACATCCAGAATCAATTAATGCTTCTACACAGATATGTGTTCCCCAGTTGGGATTCACCAATATAACTGGTAGGAATAATATAGACCCCTTTTCTCTCACCTCTCATTGGGTGATTTTCTTTTTGATCTGTCGGTCGGGTCTCCTTACAACAGATCCATCTCGTTTCCTGACTGGGGGCTGGCAGCTTCCTCTTCTTCCTCCGTTGGTTGCACATCGAGCTCCATTAACACTTCCTGTGCTTCTAGGCCCTTTTTGGGTTGGTTGTGTTTTGGCATTCCCCTTCCTCGGCTTGCTCTTGGAGCAGGGATAGGTTGGGCCAGAGCGGGGGTCGATTGCACTGGTATGCGAGCAGGGCATTGCACAGCAAAATGTCCACTTGGACCGCATTGGAAGCATAGTCCTTGTCTCCAGCGAGTATCCCTGGCCCCGCGGCTCGGGGGACCCCCTCAACCTCCTTTTTGTACTATTGGCTTTCTTCTTGCCCCCAGGGCTTGTTGTTGTTCTACTAATCGTACCTGTTGTATGTGGCTTTCTATCTCGCATGCGAGTTGGATCCAACCTAGAAGTGTTGGTGGATCATCCTGCATCAGGGCTCGATCTAGCAGCCAGGGGTTCATGCCACCCTTAAACATCACAATTTTAGTCCCTTCTTCGCAGTGAGGGCACTTGGCCGCCAACTGCCTGAATTTACAGTCAAAGAAGTTTTTGATTTTTATAACAATATATTAGTGCAAAATGTGCAAAAGTGCAAAGTGTCAACAATAAATACAGTATATAATAAATACAAAGTAATAATTATACAAAGTCACAGTTGTTTGTCCGTGTTTTTGTAATGTTCATAGAGAAACGTCTAGGTGAGAGCTACAGTAGAGCCTTCTTAGGAATGTAGGCAGAAAGTCCCACAGGGAAGGGTGACCACAATCCAAATCAAATGAAAATATTGATGTGCCGACGGGATTATGCTTGCATATTATACCATTCCCGTTTCATATACACAACTTCTTCCTGGGCACAGTTATTGGATGTACATCTTCCTAATGGTCTTCAATTAGAACAGCTCACCACATGGTATTTTCATTACTGGCATGAATGGACCAATGTCCGTTGCGCTGAAATGGTGGTTCATGCCAGTAATGAAAATACCATGTGGCAAGCTGTTCTAATTGAAGACCATTAGGAAGATATACATCCAATAACTGTGCCCAGGAAGAAGTTGTGTATACGAAACGGGAATGGTATAATATGCAAGCATAATCCCGTCGGCACATCAATATTTTCATTTGATTTGGATTGTGGTCACCCTTCCCTGTGGGACTTTCTGCCTACATTCCTAAGAAGGCTCTACTGCAGCTCTCACCTAGACGTTTCTCTATGAACATTACAAAAACATGGACAAACAACTGTGACTTTGTATAATTATTACTTTGTATTTATTATATACTGTATTTATTGTTGACACTTTGCACTTTTGCACATTTTGCACTAATATATTGTTATAAAAATCAAAAACTTCTTTGACTGTATATTCCCAGTATTGTTTTTTGTAGCCTTTGACTACCCGGGGTTTCCCTGCTTTGTAACTGCCTGAATTTGGCCACATAATCTCGGACCGGTTGAGTACCCTGCCGTAATGTTTGTAATTCCATGCAGGACCGATCCTCTTCGAGAGGATCTTCGTATTGAGCACGCAGCGCAGCCATAAAACTTTGTAAAGTGTCCAATTCTGGCGCTCCAGAGTTGTACAGCGTTACATACCATTCGGCTGCCTTGCCTTCCAGTCTTGATGCCAGATGATCAATTCTACTCTCCTCGTCTGGAAACAGGTGTCCCCAACAATTAAAAAACTGGAGTGCTTGTACTACAAAGAATCCCAACTTTTGTGTATCACCGTCAAAGGTGGCTTCCAATTTAATCCAGCCCCAAGGTAACTCCGGTTCCCTTCGTCTGTCCTGCAATAGTTGCACCAGGGGGGCGGTGGTAGCGGCCCTTGTATTAGTCCTCTGGGTAGGTTTCCCGGTGGTGGAGCTCTCGGAGCTGGCCCCATGGCTCCCGGAGGGACTTGTCTTGGAGGTGGAGGTTGTATCGGAGGTGGTTGTTGGGGTGCCACTTGCCTAGGAGTTACCCGAGGAGGCGGTGGTGGGGCCACCCTTCTTGGAGGGGGAAAAAGCTGTTGTTGCAGAGGGACGATTTGAGCTGGAGGTTGTTGCCGAGGAATTGTTTGAATGGGCACTGGTTGAGTTGGGGGCGGTAGCGTCGGCAGAGGGGTTGGTAACACCTGCGGAGCCGGCTGCTGTGGGGCGGGCGTCACCCTCGTACTTTGGACCGGCAGCTGCTGTGATGGTATCGGCAATGGGCCCATGCTGGATCCCGGAGTGGATTGTGTGCCAACCGATATTGGGCTACGCGTAGGTACTTGCCCCTGCGCCACTGCGAGCACTTGCTGTACTTGAGCAGCGGCCGCTTCCCTCTGCCCTTCAACTAACTCACCAATAAGGTAGATGGCTTGAGCTAATTCCTCCTCCATTCTGTCCATCCGCCGTTCCATACGGTGGTAATACTCTGCGGCTTCCTGATTTGCCCTATCTTCTCCTCGGTCACTAGGCTCCGACGGTTCGCACTACCTAGGTGGGACATAGTCCATAGGCCATGGCTGCACAGGTCCCTCTGCACCTCCAAACGTCCTCCTATTATCTCTGGGCTGTATCGGACCTACCATTGCACCACCCTGCATACGTTGCTCCTCTTCTTCGGACATGCTGGCTAAAATCCCTTTGGTTAATCCAGTAACTGCAGAAATCCCTGTATCCTCTACTTGGGTTCGATATTCTAGCTGCTGAGTATGTCCGCGCTCCCAAACCTTGGTAGAGTTCGCGTCCGTGTAATCCCAGCTCATGAGTTCTTGACGGGTGGCTTCCCAATCCTGGAGATCCTCGGAATCTCTGGGATCTCACTCTTCCAGGCGGCCCGCACCTACATTCCACTTATACCAGGGTTGATTGCTGGCCCGTGCTTCCTCAGGAGTGCGAGCTGCTCTCCTTAGATCCCAGATGATGCTGGGGCCTTCTTGCTCTGTTGACCCGACGGTGCGTCGTACATTGATCATCGACCGGGAAAACATGGTCCCCGCTCTTCTCTCCCTCACTTCTCTAGGCCAGGAGCCCCACTACCGCAGTGTCGGCAGCGAAATCAATTGACTCTGTTCGATAAGTTTGCTCACCTTTGGTCGTGCGCCATCTATTGCCCGATCAGCCTGCTCCACTCCTCTGACGGGCACGACTTCTGTCTGGTTGGTGGGAAGAAGCTCCTCCTCCGTTTGAATCCTCGGAGGCCGCATCGGTAGGTACTTCGCCTGGATTCAGAGTCTCCCCCACTCCATTCATTGGTACCAACGGTGTCGAGTCATCCTCCTCCTGTCCAGGGACGTTTAGATCAATCAAGGAGCCCTCGGTATCCATCCTCCCTGGGTGAGGGGTGCAGACTTCAAAGTTTTTTGGTTCCTAACAAAATGTCAGACTATGTCATTACAGAACTGTTAGTCTGCCTCACTCCCTTCTGCGAGAAGACAAGGTCTTTTGATTTCAAAAGGTTTATTGTGAAAGACAGCATTCAAGTCCAGATGTACATATTCCAGGATTAGAGATCCTGGCTGATCAAAGTATTGTTAGGAACGAATCATAAAACAAAAGTGGTTACATTTCACACTCCCCGAGCCCAGCCTCCCCCCTGAGTTCACACAGCAAAGCTTCTCAGAGGAACGTAGAGCTGGCCAAGGTCGAGCAGACAAATAAGACAGTTTCCTTTCCCATGGACTCGGCTCCTCGCAGGTGTCGGGACCTAAAGGGGAGGAAGACTAAACACTACAGGATTAAACATGGCGTTACTCAGGCTAAACAGTCTCTGACAGGTGCCTGGGGCAGGGCTGGGGACTGGTCCCTGGCCTCTTGTTGTGATATATTAATACTGGGTAGTGCTGGTGCACTGAAGTTATAGGTGGCCACAGCACAGGGCCTTCTTCACTGAGGCCCCACAGAGAGTCCTGGGTCCTGCTGGCCTTCAACACACTCTGGGATTTTCTTAAAGGTTCCAAAGAGATGCTCTATTGAGGCTTTTTTAGGAGCTTGGAACAAGAAGCCCTCAGAAGATGTTGAGAAGGTCGCCGTTCATCGATGTCTTCTGCCCTTGGGGTGGAACCCAGCCCTACAGTTTACAATGGAGGTGGGTCACCTGAAGATGTCTGGGAGACAAGTGGAGCAACACCGGTGGAAAACTCATTCTGGCTCAGACAGAGCAGGCTAGAGAGCTCATTGGAAGAGCTATGAAGCAGGCAACTTCCGGTTTGGGATCCATGAAGGTCTAATGCAGCTCTAATAGCTGAGCTGTCCGGGCTGCTGTTTTGGAGGCTACAGGGGCGAGGATTTGCCCGTAGCCAACTGTTCTCAGGCGGAAAACAGGTGTAGAATGCTCAAGAACCTGAGGGCGCGTTGATCTCAGGCGAGGGGGGGTCCTGCGCAACGGACTCTCTCCCATCCCTTGAGGTCCCACCCGAAGAAAGGTTTTGCCAAGATCTCTACAGCAGTTTTGGAGCCAATTTGGTTGGCATAAGACCTGCATGCCCAAGCTTCATACAGGGACAAGGGGACTTGAAGTGAATTGAATACAGAAACAGTGATTACAACCCGTGAAAATGACTAAGAAGGTAAAGATTACTATCTCTTGAAACGGGACAGATTACTTTAAGAAACAAAGTACTAAAGCGAATTTAAAAACTGCCACAGATTGATTACAAGGAGGGGAAATTCCGGCAAGAAAAAGTTTTTAAAAAGGACTATGTATAATGGAGTTAGTAGAGAAAGCTGATTATTGTTTACATACCTGCGGAGAGAAAGAGATAGTGGACTGTGGGAAAGTCTCAACATCACAAGAATTGCTGTGTGTGGCAGAGGAACGGGAAGTACGTCAGAACGATAGAGGAGCTGGAGAGAAGTGGCCTTTTCTATGTGACAGGAAGTAGAAGAACGCCATTTTGAAGAAGGGAAAGGTCGTGGCTTCAGCGGAAGAGGAAGTAGGCCATCTTGGATTAGAAGTATAGTTGAAATAACCATAGAGAAAAGACGCTCGACATTTTGGACTGTGTAAATGTGTTTTTTTAAGAAATAAATTAAATTCGGGACTTTCAAAAGTAAAAGTATACAAAGTTAAACGCCACGGAGTTAAGAAAAAGAGCAGACTCGTGGGAGCGAGGTAAAGCTAGCCCCACGATGTCGAAAAAGAAGTGGCAAGCAGCAATTGAAAGCTTGGATAAAAAAGTTTCAGAAGGAAATAAAGTTAAAGATATGATACAAGAGATGGCGAAAGAGTTTAAAGAGACACTTAAGAAGGAACTGGCGGAACTGACGAAAGGTATGGGAAAAAATACAAAACGACTTGCAAGCCACGCAGCAAAGGGTTAATGTAGTAGAAAATGCAATGGATACCTTAGCAGACACGCAAGGAACTGAGATGAGGGCAATGAGAGGCAGAATGGCTGTCGCAGAGAGTAAACATATGGAGAAACAACTGAGATTTCGTGGTTTGCCGGAAATTGAGGGAAAATCTGCCCAAGAACAGATTACAGAAGTTTTGGCTGGATACCTGGGGAAAGAGGAAGATAAAATTGCGGCTTTCCTAGATGTGTTATACAGAATAAATTCAAGATTTGCGACCCAGAGGAAATTACCAAGAGATATGATTGTGCAATTCACAACTAGAAACACAAGAGAAATGATTGTGAGTAAACAATTCCAGGATCCATTAGAGGTCGACTGCAAGGCGGTGATTATTATGAAGGAACTGCCCAGATCGGTGCTATTGGATCGGAAAAAAAATAAAGATTTAGTCCAGATTTTGAAGGACATGAAGATAAGATACAGATGGGAAATACCAGAAGGACTGTCCTTCGAATTTGGAGGAGCTAAAAAGCGCATCAGATCTGAATTGGAGATGGAAAAGTTCATCAGGGACAATGAAAAGGACTTACCAACAACAAGATTATGATTATGGAGTGCAAAATAATATCTTGGAATGTAAATGGACTTAACTCGCCTAATAAGAGAAAAAATATCTTCCACTGGCTATTGAAACAAAAATGTGATATTGTATGTTTGCAAGAAACCCATATTAAAAAGCAAGATATAAAATACTTAAAGTTTGCAAAATTGGGAAGTGAATTTGTGGCTGCTTCAAAAAAAAAGAAAAAAGGTGTGGTGTTGTATATAAAAGAAGAATTGCAGCCAAAATTAGTAGTGAGTGATGTGGAAGCTAGATATTTAGCAGTGGAAATTATGTGGAATTTAAAGAAATTGTTGGTGATTGGAATATATGCACCTAATGGAGCAAAAGAAAATTTTTTTGAGGACTTGGGAAAACAATTGGATGAACTATCTTACGATCAGATAATTTTAGCTGGAGACTTCAATGGAGTTACTAACTTGGATGAAGATAAGAAATCTGGAACTGCACAAAAGAAAAGAGGATTACTACCAAAGTCCTTTTTTGCAATAAAGGAACAAGAGACTCTAGAAGACGTGTGGAGGAGACAGAATCCCAAAACTAGACAACATACATTTTATTCTGCAAGACATTTTACTTTATCACGAATTGACATGATCTGGGCCTCCAAAGACTTAGCGTTATGGACTAAAGATGTGGAAATAATGCCTATGGTAGGCTCAGATCACAACCCAATCATGTGGAGATTTGGGAAAAGAAATAAAAGAAAAGGATGGAGAATAAATGAAGATCTTTTGCAAGAAGAAGAAAACATTGAATTGTTACGAAGAGAGACCAGATTCTTTATACAACATAATATGAATAAGGAAGTTTCGACTAATAAGGTATGGGACACTTATAAAGCAGTGACTAGAGGTATACTAATGGATTTAAATGCAAGAGCTAGAAAGAAAAAAGAGGAGAAGAGGCTAGAGATTATGGAGAAAATAAAAGCCAAAGAGACACAACTTAAGAAGAGACCAGGAAAAAAGAAGATATATCAGGATATTAAAATCCTACAAGAACAATTGACGGCAATGAATAACAAAGAATTGGAATGGAATCTTAAGAGAATGAACCAGAAGTCGTTCGAGGGTGCAAATAAGCCTGGGAAATATTTGGCGTGGCAACTGAAGAAAAGAGAAGAGAATCATAAATAAAATTTGTGAGGAGAATAAGACATATTTGGAGCAGGTAGCCATTAGTAGAGCTTTTTTAAAATTTTATGCAAAGCTGTACCAAAAAAAGGAAGTGAATAAAGATTCTATAATGAGGTATTTGGAAAAGATGAAGCTCCCTGCAATTTCTGAAGGTTGGAGAGAAAAATTGAATAGGGAAGTGACGGAAGAGGAAATAAAAGAGGCAATCCAGTCAACAAAATTAGGAAAGGCACCAGGCCCGGATGGACTAACAGCTAAATTTTATAAAGTAATGGCTAATGAACTGGTGCCGTTCCTGAAAGAAGTGATTAATGGAGCTATGCGAGATCAGAGGATCCCTGATACTTGGGGAGAAGCTAATATATCATTGATTCCTAAAGAGGGACAGGATTTGACCAATGTTAAAAATTATAGACCAATTTCGTTGCTGAACAATGATTACAAAATCTTTGCGAAGATTTTGGCTGAGAGGATAAAAGGATGGATGTCTGAATTTATTGCGGAGGAGCAAGCTGGATTTTTGCCAAATAGACAAATCAAAGATAACTTAAGGACAGTTATAAACACTATTGAATACTACGACAAGCGCTGTGATAGAGAAGTTGGTTTCTTCTTCGTGGACGCTGAAAAAGCATTTGACAACTTGAACTGGGACTTTATGTTTGCTACTATGGAAAAGCTGCAAATGGGAGAAAAGTTCATACGAGCAGTGAAAGAAATTTATAGGGACCAGAGTGCAGCAATTGTGGTGAATGATGATGTGACTAAAAAATTGACAATAGGTAAAGGTACAAGACAAGGTTGTCCTTTGTCACCATTGTTGTTTATTTTGGTTTTGGAAATACTGATGATTCAAATACGGGAAGACGATGCAATCCGAGGAATAAAAATAAAAGGGTTTTTCTACAAGGTCAGAGCGTTTGCGGATGATATAATGTTAATTGTGGATGATCCAATTGAGAATATGCCGAAGGTGATGGAGAAAATAAAGGAATTTGGAGACTTGGCTGGATTTTTTGTAAATAAGAGGAAGTCAAAGATACTATGTAAGAATATGTCCAAACAGAAACAACAAGAACTAATGGAAATAACAGACTGCGAAGTAACAAATAAGGTAAAATATTTGGGTATTGAACTGACTGTGAAAAATATAGATCTATTCAAGAATAATTATGAGAAATTGTGGATACAAATAGAACGAGACTTGATAAAATGGAATAGGTTAAATTTGTCATGGTTGGGAAGAATTGCAGCAGTAAAGATGAATATCGGACTTTGTGTGGGCAGGCAAGAAACCCCATGTGAAAATGAAAGTATTACAGGACGCCAAAGAGAGAGGTGGAATGCAGCTGCCCAATCTAAGACTATATCATGAAGCAATATGTTTGGCATGGATAAAAGAATGGATGACGCTGAAGAATCGCAAATTACTGGCTTTGGAGGGATATAAAAAAATATTTGGATGGCATGCATATTTGTGGTATGATAAAGTAAAAGCAGACTCTATGTTTTTACACCACTATATTTGGAGAAGCCTCTTCACGATTTGGAAGAAGTATAAAAATTAACTACAAGATGGAATTCCTTCCTGGGTGGTTCCGTATGAAGTAATAGATCCGAGAACTGTCGATAATGAGCAGCAGTGTTTAACTTACAAGGAGATAACACGAGTAGAATTTTCAAAATTGAGAATAAAAACAGAGGAGGAGTTGTCTCCATGTTATGGATGGTTTCAATATAGACAGATCAGAGATCTTTATAATTCGGATTGTTTGAAAGGAGGAATAAGAATGGAGAACTCAGAATTAGAAGATGTAATTTTTCAAGAAGGTAAAAAGGAAATTTCAAGGATTTATAAAGTACTTTTAAAATGGTTTACAGAGGATGAGACAGTAAAAGTCCAGATGGTGAAGTGGGCTATAAATTTTCACAAAGAAATAACAATGGAGGCGTGGGAATACCTGTGGAAAACTACTTTGAAGATTACAACATGTACAAGTATTAAAGAGAATGTCTATAAAATGATTTATCGTTGGTACTTGACACCAAAGAAAATTGCGCTAGGAAATATTAACATGTCGAATAAATGCTGGAAATGTAAAAAACATGAAGGATCATTATATCACATGTGGTGGACTTGTGAGGTAGCGAAGCAATACTGGGGAGATATAATTGAAGTAATTAATGAGGTTTTGCAAACCCAAATAAATAAGAACCCAGAATTGCTGCTACTGAACTTGGGAATGGAAGATGTTCCAGTGCAGTATAGAACATTGTTATTTTATATGATTACAGCAGCAAGACTTTTATATGCGCAGAAATGGAAAGTACAAGAAATACCAACTACAGAAGATTGGATTTACAAATTGCTGTACATGGCTGAGATGGACAAAATGACAAGAAAACTTAAAGATCTTGATTCAGGACAATTTAATGCAGATTGGGAGAAATTGAAACAATATCTAGAAAAAAAATGGGACGTGAAAGGGGAACTGTGGCAGTTCGAGAATTACTGAAATGTAATAGAAGAAGAGAGAAGTGACTTTACCGGGAAAGGGGGAATTTAATTATTAAAATCTAAGCTACCATTGGGGTTATGATAAAATTAAAAATTATAGAGTATGAAATAATAGATGTTTTACTATGGATATATAAGATTAAGCTAGTTGGATATTATTTACAATATATAGCTTAAGTAAAGAGTATATAATGGATATTTGAGTATAACAGTTATCTTATAGACTTAAAGTATGCTTAGAATAAGAAATAGTAAAAGATGGGTGTGTAATAGAATATTAGAGTCTAAGCTAATATCAGAATCAGGATGATTGTGGAAAGTAAAGAGTTAAAGTAAACGGAAAGTAAACGGATACAATGTTATATTTTTAATATCTTGATTGCTAATATTTATTATTATGCTAGCATTATCTTATGTAGAATATATGGTTTAAATGAGGTATTTAAAGGGAAACTTCTATTATAGAGATATTCCTAGTAGAGATTTAACAAGCTTAGAGAAAAGAGTATTAAGTGTGTTTAATAGAATATATGAGATACTAAGTAATTAAGTAACAAGATAGACTAAGGGTTGGAAAACTGTTGGAAGTCAACTAAAAAGGGGGGAGGAAAGGGAGGGGGTTAGAAACAGACTTACAAGGGGGTAATGTATGTGTTGAATGATATTATAAACTAATCCAATAAAAAATTTTATTAAAAAAAAAGGAAGATCTGTGAAGCAGAGGTGACTTTGCCAAGAAACGTTACTTCTCGGCCACCCTCGCCTGACATCCGGGTAGCGTAAAAAGCCATTCCTTTAGAAAAGCAATGCAGCCAATGACCACTCGGTCTTCAACCTGCCCTCACTGGCCACGATGATGGAGAAAGCAGTGCCGGCCCAGCTCTAGGCCTTCTGGGATAACTACTGAGACCTGGAAAATCATCAGCCAGTCCTTGAGCATTTAGAAAGGAGCCAGCAGGGGTTTCTCGAGAACGAGTCATGTCAGACTAACCTTCTCTCCTTTTTTGAGAAAGTTACTCCCTTGCTGGATCAGGGGAATGCTGGAGATATCGTTTATCTCGATTTCAGTAAGGCTTTTGATAATATGCCTGTTGACAAGTTGGTAAAATGTGGTTTGGATCCTATTACTGTTAGATGGATCTGTAACTGGTTGATGGATGGCACCCAAAGAGTGCTAGTTAACGGTTCCTCATCCTCTTGGAGAAGAGTGACAAGTGGAGTGCCTCAGGGATCGGTCCTGGGAGCTGTTCTATTCAACATTTTTATAAATTATTTGGATGAAGGAACAGAGGGAATGCTTATTAAATTTGCAGAGGATACTAAATTGGGATGGGTAGAAAATATGGTAGAAGACAGAGTCAGGATACAAGATGTTCTTGACAGGCTGGAAAACTGGGCTAAAATGAATTTCAACAGAGATAAATGCAAAGTTCTGCATTTAGGAAGGAAAATTCAAATGCCTAATTATAGGATGGGGGGGGACTTGTCTTGGCAGTAGATTGTGTGAAAAGGATCTAGGGGTCTTAGCAGACCATACGCTGAACATGAGTCAGCAGTGTGATGTGGTAGCAAAAAAGGCAAATGCGATTTTGGGCTGTATCAACAGAAGTATAGTATGCAGATCACACAAAGTGACGGTATCGCTTTAGTCTGCTCTGGTTAGACCTCACCTAGAGTACTGTGTTCACATCTGGGCACTGCAATTTCAGAAGAATAGAGACAAGCTGGAATGCGTTCAGAGGAGGACAACAAAGATGGTGAGGGGTCTGGAGACCAAGTCCGCTGAGGAAAGGTTGAAGGAGCTGGGTATGTTTAGCCTGGAGGGGAGATGACTGAGAGGTGAGAGGATAACCATCTCCAAGTACTTGAAGGGCTGTCATATGGAGGATGGTGCAAAGTTGTTTTCTGCTGCCTTAGAAGGTCGGACCAGAACCGACGGGTTGAAATTAAATCAAAAGAGATTTTGGCAGGAAGGACTTCCTGACAGTTAGAGCGGTCCCTCAGTGGAACAGGCTTGGGGATGGAGCGTGTTTGTTCTTGACTTCTACCAAATGTTTGGGGGAACCATTTCTTTTCCAGAGCTTTGCTACAACGGAGGTTTCCATGACGGAATTAAGTGCATTTGTCGTGACAACTTATTCTATGGGCCCAAGTGTGAATTCCCTGTACCAGACGTCACTGTGCCAGAGGGTAAGTTTCACTGGGAGCAGATTGCGCTGCCCACCCCCCCACCCCCACTACTTAATGCCACCTTCCCCGGCCCAGTTTTTGTGCTGAACAGAGTCTTGGGCGCCTGGCAGTCCCCCCCCCCCCCGTCCCCCAATCCTGCTGGGCCTTCTGTCAGATCTGTGGCTAAATAATAGTTGTATCCAGACTACCTTCTGCAATCAGACAAGAGTCTGTTGTTTTCAAAAGATTTACTGAAAAAAGCAACCATTATAGTCCTCGGGCCCAGATGCAATATCTGGGCTGGTACACGTGTATTGTTACGAATGATAGGCAAAGAACAAGGTACAAAGTATCAAGCCCCAGCAGGCCCAGCCTCCCCCCCATAGTTCTCAAAACAATCCCTTTGAAGCTGAGAAAGTGAAAGTTTCCCAAGGCTGGAATAGCTGTAGTCAAAACATCCCTCTTCTGTGAGATAGCTGCTAGGGAACGTCTTGGCACCTGTGAATAGAGCACTCAGAACACTAAAAGAATTAAAATGGAGTCTCTTTGGTCATAACATAAAGGAAAGCATTCTGAACCTGACACCTTGTTCATCTGGCCCCGGCTTCTTATTTGGGAGAATGCACAGCACCTCCAAAGTAGCAGACACTGGTTGCGATATACTCTCCCCCTACATGCTGCTTGAAGCATTATTAAGCCACATGCACCACTGCGCTGCTGCTCCTCGCTTGCCTTGAAAGCTCCTTGGATGGGGTCGACACAAGTTGGTTGCTCCCAGATTGCAGGTACATACATATATCACTACACTGAGCATAAACAAAACCCACCGCCACCTGAGAACGAAGCAAAAACAGTCCTCCAAGACAAAACTACCCCGAGCGCAAAACGGATCAACTAAGAAAAGAGCAGGCCAGAAGAGAAACGTTAAGGAGGGATTTATTCGATCGGCAGACTCTCACGGTGTTTGCAGGGATTCTTCAGCTAAAGGTCTCTGAAATTTTAAAACTTTTAGAAAACAAGAGAAAAAGGCGTCCCCCAGCTGGTCCAGGTGCTTCTCCGATGGGGGTCTGCCGTGCCTTTGGTACCCCTCCCCAGGGAGGTGGCTGGGCTGTACTCAGGGCTCATTTTGAGGGGGAACGCGCAGGAACGCAGTTCCGGTAGTTCTTCAAAATCGGTCACATGACAGGAGGCCCCACCCACCTTATTTTTGGCCATTTGGGGCCCATTTTGACCTGGATTGGGGCCAAAATGTCCCAATTCGGGCCCAAAATGGCCAGGATCATACCCAACACAGCGAGGATTGGTCCCGAAATGGCAAGGATCAGGCCTCTGACGGGTGGTAGATCACTCTCCCACTCAGCAGCAGCCCAATACTGACCATTTTGCGCCCCATTCTGGCCATTTTCAGCCCCCTTTTGCCATTTTGGGCCCAATTTTGGCCCTGGATGGCCAGGATTGGATCCAAAACAGCCAGGATAGGTGATGTCAGGGGGTGGGGCATATGCAAACCAGTTATGCTAATGACACACTTCTGCTGATGTCAAGGGGCGTGGCATATGCAAATGAGTTACGCGAATGAGTTATGCTAATGAGTTCCTGCAGCTCTTTTTCTATGAAGTGACCCCTGGCTGTACTGCTCTGCAGGTCTCCATCATTCTCCTTCTCCCTTTCAGTAAAGGTCCCAGTGACAGTTGAAGCCCAAGTGAGGATCTCCAACAGGGTCTACACAGAGGAGCTCGAGGATACCAGCTCAGCAGGTTACAAAGCCCTCGAGAAGAACTTTAAGGAAGAGGTAGCCGCAGCCCCCGAGGGCATCTCCCTCTCGCCCTACCCCCAGCCCTCCTCCGTTGTGACGGATCTTCTTTCTTTTACGTTGTATGTTTTCCTCTGCCTTGTAGATGGACATCATTTATAAGGACGTCCCTGGCTATCGTGAGACGGTGATCCTGAGCCTGCGGTGGGTGCCCCAGGCAGATGCCAATCCCATCCAAGGGCCCCCCTGGCCCCCGGCCGGCCCCTTCCAGTGTGGCACCGCTAGCCCCCTGCCCTGGGGTCTGCTTCGACTTTGTGTTTCTTAGAAGAAGGGAGTCCAGGGTGTTCAAGGGCTGAGGAAGGGCCCACTGGCTGGAGAGCTGATCAGCGCAGTGGGGCTCTCAGGGTTAGGCTGGGAGGCTGAGGCCTGGTGCCGTAGCTGCGGGACTCCTATGTTGCCGCGTGTCCTTATTCAGAAACCAGTCAGAGCTCCGTCCTCAGCAGAGAGTCAGCTGAGCTTCCTCCTCCATGGGGAGGATCCCGAGCCCCCTCCCCAAGGCTCCCCCTTGTGCTTTACATTCTTCCACCCATGCCCTTGGCATCAAGTACAACGCCCCCCCCCTGAAAATCCCGGGTGTGGCAATGGAAAGGCTGAGCTTTCTCTTCCTTGCTTTGTTAGGCCCGGCAGCATCGTTGTGGACCACCAAGTCATCGTTGACACCAGTATGAGCAATAACCTGAACCTCATCGAAGTGACTGTCCACAATGTGACGGAGGCCGTGCGAGAGCAGCTGCAGATCGCAAACGCCACCGAGAAGAACTGCACACAGCGTAAGCCATAGTCTGCCACGGCGTTGGGACTGCAGGAGATCTCTGAACATTTAAGTGCCCTGGAGATGGAAGCCAGGAGTCCTGGAAATGACGGATGCCCACGCTGTCGCTCGTCCCACTGCCTCCCTTCCATGCCCCACACTCTCTGGGGCACTCGGAAGAGGGTTGGTTTAACTCCACAGCCCTTACAGCAGTCAGTTCTCTGGGCACCTCACTGTCTGTTCAGAGGCGGAAGAGGGTCCTGGTACGGCTCTTTCTTCCCTCTTGGAACAAATCCATGGAAAAGGGCCAGGAGGAGGGCAGATCTGACGGCAGATCTGAGGGTCTGCAGGGATTTTGTCTTTACACATTTTCATTTCTGATCCCAACACGGCACTGTGAGAAGAAGGTTAAACCCCTAGATGTCCCAGTGAGGGGCTACCAGAGAGAGATGCCCCCTCCCTTGTGCTTGCAACCCGCAAAGCCAGGCAGGTGCAGAACTCAGAGCAGAGCAAGCGCCCCCTGCAGCCGTATGCTGGGTGCCTTGAACCCGGAGAGGGGTCAAATGCGGGCGCTTGTCCCAGAACTCATACGAGGAGGATCGGGAGCACTTGGGTACAAGGCTGATTGGAGCAGCTTCGGCTGTCCAGCGCAGGCTTTCTAGTCCCACAGAGCTCTTCATCGTCCCTGCGTGGGAAGCATGCGGAGTTTCCCCATGGTTATGTCTGCGGCCCCTTCTGACCCCTGGAGCAATCATTCCTGGGCTCACATAGGAGCACCCCCCCTTCCTCTTCTCTCAGTGGGGCTCCTGTGTGGAAAGGCGCCGAAGGAGCTGCCGGATTGCAGCCCTGGAATGCTCCCCCAGCCCTTTGCAGAACAAGAAGCACGTCCCAGCAGCAGCCCCCGTGAGGACCCCGAAATCCGGGCAGGCCAGCCCAAAGATGCCTTTTCTCCCTGCGCAATTGGGGCGAGCCCAGCTTTGCTCTTCAGCAATGGGAGCTTGGAACGGCTTCCCTGTTAGCATCCGTTTGTCCCATCCTGAGAAGGGGTGATCTTCCTTTTGGGGCCCCGCAAGTCTCCTTAAACACCATCCTTCTGTGGGGTGCAAAGGAATTGTTTGGGGATGAAAATACAAGGGACCATTTTCAGCCCCTACAGCAGCACGATGCAAGCAGCCACGTCTTTCTCTTTCCAGAGCTTTGCTTCACTGCTCCGCCAAACCCAGTCCTCAACTCAAGCTCCACCTTTTCGGCAGAAGGTGAGACCAAGACCTGGGAATGGGAGGGTCCTTCTTGCCCCTCCTTTGGGTCCCCCATTTGCACTCTTATACCTCTACGCACGTCCTTTGTGCCAGGACGGAGCCATCATCGAGCGTGTGGCCGTGAATTTATGTGCCACACTGCCCCAAGAGGAAAGGTGGGGTATAAATATTTTAATAAATAAATACATGTGTGAGAGACATGTGGTTTCCCTACTCTTTCTCCCTAATTTTACGCACTGCGATCATTTTCTCTTTTGCAGAGTATTGCAAAACTATGGTTGACCCTCAATGGGCAGACTTCTATTACCCCCAAGTGGTGGGGGGTGCCTTGAGCTGCATCACCGACTGCAGCAAGGACAGTCCGGCCTCCATCCACTGCAATCATGGAGTTTGCCACATCACAGGAGGAGGCCCCCAGTGCAAGTAAGTGACTCATTGGGCGGGGGGGGGGGGCATGCAACAGAGGAGTCCGTGGACTCAGGCCTTCGGCTTGAAATGTAACTGCAGCTTTTCATGGGAGAACACCAGGCATCCCCTTGTTTTAGTGCATGACAAATTTGAATGCCCACCTGGGTCACAATCCCTCTGCATATTGGAAAGCGTAGCACATCACGGGAGGGCTAGACTACAGCATTTCTCTGCTGCAGGCTCCCTTCCTGGGGGGAGTCATTAAACTCCCTCCTGCCCCCTGAAGTGGTACAGGCTGTGGGGGGGGGCAGGCTGTACCATTAATTTCCCATGGAAAGCAGCTTAGAGGCTCAGGGGCATCAGAGGGGTTTGAACTCAGGCGCCTGACTGACCCCCCCCAGCCCCTTTTCTTCATGTTTCCCTGAGGCTTGCCTGAGGTGGCAGCCGTGATGTTATTGGATGAATATTGTTGCAGAGCAGAATATGCACAGAGGATGAAGAATCACAGACGTGTGTGTTTTAGCTGCTGAAATAAATAGGGGGAAATAGTGTACATACATCCTTACATCCTGATGATCTAAAAGTAATGGTCTAACTAATCGGAGAACAACGGCGTCCTGAGAAGAGGAGAGAATGTCAATTGCCCCCCAATAAAACTGGCCGCCAATAATCAACCCTAGCGCTGTTCATTAAGCATGCAACTCCCCTTTTACCCTAGCAGGAAGAACAACTGGACATCTAACTGGCCTCATGCAAACTAGTTGGCTCCAGCTAAACACAAAAGATGACTGAAGGGAATGACATTTGCAAAAACCAAACAGATGCCCACCCCCACCCCCCACTGGACCCTGCAGTGCTTCTTTGGTTGGGCTGTGGCCTCACACACAAGCAGCAATGGCGGTGCCTGAGGGAATGCACGCACACTTCCTGTGCAACACGTGGTGGAGTTCACCTGGAGCAGGCAGGCCCGCTAAGGGCCCGAGGGCACACTGGGCTGTTTCTGGGTCCCCCCCCCCCGGTCCCTGTCAAAGCTAAAGCTGTGTTGGGAGTTCTTGTAGAAACTTCATGCTGAAGCATACAGAGGCCCAATTTGGGTCAGGATGGTGGCACCTGGAGACGGAGGGGAGGTGTTAAGATTCCCCCCGTGCCTTTCCCAGGGTTGCCAGGTGTCTGGTTTTCATCTGCACAGTCTAGTATTTCGGAGGATTATCCAGGGGAAAATGTCCCCCAAATACTGGACTCCTGGCCTGGCCCCCCTCCTTCAATTGCCCAGTCCGGCCACCCAGCCTCCTGCGGCCGCACGGTGCTGGCGCTGGCCTGGGGAAGTGGCTGCCAGTCCAGGGGCCAGGCCAGCCTCCTGAAGCTTCACGGCACCGCCCAGGAGTGGCTGGCCAGCCCGGGGTGCCTGGAAGTGGGTCGGCAAATGACGTCACTTCTGGGAGTGATGCCATTACGCCAGATGGGAGAGCGTGAGTGCTGCAAGCAAATATTAAATTTAAAAAAGGTTGGTGGCACACACACCCCTCTCCCCAGGGTCCGGTATAATTCTCAACCCCATCAGGTAACTCTAGCCTTTCCCCCAACCTGACATGTCCCCGGGGAGCCACCGTTTGTCCCGAAGGGATAACTGCTGATCAGTACACACTGATCAATAAATGCTGATCAGTACACACAAGTTCCCCAACAGGGCAAACAGCAGCTCCCTGAGGCCTGATCCAACCTGGGCCACAAACACAAACCTCAGGATTAAATCTGAACACAGGACTTCAGTCACATGCTGGGTTTGACAGGGCAGGGCTGAGCCTCTGCTTGCTATCCCTTGAATGCGAAAAATACAAAGAGGCGTCCCCAAGAAAAAACCAGAAGCAACCAAAAAACACTTGGGGATTACAAACTGTACTAAAGGATTATAATGTCCGGGGTCTGGGTCCCAGCCCCCAGACTTGGTAAGAGGGAACAGCAGGTCAACCAGTCTGACGGGTATACAGAGGGGGCAGCCAGCAGCCAGCAGGCCAACTGGTCAGCCAGCAGACAGCAGGTCAACTGGTCGGCCAGCTGACAGCAGGTCAACCGGTCTGACTGGCAGGCAGAGGGGGCAGCCGGGGAACAGCAGGCCAACCCCTCCCACGGGCAAATGGGGCCAGAACCTGTCAGTGCCAGGGACAAGGGGCAAAGGCCCAGGGCCTCAGGAGGCAGGGGGAGACAGAGAGAGGCCAGCGAGTCCCACTCCCCTAGGGAAGGAAAGGGGACTAAGCAAGGCGGAAGGGGGCAAGGGCAGAGGGATTGGGGGCCCAGCAGTCACCCACCCAAAGGCCTTACCTGAGGAGGAGAAGCAGCAGCAGCCCCAAAAACCCAAAGCCACGCCCCAGCTAGAAAATAGTAGCCTGGCCCAGGAGTTGCCAAAAGCCAAGCCACTCCAGGTGGGGCTAGTGGAGGCACTCTGCATGAAGCCCTGGGCAACCAGCCAAGGAGCCGCAGCTGGTCCCACCTTCAACCATCAGCTCAGCCAGGGAGGCCGGGCTGCTAGCCAGGGGACTGCAGCTGGACAGGCCTTCAGCAATCAGCCAAGGCAGGGAGGCTGGGCAGCCAGGGAACAAGGCACAGCTGGTGCTGGTCAGTGGGGCCAGATCAGCTACCCCAGCTGCAACTGCTTGGTGCAGCCCAAGACCAGGCTGGAAGAGGGGTGGGACAGTAGAAGGAAGCCCTATAAAAGCTGGCTGGGAAGAGCCCTGGGGTGGTGGATGTGAGTAAGGAGTGATGATGTGGAGTGAGAGCGGTGCAATGCAAGAGTGGAGGTTTGGAGGAGAGTTCTGGAAGGAGGGGATGAAGAAGGACACAGGGGGCAAGCAGGCCAGGTTGAGCAGGCCAGCGAGTGGACTGAGAGGGAGTCTGGGTGAGGTATACTGCCCCTCCTTCCACAGAGCAGGGTCCTGCAGAATCCCTGGCCCCCCTATGACATCAGGAGCAGACTGCCCAGTGCCACGCCCAGCAGCGGCAGCGGCGGCAAGCCCTGACATATAAATATACTAAATAAATCTTTTTACATTCAATGCTCAGTGCAAATCAAATAATTCATATACACATTCAAATCACAATATAACAATTGATTCCTCCATCAAATACAGATAAATACAGCAGCTCCCTGAGGCCTGATCCAAACTGGGCCCACAGACACAAACCTCAGGATTAAATCTGAGCACAGGACTTCAGTCACATGCTGGGCCTGACAGGGCAGGGCTGTGCCTGGGCCAGACCTGTAACCGCTGTCACGGGAGGCCCCCAGTCTTCACCTTGCTCCCTTCTCTCTGAGGTTCTTGACATGGCTGGGAGGGCGGGAGGCCGTGGAGGGGAGGGGAGTCCTTGAACCTCCGAGGCTGCCTAGTTTGGAGCCGGGTCTTCCCGGAAGCCCTGGCTGCTCTGCCTGGCACTGGCTCTACAGCCACCCTTCTCCGGGCCTTTCCTCCAGCTCCGCTGCCTCTGCTTGGCATCCCTTGAACAGCAGGCGTGCCAAGTGTGCCAAGTAGCCCCCGCCTTCCTTGACTTGGCCTCTCTCTGAGCCCCCTGGGGCCTTCCTCTTGCTCTCTCACCTTCCTCTCCGCCCTTCTCCCACAGCTGCAATGATTTGGACACCTTTTGGTACCTGGACCATCGCTGCCAGTCACGCGTCCAGAAGTCAGAGGTGGGCCTGGGGCTGGGGCTGGCCGCCTTAGCAGCCATCAGCATCCTCCTGGCCGTCTTCCTCTTCAGGGCGAAGCGGAAGAAGTCCCAATCTAAGTAAGAAGGCCAGTAAGAATTGGGGGCAAGAGGGAGGGAGGGTGCCAAAACCCTGCTCCTGGCGGGCGGTTTGGAGAGAGCCCGGGGGCCTCTGAGGGGATGGGATCGGGGCTGTGTTCCTGGGCCCTCCCAGAGGCGCGGTGGGGCAGAGGTGAGCCGGGAATCACAGCATGGGCCCCCCAGCGTGGAAGCAGGCTGCCCCTGGGTTCTCCTCCTCTCTGCTTTGGGTCCTGCTGGGACCTTCACTGTGTTGCTCTTGCAGTTGGGCTGATGACGCCGAGGCCTGGTACGAGGAGGGGGACGAATGGATGCCCTCTGGAGCTCTGAGCTTCCGGAACGAAGACACGGACTTGTGGGGCGGTGAGTGCACTCAGGGTCCTGAAGGGGGGCAGCGGTGGGGGCTGTGCTTGTGTAGGCCACTGTCTCCCCAAGTCCTCTGCCGCAGGACCCAGGGCCAAGCTGCATGCAAGGTGGTTAGCCGCTTCAGGCGTGGGCGGCTTTGCATGGAGACCCTTGCTTTCCCTTCTCTCCCTCTCTGCCTCCTGAAGAGTGCTGTGAAGGCCCAAAGCGAGCAAATGGCAGCAACCTGAGCCACCTAGGAAGAGAGGGGACTGCTGCCCTCTAAAGTAGAGGCCTGGGGAGAGGCCGGTGGGCTGGGCTTTTTCTACACCCGCAATGCAGCCGGCCCCGGGCCCAGTAGCTCCGAAGCGAAGGAGGAGCGAGAGCCCCACCTGGCCTTGCAGGACCCAAAGGGGCCCCAGTGGAGGAGGTCTTTCAGGTCTCCTACGGCTGGAGACCACCCTTTTAAGGGGAGGGGCCGCCAAAGACTGCGCGGCACTTTCCCAGTGAGCCCAGCCCCTCCCCTGCATGAGCCAGGCTCCCTCGCTCTGCTGCGGCCACTGATCTTTACTGCCTTTGGGCCTTCTCTCGTTCTCAGGACGTCAGAGCAGCAGCGAGGTTTTCAGGCCATCGCTGGGTGCAGTGGACTCCTCCATCAAGGTGCGTATGGCCAGGGGTGCCGGAGGCCTTGGGGCAGACCCACTCGCGTAACAGTCCCCTGGGAGCCAAGCTGGCTTCAGCTCTTGGGGGCTGGGTGGGAGGGGGGCAGGCAGGCGGCCCGCTGGAGCGCTGGAGTTACTGAGTGAGGGGAGACCTTGGGGGGGAGGGGAAGCCCAGCAGAGGTAAAAACGAGTCCCAGGGGAGGAGGCGCCTGGCCACCGCGGGCTCTGCCTGTTCTCCGGCTGCCATTTCTTCTTCTAGTCCTCGTCCTCATAGAGCCAGAGGGTTGGACGGGGCCTCACAGTTGCAAGGCTTCAGGAACAGCCTCGGGCATCCCCGACACGTCTTCCTCCAGCCGCTCCCTGAAGACTGCCAAGGAGGGGGAACCCACCACAGCCCCAGGCAGCCCATCCCACTGCTGAGCTACTCTTAAGGGGAAGACGCATTTCCTCATGTCCAGCGGTTACCTTCCCTCCTGCAGTCTAAACCCCTTGTTTCGAGTCCTACCCTCTGCTGCTAACAGGAACAGCCCCCTCCCCTCCCCTAAGGGACAGCCTTTTAAATACTTCAAGAGAGCGATCCTGTCTCCCCTCAGCCTCCTCTTCTCCCAACTGAACATTCCCAGGTCCCTCAGTCTTTCCTGGTAGGGCTGGGTCTCCAGGGCCCTGGATCATCCAGGTTGCTCTCCTCTGCACCTGTTCCAGTTTGTCCACATCCAATTTGAAGTGAGGTCTGGAGAACTGCACACAATACTCCAGGTGGGGCCAGACCAAGGTGGTATATGGTGGGATAATGACATCCTACAATTTGGATGTGATGTCTTTGTTAATACACCCCAAGATTGTGTTTGCCTTTTTTAAATTTTTTTTAATTTTTTAATTACTAAAAGACACTACATTAAAACAAGGAAAAAGGGAACAAAGGGGGAAAGAATAAAAAACAACATAATCACATACTACACACTACAATTTATGACATCCCTTCAGGCTACAATTATTCAAAGTTAAACTTTCTAGTATAGTATTAGATTGGTAGAGCTTATAAAACACAAAGTACAATCACGCTCAGGTCTCCTTCCCCCGCTTGCATCTCGGTCTCAATACTCTTTGCGCAGCTACAATAGCTGTGCTCGCTTCCTCCTCCTCCCTCCCCCCTTCAGGCTTCAAATCTTCTTCTTGGTCAAACTCCTGATGATCAAGTATAAAGTTCCTCAATTGTGCTTCAGATATTATCTTATGGGTTTGGTCTTTGTATCTAAACCAGATGCCTTCCGGAAATAACCATTTATATTTTATATCACTTTTTCTCAGAAGAGCCGCAAACCTTTTATATTTAAATCTTCTTCTCCGAGCCAAAAATGGAATATCCTTCAAAATCTTTACCTTATTACCCAGAAAGTCCAAGTCCACATTAATCGAATTATATAGGATGGTGTCCCGAATCTTCTTAGATGAGAAGACGATAAAAATCTCGCGAGGCAGCTGACGCTTCGTCGTATATTTTGAAGATGTCCGATGGACCTCTGCAATATCGCTTCTCAGCTCTTCTTTAGTTGCCTCTGCGAATGCCGCCAAAAGCTCCAACACCAGATCCTTTAAATTTTCACTTTCTTCCTCTTTAACATTTTGTAAACGCAATGTCATCTGAGCCCGGTCCACCTGCAACCCGATTAGCTGATTTTCCAAAAGCTTTATTTCTTTAGTTGCGGTTCTCATGAGCGTTGCATTCTCCCGAGCCGATTCCTCCGCCTCGAGCGCTGCGTCTTTAATGGTTTTCACCTCGCTTTCAGCTGAGCCAACCCTTTTTCCGATTTCACTTAACATATCAATAAAGGGCTTCATAGCTTCAGCAACAGACCGTTTGACAGCCTCTTCAAGATTTTCTCCCTTCCCCTGCAGCACAGCCAAAACCGACTTTCCCACAGCGGGACTCTGCTTTTTCGTTGCCATCTTGGGGGGGGGGGGGGATCGCCAATTAAGTTCCAAAACTCAATGAAGGGGAACTTATCCGAACCCTATTAAGCTTCAGTTTCCTCCAATCCTTCCCTCTCCTTGAAATAACAGAAGGGATTCGCTTACTTAGAGACTTTCAAATTAAATCTGCTTGTTGCCGTTCTCCATGGCCCGGCAGCACGGAATGTGCTGCGCATGTCTGCCGGCCTCCGTAGGAGCAAACGGGCAATTTACCCCCTGCATCGTTTTCAGGGGGCTCTTCCCGCGGTGCTCTGGACCCTGACCCTCTGACTGAGGATCCTGCGGGTTAGCCTTCGCAGGTTAACCGCCCGGTCAGGGTGCTCAGACGCTTCCTCCTGGACCTGCAGAGAGGAGCGTCCGACATGGCCGGGAAAACGAAACCGAATCGTGTTTGCCTTTTTTGCTGCTGCATCACACTGAATATTCATGTTTAGCTTCCCATCCACCCATATCCCAAGATCTTGTTCACACACACTGCTACCCAGAAGTGTATCCCTCATCCCGTATGCATGCTCCAAGAACCTGGCACTTATCCATGTTAAATTGCTTCTTATTCAAATCTGTCCACTTTCCCAATGTGTTCAGATCTTGCTGAATTCTATGCCTGTCTTCAAGGGTGTTTGCTACTCCTCGCAGTTTGGTGTCATCTGCAAATTTAATGAGTAATCCATTCACACCCTCATCCATTTATAAAAATATTGAAAAGCCCTGGGCCCAGGACCGAGCCCTGTGGCACTCCCCTGGACACCTCCCTCCAATCAGACATGACGCCATTGACAACTACTCTGCATGTGTGGTTATCCAGCCAGTTCTCTTTCTATCTAACTAACCATCCTAGAGTCCAGTCTGCAGTCCTCCAGTTTACTCATCAGAACATCATGAGAAGCTTTACTGGGTCGTTTTCACAATCTTTAACATTGTGCAAAATTCACGGAACGAGGGCGTCTTCATGGCACGATTTCTGACATCATCACACCACGAAAATGGAATCATGACGGGATGACGTCAGAAATCGTGCCATGAAGCCGCCCTCATTCCGTGAGTCTTGTGTGATGTTAAAGAGTGTGAAAATGACTCTGAAATCCAGATAAACTACAACAACCACATTTCCGCAATCCAGTAAGCCTTTCACTCAATCATAGAGGGAGATGAGGTTGGTCTGGCAGGACCTGTTGGGGACAAATCCTTGCCGAGTTCCCCATAGCACCATGTAGTCCATCAGGTATTTGCAGATTGACGCCTTTTGCTGCAGATTGACGCCCTGGGACAGAGGTCAGGCTGACTGGCCTGTAGTTCCCAGGATCGTCCTTTCTTCCTTTCTTGAAGATCGGGGTGACATTTGCCCTCCTCTAGTCTTCGGGCACATCACCTGTTCTCCAAGAGGCCCTCCGTTTTCTCTTTAAAGCATCTTTTAAAAAATTTTCCAATACATAAATAGCAACAGGGAGTACAAACTCCAGTGGTGAAGACAAGGGCTACAGGATAAATGAGCATAATACAAATGCTTACAGATGTGGCAGCCACGTGGGAGGCATTTCAATCCACTTTTTTTGCACAGTTCATTGCCAAGTATTTATTAACATGTACAACAAAATAGAGCAACACGGTAATGTAATTGTCACAACAGAGAATCTCCCGTGTGGTATTATGTCTTCACAATTGTTTTAATAAAGGATATATTAATTGAGTACTGTTTCACAAATTTGTTTATACAGAGTAAGGGATGTAATAAACAATTTGTATATTCTTTTGTTTCTCTTGACACAACCATATACTACACCATATATTGCAACCTCCCTAGACCTCAATTATACAGGCATCTTATGCGTTCTAAAAACAATTCATTAAAGTGTCCCGTGCTCAAAGTGCTATCATGGATGTTATTAAAGTGCAATTGCTTTTGGCATCTTATGACACTATTTCTCATATAGAACTCGATTTGCCTTGCATACAGGTACAATACAGGTACAGTATAAGGGTAATTCCAGACACTGTGAATGTCACAGATCAAAAAGACCTATAATCATAGGTACACGTAGTTGGTTCTGTGACTGCATTCTCTAACGGACGGTCCAGATCCTTGTAAGGTCCGTTTCCAAGCTTCTTTCTCAAAGAGCACAGATGCTGGAAAATACACATAACAATATAATACATTCCCAAATTTTAAAACATACAATAGTATATTCATATTACAATATACTCACTCAAAGATTCATCATAGTTAACCTTCCATATCCCTCTTTGATTTGTCAATTACTTCCATTTGTGTCCCATTGACTAACAGCTGTATTATCTACAGAAAGCCATCCACGCCCTAATCACACCTTAAAGTAACATTGTTATTATCCCAGAAAGCAGGTGTAATCATTGGCTATATTTAAGCCATTTGGCATAAGAGTGTTGAGTTTATATATCCAGAATGTCTCCTTTTGATGCAACTCCCTATTTGCTGCTATGTGTTCTTTCTTCCGAGTTTTAAATAAAACGGTGAACATTTCCCTTTCACTATGCTTTTTTTCTAGATAATGCTGGACCAAAGGAGCCTCTGCTACATTATTCTTAATCCTAGACTGATGTTCACTGAGTCTCGTTCTAATGGAACGTGCAGTACTCTACATCCACCCACCTTTTTTCTGATATCACTGTTAGAGATAATATTAGAAAATAATTATTTCAGAGTGGAGGACAACTTTTATGTTCAGCTCCGAGGAGTTGCGATGGGATGCTCCGCAGCACCTTGTATAGCAAATCTCTTTATGGGATGGTTGGAAAAGGATTTTTTTTGCAATCCTGCAATTAATCCATTTTGGAAAGACATTATCATATTTGTCCGTTTTATAGACGACCTTTTCCTAGTGATGAATGAGAATGTTGATATTCAGAATTTGGGGGACTGGATGAATGGTATACACCCCAACATCAAGTTCACTTGGAATACTAGTAGGGAGTCCGTGGACTATCTGGACGTGACAGTATACAAGAAGGAGGATGGAACCTTGGCAGTAAAACCGTTTAAGAAGAGAACAGACAAGAATTCACTACTTCATTATAGATCATTTCATCCAGGACATCTAAGGGCTAATCTACCGTTGGGTCAGTTTTTACGACTAAAAAGAAATTCCACCAGGGAGTCTGATTATATTGCCCAAAGTAACATCTTGCAGGAACATCTTAAACAACGGGGATACCCTGATAGGGTTTTAATTAAAGCCAGACTACGTGCTGATGAAACAGCCAGGGAAGATTTAATTACACCAAAGGAACGAACAACAGGGGAACGAATTGTGGGGGTCTTTGATTATAGCAATAAAGCCAATGCTATTAGAAGGGCAATTTTGAAACATTGGCCACTTGTCAACGACATCCCGGACTGTGGGACCCCTCCTTTAGTAGCCTTTAGACGGACACGGAATATTAAAGATCAGATCATACATTCAGACTTGAACTATGACAATGACCCAAGGGGTACAGGACTACCAAGAGGTCTGTACAGATGTGGTAGATGTAAACAGTGCTCCCTAATAATGACCACAGAAGACTTGAATCAACTAGGAATTGAAACCACACAAGAATTTGTTAACTGTGGCACGGAAGGAGTGGTATATGCCCTGAGATGCCCATGTGGATTATTGTATGTGGGAAGTACTGCACGTTCCATTAGAACGAGACTCAGTGAATATCAGTCTAGGATTAAGAATAATGTAGCAGAGGCTCCTTTGGTCCAGCATTATCTAGAAAAAAAGCATAGTGAAAGGGAAATGTTCACCGTTTTATTTAAAACTCGGAAGAAAGAACACATAGCAGCAAATAGGGAGTTGCATCAAAAGGAGACATTCTGGATATATAAACTCAACACTCTTATGCCAAATGGCTTAAATATAGCCAACGATTACACCTGCTTTCTGGGATAATAACAATGTTACTTTAAGGACGGAGATTGTGTGATTAGGGCGTGGATGGCTTTCTGTAGATAATACAGCTGTTAGTCAATGGGACACAAATGGAAGTAATTGACAAATCAAAGAGGGATATGGAAGGTTAACTATGATGAATCTTTGAGTGAGTATATTGTAATATGAATATACTATTGTATGTTTTAAAATTTGGGAATGTATTATATTGTTATGTGTATTTTCCAGCATCTGTGCTCTTTGAGAAAGAAGCTTGGAAACGGACCTTACAAGGATCTGGACCGTCCGTTAGAGAATGCAGTCACAGAACCAACTACGTGTACCTATGATTATAGGTCTTTTTGATCTGTGACATTCACAGTGTCTGGAATTACCCTTATACTGCACCTGTATTGTACCTGTATGCAAGGCAAATCGAGTTCTATATGAGAAATAGTGTCATAAGATGCCAAAAGCAATTGCACTTTAATAACATCCATGATAGCACTTTGAGCACGGGACACTTTAATGAATTGTTTTTAGAACGCATAAGATGCCTGTATAATTGAGGTCTAGGGAGGTTGCAATATATGGTGTAGTATATGGTTGTGTCAAGAGAAACAAAAGAATATACAAATTGTTTATTACATCCCTTACTCTGTATAAACAAATTTGTGAAACAGTACTCAATTAATATATCCTTTATTAAAACAATTGTGAAGACATAATACCACACGGGAGATTCTCTGTTGTGACAAGTATTTATTAACAGGCAGGTCTATATAAGACATAGACTTTTAGACCAAAGAAAATTGTATAAAAAAATAAAGAATAATAAAGAAAAAAATAATAATAAAGAATAATAAAAAAGAATAATAAAAAAATAAAGAAAAATAAAGAATAAAATATAAAACCCAAATCCTCAGAATTAAACTCCCCTATAATCTCTAAAATTAAAAATAACAAAGCACTAAGAAAGCAAGACCCGAGATAGATATTTGGCGATTCATCTTTACCATTGCCTGAGACATGCTTAAGAAGAAGGCAATCTCTAGAGTGACTTGGAGAAGACACCGAAGATGTCCTCAGTTCAATCTAAAGCCCAGAAGGAAAGGAGAAATGTTGGATGGTTTCCCGAGTTCTGGAAGCCCGGGGCAGAACTTTTGTTTATGCAGAGTATTAAAAGATCTTACGAATAGCTTTGCAATGAGCAGAGTGTCAGGTCTGACATATGTTTCCTATGTGTTCTAACCAGAGAGACTCCATTTTAATCCTGTCAGTGTTTTAAGCTCTTCTTTTGCAGGTGACAAGCAGTCCAGCAACACTTATCTCAAAGAAGAAGAAGGTTTTGACTACAGCCCTTCCAGCCTTGGGAAAGTTTCATTCTCTCAGCTCCAAGCCGCGTGTTTTGAGAACTGTGGGGGGAGGATGGGATTTGCTAGTCTATCTTATTCTGTACCTTAACCTTTACCTTCATTCGTAACAATATCCGTGTACCAGCCAGGATATTGAATCTTGGCCAGTGGACTATAATGGTTGTTTATATTCAGTAAAGTCTTTTGAAACCAATGGACTCATGTCTAATTGCAAGAGATAGTCTGGATTGCAACTTTTAATAAGCCACAGTCTGACATTTCGTTACGAATGGTAACGGGGAACAAGGTAACGGGGCTCAGGGCATGGGAGAAATTTGGCCTTGGCCTCGAGCTACAGCGTCTTATACCGAGTATATGGAAACTACACAACTTCCCAGAGAAACTCCCCAAGAGTATGCTGAATCGGGAGTGACGGCAGCCCCGGAACGGATGCAAATATTAGAAGAAAGACTCTGTACTATGGAGGAAAGCTTAGCACATGCGGCACTTGTGGTAGGAGGATCTGGGGAAGCCCCAACCCAACTGGAAGGGCTGTAGTCAAAACATTCCTCTTCTTTGAGATAAGTGTTGCTGGACTGCTTGTCACCTGCAAAAGAAGAGCTTAAAACACTGACAGGATTAAAATGGAGTCTCTCTGGTTAGAACACATAGGAAACATATGTCAGACCTGACACAGAGCACTGACTTTGTCCAGAGAAATCTATGGTCAATAAACTGGGACAGTAAGAAAATAGAGATATTTGCTACAAAGAAAAGGGTTAAATGCCCAGAGTGGCGGGTGAAGAGATGGGCGTTGCATCAGATTGAAAGATAACCCATCTGGCATTTCAAGGTCTCTTCTTATTAGGGCCAAAACTCTATCCAGTCCCCGTGCAAGTAAGTGGGAATCCCAAAGCTGTGGGTTTCGCATCTACTTTCTGGCTCTCGTTATTCACACAAGAGTCTGATCTAGGAGGGTCAAATAGGGGAGATGAAACATCTGGAAAGGAGCAGATTTCAGCTGGATTTCATAATGGCAGTCCAGGCTGAAGTAGTAGAAAAGAGTTCAGTAGCACCAATAAGACTAACAAAATTTGTGGTAGGGGAAGAGCTTTCGTGGTCCTCAGCCCACTTCTTCAGATACTGAAGTAGCTCATAGCTCACTTCTTCAGACTGAATTCATTTATGACTTTAAGCCAGCTTCAAGATGGAGAGCCAAAGAGGATCGGCCCAAAGTGCCCACAACGAAGATGCCTGGCTGGGCCCCATCTTGGGGCTTGCCGAGGCTGGGGTCCATATAGTCAGTAAAACTGCTGGGTGGAGGTCTTGGCCTTGCATGCGGGGAGTGCCAGGGAGGCCTGCGAGGCCCCTCGCCCCTCCGAGACAAAAAGGGCAGTGCCCAGCAAACACGAACGTGGAGATTGACCCTGAATCCCCCCCCCCCCAGCTACCCACTCCTTCTGCTTTCGGTCAGTCCACCAAGTTGTATTTTCCTGTGTACCTGGGGGGGGGGATCACCTAAACATGCAGATCCCCCCCCCGGCCCGTTTGTTGGTGTGCATGTTTTGGCTATCGGTGCAGGGGCAGCCAGTTTACCTTTAGCTACTGGGGCAAGTGGGGACCGGAAACAAAATGCTGCTAATTGTTTTTAGCGTGTTCTGAATATTCCTCTTCATCTTAAACTCAGCCCTGTCTGGAAACAGGGCCTGGGCCATCATGGCTCAGGGAAGAAGAAAGCTAACACCAATCCAGAGCCTCCTGCTCTGGGTCTCCACTGGTACGACGGAATTTCAGGTCTTTGGTGTTTACAGAAGAATGTCAGGGGAGCGCTGCTGGGTCCCTTTGGCCATCCCGGCGACTCGCCTTTGCCCTATATTCTCTTTGTTTTTTGGGCTGGGGCTCTTGCTTGGTAAATTCCTATAAGAGCACATATGCACGTGCCAATAAAAAAAGACGGAGGATTCTGGTGACTTTGCCCCGAATGCAGCAGTCTCGGCTTCCTGACCCAGCAATCCAAGTCTCAGTCCAGCCCTGAAAACCAGCTCCTATTTGCCAAGCATTTTGGAGAAGTCTCTCAACGCTGGCTTTGGCAAGTCTCTTGTGGGAAGGGAAGGGTTTCTGGGCTGCAACTGAGCCATTTCTGCTTGCTGTGGGAGCTCGCTTTTGCTGAGCCCGCCCAGCACACCTCACCTTGCCCTTCTCTTTGCAGGTGCAGTTCCAGAAGCCGAGGGTAGCGAGCAACTAAGGGCCCTGCCATGGGACCCACTCTGGAAATTTCCCTTTAGCGGCAAAAGTCCCACACACGCTATGGGCAGAAGGAAATAGGGCGAAGGGGCACGGATGGCGCCGCCCTCTCCAAACCTTGCTAGATTCCTTTGGGACCTGTTTCCTGAAGGAACTTCACCTGTCCTGTAAAAAGCAAAATGGACCAACAATGTATTAGAAATAGTTCACTAGAAAGCTAAAAATGAAAAATGAGGAATAAGATGCCTAAAATTACTGATATCAAAGAACCTGAAAAAACCCTTTTTAAAAAAGTATCGCCGTACCTTGCACCTTGGAAATCCACGTGACCTCAGAGCTCTTTGGAATTGGGTCTTGCCTGTGGAGCCTGCTGAGGAATTCAGCACTGGGATGTTGGAGGAGGACCCGGAAAAGTCCTGAATGAGACGCAGTTCTAGTCCTTTGGAAAGAAAAGGGCCGCAAGACTTCTGGTTCCTGGGCCGTGCCTAGGATGGCCCGACTCCCTCCTTCTTGCTTTGTAAGGTTTCTGCCATTGTGTAGTTATTTATTGTGTATTGTTTAAATATGTATTTTAGTAATTTATTAGAGAAAAATAAAGGATACTGTAATGATTCCAAGTAAATGTGTGCATGTGTCTTTAAATGCTTGGTGTGGGATAGGTGAAGAGTGGGGGGTGAAAGAGAGGAATGAGTGAGCGATATGATTGGTTGACTGAGATTGTGGGCGGAGTGAATGTAGTTTAAACTGGAAGAGAGAAAGGTTTCAGTCAGAGGAAAGCAGGCTGGCTGTGGGCTGCCTGAGTATGTTGAAGTGTTTATGAGAGAAATATGACCTGTGTGGACCCTGAACTGAGCATGTTTGTGAAAGGACACTCAGTCAGGGAAAGGGAGGCTGGCTGTGTGTGCCCTGAGCAGGTTTAATATTTCTGTGAGAGAAATATTGAGTTAGAGAAAGAGGCTAACTGTGTGTGAAGCCTTAGAAGAGATCTGTGTGAATGAGTTTAAATGAAGTAACATTAAGAACTAAGAACTACTTTTATGAAACCAATACGCTTCTTGAAAAATAAACATTTCGTTTTGTTGTGTCCCAGAGTAGCTGTCATTGCTATACCCCATTCCTATCCTCAGGGCCACATAGAACCACGAAGGAGCCTGACGCTTAAACACGTTACCAAAGGGGAAATTTGAATAAAATATTTTGGAATAATATATTCCTGGTGGCAGCAAACTACCCAGAGGGTGTAAAGGGAAGATTAAAAGAAAAATCTACCCCCAAAAAAGTGAAGGTCATAACAGATACAAAATCCACATGTTGTACGTGACACCTTTTCTTTATCAGTGGTACCAATTAGTTAAGGGGGTGGGGCTGGCAAAAGAAAAGTCCCCGGGAACATGCTCAGTTGGTTGTTTTGCAGCATTATGAATCCAGTCTTCTCTGTCCCTTTCTGCTCTCCCTCCCCTTAGAGAAGAGGTTTGCCCCTCGCCTGTTTGCCCGGCAAAACAGGGAAGAAAAAGCCAAGGGGCTGAAGCGCCACTCCCGCGGCGGCGGCTGACAACCCAGGGAAGGCAAGCAGCACTCTCCAAACCGCTGAAGCCCCGTCCTGGGAGGCGGCCTCAGGGGAAGGCCTCAGCCCCTCCGCCCTGTTTGCCGGCCCTCCGGTGCGGGTGGTCTGCTGCTGGTGTGTGGAACGGGACGCAGGGGGTCCTCCCGGGCCTGCTTCAGCTGGGCTCTTGGGAGGTCCTTATGCCCCTCGGGGCCAGGACAGAAGGCGGCCCCTGCTCTTGCCCTGGGCCAGCCCAACCCTGCAGGCCCAGCAACTAGCACTGACATCCCATTCTTGGAGGGCCGCTTCGAGAACGGAGTCTGGAGCGTGGCTCAGGCCTTCCGCACGCCCCTCTTGCTTCCAGGTGGGCTCTGCCTCCAGCTGCCGATGGAGACGCGCTGGCTGGGATCTCTGCGGGTCCCGCCAACGGCAATACTGTCCCACAGCCTCTCCCACCCAACACTAGGCCAAAGCAAACCCCAAAGACATCATCACTCCCCCCACCACCTCCAATCTCTCCCTTTCAGCGCCTTCCAGTGAGGGCAAATATGTGGGTGGCGCTCACAGAGCACAAAAAACAGCCAGGAAGGTGGGAAACCAGGGGCACGAGGATCCCAGGCGCCTTGGGGAACTTGAGCTGTTTTGTCTGCTTGCGTCATGAAAGCAGAAAGAAGTTGTCAGCCGTGCTGGTCCAAGGACCGGTCCAAAACCCCAGAAACAGCCCACAGAACACCTTTGATTAGGACCAGCCAAAGGACACGGAGCCCTGGGACAGCCTCGGAGGTCTTCAGAATTCTCCTCCAGGCGGGATGTCACAAAAACATTTTAAAGGAAAAGGAAAAGGGGCTAGGAGATGCTGTCAGGTGCTGCTGCCCTCTGCTTCCGCGCTGTGCCCGGGCGTTAGGTGCAAAGCCGGTACAGGTAATCAGTAACTCCCACCTTTTTATGACCAAGGAGCCATAAAACAATCCCACTTCGGTGGAATGCCATTGTTCCAGGGCCGCTAGCTCAATGCAGAAGTGGACGGCAAGAGGACTTCGCACATCCCATCCGAGCATCATTTCCTTTAAAACGTATGGGGGGGGGGCGGGTATCCAGCCTGCAGAGCGTTCTGGAGCACCCGAAAGCCAGCCCACTGTTGCACGCCATTTGCTTGGTCCTAATAAAAGGTGTCCTGTTCTCTTCTGCATTCTCTTCTTCTTGCCCCACGTGAGAATCAGCCGGGTGAGGTGCTGATGACGCTGCGACATCAAGAAAGAAAAAAGAAGAGGGAGGGAAAAATCCCAAACTCAACCCGAAATATCCTGAAGATGCAATAATCGAAACCCTTATTTATTATGCAGTGTACACAATAATAAAATTAAAAACAAGGGGCCTGATTGCCAGGCTGCACCAAGAGTCAGAGCAAGATTCACGTGCGCTGTTCCAAACGCAGCGGACGAACGTGTCAAATGACCAACGCAAGGCCGGACGCGTTTCAACCCAGGGGCCTCCCTCAGTGGCCAACGATACACACTTTGACAAAGAATCGTAAAAACAAACCCACACATCCAGAAACCAGTATGTATCCATTCTGGCCAAATGTTGTTACCTCATAGAATACGTTGTGTGAGGTAAATTGATAGAGCAGGCCGTGCATTCCCCCCCCCCCATGGCCCCCGCACTCATGCAAAGCCCTTCATTGGGGTTATAATGGGACGTGATGAAGGCCATTTGATTTTAGTTACAGGTTGATGATGACACAGGCACATCCGGGAATACTGGCAACTTCCCACACCCACATCCCCTTCGGGGCTCTTTCTTCCTTTGTGTGTGTTAGTTTGGCTTCCCTTTATGAAGGAGAAAAGGCTGCAGAATCCGATGAGCTGGAATCCAGTTGTGTCTCTCCTGTGTGACCTCCATGGAAGGCACATTGAAAGAGACCAGCCTGAGGGGCCGCAGGGCTTCTGCAGATCTCTTGTCGGGCGGCCACAAGTTCCAGCAGCCATGGTGATTTCCAGTCCCAAACCACGCTCAGTTTGCTGGTGACACCCTCATTTCCTCCCTGCGGAAGAGCTGCTGGCCCAGCCCATCGGATCAAGGCCGGCGAGGCTCTTTCTTCCCTCCCAATCAACCCCTTTATCAACCCCTCTCCCTTCTTCCCACAAGCGACAACAGGCTGGGCTTGTCCTCCTGCCTCTGGGGGCAAAGTGTGCACCCCGACTGCCTCTTGATGAGTCCAAAGAACTTCCTCCTCGCTTCGGTTAGGAAAACAGCTTTCTCTTGGCAGAGGTGAAACGGTGCTGAAGGGCTGCCTCTCCGAACACTAGCCTGGGCCTCTGGGGCTGAGCTGGGCGCAAGATGAAGGGAGCCCTGGTGTGGCTCCTGCTGTGGGGCTTGGCTGACTCGGCTGTGGAGCCAGGTGAGTGGAGGCTGCGGCTCAGCTTCTGAGCCCGGAAGGTATAGGATGTAGTAGTGAAGGGGAGGGTGCCTCTGAGAACGTGCAGAAGGCCTTTCCGTGGGAGCACCACCTGCCCCAGCCATTAACTGGGAAGAAGGTGTCCTTGGCTGGACCACCTGGCAAGCCCGAACCCCTTCCCCATCAGTCAAGCTGTTCTCGGGGACACTGCTGTGGCCTGGGGAAACGGCCCCGCTGATCCAAGGCCACTGCCAGAGCTTCTGGCAGCCGGACTGATCCTCGCCTGCCTCTCCAGGGGCTGCTGCCCCCCTTTCAGAGGGTCTCCTTGGAGTGCAAAGCTTGCAGTGACCTGGCAGAGACCACCCAGTTGCCCTGGGCCAGGTTAGGCAGAAGGGAGGAAGGCATGTGGGGTGGACCTGCGCAGCGGTGCCTCTTTTCTATGCCAGGGCTCTGCCAGGGAGTGGCTGGGCCTCTGATCAAGACCTCTGAGCCCCGGGTGGGCCAGGAGAAGGGAGGAGGAAGCAGAGTCTGGGGGCTGGGAGCAGGGGGGCCTTCAGCTTGCACTGAAGGGGACTTGGCCTATCTGGCATGCAATGCTGGATCGCCAGGTGCCTTTTTTGGCCTTCCGAAGCACCCACAGGGCCCCAGTACAAGTCAGCAGGGGCTCCTTTGGGGTGGGGGGTTGCATGGCATGGCAGAGCAGAGAAACAGCAGTGGGTAGGGTTGCCAGCTTCCAGGCGCTGGCTGGCAATCCCCCCAGAATCACAACTGGTCTCCAGGCCACAATGATCAGTTCCCCTGGAGAAAGCGGCTGCTATGGGGGGCCTTCTGCTCCACAGAGGTCCCTCCCCTCCCCAGGCCCACCTTCTCTAGGCTCTACCCCCCAAATCTCCATGCATCACCCAACTTGGACCTGGGACGCCTCGCAGTGGGGCAACTGAGAGAACTCACTTCCCCCGCACCAGGGCACTGGGGCCAGACCAGCGTAGCTAGCCACAGCCTGCCCGACACCCCCTGGCTGAGATCCGGCTCAGACGAAGAGCCCGCGCTCCCTCCCTCCTGGCGGTTCGGGGTTGGCTTAGCCCAGTCGGAGGCGAGGTGCCTTTTGCTTGAGCGCAGGTTCCTCTGTGGGCCTCCCTTGCCCCCCTTCCCCAGGGGGAGAGCGCGCCTCTCAGTCCTCGGGGAGGGGGCAGTGGGCTCCTTGCAGGCTCACCTGCGTTGTGCAGGTGCTTCTGGAAACCCATCCAAATGCAACCCTGCCCCCTCCCCCCCAGCGCCATCTCCCCGTCTTAGAGGGCCACTCAATGCTGGGGAAAGCTGGGAGGAAAGAGGAAGAATGAGTGCAGCTCAGAAGCCAGGCGCGGGGCAACCTCCACAATGGGAAAACGATCCAGGAAACTCCCTGGCCAAAAGCAGGATATGACCCAAAGAGAAGGACAGCAGAGGCCTGTAGGGCAGAGGAGAAAAGCAGGCAAGGGCGGAACAGCCTGGACAGAATCCGAGGCAAATGACGAGTGACAGCTGCGCCCTTTTAGAAGCCTGTGGAGTTCTTCTACAATTGCCGTTGTGCCCCAATCCAGAGCACGTGCGTGGCTCGGTGGCCCCAGGAGCTGCCCCCCACCCCTGCCCCCAATTGCTGTTTTGGCACCTGTAAAGGGGCGGGGAGAAAGAAGAGCTCCTGGGGCCAAGCACGTGCTCCGGATAGGGGCCTCGGGGCAACATCACAACCACCACAAATGCTTCTAAAACGGCAATGAGGGCCACAGGATGGGCCCACGGCTGCTGCCACCTGTAGCTCGGCTCTCACTTCCTCAGTCTGCATCAGGGCAGCACCAGCCATTGCACAACCTACGCAATCCACTTGCCCTTCTTCCACTCTCCCAGCCAACGCACATCAGCCGTATGGTCACCAGGGCCAGGAGACACCAGCAAAGGGCCACCTTCCACAAGCGCCGGCATGGGAGACGCAAGCCCCCCGCCCCCCCAGCACCTCCTGCAAGAACCACCCCCAGAAGCATTTGGATGTCCCCTGTGTAAAGACAATGGCTTCTCTTTCAGACTGTGACCATCTTGGAAATCTTTGGTTCTGGGGAAAGGCCTAAGGAAGTGTACGTAGCTTGCTAGCAGACCAGAGCACAGAGACCCTGGCGATAAGAGGGAGCTGCTTAGCAAAGCTTCCACCGCCTAACCTTCCCGAGCACCTGTGGGAGAGGGGAGGACCCCAAGACTGCCGACTGGTTTCGTTTCTGCCCACTCACGTCACGTGTTCCTGCTAGCATCAGTGGCGTCAGTTCTTGGGGTTCTGATTCTGACGGCTGCTCCCCTACGACCCTCCCGTTGCCTGCTGTGACGGACTCAGGCCGACAGTCCTGCTTGTGTCTATGGAAGAGAGTCATTTGCACCTGTTCCTAATGGTGGCCGTGGATTGTGTAGCTAGCGCTTATCGCTAAAGCCTTTGTTATTTTGTCCCCACAGACCGTCTGGTCTTTTTGAATATCTTTGCACCAAACAAATAATTCTATTTTTAATCTGTTGTGGTTCGTGACTCCTAGACCTCAAAAGGCTGAAGCCAGTGTCTTGACTCAAAACCACCTACTAGGTAAAACTTTGTTGAGAAACTCTACTTGCAAGCCGCCCTTGCAGGGTAGACTTTCTGGTTAATTCCCTGAAAGGCCGGGAGATTTGTCCTTTGGCGCCTGTACTTTGGGATAAATAAAAGGGACTGGTAATGTCATGTCTGTTGTATTTTATTATTGTTGGTTATACTGCTTGTGCCACCATATGCAGAAGCTATACTGCATTCTTACTAAACTGATGTGTGACTCTCTCTGATCACCTGCAACCATATTGCAGACGTTACTCCCTCAGGACCCAGAAAGGGCCTCTCCTGTTATCTTATATGCGAGTCTCGGCTAGCCGTGACCTCAACGTGTCTCGATTCTAGTTTTCTCTCCTGTTCCCAGATGCTGGGAAGTAGGCATTGTATACCTAATACGAAGTCATAACTAAGTAGGTTCTCACAGAACTCTTGTACGCTTGCGCGCCAAAACCTAACTGCCATATGGAGCGTGGGAAAACTCATCTATAACATAGACTGCTTGAGCTGAATTGTCACTTCTGTCAAGCTCCATGATGGAGAACAGGCCTGAACTGCGTAGATCCTAATGCTGATTCTGCTGGAACCGACGTGTGTTCACTGCGGAGGGGCTTGAGGGGTTTACCTGCCGGGGACTGACTGGTGGCAGCTACCAGAAGTTGATATGAGAGCAGTCTCTCAGTCACACTTTTGTAATTCTGTTTGATACAGAGCAGGAGCCCTGTGAGCGCTTATCCCTGGCTTGGGGTAAGGGCAGGCGTGGGTCCCAGCTCTCGACACCGAGGCAAGTCCAGCCTCAGACCAGGAGACATGCCTCAAATTTCCCAAGCACCATAACAGCACACTCAACAGCCTTCACCTTCATAGGCAGAGACACCAGTGCAACTTCTCACACTACCTCACGTGCCAGCACAACAAAGACCGGCACGGCCACCCATCTCACACACATGTCCTCATCGCTAGCTTCGCAACAAGCATCACCCAGCTAGACGTTAGCACTGCCGTCGGCAAGCGAAGCCCCTCCCAAACAGACACCAGCGTTGTGCCAGCGCACTCACAAGCTAATGCCCACTTTGCACAACTGCTCCTGCCTAGCAACACTTGCACTCACCAGTCCCAAGCTTCACTTGTCCCAAGCGGTGGAATGGTAAATATAAGCTCCGCTCCACCATGTAGCAAACAGCACAAAAATAGATGAAAGGGCCGTCTCCAAGTTCAGAAATTCTGCCCCGGGAGGAAGAAGTGTCAGTCATCAGACAATCCTCCATCTCCCTCGCCGATCACAAGCCCCGAAACTGGCAACAAAAGTGCCTTGACAAATAGAACTTAACATGACAATAGCAACAACAACAACATTCGATTTATATAGCTGAGCCCGCTCGCGGGGAGGGCGGAATAGAAGTTCTAAATAAATAAATAAAATATCGTGCTTCAGGACAACTCAAGGCCCACTCAGCGCTGTTTACAAAGTGTGTTATTACTAGCAACAAAGCCCGTTGTGGGAATACAACAGGCTCTAGAAAGCTGGGGCTGGGGAGGGCTGGCAGGAAGACGGGCCGAGGAGGGCTGGCAGCTGGGTGGGCTGGCAAGGGCCCCTCACCCTTCCCACCCCATCCCCGGTCAATCAACTGGAGAGGCCAAAGGAGCCTGCTGATCAGCTGGACACAGCAAAGGCAGCAGGCTCACCCCCCCCCCTTGCCCGCTGATCAGCTTGGCAGCACAGGCACCGCGCTCGGCAGTCCCGCCTCTTCCCAGCTGAACGGCTGGGGAGGGCACAACTGTGCCTGCGCTAAATGTGAGTCGTCAGGAACACAGTTAGTCTTTTATATAGTAGGATTATCCCCACAACAATCACCCTGTGAGGTGGGCGGGGCTGAGAAAGTGCTGGTTGACCCAAGGTCCCCCAGCCAGCTGCAAGCAGAGGGGTGGGGAATCAAACCTAGCTCTCCAGATCAGAGTCCCGTTGTTCTTAACCTCAATATCAAATTGGCTCACTACACCAAACAGGGCCCACTAACATGTCCTCATTTTTCACAGGCTACACAATGGAAGCCAGGAATACCCCCAATCCGGAAATCAACACTGCAGCAGAAAACGCAAGTTTGTCTGAACCAGGGAGAACAGGTCCCTCACTCTTCAAAAGAGTACCTCTTGGCAACACAAGCGTCTTCGCACCAGAAGCAAACTCCACACCTGGAAACAGCAAAACTCCTGCACTTGTCACAAGCAAAGCAGCTGAAAAGACAAAGACGCGCGCACAAGAAACTACTACGTCAGAGGAAAACAGCACAGCTGCCTCACTTTTCGCAAGCACAACCACAGAAAACAAAAGTATTGCTCCACGAGAGACAACCGCCACCTCGGCTGGAAGTACCACAACTCACTCACTTTCAAGAAGTGTAGGCATTGGAAATACAACTACTTTTACGCAACAAACCATCTCTACCACAGTGGGAAATACCACAGTTACCTCACTTTTTACAATTACTGCCATTCAAAACACAAGTACCTCTGTACCAGAAACAAACGTCATGGCTGGAAATACCAACGTTCTCTCACCGACAACTACTGCCATTAGAAACACAAGTACTACTGCACCAGAAATCACCTCCACTTCAGCTGGAAATACCACAGCTCCCTCACTTTCGACAACTACTGCCATTGGAAACACAAGTACTACTGCACCAGAAATCACCTCCACTTCAGCTGGAAATACCACAGCTCCCTCACATTCGACAACTACTGCCATTGGAAACACAAGAACTACTGCACCAGAAATTACCTCCACTTCAGCTGAAAATACCACAGCTCCCTCACTATTGACAACTACCGCCATTGGAAACACAAGTACAACTGCACCAGATATCACCTCCACTTCAGCTGGAAATACCACAGCTCCCTCACTTTCGACAACTAACGCCATTGGAAACACAAGTACTACTGCACCAGAAATCACCTCCACTTCAGCTGGAAATACCACAGCTCCCTCACTTTCGACAACTACTGCCATTGGAAACACAAGTACTACTGTGTCGGAAATCACCTCCACTTCACCTGGAAATACCACAGCTCCCTCACTTTCGACAGCTACTGCCATTGGAAACACAAGTACTACTGCGCCGGAAATCACTTCCACTTCAGCTGGAAATACCACAGCTGCCTCACTTTCGACAACTACTGCCATTGGAAACACAAGTACTACTGCACCAGAAATCACCTCCACTTCAGCTGGAAATACCACAGCTCCCTCACTTTCGACAACTACTGCCATTGGAAACACAAGTACTACTGCACCAGAAATCACCTCCACTTCAGCTGGAAATACCACAGCTCCCTCACTTTCGACAACTACTGCCATTGGAAACACAAGTTCTACTGGACCAGATATCACCTCCACTTCAGCAGGAAATACCACAGCTCCCTCACTTTCGACAACAACTGCCAATGGAAACACAAGTACTACAGCACCAGAAATCACCTCCACCTCAGTGGGAAATGTCACAACTGCCTCACTTTTCACATCGACCACCACTGGAAACACAAGTACTACTGCACTGGAAATCACCTCCAATTCAGCTGGAAATACTACAGCTCCCTCACTTTCGACAACTACTGCCATTGGAAACACAAGTACTACTGCACCAGGAATCACGTCAACTACAGCTGGAAATACCACAGCTCCCTCACTTTCGACAACTACTGCCATTGGAAACACAAGTACTACTGCACCAGAAATCACCTCCGCTTCAGCTGGAAATACCACAGCTCCCTCACTTTTGACAGGTGCAACCATTGGAAACACAAGTACTACCGCACCAGGAATCACTTCAACTACAGCTGGAAATACCACAGCTCCCTCACTTTCGACAACTACTGCCCTTGGAAACACAAGTACTACTGCACCAGAACTCACCTCCACTTCAGCTGGAAATACCACAGCTCCCTCACTTTCGACAACTACTGCAATTGGAAACACAAGTACTACTGCACCAGGAATCACCTCCACTTCAGTGGGAAATACCACAGCTCCCTCACTTTCGACAACTACTGCCATTGGAAACACAAGTACTACTGTACCAGAAATCACCTCCACCTCAGTGGGAAATGTCACAACTGCCTCACTTTTCACATCGACCACCACTGGAAACACAAGTACTACTGCACTGGAAATCACCTCCACTTCAGCTGGAAATACTACAGCTCCCTCACTTTCGACAACTACTGCCATTGGAAACACAAGTACTACTGCACCAGGAATCACGTCAACTACAGCTGGAAATACCACAGCTCCCTCACTTTCGACAACTACTGCCATTGGAAACACAAGTACTACTGCACCAGAAATCACCTCCGCTTCAGCTGGAAATACCACAGCTCCCTCACTTTTGACAGGTGCAACCATTGGAAACACAAGTACTACTGCACCAGCAATCACTTCCATTTCAGCAGAAAATACCACAGCTCCCTCACTTTCGACAACTACTGCCCTTGGAAACACAAGGACTACTGCACCAGAAATCACTTCAACTTCAGGTGGAAATACCACAGCTCCCTCACTTTCGACAACTACTGCAATTGGAAACACAAGTACTACTGCACCAGGAATCACCTCCACTTCAGTGGGAAATACCACAGCTCCCTCACTTTCGACAACTACTGCCATTGGAAACACAAGTACTACTGTACCAGAAATCACCTCCACCTCAGTGGGAAATACCACAGCTGCCTCACTTTCGACAACTACTGCCATTGGAAACACAAGTCCTACTGCACCAGAAATCACCTCCACTTCAGCTGGAAATACCACAGCTCCCTCACTTTTGACAGCTACTGCCATTGGAAACACAAGTACTACTGCGCCGGAAATTACTTCCACTTCAGCTGGAAATACCACAGCTGCCTCACTTTCGACAACTACTGCCATTGGAAACACAAGTACTACTGCACCAGAAATCACCTCCACTTCAGCTGAAAATACCACAGCTCCCTCACTTTCGACAACTACTGCCATTCGAAACACAAGTACTACTGCACCAGAAATCACCTCCACTTCAGTGGGAAATACCACAGCTGCCTCACTTTTCACATCAACCACCACTGGAAACACAAGTTCTACTGCACCAGAAATCACCTCCACTTCAGCTGGAAATACCACAGCTCCCTCACTTTCGACAACTACTGCCATTGGAAACACAAGTACTACTGCACCAGAAATCACCTCCACTTCAGTTGAAAACACCACAGCTCCCTCACTTTCAACAACTACTGCCATTCGAAACACAAATACTACTGCACCAGAAATCACTTCCACTTCAGGTAGAAATACCACAGCTCCCTCAGTTTCGACAACTACTGCCATTGGAAACACAAGTACTACTGCACCAGAAATCACCTCCACTTCAGCTGGAAATACCACAGCTCCCTCACTTTCGACAACTACTGCCATTGGAAACACAAGTACAACTGCACCAGAAATCACCTCCACTTCAGCTGGAAAAACCACAGCTCCCTCACTTTCGACAACTACCACCATTGGAAACACAAGTACTACTGCACCAGAAATCACCTCCACTTCAGCTGGAAATACCACAGCTCCCTCACTTTCGGCAACAACTGCCATTGGAAACACAAGTCCTACTGCACCAGAAGTCACTTCCACCTCAGCTGGAAATACCACGGCTCCCTCACTTTCGACAACTACTGCCCTTGGAAACACAAGTACTACTGCACCAAAAATCACCTCCACTTCAGCTGAAAATACCACAGCTCCCTCACTTTTGACAGGTGCAACCGTTGGAAACAAAAGTACTACTGTGCCAGAAATAACCTCCACTTCAGCTGGAAATACCACAGCTCCCTCACTTTTCACATCGACCACCACTGGAAACACAAGTTCTACTGCACCACAAATTACCTCCACTTCAGCTGGAAATACGACAGCTCCCTCACTTTCGACAACAACTGCCATTGGAAACACAAGTACTACTGCACCAGAAATCACCTCCACCTCAGTGGGAAATGTCACAACTGCCTCACTTTTCACATCGACCACCACTGGAAACACAAGTACTACTGCACTGGAAATCACCTCCACTTCAGCTGGAAATACCACAGCTCCCTCACTTTCAACAACGAGTGCCATTGGAAACACAAGTACTACTGCACCAGGAATCACGTCCACTACAGCTGGAAATACCACAGCTCCCTCACTTTTGACAACTACTGCCATTGGAAACGCAAGTACTACTGCACCAGAAATCACCTCCGCTTCAGCTGGAAATACCACAGCTCCCTCACTTTTGACAGGTGCAACCATTGGAAACACAAGTACTACCGCACCAGAAATCACTTCAACTACAGCTGGAAATACCACAGCTCCCTCACTTTCGACAACTACTGCCTTTGGAAACACAAGTACTACCGCACCAGAAATCACTTCAACTACAGCTGGAAATACCACAGCTCCCTCACTTTCGACAACTACTGCCTTTGGAAACACAAGTACTACTGCACCAGAAATCACCTCCACTTCAGCTGGAAATACCACACCTCCCTCACTTTCGACAACTACTGCCATTGGAAACACAAGTACTACTGCACCAGGAATCACCTCCACTTCATCTGGAAATACCACATCTGCCTCACTTTCGACAACTACTGCCATTGGAAACACAAGTCCTACTGCACCAGAAATCACCTCCACTTCAGCTGGAAATACCACAGCTCCCTCACTTTCGACAGCTACTGCCATTGGAAACACAAGTCCTACTGCACCAGAAATCACTTCCACCTCAGCTGGAAATACCACAGCTCCCTCACTTTCGACAACTACTGCCCTTGGAAACACAAGTACTACTGCACCAGAAATCACCTCCACTTCAGCTGGAAATACCACAGCTCCCTCACTTTTGACAACTACTGCCATTGGAAACACAAGTACTACTGCACCAGAAATCACCTCCACTTCAGCTGGAAATTCCACAGCTCCCTCACTTTCGACAGCTACTGCCATTGGAAACACACGTACTACTGCACCAGAAATCACTTCAACTTCAGGTGGAAATACCACAGCTCCCTCACTTTCGACAACTACTGCCTTTGGAAACACAAGTACTACTGCACCAGAAATCACCTCCACTTCAGCTGGAAATACCACAGCTCCCTCACTTTTGAGAACTACTGCCATTGGAAACACAAGTACTACTGCACCAGAAATCACCTCCACTTCAGCAGGAAATACCACAGCTCCCTCACTTTTGAGAACTACTGCCATTGGAAACACAAGTACTACTGCACCAGAAATCACCTCCACTTCAGCTGGAAATACCACAGCTCCCTCACTTTCGACAACTACTGCCATTGGAAACACACGTACTACTGCACCAGAACTCACCTCCACTTCAGCTGGAAATACCACAGCTCCCTCACTTTTGACAACTACTGCCTTTGGAAACACAAGTACTAATGCACCAGAAATCACCTCCACTTCAGCTGGAAATACCACAGCTCCCTCACTTTCGACAACTACTGCCATTGGAAACACAAGTACTACTGCACCAGAAATCACCTCCACTTCATCTGGAAATACCACAGCTTCCTCACTTTCGACAACTACTGCCATTGGAAACACAAGTACTACTGCACCAGGAATCACGTCCACCTCAGCTGGAAATACCACAGCTCCCTCACTTTCGACAACTACTGCCATTGGAAACACAAGTACTACTGCACCGGAATTCACCTCCACCTCAGCTGGAAATACCACAGCTCCCTCACTTTTGACAACTACTGCCATTGGAAACACAAGTACTACTGCACCAGAAATCATTTCCACTTCAGCTGGAAATACCACAGCTCCCTCACTTTCGACAACTACTGCCATTGGAAACACAAGTACTACTGCACCAGAAATCACCTCCACTTCAGCTGGAAATACCACAGCTCCCTCACTTTCGACAACTACTGCCATTGGAAACACAAGTACTACTGCACCAGAAATCACCTCCACTTCAGCTGGAAATACCACAGCTGCCTCACTTTCGACAACTACTGCCATTGGAAACACAAGTACTACTGCACCAGAAATCACCTCCACTTCAGCTGGAAATACCACAGATCCCTCACTTTCGACAATTACTGCCCTTGGAAACACAAGTACTCCTGCACCAAAAATCACCTCCACTTCAGCTGGAAATACCACAGCTCCCTCACTCTCACCAACTACTGCCATTGGAAACACAAGTACAACTATGCAAGAAACCACCTCCTCCTCAGCTGGAAATACCACAGGTCCCTCAGTTTCAACAAGTGCAGCCATTGGAAACACAAGTACCACTGCACCAGAAATCACCTCTACCCCAGTGGGAAACTCCACAGCTGCCCCACTCTTCACAACCTCCAAGAATGTGTCTGCAGTCCCCACAACATCCACGACTATTTCTGAAGTGCCCGCAATATCCACAATGACCTCTACAGTCCCCACCACCTCCACAACCACCTCTGCAGTCCCCACCACCTCCACAACCACCTCTGCAGTTCCCACCACCTCCACGACCACGTCTGCCGTCACCAGTCCTACCAGCTTTAAAACCACTGCAGGTGAGTGTAAAGTCTAGTTGCTTTATTTTTGTGAATCATTCCTCAGAGCCCCAGAGATATCCCACATGTGTATTTATTGTTTGACATTGAAAAAGGATCTTGATGAAGGACTGACAAATTAAATGTCTATGGTTCTTCCAGTCTCGCTATAAATTGACTTCTTTGCCTTTAGTAAGAAATAGACTTGAAGAGAGTATCCCACCTGTGTCCCTTCCCCTTGAACTTAATGCTTCCTCACCGTGGTTGAGCAGCCATGCCACTGAACTTAAGTTTCCGAACTTTGTGATTTTATTGCCCTGTTGCAATTTATCTTTATTTTATCTGTATGTTGTAATCTGCCCTGAGCCCCTTTGCGGGGAGGGCGGACTATACGTTTAATAAATAATAATGAAAGGTCAGAGTGCCGCATTTCACCGCCTGCCCGCCCGCCCGCCCCCGCTCGGCTCCCTCCGCGGGCTCTGTGCCTCTGGCCCCAGTGACCTGGAGCCATGCCGGCTGGCTGTCCAAAGCCAACAGGTCTCCCTGGGAATTCTCACCGGGTTGACTGCGGCTGTTCCTCCCGTCCTCCCTCTCTTCAGGGGCTGCATCTTGGTCGAAGGCAGTGGACGGTGCTGCTCCAGGTGCCTGGGGCAGGGCTGTGGGGGGGTCGTCCCGGGCCTCTTGTTGTGCTATATTAATACTGGGTTGTGCTGGTGCACTGGAGTGATAGGTGGCCACAGCACAGGGCCTTCTTCACTGAGGCCCCACAGAGAGTCCTGGGTCCTGCTGGCCTTCAACACACTCTGGGATTTTCTTAAGGGTTCCAAAGAGATGCTCTATTGAGGCTTTTTTAGGAGCTTGGAACAAGAAGCCCTCAGAAGATGTTGATAAGGTCGCCGTTCATCGATGTCTTCTGCCCTTGGGGTGGAACCCAGCCCTACGGTTTACAATGGAGGTGGGTCACCCGAAGATGTCTGGGAGACAAGCGGAACAACACCGGTGGAAAACCCATTCTGGCTCAGACAGAGCAGGCTAGAGAGCTCATTGGAAGATCTGTGAAGCAGAGGTGACTTTGCCAAGAAACGTTACTTCTCGGCCACCCTCGCCTGACATCCGGGTAGCGTAAAAAGCCATTCCTTTAGAAAAGCAATGCAGCCAATGACCACTCGGTCTTCAACCTGCCCTCACTGGCCACGATGATGGAGAAAGCAGTGCCGGCCCAGCTCTAGGCCTTCTGGGATAACTACTGAGACCTGGAAAATCATCAGCCAGTCCTTGAGCATTTAGAAAGGAGCCAGCAGGGGTTTCTCGAGAACGAGTCATGTCAGACTAACCTTCTCTCCTTTTTTGAGAAAGTTACTCCCTTGCTGGATCAGGGGAATGCTGGAGATATCGTTTATCTCGATTTCAGTAAGGCTTTTGATAATATGCCTGTTGACAAGTTGGTAAAATGTGGTTTGGATCCTATTACTGTTAGATGGATCTGTAACTGGTTGATGGATGGCACCCAAAGAGTGCTAGTTAACGGTTCCTCATCCTCTTGGAGAAGAGTGACAAGTGGAGTGCCTCAGGGATCGGTCCTGGGAACTGTTCTATTCAACATTTTTATAAATTATTTGGATGAAGGAACAGAGGGAATGCTTATTAAATTTGCAGAGGATACTAAATTGGGATGGGTAGAAAATATGGTAGAAGACAGAGTCAGGATACAAGATGTTCTTGACAGGCTGGAAAACTGGGCTAAAATGAATTTCAACAGAGATAAATGCAAAGTTCTGCATTTAGGAAGGAAAATTCAAATGCCTAATTATAGGATGGGGGGGACTTGTCTTGGCAGTAGATTGTGTGAAAAGGATCTAGGGGTCTTAGCAGACCATATGCTGAACATGAGTCAGCAGTGTGATGTGGTAGCAAAAAAGGCAAATGCGATTTTGGGCTGTATCAACAGAAGTATAGTATGCAGATCACACAAAGTGACGGTATCGCTTTAGTCTGCTCTGGTTAGACCTCACCTAGAGTACTGTGTTCACATCTGGGCACTGCAATTTCAGAAGAATAGAGACAAGCTGGAATGCGTTCAGAGGAGGACAACAAAGATGGTGAGGGGTCTGGAGACCAAGTCCGCTGAGGAAAGGTTGAAGGAGCTGGGTATGTTTAGCCTGGAGGGGAGATGACTGAGAGGTGAGAGGATAACCATCTCCAAGTACTTGAAGGGCTGTCATATGGAGGATGGTGCAAAGTTGTTTTCTGCTGCCTTAGAAGGTCGGACCAGAACCGACGGGTTGAAATTAAATCAAAAGAGTTTTTGGCAGGAAGGACTTCCTGACAGTTAAAGCGGTCCCTCAGTGGAACAGGCTTGGGGATGGAGCGTGTTTGTTCTTGACTTCTACCAAATGTTTGGGGGAACCATTTCTTTTCCAGAGCTTTGCTACAACGGAGGTTTCCATGACGGAATTAAGTGCATTTGTCGTGACAACTTATTCTATGGGCCCAAGTGTGAATTCCCTGTACCAGACGTCACTGTGCCAGAGGGTAAGTTTCACCGGGAGCAGATTGCGCTGCCCCCACCCCCACTACTTAATGCCACCTTCCCCGGCCCAGTTTTTGTGCTGAATAGAGTCTTGGGCGCCTGGCAGTCCCCCCCCCCGCCCCCCAATCCTGCTGGGCCGTGTCAGATCTGTGGCTAAATAATAGTTGTATCCAGACTACCTTCTGCAATCAGACAAGAGTCTGTTGTTTTCAAAAGATTTACTGAAAAAAACAACCATTATAGTCCTCGGGCCCAGATGCAATATCTGGGCTGGTACACGTGTATTGTTACGAATGATAGGCAAAGAACAAGGTACAAAGTATCAAGCCCCAGCAGGCCCAGCCTCCCCCCATAGTTCTCAAAACAATCCCTTTGAAGCTGAGAAAGTGAAAGTTTCCCAAGGCTGGAATAGCTGTAGTCAAAACATCCCTCTTCTGTGAGATAGCTGCTAGGGAACGTCTTGGCACCTGTGAATAGAGCACTCAGAACACTAAAAGAATTAAAATGGAGTCTCTTTGGTCATAACATAAAGGAAAGCATTCTGAACCTGACACCTTGTTCATCTGGCCCCGGCTTCTTATTTGGGAGAATGCACAGCACCTCCAAAGTAGCAGACACTGGTTGCGATATACTCTCCCCCTACATGCTGCTTGAAGCATTATTAAGCCACATGCACCACTGCGCTGCTGCTCCTCGCTTGTCTTGAAAGCTCCTTGGATGGGGTCGACACAAGTTGGTTGCTCCCAGATTGCAGGTACATACATATATCACTACACTGAGCATAAACAAAACCCACCGCCACCTGAGAACGAAGCAAAAACAGTCCTCCAAGACAAAACTACCCCGAGCGCAAAACGGATCAACTAAGAAAAGAGCAGGCCAGAAGAGAAACGTTAAGGAGGGATTTATTCGATCGGCAGACTCTCACGGTGTTTGCAGGGATTCTTCAGCTAAAGGTCTCTGAAATTTTAAAACTTTTAGAAAACAAGAGAAAAAGGCGTCCCCCAGCTGGTCCAGGTGCTTCTCCGATGGGGGTCTGCCGTGCCTTTGGTACCCCTCCCCAGGGAGGTGGCTGAGCGCTTCTGCTCTGCAGGTCTCCATCATTCTCCTTCTCCCTTTCAGTAAAGGTCCCAGTGACAGTTGAAGCCCAAGTGAGGATCTCCAACAGGGTCTACACAGAGGAGCTCGAGGATACCAGCTCAGCAGGTTACAAAGCCCTCGAGAAGAACTTTAAGGAAGAGGTAGCCGCAGCCCCCGAGGGCATCTCCCTCTCGCCCTACCCCCACCCCGCCTCCCTTATGACGGATCTTCTTTCTTTCTTTTACGTTGTATGTTTTCCTCTGCCTTGTAGATGGACATAATCTATAAGGATGTCCCTGGCTATCGTGAGACGGTGATCCTGAGCCTGCGGTGGGTGCCCCAGGCAGATGCCAATCCCATCCAAGGGCCCCCCTGGCCCCCGGCCGGCCCCTTCCAGTGTGGCACCGCTAGCCCCCTGCCCTGGGGTCTGCTTCGACTTTGTGTTTCTTAGAAGAAGGGAGTCCAGGGTGTTCAAGGGCTGAGGAAGGGCCCACTGGCTGGAGAGCTGATCAGCGCAGTGGGGCTCTCAGGGTTAGGCTGGGAGGCTGAGGCCTGGTGCCGTAGCTGCGGGACTCCTATGTTGCCGCGTGTCCTTATTCAGAAACCAGTCAGAGCTCCGTCCTCAGCAGAGAGTCAGCTGAGCTTCCTCCTCCATGGGGAGGATCCCGAGCCCCCTCCCCAAGGCTCCCCCTTGTGCTTTACATTCTTCCACCCATGCCCTTGGCATCAAGTACAACGCCCCCCCCCCTGAAAATCCCGGGTGTGGCAATGGAAAGGCTGAGCTTTCTCTTCCTTGCTTTGTTAGGCCCGGCAGCATCGTTGTGGACCACCAAGTCATCGTTGACACCAGTATGAGCAATAACCTGAACCTCATCGAAGTGACTGTCCACAATGTGACGGAGGCCGTGCGAGAGCAGCTGCAGATCGCAAACGCCACCGAGAAGAACTGCACCCAGCGTAAGCCATAGTCTGCCACGGCGTTGGGACTGCAGGAGATCTCTGAACATTTAAGTGCCCTGGAGATGGAAGCCAGGAGTCCTGGAAATGACGGATGCCCACGCTGTCTCTCATCCCACTGCCTCCCTTCCATGCCCCACACTCTCTGGGGCGATCGGAAGAGGGTTGGTTTAACTCCACAGCCCTTACAGCAGTCAGTTCTCTGGGCACCTCACTGTCTGTTCAGAGGCGGAAGAGGGTCCTGGTACGGCTCTTTCTTCCCTCTTGGAACAAATCCATGGAAAAGGGCCAGGAGGAGGGCAGATCTGCCGTCAGATCTGAGGGTCTGCAGGGATTTTGTCTTTACACATTTTCATTTCTGATCCCAACACGGCACTGTGAGAAGAAGGTTAAACCCCTAGATGTCCCAGTGAGGGGCTACCAGAGAGAGATGCCCCCTCCCTTGTGCTTGCAACCCGCAAAGCCAGGCAGGTGCAGAACTCAGAGCAGAGCAAGCGCCCCCTGCAGCCGTATGCTGGGTGCCTTGAACCCGGAGAGGGGTCAAATGCGGGCGCTTGTCCCAGAACTCATACGAGGAGGATCGGGAGCACTTGGGTACAAGGCTGATTGGAGCAGCTTCGGCTGTCCAGCGCAGGCTTTCTAGTCCCACAGAGCTCTTCATCGTCCCTGCGTGGGAAGCATGCGGAGTTTCCCCATGGTTATGTCTGCGGCCCCTTCTGACCCCTGGAGCAATCATTCCTGGGCTCACATAGGAGCACCCCCCCTTCCTCTTCTCTCAGTGGGGCTCCTGTGAGGAAAGGCGCCGAAGGAGCTGCCGGATTGCAGCCCTGGAATGCTCCCCCAGCCCTTTGCAGAACAAGAAGCACGTCCCAGCAGCAGCCCCCGTGAGGACCCCGAAATCCGGGCAGGCCAGCCCAAAGATGCCTTTTCTCCCTGCGCAATTGGGGCGAGCCCAGCTTTGCTCTTCAGCAATGGGAGCTTGGAACGGCTTCCCTGTTAGCATCCGTTTGTCCCATCCTGAGAAGGGGTGATCTTCCTTTTGGGGCCCCGCAAGTCTCCTTAAACACCATCCTTCTGTGGGGTGCAAAGAAATTGTTTGGGGATGAAAATACAAGGGACCATTTTCAGCCCCTACAGCAGCACGATGCAAGCAGCCACGTCTTTCTCTTTCCAGAGCTTTGCTTCACTGTTCCGCCAAACCCAGTCCTCAACTCAAGCTCCACCTTTTCGGCAGAAGGTGAGACCAAGACCTGGGAATGGGAGGGTCCTTCTTGCCCCTCGTTTAGGTTCCCCATTTGCACTCTTGGCTCCCTATTCTGTCTTCTGCAAAGGGGAGACAAGTGAGCACCAAAAAGTCCAGGTGACACCCCAACTGAGTGCAAGAACGGTGTAGGGGCTTGACTCCTGGCTGGGTGACCCAGGTTTAATTCCCCACTCTGTCACAAAAGCTCACTGAGTGACCTTGGGCCAGTCATAGTCTCTCATCCCAACCTACCTCACAGGGTTGTTGTGAGTATAAAACGGAGTAGAGGAGAATGATTTAAGCTGATTAGTGTCCCAGTTGGGATGAAAGGTGGGGTATTAATGCAGTAAAATAAAATAGAAATAAATACATAATTCCCAGGCAAGTGGAACTTGTCATGGTGGGACGGACTCTACTGAATCCGCCGGGAGGGTCCCTCTAGAGGGCTGGCCCCTTGGCAGAGAGAGCAGCTGCCTGGAATCTGCTCACTTGGAATCCACACCAGAGTAAGAGGTTTCAAGAGCTGGGAGAGGCCTTAGAGGCCATCTAGCTCAACCCCTGCTTGGTGAAGGAAGTTGAAAGCTTGAGTACTGCGTGTGGCTTAGCAGCCTCGGTTTCAGAAGACTCCTGCCTCTGAACCCAGGTAGGGCCACCCCAGTGCCCAACAGCAGAAATTTCATCCCCATAGAGGATTGCCAGATGGGGTCGGAATCATACTGGACCTCGGGGAGGGGAGCAGCACTCATCATGCTGACCCCACTTCTGGGCACTGTGCAGCTGCAGGAGGCCAGCCAGACGCCCGGTCTGGGCAATGGAGCTGCTGGGGGAGGGGCCAGATGTCTGGTATTCGGTGAACGTTTCCCCGGGACAGTCCGCCGAAATATCAGATTGTTTGGGTGAAAACTGGACACCTGGCAACCCTATTCTCCTATACCTCTACGCACGTCCTTTGTGCCAGGACGGAGCCATCATCGAGCGTGTGGCCGTGAATTTATGTGCCACGCTGCCCCAAGAGGAAAGGTGGGGTATAAATATTTTAATAAATAAATACATGTGAGAGAGACATGTGGTTTCCCTACTCTTTCTCCCTAATTTTATGCACTGTGATCATTTTCTCTTCTGCAGAGTATTGCAAAACTATGGTTGACCCTCAATGGGCAGACTTCTATTACCCCCAAGTGGTGGGGGGTGCCTTGAGCTGCATCACCGACTGCAGCAAGGACAGTCCGGCCTCCATCCACTGCAATCATGGAGTTTGCCACATCACAGGAGGAGGCCCCCAGTGCAAGTAAGTGACTCATTGGGCGGGGGGGGGCATGCAACAGAGGAGTCCCTGGACTCAGGCCTTCGGCTTGAAATGTAACTGCAGCTTTTCATGGGAGAACACCAGGCATCCCCTTGTTTTAGTGCATGACAAATTTGAATGCCCACCTGGGTCACAATCCCTCTGCATATTGGAAAAGCGTAGCACATCACGGGAGGGCTAGACTACAGCATTTCTCTGCTGCAGGCTCCCTTCCTGGGGGGAGTCATTAAACTCCCTCCTGCCCCCTGAAGTGGTACAGGCTGTGGGGGGGGCAGGCTGTACCATTAATTTCCCATGGAAAGCAGCTTAGAGGCTCAGGGGCATCAGAGGGGTTTGAACTCAGGCGCCTGACTGACCCCCCCCCAGCCCCTTTTCTTCATGTTATGCACAGAGGATGAAGAATCACAGACGTGTGTGTTTTAGCTTCTGAAATAAATAGGGGGAAATAGTGTACACACATCCTTACATCCTGATGATCTAAAAGTAATGGTCTAACTAATCGGAGAACAACAGCGTCCTGAGAAGAGGAGAGAATGTCAATTGCCCCCCAATAAAACTGGCTGCCAATAATCAACCCTAGCGCTGTTCATTAAGCATGCAACTCCCCTTTTACCCTAGCAGGAAGAACAACTGGACATCTAACTGGCCTCATGCAAACTAGTTGGCTCCAGCTAAACACAAAAGATGACTGAAGGGAATGACATTTGCAAAAACCAAACAGATGCCCACCCCCACCCCCCACTGGACCCTGCAGTGCTTCTTTGGTTGGGCTGTGGCCTCACACACAAGCAGCAATGGCGGTGCCTGAGGGAATGCACGCACACTTCCTGTGCAACACGTGGTGGAGTTCACCTGGAGCAGGCAGGCCCGCTAAGGGCCCGAGGGCACACTGGGCTGTTTCTGGGTCCCCCCCACCCAGCTGTGTTGGGAGTTCTTGTATAAACTTCATGCTGAAGCATACAGAGGCCCAATTTGGGTCAGGATGGTGGCACCTGGAGACGGAGGGGAGGTGTTAAGGTTCCCCCCGTGCCTTTCCCAGGGTTGCCAGGTGTCTGGTTTTCATCTGCACAGTCCAGTATTTCGGAGGATTATCCAGGGGAAAATGTCCCCCAAATACTGGACTCCTGGCCTGGCCCCCCTCCTTCAATTGCCCAGTCCGGCCACCCAGCCTCCTGCGGCCGCACGCTGCTGGCGCTGGCCTGGGGAAGTGGCTGCCAGTCCAGGGGCCAGGCCAGCCTCCTGAAGCTTCACGGCACCGCCCAGGAGTGGCTGGCCAGCCCGGGGTGCCTGGAAGTGGGTCGGCAAATGACGTCACTTCTGGGAGTGATGCCATTGCGCCAGATGGGAGAGCGTGAGTGCTGCAAGCAAATATTAAATTTAAAAAAGGTTGGTGGCACACACACCCCTCTCCCCAGGGTCCGGTATAATTCTCAACCCCATCAGGTAACTGTAGCCTTTCCCCCAACCTGACATGTCCCCGGGGAGCCACCGTTTGTCCCGAAGGGATAACTGCTGATCAGTACACACTGATCAATAAATGCTGATCAGTACACACAAGTTCCCCCAACAGGGCAAACAGCAGCTCCCTGAGGCCTGATCCAACCTGGGCCACAAACACAAACCTCAGGATTAAATCTGAACACAGGACTTCAGTCACATGCTGGGTTTGACAGGGCAGGGCTGAGCCTCTGCTTGCTATCCCTTGATCGGGAAAAATACAAAGCGGCGTCCCCAAGAAAAAACCGGAAGCAACCAAAAAACTCTTGGGGATTACAAACTGTACTAAAATCAAAAAGAGTCCAGTAGCACCTTTAAGACTAACCAATTTTATTGTAGCATAAGCTTTCGGGAATCAAGTTCTCTTCGTCAGATGCATGGTACATAAACTGGTCAAATATAGAAGAGGAGGGGGGAGGAGGGGAGGAGAGAGAAGATGCAATTAGGGGGGGAAAGGGGAGGGTGCAACCAAAACATTCCTTTGCTAGTAAATGTAAACATCTCCTTTTGGTGTGGAGATCAGTTGGCTGAGGCTTCAAAGGAGTTTGCCGTGTTAGTTTGTAGCAGCAAAACAGCTAGACCATCCAATTCCAATGTAGTATAAGCCTTCGATAATCACAGCTCTCCCCGTCAGATGCATCTGACAAAGAGAACTGTGGTCCCTGAAAGCCCACGCCAGGTGCCACTGGGCTCCCCCAGACCTCACCTCTGTAAAGGAAATCTGTTACCTGTGATAATGTGATAACCATTCATAGTCACTATCCAGTCCCAGCTTGACAGAGTCAAATTTGCATATGAATTTCAATTCAGCAGCCTCCCGTTGGATTTTGTTTTTGAAAGGTTTCTGTTGAACTACAGCGACCTTTAAGTCTTTGATGGAATGTCCTGGTAGATTGAAGTGTTCTCCCACTGGTTTCTGGACGTTTCCATTTCTAATGTCAGATTTGTGTCCATTTATTCTTTTGCGTAGAGGTTGGCTGGTTTGTCCAATGTACAGAGCAGAAGGACATTGCTGGCACATGAGGGCATATATCAGATTGGAGGATGAGCAGCTGTAAGAGCCAGAGACAGTGTAGTTGATGCCATTGGGTCCTGTACTTGTATTCCCTGGGTAGATATAGGGGCAGAGCTGGCATCTGGGTCTGTTGCAGGGCCTGGTACCTGTGCTGGTGACTCTGCTGGCTGATTCATGGTTGTGAGTGAGAAGTCGTTTAAGGTTGGGGGGCTGTCTGTAGGCAAGGAAAGGTCTTCCACCCAGGGCTTCTGAGAGAGAGGTATCATTTTCCAGGATGGGTTGTAGCTCACTGATGATACGTTGGATGGGTTTGAGCTGGGAGCTATAGGTGACAACCAGTGGTGTTCTGTTGTTAGTTCCTTTAGGTTTGTCCTGGAGTAGGCTGTTTCTGGGTACTAGTCTGGCCCTGTTGATTTGTTTCTTCACTTCATTTGGTGGGTACTGTAGTCCCAAAAATGCTTGTTGTAAATCTCTTAAGTGTAAGAGCCAAAACACACGTTAAGAAAAACCTAGGTTCAGCACGTGTTCTCTTACCTCAAGGTTTGCCGGGATCTGTAGGAGTCCTGGAAGCTTAAAGTTTAGCATTTACAGAGCAGCAAAAAGGGAAAGGGAAATACAGGCGCCTGTATTTTAAGCTTTAAGCTTCCAGGACGCCTTTAAGCTTCCAGGACGCTTACAGATCCTTTAAGCTTCCAGGACTTTAAGCTTCCAGGACCCCTACAGATCTTTAAGCTTCCAGGACGCCTACTTTAAGCTTCCAGGACTCCTACAGATCCCGGCAAACCTTGAGGTAAGAGAACACGTGCTGAACCTAGGTTTTTCTTAACGTGTGTTTTGGCTCTAAGTCTCGGTCGAGAGCATTGGAGCAGATACGGTTGTAACGTAAGGCTTGGCTGTAGACAATAGACCGAGTGGTATGTTTAGGGTGGTAGCTGGAGGCATGTAGATATGAGTATCGGTCTGTTGGTTTCCGGTATAAGGTGGTATTTATTCGTCCATTATGTAGTTGTACAGTGGTGTCCAGGAAGTGTACCTGTTGTGTAGAGTGATCCAGGCTTAGGTTGATAGTAGGGTGAAAGTTATTGAAGTCCTCATGAAATCTCTCAAGGGCTTCCTTCCCATGGGTCCCAATGAATGGTTATCACATTATCACAGATAACAGATTTCCTTTACAGAGGCGGGATCTGGGGGAGCCCAGTGGCACCTGGCGTGGGCTTTCGGGGACCACAGTTCTCTTTGTCAGATGCATCTGACGGGGAGAGCTGTGGTTATCGAAGGCTTATACTACATTGGAATTGGATGGTCTAGCTGTTTTGCTGCTACAAACCAACACGGCAAACTCCTTTGAAGCCTCACACAAGCCAACTAATCTCCACACCAAAAGGAGATGTTTACATTTACTAGCAAAGGAATGTTTTGGTTGCACCCTCCCTCTCCCCCCCTAACTGCATCTTCTCTCTCCTCCTCTCCTCCCCCCTCCTCTTCTATATTTGACCAGTCTCTGTATCATGCATCTGATGAAGAGTGCTGTGGTTCTCGAAAGCTTATGCTACAATAAAATTGGTTAGTCTTAAAGGTGCTACTGGACCCTTTTTGATTTTGCTACCACAGACTAACACGGCTAACTCCTCTGAAACTGTACTAAAGGATTATAAATATACTAAATAAATCTTTTTACATTCAATGCTCAGTGCAAATCAAATAATTCATATACACATTCAAATCACAATATAACAATTGATTCCTCCATCAAATACAGATAAATACAGCAGCTCCCTGAGGCCTGATCCAAACTGGGCCCACAGACACAAACCTCAGGATTAAATCTGAGCACAGGACTTCAGTCACATGCTGGGTCTGACAGGGCAGGGCTGTGCCTGGGCCAGACCTGTAACCGCTGTCACGGGAGGCCCCCAGTCTTCACCTTGCTCCCTTCTCTCTGAGGTTCTTGACATGGCTGGGAGGGCGGGAGGCCGTGGAGGGGAGGGGAGTCCTTGAACCTCCGAGGCTGCCTAGTTTGGAGCCGGGTCTTCCCGGAAGCCCTGGCTGCTCTGCCTGGCACTGGCTCTACAGCCACCCTTCTCCGGGCCTTTTCTCCAGCTCCGCTGCCTCTGCTTGGCATCCCTTGAACAGCAGGCGTGCCAAGTAGCCCCCCCCTTCCTTGACTTGGCCTCTCTCTGAGCCCCCTGGGGCCTTCCTCTTGCTCTCTCACCTTCCTCTCCGCCCTTCTCCCACAGCTGCAATGATTTGGACACCTTTTGGTACCTGGACCATCGCTGCCAGTCACGCGTCCAGAAGTCAGAGGTGGGCCTGGGGCTGGGGCTGGCCGCCTTAGCAGCCATCAGCATCCTCCTGGTCGTCTTCCTCTTCAGGGCCAAGCGGAAGAAGTCCCAATCTAAGTAAGAAGGCCAGTAAGAATTGGGGGCAAGGGGGGGTGCCGAAACCCTGCTCCTGGCGGGCGGTTTGGAGGGAGCCCGGGGGCCTCTGAGGGGATGGGATCGGGGCTGTGTTCCTGGGCCCTCCCAGAGGTGCGGTGGGGCAGAGGTGAGCCGGGAATCACAGCATGGGCCCCACAAGCGTGGAAGCAGGCTGCCCCTGGGTTCGCCTCCTCTCTGCTTTGGGTCCTGGTGGGAACTTCACTGTGTTGCTCTTGCAGTTGGGCTGATGACACCGAGGCCTGGTACGAGGAGGGGGACGAATGGACGCCCTCTGGCGCTCTGAGCTTCCGGAATGAAGACGCGGACTTGTGGGGCGGTGAGTGCACTCAGGGTCCTGAAGGGGGGCAGCGGTGGGGGCTGTGCTTGTGTAGGCCACTGTCTCCCCAAGTCCTCTGCCGCAGGACCCAGGGCCAAGCTGCATGCAAGGTGGTTAGCCGCTTCAGGCGTGGGCGGCTTTGCATGGAGACCCTTGCTTTCCCTTCTCTCCCTCTCTGCCTCCTGAAGAGTGCTGTGAAGGCCCAAAGCGAGCAAATGGCAGCAACCTGAGCCACCTAGGAAGAGAGGGGACTGCTGCCCTCTAAAGTAGAGGCCTGGGGAGAGGCCAGTGGGCTGGGCTTTTTCTACACCCGCAATGCAGCCGGCCCCGGGCCCAGTAGCTCCGAAGCGAAGGAGGAGCGAGAGCCCCACCTGGCCTTGCAGGACCCAAAGGGGCCCCAGTGGAGGAGGTCTTTCAGGTCTCCTACGGCCAGAGACCACCCTTTTAAGGGGAGGGGCCACCAAAGACTGCGCGGCACTTTCCCAGTGAGCCCAGCCCCTCCCCTGCATGAGCCAGGCTCCCTCGCTCTGCTGCGGCCACTGATCTTTACTGCCTTTGGGCCTTCTCTCGTTCTCAGGACGTCAGAGCAGCAGCAAGGTTTTCAGGCCATCGCTGGATGCAGTGGACTCCTCCATCAAGGTGCGTATGGCCAGGGGTGCCGGAGGCCTTGGGGCAGACCCACTCATGTAACAGTCCCCTGGGAGCCAAGCTGGCTTCAGCTCTTGGGGGCTGGGTGGGAGGGGGGCAGGCAGGCGGCCCGCTGGAGCGCTGGAGTTACTGAGTGAGGGGAGACCTTGGGGGGAGGGGATGCCCAGCAGAGGTAAAAACGAGTCCCAGGGGAGGAGGCGCCTGGCCACCGTGGGCTCTGCCTGTTCTCCGGCTGCCATTTCTTCTTCTAGTCCTCGTCCTCATAGAGCCAGAGGGTTGGACGGGGCCTCACAGTTGCAAGGCTTCAGGAACAGCCTCGGGCATCCCCGACACGTCTTCCTCCAGCCGCTCCCTGAAGACCGCCAAGGAGGGGGAACCCACCACAGCCCCAGGCAGCCCATCCCACTGCTGAGCTACTCTTAAGGGGAAGAAGCCTTTCCTCATGTCCAGCGGTTACCTTCCCTCCTGCAGTCTAAACCCCTTGTTTCGAGTCCTACCCTCTGCTGCCCACAGGAACAGCCCCCTCCCCTCCCCTAAGGGACAGCCTTTTAAATACTTCAAGAGAGCGATCCTGTCTCCCCTCAGCCTCCTCTTCTCCCAACTGAACATTCCCAGGTCCCTCAATCTTTCCTGGTAGGGCTGGGTCTCCAGGGCCCTGGATCATCCAGGTTGCTCTCCTCTGCACCTGTTCCAGTTTGTACACATCCTATATGAAGTGAGGTCTGTAGACCTGCACACAATACTCCAGGTGGGGCCAGACCAAGGTGGTATATAGAGGGATAATGACATCCTACAATTTGGATTTGATGTCTTTGTTAATACACCCCAAGATTGTGTTTGCCTTTAAAAAAATTTTTATTATTATTTTTTAATTACTAAAAGACACTACATTAAAACAAGGAAAAAGGGAACAAAGGGGGAAAGTTCCTGACGTTTCGCCAGCAGCTGTGGCTGGCATCTTCAGAGGTGTAGCACCAAAAGACAGAGATCTCTCAGTGTCACAGTGTGGAAAAGATGTAGGTCATTTGTATCTACTCAGGAGGGGTGGGGTTGAGCTGAGTCACTCTGTAAGAGTTTCCCAGGGTGTGGAATGCTAATGGCGGGAGGCTTCACTGAGTCATTCTGTAAGAGTTTCCCAGGGTGTGGAATGCTAATGGCGGGAGGCTTCACTGTATCCTGAGGAGGTTCTTTTGCATATGGATTGGTGCTTGATGTGCTAATCTTCTCTGCAGGGCTATTGTCGGGTGTGGAGTGTTTTGTTGGCCTGGTGTTTTTCAGAACTGGAGCCCATGCTCTGTTCATTCTTAAGGTTTCTTCTTTCCTGTTGAAGTTTTGCTTATGCTTGTGAATTTCAATGGCTTCCCTGTGCAGTCTGACAAAGTAGTTGGAAGTGTTGTCCAGTATTTTGGTGTCCTGGAATAAGATACTGTGCCCTGTTTGAGTTAGGCTATGTTCAGCCACTGCTGATTTTTCAGGCTGTCCAAGTCTGCAGTGTCTTTCATGTTCTTTTATTCTTGTCTGGATGCTACGCTTTGTGGTCCCGATGTAAACTTGTCCACAGCTGCAGGGTATACGGTATACTCCTGCAGAGGTGAGGGGGTCTCTGCTGTCTTTTGCTGATCGTAGCATCTGTTGTATTTTTCGGGTGGGTCTGAATACTGCTTGAAGGTTATGCTTTTTCATAAGCTTTCCCATCTGATCAGTAATTCCTTTGATATATGGCAAAAACACTTTTCCTGTAGGTGACTGTTTTTCCTTGGTTGTTTGATTCATCCTGGGTTTGATTGCTCTTCGGATTTCATTTCTGGAGTAGCCATTTGCCTGAAGTGCGTGGTTTAGATGATTAATTTCCTCATTGAGAAAGCGCGGCTCACATATCCGTCTTGCACGATCCACTAATGTTTTCATTATGCCTCTTTTCTGTCGGGGGTGGTGATTGGAGTTTTTGTGTAAGTACCGATCAGTGTGAGTTGGTTTCCTGTAGACCTTGTGACCTAACTGAGAGTTTGCTTTGCGGATGACCAAGGTATCCAGGAATGAGAGTTTTCCCTCACTTTCTTTCTCCATTGTGAATTGTATGTTCAGGTGGATGTTGTTGAGATGATTCAAAAACTCCATCAATTCTTCCTCCCCATGGCTCCAAATGATGAATGTATCATCCACAAACCGGAACCATACACTGGGTTTGTGGGGTGCTGATTCTAGAGCTGTTTTTTCAAAATGTTCCATGTAGAAGTTTGCTATAACTGGGCTGAGTGGGCTCCCCATGGCCACCCCATCCATCTGTTCATAGAATTCGTTGTCCCATTGGAAGTAACTGGTTGTCAGACAATGATGGAATAAGGCTGTTACGTCCTCTGGGAAAATCTGATTAATCAGTGCAATAGTGTCTTTTACTGGAACCTTGGTAAACAGGGATACAACATCAAAACTGACAAGTTGGCAGATCTCCTGCAGGACCACATCGGGAAAACCTCGTCTTACATCAAAGATTCAGCAGATTTCATCAACAAAATCAGTTCTCTGAAACTCAATCCACAAGACATACTTGTCAGTTTTGATGTTGTATCCCTGTTTACCAAGGTTCCAGTAAAAGACACTATTGCACTGATTAATCAGATTTTCCCAGAGGATGTAACAGCCTTATTCCATCATTGTCTGACAACCAGTTACTTCCAATGGGACAACGAATTCTATGAACAGATGGATGGGGTGGCCATGGGGAGCCCACTCAGCCCAGTTATAGCAAACTTCTACATGGAACATTTTGAAAAAACAGCTCTAGAATCAGCACCCCACAAACCCAGTGTATGGTTCCGGTTTGTGGATGATACATTCATCATTTGGAGCCATGGGGAGGAAGAATTGATGGAGTTTTTGAATCATCTCAACAACATCCACCTGAACATACAATTCACAATGGAGAAAGAAAATGAGGGGAAACTCTCATTCCTGGATACCTTGGTCATCCGCAAAGCAAACTCTCAGTTAGGTCACAAGGTCTACAGGAAACCAACTCACACTGATCGGTACTTACACAAAAACTCCAATCACCACCCCCGACAGAAAAGAGGCATAATGAAAACATTAGTGGATCGTGCAAGATGGATATGTGAGCCGCGCTTTCTCAATGAGGAAATTAATCATCTAAACCACGCACTTCAGGCAAATGGCTACTCCAGAAATGAAATCCGAAGAGCAATCAAACCCAGGATGAATCAAACAACCAAGGATAAACAGTCACCTACAGGAAAAGTGTTTTTGCCATATATCAAAGGAATTACTGATCAGATGGGAAAGCTTATGAAAAAGCATAACCTTCAAGCAGTATTCAGACCCACCCGAAAAATACAACAGATGCTACGATCAGCAAAAGACAGCAGAGACCCCCTCACCTCTGCAGGAGTATACCGTATACCCTGCAGCTGTGGACAAGTTTACATCGGGACCACAAAGCGTAGCATCCAGACAAGAATAAAAGAACATGAAAGACACTGCAGACTTGGACAGCCTGAAAAATCAGCAGTGGCTGAACATAGCCTAACTCAAACAGGGCACAGTATCTTATTCCAGGACACCAAAATACTGGACAACACTTCCAACTACTTTGTCAGACTGCACAGGGAAGCCATTGAAATTCACAAGCATAAGCAAAACTTCAACAGGAAAGAAGAAACCTTAAGAATGAACAGAGCATGGGCTCCAGTTCTGAAAAACACCAGGCCAACAAAACACTCCACACCCGACAATAGCCCTGCAGAGAAGATTAGCACATCAAGCACCAATCCATATGCAAAAGAACCTCCTCAGGATACAGTGAAGCCTCCCGCCATTAGCATTCCACACCCTGGGAAACTCTTACAGAATGACTCAGTGAAGCCTCCCGCCATTAGCATTCCACACCCTGGGAAACTCTTACAGAGTGACTCAGCTCAACCCCACCCCTCCTGAGTAGATACAAATGACCTACATCTTTTCCACACTGTGACACTGAGAGATCTCTGTCTTTTGGTGCTACACCTCTGAAGATGCCAGCCACAGCTGCTGGCGAAACGTCAGGAACTACAATGCCAAGACCACGGCAATACAGCCCGGAAAACCCCCAACAACCATCGTTCTCCGGCCGTGAAAGCCTTTGACAATACAAAGGGGGAAAGAATAAAAAACAACATAATCACATACTACACACTACAATTTATGACATCCCTTCAGGCTACAATTATTCAAAGTTAAACTTTCTAGTATAGTATTAGATTGGTAGAGCTTATAAAACACAAAGTACAATCACGCTCAGGTCTCCTTCCCCCGCTTGCATCTCGGTCTCAATACTCTTTGCGCAGCTACAATAGCTGTGCTCGCTTCCTCCTCCTCCCTCCCCCCTTCAGGCTTCAAATCTTCTTCTTGGTCAAACTCCTGATGATCAAGTATAAAGTTCCTCAATTGTGCTTCAGATATTATCTTATGGGTTTGGTCTTTGTATCTAAACCAGATGCCTTCCGGAAATAACCATTTATATTTTATATCACTTTTTCTCAGAAGAGCCGCAAACCTTTTATATTTAAATCTTCTTCTCCGAGCCAAAAATGGAATATCCTTCAAAATCTTTACCTTATTACCCAGAAAGTCCAAGTCCACATTAATCGAATTATATAGGATGGTGTCCCGAATCTTCTTAGATGAGAAGACGATAAAAATCTCGCGAGGCAGCTGACGCTTCGTCGTATATTTTGAAGATGTCCGATGGACCTCTGCAATATCGCTTCTCAGCTCTTCTTTAGTTGCCTCTGCGAATGCCGCCAAAAGCTCCAACACCAGATCCTTTAAATTTTCACTTTCTTCCTCTTTAACATTTTGTAAACGCAATGTCATCTGAGCCCGGTCCACCTGCAACCCGATTAGCTGATTTTCCAAAAGCTTTATTTCTTTAGTTGCGGTTCTCATGAGCGTTGCATTCTCCCGAGCCGATTCCTCCGCCTCGAGCGCTGCGTCTTTAATGGTTTTCACCTCGCTTTCAGCTGAGCCAACCCTTTTTCCGATTTCACTTAACATATCAATAAAGGGCTTCATAGCTTCAGCAACAGACCGTTTGACAGCCTCTTCAAGATTTTCTCCCTTCCCCTGCAGCACAGCCAAAACCGACTTTCCCACAGCGGGACTCTGCTTTTTCGTTGCCATCTTGGGGGGGGGGGGGATCGCCAATTAAGTTCCAAAACTCAATGAAGGGGAACTTATCCGAACCCTATTAAGCTTCAGTTTCCTCCAATCCTTCCCTCTCCTTGAAATAACAGAAGGGATTCGCTTATTTAGAGACTTTCAAATTAAATCTGCTTGTTGCCGTTCTCCATGGCCCGGCAGCACGGAATGTGCTGCGCATGTCTGCCGGCCTCCGTAGGAGCAAACGGGCAATTTACCCCCTGCATCGTTTTCAGGGGGCTCTTCCCGCGGTGCTCTGGACCCTGACCCTCTGACTGAGGATCCTGCGGGTTAGCCTTCGCAGGTTAACCGCCCGGTCAGGGTGCTCAGACGCTTCCTCCTGGACCTGCAGAGAGGAGCGTCCGACATGGCCGGGAAAACGAAACCGAATCGTGTTTGCCTTTTTTGCTGCTGCATCACACTGAATATTCATGTTTAGCTTCCCATCCACCCATATCCCAAGATCTTGTTCACACACACTGCTACCCAGAAGTGTATCACTCATCAAATATGCATGCTTTGCATTTTGGCTACCTACGGGGGAGAACCTGGCACTTATCCATGTAAAATTGCATCTTATTCAAATCTGTCCACTTTTCCAATGTGTTCATATCTTGCTGAATTCTTTGCTTGTCTTCAAGGATGTTTGTTACTCCTCCCAGTTTGGTGTCATCTGCAAATTTAATGAGTAATCCATTCACACCCTCATCCAGATCATTTATAAAAATATTGATTAGCCCTGGGCCCAGGACCGAGCCCTGTGGCACTCCCCTGGGCACCTCCCTCCAATCAGACGTGACGCCATTGACAACTACTCTGTGTGTGTGGTTATCTGGCCAGTTCCCTATCCATCTCACCATTTTAGAGTCCAGTCCACAGTCCTCCAGTTTACTCATCAGAACATCATGAGAAGCTTTACTGGGTCGTTTTCACAATCTTTAACATTGTGCAAAATTCACGGAACGAGGGCGTCTTCATGGCACGATTTCTGACATCATCACACCACGAAAATGGAATCATGACGGGATGACGTCAGAAATCATGCCATGAAGGCGCCCTCGTTCTGTGAGTCTTGTGTGATGTTAAAGAGTGTGAAACAACTGAAATCCAGATAAACTACAACAACCACATTTCCGCAATCCAGTAAGCTTTTCACTCAATCATAGAAGGAGATGAGGTTGGTCTGGCAGGACCTGTTGGGGACAAATCCTTGCCGAGTTCCCCATAGCACCGTGTAGTCCATTAGATATTTGCAGATTGACGCCTTTTGCTGCAGATTGATGCCCTGGGACAGGGGTCAGGCTGACTGGCCTGTAGTTCCCAGGATCGTCCTTTCTTCCTTTCTTGAAGATCAGGATGACATTTGCCCTCCTCTAGTCTTCGGGCACATCACCTGTTCTCCAAGAGGCCTTCCATTTTCTCTTTAAAGCATCTTTTAATTCTTTTTCCCAATACATAAATAGCAACAGGGAATACAAACTCCAGTGGTGAAGACAAGGGCTACAGGATAAATGAGCATAATACAAATGCATACAGACGTGGCAGCCACGTGGGAGGCATTTTAATCCACTTCTTTTGCGCAGTTCATTGCCAAGTATTTATTAACAGGCAGGTCTATATAAGACATAGACTTTTCGACCAAAGAAAATTGTATAAAAAAAATAAAGAATTTTAAATAGAATAGAATAAAATATAAAACCCAAATCCTCAGAATTAAACTCCCCTATAATCTCTAAAATTAAAAATAACAAAGCACTAAGAAAGCAAGACCCGAGATAGATATTTGGCGATTCATCATTGCCTGAGACATGCTTAAGAAGAAGGCAATCTCTAGAGTGACTTGGAGAAGACACCGAAGATGTCCTCAGTTCAATCTAAAGCCCAGAAGGAAAGGAGAAATGTTGGATGTTTTCCCGAGTTCTGGAAGCCCGGGGCAGAACTTTTGTTTATGCAGAGTATTAAAAGATCTTACAAATAGCTTTGCAATGAGCAGAGCACTGACTTTGTCCAGAGAAATCTACGGTCAATAAACTGGGACAGTAAGAAAATAGAGATATTTGCTACAAAGAAAAGGGGCTGAAGGTTAAATGCCCAGAGTGGCGGGTGAAGAGATGGGCGTTGCATCAGATTCAAAGATAACCCATCTGGCATTTCAAGGTCTCTTCTTATTAGGGCCAAAACTCTATCCAGTCCCTGTGCAAGTAAGTGGGAATCCCAAAGCTGTGGGTTTCGCATCTACTTTCTGGCTCTCGTTATTCACACAAGAGTCTGATCAAGGAGGGTCAAGTAGGGGAGATGAAACATCTGGAAAGGAGCAGATTTCAGCTGGATTTCATAATGGCAGTCCAGGCTGAAGAATGTAAGAGGAGCGCTGCTGGTTCCCTTTGGCCATCCCGGTGACTTGCCTTTGCCCTATATTCTCTTTGTTGTTTGGGCTGGGGCTCTTGCTTGGTAAATTCATATAAGAGCACATATGCATGTGCCAATCAAAAAAGACAGAGAATTCTGGTGACTTTGCCCCGAATGCAGCTGTCTCGGCTTCCTGACCCAGCAATCCAAGTCTCAGTCCAGCCCTGAAAACCAGCTCCTATTTGCCAAGCATTTTGGAGAAGTCTCTCAACGCTGGCTTTGGCAAGTCTCTTGTGGGAAGGGAAGGATTCCTGGGCTGCAACTGAGCCATTTCTGCTTGCTGTGGGAGCTCGCTTTTGCTGAGCCTGCCCAGCACACCTCACCTTGCCCTTCTCTTTGCAGGTGCAGTTCCCGAAGCCGAGGGTAGCGAGCAACTGAGGGCCCTGCCATGAAACCCACTCTGGAAATTTCGCTTTAGCGGCAGGAGTCCCACACACGCTATGGGAAGAAGGAAATAGGGCGAAGGGGCACGGATGGCGCCGCCCTATCCAAACCTTACTAGATTCCTTTGGGACCTGTTTCCTGAAGGAACTTCGCCTGTCCTGTGGACCAATGATGTATTAGAAATGGTCCACTAGAAAACTAGAAATGAAAAATGAAGAATAAGATGCCTAACACTGCTGATATCAAAACCTTTTAAAAATAATATCACCATACCTTGCACCTTGGAAATCCACGTGACCTCAGAGCTCTTTGGAATTGGGTCTTGCCTGTGGAGCCTGCTGAGGAATTCAGCACTGGGATGTTGGAGGAGGACCCGGAAAAGTCCTGAATGAGACGCAGTTCTAGTCCTTTGGAAAGAAAAGGGCCGCAAGACTTCTGGTTCCTGGGCCGTGCCTAGGATGGCCCGACTCCCTCCTTCTTGCTTTGTAAGGTTTCTGCCATTGTGTAGTTATTTATTGTGTATTGTTTAAATATGTATTTTAGTAATTTATTAGAGAAAAATAAAGGATACTGTAATGATTCCAAGTAAATGTGTGCATGTGTCTTTAAATGCTTGGTGTGGGATAGGTGAAGAGTGGGGGGTGAAAGAGAGGAATGAGTGAGCGATATGATTGGTTGACTGAGATTGTGGGCGGAGTGAATGTAGTTTAAACTGGAAGAGAGAAAGGTTTCAGTCAGAGGAAAGCAGGCTGGCTGTGGGCTGCCTGAGTATGTTGAAGTGTTTATGAGAGAAATATGACCTGTGTGGACCCTGAACTGAGCATGTTTGTGAAAGGACACTCAGTCAGGGAAAGGGAGGCTGGCTGTGTGTGCCCTGAGCAGGTTTAATATTTCTGTGAGAGAAATATTGAGTTAGAGAAAGAGGCTAACTGTGTGTGAAGCCTTAGAAGAGATCTGTGTGAATGAGTTTAAATGAAGTAACATTAAGAACTAAGAACTACTTTTATGAAACCAATACGCTTCTTGAAAAATAAACATTTCGTTTTGTTGTGTCCCAGAGTAGCTGTCATTGCTATACCCCATTCCTATCCTCAGGGCCACATAGAACCACGAAGGAGCCTGACGCTTAAACACGTTACCAAAGGGGAAATTTGAATAAAATATTTTGGAATAATATATTCCTGGTGGCAGCAAACTACCCAGAGGGTGTAAAGGAAAGATTAAAAGAAAAATCTACCCCAAAGAAAGTGAAGGTCATAACAAGTGGAGGCATAGCGGTGGGATCTCAAAGATCCTGAGGAGAAGAAAATATTTTAAGGGGGATATAATAGCCTGGGAGGAGGGAACATTCCGAGGGAAAGGCATTCTGAGGGGACAGAAAGCCAAAGAGAGAGAGAGTGTTCAGTTAAATCCTATGAGGAATATAGAACTGTTATAAAGGAAAGACACACAGAGAACTAGTAGGATTTATAAGAGAGAACATAATCTGGTGAAGTTTAGTAAAATTGTAGAAGGAATTACAAGTAAAAGAGAAAAATGGCAGAGTTTATGGGAATGAAAAAGGAGGCTCTCATTCAGAAGTGCAGTGAGTTAAATTTACCTCATGAGGGGAAAAGTGTAGAAGAACTGAGAGTTATACTGATACAAAGCAGTGTGGAGCCTAGGAGTACTGCATCTGAGAGAAACCCTGAGGGAATATATAATCCTAGTCCAGAATATTTAGAGTTTCTAAGAGAAAAAAACGAGCTTGAGAAGGAAAAGCTGAAAGTTGATGCAGAACAAAAACAGCTTGAATGGGAAAAGCTGAAAGTTGATGCAGAACAAAAGCAGTTTGAGAGGGAAAAGTGGAAAGCTGAAATGGAACTTAGAGTTCAAGAGATGGAAAGACACACCAGTTTGGAAGCAGAAAGATTACAATTAGAAAGAGATTTAAGAATGGGGACAAAAAGGAGGGAAACTCTGAGCCCAGAGCTGATTTACCCCGAGTTACCCCAAAAGATTTTATGGTGTATGTGTCAGGAGAAGATCCACAAATTTTCCTGTCCACTTTTGAGAGAGCTGCTCAGAACTGGGAAATACCAGAGACACAATATATGAAGTATTTATCCAGCTTAATTAGAGGGGAATTGGCTGAGATCTACAACACATTTCCCTCAGATAAGCCTGTTGTTTATGCCGAATACAAAGAGGCAGTCAGTATATGACAGATTTAGGCTAGGTGCTGATTACTTCAGAAAGAAGTTCAGAAGCCTAGTGCCTCAGAAAGAGAAGTCATTTAAGTCTTTTAGTGCCAAACTGACAGACTATTTTGATAAATGGATTTCATCTGCCAAAACTAACTCTAAAGAGGGAATAAGGGATCTAATGATTTTGGATCAGTTTTTATTTCACCTTCCTTCAGAGATTAGACTTCTGGTTAAAGATAAACTTCCAGAGAATATCAACCAAGCATCAGAATGGGCAGATAGATTAACACTTAATAGAGGAGGATGGGATTGCCATGAAAAGAAAGACTATTCTTATAAATCAGAGTTTAAATCAAGTAAAAGACAAGAGGGAGAAAGGAAAGGAACATCTGAGAGAGCTGAGATTATAAAAAGTCAGGATAAAAATATAGAAAGAAACCAAGATGGATACTGGAATGATAAAAGATGTTTTGTATGTGGTCTGAAAGGGCATTTAGCTTACAAATGTCGAAAGAACCAACCCAAGCAAACAACGCTTGAGCATGTAAGGAGGGTCACTAGAACTGACTCAGATGATCAGAGTGATGAAGATGCTAGAAACTCCAAAGGCTCAACAAACCCAAATGAAACTCCCAGTAAAAACACTGAAGAAACAGTCTACTTGTGTGGGGTAAAGACAGATAAGGTTGCTCAGGATACTGAACTGAGAGAGGTGGTACAAATAAATGGGAGAGATACTTTAGCCATTCTAGACACAGGAGCCTCAGTAACACCGGTCAGGGAGGATTTTGTTGATAAGAAAAACCTGATTCCAGACAAACAAATATCCTTGCAAGGTGTGTGGGGAAATTCTAAAAGAGTGCCACTAGCACAGCTAAAAATTAAATGGAGAGGAAAAGAAGAAGATTTTCCTGTAGCAGTTATTAAAGAACAGAAAATACCGGTAGTATTGGGAAGAGATGTAATGGGAACAAAGGCAAGGATTCAAATATGCACTGACTCCAATGATTTGCTACAAGCTGAAGCCAGGGGAGCAGAAGACAAGCCCCTCGGTATCCTAGCAACAGACACAATTGATACATTGCGGGAGGGAAAGAGAAAGAGACAAACTCCTGTTAGTGTTACTGCTGAAATGTCCCAAGAAAAAGCAGGAGGCATAAATAAAAACTCTGAGGAGTTTAAAAAGAAAATTATGAAGGATCCTGAGTTAAAGCACATAAGAGAGGAGGCCAGGCAGAATGAGATGAATGCAGAAACAAACATTTTTGCATGGGAAAATGAGTTGTTACAGAAAAGGGTTACTAACCTGAAGCTAATCTGTGAAAAAATAGATACGTCACAGCAAGAAAACTCTTATCTGAGTATAGAAAACAGAATGCCGAAAAAGACTCTAACTAGCCAGAGAAACCTCAGATTTCAACTAGAGTCCTTAGAGAAAGAGAATACACAAATTGAGGAAGAGAATTTAGAACTCGGAACAGTTGAATCTTTGAAGAGTATGAACCTCAAGATGGCTCAGTTACAATTTGAAAACAAAGAACTGGAAAGTGAGAAACAACAGCTTCAGAAAAGTCTAGAGCTTACGAAAACATCTTTTATGAAGGCTAAACATTTAGAAGTCAGTTACCAAGGTTTGGCTATAGAAAACCAAAGGCAGCAGAAAGCCCTAAAAAACAGCAACAAAAAGATTCAGCATTTAGAAATGGTGATTTATTTTGCCGTTGTTGCCCTTTTAATTGTCTTTCTACTAATGTACAGGAGCTATCAGTCACTTAGAAATAGACTTTATGTAGGAAGAGAGAAACAACTTGATAATAAAGTTGCTGAACTGGTTGAAGACGAAGGTAAAGAACTGAGCAAACCCTGTTCACAAGAAAGAAATAGACTGTTTAGGAAAGAACAGAATATTGATAGAGAAACAACCAGAAGAAGCAAACAACGACCTAGTAGAGAAGGCCAAAGCCGAGATGACCTCAGCCCAGCAGTGGAGCATCCCAGAGAGGAAGATGACACCCCAGCAGAGGAGGAATGCAAGATAAAGAAACCCAGTACTTTAAAACAAAAACCACAGAAGAGTGAGAAGTGGACTTAACTGGAACTGCAGAGACAATAAAACATTCCCTACACCGGAGAAAGCTGCACACAACTCTTCTGGAAAAGAGACGTGTCCCGCTTAAGGGCAACGGGGGGGGGGGAGGCATTTGTAATGATTCCAAGTAAATGTGTGCCTGTGTCTTTAAATGCTTGGTTTGAGCTAGGAGAAGAGTGGGGGTGAGAGAGGGAAGAGTGAGTGATGTGATTGGTTGATGACTGAGAGGGTGGGCGGAGTGAATACAGTTTAGACTGACAGGGGAGAGAGAAAAGGTTTCAGTCAGGAGAAGGCAGGCCGGCTGTGGGCTGCCTGAGTATGTTGAAGTGTTTATGAGAGAAATATGACCTGTGTGGACCCTGAACTGAGCATGTTTGTGAAAGGACACTCAGTCAGGGAAAGGGAGGCCGGCTGTGTGTGCCCTGAGCAGGTTTAATATTTCTGTGAGAGAAATATTGAGTTAGAGAAAGAGGCTAACTGTGTGTGAAGCCTTAGAAGAGATCTGTGTGAATGAGTTTAAATGAAGTAACATTAAGAACTAAGAACTACTTTTATGAAACCAATACGCTTCTTGAAAAATAAACATTTCGTTTTGTTGTGTCCCAGAGTAGCTGTCATTGCTATACCCCATTCCTATCCTCAGGGCCACATAGAACCACGAAGGAGCCTGACGCTTAAACACGTTACCAAAGGGGAAATTTGAATAAAATATTTTGGAATAATATATTCCTGGTGGCAGCAAACTACCCAGAGGGTGTAAAGGGAAGATTAAAAGAACAATCTACCCCCAAAAAAGTGAAGGTCATAACAGATACAAAATCCACATGTTGTACGTGACACCTTTTCTTTATCAGTGGTACCAATTAGTTAAGGGGGTGGGGCTGGCAAAAGAAAAGTCCCCGGGAACATTCTCAGTTGGTTGTTTTGCAGCATTATGAATCCAGTCTTCTCTGTCCCTTTCTGCTCTCCCTCCCCTTAGAGAAGAGGTTTGCCCCTCGCCTGTTTGCCCGGCAAAACAGGGAAGAAAAAGCCAAGGGGCTGAAGCGCCACTCCCGCGGCGGCTGCTGACAACCCAGGGAAGGCAAGCAGCACTCTCCAAACCGCTGAAGCCCCGTCCTGGGAGGCGGCCTCAGGGGAAGGCCTCAGCCCCTCCGCCCTGTTTGCCGGCCCTCCGGTGCGGGTGGTCTGCTGCTGGTGTGTGGAACGGGACGCAGGGGGTCCTCCCGGGCCTGCTTCAGCTGGGCTCTTGGGAGGTCCTTATGCCCCTCGGGGCCAGGACAGAAGGTGGCCCCTGCTCTTGCCCTGGGCCAGCCCAACCCTGCAGGCCCAGCAACTAGCACTGACATCCCATTCTTGGAGGGCCGCTTCGAGAACGGAGTCTGGAGCGTGGCTCAGGCCTTCCGCACGCCCCTCTTGCTTCCAGGTGGGCTCTGCCTCCAGCTACCGATGGAGACGCGCTGGCTGGGATCTCTGCAGGTCCCGCCAACGGCAATACTGTCCCACAGCCTCTCCCACCCAACACTAGGCCAAAGCAAACCCCAAAGACATCATCACTCCCCCCACCACCTCCAATCTCTCCCTTTCAGCGCCTTCCAGTGAGGGCAAATACGTGGGTGGCGCTCACAGAGCACAAAAAACAGCCAGGAAGGTGGGAAACCAGGGGCACGAGGATCCCAGGCGCCTTGGGGAACTTGAGCTGTTTTGTCTGCTTGCGTCATGAAAGCAGAAAGAAGTTGTCAGCCGTGCTGGTCCAAGGACCGGTCCAAAACCCCAGAAACAGCCCACAGAACACCTTTGATTAGGACCAGCCAAAGGACACGGAGCCCTGGGACAGCCTCGGAGGTCTTCAGAATTCTCCTCCAGGCGGGATGTCACAAAAACATTTTAAAGGAAAAGGAAAAGGGGCTAGGAGATGCTGTCAGGTGCTGCTGCCCTCTGCTTCCGCGCTGTGCTCGGGCGTTAGGTGCAAAGCCGGTACAGGTAATCAGTAACTCCCACCTTTTTATGACCAAGGAGCCATAAAACAATCCCACTTCGGTGGAATGCCATTGTTCCAGGGCCGCTAGCTCAATGCAGAAGTGGACGGCAAGAGGACTTCGCACATCCTGTCCGAGCATCATTTCCTTTAAAACGTATGGGGGGGGGGCGGGTATCCAGCCTGCAGAGCGTTCTGGAGCACCTGAAAGCCAGCCCACTGTTGCACGCCATTTGCTTGGTCCTAATAAAAGGTGTCCTGTTCTCTTCTGCGTTCTCTTCTTCTTGCCCCACGTGAGAATCGGCCGGGTGAGGTGCTGATAAGAACATAAGAACATAAGCAAAGCCATGTTGGATCAGGCCAGTGGCCCATCCAGTCCAACATTCTGTCACACACAGTGGCTAGAAATCCAGTGCCATCTAAAGGACTGTCAGTGAGGCCAGGACACCAGAAGCCCTCCCACTGCCTTCCTTCCAGCACCAAGACAACAGAACACCACCTCCCCACAAAGAGAATACCATCTATCTCCTGTGGCTAATAGCCACTGATGGACCTCTGCTCCATATATTTGTCCAGTCCCCTCTTGAAGCTGGCAATGCTTGTAGCTGCCACCACCTCCTGTGGCAACGAATTCCATGTGTTTATCACCCTTTGTGTAAAGTAGTATTTTCTTCTATCTGTTCTAACCCGACTGCTCAATAATTTCATAGAGTGCCCACGAGTTCTTGTATTGTGAGAAAGGGAGAAAAACACATCTTTCTCTACCTTCTCTAACCCGTGCATTATCTTGTAAACCTCTATCATGTCTCCCCTCAGTCGTCTTTTCTCCAGGCTAAAGAGCCCCAAGCGCCTCAATCTTTCCTCATAGGGAAAGTGTTCCAACCCTTTAATCATTTTAGTTGCCCTTCTCTGTACTTTTTCCAGTGCTATGATATCTTTTTTAAGGTGTGGCGACCAGAACTGTACACAGTACTCCAAATGAGGCCTCACCATCGATTTATACAGAGGCATTATGATACCAGCTGATTTGTTTTCAATCCCTTTCCTAATAACCCCTAGCATAGCATTAGCTTTTTTTATGGCAGTCGCACACTGTGCTGACGTTTTTAGTGAGTTATCTATCATGACTCCAAGATCTCTCTCTTGGTCAGTCTCCGCCAGTTCAGACCCCATCAACTTGTATTTATATTTTGGATTTTTGGTTCCAATGTGCATTACTTTGCACTTGGCTACATTGAACCTCATTTGCCACATGGATGCCCACTCTTCTAGCCTCGACAGATCCCTTTGGAGTGCCTCACAATCCTCTCTGGCTTTCACCACCCTGAACAATTTCGTGTCATCTGCAAATTTAGCCACTTCACTGCTTAATCCCAATTCCAAATCATTAATAAACAAGTTAAAAAGCATTGGACCCAATACCGACCCCTGTGGCACCCCACTGCTCACCACCCTCCACTGTGAGAAGTGCCCGTTTATACTCACTCTCTGTTTCCTATTAATTAGCCAGTTTTCGATCCACAAGAGGACTTGGCCCTTTATCCCATAGCTACTGAGCTTACTTAGGAGCCTTTGATGAGGAACTTTGTCAAAAGCTTTCTGGAAGTCAAGATAAACAATATCTATCGGGTCTCCCTTGTCCACTTGTTTGTTCACTCCCTCAAAGAACTCTAACAGATTGGTGAGACAAGATCTTCCCTTATAGAACCCATGCTGAGTTTTCCTCATTAGCTTTTGGTCATCAATGTGCCCACTAATTTTATTTTTGATAATAGTTTCCACCAACTTACCCGGTATTGACGTCAGGCTGACTGGCCTGTAATTTCCTGGATCTCCCCTGGAACCTTTTTTAAAGATGGGGACAACATTAGCTACCTTCCAGTCCTCAGGAACAGATGCAAAGTTTAATGACAGATTACATATTTTTGTGAGGAGATCTACAAGTTCACACTTGAGTTCTTTCAGAACTCTTGGATGTATGCCATCTGGGCCCGGTGATTTATCAGTTTTTAAATTATCTAGCAGTCGCATAACCTCCTCTCTCGTCACCTCAATGTGACCCAGGTCTTTCAAAACCCCTCCCAAAGTCAGTGCTTCCGGAGTGGGCATGCACTTCTTATCTTCCACAGTGAAGACAGAAGCAAAGAACGCATTCAGCTTCTCGGCCATTTCCCTATCACCCTTTAGTAATCCTTTTACGCCTTGGTCATCCAAGGGCCCCACTGCCTCCCTAGCTGGTTTCCTACTTCTAATATATTTAAAGAATTGTTTATTGTTTTTCTTTATGTTCTTTGCAATATGCTCCTCATATTCCCTTTTTGCCTGTCTGATCACAGACTTGCACTTTTTTTGCCACAGCTTATGCTCCTTTTTATCAACCTCACTCCGACTAGTTTTCCACTGCCTAAAAGAATCCTTTTTACCTTTTACAGCTTCTATTACATTGCTTGTTAACCATGCTGGCCTTTTCCTAAACCTATTTGTGCCTTTCCTAACCAGCGGTATATATTTAATTTGAGCTTCCAGGATTGTAGTTTTAAATAGTCTCCAAGATTCCCCAAGTGTTTTGACCTTTTTTACTTTCCCTTTCAGTTTCTTCTTCACGTACCCCCTCATCTCAGAAAAGTTACCCCTTTTGAAGTTAAACATGGCTGTGTTGGTCTTATTTGGCAATTTCCTATTTATACATATGTTGTACTCAATAACATTATGGTCACTGTTCCCAAGTGGTGCAATCACATTTACATCTCTCACCAGGTCTTCAGCATTACTGAGGACCAAATCCAGGATCACCTCTCCCCTAGTAGGTTCTGTAACCATCTGTTCCATAGCACAGTAATTGAGACAGTCTAGAAACTCACTTTCTCTCCCCCGATTCGAACACCCATTGGCCCAGTCAATGTGTGGGTAGTTAAAATCACCCATTACAACACAGTTTTTTTGTTTAGCAGCCATCTTTAATCCTGTCATCATTTTATAATCCTCCTCTATTTTCTGATCTGGAGGGCGATAACAAACTCCCACAGTTAAGTTTCCATTTGGGCCCGTAATTTCAACCCATAGCATTTCCAGAAGCGAATCTAATTCAGTTACCTTCTCAATCTTACTGGAATGTATACCTTCTCTGACATATAGAGCCACCCCACCACCAACCCTTCCCTCCCTATCCTTCCGATATAATTTATATCCAGGAATCACCGTGTCCCACTGATTTTCCTCATCCCACCAAGTTTCTGATATGCCCACAATGTCTATGGATTCGCCCAACACTAAACATTCCAGCTCCCCAATTTTACCTCGGACACTTCTAGCATTTGTATATAAACACCTGTAACTTCCCCGGCACACTTTGCCTCGAGACGTAGTTAGGTCATCTGCACTGTTTGTCTCCATCTCAGTTGACAACTCTAATCTATCTCCCTGTAGAAGTGTTATACCTAGCCCTTCATCTCTCTGAGATGAACCATCCTGAACCAGAGACACTTTATCTCTTGTCGGCTTTCCCCTAGCATTTAGTTTAAAAACTGCTCTGCCACCTTTTTGATTTTAAGTGCCAGCAGCCGGGTTCCTTCTCGGGACAAGTGGAGACCGTCTCTCTTGTACAGCTCCCGCTTGTCCCAAAAAGAATCCCAGTGCCTAACAAACTTGAACCCTTCCTCCCTACACCATCGTCTCATCCACGCATTGAGACTCCTGATCTGCGTTTGTCTCTCTGGCCCTGCGCATGGAACAGGTAGCACTTCTGAGAAGGCTACCTTGGAGGTCCTGGCCTTGAGTCTCCTGCCTAACAGCCTAAATTTTTGTTCCAAGACCTCACGACTGCCTTTCCCAACATCGTTGGTTCCAACATGGACCACGACCGCTGACTCTTCCCCAGCACTATCTACCAGCCTATCTATAACACGCGTAATGTCCGCTACCTTCGCACCAGGCAGGCAAGTCACCATACAGTCAGAACGTGGTTGTGCCACCCAGCTATCTACTTGTCTAAGGATCGAATCACCAACTACCAAGAGCCTCCCTCCCGCCCCACCCAGGGATGGTTCCTTGATGCGAAAGGAAACCTGCTCACCAACTGAAGAAGAGGTCCCTTCTGAGGGCATGTTCCCCTTATCCTCAGTACGGTGCCCTGATTCCACAAGATCCTCATTCTCCTTGACAACAAGAACGCTGCCATTTTTAGAGTGGGACACATCTATCCTGTCCCTGAGAATCTTGTCCTCGTGCCTATCTAACTGTCTCCGCTTCTCCAGGTCAGCCACCTTGGACTCAAGGGTACGTATTCGTTCCCTGAGAACCAGGAGCTCCTTGCAGCGAGCACACATCCAGGACTTCTGACCAGAAGGCAGATAGTCATACATGTGACACTCAGTGCAATACACTGGAAAGCCCCCAACCCCCTGCTGGCATTCTGACTTCATTATTCTGTTTTAGGAATAACACACTAAGAGGAAAGAAAACGGCTATGATCCCCCGGCTAAGAGCCACAGGCCAAGAGCCCTTTAGCTCTCGCCCTTCGGCTCGTGCCAAAGGCTCGCGCCCCTGCCCAGCAGTTGCCTTTTCAATGCAAAAGGTCACTTCCTGCTAAGCACAGGAGGTGAGCACAAAGGGGGTGTGTGGCTTGTACTCCAGCAACCCCCAGCAGCCTTACAAACACACTCACCCTCAAACACAATCAAGCCCAAACACACTCAGCCTCAAAACTACACTCAAATCAACACAAAACTACACACAAAAAGCCCCAAAGCTAGAGAGGACCACCCTTAGCTTCTCAGCTTAACCCACCACAGCCAAGAAAGGCAAAAAGCCCTTACCTCCTCTAGCAGCTGCAGACCATGTGCTCCTGAGCCCAGGTGACTCTGCTCTGATGACGCTGCGACATCAAGAAAGAAAAAAGAAGAGGGAGGGAAAAACCCCAAACTCAGCCCGAAATATCCTGAAGATGCAATAATCGAAACCCTTATTTATTATGCAGTGTACACAATAATAAAATTAAAAACAAGGGGCCTGATTGCCAGGCTGCACCAAGAGTCAGAGCAAGATTCACGTGCGCTGTTCCAAACGCAGCGGACGAACGTGTCAAATGACCAACGCAAGGCCGGACGCGTTTCAACCCAGGGGCCTCCCTCAGTGGCCAACGATACACACTTTGACAAACAATCGTAAAAACAAACGCACACATCCAGAAACCAGTATGTATCCATTCTGGCCAAATGTTGCTACCTCATAGAATACGTTGTGTGAGGTAAATTGATAGAGCAGGCCGTGCATTCCCCCCCCCATGGCCCCCGCACTCATGCAAAGCCCTTCACTGGGGTTATAATGGGACGTGATGAAGGCCCTTTGATTTTAGTTACAGGTTGATGATGACACAGGCACATCCGGGAATACTGGCAACTTCCCACACCCACATCCCCTTCGGGGCTCTTTCTTCCTTTGTGTGTGTTAGTTTGGCTTCCCTTTATGAAGGAGAAAAGGCTGCAGAATCCAGTTGCGTCTCTCCTGTGTGACCTCCATGGAAGGCACATTGAAAGAGACCAGCCTGAGGGGCCGCAGGGCTTCTGCAGCTCTCTTGTCGGGCGGCCACAAGTTCCAGCAGCCACGGTGATTTCCAGTCCCAAACCACGCTCAGTTTGCTGGTGGCACCCTCATTTCCTCCCTGCGGAAGAGCTGCTGGCCCAGCCCATCAGATCAAGGCCGGCGAGGCTCTTTCTTCCCTCCCAATCAACCCCTTTATCAACCCCTCTCCCTTCTTCCCACAAGCGACAACAGGCTGGGCTTGTCCTCCTGCCTCTGGGGGCAAAGTGTGCACCCCGACTGCCTCTTGATGAGTCCAAAGAACTTCCTCCTCGCTTCGGTTAGGAAAACAGCTTTCTCTTGGCAGAGGTGAAACGGTGCTGAAGGGCTGCCTCTCCGAACACTAGCCTGGGCCTCTGGGGCTGAGCTGGGCACAAGATGAAGGGAGCCCTGGTGTGGCTCCTGCTGTGGGGCTTGGCTGACTCGGCTGTGGAGCCAGGTGAGTGGAGGCTGCGGCTCAGCTTCTGAGCCCGGAAGGTATAGGATGTAGTAGTGAAGGGGAGGGTGCCTCTGAGAACGTGCAGAAGGCCTTTCCGTGGGAGCACCACCTGCCCCAGCCATTAACTGGGAAGAAGGTGTCCTTGGCTGGACCACCTGGCAAGCCCGAACCCCTTCCCCATCAGTCAAGCTGTTCTCGGGGACACTGCTGTGGCCTGGGGAAACGGCCCCGCTGATCCAAGGCCACTGCCAGAGCTTCTGGCAGCCGGACTGATCCTCGCCTGCCTCTCCAGGGGCTGCTGCCCCCCTTTCAGAGGGTCTCCTTGGAGTGCAAAGCTTGCAGTGACCTGGCAGAGACCACCCAGTTGCCCTGGGCCAGGTTAGGCAGAAGGGAGGAAGGCATGTGGGGTGGACCTGCGCAGCGGTGCCTCTTTTCTATGCCAGGGCTCTGCCAGGGAGTGGCTGGGCCTCTGATCAAGACCTCTGAGCCCCGGGTGGGCCAGGAGAAGGGAGAAGGAAGCAGAGTCTGGGGGCTGGGAGCAGGGGGGCCTTCAGCTTGCACTGAAGGGGACTTGGCCTATCTGGCATGCAATGCTGGATCGCCAGGTGCCTTTTTTGGCCTTCCGAAGCACCCGCAGGGCCCCAGTACAAGTCAGCAGGGGCTCCTTTGGGGTGGGGGGTTGCATGGCATGGCAGAGCAGAGAAACAGCAGTTGGTAGGGTTGCCAGCTTCCAAGCGCTGGCTGGCGATCCCCCAGAATCACAACTGGTCTCCAGGCCACAATGATCAGTTCCCCTGGAGAAAGCGGCTGCTATGGGGGGCCTTCTGCTCCACAGAGGTCCCTCCCCTCCCCAGGCCCACCTTCTCTAGGCTCTACCCCCCAAATCTCCATGCATCACCCAACTTGGTCCTGGGACGCCTCGCAGTGGGGCAACTGAGAGAACTCACTTCCCCCGCACCAGGGCACTGGGGCCAGACCAGCGTAGCTAGCCACAGCCTGCCCGACACCCCCTGGCTGAGATCCGGCTCAGACGAAGAGCCCGCGCTCCCTCCCTCCTGGCGGTTCGGGGTTGGCTTAGCCCAGTCGGAGGCGAGGTGCCTTTTGCTTGAGCGCAGGTTCCTCTGTGGGCCTCCCTTGCCCCCCTTCCCCAGGGGGAGAGCGCACCTTTCAGTCCTCAGGGAGGGGGCAGTGGGCTCCTTGCAGGCTCACCTGCGTTGTGCAGGTGCTTCTGGAAACAAATCCAAATGCAACCCTGCCCCCTCCCCCCCAGCACCCTCTCCAGGTCTTAGAGGGCCACTCAATGCTGGGGAAAGCTGGGAGGAAAGAGGAAGAATGAGTGCAGCTCAGAAGCCAGGCGCGGGGCAACCTCCACAATGGGAAAACGATCCAGGAAACTCCCTGACCAAAAGCAGGATATGACCCAAAGAGAGGGACAGCAGAGGCCTGTAGGGCAGAGGAGAAAAGCAGGCAAGGGCGGAACAGCCTGGACAGAATCCGAGGCAAAGGACGAGTGACAGCTGCGCCCTTTTAGAAGCCTGTGGAGTTCTTCTACAATTGCCGCTGTGCCCCAATCCAGAGCACGTGCGTGGCACGGTGGCCCCAGGAGCTGCCCCCCACCCCTGCCCCCAATTGCTGTTTTGGCACCTGTAAAGGGGCGAGGAGAAAGAAGAGCTCCTGGGGCCAAGCACGTGCTCCGGATAGGGGCCTCGGGGCAACATCACAACCACCACAAACGCTTCTAAAACGGCGACGAGGGCCACAGGATGGGCCCACGGCTGCTGCCGCCTGTAGCTCGGCTCTCACTTCCTCAGTCTGCAGCAGGGCAGCACCAGCCATTGCACAATCCACTTGCCCTTCTTCCACTCTCCCAGCCAACGCATATCAGCCGTGTGGTCACCAGGGCCAGGAGACACCAGCAAAGGGCCACCTTCCACAAGCGCCGGCGTGGGAGACGCAAGCCCCCCGCCCCCCAGCACCTCCTGCAAGAACCACCCCCGGAAGCTTTTGGATGTCCCCCGTGTAAAGACAATGACTTCTCTTTCAGACTGTGACCATCTTGGAAATCTTTGGTTCTGGGGAAAGGCCTAAGGAAGTGTACGGAGCTTGCTAGCAGACCAGAGCACAGAGACCCTGGCGATAAGAGGGAGCTGCTTAGCAAAGCTTCCACCACCTAACCTTCCCAAGCACCTGTGGGAGAGGGGAGGACCCCAAGACTGCCGACTGGTTTCGTTTCTGCCCACTCACGTCACGTGTTCCTGCTAGCATCAGTGGCGTCAGTTCTTGGGGTTCTGATTGGCTAAACAGGCCTGGGCCAATGGAGACCCTCACTCTTAAAGTTAGTTCGCATCCTGTAGGAGCAAAAGGCGAGAGGCTGAGAGAGGGAGAACCTGGGCGCCCCCTGAAAGACGGCTGCTCCCCTGCGACCCTCCCGTTGCCTGCTGTGACGGACTCAGACCGACAGTCCTGCTTGTGTCTATGGAAGAGAGTCATTTGCACCTGTGCCTAATGGTGCCCGTGGATTGTGTAGCTAGCGCTTATCGCTAAAGCCTTTGTTATTTTGTCCCCACAGACTGTTTGGTCTTTTTGAATATCTTTGCACCAAACAAATAATTCTATTTTTAATCTGTTGTGGTTCTTGACTTCTAGGCTGAAGCCAGTGTCTTGACTCAAAACCACCTACTAGGTAAAACTTTGTTGAGAAACTCTACTTGCAAGCCGCCCTTGCAGGGTAGACTTTCTGGTTAATTCCCTGAAAGGCCAGGAGATTTGTCCTTTGGCGCCTGTGCTTTGGGATAAATAAAAGGGACTGGTAATGTCATGTCTGTTGTATTATATTATTGTTGTAGATCCAGAGGAGTTAGCCGTGTTAGTCTGTAGTAGCAAAATCAAAAAGAGTCCAGTAGCACCTTTAAGACTAACCAATTTTATTGTAGCATAAGCTTTCGAGAATCACAGTTCTCTTCGTCAGATGCATGGAGGGCAAAAAGCTTGTGCTGCAGTGGAATTGGTTGGTCTTGGAGGTGCTGCTGGACTCTTTTTGATTTTGCTACTACGGATTAACACGACTAAGTCCTCTGAACCTTTACAGAAGCAAACTGATCTCCACATCAGAAGGAGCTGTTTGCATCTACCCCGCCCCCCCTCCTCCTCTATATCTGACCAGTTTCTCTTTTTGCCCTCCATGCATCTGACGAAGAGAACTGTGATTCTCGAAAACTTATGCTACAATAAAATTGGTTAGTCTTAAAGGTGCTACTGGACTCTTTTTGATATTATTGTTGGTTATACTGCTTGTACCACCATATGCAGAAGCTATACTGCATTCTTACTAAACTGATGTGTAACTCTCTCTGATCACCTGCAACCATATTGCAGACGCCACTTCCTCAGGACCCAGAAAGGGCCTCTCCTGTTATCTTATATGCGAGTCTCGGCTAGCCGTGACCTCGACGTGTCTCGATTCTAGTTTTCTCTCCTGTTCCCAGATGCTGGGAAGTAGGCATTGCATACCTAATACGAAGTCATAACTAAGTAGGTTCTCACAGAACTCTTGTACGCTTGCGCGCCAAAACCTAACTGTCATATGGAGCGTGGGAAAACTCATCTATAACATAGACTGCTTGAGCTGAATTGTCACTTCTGTCAAGCTCCGTGATGGAGAACAGGCCTGAACCGCGTAGATCCTAATAAAGCTGATTCTGCTGGAACCGACGTGTGTTCACTGCGGAGGGGCTTGAGGGGTTTACCTGCCGGGGACTGACTGGTGGCAGCTACCAGAAGTTGATATGAGAGCAGTCTCTCAGTCACACTTTTGTAATTCTGTTTGATACAGAGCAGGAGCCCTGTGAGCGCTTATCCCTGGCTTGGGGTAAGGGCAGGCGTGGGTCCCAGCTCTCGACACCGAGGCAAGTCCAGCCTCAGACCAGGAGACAAGCCTCAAATTTCCCATGCACCATAACAGCACACTCAACAGCCTTCACCTTCATAGGTAGAGACACCAGTGCAACTTCTCACACTACCCAGCCTTTCACAAGCAGTGCGCCTGCAGTGCACCTCACGTGCCAGCACAACAAAGACCGGCATGGTCACCCATCTCACACACATGTCCTCATCGCTAGCTTCGCAACAAGCATCACCCAGCTAGATGTTAGCACTGCCGTCGGCAAGCGAAGCCCCTCCCAAACAGACACCAGCGCTGTGCCAGCGCACTCACAAGCTAATGCCCTCTTGGCACAACTGCTCCTGCCTAGCAACACTTGCACTCACCAGTCCCAAGCTTCACTTGTCCCAAGCGGTGGAATGGTAAATATAAGCTCCGCTCCACCATGTAGCAAACAGCACAAAAATAGATGAAAGGGCCGTCTCCAAGTTCAGAAATTCTGCCCCGAGAGGAAGAAGTGTCAGTCATCAGACAATCCTCCATCTCCCTCGCCGATCACAAGCCCCGGAACTGGCAACAAAAGTGCCTTGACAAATAGAACTTAACATGACAATAGCAACAACAACAACATTCGATTTATATAGCTGAGCCCGCTCGCGGGGAGGGCGGAATAGAAGTTCAAAATAAATAAATAAAATATCGTGCTTCAGGACAACTCAAGGCCCACTCAGCGCTGTTTACAAAGTGTGTTATTACTAGCAACAAAGCCCGTTGTGGGAATACAACAGGCTCTAGAAAGTTGGGGCTGGGGAGGGCTGGCAGGAAGACGGGCCAAGGAGGGCTGGCAGCTGGGTGGGATGGCAAGGGCCCCTCACCCTTCCCATCCCATCCCCGGTCAATCAACTGGAGAGGCCAAAGGAGCCTGTTGATCAGGTGGACACAGCAAAGGCAGCAGGCTCACCCCCCCCCTTGCCCGCTGATCAGCTTGGCAGCACAGGCACCGCGCTCGGCAGTCCCGCCTCTTCCCAGCTGATTGGCTGGGGAGGGCACAACTGTGCCTGCACTAAATGTGAGTCGTCAGGAACACAGTTAGTCTTTTATATAGTAGGATTATCCCCACAACAATCATCCTGTGAGGTGGGCGGGGCTGTGAAAGTGCTGGTTGACCCAAGGTCCCCCAGCCAGCTGCAAGCAGAGGGGTGGGGAATCGAACCCGGCTCTCCAGATCAGAGTCCCGTTGTTCTTAACCTCAATATCAAACTGGCTCACTATGTTATACCAATATAGATAAAAGCACATGACAATAATCAATACTGAACAATACTAGGCCAAATTCTTGCATTCTCTAGATGAACTTTTAAACTTTGCATGAACTGTCTGTGTGTTTTTTCTATGTGTTAGGTAATTCTAACAGGTGTGCTTTCATCCTTTGACATTTAATTAAAATAGTGGACTCTATCGAGATGAATGTTCCTCTATCAGAGATTCAACCAATGGTGATCGTTCAACTTAACTTTTCCTGACACTTCTCAGAGATTTATAGTTTTCTTTTGTAAGCCTGAGAATAACGTAATTTTTTACTAATTGGAAGGTTGTACTACAGAAATTATGAATATTCAGTGAAGCATCGAACCAATCATCAATTGATTGTGCTATCATGTGAATAGACCTTAAATATTTGCATATGATGAGGTATAAAATTGCAAACACAGATAGAACGGTAGAGCTCTGATGGAAGAAATCTCTTGAGAGAATTTAGGTGAGAACTTATCTTAACCTATGCATTTCATAGAAACTTTGTTTATGTTAAACTTTATTAAGATTTATTAAGAAATGTTAGCAAACTTATTTCTTATTGCCTTTCTGTGTTCTGTTTTTATAGGGTTTATATTAATAGCCATTTATATTTTGATTACTTGCTTCATTAAAAAACTAGGGTGTATTTTCAATAAAGTGAAATAAACTCTAGGCAGGTGTCTGTGTGTTTGATAAAGAGCTGCAAAGCAATATTGAACCCTATATAAATAAATGTACTGATAAACAGCTGGTTCAAAGAACTTATCTGTTTGACAGGTCTGAAAACTAATTGCTGTAAGCTTTCCCGGACAGAGATACATCCTTCTCTTGGCTAGTCAAAGCTTAGTTTCAGACACGGGCAAAAGCTCATTACAACTACATCAAACAGGGCCCACTAACATGTCCTCATCTTTCACAGGCTACACAATGGAAGCCAGGAATGCCCCCAATCCAGAAATCAACACTGCAGCTGAAAACGCAAGTACGTGTGAACCAGGGACAACAGCTCCCTCACTCTTCAAAAGAGTACCTCTTGGCAACACAAGCGTCTTCGCACCAGAAGCTAACTCCACACCTGTAAACAGCAAAACTACCTCAATTGTCACAAATAAAGCAGCTGAGAAGACAAAGACGCGCACACAAGAAACTACCACTTCAGAGGAAAACAGCACAGCTGCCTCACTTTTCGCAAGCACAACCACAGAAAACAAAAGTATTGCTGCACCAGAGACCACTGCCACAGCGGTTCAAAATACACGCATCCCTGTAACTGAAACCACCACCACAACTAGAAACACTACACCTCCTTCACTTTTCACAGGGCCATCAATGGGAAACACAAGTAGCTCTGCAGGACAAACCATCACCAACGCTGTGGGAAATACAAGCTTCTCTGTACCAGAAATCAGGACTGGCGCTAAAAATACAACAGCCGCCTTGCTTCTGACGAGTGTAGCTGTCGGAAACACAAGCACCGCTGAACCAGAAACTACCTCCACCTCAGCTGGAAATTCCACAGCTGCCCCACTTTTCACAACAACCACCACTAGAAACACAACTACCTCTGTACCAGAAACAAACGTCATGGCTGGAAATACCACAGCACCCTCAGTTTCGACAACTACTGCCATTGGAAACACAAGTACTACTGCACCAGAAATCACCTCCACTTCAGCTGGAAACACCACAGCCGCCACACTTTCAACAACTACTGCCATTGGAAACAAAGGTACTACTGCACTAGAAATCACCTCCACTTCAGCTAGAAATACAACAGCTGCCCCACTTTCGACAAGGACTGCCATTGGAAACACAAGTATCACTACACCAAAAATCAGCTCAGCTGGAAATACCACAGCTCCCTCACTTTCGACAAGTGTAACCATTGGAAACACAAGTACTACTGCACCAGAAATCACTTCCACTTCAGCTGGAAATACCACAGCTCCCTCAATTTCAACAACTACTGCCATTGGAAACACAAGTACTAGTGCACCAGAAATCACCTCCACTTCAGCTGGAAATACCACAGCCGCCACACTTTCAACAACTACTGCCATTGGAAACACAAGTACTACTGCACCAGAAATCACCTCCACTTCAGCTGGAAATACCACAGCTCCCTCACTTTTGACAACTACTGCCATTGGAAACAGAAGTACTACTGCACCAGTAATCACCTCCACTTCAGCTGGAAATACCACAGCCGCCACACTTTCAACAACTACTGCCATTGGAAACATAAGTACTACTGCACCAGAAATAACTTCCACTTCAGCTGGAAATACCACAGCTCCCTCACTTTCAACAACTACTGCCATTGGAAACACAAGTACTAGTGCACCAGAAATCACCTCCACTTCAGCTGGAAATACCACAGCTCCCTCACTCTTGACAACTACTGCCATTGGAAACACAAGTACTACTGCACCAGAAATCACCTCCACTTCAGCTGGAAATACCACAGCTCCCTCACTTCTGACAACTACTGCCATTGGAAACACAAGTACTACTGCACCAGAAATCACCTCCACTTCAGCTGGAAAAACCACAGCTCCCTCACTTTTGACAACTACCGCCATTGGAAACACAAGTATCACTACACCAAAAATCACCTCCAGCTCAGCTGGAAATACCACAGCTCCCTCACTTTCGACAACTACTGCCATGGGAAACAGAAGTACTACTGCACCAGTAATCACCTCCACTTCAGCTGGAAATACCACAGCTCCCACATTTTTCACAACTACCGCCATTCGAAAGACAAGTACCACTGTGCCAGAAACCACCTCCACTTCAGCTGGAAATATCACAGCTCCCTCAGTTTCGACAAGTGCAACCATTGGAAACACAACTACTACTGCACCAAAAATCACCTCCACTTCAGCTGGAAATACCACAGCTCCCTCACTTTTGACAACTACTGCCATTGGAAACACAAGTACTAGTGCACCAGAAATCACTTCCACTTCAGCTGGAAATACCACAGCTCCCTCACTTTCGACAACTACTGCGATTGGAAACACAAGTACTAGTGCACCAGAAATCACCTCCACTTCAGCTGGAAATACCACAGCTCCCTCACTTTTGACAACTACTGCCATTGGAAACACAAGTACAACTGCACCAGAAATCACTTCCACTTCAGCTGGAAATACCACAGCTCCCTCACTTTCGACAACTACTGCCATTGGAAACACAAGTACTACTGCACCAGAAATCGCCTCCACTTCAGCTGGAAATACCACAGCTCCCTCACTTTCGACTACTACTGCCATTGGAAATACAAGTACCTCTTCACCAGATACAACCATCACAGCTGGAAATACCACAGCTCCCACATTTTTCACAAGTGCAGTCACAGGAATCACAGGTACCTCTCCACCAGAAACCTCCGCCAGAGCTGGAAATACCACAGCTGCCTCAGTCTTCACAAGCACACCCTTTGGCTACACAAACAGCCCTCTAACTCGCAGTAGCCTGACGACAGGCCTCATTCCCTTGTCTCCCCCTTTTACAGATTTCGTGACAGGACTGGCTACTGGGACTTCCACAGCAGACGCCGGCACAGTGTCTGCAGCTCTGAGCTCCCTCCCGGGGCTTGTCCCCGTCAGTTCCGCTGCAACAGGTGCCCCCAGGACCTCCAGCCCAGGACTGGCTGCTTCTTCCTCCAGGTCTCCAGGCCCCTCTCCCCAGATCTCTCTTCCAAGCAGCACCTCAGGTGAGTGCAGCCCCTTCCCGGGGCTGTTCGAATGCTTTGCTTCTTTGATGGTTCCACAAGACTTCTAGCTCCAGCTGGCTTAGATGGTGTTGCCGGTGTGGGCTGAGGATGGGCCATGCATTGAGGGGAGACACTGTCCTGGTCCAAGGAGTCCCATCTGCCCCTGCTGCAGCCCCAAACGCCAGCCCCACGCGTCCCTCCCCTGCCCTGCCTGCCAGGTGAGAGCACTCTCCGTCTGCAGCAGTCACTCCTTGGTCCTTGAACCTTTGAATAGGGAAGCTGGGGAGGAGAGGAGGAGCCAGAGCCAGCGCCCCCCTGTCTACTTTGCAGTCACAAAGTCCACTCCCCTTGCCCCCCTCTGCTCATCTCTCCGCTCTAACTGGGCCACCAGTCTTGGCACATGCCCACCCCAAAGCTCCCAGGGATTCAGGCTCCCCCACTCTCATCACCCCCTCTGCCCCACACAAGAAGAGCCCTTTGACTGCTCCAGTGGGCTCTTGGCCCCGCCAGGACTGCCTGCTCCTCAAATGCTACGGCTGCTGGGTTCATTTTCACCACCACCAACAACAACAACACAACATCCCTGAGTCTCAAAATCCCACTGTAATGAGTTCCGATCTTGCTGCAGTTTGGCCCATCCATATGGCCACCAACACTTCTGCCTGAGAGCCAGTTTGGTGTAGTGGTTAAGAGCAGCAGGAGTCTAATCTGGAGAACCAGGTTTGATTCCTCACTCCTCCACTTGAAGCCAGCTGGGTGACTTTGGGTCAGTCACAGCTTCTCAGAGCTCTCTCAGCCCCACCCACCTCACAGGGTGTTTTGTTGTGGGGATAATAATGGCATAGTTTGTAAACCGCTCTGAGTGGGCGTTAAGTCATCCTGAAGGACGGTATATAAATCGAATGTTGTTGTTATTATCGAATGTTATTAGTATGACTGCAGTTAGAGCCCCCCCACTATCACCCCCCCCCGATTGTCCTCTTGCAGGAAACTGTCACCAACCTGCTGTCACCCTAAATAGGCTACCAAAGATCACGAAGGAAGTGCAGCAGGGAGGCTGGAGTCGCTACTCCTGGGCTGCTCCCCGTGCCATGAATGCAGCACCCCCCACACCCCCAGGCTCAGCACCAGCAGCGACCTGTCCGTTCCTGCCCCTTTATTGCACCTCAGGTGCTGCACCAGCCAGCCCAAAAAGGCTAGTCTGGACTCCACACCAGTCTTCAAACGTGGCCTCTTTCCTGGTGGTGCCCCCAAGCTCTGGCCTGGGCCCACCCCCACCCCCACCTTTTAGCTTTTGAACAGCAGCAACACACAACCAGCCACAAATGCTCCAGCCACCCCTTTCCACACACACAAACACACACACACACACACACACACAAGCTGCCTTTCCTCTTTTGCCCATTTCCTTTTCATGCAGATTTTGTGTAGGTCTTTGGAGACACACAAAACCCGATGAGAATCCTACACACAAGGAAAGGTGTGTGTGTGTATGTGGGTGCGTTCCCACACGATAGCCTGTGCTTTGCCAAACAAAATCTTATTGATTCGCTTTGCAAAAATTGCTTGGTGACTTGCATAATATTTTTCCCTTTTAAAGAGAGGGGCCAAATGCAGAATCAAAAAACAAAGGGCTGGTGCGGCACACCAAATTTGCCGGCGGCGAACGTGTGACTCCTGCTGCTTGGCAGGAACGTGGATGAGGGTGAGCTGCCGGCAAGCGAAGCTCTCCTTCGCCCAGGCCCTGGGGCTGCAGTCTCTGGGGAGGAATGTGGCTGCTGGGGGCGGGGGGGGGGAGGGCTTCCACTTGGTGTTTTAGTGCTGCTGGGACGTTTCATGCCAAAGGGCAGGTCAGCCACAGCTCTGCTTATTTGTCTTTCCCCGCTAAGAGCTCGGGCATGGATTGTGGCTTTGCAGGTTGACGGGTTGTTTGTTTGTGCCATTTATAGTCCATCTTTCTCACTGAGATTCAAGGTGGATTACATAAAGTGAGATTAGCACAGTCAATATCACACAGCACACAGAAGCACTGTTGGAGATTAGCAGAGTTAACGCAAAGATTGTGCATTGGAATTAATGAGAACAGGCACACACTCCAGTGTAGCTCTGTAAGAATACTAAAGGATAAAAATTAGGGTTACATTGGAGAAAAATAATAAATTGCTGAACTGACTACATCTTGCTAGAAAAGTAACTGAGAGTAAGAAGGCGACTGAACAAAGAGCAATAAAACTTCAGTATACAGTATCACTTAATTGCCCCCCCCCCCGCAATAAACAGGTTGCCCAATAGAAAATCCTAATTCTACTTCATTATTCTTAGAGACTCCCATTTCTAGGGAATCCAGATTCGAGGCCTAAGTGGTTACATGCAAATAAGTTTACTAATTAGGTAACACAAAACAGTTTAACTCTTTCATGACTGAGATGGAAACGCTTGCTAAAATCCCAACAAGCACCTACCTGAAGCCAGAAATAGGACGCAGGCAACTCAGTGCTGAGGTCTGTGGTCTCCAGCTCCTTGGCGAGGCATCTGAGACCCCCTCCCCACAATGCACCCCTCCTATCTGAGTAAAAACCCCTTTTGAGTCATTCCCTTCTGCATCGTTTGGGGACAGCCAAGAGAGTGGGGGCTCCCCTGACCTCCTCAGGCAGGCCCTCCCATAGGGCGGGGGCCACCACAGAGAACCCACCTATGTGGGCAGCTGTCCATTTGGCCCATGATGTGCAGGGTGGCACCTGCAGGAGACCCCCCTTCTTTCTTGCCCGGACTCGGATTTAACTCTCCCCCCCCCCCGTGGCCCCTCAAGAGCGCATACACGTGCAGGTTACATGTGCAGACAGGAGCTTCCCCCTGACCTTGGCCCCCTCTCTCAGCTCCCTGCCAGAACGGCGGCTCCCCCGACGGCGCGGAGTGCCTTTGCCCACCGGGCTACTGGGGCGCCCTGTGCGAGTCGTTTGAAGCCCGGGACTGCCAGAACGGAGGCGTCTGGACCGAGGCGGGCTGCCGCTGCCCGGATCTCTTTCAGGGGGCCCACTGCGAGTTTGCCGTGGAGGCGGTCAGGATTGAAGCTGGTAAGGAAACGGGAGCTGGGAGAGCCCGCCTGGCGCAGTGGCGAGAGAGTCCCCCCCCCCCGCCTCCCAAGCTGCCTCAGCCACGGCGCTCATTGAGAGACCTTGGGCCAATGACCGCCCCCCCCCTTGCAGGCTGTCCCTCACAGAGATGTTGGGAGGGGGATGCTCTTCCGAGGACAGGCAGGCCAAGATAGAGACCCCCACGGGGGGGGGGCGCAGCTGCCGCGGGAGGGGTTGCCAGTCCTCCTCCCCAGGGATCTTCCCTTTCGGATGCAGGAGCTCCGACGGGAGGGGGGCCCAACCGGGAGAGGGGGCAGCCTGCCCTAGAGGGGGCGGCCCTGGCTTGGGCAGCAGGGAGAAGGCAGGTGGGTCGGGGGCAGGAGCAAACCCCTGGGGGGGCGTTCCTTCGAGGCCCCACCTCCCTCCTCGCCTGCGGACAGTGGTGAACGCAACGCTGGACGTGGAGCTGCAGGTGGTCAACCGCGAGTTCCGCCCGGGCTTTGAGGACCCCACGACGGCCGCCTATCAGCAGTTCGCCCAGGAGTTCCGAGCGCAGGTGGGAGCGCGGCCGGGGAGGGCCGGGCGGGAGCTCTGCAGTCCGCTGGAGGGCCGCTTTCCAGCTTCCTCGGCTGCCGCCGGCCGCCCCTGCCCCCAGAAGGAGTGGGGGGGGGGGTTGCCACGTCCTCCAGCCGTGAGAGGGGGGCGGGGAGACTTCCGCTTCTGAGGACACAGGACGGCCGGCTTCTGGCGGGGTGGGGGGCGCCACGTCGGGGCGCTCATTCACGAAGCTTCTGCTGCATAAGATCAGGCCGGTCTTTAAGATGGGGGGGGGCTCCCGGTTATCTCCCGTTCCTCCGGAGTTCCAGGACAGAGCCCTCTTCCTCCGGAGGCCAGAGACAGCCCCCCCCCCATCCCGCAGGCGCGATGCCTTCGGCCTGGCAGAGCTCGGCTGCCTCTGCGCCCCCCCCCTTGGGAGGAACCTGCTGCCCACCGGGGGCATCCAGCGCCTTCCGGCCCTTGCCGCTTTCGAGGCCCCTCAGGGCCTGAGGCTCGTCCAGGCAGCAGAGCGCCCCGCCCCCCCCCCCTCGTTCTTGCCGGTGGCGGAAAACCTCGCCCTAGAGCGAGGCGGGGGGAGGCGCTTGCCGGAGGGCGGCCAGAAGCCCCGGGAGGCGGGGGAGGAATTGGGGCGGTTCCTCTGCACCTCCAAGGAGGAGGCCTGGGGGGGGGGGGACAGCCTCCCGGCCGGGCACTTCCGAGGGGGGCGCGCGGCAGCTGCCGAGCCAGGACCGCTCCCGGGCAACGGGGGGGGGGCGCAGGGGGGGAGCGGAGGCGGCCTGGAGGGCAGAAGAGGCGGTTACAGCGCTGCGTGTCGTGCCCCCCCCCCCGCGCCCGCCTTCCAGATCAGCCTCGTCTACGGCGACCTCGGCGGCTTCCAGGACGTGGCGGTCACGGGGCTGAGGTGAGGACCCGGTTCCGGGCGCCGGGGGGGGGGGGAAGGGGCGCTGATTGGGCCGCGGAGCGCCCCGGCGGATGCGCCCCTGCCCTCGCTGGGTTTGCCCCCGCAGGCCCGGCAGCGTGGTGGTGCCGCACCGGCTCTTCTTCGCGCTCCCGGTCCGCGCCGAGCTCAACGCCACCTTCGAGGCGCTGCCCCGGGCGCTGGAGCGGCGGGTCGCGGCGGCCGCGGGGGACCAGATCCTCTGCCCGGCGGCAGCTGGTGAGTGGGGCGGCGAGCGCGGCGAGAGGGCGGCCCTTCCCGCGCCGGCCCGCCTGCGCCGCTCAGCCCCTCTCGTTCCCCGCAGCCACGCTGTGCTTCAACCCGCGCTCCCTCGGGGTCACCGGCCGGCAGCTGGGCCGCTTCAGCGGCGCAGGTGAGCCTCCGCCCGGCGGGCGCTTCCCAGGCGGCGGGGCGGGGCGGGGCGGGGCGGGAGCGGACCGACCCGCGCTGCCGCCCGCGCTGCTGTCTTTCAGAGCTCTGCAGGGAGCGGAGCCCGCCGGCCTTCGGCTCGCACTACTTCCCGCTGGCGACGGAGAGCGGCTTCTGGTGCGCCTCGCGGTGCCTGGCGGGGGCCCCCGGGGCGCTGCACTGCCAGGCGGGGCGCTGTCGGGTGGGCCGCTCGGGGCCCCGGTGCCAGTAAGTGAGCGCGGCCGGGGCGGGGGGCGGGCGAGCGGGCTCCGTCGCGGGGCTGGCGGCCGCCCTGCAGGGCCTTCTGCCTCTCTCTCTCCTCCCCCCCCCCTGCAGGTGCCCGCAGGACGGCCCCTTCTGGTACTGGGGCGCCAGCTGCCAGGGCCGGATCCAGCGCCTGGGCGGGGCCGTGGGCCTGGCCGCCCTGCTGGCCTTCCTGGGGCTGCACGTGGTCGTGGCGCTGGTGAGTGGGGATCTCTCCCCTGGGGTCTCCCGGAGGGGAGGCGCAGCAGCCCGGCGGCCGCCCTTTCCGAAGCCGGCCGGGCCCTCCTCTTGCCTGCCTGCCTGGGCCCTGGGCAGCTCCGGGCTGGGGTCTGGCCCGCAGGAGCCCGAGAGCCGGGCAGGCTGCCCGCCCCCCTCTGCGCGATCGCCTTCGGTCGGTGCTGGGCGGGCGTGGGCGCAGGCGGCCTCTCCTGACCCCGGGCCCGCCCTTTCTGCCTCCCCGCAGCTCTCTGGGTCCGGGATTCCGCGGGCTTGCCGTTGCCGTGGGGGCGCTGAGCGAAGCCGACAGAGCCACGGCCTTGCAAGGAGGAGGGGGCAGTAGAGACCCCCATCGCGCACTCCGGTGGCCTGGCGGGCCTGAAGGGGCGCAACAGGGGCACCTCCAGGCAGCCCAAGGAGAAGCTCTGCCCCCACCGAGCCAACCGGGCTGCAGGGACAGCTTCCCCCGGGGGGGGGCAACCAGCTGAGCCAGGGCTCCGGGGCCCCTTCCGGACCCACAGAAGGGCCCTGGGCATCGGCTTTGGCCAGTCAGTGCTCAGCTCCTTAAATGGACGCAGGTCCTTCCGTATTTATTCTCAGGACTGCAGGCGGCAGAAGGGGGCCCCAATGTGTGTGTGTGAGGGGGGCTGAAGCCCACTCTTGTGGCCCACCCTGCCCCCTCCCCACGGTCTGCTCTGGCTTGCAAAGTTGCTGTGGGCCTCCCTTGGCTCCTTGTTGTGGGAAGGGGCTTGTTTTGAGCTTCAGAAGGACTGTTGCCCCCCCCCTTGCTTGCTTGCTTGCTTGCTTGCTTCTGACATAGGCACAGAAATCCCTGGCCACAGGGGATTTCAGAAGCTTCTTGGGGCTGAGAGGAAGGAGAATGGGTTCTGCCCTCTTTTCTGTGAAGCGCCAGCAGGAAATGTGCCTGGTGCCGCCTGCTGTTCTTGGTGCTGGCTGGTGTGGGCTTTGGAGAAGCAGGTGCCAGCCCGCCTTCTCTGGGCCCTTGAAGAAGAGGGAGGCCGGAGGGGAAGTGTGTCTCGGCGGGAGCTTTGCTTCCAGAGCAGCGGTGGGCACAGGCTGGGCCCTCCCTGGAGCGTGTCTGTCTTCCACCCCCAGGTCCATCCGAGTCCCGTTGGAGCCCCGGGCCTGCTGAGCTCTGTCTCTGCCCGGCAGCCTCCCGCCCACCCTGCCCATGGCTCTTTGTGGCTGGCAAGAGAGCCAGCTTCGATGCCTTTGGCAGAGGAAGGTGGAGACTGTCAATGCCCCCTTCCACAGAGCCTGCCTGACCTCTGTGTCCTCCTTGCCCCAGGCCCAGTCAGATGGCGGCCTGCCTCTTTCTCCAGGCAGCAGCAGTGACGGGCTGAAGGAAACCCCTGGGCAGGGGCAAGGGGCCCAGTGTCCTCCTCTTTACCTCCCGGGGCTTTGGGTTGTGTAACGCCCCAGGTCCAGATGCAAATGACAGGGGCGGGGGTATCTGAGCACATGCAGAGGGCCCTCTGCATTCTGGCACCACACCCCACCCCACGAATCTGACCTCAAGGGAGGGGGACAGGTGCCTGGGCGGGTGTTGCAGCACCTCAGGCCCTCACCTGTCCCCAGCTGTGGGAGCCCCTTTGGAGTGGTTAGGCGCGAGGGCTGGTTTCTCGCTGGTGTAGTGGGGAGGAGAGTGGAAAGCAGACTAGGGTGGCAATGGAGGGTAGTGGGCGAAGCATGCACGGCAGTGACGGTGGCCCCTGCATGAGCTGACGAGCAGGAGACACCCCCCCCCCAGAAGAGCAGCCCAGGAGGCCCCAGCCAGCAGCCTGGCGCAACAGGAGAGGCCCTGGGGCCTGTGGACAATGCAGGGTTAGCCCCAGTGCTGTGAAGCATAAAAAAGAGAGAAGTGCCTTGGGCCATGCGCCGAGTGCAGGCAGGACCTTCTTCTGCGCCAGCCTTGGCAAAGGGTGGTGTGTATTTGCTGCCTGGTGCCTGCGAAGGGGCCTCTCCGTTTGGTTTGGGTCAGGGCCTGGGAGCACGTGGCTGCTTCCTCCTGGGAGCCATTGGTTGAAGGGACAGCCTCTGGACAGAGGCCTGAGCTGGGCAAGGGGCAGCCGAGGGAGGAGGGGGCAGGCTGGGTGTGAAGAGGCAGGCGCTTGAGCTGGAAGACGAAGGGGGAGCTGCAGCCAGAGGAGCGGGGGGGGGGGAGATGTGGTTTGCTCCTGGGGTCTGATGGGGGCCAGTTCTGAGGAGGAGGACCTCTGGGACTCCTTTTCTGTGGTGCTTGTATATTTGTAAATAAAGCCAATATTACAACGTTCCGTCTGTCTCCAGACCTCTTTGTGGTAGCCCTGTTGGTCCAAAGCAAAATCCCAAACCACAGAACTGTTCACGAGGGCAGATATAGAAAAAAGTTATCTTAAAAAGAAGCCAGAATGGTGCAGTGGTTAGACTCAAGTCCAAATCCTCACTCGGCTGTGAAACTTGCCCTCACTGGGCCGGTTGCACAGACTCTCTGTCAGCTCACTTTACAGGGTTGGTGTGAGAATGAAATGGGAGAGACGGATGAGGCCCTAAGCAGGATAAAACAACATGCTCAGTAATAAGAGAGCTCATGCCCTGAGGCTCTCAAGGCCCCTGCCTGCGTCCAGTGTAGGATCCCAGGCAGGGCCTGGTGCCTCTCTGGGCCTGGGGTCTTCTGGAAAGAAAGAGGCCCAGAGGCAGCCCTGCTCTCACCCAGCTCTGCTTGGAGAAGCAGGGAGCTGGCGAGGAGGCACCTTCTGAGTTTCACTTCCTTGTCTGAAAAGCCGTTTGTGGAGGTTTGGGTGTGGGCACGTGGTTTTTGTGGATCTGTCAGTGTAGCTGCATGCTTTAGGGGGGAAGGGAAGGGAAACGTCACAAATTCCTCACTGAGAGATCTCTGTCTTTTGGTGCTACACCTCTGAAGATGCCAGCCACAGCTGCTGGCGAAACGTCAGGAACTACAATGCCAAGACCATGGCAATACAGCCCGGAAAGCCCACAACAACCATCGTTCTCCGGCCGTGAAAGCCTTTGACAATACAACTCCCTAAATAGTTCACATGCTTAGTCTAGACATAAAAGAGGCAACAGATTAAGAATGAAACACGGTATTCTTCTTCCCCCTGAGAACTAGCAGGTTTGCAAGGTCAGAGACACTGAGCTTCAAGCCCAAGAGATAAGACACTCTGGATACAACAGGCCTGGCATACAAGGCATGTTATGGCATCAGCAATATGATATCAGGGCACAGCATAGAACAATGGTTCATGGCAACACATCAGCTGAAAATAACGGCATGGAGGGGTGACAGACATGACACTTAGTACCCAATGACTGAGGCAGTAATGGGTATCTAGAAGGATTTTAAGCCTAGGGGGATCATTATTACAGTCTCTCATATTTTATGTGCAGTTCAAGGTCATGGAGCTGTTACCAGATTCGGTAAAATCAAACTACTAGCTTATTGGATGTAACCGATAATGTGGATCGTCTCCCATTTATTGAACTAAGACAGGAACATGAAGCAGCAAGATGCTTTCAGTTTTTCCCACGTACGTAGCTCTGTTGTGGCCAAACAGTTGGAAACCAGGTGAATTCAAGTTTGACAAAATTTGAGGACATAGAATATAATACGAAAATACAGAACTTGTCTCAGCCAGAAATGGCTGCTTAGTGCCAGTTTTGGATATACTGAAATGTAATTTTGCAAAAAAAAGTCAACAAATGATAGATTAAAGTCATTGCTGAGAAAGAATGGCAAATGATTTTCTCTCCTGATGCTACAGCAATTGTGAATACGCAGGACGTCTTCAAGCCTTGACAGTCTTCAAGGAGCGGCTGGATGAATATTGGTCAGGGATTCTTTAGGCTGTTCCTGAATTGGGCAGGGGGTTGGACTGGAGGGTCTGTAAGGCCCCTTCCAACTCTGCGATTCTATGAAGGAGAATTTTTATAAGAATTTTTATATTCTGCAAAATGCATCACACAAACCAGCATGCATGTTGGAGATGCAGAGAAAAGAAGGTAGATGTTCAACTTATGTTTTGTCCAGTGGTGAAAATATTTTGGTCTAAGATGCTTGTATAAACTTACCGCATTACAGGGATTCCTGTCCCTTTAGATCCCAAGGGACTAGTTAATGCCGGCAACCCAAAGGTCTGGAGGAGGTGATTCTCGACATGTTTACAGCTGCAATGTTGCTGCCAGCAAAAAAACTGGAGAGCTGGTAAACATTTCACAGTTCAATGCGAGATTCAAACAGTCTGAGTTATTGCAAAATCATCAACATTGTGAGAACTTGTTCAATAAAGAGACGGAAATATCAAAAAGTTTTTTTCTGATAGCTGGAAATACTTCTTTGAATTTTGGAGGGATAAATTAAATATACTGTTAGACTTGTACATTTGTCCCTTACTTTTACATTAAACAGGATAATGAAAAGAGTGAACCGTTAAGACTGAGTGTGAATTAAGTAATTGGTACTTCAGTAAGCTTTAAATAATCATAACTTATAATTAAAACTTACTATTTTGTGATGAGTGTTGGTTTATTACTTTCTCTGTTGAGGTGAGTTTATTTTTTAAAAAAGAAAGAAAAGGGGGGGGCTCGCGAGTCTGCAGCTGCAGAGAAGAGGCAGCAGGAGGGGGGAGGGGCCTTCCCACACACCACCAAGCGTTATTCGGGCGGAAGTGGTCCTGGGACTTGGCCAGAGGCATCTCCTCGGCCTGGTGAGGAAGGGGTTTGTAGAGCCTTCGGGGGCTTACGGGTGACCCCTTCTGGCCTTCGATAGATGGAGGACGCCCACTGCCCGTTCCTGGCTGTCATCCGCTAGCCCTGCCTGTCAGCAAAATGCTCTATGCTCTTGTCTCTGTTGTGTTCCCAACATCCCTGTGGGACTTCCTTTTTCTGAATGAAGCCGAGAGAGAGACCTCAGGCCTCATGACAACAGGGGACTTGAACCCATGACTCTAGGGCAGGGGTCACAGGCTTCCCTTTGGGGGAGGCGTGGCAGCTCAGGCACAAGGGCTCTCAACCATGGCTAGTTGCCCAGTTACTTAGAGCAGTCTCTCATCCACCTGAGACGGGGAGAATTCTGATGCCAATTAACCCACCAGCAGAAAATGGAAGTGGACTCGGAGCAGGCAAGAGGCAAGCAGGGCGAAGGCAACGCAGGTCTCCCTGGGCATCGTTTCCAGGCTCTCTGCCTCTCGAATTCTCGCCCAGGCAGGGCACAAGCAGAGCCCAGCTGGGTCTCACCACAGGCCCAGCGAGTCTCACACAGCAGCCCGCCAGTTGCCCGGGAGTAGGGCTGCCAGCTCCAGGGTGGGCAATTCCTGGAGATTGCGGGGGGGGGGGAGGACCTGAAGAGGGTGGTGTTTGGGGAGGGGTCTCAGCAGAGTATAATGCCATAGAGTCCCACCCTCCAATTTCAGGAGACCTCCAGCCACCAGGGCTTTTTCTCCAGCGGGAACGCGGTGGAACGGAGTTCCGGAACCTCTTGAAAATGGTCAAGAGGTTGTGTGCATACAGAGGCCTTGGGGATCGTTTGCCCTCCACGCTGCTGGAGCATGCACAGAGGGCAATCTCAACTCCCCTCTGTCTGGAGATCAGGGGGCGGGGGCCACCAGGCATGTGACCATTTTCTCCAAGGGCAACCCACTGAGTTCCACCACCTCTTTCCCCAGAAAAAAAGCCCTGGCAGCCACCATGTAGAGGTTGGCATAACCTTATAGACCTCTTTAAAGTGAAAAGCCACCGAGCCTGGGAATCTTCATAAATGGCCCCACAGGTGACCCTGGCCTCCACTGGAGTGGCACCGCTGGGGAAGTCCCAATTGCAGGGCTTCCCCTAAGAAGCCCCCCCCCCTCACAGCTCATGCCTCTGCCTGGTCTAGCCACTCCCACAAAGGCAGGAAGCAAAGGCCGCACTGCAGGGCGGCTGCCAACCGATCATGTCAGGGCAGATGGACACGTCCTTGGCTGCAGCCAAACTCCGCCTCGAGGAGTCACATTTCAGTTTCATTTCTGCCACTGCTGCTTCCTGCATGGCTGTTGTGAGAAGAGCTGTGGGGGGGGGGGCTGCTGTGCTGCGCTGTGCCCTCTCAGCCTGCCTAAGGTAAGAGGCTGGTGGGCTTCTGAGGCACAGGAAGGAGAAGCAGGAGAGAAGCGGCTGGCCCCCCCCCCCCACGTGCTGTCTGGCCATTCTGGCCAAGCAAATCTCCCTCTGGGCAGCAGGGAGAAGGTGGGTGCCTGCCCTGGCGAGGCCAGAGGCGGGGCAGGCTGCCTTTTGTTGCTGCTCCTCCCGGTTCCAGGGCCAAGGCTCAGCTGAGGGCCTTTTCTCCCCAGGAGCCACCCAGAGAGCTGGGGAAGGCTTGCTGTACGTCCCACCCCACCCACTGCCACCCTAGGGCAGCCAGGAGCACTTCCTTGCCCGCCCTGGCCTGAGCTGCTCCCCACTCCTTTGGTTGTTAATATTCACCGCTTTTGCAGAACCGCCAGGGGTGTTCTCTGCACTGCCTACCCACTCCCCACAATCCCAAGGGATCTCCCCTTAACCCTGGCTGGAAATCTAAGCCAGATCTGGCCCCAGTCTTCCCTCCCCTCAGCCCACAGAGTCTTTCTCTGCCTGGACTTGATTTCTCCATTGAAGCCGCAGAGCTGAAAAGAGAACCCCCAGCCCTGGGGCTCCAGGCCTCTGAGGAGCTCTCCTCCTCGCCTGCGATCCCCAAGGCCTCTCTATGCACACAATCACACACACCCCTTCTCCACCCCCCCACCCCACATGCTGGAGTGCATCAGGAGAGCCTGAGCTGGTGGCAGAAACGCCTGGGCACGCAACGCCCCCAACTTCCTGACGTGTCTCCTTCTTGCTCTTTGCAGGAGGCCTCCAGACTCCCAGGCCTGGCTCAGGAGTTCCTTCCCGGCCACTCCACTGACAGGCTCCCGGCTCCCTCCTGGCTCACATGGCCGCCAGAGCCTCATCCCTCCCCGAGGCCCTCACCAGTGGGTTCCTGACCTGCACCATCTGCTTGGAGCGCCTGCGGCAGCCCAAGATCCTCCCCTGCCTTCACACCTACTGTCAGGATTGCCTGCGGAAGCTGGCAGCCGGGCAGTCGGCGCTGCAGTGCCCAGAGTGCCGTCAACATGTCCCCCTTCCGGCGGGCGTGGGGGGCCTCAAGACCAACTTCTTCATCAACGGCCTTCTTGACCTTGTTCATCCAGCAGTAAGGACAGGCGCCACGTGCAGCCTTTGCCCGCTCCTCAGCCAAGATGCCGGCCAGTGCGCTGTGTCGCGATGCTTGGACTGTGCTGACAACTTGTGCCAGGCGTGTGCCAGTGGACACCGCTGCTCCCGGCTGACCCATGCCCACTACATAGTGGATATCGAGGGCTACCTCTCGGGAGAGTACGACGAGGAGGCCCGGAAGAGGCAGGCCTCTCAGTGCCAGGAGCACCATGGGGAATCCTTGCGGTTTTTCTGCACCCCCTGTGCCACTGCCTTGTGCCGGGAGTGCCGTCTGGGCCCCCACCTGGAGCACCCGTGCCTGTCTCTGTCGGAGGCAGCCAAGGCACGCTGTCCCATCATCGAGGGCCTCCTGGCAGGGGTGGAGGAGAAGATACGCCTCACTGCCGAGGCAAGAGGCAGCCTGGAGGAGCGGATGGAGTGCCTGCAGGTGCGTGAAGTCAGCATCCGGGACGCAGTGGAGTGGACATGCTCCAAGGCAGTGCAGCGGCTGCTCTCCCTGAAGGAGGAGGTGCTGGGCCAGCTCTCCAGCTTTGTGGAAGAGCGGAAGAAGGCCTCGGAAGTTCTGCTCTCAGAGCTGGAGTTCCAAGAGCAGGTGGCCTCCAGCACAGTGGCTTTTGCCCAGCAAGTGCTGAGCCTGGGCCGTGAGGTGGAGATCGTCTCCTTGGAGCAGATGATCTCTGAGCGACTGAGGCAGCTGCAGAGTTTCTCATGGGACCCCCTCCCCTTCCAGCTGCCCCATCTTGCAACCCAGCCGGGATCTGAGAGCCTCCCTGGCCTGTTCCACCTGGAATTCAGAGAGGAGAAGCCCGAGTGTGCAGAGCAGAGCAACAGCAAAGGAGCAAAGAAGAAGAAGAAGAAGAAGAAGAAGCAGCTGCTGCCATCCCCTGCCAGTCAGGAGGTGAAGATGCCGGGCCAAGGGAAGCCCGGCCCCCCTGCACAACTCCCCAGCCCTCCTTCCACAAGGCCTGAAGACCCCCAGCTCATCCCCAAGCCCCTCTTCTCTTGCAGCTTCTGGGTGAAGATCCCCAATGACAAGAAACGGCCACAGGTGACGGGCATCTGCCCCTTTGGCTCCGGCGAGCTCCTCGTGGCAGACACCCAGAACCAAAAGCTGAAGAGGTTCTCACTGCAGGGGGAATTCAAAGGCCTCCTCTCCGTGCCAAGCAACGTGGCACCCTGCAGCGTGGCTACTGTGGGCAGCAAAGTGGCCTTCACTGCCGGATCACGGCTCTTCCTCTTGAACAGTGAGGGTGGTCTCATGTGGCAAAAGGCACTTCAGTTGGGCCAGGCCAGCCACTCCGTGACTACAGTGGGGGGCAATCGCGTGGTGGTGAGTGTGGCGGGGCACCTGGAGGTGTATGACCTGGAGGGGCGGCTTGTGGGGAAGGTGGTGCCTGAAGGCAGTGAGCAGAGGTGCCTGGTCTTCCTGGCCAGCCAGCAGGGGGGCTTTGTGGCGTCCGACTGGTACCGGCGCAGCCTGGTAGTGTTCAGCAGCCAAGGGCGCTTGGCGGCTGAGTGCAGAGAGGAAGAGCTAGACAAGTGCCAGCCGGGGGCTGTCTGTGCCGACGCCACGGGGGTTGTCTACGTGGTGCTGTGGGAGCAGAACAAAGTCATGGCTTTCTCGAGGGCCGGCAAGCAGCTTGGCCCATTCCTCACCGCTGAGAACAGCATTGACCGGCCCCGGGTGGTCACAGTGGTAGGGAAGGGGCACTTTGCGGTGGCACTGAGCAATGGCACCGTCCACATCTTCAAGATCAGATATGAAAGCAAGTGATGGTGTCTGGGTGGTGTGAAGGAGAGTGCCTGTGTGTGTGTAAGCATGTGTTGAAGACAGCACGGACCCGGGTGGGCCTGGCAGAGGCGAGTTCAGATGGCGAGGAGGAGCATTGCTGCCTGAGGGGCTCACCAGGACACGTCTACACAGCAAAGGGAAACCAGCTTCAGACCTGCTACGCTGCCCTGGCTTCCAGCCCTTGCAGAGCGGCTGCTGTGGAAGCAGGAAGCATCCCTTTCGGGTGTCTCTGCCGCCACTGCCGTTTTCAGGGGGTTCTTTTGCAGGGGGCCAGGAAGGACTGAAGCCGCTTCCGAGTGCTGAGAGAGGACAAGCAGGCTGGGGTGGGTGTGAAGCTAGGAGTGTGGCTGGAGCCAATGCTTGTCAGTGGCTGGAGCAAGGAGCGTGCCAGACTTCTGGCTTGCACAGAAGTCTTTGTCAGACAGAACGGCGGGGGAGGGTTTAAGAGAGGGCGAGGCAGGCTGCAGAGGGAGCCCTTTGGAGAGTGTCCAGGTGGGGACTGGGGGTGCAGCTGTGGCTGTGTCCCCCCTCCACACCATCCGTGATGTAGAGCTTGGCCATTGAGGCAGGAAGGTCTTTGTCCCAAAGCTTTTAGCATTCCAGGACTGAGAATTAGATAAGGACAAAATGTGAACCAGTTGGTACAACCAAGCGGAAGGTGCCTTCTGAAGGGGACACGCACACAGTTGTAGCCGTTCATCACAACCTCTCGCATTCCCTCACTGGCACTGGTGCCCATAAAGCACTGTGCCTCTGCACAGATGAAGCCCTCCTGGGAGAAAGTGTTTGCAGGTGACTGGGGCCCAAGAGAAGCACTACTGGGCTTTGATGGGGGTGGGGTGGGGCTGGCCTGGCGGGGCAGAGCTGTGTGGAAGGGAGCAGAGGCTGTTGCACACCAGGCCTTCGCACTGGCCTCCTCTTCCCCCAGCGCAAAGGTGTGAACCCGGATTCTCCTGCTCTGAATGGCTCCTTGACCTCTTCAGTTGTGGTGGAATCTGCAGCACTTAGAGGCGTTTTTAGGAAAACAGTGTGTGTTAGGTGTTGAATCTCACGAGTTACCAAACAACTCTGCCTGGAAAGTATTTGTCAGCAAAATACTCTACATACGATATTTAAAGGTGTGTTTTCTGGAGCAAATCTGATGCAGCACAGATTTTAGAGCCATTGGTTCGAATTTGTGTTTCCTAAGGATTGTAACCGTTTTGTGGCACCTTGCTCAAAAAAGCAAACTCTGACTGGATACCAGGATGTTTGAAACGGTGCTGCATTTAGCATGCAATGCAGACCCAGCTAGGAGTCCACAGCCCGCCTGAAGCATTTCCCTTCCCGTATTATTTATTTATGTTTGTAGTGTCCAGCCAGAAGGGGGGCTCTGGAAAACTGCACACTCTTATGTCATTTTGTTTTTTTCCAAGACAAAGGTATGTGGATTGTGTTCAGAACAAATCTGAGACATCCAAAATGTTAAATATCATACATGCCGCTCGATTTTTAATGTGTGTGAACTTTACTTCTGGGTTGTGTACGGGGGAGAAACTCGTGGGCACAAACGGCTGTCTAAGCTGAGCCGGTAAGACTCGAGTTGCTCCACTGAGGAGCCCTCCACACGGGTCATCCCCACCATGGCCACCAGGCGGCAGAGCGCAGCACCCGCAGGCCAACCTCTGGGGCCAGTTGAGCTTAGCAAAGAGAATCAGCGGGGTCTCCAGCCGGCATAGGACCTGGCTTTGGTCATAGGCTTAACCTGGGACTTGCACAGTGGAAAGAAAAGTGTGCTTCTGAACATGCACAAATAATTTGTGAGGTTCGAAATGCTGAATGTCACAAATATAGTCAGGTTTTTTAAATGTGTCTGAGCAGGCACAGGTGAGATTCTTTTCTGTCCTCACAAAGTGACCCCAACGAGGCCCAGCTTATCTGGGATGGGGGAAGTACTTCTGCATCTGGGCCTGTGGGTTTCAGGGGGCCCCAGAACATCTTTCTTGAGACACCCTAAGGGGGTGGCTGGGGCATGAAACCAGGACTTGGAGAGACTGCTGGTGCCTTTCAGGCCCCAAGTGCCTTCCCCCCACCCCCCACCCCAGCTTATGTAGCAGGGCTGAGCACTGCTCGGCTGCTATGAGGAGATGTGTGTGTGGAACTCAAGGGCTTTCTGGCTGCACAACCAGCCTGTGTTTTCTCACATGATGCTCACATTTATGAAGCTATTGCCGTGGGAACAAAAATCAAGTCCACGAGCACCTTAAATACCAACAGCATTTTCCAGGGGATAAGCTTTTGTGAATCTATAGTGTTACGTTATTAGCTGGGCCTGCACTTCCCATCTCTGTGCATATCTCCTGACTCTATTCAAGCAAGTTGCATGTTGTGTCGTACCTCTGCATCCTGACTCCAGCTGGCCCTTCTTTGCAACACCCTTGCACGCTTCTGACCTGGATATAAGGGCTGATGGATTGTCATTCTCATTTGTGTCGAGAAAGCTTCTACTCTGAAAAACGTTGGTCTTCAAGATGCTGCTGGACTTGAATTTTGTTGCTATTATTATTATTACCGTCAGCTACCTCCCTGATACTATTGCCATTGGAGTGACTGGTGAAATTCTGGGGCACGTGGTCTAGACATAAGTTGACCTATGTGGGCATGTATGAAGAAAGAGGAATGGGGAAGTCATGGGGCCGAGGCCTGGCTTCTCCGTAGCAGCTTCTGGCGTAGTCGGAGCCACGAACATGCCTAAAGTTTCATAACTTTGCAATAATTTTGTATCTCTTTAGCAATACATGATAATAATTGCTTTTTAAAAGATAATAATTTGCAACACTCTGCTTCCTATTTAAAAATATCTTGGCCAAGGAACACTGAATTAATCCTTGTAAGAATATTTTTGCTGTCATTCTTTGGGGTGAGGGGCTTAAATATTTTATGCAATAGGTAAAAAGGTAAAGGTAGTCCCCCTGTGCAAGCACCGAGTCAGTACTGACCCATGGGGGATGTCGCATCACGACGTTTTCTTGGCAGACTTTTGTTACGGGGTGGTTTGCCATGGCCTTCCCCAGTCATCTACACTTTACCCCCAGGAACCTGGGTACCCATTTTACCAACTTCGGAAGGATGGAAGGCTGAGTCAACCCTGATCCGGCTACTTGAACCCGGCCTCCGCCAGGATCAAACTCAGGTCATGAGCAGAGCTTGAGCTGCAGTACTGCCGCTTACCACTCTGCGCCACGGGGCTCTTCATTTTATGCAATAGAGCACTGGATTGCAAATTGTGGGTTGGGACCCAGGAGTGGGTTCCAAATTCCTTGGGGGGGGGGGTCACAAGACCAGCAGGGTGGAGGAAGAACGGGAAGAGCTAGGAAAGTGGGGTCTGAGGAGTGAAGGGCATCGAGTGTGAAATGGCCATGAACTGCAGGCCGTTCCTTTACAATGCTGTGTGTGTATAAATGTGCAACGTGAAAAATAAAACTTGAACATTCCCAGTGTCAACAGACATGAGATACATGCCTTTTATTTTGGAGAGGGGAAAAAAGGGTGGAGCTACTTTGCAAAAGGGTCCCAGAAACTACCATAAATTTAGTAGCAAGGCCCACCTCAAAACAAAGAGAGACCGAGGAGAATAAAGGAAGATTTGGTCACATGGAGGGCTAAAAAAGGGGCACAGATAAGGTTGGGGGGGGATTGGGGCACCCATTCCAGGCAGCCAGCCCCAGATGATCCTCTGCTTGGACCCTCAAGAGGGGCTTGCTTTGGGCTGCCACGGGTGGTGATGGAGCCCCTCTGCTCTGCCCGCCAGGGAAGGAGCAACACTGCTGTGCCTGCGCAGCACCCAGGGAGGCACCCGTGACCCTTGGGCCACCGGGCTCAGTAGGGGCTCCTTTGACTGGCAGCCCTTTCCATCAGCTGCTGCCTGAGACCTTTTCATGAGATGCCAGGATGGGACCTGCAGCCTTCTGCGGGCAAAGAGGGTGCTGGACCAGGGAGACTCAGCTCCCCGCGGGCACTGCAAGCAATAAACAAGAAAAGGCGTCACTCGTGTGGGAAGCCGCTTGGCATCAGAACGCCAGTGCTGAATGGGAATTTGGGTCCCTTGCAACCTTTCCCTTTTACTTCTCCATATCAGCAAATCCTCCTGAAACTAAAGCAGACACCCTCCTGTGTGACACTCAAGTACGCACAACCAACCCACCACAAGTTATGCAACCAGATTGCATAACCTTGAATTCCTCGGGTAGCCTTTGAGTGCCACTCCACACATACCCAGGCTGCTTCTGGGCGTGACTGTCAACGCCGCCGGGTGACCTTTGGAGGACTCCCAGGGTGTCGAGGGCTTTGTTCTGTGCTTCAGCTGTTGTGGGAGGAACGCCCTGACTGCACACTCGGGTGGTTTCTGTCCTGGGACTTGGGCCTGCCCGAAAGTCCTGCTGAGTTGCATCCGTGTGCCCTGGGTTGGCGCACGCAGGCAAGCACATCACAGTGGGGCAGCAGCTGCCACTGAAGTCCAGCCACGTTAACTTGAAGTGGCCCGAATGCAGGCATTAACCTGTGCCAACTCATTCCAGCGTGCCCTCAATACCTGCAGGCGAGGAGCGATGAAGATGCATGTGTGAATGGCTCTCGGCTGAACCCTCACACCGGCAAGAGGCACCACGGAGCGGTGGCCACTCCCATGGACTCTGCAGCGGAATAGGGACTCTGTGCCTCCCCGCCCCCCCATCAAGACCCAGCAGTGGGCTGAGATTGTTCCAGCAGCAGAGGCACCCCTAAGAGGGGCCTGCTGGGAACTGATCCCATGTTGAGGGGGGCCCTTTGGAGTCCCTGTCCAGAACACCCCCCCGAGCCCTGGCTTGCAGTCCATCCCCCTCGCCTCTGTGGGCGGCTCAGCTCCCCCCTCTGCCAGGCTGTTCCCCGGCTGGCCTTGGGCCAGTCCCTCAGCTCAAGCTACCTCCGAGTGTTATGCAGATGTGAGGGAGGGAACAGCCATGGCTGCTGCCCTCAGTTTCTGGGGAGGCACAAAAACTGTCCCAGGAGAAGCGTAAAGAGTGGGTCATCCAGGCCGCGCAGGCAGGAGGTGGTGCTGCTGCTCCCCTCCAGCCTCAAAGCCTGGGGGAAGCCCGGGGCCAGCCTGTGGGTCTCTGTCTGCTGGGGGAGAGGGGATGAGATGCCCAGCCAGCATCAGCCCTGAGGATGGGGGGGGGGAGGAAGGGGCTGTGGGCAGAAATGCTTGCTCACAAACGCCCCAAAGGGCCTCCCATGGGCCAGAGCCCCCCTCCTCTGCTCCAAAGGCCAACAGTTCTTCTGGGCCAAGGGCAGAGGAACATCTCCAGGAGCCCCTCTCTCCCTCCAGCTGGAGATGCCAGTGCCTGCAGCTGCCACCTTGGGGGAGATGAAAGCGTGGCTGAAATGGAAGATGATCTGTGTGAAATCCCTCCAGAGCAGAAGACCGAGAAGTCCTTGGAAGACTGGCCTCTGGGCAAGGCTTGGCTCTGCAAGCTCGGCCAGTGCAGGCCAGCGGGGCAGCTGCGGACCGAATGCCCCACCTGGGGTTGGAGGAGAGGCCCCTTGGGCCTGATCCGGCAGGGCTCCCCTTACACCCCCCTGTCCTCTCCGCTGTTCCCTTGTCATGGTTTCCTCTTCCGAGTTCATCACAAACTGGACAGTCCCTTTTCTGGTTCCCACCAATGCGTGCTTAAGCACCCACCGGCAGTTCCACAGCAGGAAAGCTGGCAAGAGGGTGGGGTGGATCAAATGGATCAGCTGCTTGCGTAGGAAGCCAGGTGCGCAAAACAAGCCCAGAGGGCATGAGGTGAGGGGCTGCTCTTCCAAGGGCCAGTGCTGAGCCACAGCAGCCCCCATTGGCTGGATGCTTCCGCAGGAGCCCAGGGTCCCGGCACCTTCCATTCCCTTCCTAGGCCCTCAGCCTCAGTTTCACAATTCCTCACCTCTGTTCACAAACGTGCAGCATATTTGGTGCTGAGGGAGAATCACTCTGTACGTGCTCTAGAGTCTATGAGTCTGATGCCTGTCAGTGTGAATCAAGGCCTTAGACGTGCCCCAAAGAGAGCAAGTCCTTCTGCCCTCCCCCACTCCACCCTACAGCAAGGAGACCCCAAAGGGCACCCAGCAGGCCTCACCCAGGATGCCTCTCCTCATTCCCTGGAGCTCTGTCAGCAGCCGCCGCAGGGCCCTTCTCACGTCCTCCCCAATATTTAATCACATTTAATATTTAATCACATTTCTAGACCAATGAGCGCATCAGTTCAGCCCTACGTCACCCCGAGCTCCGATAAATGCTGGCCCCGAGCAGCAACGTGGCTGTGCCCTGGGCCAGGAGGCAGCGCTTCAGTTCTACAAGGAGAGGCGCTGGGGCTCCGGCCTTCCCGGACTCTGTGCTCTTTGACGTGGAAGTCTCTATCTACTGGCCATGGCTGTTAGTTGCTGGCCTTCTTGAACTGAACAGTGTCAGATCCTCTAGGGGCCCAGTAATCCTGCCCCCCCTTTGAGGAACCCCCCCCCCCTAGTATGAATCACCACAAATAGCCCTGACAAGGAATTCCCGTCTCTTGCCTGTGTACAGACATCTCTTGCTCCTTCCTGTTTGCCTGCCGTCTCTCGGTAGGAAACTCCAGATGTTTCCTGAGGGAGCGTTTGCACCCCGTAGATAAGATGCCCACATCGCAAAGGGATGGCGGGGCTTTGCAAGGGCAGCATGAGAAGAGAGTTTTGGAGCACAAAGAAGGCCTGAAGGGCGACGTCCCACCTGTCCCCTCCGGCCGCAGAGGAAAGGCTGCTGGTGCCGGGGGGGGGGGAGGGTCCTGCTTTGCAATCAGAGCCATGGGGAGGGATCCAAGCCCCTGGAAGGGGGTCTAGCAACTCCTCCCCCCTGGCCAATGTGTGCTGCCCAGCCAGAAGCAGAGGGCGAGGGAGTGGGAGCCAAGAAGGAGTCTGGCCAACAAAGATGCAGAGGAGTTAGCCGTGTTAGTCTGTGGTAGCAAAATCAAAAACCAACAAAGAGCAGCCAAGCCTCGCTTGGGAGAGGGACGATGGGGGCAAGGGAGTGGTAGAGCCCTTCCTGGAGGGGGCCACAGTGGGCAGCTCCAGGGGGCTCATGGGTGGGGAGAAGAGGGGTTTCTCTGAGCACCTTCAAGGCATCTCGTGAGCAGAAGCAAACCGGGGAGGGGAGCGCCAGTTATCGGGGCCAAGCAGCGGTGTGTGGAAGCCTCCCGCTGTCCTGCCCTTGCCCTCAGGCACTGTGGGGGGGTGGGGGTGGGGGGGGTGCTTTGCCAGCAGCCCCTTCTTCCTCTTGCCCCTCTGCTACTTTGATCTGGGCATGGCAGGAATCGGCTGCCTAGGGGGGGGTGAGCTCCCCCTCACTGGCAGTTTTCAAGAAGAGGCTGGATGAGTACTTGTCAGGGGTGCTTTAGGCTGATCCCGCACTGGGCAGGGGGTTGGGCTAGGTGGTCTGCATGGCCCCTTCCCACTCTATGATGCTATGAATGTCTGAGCAGGGAGCCTACTTCCCCCCTCCCCACTTGGTGGCAGGCATGAAAGCGCAAGAAAAAGCTCAGGGAACTGGAGTGGCCCTCGAAGGAGCCAGAGTGCCAAGTCACGCGAGGCCAATAGAGATTAATCCCCCTGGAGAAAATGGCTGCTTCGGGGGGGGGGGGGTTGCGGACTCCACTTAGGCCCCTCCCCGAACTCTGCAGCCCCCCCTGGCTCCACCCCCCAGATCTCCAGGAATTTCCCATCCTGGAACTGGCAATCCTACTGGCAGCGGCCGGTTGGAAACGGCCCCCCCCCCCCGCTGTCTCAGCCAGCTCCGCCAGGAGCCCCGAGTCCTCTCTCCGCCTAGTCCCTTTGCGCGGACTCAGGGGGCAGTGGGAAAGGGGAGGGAGAGCAGGGGCCAGGAGCAAGGCTGGGGAGCGGGGGGGGGGTGTTTTATCTTGCAGGGAGGGGGCCAAGAAGGTGGATGGCCTGCAAATGGGGATGAGGTAGAGTGGGGGGGAGGAAGGCTGGATGGCCACGGCAGCGGGACTCTAATCTGGAGAGCCGGGTTTGATTCCCCACTCCTCCACTTGAAGCCAGCTGGGGGACCTTGGGTCAGTCACAGCTCTCTTGGAGCTCTCTCAGCACCGCCCACCTCACAGGGTGTTTGTTCTTGTGGGGATAATAGTGACATACTCTGAGTGGGCTTTACGTTGTCCTGAAGGGCAGTCTATAAACCGAATGCTGTTGGTGGTGGGGGTGGTGCGCACAGCAGGCCTAGCAGCCTAGCCAGGCGGGGGGGGGGGTCAACCGCCTTCAAGCCACCCCTCCCCCCCCGTACTGGGCATCCAGAAGACGTTGCTTAGCTACAACAGCACGCAGGGAAATGGCGGCGCTGTTCCTGGTCAACATTATCCGTTTCTGGTCTGTGTGCCGCTGCTCTGGCTCCGCCGCGTTCTCATTCTGTCACTCCATTCCCTGCACTGTGGAACTTCTCCTGTCTGGTTCTGTTTTGCATTGCTTCTGGTGTTTGTAATCCTAGACTTATTATTGCATGGCTTCTTAGCTGTCTCATTATTCGATGTTCCATGCTATTTGATTGCTTTGATGACGCTGTGCGATCTGCTGTGAGTCTCCACAAGAATGGCAGAGGACTATAAAATAAGTGAGTAAATAAATGCATTCTCGAAGGTCCGCTGGGCAGGCTGCCAGCCCTCTTCCTCTTGGCTTAGAGACACAGCTGCGTAGGAGCCCGCCCCCCCCCCCCGAGGCTTGTGAGAAGTCGGCTTGGAATGTTCCTGCCCAGGGAGCTCCTGCCCCCCCCCCCATCCCCAGGACAGGACATGCCTTGTGGTTCCTTTTAGGGGGGCTCTGGGTGTGTGACTCAGGGGCCTCTTTAGGAGCTGAGTGGGTGCGCTGTGGAAGCCCCCGTGGAAGTCCTGCTGGCTGGGATATTTATAGGGCAAGTGTCCCTTGCAAGGGAAAGGTATGCAATGGGCGATGTTGGGCTTGTGCGGCCTGGACCAGAGCCCAGACAGAAATAGCAGCCACACCACCCGACAGGGTCAAGGGTTCATTTCTGCTTCCATTCCCAGAAGGATGTGGACTGGGAGGAGGCCCCCGGCCCCCAGCCCCTGCGCACACGTGGTATGCTTCCACCCCTCTGCTCTTGCTCCCAATATCGTTTTTATTTTTCACATTTCTATTCCACCCTCCCTGCAAGTGAGCTCAGGGTGGATCACACAACCCACTGAAATACAATAAAATTCATTTCCATGAAACATTTAAAAACGCCAGCACTGAAAGTGGACGCTCCTTGGGCCAGGGCCTACATCTCATGCTCGGGAAAGGGCTCAGTGCCTCCTCGGCTGAAGGCACAGCCTTTGGCTCCCGGGAGGGTGGGGGGGCCGGAATCCAGCGGAGCTTCAGTTCAGCCAGGTCCACCAGAGGCCGGCCTGGGGAGCATGGGGGGCACAGCGGCAGAGCATCTGCTTGGCACACGGAAGGCCCCTGGTCCAATTCCGTGCAGGGGGAGGGGGAGGGGGAGGGGGGAGAAGGCAGCTCCACGTGGGGGGGGGCTTAGATCTCTTGACAGCAAGATGACAGCAGCTCACCCTCTGTGCATGGGCAGAACACCATTCGATCACTGTCGAGGAACCCCACCAAACCCTGGGCTTTGGAACTGCAGATCACACACAAACCTGTCCAGCTCACACCACTGGAGTCAGAGGGTCCCTCCCCTCTCTGAAGGCCCCGCCCAGCTGAGGACCTGCCCCACCCACACAGCTTGTGGAGATTCCCAGGCCTGATCGGAGGGGACAGGGTTCAGGAGGGCTGGGGGGGGGCGCAGTGGAAAATCCTGCTCAGCAGCTGATGCCGGCTCTTGTCATGGAGCTGGCTGGCCAGCAGCAGACCGGCAAATGTGCCGAGTCAAGGCCTTTGCAGTGCACGAGGAGCAGGAGGCTGGGTGTCCGGGGGGGGGGGGCTGCTTAGCAATGATTTTGCATAACTTCTGGCTCCTGGGTTTAGCAGAAATGAGCCACAACCACACAGGAAGCCGAAAGGTTCCCCTGATGTTCCTCTCAGGCCAAAGCCTCCACACAGCCTCTTGGGAAGGGGAAGAGTTTGCTCCAAGGTCAACTGCTGGGCAAAGCAGCGAGAGCAGGCAGAGCCAAAGCGCTGGGGCAGGAAGATGCTGAGAGAGAGAGAGAGAGAGAGAGAGAGAGAGAGAGAGTGGAAGATGCAGATGCCAGGACTGACTGGACCCCCCCCTCTTCCATCATGGACCCCCCCCTCCATCCTTCGTTCAGCCATCCCTCCAGGGCTCACGTTCTCTCCCTGGTGCTCCCGAACCAGCAGCCGTCTTGCCTGCTTCTGGTCAAGTTCAAGGGCAGATGCTAGGAGGTCAAAGGGCACAGGACTGAAAGTGCCCAGGGGGAGGGGTGCATGGCCTCTGTGTGGATGCCAAGGGCTCCGGACCGCACGCATCCTTCCCTCCTCTTATTCTCACAACCACCTTGTGAGCTAGGCTTGGCAGAGAGTAAAAGCAAGCCACTGGCTAAAGGCCACGAGGCAGGCTGAAAGGGCTGAAAGGGGGTTTGCCCCCACCCCCAGTCCAAGGCTCTAACCCCTTCATGGCAGCGGCTGCCGTAAATGCGAGGCGAGGACTAAGAGTGAGGGGCTCACCTCCAGCCAGCAAGATGAGAAGCAGGCCCTGTGCTAAAGACCGGGAGACGCAGGGACAGGCTGTGAGATTCGTATTTAAAATTCAGACATAACCAAGATAAGCACATAATGACCAGTCGCAACAGAAATAATTGGTGACCATATTTAAGTTTGAATGGAAATAGTCACAGACTATACTACATGCGTCTCATAGGTTTAGAATTCAACCCTTTAAATGGAGGTGGGGGAAACGGCCGTCTGCTTCTCCTACAACCCAAAGGGCCCTCCTCACAGCTTTGAGAGCCAGTTTGGTGTGGTGGTTAAGAGCGGCAGGACTCTAATCTGGAGAGCCGGGTTTGATTCCCCTCTCCTCCACTCGAAGCCAGCTGGGGGACCTTGGGTCAATCACAGCTTCTCGGAGCTCTCTCAGCCCCACCCACCTCACAGGGTGTTTTGTTGTGGGGATAATGATGACATACTTTGTCAACCGCTCTGAGTGGGTGTAAAGTCATCCTGAAGGGCGGTATGTAAATCGAATGTTGTTGTTCTTGTTCTTGTTCTTAAAATCCAAACAACCCAGCTGGAATTCCAGTCACAGACCTCCAGCGTTATGTGCCATTGATTTCATCCTTATCAAAGTCCAAGTCTCGAGCTATAATAATCTCTGTTGGAAATAATATTCACACTGTCCTGTGTAAGCAGCCACAAGTATGTTTTTACTCGTTTTTCAGTAAGTTGGAGTGGGCATGCTTGACCACACCATGCACAGCCACTACGCTTTCCAGGTTTTCAGCCTTGCACTTTGAAATCATAAAACCATTCAAAGAAACATACGTAGAGACTGAGGAACAACGTCAGCCTTGTTCTGGGTTCCTGTGGGAAGAGCCGCTTTGGAGCTGGAACAGAAGGGGAGTTTTCCGGGGGTAAGTGCCCGCTGCTTGCCAAGGAATTCTGGCTCTCCGAGGTCCAGGAGGGCGGGTGGGCCCCGCCTGGGTTCAAGGGTTAATGAACAACAGAGACAACAGAGAAGTTGCCCCTGAGGCACTGTGGGGGGGCTCTTTGCAATGTCTGCGGCCCAAGGAACAGAGATTCTTCTGATGACACCCGGACCACCTATCAGAACCTCAGTTTGGGAACAGGCGTTTGGGGGACAAAATGGGCTCTCTCTAGTCCACAGAAGCGGAAGCTGCAATAAAAAAATCTGTCCATCTTTAAATGCCACAAGTCTCTTGTTTATTCTTGCTGCAACAGACTTACATAACCACTTCTTTGGAATTATTACCAATTTGTGGATACTATATGTGGCGGAACGGGCGCTGGCTCTCAGTCTGGGCAACTGAGCCACCATCAATGGCCTGCTAGCCCCGCTATCCGCCTCCCACCGTCCCTGGTGGGCATGGCTCACACTCTTTGTCGCTGCCACCACTCACTGATTTGTACACCACCTGACTGAGGGGCAGTGAGACCCCTCTGGCTGAGGTTCCCTACTGGGAAGTGCATTCCCCACTCTTTGGGTGGGCCCTGGAGAATGGGCAACCCACCAAGGTCTGGCCTGATCAGTTTCTCCCGGGCTCCCTCCCTCCCTGTAGTGTGCCAAGTGGGGGAGCTTACGTAGTCAGAGCACCACAACGTCCTTTATATTCCAAAAAAGTATGATTTAATAACTATATACAGAGCACTATATACAAAGCAGGTAAAGGCACAGAAAATCAAACTGAGGAGGACCGCCGTCTGCTTTCCCTACCACACTGTTCCCTACTCTGCCTTAAGGGGGTGGGGGTGGGGGTCTCAGGGAAGAAGGTTCCCCCTTTTATTCCCTCTCTGCTGCCTCCCAGGCCCTCCACACTTAGGGCCCAGGCACCCGGGTCTCACCCAGCAGCAGGAGCCTCTCCTTCTTCACCCAAGAAGGTGACTGACTGACTTTCCCCCCTCAGGATCAGCTGAGTCTCTCAATTCTGGCCCCACCCCTTATTTTTCCCCCGCCCTTTCTTGGCCCAGGGCAGCTGGGAGTTGTAGTCCAGGAAGAAGGGCGTCCCACCCCAAGACTCCTGCAGGCCCCTCCGTGGCCCCACAGCCCATCAACCCTCAGGGGGAACATTTCCTCCCCTTTCTTTAAAGGCAGATTAACAGCAACTGGCACTCGTTTCACCCCTGGTAACCATTTCGTTACACTATATAACAAGGCCACTGCAGAGACCGAAGACAAAGCATTTGGAATACCCCCTCCTCCTTGGAGGTTGCTCTAAGGAAACCACCTTCAAAGGGCCTAAATTCTGTGCTTCCAGAAATGGAAACTGAAACGTAAACTCTTGGAAAATGTACCCAATGGTCCTTTTTATATGAGTTTGCTGTAAAACATTACCACCTCCATAGATGTGTGTGGTTGCCGCAGGCTCAGACAAGGCAACCAGCGCAAGAGACTCGAGCCTCCCTCCCAACTGCACAAGAACTTCCCAAGCCCCAAATCAGGCGCCTGGAAGCCGGCTCTGGGTCTGTTGCTGGGGTTGCTGGGAAATGTAGTTTTGTTTGAAGTAGAAGGCCGAAGCGTTCAGCTCCTGACTCTATGGCTATAGACGCTTCCCTACACTGCAGAAATCCAGCGGCACCTGAAAGACTCACCGTGTTTATTCCAGCATGAGTGTTCATGAGTCAGAGCTCAGATCCTCAGATGCAGTGGAAGAAAGAAAATAATTTCCCTCCTTTTTTTGCAGGGAAGTAGAGAAGGGGAGGGAGGAAAGGAGGGCCTGCGAGGAGCAAATGGCGAAGGGCTGTGAGGCCGGGAATTGAACGGATGGCGCAAATCAGGCGCGGTTCTCTGCCTCGGAGGCTTGAAACGGTTCGCACGTCACGGAGGAGGCCAGAGGTCGGGGGCTGGAGCGCCTCTTTGGTCCCGCCCACCCTCCCTTCTTCCTACGGGGATGGTGCTGCCGGCTCTGCCCCGGGTTCCCCATCTCCTTGCCCGCTGTAAACAAGAACTGACCCAGAGAGTAGTCGCTCCCAGTCGGTGAGGCGCCCCCCTAACCGCTGAGAGCCTGGCCGCGTAGGGTGAACCTGAACTCTGACCTAGGACATGGCAGGGTTTGCCAGCCCTCCTTTGGCGTGCGTATTTACTTCACCAGAGAAGGAGCAGCTCAGCGTTGCCGATAATAATCAAACGCGGAAGGGGGTTCCTCCCCAGCCCGCCTTGCGCTCTGCGGGCTGCCTGGCTGAGCTCCCTCGGCCTTGCCGCCGCCACGTCCCCGCGAGGCTGATGGCCGCTCAGCCTCTGCCCCTCTCCTCTCCCCGGGCTAGGGAGGTGCCAACTGCAAGAAGCGCTTTGCCTGCGGTGGCCCCTCAGGGCGCGGAGCAAGGCAGAGCCGGCGAAGCGTAGCGAGGCCGGGTGCTGCGCGTCGGCGCCCCTCGGGCTCTGCCTTGCTTCTCGCGTTGGAAACGCTTTGAGCGCCGTGCGGAAGGAGCCCAGCAGCCTCTTTCCGGCGGAGCGAGGGGCGCCAGGCACTGGCAGAGGCCCAGGGGCGAGCCGGTGCCTGCCTGCCTGCCTGCCTGCCTGCCTGCCCGCCGCGGGCCTGTGCTCCCGTCGAGGGGCGGCCCGGCAGCTGCTTCTCGAGGCCAGCATGGGCCCGGCTGGCGGAGGGGGGCTGCGCTCGGCTGGCGCGCCCCGCCTGCGTGACTCGGGCTGATTCAGACGTCCCCGCCGGGCTGGGCCTCTGCCTCGGCCGCCGCGGAGGCGGAGGAGGAAGCGGGCGGCGGGTGACTTCATCGCCGCTTCCTGGCCCGCGGCGGCCGCATAAAAGGGGCCCCGGCCCCGGCGGGAGTCACGAGCCGCAGCGCCGCTCGAGCAAGCCGCCAGCCAGCCAGCCAGCCAGGTAAGCCGGGGCCCGCCGGCCGGCCGGCTGGCTGCTGTGCCCGGGCCGCCTCCGGGCGCGCTCCGTGCCGTGCGGCGGGCGGGGACTGACGGGCCCTTCCTCTGCTCCCCTGCAGCTGCCGCGACCAAAGCGCAGGATGCGAGTGCCGCCCCCCGTCGCGACCGTGGCCCTGGCCCTGGCCCTGGCGCTGGCTCAGCCCCAGGCCCAGGCCCAGGCCCAGGCCACGGCGCCCCCGCCCGGCGCGTCGCGCATCGCCCGCCTCTCGGCCGAGTTCGGCGCCCGAGTCTTCCGCGAGGTGGCCCGGCGCTCGCGGGACCGGAACGTGGCCTTCTCGCCCCACGGCGTCGCCTCGGTGCTGGCCATGCTGCAGGTGGCGGCGGCCGGCGGAACGCGCAGCCAGCTGGAGGGAGCCATGGCCTACGGCCTGCGCGGTGAGCCCGAGCGCGGAGCGCGGAGCGCGGGGCGGGCCCGGGGGCGGGGCGGGCCGCGGCGGGCCTTTCCGCGGCTTGCGAGCGAAGGGCTGCCCGGGCGTCCCGGCGGGTGTCGCGGCCGCGCTCAGCCCTGCAGAGAAGGGCTTGTGGGCCTCGCTCGCTGGAGGCGCGGGCGCGGGCGAGGCGCGCCGGCTGAAGGGTCTCCCGGCTTCCTCCGTGCAGAGAAGGGCGTTGCGAAGGCCCTGCGGTGGCTGCAGAAGGCGCTGACGGACCCGGCCCAGCCCGACGTGGTGCACACGGCGGAGGCCCTCTTTGTGCAGCGGGGCCTGCCGCTGGCCGCCGCCTTCATGCCCCGGTTCCGCCAGGCTTTCCGCCAGACGGTCAAGCAGGTGGACTTCAGCGAGGGCCCGCGGGCCCGCCTCATCGTCAACGACTGGGTGCAGCAGCACACGGCGGGTGAGGGCGCCATCAGGGCAGCCAGGCGGGGGCCTGGGAGCGGGCGAGGAACAGGCCCCGCGGGCAGAGCGGGCAGGGTTGAGGCTTGGCAGGAGGGGGCAGCTGGGGGGCCTTCAGTGGAGCAGGGCTGGCTGGGCACGGCAGCCAGGTCAGCTTGCTGGTGGAGTGGGGCTCGGTGGGGCCCCTCAGGCAGCGACCGGGGCGAACGTTCAGTGGGGGCTGCGGGGAGACACCATTCCTCCCTAGAAGTATTTAGGAGGGGAAGGAGCTGTCCCTGTTGGCAGCAGAGGGTAGGACTCCAAACAAGGGGTTTAAACTATAGGAGGGCAGGTGCAGCTGGGCTTGAGGAAAAGCGTCTTCCCCTTAAGAGTAGCTCAGCGGTGGGTTGGGCTGCCTGGGGCTGTGGTGGGTTCCCCCTCCTTGGCGGTCTTCAAGGAGCTCAGGGATGCTTGAGGCTGTTCCTGCATTGGGCAGGGGGTTGGATTAGGTGGCCTGTCAGACTCCTTCCAGCTCTAGGATCCCGCGATTCAGAACCAGAAGGGCTGGAATCCAATCCATCAAGGCGAGGGCCTGTGAGCCAGGGCTCCTGGGCCCTCCTTCGGTGTGCATTGCTGTGACAGCATTTCCCATCTCAGGTATGATCCAAGACTTTTTGCCGGAAGGGTCCGTGGATGAGATGACCCGCCTAGTGCTCCTCAGTGCCATTCACTTCAAGGGCCACTGGAGGACGCCATTCCCAGAGGCAGCCACCCGGCAGCGCCTCTTCCACAAGTTGGACGGGAGCACCGTCTCGGTTCCCATGATGGAGCAGACTGGCAAATACTGCTATGGTAAGCAGTGCCCCCGCTGACCCACGTGGGTCGGTCAGGGCTAATAATTTTAATTTTACTTACTTAAAACCCTTTTATGCCACCCTCTAGCCAAAATAAGGTCCCCAAAGCAGCAAACATTAAAACATAATAAAGAGCCTGTTTGAGGGCATTAGTGAGCATGTGCAGAGTGCCTTTCCTTCTTTGTGGAGGAACCTCAACTCAACCCTGCGCACCTGGGTTTAGGGTCAGGGTGTCTGGAGCAGCAGATTGGGCTTCCAGGCAGACCCACCCAGTCTAGCAATGCATCCCAGGGTGTGCCCGGCTCTGCTGCCAGGCGGACCTGACCCCTCCCTTTCTTCCAGGGGAATTCTCCACCCCCGAGCAAGTGGAGTACGATGTCCTCGAAGTGCCATACCAGGGGGAGGCCCTCAGCATGCTCATTGCTGCCCCTTTCGAGAACGCCCCGCTGTCGGCCCTGACTGCAGTCCTCAGTGCCCACCTAGTGGCTGAGTGGAAGAGCAACCTGCTGTGTGCCACAAGACTCCTTGTCCTGCCCAAGTAGGTGATTCAGGACCCCTGTCTGCCCAGCCCAGGGCGTGTGTGAGGCCGGGGGAGGGGGATGTGTTTAATGAAACACTCACCAGTTCCCTGGGGCACTTCCTCCTTGGCCCCTTTGGGCCTGTTGTTGGGTCTTGCTCTCTGGCGACTCCAGAACCATCTCTGACCAGCCCCTCTGCACAGATTCAGCCTAGAAAGCGAATGCGATCTGCAGGGGCCGCTGCAGGCACTGGGCATGACGGCCATGTTTGATGCCCACGCAGCCAACTTCAGCAGCCTCTCGGGTGAGTCCTCTGGGGTCCTTGTGAGCAAAGCCTTTTCTTCTCCCTCGCTGCCTTGTCTGTGTGCTGCAGGGGCTCAGCCCCAGAACCTGGATTCTGCCCCAGAGCTCACATGAAGGAAGTGTGAGGTGGAGGTGGGAGAAGGTCCCACTTTGCAAGCAAGACAGCCATTTGGGTGGAAATATTTGCCAAGGGGCCAATGAAGTAGCCGTGGGATCGGCGAGGCATCTCCCTGCCCCCTGCAGCCACCCTTTCGCAGAGGGTCCTGGGAGCCAAGAATGCTCATCAGCGTTGCAGAGGATCCACTGGCACATCTCTGGGGGTGGGCCGGAGAGCTGCCTTGGTCAGCAGACGATGGAGGCCAAACCTGCCTGTTCCCTCCTGCCATTGGGGGTCAGAAGCCCCAAGGCTCTTGCACCTCCTTTTCAAGAGCGCCCAGCCCAGCCCAGCCCAGCCCAGCCCAAAAGGAGCATGCTGGGGCCCCAAGAGGCGGCCTCTCCTGGACACCCCCTCCTCACAGCCTGTCCTCTTTTCTTGCCAGATCAAGAGTCGCTCTTTGTGGGCCAGGCTTTGCAGAAGGTGAAGATTGATGTGAATGAGAGCGGGACGGAGGCTGCTTCTGCCACAGGTGGGTGCCGTAGCCGGGAGGGGAGGGGAGGGGAGTGGGGCAGGCAAATCTCTGCCTCGTGTTTCGGTTAGGGACCTCCACTATCTTTACATCTCAGATTAGGCTGGTTTGTAAAACCAATTTGTTAATTCTTCAATGCAGTTTGTGTACCTTCTTGCATAACCTCAGTGAAGGTACTTTCTGAGGATCTTGAAAGAAAGGCTTCGGTGTTTTTTAAGAGCGTAACCTCTCAAAGCCGACCAGTTCCATCTTGCTTTTGTTCCCCGTCCGATCAAGTATCGAATAGTCCGTATCACACCCTAAAGCCAAGTTGCATCTTTACAGGACGAGGAAAGGAGGCATCTGGATCTCACTGGAGCAGAGAGTATCTTACTGTTGAAAGGGCTTTTTATCACTGACTCTTTCTACGTAATTTTGACACTTGCATGCCATGCTTACTCTACGGAGCGACTTGCAAATATTCTTCTCCATTGCAACCTGCTCTGCTAGAAAAAGGCCCCTTTCAGTTTGATTTCTTCAGTTTGGAGAGAGGGAGAAAGAAGCATGGCTGGGCAGGGGCGACGGGCATGTGCGTCCTTTGAGAGTTGGGATCCTTTGCGTCCCCATGACTCAGCGCAGCCCTTCTGTGGAAGCTTTCGGCACTTTGTGTGTCGCAGCCTCAGAAAACATCTCCCTCCCATGTCTCTCCTCTGCAGCTGCCATCATCTATGCCCGGATGGCCCCAATGGCGGTCGTGATGGACAAGCCCTTCCTGTTTGTGGTGCGGCATAATCCGACTGGTGAGAGCCTCTGAGGCATGCGGGGGGGGGGCGGGGCGGGCACTGTTGTTTCTCCCACTGCCATTACTCTACCCCACCCCACCCCATGCACACAAAGACGGCAAACCGCTTTCCTGACATGCCTCAGACTTTGTGCACTGAAGAATCTCTCTGCTAATGTTTGCAGAGGAGGGGTGAACTGAATTCCCAGGAGGCCTGCCTTCCAGTCCGTGTGTGCAAACACTCACCCCACCCAGGTTAAGAGTGCAAGCTTGGCCCAACATGAAATAATGCCCCTCTCATGGCTTTCTTCTAGAATGGATTTTCAGCAGCAGGGGCTGTGCCTCTAAGACCATCTTTGCAACTGGGGGAGGGGAATAGGAAAGCTGTTCCAGATCCAAGAGACCTGTGGGGGGAGGGGGCAGCCAGACTTTCTGGATGAAATGTAGAGAAGTTAGCCATGTTAGTCTGTGGTAGCAAAATCAAAAAGAGTCCAGTAGCACCTTTAAGACTAACCAATTTTATTTTAGCATAAGCTTTCGAGAATCAAGTTCTCTTCGTCAGATGCCTGATACAGAGACTGGCCTGCCTTCCAGCCCCTGTGTGCAAACACCCACCCCACCCAGGTTAAGAGTGTATCAGGCATCTGACGAAGAGAACTTGATTCTCGAAAGCTTATGCTAAAATAAAATTGGTTAGTCTTAAAGGTGCTACTGGACTCTTTTTGGATGAAATGTGTTTATGTAGAGGAGGAGGGGCTGAGCTAGGGAGCGGTGCGAACCTGCCCCTGTGTGGCTTGGTTAGGGTTAGGGTTAGGTTAACCCTAACCCTAACCCTAACCTGCCCCTGTGTGGCTTGGTCTGGAACATCATTTGGGCCTGAGTGGAGGTGGGGAGGTCAGACTGCATCACAGATTGGGGCAAATGTATTCCACTTTTTGAGTGCTGCCTTACGTTTTTTTAAAATGCTGTCTAAATAGAAAACCAATACGTGAGGGAGAAGGTTTCTACCCCTTCCCCCTATCCTTGACATTTGGTTTACTAGTTCCAGGAAAAAGGAGAGACGCCGAAAAACGAGTCAACAGACCGTATAGAACAGCTCAACTGTAATTGTATTTGTTAGAGGCACGGTCTGTTGACTCGTTTTTCGGCGTCTCTCCTTTTTGCTGTTTTGGACCGTTCCCCTCGTTTTTCTCTTACTAGTTCCAGGAACTTTTTAATATTCCAAACTGTGACCCACCCCGCCTCCCTGTACTCTGATCTGCTGCAGTCCCTGCTCTGCCCTGGGCACAAGTAAACACATGCTTTGCCCTTTCTCTGGCACGCCACCTGAACCAGAGCTCTCTTCTTACTCTCTTCTCTCCTACTGCAGGTGCCCTCCTTTTCATGGGGCAGGTGATGGAGCCCTGAGGCCCTGCCAACCCGTGCGCTCCAAGTGGCCCTGGCACTGGAGGATCCCTTTCTCCCTGCTTTCCCCCAAAGAGGTAGCACTCGCTGGCTGTCCTCTAACCCCTGCAGCTGAAGGAACAGAGTGGGGGGGGGGCATATCGATCTCTGAAGATCCAGAGAAGCGGAGGATGAAAGGATCCCACAGAATGGCCCTCTACTCCTTCCAGCGCTGAGAGGCGGCTTGGCCAAAATGCTTCTACTTCCCATTCCACCTCCACCAGAGGCCGGCCAGAAAGAAGGCTCACTCAGCGACTACCAAGGGAAAAGCTGCAGAACCCTTGCCCCTGCCAGAACACAGCCGGGAGCCCCAAGAAACCTAAAGAAATCTCACTTCTACCTCGCACTGAACTGCACCTTGCACTAGTGCCTTGCTTGAAATTGAGTGTTTACAAAGGAGAGGGTGGGGGGCTGACTCCTCTTTTTGATGTCTGTCATAGGACAACCCTTTTGTTCTCCAGTTGAGTTTGAACAGGAGGACACATGAACATTTGTAATGATGTCTATTTTCTTTGTGCACTGCCAAGATGCAAGTATATTATGGACAATGAAAAGTTTAATATATTCTTACTGTAATTTGCACTTAATATGTTGTGCGTGGGGGGGGGGGGGTGTCGATGGGCAATCAGGTAGAAATGCTTCCCTTTTGTTTTGAGGAAAAGCAACAGCATCCCCTTGAGACCCTCACTGTACGTTACCCAGGGGGCAGGGGCACATATTCAGTGCTTAAGGAGCATCAGGACAACAGCCAGTATGAGAGTAATTCCCTCACCATATACCACCTCTGCTGAGTGCAATTTGGGGCGGTGTTTTCATTTGCAACTGAAGCCACCTATCGCTCTGGCTGTACATTCTTTGCTCGTAGAGGATCACCAGGCATTCCTTCCACACAAGCTCCACTGCAGGAGACTGGAGCAGCAACTCCAGTCAATTACTGTCTTGCTAGCCGTGCTTCTGCATGCACTGCCTTGCCTTGGGATGGCCCTGGGGGCCTCTGTCCTTCCTTTTATGCAACTCTGTGGCGACAGGTGTTGCAGCATTCCTCAGGCCACTTTTTAAAACACCGCGCAGATGTTGAGTGGTTTATTCTCCCTTTGGGGCATTTACCCAGAAAAAATTCCAGTTAATGGTAACATCAAAGTACCTGACCCAAGCAAGCATACGGCAGCCTTCTGTGACAGCTCTTGGGCCAGTGTTTTGCCACTGCAACCCCATGATTCCTCCCTCAGTGAGTTTTGTGGCGGGCTGAAGATTTGAGCAGAAGGCTCTTCAGTCCACCTCCACATGAAGCCACCGGTGGGACCGTGGATCAGTCACAGCTCTCTCAGCTGCACCTTCCTCACAGGGTGATTGTTGTTGCAAGGATAATAATAAAATACTTTTGTAAACAGCTCTGAGTGGGTGTTAAGTTATTCGGAAGGGCAGTATATAAATCACATATTATTATTATTATTGAACCACCTCTCTCCCCCCCAACACACACAAAACGCGCACACACAGGGCAGCAGCTGTCTTTACAGAGACTCGGAAGCAGTCCCATTTCTTCCAGGGATCCCGATTTCCCCTGCAGCCCCTGCCAAAGCGAGGGGGCGGAGTCGGGGGGGGGTCGGCGCCCCCCCGGCAGCCGGAGCTGCCCCGCCCCTGCCGTCGCCACGGCAACCGCCGCCTTCTGCCCCGTCGGAGGCCCCGCCCTGCGCCTAGGACGCAGCAACCCTCCCGGAAGTGAGCCTGAGGCGCATGCGCGGTATGGAGGGCGGGGTCGGCGGAGAGCCACCTGGGCAGGTTGGGCCGAGGGGCGGAAGGACGGGCGGACGGGGCCTCGCGAGGGACAAACTGCCGCGGTCGTCGTCATGGTGAGCGTCGGGAGCCCCCGGCCGCCTCCTGTAGTGGGACCGGGAGAGGCGCCGGGCGGGGCGGGGCGCGTGTGGGCGGGGAGCGCCGAGGGACGGGGCCGGCCGCGACTCCCCTCCCTCCCGGGCAGGGCAGGGCAGGGCAGGGGCCCCTTCCCGGAGGGGCTGCCCGCCCTCGCGCGCTTGAGGGTCCCTCCGGGGCTCCCCGGGCGAGGCGGGGCGCTGCATGTCGTCGGGCGAAGGCGCGGCCTGGCGGCGGACGGCGCGCGCGTCTGACGGAGGCGCGCGCGGGTCCCCCCCGGCAGATGCGCTTCATGCTGCTCTTCAGCCGGCAAGGGAAGCTGCGCCTGCAGAAGTGGTACCTGGCCACGTCGGACAAGGACAAGAAGAAGATGGTGCGCGAGCTGATGCAGGTGGTGCTGGCCCGCAAGCCCAAGATGTGCAGCTTCCTGGAGTGGCGCGACCTGAAGGTGGTCTACAAAAGGTGACCCGCTTCTCTCCCGGGGCTCCGCCTGGGGCCGCTGCCCCGCCAGGCTTCACCTCGCCCCCCCCCCCCCCCGCGGCTCTGCTGGCTGCGGCGTTGAGGGGCTAAGCCCCCCCCCCGGGCAGAGAGAGTTAGATCTCCCAGTTGCTGCCCCAGAGGGAGGCGGCTGAGCAGCAGGAAGGACCCCCCCCCACACACACACACACACCTCGCTTGGCCCTGCTGTCCAAAGGCCTGGGAGGATGCAGACTGAATGGCTGGGCTCTCTCTCAGGCATGCCCGTTGAGGCAGAGATGGCCTCAGGGCCCTCGGGCTCAGCATCGCTTTTCTTCTGGGATGGAGCTGGCTGTCAGAGTTCTGGCTCCAGCAGGCATGTGGCTGCAGATCCCTAAAGTGATGCCACCTGGGGACAGCCAGGTCCATTCTTGGGGTTCCTTCAGTTGCACTCGGATGCAGCCCCACCCCTCACTCTGCTGCTGGGCCTGATTTGGTTTCATGGCAGGTTCTTCTGATACCATCCACTGCTAATTCTTGGTCCTGGTGAGAAATGAGTAGGGCGGGCGGTTGATCCCAAGGTGACTACTGACCCTTTTGTGTGGATGCCAAGCACCGAAGCGGCCAAGCTGGGTCCTTCAGCTGATTTCTTGAGGTGGCATGGCAAAGAGGGCTTCAGTGCCATAGGAGGGCCTCTCTCCTGGGCTCCTGTTGCGATCAGCATTGCAGCAGGGACCGGGCTTTGATCTGACTGAGGCCGGCCGCAGGTTTGGGTCAGGATGGGTAGCCACCCACAACCTTGACCTGGTTCTGCCGGGGTGGGTGGGGAGGGAGCAACACAGTGGGGCTCTGCTGCCACAAGAGCACGGCACAACTAGCGGCAGGCCTGACCCGCCCTCTCCTCTCTTGTTCCCAGATATGCCAGCTTGTACTTCTGCTGCGCCATTGAGGAACAAGACAATGAGCTGATCACCCTGGAGCTCATCCACCGATATGTCGAATTGCTGGACAAATATTTTGGCAGTGTGAGTGGGTTGCCATGGCTGGCCAAGAAACAGCAGGCAGCTGGTTTGGGGGAGGGGGGTGTTCTACGCTGGGGGTCAGCAGCGGGGTTTGACCTAGGCATCTTGCAGGCGCAGGCAGCATGGCGGAGGGGCTGCCGCGTTCCTCAAGACTTTAAAGCCAGGGCTCTTGTAGATCTCGTAGGGCTGGGATTCAGTTCTGTCTCTTCTCCTCTTACCCCCAACACGCTCACTCAGATAACAGGAACGAGATTTTCTATGTGACTGTTACACCCCTGAGATGTTTGCTGCGTTTGGGTTTCCTTGGTGCAGAGTTTGGACTTTGTCTCCCCCCCCCCCCCCCCCGCTCCCCGAAATGGCTGCTGTCCGGCTCGTGGCCGTTCAGCAGATGCGAGTGTTCTGGGATTCCGCTGCCTGGCTTGTGCCTCTGAGCTGCTTTCCCCTGCCAGACACAGCGGCAGTCGCTTGCTCTCCGCGAGCTTGGCCGTTTGGGGGGCTTGGTGGGCCGCTAGAGTCTGGAGCCGAGGCTGGGCCCTGAGTAACACTTTTCTTTCTTTCCTTCTCTCCCCCACCCACCCCAGGTCTGTGAGCTGGATATCATCTTCAATTTTGAGAAGGCCTACTTCATTTTGGATGAGTTCCTGATGGGGGGCGAAGTGCAGGACACTTCCAAGAAGAGCGTCCTGAAAGCCATTGAGCAGGCGGACCTCTTGCAGGAGGTAGAGGTGGGGCCCTGCATGGGGTTGTGCATGCCCCGGGGGTGGGGGGGGACACCTCTTGGGGTTGTGCATGCCCCGGGGGTGGGGGGGGACACCTCTTGCTCTTCCTCTCTTCGGACTTACTGTCCCAAGTATCCCATTAATTATCTCCCCCTCTTAACCCCCCATGTCTGGGTCTGCTGCAGTGATGTGGGGGTGGGGGGTTGCTGGAGGCCCCTCTGTGGCATCTTGCCTGTTGTGCGTCTGATGAGTCACTGGCAAGGATTGCTTTGCTCTGCCTGCAGTTGGCGTGGGTGACGCAACTCCAGCAGCCGCACTCTGTGACTGTTGTGCGAGGGGGGAGAGGCAGCAACCCCCCCACTGTGGTCTGTGTCTTTCTCCCCCGCCACACGCAATGCATGCTCAGTAGTGTTGCCCGCTGAGCCACCTCTGACCCCCCCCCCTCACTCCGTGGAGGCCTGAGGCTTTACTCAGATCCCAACCAGATCCCCTGCCCTTGGAGACTTTCTGGGCAGCGGAAAGGCTGAAGGCGTCTTGGTATTTGGCCCTGGCAGAGGCGCTCTTCTGCACGTGTGCAGAGTCCCTTTCCATCCCAGTTAGCCCTTGCCTGTTCTAGAAGTGAGACCGGCAGCTACCGTTTCCCCAGAGCTTGCCTCCCACCCTCCTCCCAGCAGCTGGACCAGGAGGGTTAGGGCTGGTTTGAGTTTTTCTGTTCTTTTTGGGGTGGGGATGGGGGGGAAGCAGTGTCTAATGGGGGGCCAGACTGCAACCTCTTTCCCTGTCTCTTTCTGCTGCAGGAAGATGAGTCACCCCGGAGTGTGCTGGAGGAGATGGGGCTGGCATAGCTGCTCACCACGCAATCTCAGATCATTCCCCCACTGCCACTTTGCCCCCCTTGCTGCCCAGTGTGTATGTGGGGGGGGGGCAGGAGGCCAGGGCTTCCCCCCCACAGTCCGCCGTGTTTGAGGAATCAACTCAGTGGAGAGAGTAGCAAACTGTACTGTGTAAATATTGACCCCCCCCCACTTCAGGGAGAGGGGCGCACTGTGGCCACTGGAGCGGGGGCGGGGGGGCCGCCCCAGCTTGCTGTACAGAAGGGTCCTTTGGTCCTTCCCAGTCAGCTGGCCCTGTGGTTCTCCCTTTCTCCTCCTCTTTCTCTTTTCATCTGTTCTGTTTTTCCTCTGCCACCTTCTTTCCCCATCTGTTTGCACCAGCAGTGTGGGTCTTCTTGCCGCCCCCAGGCCTATGATTCATCCAGGCAGCAAGCATGTGATCGAGAGCGGAGGACGCAGAGGATCTCTGCCTGCCTTCTGGCAGGGTCCCCTGCTACTTGCAGGGCTGTGGGTGTGCATATACGTGCTCAGAAGTTTGGTGGAAACTTCCTCTAAGCACCAGCTGAACAGTGGTTGCCCTCTGAACTTTGGGGGGGAGGGGTGCATGGGTGTGTGTATCGCCCCCTTTCCCGTGGGCATGATTTCTCCAGACCAAGGAATGGGCGTGTCTTCCTGTTTTTGGAATAAATTGTGTGTGGAAGGAAGACTCCAGCTTGGTTCTCTTTCTTGCATGCATACGTGAAGGCAGAAGGCTCTCTCGATGGGAAGGGAGGGGAAACCCCTGCTCGCTGCTTTGCCCCCATTTTCTAGGGCCTCTGAACAAGCCAGACTGCAGTGGGCTGCCTTCTGGGGCAAATGTGATGCAAACAGCACCTTGGAGGGACAGAGGGGAGCCTCTTAGCTGGTTCTGGTGGGGGGGGGGCGGGTAGGGAGCAGCAAGATTCTATGGGGACCGATGGCCACTGTGGGATTTTAGTCCAGTGGCAACTTAGCTTTGGAGAGTCAGAGCGCCGGTCCTCAGATAATGCTGATTCTGTGACCCTGGGCAGATCATGAAGGGGAGGGCAGGAAGGGTTACCCCAGAGCTTAGTTCTTGTGGCCCCTCCTTACGTGCGGGCGGGGGGGGTGGTAGTTGTGAATTTCCTGCATTGTGCAGGGGGTTGGGCCAGATGATCCTGGAGGTCCTTGCCAACTCTATGATTCTCTAAGCTGGGAGCTCCGGCTCTTGAAAGCTCAATTCTGAAAATCTGGTGGGCCCCTGAGGTGCCCCTTGGCTCCAATCCTGCTGTTCTACTGCAGACTACCTGGCGGCTCAGGAATTCTGCCCTACTAGGAAGTGCTTGCTGGCGGGGGCGGGGGCTCTTTGGAGCCAAGCAGAGAAGGGGCGGCGGCAGCAGGGGCGGGAGCGTTTGGGGGGGGGGCGTCTCCTGGGCCGGCGGCTTGTCGGTCGGCCGGTCCCGCGTTCGGAGGAGGCGGGGTGTGGCACGGAGGGGGAGGCGGGGCCTGGGCGGCGGCGCCCCCGGCTACCGAAGGGAGATTTCCAGCGCGGACGAAGCCGTCGGGAGAGCGCGCCGAGGCGGCTGGCTTCGCCCCGCTCCCGTTCCTTGCGCCGGGAAGCCAGAGGCGCCGGCGGTGGCCCAGAGGCCGCCTCGCTTGTCGGGGCTCGCTGGGGCGGTTTTGGGGAGGGCCAGGCGTCCCGCGCCGCGCCGCGGCCACGCGAAGGCTCCCGGTTTCGGGGCGCCCCAGCCAGAGCCGCCGGGCGGAGCCTCTGGCCCCCGCGTCCGCCCGACGCCTGCGGGGCGCCGGGGAGGGCCTGTCCCTCGTCTCCGACGCAGCTCCTCCGCCTGCCCGGCGGGACCCGGAGGCTGGGTGCCTGGGCTGTAAATAACGAGAGTAACTCGTAATAAAATAGTTGCTTTTATTTCTTAGCAAAACTAGGCATCCCACGTGCTATTTACAACAGGCCAAACGTGTTTTATTTCAAGTACAACATACGGACCAGGACATCGAACAACTCTTGTTTTGTGTTACAGGACGGGACGTCACAAAGCGAAGAAACTCGCGCACTCGAGGACCGATGCGGGGGACTGAACACGTGCCTCGCCACCCCCTCCTTGCCCTCCAAAGCCCGGTAGGTTCCTTAGCGGCGGCTCCGGATGGCCGTGAACTTCCACGAGTGGGCGTGAGAGAGCCTGCGCCAAACCCGCTTCCCCCCTTGGAGGGTCGCCTGCAAAGAGTTGAGAGGGGGGCGCCGGTTGCCTGCCGGGAGCGGGGCGGCCGCCGAACCTTCCCAGTCGGAGAGCTTTTCCTGTTCCCATCTCCAGCGCTGGGAGCGGGATACTTAGCGGGGGTGAAGGGAGAGGAGCGCCTCGCCTCGGAGGGGTCGAGCCTGTGTGCCGCTCAGCCTTGGGCCAGAGGGGCAAATACGTGGCTGCGCAGGGTGGCCTTTGAGGCCCCTTCTGGAGCATTCCTGCCACTCTCACTTTGCCTGGGCCCAGCCCTCCCATCAGGGCCCTCGGCCTTCCCTTCTGGAATATTCTTCTCCAGCAGGCAAAGTTTGTGAATGCGCCAGCGGTCTTGGGTGGGGGGGGAGGGTTAAGAATGGCTCTTTAAGGTTCTCCTGTGAATTGAAGGGGGTGGGTGGAGCATCATTGCCAAGCTGCAGGGTTCGGCCTTGCAATCTCCTGCAGGGGCTGGCGGTGTGGCCTCTGTGGGCCTCGGAAGCTAGGAGCCACCAAATGTCAGTGGCTGTGGGTGCCGCCCTGGACTCAGCTGGTCCCGAGGCAGACCCCACAGGCATTGACCGTTTGGGCCACAAAGGTGACACGCGGTGTGCACTTCCCCAAGCCGGCCTCAGACCCAGGCGAAGGGAGGCTGTGCTGCTCCCACGGACTCTCGGGCCTCCAGCTGTGCGGCTTGATCAGCCAGGGAGCCCTCTTGGCCGGGACTGTCACTGACCTGCTGCTGGCGTTCGAAACCACAAAAGGATCTCATTTTGAACGGGAACCAGAAGGGACGAGAGGCGCGGGCTTCTGTGGGAACAGCCAGTGGGGGCGGCAGGTGAGGGGCTGCGCCCAGATCTCAAGTCCCAGGAGCAAGGGAGAACTGTCCTGCCTCCCCCTCCCACTGCAGTCCGCTGGGCTCCGCCAAACGCTGTTCCTGGAGGGCCCTAAGGAAGTACAGGAGTAAGGGGGTGGCAGCCGCCCGTTGTCGTCATTTCTCCCAGCCGAGGCCCTCCTCGACATGTTGTGTTTTCTCGGCCTTGTAAAACTCTGTGGCGAGTGGGGGCCTAGGCCTGGTGAGTTGGCGCTGAATGCCTCTGAGTTTTCCTACGGTAGCCAAGTGGCATCTTTCTGTAGTGCTGCCCCTGTGAAGATCGTTTGGCAACGGAGGCCAGATGCCGCCCTTCACTTGTAGCGCTGCCGCTTGCTAGGGGAGGGGGTGGGCTTGGCGCGCTGCGTGGATTTCTCAGTTCACTCCGTGGAGGCCAAGGGAGGTTTCGCTCTCGCCTATAGCCTTTGTGGCTTAACGTGGCAACGTGGCACAAGGTTGCGTTAATTGGGGTGGGGGAGTTTCCTGATGGTGAGAAGGCAGTGGTCTGTTTAGTGAGTGGAGGAGGAGGGACCCTTATCATGGGGGGAACCTCTCTAGGTGGGGGGACATTGTTCTCCTGACTCATGCAAAACTTGGATTAATGTCGAAACACTGCGAATGGCCAAGTTTCTTGGGGAGGGGAGGGGAGGGGAGGGGAGACGACAGGGCTGGGCGGGGCTAGAACCCCTGCGGGCGCTTCCTCAGCACTTCCTCAATGTAGTTCTCCAGCTCTTGGCCGGGGGCTTGGCTCTCCTCGTAGTATTCACCCCGTGGCACCATGGGGCCGGGGAAGTGCGGGTGGCGGGGGTAGGCTGGCGGCCGGAAAGTCCTGGGATTGATGTAGTTGGAGACGACGTTGTTGGGCTTGGCCCGGAACCACTTGGCGGCGGGGGGCTGGTCTCCTCGCAGAACTTCGTTCCAGGAGTCGGGCTCCTCTGGCGGGAGGGGAGGGGAGGGCTGGCGGACGAGGGGGTAATAGGACTTCTGGAGGGGCTTGGGGCCTTGGGGGTAGGCGGGGTTCTTCTTGGGTTTGTCCCGGGGGGGCGTGGCCGGCGCCTTGCCCTTGCCGAGGGGCTCCGGAGCCGCCGCCGCCGCCTTCTTCTTCTCCACGTCATTAATGATGTCTATGACGTCATCCGCGGGCAGGTGGAGCTTGCTGGAGAGCTCGATGAGGCGGTCGATGGTGTTGGGGTCGATGTCGCCGTCGCCGTCGTCCTCTTGGCCGCCCTCCTCGGGCGCCTCGTTGGAGCGCTTGTCCTCGGCCACGTTGCTCTCCTCGTCCTCGAAGAGCAGGGCGCTCCCTTTCCGGCTGCCCTCCCGAGAGGCCTGCCGCTCCCCCTCCTCGTCGTCCCCCTCGTCCCCCTCCTGGTCGTCGTCCTCCCCGTCCTTCAGCAGGTACTGCAGCAGCAGGTCCGAGGCCATGTCGGCCAGGCGCTCCTCCTCCGCGGCCGCCCGGCGGGCTTCCTCCGCCTGCCTCCGGCTCTCGGCCAGCTCCTCGTAGCGCCTCTGCAGGAGCTGGTGCTCCAGGTGCTGCTGCTGCCTCAGCTTCCGCGCTCCCTCCCAGGGCTCGCTGGGGGGAGCTTTGCGCTTGGTGTGGACACGCAGCCGCTCGTACTCCTCCAGCTCCTGGAGCACGTCGTTGCGCGGCGCACTCTCGGCGGCGGCGGCGGCCGCTCGGCGCTCCTGCGGCTGCTCCTCCCTCTTGGCCACGGGGCTGTAACGTTGCAGGCCCTGCAGCATCCGCCCCAAGGCCTCCATCTCCTCGCCTAGGGACTGGCCCCCCTCCTTCCTGGCTTTCCAGCCCGGCGCCCTCTCTGGCTGCAGGTCAGAGCTCTTGGTCTCACTTCGGACTCTTTCCTCGTCGGCGCTGGGTTCAAGGTCTCCGGGCCCTTCCTCGGGCTTCTCGGGCTCGAGGTGAAGAGCTTGCAAGAGAACAGCTGCCAAGGCCTTGGGGTCGACATCCTGGAAAAGGTCGTCTTGATCGGCCCGGGGCGCTGCTGTGTCTGGCTCCGCCTCTGGCAGGGAACGAGCCTGGATCTCATTGGGCGGCACGTCTCGTGTCTTGGGAGAAGCCTCACCTGGGCGGGCAGCAGCGCGGAGGGGCCACTGCAGCTGGAGGCACAGGTGGAGCAGCAGGGCGGCTCCGCGGAGGCTCCAGGGGCATCTCATCGCGCCACGAGGATAGGCTGCTGTGGAGCAGACATAAAAAGGGGGCTGTCAGAGATGGCCGCTGTCCCAGAAACTGTGCAACCCCCCCCACACACACACACACACCTCCCTAAGGGCCTCTTGGAAGAGCTGCCTTCACCAGTCTCCGCAACCCTGGGGGGAAAGAACTTTGCCCACTGGGTGGGGAAGCACCACGGCTATCGGCAGCCTGCGCTCCTTGTTCCATCACGCACTCTGAGTCTGAGCCCTGGCTTTGAAAACTGACCCCCACAGCAGCTGAGTCCCAGCGGAGAGGAAGCCGCGTCCTGCCCTCTCCTCCCGGTCAGCCCCCGCCCCAGAGGTGGCAGAGCTGCAGGCAGCCCGAGAGCCAGCAGTGAGGAGTGCCTCCTGAAGCCGTGCCTGCGGAGCCGGGAACCCGGAAGCAGCGCCTTGGGAGCTGGAGCGCAGGGGGAGAGCTCGGGGGCCAGCGCAGTGGTGCTCAGTTCCTCTGCGTGCGCGTGTGATTGTCTGATCCTCTGCTAGAGAGCCAGAAGCATAGCGCTCCTTCTGCCCCTGTTTTCTATGCACACTGACCCGCTGGGGATGGGGCTGGGCGCCACAGCTGTGGAGCCGCCTCTCCACTTCACTCCCCCAGGGCTTGATGAGCAGCAATCTTCCGCTGGGAATGGTTTATGAGTGCCATCTTCTCCCATAGCCCACAGGACAGAGAGGTTAGGTTGTGCTCAAGCCCTCCCACCCCCACCCCCTAAGCATCCGGTTCCCTTTCATCACAGGGGTACTATTTACAGTTATAAAGATATTGGAGAGGAACTGACGGTATCCGTCCCGTCTTATCCTCTGTTTGCCAACCCCCCTCCCCTGCCACCGGGGCTGACGTCGTCCTGCATTTTTGCATTCTTGATGGGGGGGGAGAGCTGAGTTTTTGTGTGGGCGCTATTTGTGTATTAAACCGAATTCATTTCCAGTACAAAGAAACATTCGTAGCCAGACTGAGGATCGACCTGTGCTATGATTAGCAAGACGGCTTTTAAATCTGAGGGGGGCAGAAGGAAGTGTTGGCGAGCGGTTGGGAGGTTTATCTGCCTGTGTGTAGTGCCCCAGAAGACACACGGATTTCTCCTGCACACCCCTCCCCCCCCCATGATGGATCAAGAAGCCACTTCACGAGGGGCGGGTGTGATCTCCCCACCCCTCAGTTATATTTGGAACAAAGAAGTCTCTTCCTCCTCTCCACCGAAGAGGCCCCCTCCCTCCCCGTTACTCAAGCAGTTACTCACCGGCACAAAAGGCTCTTTGGCGGAGGCACTTCCCGCTACAGAGCAAGAGCGAAGACCTCCCCCCCTCTTCTCTCTGCAGTCCCCACACCCACCGCCCACCCGCGCAGGCAGAGGCTTGCCAGCATCAGCCGACACATCCCCAAGACCCTCCTACAGCTTGCTGCTTCCCTCCGCCTCAACCCTCTTAAAGGATAACAGCACCTCCCTAAATTATACCTATATCTGCCACTGAAGGGTACTCGTTATCAGCCCTTCTACAAAAAACTGAGCCCCACCCCACATTAAAGATATCCTATCCCCCAATTATATCAAGTACAATGTTTTATTTTTTTTAAAACCATTTTAATCATAGCTGACTCCCATTAAGAAATACACGCATTTTACCCCTCTGTAAGTCATTGCTCAGTGGTATCTGTTCGATAAAGACAACCGCTATCCTGGATGTGGCTGTAAAGACCAAATACTCCCGGAAGGTTCCCTGCGACCGTTTTTCTCCCTTGGCGATTCCGCCCCCACCCCCCGCCCCCGGAACGATTCTGTGAGTCTTACATCAATCTCCCCTCCCCCTCCCTCCCCGAGCCTCTGGCGATGGGGAAGACGTGCGTTCTTCTCCGGGAACCGCTCCAAGGGACCGCCCTGAATCTAGTATCCCGGCGGCAGCGCTTCTTGGCCGCCCTGCCGAAGGAACTCCCTGGCCAATCCGCTCTTTCATATCACCCGCCGCAATGAAGACCCGGTTCGAAGAGTGGCAGCCCGGCAAGGGTGCTTCGCCATCCCTGGGGAAACCTCCCTACCCCCTCTATAGCCAGCAGTGCATGGGGGCAACTGTGGGGCTGGGGGGACGTTACCCGCTCTGTCGCAGTCGCGGTGGTCAGGGGCTTTGGGTCCGGTCCGGTCCAGCCCACCCCTTTGTCTCTGCCTGCCTGCCTGCCTGCGCCCAGTCCCGCTCCGATCGCGCGCAGCTCCGCTGGCGTTCAGCACCTTGGACAGGGCTGGGTTGGGCGGCCGCTTTTGTACTTCCAGCGGGGCCCACGTGGGGGGGCTCCATTGACGTCAACATTCATTCATAAAATGCGAACTCGATTGGAGGGGAGCCCCGCGCTTGCGCAAAGCCGAAAAAGCCTTTGGATCAGCTGCAATGAATGAATGGAGGGACGGGACGGGACGGGATAGGGTAGGTGAATGAAGAAGAGGAGATTCATGAATGAACGGGAGTAGTGCGTTTGGAACCGGGTAGCTAGGCGAGCGAGGAACTTTTTACTCCAGGGGAGATGATGGGGCTGCCCCCTGTCTCTGCCCAATGGGGCAAAGGGGACGGTAGGCTTTGTTCCCTGGCCTTGATCTGAGGAGATTCTGTCACGAGAAGCCCTCTCCCCTAGCCTGTTTGCATCTCAGACCCCTTCCCCGCCGGTGTGGGCAGCGGCCGCTCCATTTGAAGCGTGAGCCAGGTGCGGCTGTGGGTGCGGAGGAGAGACTTTGCGAGCCTTGCTCGTGAGCAAACAGCGAAGGCTTGGCATGCTGTCTCTCTGGTGTGCCACCACCCTTTCCCGCGGCCCCCTGGTGTGTTTCCTTCTGGAGACAAAAGTGGAGGGGGTATGAATTTGCTTCACGGCGCCTACACCACCTTGGTCCATCTACCTTTGCGTTTCACTACCGAGCCACTCGCTGCGCACCCGTCATCCCCGCCTGCCTGCAAGATCATCTCTGCGCCTGCTTTCCCGCTTATGCCGGCGTCTCCGCCAATCCCTCTGCCCCCCTCTCTGCATTCACTGCCCGCTTTCACCCCTCGACGGGGTTCTTCCTCGACTTCGTCCCCCAGAACCCCCCTTTCGGACTGGCTGCCAGTGGGGCATTTCTAGGACACTTTCCGGATGGGAGGGGGAGTGGGGAAGGGGCGATGAGTCACCCGGGCTCTGCAGTCCTTTGCGCTTTTTCCTCCACTCCCCCCTCCAGCTGGTCGGGATGATTCCTACTCCTTCTGCATTTATTAAGCACACGCGCGCGCACAATAGGGAGGGGGTCATTCCACAGGTGTGGAGAATATGTCTGGAGGCAGGGGGTGCCGAAGCTAGGTATGTAAGCCCCCCCCCGCATCCACTCTCCCAGTCTGTGAGGGTACTCATTATGGCCCACAGTCCCTTCCGCTGCAAAGCTTCCGATGGCCCCTGCCTTCACTTCCCGGAAAGGCCCCCAGTCGTGTGCGGGAAGAGAAAGTCCTTGCCACCCCCACCCCCAATTCCTCTCCTTCCTTCAGCAACTGGGTCCCTCATGACGTGGCGCCATCTTGCAAACCTCTCGCCTCAGCCACCCACTGTGGGTCCAGCGGATTCGGGCCACGTTGAAAGGCCGGCCGGCCGGCCTGGGCGTGCTCTGGCCCAGTCAGAGCCGAAACCCACGCTGGCAAGGGCTCGAACCCCCTCGGCACGGCCACGCTCGCCATTCAAACCCCGAAGGCGACGCGTCCCCGGGCGAATGGTTTTCCTACGCCTGGAAAGGCTGGTGCTCCCCCCGCCCTTCCTGGAGGCTTTCTTAGGGGGCGGCCGCCTTCCTGAGGCTCCCCAAGACCAGCAAAGGTCGGAATGACGCCGCGGGGGAATCACACACTGGGCGTCGGGGCCAGGGGGCAGCGGCTCAGCTCCTAATCCCGGGGCCATCTGCGCCTTGCCTCTCCGCCGACTGGATTCGCTGGCACGGCGGGGCGCGTCGCCCCTTGGACCACAGCGCCTGCGCCTTGCAGCCTCGCCGGGTCCGAGTTATCGGGCAGCCGGGGTCCTGCTCTCCTTTCCCGGGCCGCTGGCCCCGTAGTCAACAGGCGGGCAGTGCCACGCCCACTCCAGCGGGCCCAGAACTCTCCTCCTGGCGCCGCTTCCGGCTGGAAAGGGGGGCCCCGTCGGCCCTCTGGCCGTCTCTTTTGCAGGCTGTCTGGTGGCTGGTTCCGCTGTCCCGGGAGGGCGAATGAAGGCTCCCCTTCACGGACTGCAAGGCTTTCCGCCGTGCAACGGCTCCTTCCATCGCTCCCGGTTGCCTCTTCCCGGTGCTGCCCGGTGAAGCTGGTGGGCGGGAGGCCCTCTGCTCATGCGGGGGCGCCTGGGTGCCTGAGAAGGGTGGGGGTCAGGGTCTCATATGGCCCCTGGCAAAGGAAGCAGCAGGAACCTAGGGGGCGGGGGGAGCTGACAGGTGGGATCCGCAGAGGACGCGCCCCACAGACGCAGGTCTACAGGAGCCAGGAGGCGGCCGAGAGACCGGAGAGGGCTGGCTGGGAATGCGGACTAGGAGCCTGAGCTGTGCAGGAGTCGATCAGGAGCCGTGCTGGGGCGTGCAGAACCCGGGCCCGCGGCCCGTTCAATGGCCCCTGACAGCCCACCCCGCGCGGCCCTTTCCCGTCCTTTCCCTGGGTAAATGAGCAGGCGCCCTCCCGGGGGTGAGGCCGGATTTCCGGGCTGTCAGTGTGGAGATTGATGCCTGGCCGGTGACTCACTCTTGCAGCAGGAGCTTCGGATTGTGTGAATGAATCAAACGGGACGGATCCCCACTTGGTGTAAAGCGGCCTCTCGAACTCGCGTGACCAAAGCGCAGAGGGGCCGGGGAAGGCGCGAGAAAGGGGCGGCGGGCCGTCTCGGCAGGGGCTGCAGGGAAGCGTGGCCAGGGCCGGTGGGGCCGGTGGAGGGGGCCGCAGCCGGGGGGGGGGCGCTCGCAACCACTTTTGCCCGGGGACTTTGCTCGGCTTCCTCCTCAGGTCTCCTGCTCCTCTGGCCCCCATAGGGAACATCTTGTGCCCTCCCCCCCCCCAAAAAAAAAACAGAGAGGAAAGTGAGAAAATGCGCCCCTCCCTTTCAATATGTGCAGAAAGGTAAGCAGGCCAGCAGGTCCTGGGCTAAGGTGTCCAGTGAGGGAGAGGTGGGCGGCGGCCGGCTTTCAACCCGACAACTTTCTGAGAGCGGCACACAGGCAGCAGCTGCGCGGGAAGGAGCCGCTGCGGATCCTTCTCTCGGTGATGCAGGGGTCAGAGGTTCGGCCCACGTCCTGGCAGACTCTGGTTCGAATCCTCGCTCTGTCTCGGAAGATTGCTGGGTGGCCTGGGGGATAAAATGGAGGAGAGGGGAACGAGAGAAGCCGCGTTGGTCCGCATTGAGGAAAACGGTCGCGTGTAAATGAAAGCGACGAAGCAAATCAAGTGCGTAGCCGGTCCTAGCCTCGGCCGCACCGGCCTTCCGCGCTGGCGAGGGGCGCTTTGAGGCTGGGGCCGGTCCTGCCGGAGGCATCGCCGCGCGTGCCCGCCGGCAGAGCCCTGGAAGGACTCTTGCCCCTCCTCGCTTCAACCTGCAGCCCAACTTTGTCTGGTTTTAAAAGACGGGCCGGGAAGCCGCGTCCTCTTTGCGCGGGGGTCTGGCGCCCCATGAGGGGTGTGTGCCCCGAGGGGCTACTGCGAGCCAGCCAGGAGACGGGCGGGTGGTCGAGGCAGGCGGCCTGATTCTGCGCACTTCTCCTCTGCTGTGGCCCCAGCTCGGCAGCGGCCTCCTGCAGTCTCGGGACGGGGTCATCCGCGCTACTCTTCTGGGGTCCTCCGTGGCCTGCAGATGGAAGGAAGACTCTCTCCGGGCCGCCGCATCACCCCAGGCCCCTCCCAGGATGGTGCCTTTCACTGGCCTTGACTCCTGTCATGAATAGGTGGGGGGTCCTGGGTCCCAACCCCCTCCCAGCCACCCAAGCGAGCTACTCCCTGCCAGCTGGCCATTCGCCCCCTACGTCTGGTTCCCCAGCAATCGACGCTCTCATCTCTCTTCCCTTTCTTCCCACTTTTCTCCACGCAACACCTCCCCCCCCACACGCCCATACCTTTGTCTGCAAGTACTCTTCATGCTCCAGCAAAGGCCCCCTTTCCCCCTAGACCCTCCCTATGGGCCACCTCGTCACAGCCTGTGTCTCCTCCGGCTCCCTTTCCTCCCCCACACACTCTGTAAAAGTCCCAGAGGCTTTGAGTTCTGTGCCCTGTTCTATCTATGAACACCAGTAGTGTTTGGGGTGGGGGTGGGAAATGACACACAAGTCTGCGCGTGCGCGTGCGCGTGCGCGTGCACACGCCTGTATGGGGTGAATTTCAATCCCTGCCAGAGGCAGACACATTCCCCCTAAACAAGTCAGCTGTGATTTTGCACCCCTGGCGAAAAACAACCCCACGTGAAGATTATTTCTAGTTCCAAAAACTTCCACCGCGATAACAAGGCCAGGCGCCGTGGGCAGGGTTTGGTTTGCAGCATTTTTATTTCCGGAGCCACACGGAAAGGCTGTTAGGAGAGGCGCTCCTTGCCCGATCCCCATGGGCGGCCACAAGCAGGGCTCCCAGTTTACTTATTCATTCAGATGCTTATCCCTCACTTTTCTCCCTGACGGAGACCCCGGGTGCGTTCCTACATACTTCTCCCCTCCTCCATCATTCTTACAACAACCTTGTGAGGTACGTTAACTCCTGACCTCCGGGGCTTAATTTCTGAAATGAGAAAAGCTGGGACTCACAACACGTTCCAAGGCCTGGGAGCGCTGTGTCCTGAGATCCCAGATGTGGCTATTTCTGTCTCTCTGCTTGAAGTCCCCCCCCCCACAATGGAATCATAAAACTGCAGCATAAAAACAACATTCAGTAGTTTTTATTCATGCCTTCACAAGAGATTCCTCAGGCTACAAAGAGAATTAAAAACCGGTTTAAAAGGCGGAAACGCTCAATGAAAAGCCGAGGGCAGCCAGTATTTCTGACCAGCCATTCCCACTGCAGCCCTTAGCAGACACGGCCTTTCCCGTGCTCATTCCATGATACATACAGCCTGCGTGGGTGGTCAGAAGAATCCTTTCTTCTCTTTTTCATCACCAGAAAAGCTGGTTGGCTCCTACTTAGGGTCGTCTCACGTGGGGGAGCACTCCAGAGGAAGGCGCCACCACCGGCAAAGCGCTCTCCCCAGCCACCGTCTGCCTCGCCTCTACAGGCAAGGGCACGGAGAGCGGGGCTTGGAGGAGGCTTTCATTGGTGGGCTGCACAATAGGAGCGGCAGCGGCCTTTCAGGTACTGCAGCCCCAAGCCGTTGAGGGCCCCTCAGGTAAGAAACAACACTTGGAATTGTGCCTGGAACTAGAGGGGCAGCCGGCACAAACCCTTCTGCAGAGGCGGGAAAGGTCCCTCCGTCCACCTTCCACAGCAGCCGGGCCAACTGTTGATCAGGCAGTGCTCAAAGGCAACCCCATATAAAATGCATTACAGTGACCTAGCTTGGATGTGCCTGGAGCGTGAGTCACTCTAGCCAAACGGTGCTTTCTGAGGACGAACCAGAGAAGAGCCTTCTCCTCCCAAAGGATCCACTTCGCCAGCGAAACTTGCCTCTGCAGCCGGTTCTGCACCGCCACCTTCGAAGGTGAGGTGGGCGGCAACTAGAGACAGGACCCTTTCTGTGGTGGCACCTTGTTTCTGGAACACCCTCCCCCTTGAGGCTTGACTGACACCTACTTTTCTTTTTTAGGACCTGGCTAAAACATATCTTTAAACCCAGGCTTTGATTTACAGGTTTTATCTGACCAGCTTTTATAATGTTCTACTTCTGTGTTATGGATAGTTTTTACACAGTTTATGTCCAATGGTTTGTTTTTGTATGTTATATTATTTGAATTATAAGCCGCCTGCAGGACTCTGAAGAGGCAGCATAGAATATCATGAGCAAACAAGCAAGCAAAACGAGTAAATAAGTAAATGGCGTATCACCCGAGAGTGGCAAAATGTGCTGCGCGTTGCAGGGGAGACTTGAGCCGCAGGCCAGGACCCAGCAGCAGCGCCCCAAGCTCTTGAGCCCGCTCCTGTGCGGGAGCGCAGCCGCCTCCTCTGGCCCCTCAGTCCTGGAGCCGCTTCTCCATTGACCGAGAGCACACCAGTCTTGTCTGGATAGAGCTTCAGTTTATTTGCATCCTCCTCCGTTCCTATTGCCATCTGAAGACTGCCACGGAAGAACATGTCCTCTGGCGCTCTCCAGCCTGCCCAGCAAGTCCTGCCTCTCCGGCCCCGCTCAGCTGCTCAGGAGAAGCAGGGATGGGTGCCCTCTGCAGCTAGGGGGGCTTCTCATGCCAAACCCTGGGCTGATCTCCCCCAGAGGTTTCCTCTAGACCTTGAATAGAATGGCGCCCGCGAGGGAATCCTGGGGAGACGCCGTGGCCTAAATGCCACAGCGTTGAGCAGCAGACCCCCAGCACCAACCTTGGGGGGGGGCACATCCAGTCAGGCAAGAGGGGAGCCACCAAAGCACGCGGCTTCCTAATGCTAAGCCCCTAAGCTTGTCTAAAAGGACACCATGGGAGCCGGATCTAAAGCCAGGGCAGGGCGCAGGAGAATCCGCGTGGGCACGCTCCTGGCCCCGGATCGTTTGCAATTGTTGCTCAGGGTTTAAGTGGAGAGGTGCTCGATGCTAGGCCAAAGCGTCCCCTGGCAATACCCGGGGGGTCTTGTCACACTGCTTAGAAATTCGCTTGGTTGCTGTGGACAGGCCGAAAAGGAAAGCTTTTCCTCCTGGGCTGGGCACCGGCGGCTGCCTCCAGAGCTGGGCTTGCCCACTCTTCTGACCGCTCGGTGAAGCCGGCGTGGTCCTTCGGGCGAAGTGGGACATTTTGAGGCTGCCGGGGATGGCTGTGGACGTGAAGAGCTGGGGCTCGAGGAAAGACCCTGGTCGCCCTTTGCAGCTCTCCCCAGCCTTTGTTCTTTGCCGGCAGCCCTGCCTGGGAGGGAGAAACGGCCTTGGCTGGCCTGGGCAATCCCCTCTGGTCTCTGATGACTCACCCGGGAGGAGGAGACAGGGGTGGTCTGGGAGAGGGGGCAGAAGTGGGGTGTTCTGCAGTCAGAGGATAAGCCCCTGTCTCCGGGCGGGAGGCAGTCTGACCTCGACACGCTCCCCTTCTCAGGCCAGAAGCTTGCACTTTGTTACCTGTTCTGGCTGGCCTCAGATGTGGGGTGGGGTGGGGATGGTGCGGGGCACTCGACACCTTCCTGCTTGTGTCGCAGAGCGTACGGCTAGGCAACTGGCCCGGGGCTCTGTCTCCCTGGGGTGGGAGTCTCTGACTCACAGGCGGCAGCGGCAGCGGCACAGCCAAGCGGCTGGGGGCGGGGGGAGGATGAGACATCTTTTCTGGTCAATTAAACGTTGCTTAGAGCCTTGTGACGGGGCTGGCGGTGGCTGTCCCAACTTCTTTTCAGTCAGGTCGGTGTGAAAAGGGGAGGTCGGAGAAACTGAGGAGCCAGCACGGAGGGCGGCCGTGGGGGCTGTGGGGAAAGAGATGAGAGGGGGAAGCCGCCTGGCCACGAGGGAGCGGTGTGCAATTTCTCTCCCTGAGTTGTTGCTCTGGTCGGACGCCCGGCCCATCGCGCTAACACTCGGCCTCTTCTGTTGGGGTGTGGGAGGGAACTGGGGCTTTCAACGCGGAAAGAGAACAGCGGGGTTAAGGAAACATCGGTGGTTCCCAGGGGTCTTCTATTACTCCCACGGCTGGAGGGGGTTGCTATGAAAAGCCAGACCCTACAACAAAGGCGACAGCCGGGCGCTCCAGCTTCTCTCCTCCCCTTCGCAAGAATTCAGGGTCCCTGCTGGCAGACTATGGCATTCCAGACCTGATAGTCTGTCTCACTCCCTTCTGCAAGAAGACAAGGTCTTTTGTTTTCAAAAGGTTTATTGTGAAAGACAGCATTCAAGCCCAGATGTACGTATTCCAGGATTAGAGGTCCTGGCCGAGCAAAGCGTTGTTAGGAATGAATCATAGAAGGAAAGTTGTTACATCTCACACTCCCTGAGCCCAGCCTCCCCCCCCCCCAGTTCACACAGCAAACTTCTCAGAGCTGGCCAAGGTCGGGACGACAGATAAGAGTTTCCTTTCCCATGGAATCGGCCCTTTGCAGGTGGTGGTGCCTAAAGGGAAAGAAGACTAAACACTACAGGATTAAACAGGGCATTACTCAGGTTAAACAGGTTCTGACACCTGCAACGCCCTGCTGCCTCGAAGCCATAGAGGGTCAGGGTGAATTGGCCGCGGCTTGACGGCCCTTTACACACACCCCTCTCCTGCTAGAGCCCGGCAATCTTCTTCCCCCTGTGCTTCAACTATGTCATTTTCTGTCCCAAAAAGGATCACACACGTCTCTTACATTTCCTATGAGTAAGCAGTAAATAGTTTTGTGGCACCTTAAATGCGAACAGGTTGCTTTAAAAAGATCTAGCACGAACTCTTGCGGACTAAAGTGCCCTCCAGAAAGAAATCTATGCAGAGGTGGGGTGGCAGGGCGGGAAGCAGCGAGGCCCGTCCCCACCACGCCTGGCTACAGCTTCAGTTGTGTGTCACCTCCTGAGGGCCATTTGGGGCCGTGGAAAGTGCTGTCAAGTCACAGGCGAGTTATGGTCACCCCCACCCCTTCTCAAAGGAAGAGCCCAACAGAGGGGGGTTGCTTTCTCTCCACCTCTGAGTAAGAACCCTGGATTTCCTTGGGGTTTTCCCTTCCAGGTCCTAACCAGGACAGACCCTGCTTAGCTTCCGAGGAGCTAGGAGTCGCCTGGGCCATCCAGGGTAAGAACATTTATATTGGATTTTATTGCTGTTTAGGAAAAAAATGAGCTTTTTTAAGTGACAATTGTGACTGAAAAGCAGGCTAGAAATCTAGAATCTGCATAACTTTGGGGGCCTGGATTGAGCCCCCCCCCCCGCTGAACGATGAGGTGGGGCTTGCGTTTGGGGTTTTGTTTTTGGTTTTTTTTGCACTGTGCTTGGGAAAAAAAGCAAAGGCGTTCGCTCCTTCGAGTTCCTCTTTCGTTTCCAGGGGCTGGCGGAGAAAACGTTTCTCTCTGCGCTCTTCTTAGCCCCTTCCCTTGGCTTCGCTGCGGGGAGGAGGCCCTTCCCCTGCCTCTTCGCCTCCCCGAGCGCCCTTCCCCGCTCCGGCCGTTCAGCACCTCGGAGAGTTCCTGCGGGCGGCTGAGCCCGGGCGGGGCGGGGGGGGGCGGCGGGGCGGGATGCGACTCGGTCTCGGGCAGCCTCCGGGCGGCGCGGCTCCCGATCCGCCCACAGGTCGTGTCCGTTTCTTTGCAAGCTCGCGGAGCTCTGCCGTTCTTCCGTGCAGTCTATAGATGCTCAGAGGACCTCTTTGTTCCTGCCTCAGTCGAGGGCGTGGGTGGCTGGGCTCTTCCTCCCGGCCTGGATCGCGAGCCTCCCCCTCTCGCCGTGGCGACTTTCTGGGCTCAGGGCTTAAGGAAGCGGTGATTCACGCTGGGCAATGAGCCGCAGTTCCAACCCGTTCTCGGCTGCCACCGATTTGTTCTCGTCGAAGGGGGCGAGGGGCGTGGATGCCGTCGCAGGGGTGGGCCACACAGAGAGGCCAGCAGCAGGGGATCGGTCTCCCCGCCCCCCTTCACTGCGGGCAGGGGCGGGCGGAGGGGATGAGTCACGCTTGGCGAAGGTGCGCCGGCAGGAGCCGGTTGCCGGCGTCGCGGGGCCCTTGGTAGCCGCCTTGGAGCTGCGGGGCGAGGCCGGGGGTCGGGGAGGGCAGGCCGGCGCCTTCATTTCTAAAGCGCGATTTCCCTAGCAAAGCTGTGAGATCTTCTCGATACGGAGGGGTTAAACTGCAGACACGCGCGCACGCGCGCCTTGGAAGCCCGTCTGGCAGGGCCAGGAGCTCAGCACAGCCCCCCACCCCACCCCCCGCTCTTGTTCTCAGGCAAAGGGGGTCCCTGCAGAGGGCAGAGGGCAGTTCCAAGGACGCTGGCTTCGTGGGTCTTGGTCACCGGGGCAGTGGTCTGACACCGAGGGATGGGGGCCCCGCAAGAGTAGGATCGTCCCTTGGCTCTGCCCCGGGCACCAGGTAGGCCGGGCTGGACCGGCTCCGAGCCAGCAGGGCGCCTCCTCTACTTGGGAGCTGCTTCCCCGCAGGCAGGGAATGGGCGAGGGCTCGGGGGCCGGGAAAGGGAAGGGGAGTCGGCCTCGGGCTTTTGCAAGTCGCCCGCCCCCCACACCTCCGCCGGCCGGCCAGCCAGGCAGCCCCCCCTTCCCCACTCGGCTGCGGCGCCTCCTCCCCCTTCTTTCCTCCAGCCTTAGTGACGCAGGAAGTGGCTGCGGAGAATGAGTCACGCTGCTCGGGGGGCGCAGCGAAGACCGGTGGCCGCTAAATATGGGGGGGGGGTTGAAAGCCGCACCCCTCCCGCGGGAGGGCCGTCCAGCCTGAGGAGGGGAGCCGCTGGGAGGCGGTTTAGTGCCCGGCCCTGGAGGGAGAAGAGTTGGGAAGGCTGAGCCTCCCCCGCCCGCACAGATTTGGAAAGACTGTCAAGAGCAGGCGAGCCAGTGGCGGGGCGGGGGGCTCTGAGCAGGCGCAGCGAAACCCCCCCCATTGGAAGGGGCGGCTTGGACTGTGGTTTTTCCGCGGGATGCCGCTTGCGGTGAAAGCCAAGGTTCTCTCCTGCCTGCCCCGTGCCGCGAGGGCGCTGGTGGGGGACGAGAAGAGAGAAACGCGCTGCGCCCTGCTTTGGCTTGCTCTTCGGACGCCGCGGAAGCCTGGAGGGCGACTGCCCCAAGGCCCGACTGTGGCTCTGCGGCCCAGGAGAGAGGCCGGGCCCGTGTCGGGGAGGGGCAGCTGGCGGCAGGGAGGGAAGGGAGCTGGGGAGGGAGGGGAGGAAGCGCAGCCCAGAGCCGCCCGCGCCTCTCCCGCCATCGGGTGGATGGCAGACGCTGCTGACGGCCGCCGGGGTCCCTCTTGGGTCCCCTTCCCATCAGCAGCCACCCTGGGCGGGATTCTCGGAGCCGGAGGCCGGGAGGGGCCTGGGCTTATCTGGTACGTTCTGAGCCGGCGGGCTGGGCTGGCCCCAAAGGCCCGTCTCCCCTCTAGAGGCGGCCACACACCCTTTCCTGCGCGGCCTTCGCAGAGTTATCTGTGGGGCAAAGCCGCGAGTTAGTTCTGGGGCGAGGTGCCGAGGAGAAGTTGCAGCAAGGGTGTCCGCACCTGCTCGCACCCCAAGCCTGTTTGAGACAACTCGCAAGAAACCCACCGAAGCCGAGAACTGCCTGGGAGCCGCAGAATAGCGAGAGTGGACCCCAGGCGGTCCCCACAGCCTCTCTGCAAGGTAGCTTCTCTAGCCTGGCTGTGAAGACCCCATAAAGAAGAGACGGCGGGATCCTCTGCCGAACTGCTCAGGGGGTCAGGCTGTCCCCCAACGCCTCTGTCTGCCTGGAGAGAAAAGCAGGCCCCAATCCCCTCTGTGGCCCTTGAGGGGGCAGGTGGACATGCTGCGCTCAGCAGCAGGCTGAGCCCCACTCCCCAGCCCCCCCCCGCTGCCTCCAGAAGAGCATCTGGGGCTGCTGCGGCAAAGCCCTCTTCCTCATTTGCCAGGGCATGCCATCGTCTCCTGCCCAGGAAGGCTCCCGCTATGCCCCCTTTTCACAGCGATGGGAACTGCATCACAAAATCGCACACCCAGTGTGGCACAAGCAACTTCCTCCCTCCCTGCTGCCGCCTCAAGAACCCCCCCTCCCACACACACACACACTGCGTGTCCCACAGTGACCCACACCATTCAGACCCAATCCAGCAGGTCCCCGAGTTCCCTTGGCGCCCCACTCTTGCTTGCAGAAGCCACAAGCCCTCTGGGCCCTTGCTGGGTGACCCAGGGTGCCCCTCCTCTGTGGCTGTGCTCTTTTATGAAGCGCGTTCGCTCTTCTGTCGATGTATTTCTTCAACCGAAGTTCTCTCTCTGTCTATGCCATGTTTATCCCTCCCTCACCACTCAAAGGGGCCCAGGGCTGCGGCATTTTCCTCTTTTCAAGTTGATCCTCCAGCCAACTGGTGAGGTCTCTCTCTCAGGCAGCTTCCACTGCACGGAGGGATTCAAGTCAGCCCAATTCTGAAAATTGTTTGACATCCCAATCCCTACACCACACAGAACTGGACTCTTTCTGGGCCAAGCAGGTCCAGTGCACACAGACCCCCGGGGGGGGGTGTGGGTGAGCGTATCCACCCCCCTTGAACTTTTGGCCTGGGCAGGAATGTTGGTGGCCCTTCTCGCTGCTGCTGCTGCAGGGATTTGGCCATGGGAAGTGCCGCCTCTCTTAAAAACATGCCCTGTTGCTATGAGAGCCCCTGAGAGACACTTCCCTGGCCCTTACCAAAGAGCAGCTTCCGAGTGGCTCAGGGCGGGAGAGAAGTCTCCACAGAGGGATTCTCTGGCAACACCCTTGTGAAGATCTTACTGGAAGGTTTTCCCAAATGGTGACTGACCCTGCATGGTCGCTCCAAGCTGTGGTGATGATAAAGCATCTTTCCTTTTTCAAGGAACAAGCAGGCAGACGAGAGATGCTTCTACTCAGGGCCTGAGTTACCCTGTGGCATTTCCTGATGAGAGATGGTACGGCCAGAGGGTCAGTGTTTAGTGCTTACGGTGCGAGCAGTGAGGAAGCCACGCCGCAAGCGTTGTTGCACTGGGAAAGGGGGTGGAAGGGTGGGAAGTGAAGTGCCTGGGAATACTTGGTTTGGGGGGGGGGGGGAAAGAGGACCAAAGGGATGGAGATAGCAGAGAGATTATTTTATTTATTAATTTAGAATATTTTTATACCACCTCTTCAAAGCCATGATCAAGGCAGCCTCCAATTAAAAATATCACAATATAAAAACAAGCCGGTGGACATTAGCAGCACAAAAGCTGTCATAAAACAGATGTAGACTGTTAAACAGCTGATATGATTAAACCCCTAATTTAAAATGCCTGGGTAAAAAGAGATGTTTAGGCCTGGTGCCTAAGGGAACATAAAGTGTCAGGCAAGCCCCCCTTGCCTGGGGAAAAGCATTCAAGAGGTGAGGGGCCACCACAGAAAATGCCCTGTCGCCACCCGCCTCGCCTCTGAAGATGGGAGCAAGCAGCAGGACTTGAGGGGCAGATCTTAAGGGGCAAGCCGGATAGTAGAGGAGGAGTCAGGCCTTCAGGTTCATACATTTCTCACCTAAAACCGTCTGTGTGAGATCTCTTTCATCAAAACTCTAATTTGTCTATTTATTTATACTAACTGATCTATTTATACTAACTTAAAACCTTAACCCTCCCTGTGAAGGCTGTCCACCATCCTGTTTTAAATGTATATGGATTTTATTGTATTTTAATATGTTTTTAATTGTATTTTGTATTTTAATATGTTGTTATCCGCCCTGAGCCTGCTCACAGGGAGGGCGGAATAGAAATTTGAAATAAATAATAAATAAATAAATTCTCCAGAGGACACTCCGATAAGGGGACAAACAGCTGTTGGTGGTCCCTGGCCCCATGGAGGCCTGCCTAGCCTCGACTAGAGCCAGGGCCTTTTCGGTCCTGGCTCCCACCTGGTGGAACGCTCTGTCTGCTGAAATCAGGGCCCAGGAGGACCTACTATCTTTTCGCCGGGCCTGCAAGACAGAGTTGTTCCGCCAGACATATGGCTGAGGCTGGGCCTCCGCCAGCCTGGAAAAAAGGGGGTGTATAAATCTTAATCCTCCCTGTGAAGGCTGTCCACCATCCTGTTTTAAATATGTTGTTTTTAATGAACATGAATGTTTAATTGTAGTTTTAATATTTTGTTATCCACCCTGAGCCCGCTCACGGGGAAGGCGGAATACAAATTTGAAATAAATAAATTAAATAACTGATGTTTTCTACCTATAGAAAAATCTCTATGGCAATATTATAAATCTAGCTGATTTTATTTTTCATCATGTGACGTTTGGCTAAAGCTATTTTATGACATCATTTCACATCTGTGCTGATCGGTTTCTTATAAAGCTAGTACAAGATACAGTAAATACAGTTCGTCTTTTCTAGCAATTAAAGATAATTTATCTTCTCTTTTCCAACTACTTTTATTTGGTTGTCAAAAATAAACAAACGTGTGTGTTTTCCCACACCTGCTAGCAAACTCTATTAAAGGTCATGCAAAGTTTACCAAGATACAGATACAGAACGTGAGTATATATGATTTAAATCAATATAACATTCTGAGCCAAGATTGGGGAGCTAGAGCGGTTGGTGCTAAATGACAATGTAAATCTAGAGGGCTTTTCAGAAATGTGGAGTAATGCGGAAAATCAATGAGACACTGTTATCCCTGGATATGAACTCCATAGGCAGGACAGGGAGGGCCGTGCTCCATAATATCAAAGAAGCTAAAAAGCATTAGGGGAATAAACTCCATGGAACTGCTATGAGTGGAGATGCTTATTCTGTGAATCTAGGCAGATCATGAGGAGGAGGAGGGCAGAATGGGTTACCGCAGGGCTTAGTTCTCGCGGCCCTTTCTTACATGCCCAGGGTAATGCCGATCGCCACCTTGGGGTCAGGCAGCAATTTTCCATGGGCCAGTTTGGCTGGGGAGCCTGAGGGTGTTTTGCCATCTTCTGGGCATGGAGCAGGGGTCACTGGGGGTATGGGGGGGTGAGGTAGTTGTGAATTTCCTGCGTTGTTCAAGGGTTGGACTGGATAACCCTAGAAGTTCCTTCCAACCCTATGATTCTATACTGGAGCCGAAGAGATACTTAAAATTTATTTTGAACAAGATTTGTTTCAATAGCACTTTAATGATAACTAGATTTCCAGGGTATGAGCTTTCGAGAGTCAAAGCGCCCTTCTTCATACCCCACCTTTCTACCCAATGGGGACTCAAAGTGCCTTACACTGTTCTCCCGCCCTCCTTTTTATCCTCACAACAACCCTGCGAGGTGTGTTGGGCTGAGAGTCTATGAAGGGCCTCAGGTCGCTCAGCGAGCTTCCGGGGCAGAGTGGGGATTTGAACCCCAAGCTGCCCAGGCAGTGTGCTATGGTGGCTCAGCACTTCTCTGACAGCCGGACTCCACACAGGCCTTGCTGGGGAATGCGGCTTGGCCCCAGGGCTGATAAGAATGTATGTACACCCTGCTGGGTCAGGCCAGTGACGGCTGTTGGACGTAATTAGCAGAGGTTATTAATGCGCAGCAGAATATACGAAGACTTTACTACATATTAGGACAAAAGGGTACATTTGGTGAGAAAATGAAGAATACCTAACTGACTTTTACATTTTGATGGTCAGACTAGAGCAAAATACTGTCTGAATAAAGACAAAGACTGAAACTTTGGCTGAACAAAGAGCAATAAAACTTTAGTATATGTTGCTAGTTAATTACCCCTCAATAAACTGATTTATCCAATAGACAATCCTAGATCCCTTAATTAAGCACAAAGACTCCCCTGTCTATGGTGGGAACTTTAACTCGAGGCCTAACTGGTCCAATGCAAACTCGCTATCTGACTAAACAGCAAACAGAACAACAACTGAACTCTTTCATGACTGAATGTAGGACACTTGCTAATCTAGTCCAGCCTCCTGTTTCACTCAGTGGCCAACCAGTTGCCTTGCAGAGCCAACCGAACAGTGAGAGGGGACCTCCAGCAGCCCCTCCTCGGCTGTTGCTGCCTGGCCCTGGGCTCAGAGGGTCGCCGCTGCCGCTGAAGACAGAGGTTCTCTTGAGCCCCCACGGCTACTGGCCATAGACGAACCTCCCCCCCATCAATTTGTTTAACTCCTTTAAAGGTAGATCAAGATGGGGAGCCATGTTAGTCAGTCTGTAGTAGTAGAAAAGAGCAAGAGTCCAGTAGCACCCCTAAGACTTACAAAATTTGTGGTAGGGTAGGAGCTTTCGTGAGCCACAGCTCATTCTTTCAGATACAGCTAGAATGTGAGTCCATCTACCCTTTTATCTTGGAGAATGGAGTGATTATAGAAGTTGAATGACAATAGCCAGTGAACGACAATAGCAGGCCACATTGGATAGGGTGGGGTACGCAGAGGGGTGGTGGGTGTGGAGAAATAAGCATTGGTAATGAGACAGGAAGCCTTTGTCTTGATTCATTCCAGGGGGCTGTATTGTCTTGAGCTTTGTTATCAGTTGCAATTCAGCAGTCTCTCTTTCTGATCTCCCTTTGAAATTCCTCTGCAGGAGAACTGGTACTTTCAGGTCATCAGGAAAGTCCTGGAGGGTTAAAATGTCCCCCCCCCCCGCATATTATTTATGCTCATGACCATCACTGCCTCAATTGGGAGTGAATTCCACAGTTTAGTCACTTATTGAGTAAAGAAATGCTTCCTTTTATCTGTCCTCAACCTATTTCTCAAGAACTTCATTGGGTGCCCTACGTTCTAATATCTCAAGAGGGGGCATATTTTATAAACTTCTGTCATGACTGCCTTTGGCACCTCTTTTCTAGACTGAAAAGTCCCAAACTCCCCGGCCTTTCTCCACAGGGAAGGTGCTCCAAACCCTGAACCGTCTTGGTTTCTGTCTCCTGTGCTTTTTCTGCTCTGCAACGTTATTTTTGAGATATGTTGCCAGAACTGCACACAGTGTTCCAAATAAGGCCACCCCATATCATTGTACAAGGGCATTACAAAATATGATGTTTTATTTTCAGTCCCTTTCGTAATATAATACTTATACACAAGCATTCTCTGTAGAACAGCCTGCCTGAAGAGGTCAAGGAAGCTCCCATGCTGTAAGGAAATGATTCAGCGAGATGCATTGGGGCAGGAGTTGGGTCTGTAGACTATACTACTGTGTACTGTCTGTTGCTGTAAGTATGCTTCTACTAGATAGTTCTGCCATTTTTGATATGTCATATCAATCTGCTTATGTTATGTTGTTCAGCATTGTGTTTTTTCCAGTACTGTATTGGATTTCTGTTTGTTTTGTTTCAACAGTTTATATTGGCACCCACACATGAAGCAGGCCACACACTAGATATGATCTTCGGCATGGGATTGGATGTGGTTCTGGATAAAGTAGAGTTAGTGCCATGGTCAGACCACATGGTTGTGAAGGCCTGGCTGGGCGTGCCACCCCCCCCCCGCCCCCGCCGCAAGGGCGGTGAGCAGATTTATGCTCGCCCGCGGAGACATATGGACCCAATTGGGTTCCAGAATGCTCTGTGGAAACCGATGTTCCACGGCGATTCATTAGATGAGCTAGTGGAGAGCTGGCAAGTCCGGCTCTCTGAGGCCATCGATGAAATCGCCCCCCGTCGTCCTCTTCGCTGCTGGAATCGCCGGGCTCCTTGGTATACAGAGGAGCTACAGCAACAGAAGCGGGAACTAAGACGACTTGAGCGTGTGTGGCGGCGATCTCACGATGAGGAAGCAAGAACATCTTATAGGCTGTTTATGAGGTCCTATGAGATGGCGGTGAAAGCTGCAAAAAAGGAATATTATGCAGCTTCCATCGCATCAGCTAGCTCACGCCCAGCTAAATTATTTAATGTGGTCCGTTCATTGGTCTCCCAATTAGGTGGAGACCATCAAAAGTTGAATTTGGAGATAAGCTGTGAGGCTTTTGTGAGCTTTTTTGCTGATAAGATCTTGCTTCTCTGCCACGACTTACCAGCCACAGTTGATACGGTAAGTGAACTAGAGGCCCCTTGGCCGTCTTTGGGACCCATATTAGATCATTTCAGCCCTCTTTTCGGGGAAGAGGTGAACAGGATTCTGCAGGTGGTATGGCCTACCACATGCCCCTTGGACCTGTGCCCGACATGGCTGGTGAAAGCCAGTGTTGACGGGCTTCGGGATTCCTTGGAGGCGATTGTAAACCTGTCCTTGAGCTCTGGGGTTTTTCCCAAGGCACTGAAGGAAGCTGTGGTACGGCCTCTTCTGAAGAAATCATCATTAGATCCTGCCGACCTGCTCAATTACCGACCGGTTTCTAACCTCTCATTTTTGGGTAAGGTGATTGAGCGGGCGGCAGAGAAGCAACTGCAGAATTTCCTGAATGAGACCTCGGCCCTAGATCCCTTCCAGTCCGGTTTCCGCCCGGGACGTGGGGTCGAGACACTGCTGGTCGCCCTCACAGACGATCTCCGCAGGCAGCTGGATCAGGGTGGATCAGCACTGCTGATTTTGCTGGATCCGTCAGCAGCATTTGATACGGTCGATCATGAGCTTTTGACCCACCTCCTCGCCGATGTGGGGATCCAGGGGACAGCACTGCAGTGGCTGGTCTCCTTTCTCCATGATCGGGGACAGAGGGTGGCACTTGGAGAGAGAATATCATCTCGTAGGCCACTAGTGTGTGTGGTGTGCCACAGGGAGCGATACTCTCTCCATTATTATTTAACATCTATATGCGCCCCCTCGCCTGGCTGGTGCGGAGTTTCGGGCTTGGGTGTCACCAATACGCGGATGACACCCAGCTATATCTGTTGATGGACGGACGGCCTGGATCGGCCCCTGATGGGCTGGAGCGTGCTTTTGAGGCTGTGGCTGGTGGGTTGAGGCAAAGTCGGATGAAATTGAATCCCACGAAGACGGAGGTCCTGTATGTGGATCGTGGGGAGATGGCTTTGGGACCCCGGCTTCCTGCACTTGATGGGGCAGCGCTTATGCTGGCCCCGAGGGTTAGGAGCCTGGGGGTGATTCTGGATTCCTCCTTGAAGATGGAGGACCAGATCTCTGCCGTTGCCAGGTCTTCCTTTTACTATCTTCGGCAGGCCAGACAACTTGCCCCCTATTTATCTCCCCGCGACTTGGCTACACAAGCAATGGTCACCTCTAGGCTGGACTACTGTAACGCGCTCTACGCTGGGCTTCCCATGAGCCTGATCCGCGGTTACAGCCGGTACAGAATGCAGAGGCGCGGGTCATTGCTGGAGCACCGGTGTGGGAGCATATCACGCTGGTGCTACGCCAGCTGCATTGGTTGCCAGTGGAGTACCGAATCAGGTTCAAGGTTTTGGTGTTAACCTACAAAGCCCTACACGGACTGGGACTGATGTATCTATGGGACCGTCTCTCACCATATGAGACCCGGAGGACTCTTCGGTCAGGTGGGAAGCATCTGTTAAGGTTCCCTGGCCCTAGGGAAGCCCACCTGGCATCGACCAGGGCCAGGGCCTTTTTGGTCCTGGCCTCGGCCTGGTGGAATGCTCTGTCTTGTGAGACAAGGGCCCGGGAAGATTTGTTAGCATTTCGCTGGGCCTGTAAGACGGAGCTATTCTACCAGGCATATGGCTGACACCGGGCAGTGCTCTCCCGCACTGTGGCGGGGAGGATCAAACCATATACCCTCCTATACGGATGCAGATGTTATTATTATTGTCCACACTTGATACTGTACATAGTTGCTCTGGAAAAACCACTGTATGGAACATCAAATCTCAATTATGTGCTGCTTTTATCTATTTGTATGTAAATATATGACATTTATATACATAGCTGTAATTTTAATGATTAGATATAGTGTTTTTTAATGGTATTAACATTTATATTTTTGTTATCTGCCCTGAGCCCACGAAAGCGGGGAGGGCGGAATATAAATGTAATAAATTAAATTAAATTATAAATTAAATTAAAATTAACATTGTGTTGGATTTCTGCTGGTTGTTTACTCCATTCACACCCAGTGAAACCTCAAATCTTACAGTGTGCTTCTCTCTCTTGGAGGCCATTCAGAACTTCGGGGGGCAAATGGACGGCACTTGGGATTTTAGGCAACCCCTCATCCCCATTTGTCATGGCTTTGGACAACCAGTGAAGGACAGTGGTTTTATACTGCACACTCCACCCTGGGAATAAAATCCCAGCTCCTAGATTGCTCCCCCAGGCAGGGCCGGATCGGGGGGGGGGAGAGGGGGTAGTCTGCCGGGAGTGCACGGGCGGCAGTGCAGACAGCCTCCCAACCCCCTGTGCTGCCTTTCGCTTGCCCCACAGGACAGGGGGCCGGCTTGGCCACCCCCTGACCTGCAGGGAGGCGAATGGCGCAGACGGCTTCCCAGCCCTGCATGCTGCCTCCGCCGGTGCACCGCGCGGGTGGCACACTCTGCCCTGCGTGATGATGTCACAGAAGTGATGTCATCACGTAGCGCCGGGAGTGCGCACGCACGCACAAGGGGTCAGACTAGGGTTGCCCTGGGCGCCGGCAACCCTAGATCCAGGCCTTTAAAAAAGTGGCACACAGTGCAGCAACCAACGTGGCCTTTTCTACGCATGCCATGGTGGACGAGGTTTGCAGGGCAGCCACGTGGTCTCCATATCCGCCTTGTGTGGCATTACAAACTAAATACTTATGCAGATGCTGCTTCCGGCAGAAGAGTTCTTCAACATGTGTTCCAACCTGAAGGCAATGACCGCCCAGAGAATAGGGACACTGCTCTGGGAGGTCCCAGCTCCACGATGTCCTCCACCTCAGAGGGAGACCGGACCATTGGGTCCTAACAGTGAAGGGCCCTTCTCCTCTGAGGAAAGGAGGACATCTTGTCCCTCCCAGAGTCCTCGCCAAGCCTGGTCCAAGTCAAATCTCATTCCCCCCCCTTTCATACTTATTTAATGTGTTCTTCCTGTTCTATGTTCAATCTGTTCCCTTTTCCGGAGTTACTTAGTTAATAGTACTAAAGGTTCACTACTGCTTTTGGAGTTACCAAACTGAATGGAAGGGTGCCACCACCAGGAAGGCAGGAAGTTCTGCTTAGTTCCTGCCTCCCTAAGCGGAGCGTGGGAATCACCCGGCTTCAAGAGGTCCCCCTTTCCTCAGAGCAGAAGGACCCTTCATGGTAAGTGCCCTGTGGTCTGTTCTACCACCTCTCCCTAGCCTGGAAAATGGCTTCTTACCTTGACATGGCCGACCTAGAACCGTGCTATGGTAGCATCCAGACTTGACTATTGTAATGCTCTATACATTGGTCTCCTATCTGAACTAACTAGGAGACTCCAATTGGTGCAAACACTGCGGCTTGACTGTTATCAGCATGAACATCACTCCCATCCTGCAGTCACTCCATTGGCCAGCTATCAGCGACTGTTCTCAGCTCAAGATATTGGTTATCACTTACAAAACTGTTCATGGCCTCGGTCCGGCATACATACAGGACCGCCTCCCTCCCTCTGCTCCTCCACAGTAGCTTCACTCTTCTGAACAGGGTCTCCGGCAGGTGCCACCCTACACATAGCAAAATCAACAGCAGCCCATACACAGGCTTTCTCTAGGGTGGCCCCCACCCTGTGGAATGGCTTGCCTGAGGAGGTCAGGAGAGCCCCCACCCGCCTGGCTTTCCACAAATGATGCAAAACCAAATGATTCAAAAAGGCTTTTTTCTCAATTGGGAGGGCTGTATTGTAGGGAGGAGATCTCAGATGATCCACTAATAAGTCAGGGATCATAGACCTCACCACTATGTTGTATTGGATTCCTGCTAATGCTGTGTCTTTGTGAACTTGTATTTGACTCAGCTAGGTTGGGACTGAATAGGGACTATGAATGGTTATCTCATTATCAGAATCAAAGAGAGGCCAGTAGCACCTTTAAGACTAACCAATTTTATTGTAGCATAAGCTTTCGAGCAAATTACTAGCAAAGGAATGTTTTGGTTGCACCCTCCCCTCTCACGCCCTAATTGCCTCTTCTCTCTCCTCCCCTCCTCCTCCCTCCTCTTCTATATTTGACCAGTTTCTGTACCATGCATCTGACGAACAGAACTTGATTCTCGAAAGCTTATGCTACAATAAAATTGGTTAGTCTTAAAGGTGTTACTGGACTCTTTTTGATTTTGCTACCACAGACTAACATGGCTAACTCCTCTGCATCATTATCAGAAGTAACTGATTTCCTTAACAGAAGCAAACTGATCTCCATATCAGAAGCAGTGGTTTGCATCTACTCCTCCCTCCCCTCTCCTCCTCTGTATCTGGCCAGTTTCTTCTTGCCCTCCATGCATCTGACAAAGAGAACTGTGATTCTCGCAAGCTTATGCTACAATAAAGTTGATTAGTCTTAAAGGTGCTACTGGACTCTCTTTGATTTTATTTATCCTATGGCATTGTTTATGGAAATGTTCCTGATATGGACTGTACTAATCTCATACTGTGTGATCTGCCTTGAGTCTCAGTGAGAAAGGCGGACTATAAATGACATATTTTTTTTAATAAAAATTTACTAACAGTTGCCAGCAGTTGGCCTGAAGCAGACGTGAGGCTAAATGGCTGGGTTGTGTGCCGCCTAGTCCCAGAGACTGGTTAATTTCAGATGTGTCCATCAGCCGTGATCGCCTCTGCTGGACTCCGTTCCTCTGGCCCGCTTCCCGATGGCAGCGGCTCAGACCGGAGTAACACCCCCACAGTGAAGGTCACGGGGTACGTGCCTGCCTGCCTACCGGAAGCGCTCCGGTTTCCAATTCCCAGCAGAGGCCTCGGTGCTGCCACCTTGTGGGCAGTACTATTTTGTGCCTCAGAGGGAGATGAATGGGCCAGAGAGTCCTCGCACTAGAGGGAAGGAAACACGCAAGCACGCACGCGCGCGCCCCCCCCCCCACTCATTTGGAATATGCCCCTGGGAGGTGCCCATCCACTGCCTCCTTGCAGAACGGCTGTTCCTTGGGCTGGGGCTGGTCCGATTCTGGCAGAGCACTTAAGCCCTTTGGAGCTTCCTTTGAGCGCTGCAAAATAACGACAAGCAATCCCGTAGATTTCAGGGGTGGGGGTGGGGGTGGCCATGTTGGCCTGCAGTAGAAGAACCGGATCTGAGCCCAGTGGCCCCTTAGAGACCCACAAGATTTTCAGGTATGAAAGTTCACGAATCAGAGCTCTCGGAAGGTATCTGAAGAAGAGAGCATTGACTCTCGAAAGCTTACACCTTGAAGATCATCTTGGTCTGTAAGGTGCTACTGGGCTCAAATCCTGTTGTAGCTTTCCTGTGAGCCAGAACGGGCTTGGCTTTAGGGGTGAAAATGACTTAAGCATTTCTTATCGTTGTTGGTGCGTGTATGTGGGGGCGGGGGCGGGTGTTTTGTGCCAGCCTTTAGCAGCGTACTTTCTCCCCTGCTTGGCTTGTTTCAAGGACAGCAAGTGGAGAAAATTGTGGAAAGTCCCCCCCCCCCACACACACACACACATTCTCTTGTTGAGGAGCTGTATCAGATGTGTATGTTGGAGGCTCCGGAGGGTAGTAATGGGTCTGCGCATAATGAAGAAGGGGCTTCAGAGTCCAGGGTTCCTACTTTCTTTGGGGTCTACTCCAAGTAATTTCCCTGCGGGGTAGGCTAGGCTTGAGTGAGACTTCTGTGCTTGCTTCCAGTACCTATTGCCTCCCATGCAACTGCTGGGAGAATCTGGCTAGCATTTGATGACCTATTTAGACCCCTACTCATTCCCCCCTCGATCCTGTGCTTTTCCAGGGAGATCATTCTAAGACGATCCACTGGGAGGGAAGGTATGGGCAGCCTCCCTCCCTCCCTCCCTCCCAGGAAGGGCACTGGTGCTCCCCCAGTGACCAGTCCACGCGTCTTGGTGGTATCTGGAGAAGTGGAGGCACCATGGCAGCTTCTTTTCATTCCCCAAAGAATTGGCTCCAGCTCTGCTCCACCAACCTAGATGTGGTGTTTGCAAGCATTCTAGCAGCAAAGAATTCTTCATCAGGCAGAGTGGGAAAGGCATGGGCTTTCCTTTCTTCCTAGTGATCAATACTATGAGACCTGAATGCTTTCATACTCTGAACTCCAGCAACAGGAACTGGTCGTGCACAGCCTGAAGACATCAGTGTATCCACAGTCCTAATTTAAGAGCCAAGACAAGCACCGCCGGGCTTTTTTAGCTGGAACAGCTGGCTGTTCTTCAGCGGGGGTGGGGGTGGGTCCAGGCTTTTGTGTCAGGTGATGCTGATCTGATTGCCATTGGTACTGGAGTGCTGGTGCGCCTGACCGTCTCCTCCGCCTCTTACCAACTGGCACTCATGGTGACTTCCCTGTCATGTCTGGGTGCTTGGGACTATTTCCCCCCCAGGGGGGGGCAACAGGGCAAGGTGTGCCTTGGCTCCAGCATTCCTGATGTCAGAGGGAAGGGGGCAAAGCCCGCCCAGATCTGCTGCCCCCACAAGAGATTTGTGCTCCACCGGGCCTGCTGCGTCTCTTTCCAAGAAGAAAGGGAAGGACTTAAAAGATTCAATACATTAAACCCGCCCCCCTCCCTTTCAGAAATTCACAGTACAATCTGTCATCAAGCATCAATAGCAAAGCTGGAATTTATAGGAGACCAGGAACCGGAGAAGGGAGAAGCAAACGTGACCGAGAGGCATTCGCGGAGCACTTCCCACCCCCACCGCCCTTTGCGCCTCTGAGCTTGTGCCTGGTGATGCTTTGAGGCTACTTCCAAGCAGCACAGGAGGGGAGGGGGGGCTGAGCACAGAAATGAAGGACACGCGGCCACTGAGGGTGGGTATAGGTAGGGCCAAGCTTTATTGCACAGGTGGGAGATTCTTGCATCCCAGGACTAGGAGGAAGAGGAGAGGGTTACAGAGAACAGAGGGGGCCTGCTGTGCTCGCTAGCATGGGGGGGGACGTTAGGGTGGGCAGCCAGTCTGGGGCCACCTGGACCTCTGGGCTACACAACATCCCTCCCCCCAGTCCAACAGCACCCGATGATTCTGGCACTGCCCTGTTCCCAAAGAGGGAGAGGCGGGGCAACAACACGTGCACATTTGTCTACAGAAGCCAGCTCTGAAGGGTGCAAAATGCAGCTCTACACACAGTGAAGAGGACCAAAGTACTCTCTGCACACAGCCTATTTATAAATAGATCTCCATTTACAAGATTCTAATATTGCACAATAGTCAGTAGGAAAGCTACAGGAGAAAGAGGGAAGGGGCCGAGCAGGAGCGGGGGGGGGGGAGAAGGGAAAGGGTGGCCGAGCCCACATCATCCCTTGTACAGGCGACAGAGGTTGCCTCGACCTTGGGGCCAGTCCATCAGTCATCATATCCCTCAGTTCCATCACCATGACAACTGTTACTAGGTTCCACCCAGTGCGTCAGCCTGGTTGCTAAGCTCCCTAGGCTGCTGCCTTGTCAGCCGCTGTGCTGGAGGGGGGGCTCTCACACTGCTAGGTCTTGTTAAGCCCCTGACAGGAGGCGGCAGTCCTTGCTTCCCTCCTGATCCCCACTCCAGCTTCCTCCGAGATCTCTGGGAGAAACCTCAGCCTCTGCAGCGCTGCTGTGCTGACACCTCGACCCCCCAGGCTCCCAAGGGGCCCTTTCCAGAGCTGGACGCTTTGTGACCCACAACCGAGAGCCCAGCTTCAGGACTCAGTCCCCAGAGAAGCCCAGCTTCCAAGTTGAGCTAAACAACTTCCAGGGCATTGGCAATGAGCTTGGAAGCCTATAAGCCACCAGAAGGGCAATTTCCACCCCTGGGGAGACAGGGAGCATTGGTGCCCTCTGCCCTGTGCAGCGGGGGGGGGGCACTAATCAGAGATCCAGTTTGGTGTAGTGGTTAAGAGCGCGGGACTCTCATCTGGAGAGCCGGGTTGGATTCCCCACTCCTCCGCTTGAAGCCAGCTGGGTGACCTTGGGTCAGTCACAGCTCTGTCAGAGCTCTCTCAGCCCCACCCATTTCACAGGGGGATTGTTGTTGTGGGGATAATAATAACATACTTTGGAAACCACTCAGAGTGGGTGTTAAGTCATCCCGAAGGGCGGAATATAAATCGAATGTTGTTGTTGTTGTTAGAAGTGGAATCGCTCATCAGAAAGAGCTGCACTGTGTGCGCCCGAGCGGAGTTGCCCCCTTTGAAGCCCACTGGTTTCCATGGAGAAAGAAGGGTTCAGCTCTGCTTCGGAGTCCACTAGGGATGACGCAAAGGCTGCTTAGCTTGCGCTCATCCCATGCAGACCCCCCAGATGTGAGGACTGCAGCTCAGCAGCTAAGCGACACACCGCCGTGCCTTCGCGGGGCCTGCCTTTGGCCTCCAGTCGGCTGAGCTGCTCTGTGGCAGAGGAAGGGGCTTCTGGAGGCTGGCAAGCAGTGCCCAGCGTCTTGCCTGCCTGGCCCTTCTGGACGACCAATGGCCTCCCCTCCCCAGCTGCCACACTGTCAGCCACGCCCCACTCAGGTGCAGCAGCGTGGGAGCAGGAGGGGAGTGGGAAGGGTCTTGTCTCTGGACAGCAGAATGAGACGGGTAGGTTGGAAAGGGGAACCAAGTATTTCCAGGATCACGTGTTAAAAGGCTCAGAAAGTGCTTGCCTGAAGGGAAGAGGGTGGGTGGGAGGGAGGGAGGGAGCGGGGAGCCTGCCTGCCTGCCTCTGCTCTTCCCTCGGCTCCTCTCCTCTCCCTCCTCCGGCCCTGCTAGATGTCAGACTCCAGAAGGTACTGCTCAGTGTAGTCCTTGGCCAGCTGCAGGCCCAGTGCCGCCTGGCAGAATTCTGCCATTTCTAGCCACAGCGCTGGTTCGAGGAAGAGCTGGCACATCACGTTGCCTTGGAGGCCGGGCACCTGCAGGCGGAGGTGGTGGATCAGCTGGCTCTTGATGTGGGCCAGGGCATGGCCAAAGACATCGATGTTGAGGTAGAACCAGTCTTCGCCCAACGGGATGGAGAAGGGCCGGGTGCTTAGGGTGGCCACCACAGGACAGGACTTCTTGTCTACCACCCAGCAGAGCTCTTTCTTCTGCAGGAGGCTCAGGTTGCTTGCAGTGGCCTTGAAGGGCTGCCAGTCTTGGATGATCGTCTGGTTGGGGAGAACCTCGGTGCGGAAAGACTCTCGCAGGACGACCTCGGCCACTTCGCCAGCCACAAGCAGCTCCGATGGCTCTGGGCAGAAGCCCCCCTCCTCCAGCGCCAGCACCAGGATGTCCAGGCGAGAAAGGAGGTCTTGGGCGTTGAAGCGCACCAGGAGAATCCCCTGAGTGGGAGAGGGAAGGGTGGGAGAGACGGGGTGTAGGAGGCCCCCAATGAGGACCACAAGCAAGGGCCGCATCCTGAGAATGCTTTGTCTCAGGCTCTCTCTGAGCTGAGCACCCGTCTGGCGCAAGCGCCACATGACACATACATCCTCCCCAGCCCAGGAAAACCACGAGGTGCTCTTTGAGCAGCCAGAGTGATGGAACAGAAGGTCTCTAGGTCACCTTGGGTCAGTCTCTCTCTCTCTCTCTCTCTCTCTCTCTCACACACACACACACACACACACACACACACACACACACACACACACACACACACACATTGTCTAACCTGCCTCACAGGGCTGTTGAGAAGATGAAAATAGAGAAGGGAGAGCCACGTATGCTGCCTGGCTATGGAGGTGCCATAACTGAATGGTTCCCCCTCATGAAAAAGCTCCCTGGAAATCAAGGCCTAATACATCAAAGAGAAAGGTTCTAGTTCAGGCCACCTCCAACAGTGCTAGACTTCTGCTTGCAAGGACTTGTGTATTTTAAAGAGAGCATTCAAAAACACGATTGCCACCTTCTGTCAGGGTCAGCAAGGACTGGAACATCACCACTAAGTAAGCAGCAGGTGAGGCCATCAGGAGATCGGGGGGGGGGGTGTCAATGGCAGCAGCAAACATGTACCCACGTGCACACGCCAAGCCAACTTCTTCAATAATGAACAGGTTACCAGGACAGAGGAGCCAAGTCAGAGGTGGAACTTATGTAGCACCAGCCCTGCTCTGATTGGCTCTCCCAGTCATATGTCGCTGCTGGGCTGGCCCAGGCTCTTGGCAGGATGGCGCTGGGAGGAGGGGGCTGTGTTCTGGCTGCCTCCTGCAGCTCTGCTGGGCTTCCTCAGTACCTCAACAGAGTGTGCCCCCCCCACTCTGCCTTTTCCAGGCCTGCGCCATGGCAGGCTTGGACCCTCTCTGGTGCATGAGGTGTGTCAGCGTCCAAGAGGACCCTTGGCCCGTCCCTCATGACATGCGCCTCCTGGTGCTCTGCTTCTGCTTCCTGCCTGCACCTCTCTTAGTCCTCTGACTGCCCTCCGTCTCCAAGGGCCTCATTCTGGCTCCTCCTGTCAGGTGCCTCTGAGGTCACAGGGTTGTGACGTCATGGGGTTTTGTCTCACTTCTTCTTGCAGCTCAGAGAGGGTTAAAAGTGCTTTGCTGGGAGGCTTGGGCCAATCATGCCCGGGGTTGTTTGGAAGATTAAAATGGGGGAAGGGAGAAATTACTTGTGTTGCTCTGAGCTCCTTGTAGGAAGGCAAGACCGAAAGGCGGGAGAGAGGCAGCCGGCTGGGCTGTCTGGGCCCTCTGGCGCTCTGCATCACAGCCTGTCCTCTGAAAGCCAGCAGGCTTCTTGGCTGCTCTCTTTGTGAAGGGCCTCACTCCCCACCCCTCTCCCGACCCAGAACAGGGGCCACGGTGGGCCCGGAGCCGGCACAGCAGAAGGGCCAGCAGTGGAGGGCCAGGCATCCCAGCCAAACGCCTCTCTGGCGCCCAGGGGTGGGGCTTGCTGAAGAGGGCTTTGGGACACTGGGAAGGGGGCCAGCTGTGCTGTCGGGAAATGGCTCAGAGGGAGGCTTGGGCAAAGGGACAGGGACTGGCAGCTGCACTGCTGGGTACTCTCTGTCGATGTATTTATGCTCTTTCTGGGTAGTTTCTGTGTTACTTAATAGGTCATGTTCCAATTTCTTCTGTTTTGTTTTCAGCAGTGTTTCCTCTCTAATCCACCTTGAGTCTCAGTGAGAAAGGCAGGCTGTAAACAGCATAAATAACAAACCAAAAATGTGCCTGTATGCTATTGCAAGGATCTTGTATGCTTTCTGAGGAAGAGGCTCTTCTAAACCCCGTCTGCCATCCTTCAGAATCACAAGGGGAGCAGGAGAAAACAGGCGCCCTTCCTCGGAAACGGGAAGTCTGGCAGATTTCTGCTCAATGGCACTGAGCACTCCCCCCCCCCCCCCGGTTTTAATTAGCATTTACTTAAACAACCACAAGAGTCTCTGGAAAACTGGGAATCGTCGTCATTCTCTGTTCCCCCCTCACCTCATTTTCTGAAACGAAAATGACTCATTTGAGCCTCACCCCCCCCGCCCCCCTCCGCCCCCAGGGTTGAAGTCTGATGCCGCTTAATCAGGCTGGCCGGCAGAGGCCCAGGAGGGAGCGGCGGCTGTGCCAGCTTGCCATGCGCCCGTGTGGGTCCAGCACCTCAACAAAGAGCCAGGTGGACACACACAGAGAGAGTCTGGGCACGGGGTCTTCCGTGGGTCTTCAGCCCCAAGGTCAGCATCCCAGCGGATGTCTGCAGGAGCAGGGCCCCCACTCCAGAACCTACTTGGGACGCCAACATGCAGCGCTGCAGCCTGTGACGGGTCATCCGTGCAGCTCAGTGTGTCTCCCAGAGGCTCTGGCATGCACCTCCTCTCGCACCTTCCTAACCCTGTGCTTTGGGGGTCTTAGGCCAGCTGCCTGCAGGCCTGTGTTGCTCTCTCGTGTGGCTCCCTGTAGGCGTGACGCTCCTCTCTTTGCCACGCCCCCTTGCTGCAATGCCCTGCCCCCCGGCCACTGACCTGCTTCGCAATGACGCGATACTTCTTGAAGTCCCTGGGTCCCAGCTTGTCATCCCTCGTCAGGCGGCATACCTTGACACCAGGGTGCTTCTCTTTCACCATCTCTTGGCAGAAGCGCTGCAAGAGGCCTGCGACGCCCTTGCCACGCTCCCAGGGTGCCACACGCAGCCCCTCCACCAGGACTGTCTCACCAGCATCTACAATGTAGACAGACTGGAGCCCGATCTGATTGCGGGTGGGGGTCGGGGAGGGGAGAAAGCAGAGAATTGACTTTAGTGTGCTGCTCGGAGCCATTCACTGTCTTGCACAAATCTGCAATTGGAAAAAATGGTGGCGTTAATTAAACAAAGCAGGTGAGGAAAGGGGGGGGCAAGGAGAGGGACAAAGAGGGAAAACGGAGCGAAATGCGCCGTTCCAAGGCAAGTCTCAGCACATAATTAAACGATGACAAACAAGAGCACAACGGCAGTGATAGAGCAAGAGCACAGAGTAAGCGTCATACTAGTACCATTGCACGGGGCCCTTTATGCTACGGGGGTCTCAAGAGCAGAGACACACAAAGAGGGAGACATATATTTTGGTAACTTGTGTCCCGAGGCCGAACTGTAAGGATTTAGGATCCGCGCTCCAGCAGCCCCATCACGGTCCTCCGAGGGAGCCCCGCCACCTTCCTTGACGGGGACCTGATCCCCCACACACCTACGTGAATAAAATCCAGCGAAAATCATTTGGTTTTAATCCATTGCTTTCTTTCAAAAAGAAAAAAAGGAGATACAGAAAGAAAGGCAAAGAAGAAAGAGAAAGAGAGAGAGCCCAGAGTGAAGCTGAAACACAGAATCCCAGGAAAGACCGAACCCGGGCACAAGCGGAGCTGGGCACGGGGTGGGTGGGGGGTGGGGGGATGATGTGCTGGGCCTACCACCCCATGGGATGGCCAAGGGGGGAGCTTAGCCAAGACAGCTGGGCATTTACTCCCAGCTTGCGGAGGTGTATGTGCTGCCCCACGGTCCTCCGAATGCTGGTGCCTCCACAATGGTAGCCAGCAAAGTCCCTTCTCCAAAGGCATCGTGCCAGCCTAGCCCAGCGCTCTGCACATCTGCCTTGGATGCAGGCATCCGCGGGGGGGGGAGTCTTCAGGGATCCAGGCATCCCATCAGTGGGTTGCGCACTTCTGGCTCACCCACTGACAGCCTCTTCCACAAATCTGTCATTGATTAACCAGGGAGATTTGGCCTTGAGCCAGATGCCAAACCTGGCAGGTTCTCAGAACATATCCCAACCAGTCCCTGTAATGATTGGCATAAAGTGCCAGCTGGAAAAGGCTCCAAACCCACCTCCATTTGTGCTTACTGTGCAGGCCCCTGACCTGATCTGGTTCTGTGAAGCTTGGCTCAGCCTTGGACCCCCTCCCAGGACCCCTCTGCCAAGGAAGGGTGAGCCAGCAGGGAGGCCGAGCACCATGCCCAGCTCCAGTGCCAAGGTTCAGCACAAGTGTGCATGACAGACTTACCCAGATGCTTCGGAATCCCACACCCCAACGCCACCCTTCCTGGCTCTAACCAGCTGCCGTACCGAGAGGTGCCCCACCAGAGGCACAGAAGAGGGGGGCAGCCACGCGCCCAGGATACTGCTCTGGAGCCACACAGCCTGCCTCTCTGCTTGCCAGCTCCAGCTTGGGAAATCTTGGGAGACTTGCGGGGGGGGGGACCCTGGGAGGGAGGGAGGGTTTGGGGGTGGGGGTGGTGGTGAGGGGCCTTAGCAGGGTATAAGGAATGCCTCAAAGCAGCATTGAGGTGCCACAAGAGTCTTGGCTGGTTTCTCTACATGTCGAAATTGCCACCTGGGCTGCTGTGGCTATTAGTCCCCCAAAGGTCCATGCCTCCTGCTCTTGGCCTGCCCTTGGAGGCCTGCTGTGGCCACACCTGCCACCTCTTCCAATGGGGCGAGCTTCAGAGGGAAGCAGAGAAGAGGCTGCTGCTGGCACCAACAGCTGCATTTTCAAAATCTAGCAGTTTCACAATTTCATTTTTTAAATTGCATGTTTGAAATTATGAACCCAACGCATGCATTGCCTTTTTTAAAAAATCCAAATCCTAACAAACACGTTTTAAGGCAATAATTTAAAGAATCCCCCAGATCTGGATTTTAGATGGGAGATGCAATTCTATGACACACTAAAAAATACACGTCTCTCTCTTGGAGACCCGAGCAAATGGCCCCAAATGAGGTTCAGCCTCCCCCGTGGGGTTGCCAGAACCAGGTGGGCCTGCGAGAGGGCAGGGTTTGGAGAGGTTAGGGACCTCAGCAGGGCATAAGGTCACAGAGGCCACCCGGCATTTTCTCCAGAGGAACAGATCTCTGTAATCTGGAGATCAGTTGAAATTCCAGGAGATCTCCAGGCCACGCCTGGAGGTTGGCAGCTCCACCTTGCCAGCCCTTCCGGTCCAGAGGCCCGTGCCAGAACTCATAAGCCAGACCCAGCTGGGCCCTGGACATCCTTGGCGGGATACCTGCAGCCTGCGTTACGGTTCTGTTGCCCACCTGAGCCTGAAGCCAAAGCCCCCAGCCTGTCCACTCGGTCGAACGAAACAGGCTCCCAAGAAAGAGGGCCTGGGCACACACAGCCCGCTCCCCAGGAGTGGCTCCAAGGCAGTATCCAGACAGCGCCCCTCTTCAGTCTTCTGCAGGCCAGGCTGCCTCTCCCCAGGTTGAAAACGGCTTTGGACAGAGAACGGGAGAGAAGACAGAGCTCCAGGCCCAGCTCTCCCAGATCCTCACCACAGCTCCGTTCTTCTTGGCCAGCACAACGGTGCGGTTGGGCTCACGGATCCAGGAGTGGTAGCGGCTCGGGAGGTAGTCGAGACCTCCATAGATGCCCTTGGACATGGCCAGAATCTCGTCAAATTCCTTCTCGGTGGCGACGGTGAACTCCAGCTGTGGCTCGGGGTGGGTGTTTTCCAGCTTCATAGCTACACAGGATACAGAAGGGCTGCAGGGAGATAAACTTCCATGAAAACCTTCAGGGGGGATTGACACTTTGGGGGGTCCCCGGGCCTCTGAAAGCAAGCCAGTTAGAAAACAGCTTCAATCTCTCTTCTCCCTTTGATACAATCCAGCAGATTCGGTCGGGGGAGGGGGGAGGCTTAGACCAGAGTGGGCTGATGCCCGTGCTCTGGTGCGGAGCAAAGAAACCACTTGGGCAATGTTTAGAGAGCCTTCGCTTGGATGGACTGTTGTTTGTTAGGGGTAGGAGGTCTGTCAACATTTCCTGCAAAAGTCATACCTGCCTAATCAAAACTGAATGGGGGATAGGGTTGCCAACTCCAGGTTGGCAGATTCATGGAGGTTCGGGGGTGGAGGCAGGCGTTTGGGAAACGGAGGGACATCCATGGGGTCAATGCCATAGAGGCCACCCTCCAAAGCAGCCGTTTTCTCCAGGGGAACTGGTCTCTGGAGATCCACAGTCATCCCAGGGGACATCCAGCCCCCCCCCCCCCCCCCGGAGCTTGTGGGAGCATCAGAGAACCAAGGCAAGAACGCCTTTGACAAGGACTCTGCGGAGGGGTTGCTTCACAGGCACCTGTCCTTTAGTGGCTAGTTTGTCGTTCTCTGTAAACAGAGAGACTGCAAGGGACGAGCGGCCTCAGCACCCGGATACCTAGCTTAGGCGCTAAGGATGCTTATCCTTTGGTCAGTGACAGCCAATGTGGTATAGTGGTTAGAATCTGGGAGAGCCAGGTTCGAATCCTCCTTCTGCCATAGAAGCTCACTGGTGACTTTGAGCCAGTCACACCCTCTCAGCCTAACCTACCCCGCAGGGTTGAGAGGATAAAATGGAGGAGAGGACAGCAATATTAGCTGTTCTGTGTCCCCAATGAGGAGAAAGGCAGAATGTCAGGGGACAAAAATAATGATACACATATTATATCCTTGCATCACCACACGACCCCTGAGGGTTCTCCCTGCACGTGGCCGAAAGGCTCTTGTGCTCCCACCCCAAGGGCAGTGGCAACGGAGCCGCTTGTCCTGCTCAGGCCCCCACTTGCTGCTTTGCCCTCTTTGGGGTGACTGAGAGGGTTGCTCTGACTGAAGCCAGGCGCCCGGGGCTGCTTCACTCTGGCATGGAGGGCACAGAGGATGTCCCTGCAGGGGCCACACCTGGCTCTGCTGCAGGCCTTGCAGGCGGCTTCCAAACAGAACACCTGCTGCAGAAAGGCAGCAGCCCAAGCCGGCCGCTTGGGTAGCTCCTGAGTCATGCCCTGGTTGCGCTGCGGGAGCGGCAGAGGCGTGGCTGGCCAGGGCACCCCTTCAGCCCACCTCAGTCTGCTCATTTAGAAGCAGTCGGAGTCTCTGGAAGTCTCCAGGGGGCTCTTCCTTCCCCACAGGAAAAGAGGCTTGACTGTCCCGGATGCAGCCCAGGAACAGTGCAAAACCATTGGGACGGGAGAGAGCCTGAGGCGCTTCCTTCCCTGCAACCCCGGGGGAAATAGAGGAATCCTTGCTCACAGGCCACCCACCCCTCGCAGCGGTGTGGTATCCGGCTGTCCCACCGCTGCCACCATTGCTGGAAGTCGCTTTGCCACACTGCCACCTACAGGCAAGCAGATGGCCCCATCTGGACTGGAGGCAATGACCTAAAGCGAGGGGGGGGCTACTAAAGCTTGGGAAAGATGGGGTCCCACATTTGCATGGGAGGAAGGGCGTCATTGCACTTTTGGACAGCTGGCAAACAGCTCCCTACAGCCAAAGAGAGGCACTGAGACTCACACGCAACCTCCACCCCACTCGCTTGACTCCTGGCTTGCTCCCCATGTGGGAACGTACTCCTTGGGTCTACACCCCTGTGGACTCCCCCATGCACCGAGATTTCCCTAACTCTTCCCCCATAAAAGATGGGGAGAATGCACCTCTGCTTCTTCTTCTGGGGTCCTTAGTCAGAATGGAAAATGGAGACCCAGGTGCAGAAGTTCCCGTCAGCCCTCCAAATCCAGCTGGCTTCCCAAGTTGTTTGCAGCCCTGCGTCTCCCACAGCCACGCAGGGCCCTGGGCTGCCCAGCTTAGCCGTTCCTCTCTCCCGCAGGCAACTCCCACTCCTTCTCAGGGCTTCAGGATTTGCTTCCAGGCAATTCCGACCCCCCCCCCAGCTCAGCCTTCGGATCAGCACCACACGTGACTACAAGCAGGTACAGCAATTCAACGTGGGGGGAGAAATTTTGGCTTTACAGGTTCAGTTACTGGGCTGCGTGGCTCCGGGGAATGCCGTCGTTCGTGGGGTGGAGGTCACGATGCGTCTGCGGGGTTCTGGCAGCCTCTTGCCTCACCCAGGGGTCCTGCCCCAGACACTTTGGAAACAAAATCAGGACAATTAGGGGGGGGGGTTCGATTTAGTCCACTGGGGCGCTGCACACTGGGGTAGCAAAATGGTCTCTTTTAAGCCTGCTCAATGACAAAAAGTAAATGTGACAGTTAAGTCCAGGGTGCTCTTTTCCATCCAGGAGCATCCTGCCTGACCCCCCACCCCCGCTAAGAGCCTGTGGAAAGGCCTGGACTCGCTAGTGCAAGAGCCTCCTCTCCCTCCCCCGAGGCAGAAGCCTCTTAGCCCGTCCAGCTTTGCATCGTTAGAGAACCAGCAAGGGGCAGGAGAAGCCCTTCCAAGGTGGGGACGGGTCTTAGCAGACTGCTGCATCTGATCCACTGCGGCCGTTCTGGGGGCAGAAAGACTTTTAATGAACAGAAGTGCAAGATCCTTAGAGACCAGCCGTGCTGCTGGGTGAGGTGCCCCTGGCCTTGAATCTTGCTCTTCTGCTGCACACCAACGTGGCTGCCCAGCTGAGCCGATCTTTTAATAAATAGTTCTAAATAAGCTGCCAGCTCCTTGCTTTTCCACCCATGATGTGCGTGCTTCCGTAACTGGCCATCCCGTGCAAAGCATGAGGAAATGGGGCTGGAGAGGCCAAAACAGAGACAAAGATATCCCCCCTAAATGAAAGGGGAGGCAGTCTCTCGCCAGAAGCGGCCGAGGCACTGGGAGGTGCTCTGGAAATTAACGTCCACCCACTGCTGGACTCCTGGCCCCCTTATCTGGAGGCCGACACCTGAGAGGCAGGTCTTGGGTTTCCTCAGCAGCTGGCCATTAATATTCTATCGACTGGATCAGGGAACCCGAGGCCTCGGCCCTGGGAATGAGATACGGAAGAGAAAACCAAGCGGAGGCTTTCAGGCCCCAGATTTTCCATGCTGCACACAGAGAGGGGGTGGCAGGGAGGGATGAGGACAAGAGGAGGCAGTCTCACCATCGCCGCCCGCCCACCCCCCCCCCGTCAGGAGCAAGTGATGTGGGAGTCAAACTGGAGCCTGCTGCTTTGGCGCATGCAGGTGAGAAACCTTGACGAGTAGCCAGGGTCCAGCTGCTCACGCCTAGAGTTAAGGCGTTAAGGCCTGCGGGTCCAAGGAGTTGCACCACAGAGCCCAGAGCCTCCCTTTCGGGGAATCGGCCACTCAGCGGCAGAATGCTACGAGCCAAAGGAGTGGGGGGGGGTTGGAGCCCTGGCGAGGCTGCTGGGGAGTCCGTGCACGAGGACATTCTAGCCACATATCCTGATCTTCTGCCCAGAAGGCACTGGAGGCTTATGGGGAGCCTTTCCCTTCCTGGTAATCTATGCTTGCGAGTTCTGTCATGCCCAGAATCCGCCTTGAATCTGGTGGGATTACTTCATGCCTCCTCTGCACTGTCTTGGTAAGCCCTGGTGGAGGCTTCCTTCAAAGGGAGTTCAGTGGCCCAAAGAGTGCTTGGCAGCTGCTCACTTCCACAGCGTTACTTCCTCAAAGCAGATCTTGGCACGCCATGGAGACAGTGGGCCCCAGCCCCCAACCCTTCCTCCTGCCACAATAACAGCACTGCTCTGTAGGAGCCCAGAGGAATCTTTTGTTAACAGCGGAAGGCTGGCTGGCAAATCCTTAGACACAAACCAGGCAAAAGGGGAAGGGGGCCTGGCAGGGGCATCTGCCGCCTCTTGGCTCAGGTTCGGCACAGAGTGGGAGACTCGTGTGCCTGTCAGGGACACAAGCGGCCCACAGCTTTCTGATCTCTGCTCAAGGCTAATGCAGAGAGAAAGGGGGGAGGGAAACGGGAGGGCAGCCGAAACTGAAAGGGGAAATGAGGAAGTGGTACCATCCCCATGAACTCACAGTTCTTTAATGGACCATTTTGCTCAGCATGCTAGAGGACTTGAAGAGTGTGTGCGCATGTGTGAGGTGCCCTCAGGTCGGAGTTGACTTATGGCGACCCCTAGTGGGGCTTTCAGGGCAAGAGACTCAGAGGTGGTTTGCCATTGCTTGCCTCTGCAACCCTGGTCCTTGTTGGAGGTCTCCCATCCAACTACTAACCAAGGCTGGTCCTGCTTAGCTTCTGAGATCTGACAAGATCAGGCTCACCTGGGCTATCCAGGTCAGGGCACACATGATGTTTTAATTCTTGCAGGGCATAAAAGAACCTTGAGCCAGCCCTACGTATGAGAGGAAAGAAAAAAGAGAGGGGTGCAGACTTCTTGTTAAAATACTAACAAGGACATTGGCCTGTCTGGAATGCAGAGAAGAGACACGTGCGTTGCTCCTTTGCTGAACACGGACCTCTTGGAAGGATGGGAAGAGGCGTATGCCGGCAGGGGGCTACACTTCCTTGCCCACGGGGCACAACCGACTGGTTTGATCTCCAGAGACTTCTGTCCAGATGTTTTCCAAATGGTAGTCTATGGCTGGTTGACCACAGCAGGAATGGGGCTCATGCCTGGCTGTTCCCCCCCCCCCATTTTTTTTTTAATTCAAGGCTCAACTGCAGATTGACACCACCATGTAGAAGCAGCTGTAAAACGCTCATCCTAATAAAAGGGACTGTTTGGACTGGGCTTTGGTTTTGGATTCTGGACCAGTATGGCCATGAATAACTTTTGTCTCCTCAGGTCACCTTCCCCTGCGTTGTGGCACTGCAGCCGCTGCCTCTGTCCCGAAAGCAGAAGGACGTGCAGTGCATAGCCAGGGGAGCTCTCAGACGGAGGCCGGGGTCTCTTCCACCAGGCCTCAGGGCTTGCAAGCAGGGCACCCGTCTCTTTCCCTGCTGGCCTCCTGACCCAGCCATGCAGACCTGTGAGCTGAACTCTGGCCAGGAAGTGCTGTGAAAGGGCCATATGACTCTAGAAACTGCAGCCATCTCAAAGTGAAAGACGCCTCCTTCCAAGATGCCCCAACCAAAAGCTTCCTGAGGTCGTGGGTGTCAAAAAGGGGTCGCCCCTTCCCACCTCTCCCAAATCCTTCTTCCTGGATGATGTGGACGTGGCCAAAGGCGGGATTAGGGGGAGACCCCCTGTGGACACATACCAAGCGGCTTGCCGGGCCTTAGAATCACAGAACTGGATGCCGTGTCAGTAGAAGAGCAAGATTTGGGTCCAGTTGCACTTTAAAGACCAGCTAGATGTCCAGGGTGTGAGCTTTCGAGAGTCAGAGCTCCCTGAAGGTCTACTGGACCCAAATCCTGCTCTTCTACTACAGACCAACACGGCTACCCACCTGAAACCATGCCAGGAGAGGGTCTCAGGAGCCATCGAGGATACCAAATGTCTATCCTGGCCAGGTAAAGAGTGAGAAGAATCTGAGCACGAGTTTGTGCATGTGAGGGAGAAGCCCGAGAGTAGCAAGACTGCCTCCCCGCCCCCCGCCCCCACGTAGGTGAGCAGGACAGGACAGGACAGGCTGGCTTCCGTGCGCCACTCTCCCTGGCCCACAACTGCCAGCGTCTGCCCATCACTTAAATGCCCACCAAGGGCCCCAGGGCCAAGGGCCCATGTCGCCTGAGCTGTGGACCTTTGGGCCTGGCTTTCTTTCTGGTGCTGCAGGGGAAGAGATGGGGGGGGGCTGAGCCCACCCCCTCCCCCCTCTGGCCAAGGAGGTTGGGCAGATTAGATGCCCCGCACCCATCCTCATCCCATTTCCTCAAGGAGGACCCCCCCCACACACACACACGATTCTCTTCAGGTTCCCTATGGCGTGCAACCCGCCCCCCCCTCCTTCCCTCTACTCTTTTCTCCGGAGGACTCAGTAGTGACCTCAGAAGGGTCTTCGCCTGCCCTGCCGCGGCATCTTCCCCGGGGCAAGTGGGCAACATCGCCAGCTGCCCCCACACTGGCGTTCTCTGCGGGGCCCCCACCTTGCGGAACAGCCTGCCTAGGAGGTCAGGGGAGCTGCCCCTCTGGGCTCTCCTCCAAGTATTCGCATCCAAACTGCTCGGGAGGGCGTTTCTGCACGGGCAGGAGGGCCGCGCTGGAAGGCAGCGGGTCGGAGAGAGAGGCTCGGGTGAGAGGGATACGGAGGGCAGGCCCTATCGCTGTGTATTTTCTGCAGCTGTCGGCCTGCTCCTGCCCGGTCGTTTCTCTGCCGCTTCGTAGTAGGTCACGTTGAATTCCTTGCGCTTTGTTTCGGCTCGACATCGGGCGCCCCTCTGGGTCCATCTGGGCAGAGTTCCCGAGTAGCTCTCTCTGGAGGGAGCGCAGAGGCCAGGCCAAGAGCCCCTCCCGCTCCAGCCAAGACGGGGCTGCCAGTTCCTCCTCCCCATGTGTGCCTGTGGGGCGGGGGGGGGGGTAGAAAGCGCCCTCCCCCGGGAAACTTCCAGCCGTTCTCGTGGGCTACAGCAGGGCTGGGCCGCTGCCGCTGGACCCATCGAGGCGGCCCCAGAGCCGCCGGGAGCACTGCGGGAGGGGCCACCCCAATCCCTCTCCCCTGAACCCCCTCCGTATGAAGCAGGTGGCGCGGGAGCCCCCCCCCCCCCGCCCAGACGTGAGCCTGCCGAGGCGGCGCGCCTTCCCCTGCGTCCCCCACCTCCAGCAGCCTTCTGTGCCGATGCTCGCCCCCCCCCCCAGTCACATGTCCCGACCTAGAAATAGAAGCCACGAACAGAAGGAATGAAGACCAGCCCCCCCCCCGGCCGCAGCCGGTCTCCCAGAAGTCTCCCTGCGCCAGCAACATCGTTGGGGGGGGGGGTTCGCTGGGGGGGGGGCTTAGCGGGAAAGGAAGGCATTTGAGGAGGAAGGGATGGATATTTAACGCCCCTCCAAAAAACTGAGGAGGGCAATCGACAGCAGAAAAAAGGGGGAGGGGAGGGGGCGCCCCCTCCGGCACGGCAAGGAGTGGGAGCGGGACGGGGGGGGGGCTTTCGCCCCCTCCTCCCCGGTTTTTCCGGGGAGGAGGAAGATCTGTGTTCCTCGCTGGAAATGGCAGCGGCTGAGCTGCCCCCTCCCTCTCTGGTCGGTCCGAAAGAGGAGGTGCAGCGAGGCCGGGGAGGGGGGGAGGTCGGATTGAGGCGGGGGGTCATGAAAGGAGGCTCCTGCCCAATTCCCCGCCCTTACTCCCAGGCAGCCCCCCTCGAGACCCGGACCTAGAAGAAAACTGGTGCCTATGCCCCCTCACCCCGCCGGCCCCCGGCTGCTCTGCCCCAGGGAAAGGGCGGGGGAAGGGGCCCCTCACTTCCGGACTCCCTGGCTGACAGCGCGCCGCCTCCCCCAGTACCTGCTGCTGGGGACGACGCTGGCTTTCGGGAGCGGAGCGGAGCCTCGCCCGCCTCTGCCCCTGCGTCTACTTCTGGTCCTGCCAGATGCGCGGAGAGATCTCCCCCTCCCCCTTGCCCCAGTATAAGGATGCGCGCAAGCCCCGCCCACGTCTCCATAAGCCCCGCCTCCCCGGCGGCTCCATCCTCCCCGGCCTCTTCGCCCACGTCACTGATGGGGGTGGGAGGGGAGGGGAGGAGAGGGCACGTGGGGACAAGGGGGAAAGGAGATGCGCCCGCCGAAGCGCAGAGCGCGCCGCGCAGCCGCCTGCCTGTGCGACTGGCCACACGTTACGTAACTGGGGGGAGCCCACCGAGCCCTGGCGCAACACGCGCGCGCACCTGCCCGCAGGCGCCCGCTGCCCGCCTCCAGAAGGCAGCGCGGGGATCCCGAGCGCGCAAGCCAGGCGCAGGGAAGGGGCTGCGCGCTGTTCGCAACATGGCCCGCGCAGCACGCAGCGCCATCGCCGCAATTCAAGGCGCGCAGCTCTACACGTCATGCTGGCTTCCAAACAACAATGTGCAAGACAACCCCCCCCATGCCCCTCCACCCCCCCCCCGCTTTGACAGGGGACCAGAATCTCCTTGAGGACCTATTTATTGATTCAAAATATTTCTATCCTGCCTTGTCTCTTAGACTTAAGGTGGCTACCAAAGCAAAAAGCCACAGCCACAGAAAATGACCCAATCCACAGGCAAGTGCCACCCTTGACCCTCGCGCCTTCTGCTCCCCTCCCTGAGGGTGCCCTCCACACCCACTCTGGAAAACCAGGCCGAAGGGCCAGTCCCGCCACAGAACAAGCTCCTGGCCCATCTGTTGCGGGACGGGCAATCCCAAGCAAGAACGCTGCAGGAAGAAGGCTGCCAGAGGGGTGCCAGGTGAGCACACTGGCAGAGGCACTCCGCTGGGGGTGCGGGCCCTTGGCCATCAGGGCAACCCAGCTGCAGGCCCCCCCCCCTGCATCTGTGCAGGGGGCCCCTGGGCTTGAGGCGGAGATGGTTTGCCTCACCTCTGCATCATGGGTCATCTATTGGCCCCTGGGGGCAACCCCAGAAGTCAAGGAGCCTCGAAGTCTTGCTGTCTTCGCACCTTCCATGCGTCTCTCTCCAGGACACTCCGCCATGTTATTCTTGAACCGCTCCTGTGTCATAAGAAGCCACAGCTCAGTTCTAGAGCATTTCATTATTTAAAAGGCTTGCATATTCTTGCCACAAAATTGATCCCTAAAAGGGGGAGGGGGTGCTTTGTTTTACATCTACTGATAAGGATGACTGGGCCATAAAGCCACCATGCACAAGCCCCCCCCCCCTGCCATGGACTGTGGTCTGTCAGATGCCTGGCCCCCCTCTCCATTCTTGCAGTCCTCAATTTAACGTCAGAGGCTGACAGCAGGTTAATATATATACCCCCCCCCCGCCGCCAGTTTATATCAGCATTGCTCATATAGGGTGTCTATATCATATAAAGCTTGCCAAAGCAGCAGGCTCATTAGACCAGGTCTAAGCTCTCTGCTGAGCCTCTCAGTTCTCCCTGAGAGTAGTCCAGAGAGGCCTGGCCTCAGCCCCGGAGCCTGCCCTTCTCTCTCCAAGCGCAGCCTCAGAAGTCACTCCCTCAGGGCTTCTTTCTAGGTAGTTGAGGAGCAGGTGTGTGCCTGCTTAATGTACCTGGGCACATTTAAAGAAATACCCAGTGCAGGATTCCAGGGGAGGGCAAGTGCCCAGGCCCCCGATGGCCCCCCAGCACTGCACTGGTCTTGCGGACCCCCTCTGGAGAGCCTCCTTCCGGCTGCTGCTTGTTCTTTGGGCCCCTTCAGCCTCCTGCATAGCAGGCCTGAGCAGAGGGGTGGAGGCCGGCCCCGTTCCGGACGTCCCCCTTTCCTCTCCTGCTTGGGCCTCCCCCCACCCCTCTCCTTGGCACTGGGACCTCTCCCTGCCCCAGTGACAAAGGTGGCGCCTCTCCATTGCCCTCCTCTCAATTCTCCTTCCCCCTCTCCCCTCTGCTCTCTCCTGTCACTCTTCAGCGAGCCAATGTGGTGGAGTGGTTCCATGTCCATGTCAGGCAAGGCTCTTGGGAGGCCCAGGTTCAAATCCACGCTCTGCCATGCAAGCTGGCTGGGGTCACAGTCTCACTCGGCAAGCCTAACCCACCTCGAAGGGCTGTTAGGAGGATAAAATGGAGAGGAGAACAATGCGAGCTGCAGAAAAAGTATGATGCAGGCAAGGGCTGCCTCCAGAGCCCCTTAGTAGCGCACCACCTGCCTGCCCTCCTTGGCCCTCACTTCCTTCTGCCTTTGTTTGCTTCACTCCCCTTCCATCCCCTCCGATTCCTCAACTGCCTCCCCTGGGAAGGGGCGGGGGGCACCTGCTTCTCTCTTCTCCCCTCATCTTTGACTCTGGCATGTGCTCTTTTCCTCAGCCCTCCCTTTCAAGGCATCCCGCTATCCCTTCTCCTGCACTCAAGCCTCTAAGCATCTGGGCTCCAGTCTCACACGCCTGCAGATTTTGTTTGCTATTAATTTGCACTGTTTTCTTCACCGTTAAACTCCTTTATGTTTGGTGTCTCCCCCATGCCTCCACCTTACCTCCACTTCATGTACCTGAGGAAGTAGCCCCTGGTCCATCAAAACTTCGGCTGGAGCAAAATCTGGGGAGTGTTGGCTTGGCCGCCAGTGCCTCCAGGTTCCTGATTTGGCGGTGGTTGTTCTTGCACATTCTTCCACACACACCTTGTCCGTTCTTAACTTTCTGTCCTCTGCTTCGCCATCCAGGCATTGCTGAGCTCTTAACCAGCACCTTTAATTCAGTTTGTGCTTCTCCTTCCCCTGTGGCTGTTTCCTCTGGCTCTGCGTTCTACTCCCAAGACACTCCTGCCTTCGCACATCCGCTCTTTTGGTCGCCCCCTGATTTGTGCCTTGGGTCTCCGTGCAGGGCCCTTTCTCCCAAGGCCAGCCTCCTCCCTCACCTCTGCAGACTTTGTCTCTGCTCTGCGTCTTTGCCTGCTACTTCGGAGCCAGCAGTTGCTTCTCCTTTCCTTAGTTTTCTTTAGATTTTCTTGTACGGAATTCTTGCCCCCTTTCTCCCTCCCTCCCTCCTGGCTGTTTCAGAGTCGCCTTCTCCGGGGCCTTGGTCTTCTTCCCGCTTCTCCTCCTTTTGGCCCCTTCCAGCCTGGCTTCGGTGCTGCTCGCCATTCAGCAGTCGTCACTGAAGGGCTTTGTTCCGGCCAAACGGGAGCCCTTCTGACTCAGGCGGGCTCAGGCTGCCAGAGCTGTTGGCTGCCCCTCCGGGGGGAGGAATCGCGGCAGATGCTCTCCCGTCCCCAGGCCACGCCTCTTCCCCAGCGTCTGCTGCAGCTCCTCTCCGGTCTCCTCGGCCCTTTCCTTCTCCTCCTTGCAACCAATTTTCATTTCTAACCATTTTAATACTTTTAAATTTTTTACATGCTTAGCTACACAAGCCTCACAGAACAAAGCTTTTACCTCGGGGCTCTCTCTTGCCTGCTTGGTGAGGGACAAGGGGGAGAAATCCCAGCCATGAGAACTTTGAACTGCTGTAACACAATGCATTGCTAACCTGCTCTATTGAAACATTGTTTTTAGGACAAGTACCGAGTGCAAGGAAAGGGGGCTGCACTAAGGGAAGGGGGGGCAATGCATGAGTTCTTGGGGGATTGTATAGCTCCAGACCCCTGTCCTACTGAGGCTGCTGTAGGCTCTTGGAATGCAAAGCTCCTTGAAGCTATTGACAACATTACTCCTTGCTGACCCCATTGGCCCTTGGGATGGAAGCCAGCCCTATGGTTTACCACAGAGCTGGGTAACCTAAATAGAGATAGAAGATGCCTAGAAAGATGCTGGCGGGAAACTCATGCTGAAACCGATGGAGTGTGCTACAGAACCCATTGGAGGACCTGTGAAGCTGCAATGAAAGCGGCAAAGAAATGTTATTTCTTGGTAACCGTTGCATCAGCTGGTCCACAACCACGCCACTTGTTCAAGATATCTCAGCATCTTCTAACCACTAACTCTGAACATTTACAGTCTCAAGGTCAGACAATTAGCTGTGAGGCCTTTGCAAAGTTTTTTGTCGATAAAATAGCATGAATATGCTCTGATTTGGATGCCCGCTGTAATACAGATGAGGTGGAAGAAAGGCTGAATACACCACCTGGCTCAAGCATGGACCACTTTGAACCAGTTACAGGGAGAGACCTTAAGAGGATCCTGGCATGTGGGAAAGCCACTCCTTGCCCCTCTTGGCTATTCTAATCAAATAAGGACAACATAAATGAACCACTGAGGTTTATTGTAAATCAATCACTAATTCAGGGCACCTTTCCCCAACAGCTCAAACAGGAGTTATCCTTCCGCTAACTAAAAACTACCCTTAGAGCCAAGCTACAAGTGACGCCTTACACAGGTTGGACACTTGTCAGCTTCCCTCAAGTTTGGATAGTTAATGTAGGCGTCCTGGTTTTACAGCTTGGCTCTCCATTACAGCTGCAAGACCAGGATGCCTACATTTCCCATCAAAACTTGAGGGAAGCTGACAAGTGTCCAACCTGTGTAAGGCGTCACTTGTAGTTTGGCTCTTCGACAAAAATGACATGACCGATTGTCACCCAATCTCCAAAGTGCCCTTTTTGGGCTAAGTGACTGAGAGAGTAGTAGCTGACCAACTCCAGGTCTTCTTGGATAACTGTAGTGCTCTGGGCCCTTTTCAGTCTGGATTCAGACCAGGTCATGGGACAGAGATGGCTCTGGTAGCTTTAGTGGATGATCTCTGTCTGAATATAAACAAAGGCCATGCTTTGTTATTGCTCCTCCGGGATCTATCTGCAGCCTTTGACACAGTAGACCATGCCATCCTGTTGAGGCATTTGGAGACAGAAGTGGGCATCAAAGGATGGGCCTTGAACTATTTTAAATCATTTATCATGGAACGTCCTCAAAGAGTTGCTGTTAGAGACTGGCTATTTCCAGAGTGGGAACTATCTTGTGGGGTTCCACAGGGCACAATTTTATTTCCCATGTTATTCAACCTCTGCATAAGGCCTTTAGGAGAACTCATTGGCAGCTGTGGAGCGGGATGCTGTAAATATGCAGATGACGCCCGACTCGATCAACACAGGATGCAGGAGAAATCTTGGATTGCTGCCTGACAGCTGTGGTCAAATGGCCAAAAGAGAACAACTTGAAGTTGAATCTGGGCGACAACTTACTTTCTCAAATGGTGGAGGAAGTGATGAGGGGCTGGGCCCTACTGAACCTGAAAGGGCTGGTTGATGGGGGTAAAGCTGGTGAGAACCTTGGGGAGAGCTGATCACATCCTCCTAGAATTCCTTTTGCTCTGGGGCACTAAGGGAATTTGCAGCATCTGACGGGCAATATGGTGATACAGGGAAGTCAGCATGGATTTGTCCCCAACAGGTCCTGCCAGACCAACCTCATTTCCTGCTCTGATTGGGTGACAGGCTTACTGGATCACAGGAATGCTGTCAATGGAGTTTATCTGGATTTCAGTAACGCTTTCGACAAGGTTCCTCATGATGTTCTGCTGGGTAAACTGGAGGACTGTGGGCTGGACTCTGGGAGGGTCAGATGGACAGGGAACTGGCTGGACAATCGCACCCATAGAGTAGTTGTCAATGGCATCATCACGTCTGATTGGAGGGAGGTGTCCAGGGGAGTGCCACTAGGTGAAGCCTCAAAACAGCAGTGCAGGTACAGAGGGCCAGGTGTGTGACTTCATCAGCAGGTGATGGGAGTCACAAAAAGACCCCTCTGCCCCCCTTGCTGACTTGTATGGGTGCTGCTGGGCTTGTGCTAGCTCTCCCCAGCTGGGGGAACAATCTCTCCCCTTTGGGCTCCCTGGCTTGCGATGGAGCAACTGAAAAGGTTCGGAGCAGAGCAGCGCTGCACCAGGCCAAGGCAGCCAGGATCTTGGCTTTTTGCCTTGGCTCTTTGTGCTCAGCGCCCCCCTCTGTGGGGTTCCCACCACCAAAGAACAAGGTACTCCGTGCTCAGCCCACCCTGGCCCTGTCATCTGACCCACTGGTATCCTGGCTGGGACTGGCTGCAGCTGACCCCCTCCTTCTAAACTGCATGGCTGATTGAGGACAGACGTGGGGGGGCACTTCCTCCCTTTGCGGGCTGCTTTATGGGCTCTGTTGGGGTTTTCACTGGCATTGGGGGGGGGATCACCAGCATGGTTTAGGAGTGTGTCAGACTAGGATCTGGGGGGCTCAGGTGTGAGCACCCGGTCTGCCATGGAAGCTTGCTAGCTGACTTTTGGGTCAGTCACACACTCTTATACCAACCTACCTCACAGGGGTGTTGTGGTGATAAACAGGAGGAGAGGAGAGTGACGTAAGTTGCTTTGGGTCCCATTAGGGAGAAAGGTGGGGCATAAATGAAGGAATATAAAATAAAAAAAAAATCACTCCATCCACAGCATGCCCCCAACTCTGCCCAGGCTGAAGCTAATGCAGCCCCGGGGTGTGGCTGTCTGCGAGGATACCTTGCCTGTCTTTCAGGTAGGCTGGCATAGCTCAGAGGTACACTAAGGGGCAGGGGTCGTTTCCTAGAAAAAGAGCTGCAGGAACTCATTAGCACAACTCATCAGCATATGCCACACCCCTTGATCAGGCCAAAATGGCCGAGATTTGGCTGCTGCCAGATGGGGGAGTGTTCCTCCACCTGGCAGTGGCCCAATCAGGGCCCTTTTGGCCCCAATCCAGGCCGAAACAGGCCCAAAATGGCTCAAAATGGCCATTTTGGGCACATTTTAGCCTGGATCAGGCTCAAAATGGTCCAGATCAGGTCAGTGCTGGGCAGGGGAGTGGTCCCCCGCCAGGCACCGACCCAATGCTGGCAGTTTTGGTCCTGATCCTGGACGAAACGGGCCCCAAATGGCCAAGAATGGATGTTTGGGCCCAGAAACAGCCAGGACCAGGTCAGTGCCAGGCAGGGGAGGGTTCCCCCACCCGGCACCGACCCGATTCCGGCCATTCCAGCCCCGATCCCAGCAGGAACTGGGCCAAAATGGCCAAAAGTCACCATTTTGTGCCTTTCAGACCCAGATCAGGGCCAAAATGTCCCAGCACTGCCTGGCACTGACCCGGTCTGGGCTGTTTTGGCCCTGATTCAGTGCCGGGAGGCTTCCCCCGCCTGACACCGACCCAAGCCGGGCCCATTCAGCCCTGATCTGGGCCAAAATGAGCCCAAAATTGCCCAAAATGGCCACTTTGGGCCTGTTTCGGCCAGGATCAGGTTCCTCCGCCCAGCACCGACCTGATCCAGGCCATTTTGGCCCAGATTTGGACCATTTTGGCCCCAATCGAGGCCTAAATGGCCCTAAAGTCAGGTGGGCAGGGCCACCTGACTTGGGGGAACGGCTGGAACGCTGTTCCGGTGCATTCCCCCTCGAAATGTGCCCTGCCAAGGGGGCATTTTGATGCTACCCTGAGCTCTTTTGAGCTCAACATTAAATGTAGCCGTCTTGTTTATTTATGTCATTTATTTCTTTTTATTTATTTATCTCACTTATAGTCCACCTTTCTCACTGAGACTCAAGGCAGATTACACAGTGTGAGATTAGCACAATCAGTATCAAGGACATTTCCATAAACAATGCCCTGGGGCAAATAAACATGTTTACAAAGACATAGCATTAAGCAGGAACCTAACACAGAGTGGAAGAAGTGCTGAGACGGAACATGAGCCATTCTAGGGCTGACACTGGGCCACGTGAGGCACGAGTAGCTCACAGGAGCCCATATTCAAAACAGCAGATAGTACATAAGGCAACATAGTGATGAAGTCTCTGGCCCTTAACTCATTAGCAAAGCATCAGAGAGCCCCTCCCTACAAATACAAAAGCCTTTTTGTATTTTTTTGGGTGTTTTTCCCACCCTTAACCTCAGAGTCGCTTTAGAGGGCTCTTCTATTTTTCTTTCTTTGATTCATGCCATTGTGAAATTTCACTCCCAAACCTTATTCTGCTCTTTCTCTTACGCGCTGCTTCCCTCATTTGTTTTGTCCTGCCTTGACTGCCTTCTTCTCCTAGCCCCACCCAACTGTCATCTCTAACCTCTTCCAGCAACTCTGTGGCCCATCTTATTTTTTCTGATATTTCTCCTCATTTCTCATCTTCATTTATTTATTTAAGAAACATCCTTAGAACCTCACCATTGCCCCTCTCTGAGAGCACGTGCTTTGCGTGTGTGCGAGGAGCTCAGAGCCAGTAAGTCTCGGGTCCCCCCTGCTGGGAATAAGGACCTGGGTAGAGGGTGTGGGGGGCAATCCCTGGCCGGGGCCAGCTCCCAGCACAAGTGGCCGGACTCTGAGAAGGGCTCCAATTTGGCATGAATGGACAAACCGCAGAGGAGAAGGGAGGGAACGCTGGAGAAGAAAAGCAGTGGCTCGTGTGCATGTCATGTTTGGCCAGAAGGGGCAGGTGGAGACGTCTGTGTGGTGCTTGGACCTGCCCATCCCTGGGAAATAACGTCATTCCTAGAAAATGTACTTCCCGTAGTTTGCGTGGGGCTAATTCTGGCTTGTTTAGGGCCAAAATTGGCCACAGTGAAATGCAGTGTTGCCAGGGACCCCCCCCCCCCGCTCCTGTTATGGGGCCTGCCATGGACTACGTCAGTCTCCTGTGTTGCTGTTTTAAAGATCCACCAAAGACTCTGATCTGGGACAGCATTGCCCAGGCCTGTATCCTGTTCCCCCTGCTGCAATGGACTGTGCCATCCATGTCTGCCTCCTGCCTCCTTGGGCACCCACCTCACCTGGGCCCAGAGCCACGCTGCCAGCAGCACAATGCCAGCCGGAGGGGAACCTCCACAAGCCTGGCCAGGCACCCCCTGGTCAGTTCCCGCAGGGGCCCCCTTGCAGGACGGTCACTGAGTCTGCCCTCACCACTGGGCAGCCTGCTAGCAAGCCCAAGCCGTGCCAAGGAAGAAGCCATGCTCCCATGCAGCAAAAGAGCCAGCCTGGACAGTTTACTTCAAGGCTGCCATTTCGTGAAAGCGAGCCGGTCACGTCCGCAGCGGCCAGCCTCACCCTGCTATGCATATTTTGAAAGCCGCCCCGAAATGGAAGCTACGTGTCGAATGTCCGGAACAGCTAATGGACGCACCTCAATGCAACCGCCTCATTCCAGAACTGTTGCCATCAAGACAAGGCCAGCTTCCTGGCAGATCCAATCAACCCACCCGGCGCTCCCCTCCTTTGTTCCCTCTTCCAGAGGTGTCACAATCATACAATCAAATACTAAAGTGGCCCATCAAGGATAGTTGTAGAACCCATTAAGCCTTTGTTCCCCTTTTGAGAACCACATGGAAGACACTAGCCTAAGGGTACGTTTGGGGGTATTTAAGCAGGCTTCCCCTGCCATGAGGCGCGTGCCATTCCTATCCTGACCCTCTGCCGTCTCTCTGCGTGTCTAGTGCAGGCATTAGATACCGCCACACTTCGCTGCTACATCATTATTCCACGCCGTGACCAGGTGCGTATTGCCCAGTTCCTTCGATCTCAAGTGGGTCCTCCTGCTAATACAAACGGCTCTATTTTTCCTACTCTTTATTTCCTAGTGTCTTGTATGTACCTTGTTTGTGTGTGTTATTATAGGAATATGCAACACTATTAGTAAAAACACATTTTATCTTTATTAGTCTCACCTCTTTATTGCACGAGTAATCTGGAAGAGGGACTCCGGTATAGCTGGTTAAGATCTGCAATAATTAAAACCCAGACTGCAAGCTAATCCCCCCATAAAACAGCAGTTCTGGTAACAGCGGGAGCATGCCCCCGGTTGGTGAGACAATGTCTCTTCAAGATGTGACATCGCATCCCAACGGGAGCATGACTGATGCACACTTTCGCCAGCTACCTGCCAGCGGTGGATGATCTCTGTGGAGTTTGCCACCTCCCACCGATCACCAGTGATTGGCAGGGAATGGGCCAACCCCCCCCCCCCCAGGGGATTGCCCACTATTGGTGGCAGGGCCGGATTGAGGGGGGGCAGGGGGGTAGTCTGCCCCCAGCACTGCCAGGGAGGGGGCGCCCGGAGCAGCTGCCAGCTGCCAGAGCGTGCAGGCAGCAGCGCAGGCAGCCTCACAGCCCCCCGTGCTGCCTTTCACCTGCCCCGCGGGACAGGGGGCGGCTGGCTTGCTGCACACCCCCTGTCCTGCAGGGCAGGCAAAGGGCAGCGTGGCTGCCCGCGCCATGCACCTGCCCCACAGGAGAGGGGGCAGCCAGCCGCCCCGTGTCCTGCAGGGCAGCTGCATGGCACGGGCGACCTCACAGCCCCCTGCGCTGCCTTTTGCCTGCCCTGCAGGACAGGGGGTGCGCGGCAAGCTGGCCGCCCCCTGTCCTGCGGGGCAGGCAAAAGGCAGCACAGGGGGCTGAGAGGCCGCCTGCGCCATTCGCCTGTGCAGAGGCAAATGGCGAGGGCGGCTTCCCAGCCCCGCACACTGCTTCCGCTGCCCTGCATGATGACATCACCCAAATGACATCATCATGCAATGCTGGGAGCGCGCGCGTGTGCTGTGCCCTGGGTGCCGGCAACCGTAGATCTGGCCCTGATTGGTGGGCAACTGGGAAGCCTACCACACACGTGGAGAACCGTTTCACAGGGCAACCCTAAAACTCTTTCCTGGTATTAAGTTCCATTGAGTAGACTTCAGTACACATCTAAGAAGATCTCTTAGGATTACATTTTTGCTCACTCCACCTGGGCATTATGCAGCTGAAGAAGTGAGCTCTGACTCAGAAAAAGTTCATGCTGGAATAAATGTTATTAGACTTACACAGTTTTAAAGTTGACAATGAGGAAATTGAAACTATTCAAGATTTTCTGCGTCTTGGCTCAATCATCAACCAAAAAGGAGACTGCAATGAAGAAATCAGAAGAAGATTGAGGCTTGGAAGAGCAGCTGTGAGGGAGCTAGAAAAGATCCTTAAAGATAAAGGTGTCTCTCTAGGAACCGAGATCAAGATAATCCAAACTATGGTATTCCCCATTACGATGTATGGATGTGAAAGTTGGATGGTAAAGAAAGCTGACTGGAAAAAAATTGATTCATTTGAAATGTTGTGCTGGAGGAGAGTTTTGCAGATACCATGGACAGCCAAAAAGACAAATAAGTGGGTACTAGATCAAATCAAGCCTGAATTCTCTCTAGAAGCTAAAATGACAAAACTGAGGCTGTTGTACTTTGGTCACATCATGAGAAGGCAAGAGTCTCTGAAAAAGTCAATAATGCTAGGAAAAGTGGAAGGCAGCAGGAAAAGAGGAAGACCTAAAATGAGATTGCTTGACTCACTGAAAGAAGCCACGTCCTCCAGTTTGCAGGATCTGAGTAGGTCTGTTAGAGATAAAACGTTTTGGAGGTCTTTCATTCATAGGGTTGCTATAGGTCGGAGGTGACTTGACGGCACATAACACACACACACACACACACACACACAGAGTCTTTCAGGTGCCACTGGACTCCTGTTTTGTTTTGTGAAAGGCTTGCTAAATTTGGTAAAACAAAACAACAGTACAGTGGCATCTTAAAGGCTAAAAATATTTGTTTCAAGATGAGCTTTCCCCTGAAAAGCAAACACTCATTTTATAAAAAGAATAAATAGGACATTTCCTAGGTTTTTTCTTTAAAGATGTGATGGTTGGGGTCGTCACAAAGTGGTCCCGCTCTTCACCCACCAAGGCGTGTCCCTCCTGAGATTTTGTGTGGCTCCAAGTGGAGTTGCAGAGATCTGCCACCTTCCACATAGGTAAGGGATCGCGAAGCAACCCAATAGGCCAACACCTTCATGGCTCACTTGGAGCAGCGCTTCCTCAGTTCTCACCCACAGACACCCCTCTTGTACCCAAGAGCCATTGATGACATTTTTATTGCCTGGGAAAGAAGCCCTGGAGGAATTTCACCAGACCTGCTGCAACTTCCACCCAACCATCATCCCGACCATGAATCAACCCGCATAGGAGGTACTTTTTCTAGACACCACTGTACACAGGCATGATGGAAGCGTAAGAACCACCTTATACCAAAAACCTACTGATCACCAAACGTATCAATGCACCTCCATTCATCCGCCCAAGCACACCAGGCAAGCCATCCTCTCCAGCCGAGCTCTACCTACAGCCACATCCACTCTAGTCCCTCTGACAGACACTCCCATCTCCGTGATCTACAACAGAGACTTCTGGAATTACAGTACCCACCAGATGCAGTAAGATCAACAAAGCCAGAATGATACCGAGGGATGACCTGCTATAGGATAAGCCCGAATGGAACAGCAGCAGAACACGATTGGTAGTCACATACAGTTCCCAGCTCAATGCCATAGACAATGCTGCTCTCTCGCCGGCAGTGGGAGGCAAACCTCCTCTTGCCCACAGGCAGCCCCCCCCACTTGAAACAACCCCTCACTCACACCAATGCACTCCCCACACGGCTAGGCACTCTGGGACCAGGGCCTGCAATAAACCCAGGTGCCCACTCGCCCCACCCCCACCCCGTGCCCACTCCCACACCACCATCACTGGCCCTAACAGCACCAGCGATACCCGCTCGGGCTCCTTCACGTGTCCCTCTTCCAACATGAGGTATGCCATCAGGCGTCAGCAGTGCCCTCCCACTCTCTGTATTGGACAAGCAGGCCAGCCCCTTCGCGGAAGACCAAACGGACACAAATCTGCTATCAAAAGTCACAACGTTCAAAGACCAATGGGGGGGGGCAATTTAATCTGCCAGGACATGCCATCGCTAACCTAAGAGTAGCAGTTCTCAGGCAGAAAAAAACCCAAAGGAAAATCACAAAGTCAGATTGTGGAAACGGAGTTTATTTGCAAATTTGGAACAACGACCCCCCCCCCCACCCACCCAAGGGTCGAGAGATGTTTGTCCTTGCATTTGCAGGTGCTAATTTCCTGCACTTCACACCCCTGCTCTGTCAAGCTAACTGCAGCAGGTGTCACAGCCGGCTTCCTGACACTCTCCCGTGCAATCCCCCTCCCAGCCGCTTGTTGGTCTCTAAGGTGCCGCTGGACCTGAAATATTAAAGGCTCATGAAGCTCAGGCTCAGGAGCGCCTCCGTCCTAGGCCAACGGAATTTCCCAGGGGATAAGATTTCCTGAGTCAACCCTCACTTCATCAGATAAAGCTAACAGGTCTAGACTGAAATCAAAGGAAGAGGAGCCCCTTCTTATCCCAGCAGGCACCTTCCTAGACTAGTTTATGGAAGAAGCTGCTATGGGAAGAAAATAATAAGAACGGCTGAGCACTTCTATTCCGCTCTTCTAGGCAGATGGGCCTCACTCGGAGCAGTGAAGGAATTCAGTGTCATCATTATCCCCCCAATACAGCTGGGGCTGAGAGCAGAGGCTGTCTCCAGCCGGGCAGCCAGAGCAGGAGAGGGCCAGCCTGCAGTCCAGCCACTCAGCTGCTAGGCCACAGCAGCCCACCAGGTTGGCTTTTGGGCGCCCCGGGGACCCGGATCCTTTCTGCTTCAGGCCTGTGCCTACCGCCCCCCCCCACACACACCTTCAGGCTAGCCGGGCACAGGTGCGCTGCCAGAGCCGGGCTTGTTCCTTCCTGCCAGGGCTTCCGGGGCCCCAAGGAGGAGGAGGATGCAGCCAGAGAAAGCGCCGTTCTTCAAAAGGTGGCAGCGGGCATAGTCCTGGGCCCCAGCGGGCAGCGGGCACGAAGTAGGGGAGGCACGAGGGAGGCACCCAGGAAGCACAGGGAGCCATCGTAGAGAGTAAAAGTAGCGATGAATCAAAGCAGCGATGACCTCGTGGCGCAACGGTAGCGCGTCTGACTCCAGATCAGAAGGCTGCGTGTTCGAATCACGTCGGGGTCAGCGTTGGAGTTTTCTAAACTTCTTTTGGAAGTGAGGCGCTGGCGCTCCAGCGCCTGGGACGTTTGTTTTACACTCTGCGGGTGCTCAGCGACATCCCCACCTGAGATCCCCTTCGGTGGCGCGCGCAAAACGGCGCCCCTGGGCTGCCAAGGGGCGCGCTTCACCGCCTTCCCCTCCACAACAGAGCGGCCGCTACCCGATCCAGGCCGCCGGAGCGCCTCTCGGGCGGACTCCGGCGCGGACAGCCCTGCCCCCCCCCCCGCCGCTCGTGCGGAGAACTGCCGCGGCAGCCGAGCAGACAGCCAGCAGGCGGCGCCGTGGCTTAGTTGGTTAAAGCGCCTGTCTAGTAAACAGGAGATCCTGGGTTCGAATCCCAGCGGTGCCTGTAGCGGGCCCTTTTCTCCCTCCCCGGCGGACGGCGTCCCTTTTAGGAAGCTTCGGTCGGAGCTGGGGCGGAGCGGCCTCCCACGTTGCGGGCTGGGCCGGGCGTCTTCGCTGCTGGGGGGCAGCCGGCTAGGCGACGAGGAGCTGCTGCGAGGGGGCCAGGCCGCAGGCGCCCTTGTGGGCCTCGAAGAGCGCGCGGAGGGCGGCCACGTAGAGCCCGTGGTAGTGCGCGACCTCTTCCTGCGTGGGCGCCGGGCGGCGCGGCACCGGGATGGGCGCCCCCACTGCGGAGACAGGAGACGAGAGGCGGGGGGCTGCGGGCGGGCAGGGCAGGGCAAGGCAAGGCAGGCGGGCGCGCCCCCGCCCCGCCGCGCCCCTCTTACCCACGACGGTGACCGGCGCGGCGAAGGGCAGGAGGCCCCAGGAGCCGCCGCGGAAGAGGCAGGGCGCGAAGCCGGCCCACCGCTTGAAGGCCTCCTGGAGGCGGCGTGCGAGGCTGCCGTCGGCGAACTGCAGCTGCCGGAAGAGGTCGGTCTCGCCGAAGGAGTACACCGGCACCAGGGCGGCCCTGCGGGGCGAGAGCAGAGGTCAGGCGGGCCAGGGCGGGCCAGCGCCGGGCTCGTCCCCGAGGGAGGGAGGGACCCCCCCCCCCCCGCGCGGCCGGGCCCTACCCGTGCTGGAGCGCCAGGCGCACAAAGCCTCGCCGCCCCTGCAGGCGGACGCGCTGCTCCCCGGGGCTGCAGTCCAGCGATTCCGCCGCGCCCCCCACCACGATGACCACCGCGTGGCCCGGGCCGCCCCGCAGCAGGAAGTCCAAGGAGCGCTTGCTGACCGGCACCATGCCTGCAAGCAGAGAAGGAAGGCGGGCGCGGTCAGAGAAGCCCCGCGGGCACGCACAGAGAGGGAGCCACGGGTGTCCCCGGCCCCGCCCCGGCCCCCCGGAGGCTCCTTGGTGCTTGCTAGGGCTGGACAGCTGTGGCTGGTCCTGTAAACAGTGGCCCTGCCCTCTGTCACGCGTGCCTTGGAGACATTGGGGTTGACTACTGCAGCGCACTCTGCACGGTGCTGCCCTTGACATGGATCGGAAACCTTAGCCTATACAAAATGCATCTGCCAGGGTCTTCCGTGAGCGGGGGGGGGGGGGAACGGGGGACGGACGGACGAACGATGTTACGATGTTTCCCCCCAGCCTTACCACAGTTATGACATCTGCATGGGGGGGGGTCACATCTCGAGCCTGTGACCTTCTATCTGGCCAGCAAAAGCTCTGCCACAGGGCCGGGCCGCCCCCGCGATGCAGCCTACCTGAGCTCATCATATACTCGCGGTACACAGGCATGTGGAAGAGCCCGCTGAGGAGACAGAGGCTGGACTTGAGGCCAGGGAAGGTCCGGGAGAAGCCGGTCGCCTCTGTGCAGAAGGTGGAGAAAGCCCCCGCGCAGATGATGCCGTGGGGGTGAGAGCCCAGCACGTAGTTCCGAGTGGGGGGCAGTTCTGCTGTCTTCACCAGCTGCGAGTCAGAGAATTGGGTGGGACCTGGTTTTCTGGCCCATCCTGAGCCCCGCGGCATCAGGGCTGGCACCAAGAACAACCCCTCCCCGCTGCTTCCCATCCTGCCCTTGAGAGAGACGCCACAGCAGAGCGGCCCAGGCCCCGTGTAGGCTGTGCCCCAAAATACTGGCCTGGGTCTGCACTAGCCCCACCTTCCAAGCAACCCCTCTGGCTCTCTCCTCCAAGCCCCCTTGCTCTTCCTTGCCAGTCCAGGAACTGCCCTGCACAAGCATTAGGGTGCATTCTCCTTCTCCCTCAAGTGTAGATGGGACAGCAACCGCGTCCCTTCTGGGTTCGCTAGGCACCCACGTGCTAGGCCAGCACTAGAGCCCAGCAGCCAGATGCTCCCCCCTGTCCCAAGCCCCTTCTCCCACCCTGTTCCCCCAGCCAGATGCTCCCCCCTGTCCCAAGCCTCTTCTCCTACCTTGATGGGGAAATAATCCCGGTGGAGCTGCCAGAGCCTCCACCTCCTCATCCACTCACAACGGCGACCACCTGCAAAGCAAGCAAAGGGCAGCTTACGGCCTGTGGTATCCTTTCCTTTATGGGCTTGCCTTTGGTACCAGAGCAAATCCTTCCTTCTGGACAAGGGCCTTCGATTTTTTAAAAATAGCTTTTAGGAATGTATTGTCAAAGGCTTTCACGGCCGGAGAACAATGGTTGCTGTGGGTTTTCTGGGCTGTATTGCCGTGGTCTTGGCATTGTAGTTCCTGACGTTTCGCCAGCAGCCGTGGCTGGCATCTTCAGAGGTGTAGCACCAAAAGACAGAGATCTCTCAGTGTCACAGTGTGGAAAAGATGTTGGCAGGTCATTTGTATCATTGTAGACATGGATACAAACGTCAGGAACTACAATGCCAAGACCACGGCAATACAGCCCGGAAAACCCACAGCGACCCGCTTTTAGGAATATTTTATACAGTATCTTTCTAGCATGAGAATGCATTGCTTTACTTTAGCTGAAATTGCATGCACATTTTATTGCAAATTAAAATATTGCAGATTACTAATTCTGCCCAAACTAGCCCAAGCTTGTCAGAGCCCAGAAGTTAAGCAGGGGAAGCCCTGGTTAGTGCTTGGATGGAAAAACACCAATGAAGTCCAGGGTTGCTACTCAGAATCAGGCAATGGGAAATCTCTTGCCTTGAAAACCCCATGAGGGGTTGCCAGAAGTTGGCTGCAACTTGACGGCACTCTACACACACAACGCTGTTTATTCTTAGCCCAGAAAGGTGTGCCCACCTGTCAGCATCTCACTCATTTCCAGGGACATGTCCCCGGTCCCCAGCAACACATCCAGTCAGATGCCTCCAGCTCCAGTGCTTGACCTGAAGGCTGATCTTTGTTTACAGATTTGAGCAACCCTCAAAAGCAAAATGGGGAGATTGCTGAGATGTGACAGCAGAAAATCTTGGGACGGACACCTGGACTTGAACAGCGTTTTGCAGAAGGAAATGTCTAAAGAAGTCAGTCAGAGGCAATAAGAGATGATATTTTAGAGCTAATTGGAAAATTAAGAACTAAAACAAATCACTGGTTCCAGATGGCCTGTGCCGCAGGGCTGTTAGAGAACTCAGGTGCTGAATTGTTTATCTCCTGACAACACAATCTCACTCAAACTGGCTCCTTTGCCCCGGAATTGTAAAGAAATGAACAAAATGCTGATTTTTTTAAAAAAAGCATCATAGGTTGAGGAGTGGAAGTCGGGAAATTGCAGGGAAGGGATCCTGCTCCAGGTAAAATGGTGTGTGTGGGTGGGGGTGGGGCTGTTAACAAAGAGGGAATAATCCAGTGCCTTTTGGCATTCTTTAGGAGGGTAAATACAGAAATCATTAGCAACTACACAGGTTAGGAGGAAGTGACATCGTGTAGTTGACCTTCTAAAAGGCTTTCAACAAGGTTCCTCCCCAAGGCTCCCATGTGAGCTCAGCAGGCCTGTGGATCTTCCCCAGGGGTTCTAAGTAGTCAAACAGCAGGGAGCAGAAGTGGACAGGTCTCACGGTGGACAAAGCAAGCAGAGGCGTCCCCCCCACCCCATGTCTGCGCTAGGACTGTCGCTAGATTGCCTGGAATTGAGGGAAAGTGGCCAAGTTGGTGTGAGACACTGAATGATCCAAGATGGTGAAAACCAACGCAGAACCTGAGGAGCTCCCAGAGGCCCTCTCCCAACTGGGTGGCAGTGTGGCGAACGAGGGCTGAGCGTTGATACGAAGCCTCTGAACGGCCCCTTTAGCAGCTTCCCCTACGCCGGTGACACAAGCCTTTTGTCAGCCGAGCCCAAAGAGGCAATGGAAGCCCAGGGCGGTTGCATCTGGAGGCTGGAGGAGGGCAGTGCCACCGCTCTCAGCATATGGGTGCTGTTGGACCTGCAGTAGAACCGATCAAGGTGGCAGGAGTGAGACTGCTCTGGAGAGGGTTACAGGAGCAGGCCCCATGCTTGGAGGTAGTAGAGGTGTGCTTCCTCGTGGGGAGCTTCAGGGCTCCTCTGTGGCCTCCGGTCAGCTGTGCTTGGCTTGTCAGTTGCAGCCACCCTTGAGAAGTGGGATCTGGCCACATCCTTCGATTTGTTAGTCCCTGCTAGGCTACTACAATGCTCTCCACGTTGGGCTACCTTTGAAGATGGCCACGTGTTCCACTGGTCTTAAAAACTTTCACTGGGTCGCTCAAGCCCAGTTCCAGGTGCCACGTTCTTCCGTTTAAAGCCTTGAATGGGTCAGGGCTGTGCCGGTGGTAGCCCAAGTGGCAATGTTTCGTGGTCTCTTAAAGACTAGACAAATGCAGAAGCTTTTGTGAACCGAAATCTCTTCACCGGACACCTGAACTATGACACTGCAGAGACAGGTGTCTGTGGGGCACCCAGAAGAGCAGGGAGACGAGAAGGTGATGACGAAGAGACACCTGAAGGACCAGCCACCTGAGATGCTGCAGAGCGCAGAGCAAAAGAAGATCCGGGGGCCCAAAGGGACATGGGTCCTTCTGACTGGACAGCGCCAGAGATCAACACCTCTGGAAGAGCCCTCCGTCCTGAACCAAAGACTCATCACCAGCAGTAACGGGGTGTCGAAATGGAGGTACACCCCTGGTGCCAACACTGCCCCCATCACTGCCACATTGTCAGCCCCCCCCCCTTCAAGGGCTCCTTCAGCTGTTCATTTTCAGAGATGTCCCTGGACAGCAAAGCCCTTTCGCGTTGGCAACAGCCAGCCAGGGAGAGCCACCTCCAGGCCAGAGAACAAAGGGGCTCACGTGGCCCACTGCGTGGCAGGACTGCCCCCTCAGTGGTGGCGGAGGGTGCCATCAAGTCACAGCTGCTGCGGTTTCAAGGCAAAAGACTAAGGTGGGCTGCTGCCGCCTGCCTCTGCAGCCCTGGATTTCTTTGGTCTCCCATCCAATTACTAACCGAGCCCAGCCCTGCTTAGCTTTCAAGCCCTGACAGGATCAGGCTCTCCTTCCTCTCTTGTCAATTCTGTTCAACTAAAACTAAGAAGAAACTTGATTCTTGTCTAGCACGTTATTTTTCAGTAAAAGAAATACGCTTTACACTAAGAATTTATTTGTGGCTTTTGATGAAGCTGTGAGCCTTGTGAAACGGGACAATTTAGCCAGGCAAACCCGTTGCCAATCTCCCGCCGGGAGCAGCCGGAGAGTGTGGGCGCCCCCCTGTCCTTTTGATTTGACCCTGGGCACTGGTGAATAAAGCTCTGGCTTGCAGCAGCGGTCTTTTGGCGTGTCCTTGGTGTGCCTTTTGCCTTGGAGTTTGGGACCGTCCCCCCCTGTCCTTCTGCCTATTCCAGTCTGAACATACCCGAGGGACGTGTCGGCCTGCAGGCGCTGAGCTGGCATTCCTGTGGGCCTTTGACCCCTAGGGGTGGAGAGGGCTGGCCCAGGAGAGAAAGGGCTGCCCTGCCCAGCAGGGGTGGTGCAAACTGTTCCTCGGCCTTTCCTTGCCCTGTTCAGCACAGCTGGGAGTGGCCTGCCCTCCTGCCGGTTGGCAGTTGGCACTTTCCCCTGTACTCTGTCCCCTCATCACCAGCCTATCTGCAGGCTGAGGTTATGACGCAACAAGCTCTCTGCCCTCCCGCAGATCCGGCCCTTGTGTGCCTCCTGCTGGCGCCTGACAGAACTGCTCTGAGCTGCAGCCGCCAAGCCGCAAGGCAGGCAGCGCCCCCTGAGGCTGGGGGCACGTGGGGTGCTGTAGTTTCCCAGGCGTTGCTCCCGTCCTGGGTCTGGAATCCAGGTGGGCATCTCGGAGCAACTGCTTGTGTGTGTGTGGGGGGGGGGGGTGAGCTTCGTGCTCACAGCAGGCTTTGGTTTGGCTTGCCGCGGAGGGCTGGGGAGGGGCTCACCTCGCTCGGGGGTCTCCCAGTCCATGATCCACCAAGCAACGTAAAGGACCGTGACAGACCAGTAGGAGGTGAAGAGCAGGTAGATCAGGAGGCCGGTGAAGAAGAGGCCTGTGGAGAGCAGGGCAGAGGCGCCGTGAGGGGCAGGCCGAGGCCAGGGACCGCTCCTTGGGTCAGGGACGGGCAGCCTTTGCCCTTCAGACTCGGCGATTACAAAGAAGGCCAATGTAAGGCACGCAACAAATCACGCACGAAAACTGGAGAACAACAATATCAGAGAACGAGGCAAGAAAGCGGGATACTAATAATCCCCCCCTCCCCTACGCGAATCTCAAAAACTGCCTACGCTTCGCAGGCATGGAAGCAACGAGCCGAAGCCCTCTTCCGAAGAGGCGCTTCCGAGGAGCCTGCGGGGCCGACCGGCCGCGGTTTCTCTGCTTGCGCCGTCGGGGTGCCGCTCTCTGCAAGGGGCAACGCGGCTCACACCGCGGGCGGGGAAAGGCAGCGAGGCCAGCAGCAGGAGAAGCGCCCCAAGCCAACCCCTCCGGGCGGGCAAAGCGGGGATCTCGAAAGCGGCAGCCAGCCCGGCACCGTCGGGGCGACCAAGCAGCGGGGGGGGGGGGGGCTCCGGTGAAGGCTGGCCCGGCGGAGAGGGCGGCCGGCGGCCCACGGAGATGCTCCCGGCCGGGAGAAGGGGGGCCTGTGCGGACCGAGGCACCCACCGAAGAAGAGGAAGGTCATCACCCACTGGAGGACGCTCAGCGCCGCCAGGTGCGCCCGGGCGCGGGCCATCCTCCTCGCCCGCCGCTGCCGCTCGCCTCCCGGGCAGCCCTGCAGCACAAAGCCGGCGCTGCTGCCAGGGGCCCCGCTCCCTCGGGATGCCGCCCCCGCTCCTCCGTGGCCCGCCTGCCGGCCTCGCCGCTGCACTTTGGCCCCGCTTGGAGGCGGGCGGGCGCCGATAAGGAGCTCGCCGTCAGCTGGGGCGTGGGCGCGGGCGAAAGGCGGGCGCCTGGGCCGCCCCAGATCTCGCAGGCAGAGGCAGCCCGGTGGTCAGCCCGCGAGGGCGAGGGCGGGCAAGGGATGCGCGAGGCTGCCCGGGCTGGAGAGGGGGTCTCCGGGGGCCCGGGGGCGCCCTCGGGCGGCCGTCGGCGCTGCGCTGTCCGGGCTGTGCGGCGGGGCTCCTGGCTGGGCGTCGGCTTAGTCCGAAAGAAGCGCTGGGCGAACCACGGAGCGGCGCTGAAGGCTCCGTGGGGCCAGAGGGGGTCGCAGCAGGGCCGGTGCCGTCGCGGGAGGGTTGCGCCAGCCCCTGCGCTGCCGCGTTCCTCGGCCGCCAGAAGCACGGAGGCAGCCGCCCGGGGCTGGCGTCCCGCTCGGGGCTCCTCGGTCTCTCCAAGTCCCAAGTGGCCATCCGGAAAGGGGCGCCTTTTCTATGAAGAGTTGGGTCCCTTCTGGGGAGGCTGAAGTTTGGAGCCCCGCAGGAGACGCGCCGGTCCCTTGGCGGCAGCAGGACCGCCCCCCACCAGTGCCGAGCCGGTAACGACTTGCACTAGCGCACCCCCCCCCCAATTAACTTTCGAAGTAGGGGAAGGAGTTGCCAAACGGGGGCTTCGGGAGCCGAGCAGCCTCACCTGGGCGAGAGAAATACCCCTGGCGGCAGGAAAGGCGGGCGCGCTCCTCACCATCCTCCGGGCAGACCCCGCCGCCCCCGCCCCTCAGTGTTTTGAGACCCTGGCTGTGAACCAGACACTACCCACGGGAGAATTCTGCAACCCACCGCGATGGATGGGCATGGCCCTGTGTGCCTCGGTTCCTAGTGCCAGTGGAGATGCCAACAGCGCGGGGAGGCAGGCAGGCAGGCAGGCAGGCCTCTCGGCTGGGTCGTCTCAGTCCTCAGCGCGCCAACTCTGTTCCCACAAAAGGCAGCCCTGTCCCTTTTGGCCCAGGCGTTACCGCACAGGCTCCCTTTCACGTGTCTCCGTAGCCTGCAAAATCTCTAACTCGGGTTTAGGACACTCCTCCGGAACCGCTCCGTGTCAGGGGGAACCTCTTCGCGCTCCCACGGCCTGGCTAGCAGGGACACGTGACACACTTACCAGTTCGGGATCGTTCCCGGCCGGGACAGCGCGCAAGCCCAGCAAGGGAGCGTCCAAGCGCCCCTGCCCGGCTAGCCTGGGGCTCCCTTCCCGTTCCCGCGAGGCCCGTCTCTTTCGTACAGCTTCGCCACGTCCCAGGACGTTCCCCTTTTCCCCACCCTGTTCTTTCTAACCACTTTTATTTAAAACCAGTCCGATCACTCTTGAAAATATCAGCAGAAAAGCGCAAGAGAGCCCAGCAGCACCTAGCAGACGGACAACATGTGTGGCAGGGCAGGAGCTTCCGCCAGCCGCAGCTCGCGTCTTCCAGGAAGGCTCGGACCCTACCGCAAATGCTAGTAGTCTTCCGGTCTTGGCTAGTCTTCTGGGTGCTGCTGGGCTCTTGCCGTTTTCTACTGCTACAGACAGACTTGAAAATATCAGATCTATAAAAATACAAAATACACTTCAGTGTGTCATAGATTTATTTATGTATTTATAGTCCTCCTTTCTCACTAAGACCCAAGGCAGATAACAATAATAACAGTAACTGCACTTATATACTGCTCTTCTGGACAGCTTATTGTCCCACCCAGACCCATGAACAATTTAGTGTTGTTATTATCCCCACAATACAGCTGGGGCTGAGAGGAGTGGCTGACCCAAGGCCACCTCCTGAGCTCATGGCAGGAGTGGGATTCAAACCAGCAGAGTGCCAATTCACAGCCAAACCACTTAACCACTGGGCTACAGCAGCTCTCACAGTGCAAGTGGAAAACAATATAATCAGCACTTAGGACCTGCACAGAATCTAGTCCAACGACCCCCTGGACAATGCACAAAATTCACAACTATCTCCCTTCAGTAAGCAGGTCATTTGAAAACAAGCACGCAGCCAAGCAGGGAGGGGGCCTCTCTCTGGAACAAAGTCTAACTAATTAACCTGGCATGTTTAGCAACATGGCAACTCCCTAGTAGGAGCATACCTACATCAGCACACAGTATTGACTAGCATAGTATATAGTCCCTGTCCAAGCATCTCTCTGAGGGGGCACCTGCAGAAGGCCCTGTCCAGATGAGCGAAGCTGCTGCGGCTGAACCCAGGGAGAGTGGTGCTTGCCTACATACCAGGGGCCAAGGCCATGAAGGGCTTTGCATGTGATAGTCATGACCTTGAGGTGAGCCCGGTAACTGATGTGACTGGATAAGGGGAGCGATCTGCACGCGCCGTCTGGCTCCTGAGAGTAAACGAGCTGCTTCGTTCTGCACCAGCGGGAGTCTCCGGGTTGACTTTGAGAGGGAAGAGCTCTGGAGAGCGTCTCGCCGTTGCCTAGCCTCGATGTCACTGTGCCATGAATCCAGGTGGCCAAATCCGCCATGCCAAGGTGAGGGGGGGCCATCTCTCAGGCTAGCTTGAGCCGGGAGGGGGCCTTTGGACTGGCATCTCTAGCAGCAGATACCAGAAACCGAGACGCAGGTGTGTCCTCATCCTTTATCCTTGGTGGGAGGAGCTTGGCACGGTTTATTCATTTTTAAGTATAAGTCATTCTGCAGGCGCTTGGAGGCATGCCTTTCAAGGGACAAGACAGTTTGTGACTGAGGGTGAAAGCAGGTCCTCAGTGGAGAGGACTGAGCCTTCATCATTCCCCGTCCCCCGCCTGCCCTATCTGCTCCTGAGGCAAATGACCCATTGCAAAGAGAGGAGGCAGCTCCCCCCCCCCCCAAAGTGTAAATCTTGCTCCTTTCCCCGCACAATATGCTCTCTTGTCATTGGGGACATTAAAAGAGGACAGAAACAGCTGTGTAATGTGGCAACCAAGTACAACTGCTTCTACTTCAGTGGGCCATTTTTTTAACAATGCTGTAAAGTCCAGATAGAGAACTGGCCTTGGAGGAAAAAATAGCACGGCTCCTTCGCTAAGGGTTCCCCTGCAGGTTGGAAAAGCCGAAGCAGGCCGACCAGCTACAAGCGTGACTGTTTCCCCTCCTTTTCACACACAAGGCCTGCTGCTGCTAAGCCTATTAAAGAAGCCGTCAACAAGAGGAGCAGGAGAGAAAGCAGCGAAGGGCCAGGAGGGCACAGGAAGGCCTGGCAGGTTCCCCTCCCCCATTCCTCCCAGACACTTGTATCTGTGCAGTGAAGAGGACTAGAAACTTAACTTTGCAACCCCCCCTCCCAAACCCTGGGAATTCAGAGGTGGGGCAAGATATAGCTCAGGAGACATGCCCCCCACATGCCCCCTTCAGGAGTTACAGGCCTGGCCCATGCGCAAGGCTCCACTTAAGCACTAAAAGAAGAAAAGGACCAGCCTCAGCCCAGTTGCAGCTATTGGCCCTTGGGAGGGGCTAGTTGCCTCCCCTCACACCTGCCAAGCCCAGCTAGGGACTGGAGAAGCTCCATTCATACCATCATTGGTGCTTGTCAGCCCCACCCTACTAGCTGTGCTATTTGCACCCTGCTGGGAGGGGTGTGTGGGCTGGGGGGAGGCCCAACATTGCTAGTGGTGATGGAGAGTGTCAACTCTCGCTATAGGGATTTTTGTTCTAACTCTGGACAAGTTGTTCAAGCTCCACTTTGGGGCTCAAGCAGGCCCATTCTTGTTAATTTACTCTTCCGGCTCCCTTTCTCTCTGAGATGCACAGCGGATCACAGATCAGGCGCCTGTCTGCTGGGCGGAGGCAGGCGGCATTTCCAGTGCTGACCTCCTCTCATGTAACCTAGAAAGCATCCCATCATTCAATCAATGACTCGTTGGAGCTCTAGGAGCATAATAACTGCCACCCATGCTCACTCACCCCTGAGATGAACAGCCCTTGCTTCTGTCCAGCAAGGAAGTGCCACGCGCAAAGCAACGGACGCCGTGTGCGGTACGAACACGAGCACCGGAGGCCCATCAAATCCAGCAACCTCTTTCACATCACGGCCAAGCAACTGCCACGGTGGGCCAAACAAACGGCAATGACCTGTCCACACAGTCTCAGGGCTCCCTCTGGATTCCAAAATGCTTTGGGAGGTTTTAGGATTCCAAACACAGGCCCTGTTGAAGCAGCGGTAGAAACATGGAATGTGACGGTCCTCAAATGGCTCCTCACTGACCTCTCCCATCTGGCCGAAGAGGCCAGCCCTGTGGTTTTCCACAGAGCTGGGTGATCGAGAGGAGTGGAAGACATCTAGAAAGGCATTGGCGGAAAACTCGTGCTGAATCCGATAAAGCATGCTACAAAGCCCGCTGGAAGACTTATGCAGCAACGGAGATAGCCGCCAAGAAATGTTATTTTTCTGCAGCCGCGGCACCAGCTGGTTCATATCCATCACAACTGTTTAAGACAACTCAGTGTCTTTTGACTCCCAAATCTGACCCCTCACGGACCCCTCAAGAACAAATCATTAGCTGTGACACCTTTTCACTTTTATGCGTGGATATGCTCTGCTGTAATACAGGTGAAGCTGTCTGGTTCCCATCTGAATCATTTTGACCCAGTTACAGATACTGACAGAATCCCACATCTGTGAAGGCCATGGCCTGTACTCTGGATCCTGCCCCATCCCGGCTACTAAAATCTTGCAAAGGCCACACAAAAGAGCCCTTGATGCCCATCATAAACCAGTCACTAACTCAAGGCACCTTCCCTCAGCCTCTCCAAGAGGCGGTTAAAAACCATCCTTAGACAAAAACTACGTAGCCAACTACCACCCAGTCTCTAATCTGACCTTTCTGGGCAAAGGGGTTGAGAGAGAGCAGTAGCCAGGGCCGGTGCACCCATGGAGTCCAGGTAGGCGGTGGCCTCGGGCGTGCGGGCATTGGAGGGGCGCCGGAGGGGGTGTCAAGGCCAGAGGCACGCACAGCGAAGCTGGCATGACTGGGCTGCAGCTCCTGCTGCAGCCAGCCAGCCAGCTCTGTGCTGCCGCCGCCGCTGCCGCCACACACCCCAGCCGGGCGCAGCCTCCGGGTGCCGCCCCAGCAGTGGCTCGCGGCTTGTGCGCCCAGCTGGGGTGCGTGGTGGCGGCGGCGGCGGCGGCACGGAGCTGGCTGCAGTAGCAGCTGCAGCCAGCCACGCCAGCTCCGCTGCACACTCCTCTGCCCCAGCCAGGCGCAGAAGCCATGAGCTGTTGCTGGGGCGGCACACGGAGCAGCCTCCGCACGCTGCCCAGCAGCAGCTTGCAGCTTCTGTGCTCGGCGCTCCGCGAGCTGCCTAGCCCCCCTGCGGCGCATGATGACGTCTGCAATGATGTCATCACGCAGTCCATGGCGTGCGCGTGCACACGCCGCCGCAGGCACCAGAACCTCTAGCACCGGCTCTGGCAGTAGCAGACCAACTCCAGGCCTCCTCGGGCAACTCCTTGTGCTCTGGACCCTTTTCAGCCTGGGCTTAGGCCAGGACATGGGACAAAGACAGCTCTAGTGCCTCTAGTTGATGACCTCCGCCTGAAGGCAGACAAATGCCATGGTTCGTTGCTGCTGCTCCTGGATCTATCTGCACCTCCAATACCATGTCATCCTGTTGTGGTGTTTGGAGGCAGAGTAGGTATCAAGAGGATGTGCCTTAGACTGGTTTAAATCATTCCTCCTGGGACAAACTCAGGGAGTTGCTATGGAGACCAGCTATACTCAGCATGAGAAATATCTTATGGGGTTTATTTATTTATTTAATTAGATTTTTAGTCTGCCCTCCCCGCCAGGCAGGGTACCACAAGGTGCAACCTCATCCCCCATGTTATTCGACCTCTATCTATATAAAGCCTTCAGAAGAAATCAATCGCAGCTATGGAATTGGACGCCACCAATATGCAGATACGCACCACTGCTTGATAGTGGTGGCCAATTGCCTGAAAGCAAACAAATTGAAATTGAACCCAGGACAAGACGGAAGTGGGGCTGTTTGGAAAAGCAGAGGTTGTGATTCTGACCTTTGGTGTGGTTCAGCTGACTCTGGCTGACTCAGTGAAAAGACTAAGGGTTATATTGGACTTGGCAGTGCTGCTAGAGAAGCAAGTAAATGCAGCGGCAAAAAAGGCCTCCTCCCAACTCAGGCTCGCCTGGAAGGCGGCCCGCTCCCTTGACACAGCCAACCTGGCCTGCTGCCACGGTAACATTGAGACTGGACAACTCTACAACGAGCCAGTTTGGTGTCGTGGTTAAGAGCGGCGGGACTCTGATCTGGAGAACCGGGTTGATTCCCCACTCCTCTGCCTGAAGCCAGCTGGGTGACCTTGGGTCGGTCCCAGCTCTTCCAGAGCTCTAGCAGCCCCACCCACCTCACCAGGTGACTGTTCTGGGGATAATAATATACTTTGTAAACCACTCTGAGTGGGTGTTAAGTTGTCCTGAAGGGTGGTATATAAATAAAATGTTGTTGTTGTTGCTGCTGTTATAAGTAGGTCTCTCCTCAGAGTCAACTCAGGGACTCCAGCTGGTGCAAAACGCTGCTCGTTTACTTTCAGGAGCTTGCCAGAATACGCGTACCGCTCCTCTTCAAGGTCATGACGACCACATTCAAAGTTCTTCACGGCTTGGCGGCTCATAGGTGGACAGCCACGGCTCTCCCCGTGTTACGCCATTTGACCTCAGCCGTCAGGCAGCAACCTCCGTTTTCTGATGCATCCTGCAGTGATTTGGACAGTTATGACGAGCTGAGCGCCATCCGCATATTGGGGATTGTGTAAATTACTTATGCTTTAATTCAGTAAGATTTCATCTGTGAGTTTAGCTTTAGGCTGGTTTTCAAATTTGCAGCCGCCATACCTCATTTTCTCTGTTCTCATTGAATGAGATCATTTTATTTTTGCCATCAATGTCCTAGCTATTGATTATATTGTATTCACTTGCAGTATGTAATCTGCTTTGGATCTCAGCACAAAAAGCGGATTAACAATAATAATAATACTCATACAATTCTTACGTTAGAAGCAGATTGTAAAAACAATTCTAAAAAATCGGTCCCTTCATTAGAAGCCTATCATAGGGAGGGCCATTCCACAGACCAAGGGGCGACACCACAAAAGCCGCCCCCTTTTGCTACTTCCCTCACCCAGGCAGGAAGGGATCTTTGCTAAAACCCATTTTATGGGTGTTTTTTTTTAAAAAAAAAGCAAGTTCTCCAAAACCTAAAGCCTTTCAGCACAACTGGCCCCAGGCCAGGGAAAATTAGCAAGCCACCAGGCTTTTCTTCCCCCTGCCCTTTGTTAATGCCCCTCGCCCAGGAAGAGAAACCGCTTGCTCCAAGCAGACATTCGTTCTCGGGGCTTGTGCTCAGTTTGCTGTCCCTTTAGAACATGAAGTGTGTGTGTGTGTGGGGGGGGGGGGAATGACACCTTCCCCCAAGGGAAACTTGTGTAGAATCCGTAGTTTGGGAAGAGTAGTGCTTAATTTGCACTTTGCTACTGCTCAGAGGCTAGGTGAACCTACTCCCCACCCAGTCTATAGTTAGCTTTCAGCCTGCCAGGCTAGGAGGGCAGACCAAGATAGCTCCTTGCAAAGCTGTGGAGCAGCAAGTCAGTCTCCACAGGGGCACAGCGGACCGCAGAACATTTTCCCACAGGGAGGAAGCCATGGCTTGGTGGGTTTTTCGGCTCCTCATCTGGCTGGGGAAGAGAAGAGGAACCCCATGGTGGAGGAGAGGGCCCAAGAATGTAACTTCACAGGGCTGAAGATTATTTCACCGTTTGAGACCCACTGAAAGAAGTGCCTCAGTTATCCCTTTTGCATCTCCTTTGCTAGCCTGTCATTCATTTTCCTCTTCTCTTCTGTACCCAAGGTTTTTACAGACATGTAAAGTTGGTTTTTTAACAGGAAACTGGCATCTCAGAATGGGCATTCTGCCCCACATAAAATCCTAGACTTGGTTGATGCTGCTGCAGAAACAAAGGGTGGGCCCAGGACAGAGCTAGAGTTCTTCCTCTGAAGGAGAGCTCTCGGAAGACCAGAAAGAAAGAGATTCCACTTCCAGAAGGGCTCTCCTGGCATCGATCACCCGGTTCCTGGTAGTGGCAGGCAGAAAAAGGTGGGGGAGCCAAGCTCTCCATTAAGGCCAAGCTACCCGGGACTCAGCTGTGCCATGCAGTTCTCCTGCTAGAACAAGACAGCTGAGGGAACCATTCTCCCAGACGTGAAGTGAGAAAAGAACTCTTTGGAACATGGGAAGAGTGCCTTTCCCACACCGCCACCAAGCCAAATTAATCACCCAGAGGGGGAGTATGGGCTGCCAGGGCTTTCTGGAACAGGGCACATTCTGGAGGCATGGTGGAGGTCCAGGAACCCTCAGTCAGGAGGAGGAGGAAGAGGACACCCCCAGCCCAAAGCCAGGATCCAGCCTGGCCCCCTGTGAAGGCAAGAGCTGCTCCCAGAGGGCCAGTTTGGTCTCTCTCCATTGCCTCCTTCGGACAGACGCCTCGAGCACGGACGAAGCTAATTTTAGAGCTAAGGCAGCTCTGGGCTGTGCAGTTTGGCAGAGATCACACACACACACACACACGCACGTGTGTCCTAGGCCAATTGGGCAGGAGCTTAGGCCACACACCCATCAGCTTTGCGCCACAGCAGCGTAACAGGCAGAAGCACCACCCCAACCCTGGCACACAGGCAGAGGAAGGAAAAGTGCAACAGCTGAAAGCTTGCCAGTCACACATGCCACCCCCAGCCAGACTTGCGGCCAGATGCCTGCAAAGAGAATTCCACAGCCAGCTTGGAAGGTTACCTACTTTATTCCACGGAAATGTTTGTCACAAGAGAGGCGGGCAGTCCTCTGCCTCTGAAATCCATACACCCGTGGTGGGGGCTGCACCTGCTGACCCACCCCAGGAGGCAAAGCTGCAGCGAGCACAGCCCCACCCACCCCCAATGCACCCAGGCTGCCTGGATCCCAGTTCTGGATGGAAGGGTGGGATGTATGCTGCCCCACCCTACCCTTTCAGGGACTGCCCTCTGGTGCAAGTACAACACACCAGTTACTGGAAATGCCTCGTTTCTGCCAAGGGTGGGGGAGAGACCAGGATTCCCCACTGACACCCCCCCCCAAAAAAGCCTGAAGTTTTAGTGCAGTCCGGGAAGCGAAGTGTGAGAGGGAAGCGGCAATGCTTGTAGCTTTCTCCTCTGAGTCTTCTTCTAGATCAGATTAAGATGTTTGTTTTCAGGCACCCCAAATTTGACTTTATTGTCTTCAAACAGCTGGACGAGCTTCTCCAGGTAGGTCTTGTGCAACTGGTCAATGGTTTCCGGAGACGGATTAGGGGTCTTGGGCACGAGAATCGGGGCCCCCACTGTGTGGGAGAGGAGCAGAGTGGGTTCCACAGAGAACGAGGCACCTTGCCAACAACTACCAGCCCCTTCCACAAAAGCTCTTTGCTCTAGGGCCACCCCTGATCTGCAGCCAGTTTTGAGGTCACACCTACGGCAAGCCCTGAGCTGAGCCCATCTCCGGGGCTCCTGCTGTCCTTCGCCATGCTAGGTGTACCCACATAACCGGGACGGAGGGAGGCGGCTCCAAGGGCCCAGCAGGCCACTCCCCAGCAGGCTCTACCCGCCCACCCCATTCCACGCAGAGCAGGAGCCTCTCGCTTGCCCCATTGTGCCAGCCTTCACCGGGGGAGGAAAGCTAAGCTGTCAGCTCCCATCAGGCACTCGAGTAGCTTAGCCCAAAGCGTCGCTTTTTAAAGCCTTCACTCTGCGCCTCCTCCCTGAGTGTGGAGGACCAATTTTTTCACTTTCACCCAAAAACCAAGGGTTGAAAAGCCACACTTCAGACAGACCCAGGCGGACGCCTCCCCCCACGGGCCCAAAGTCCAAAACCACAGCTGTCCTCCTCCCTGCAGGGCCCACTGCAGACAGTTGCAAAACTCGGAGAGAAAATTGCAGCTCAGTCCCTGGGTCAGGCCCACAGACGGCCTCCAGCCATCCCCCCTCCCCCCCTCCCAGGAGAGGGCAGGCAGGCCCAGTCCAAAGGCCAGCAGAGTCCCAGGACGGGGAGCCCACACAATCGAGAAAGGGGGCAGAGCACACACAGGCCAGCTGCAGATGCCGGGAGAGCGGCTGCCTGCACTACTCACCGACAGTGTGAATGGGCCGCCGGAAGGGCAGAAGCCCAAAGCTGTACTGGAACACACCCCGGGCATGGAAGAGGGGCAGTGCCAAGCCCATGACTTTCTGGAGCCGTTCTTGCGCCGTGCGGATGAAGGAGCCCTCAGGGTTTGACACCTGATTGAAGAGCTCATTCTCCCCAAAGGAGAAAACGGGGACCAGGGCCGCTCTGACAACAGGAGGCAAAAAGAGGTGCCTGAGCAAAAGAAGAGGGCAGCCTCACCCTTTGCCCACCTGCCACTCCGTCCCCCAAACACACCCCGTGGCTTGTGAGCAGTCTCAGACAACCTGAGCATTGTGGCATGGTTTTGCACAGCACTGTGCAGCAGCCAGGCCTCAGAAGCTGGGTTTGCACATTTGCTCCTGCTGCAGCCCTGCTCCAAGACACTGCCAGGTGTGCTGCCCCCCCAGCCCCCCCCCCTCACCCGTGCTGCAGCGCCATCTTGATGAAGCCTTTCCGGCTCAGCACTTGGAGCGTGAAAGCTCCAGGCCGGGCATCCAGCGACTCTGGTGGCCCCCCAACTGCTATGACAGCCACCTGCCCCCCCCCTTCCCGGCCGAGCAGGTAGGAGACACTGGCTTTCTCAGAGGACACCAGCCCTGGAAGAGGAAAAGAGAAGTCAGAGGGAGGGAGCCAGCAGCCCCCCAAGCCTGGGCCAAATGCCACCTCAGCTGGGGAGACCCTTGGCTTCCAGGCCCCCTCCCCTCCCACCGCACCCGGGGCTGCCCTGCTCACCCCCGCTCATGATGTAGTCCCGGAAAAAAGGGACTTTGAACCAGAAGGGGAGCATCAGCAAGTGGGGGGTGAGGCCCGGGAACAGCTCCTGGAACCCCGTGGCCTCTGTGCAGAAGTTTCCGAAGGCCCCGGCCACCAGCACGCCGTGGGGGTGGAAGCCAAAGAGGTAGTTGCGCGTGGGGTCCAAGTCAGCCACCTTCGCCAGCTGCAGGGTGAAGAAACAAGGGCCAGCGCCAGGATCAGGGCCACGAAGGCCAGCAGGCCTGGGGGGCCCCCAGCCCCATCTTCCAGGCAGAGGAACCGCCCCAGCTCTGTGGGGGAAGGAAGGGCAGGAGGAAAGTACCACTGGTGGGCCGAGGCCTGCGAGTTTGTCCGGGGGCTCACGGCCCCCTCCTGGGCTACAGACACGGTTCTGTGAAGGCGGGTCTGGGGCCACAAAGCCAACGCCCCAAAGGCCAGCGACGCTGACTCCAGAGCTCGCTGCCCCTGGGGCAATGCGGAGGGGGCAGGGGGGGTCATCTCCCTCATACGCATCCAGCACTTGACAGAACGGGAAGAGGGAGCTGAGCAAAGAGAAGCCGGCCTGGGGCGCCATGGGCGCGGGAGAGGTCGCAGGTTCTGGCCCCGTCGGTGCACTGAAAGAAGAAGCGCCTGAAGCGGACATCAGGACAGGGTCGCGCCCGATTCACGCCCAGGCCTCTCTTCGACACCCCCCCCCCTTCTGTCGTTTGCTGGATAAAAAGGACCCCCGACAGCACCGAGCTGCGCAGCCCTTCCCGGGCTCAGGGCGACTCTGGCGCTCAGGAAGCGTTTGGAGCGGGGCGGGCTCCCAGGACCGGGCCGGCGAGCGAAGCCGAGCGCCGGAGCGCCTCCCGGGAAGGGAAGCAAGCGGCCGCTCGACGCCGCGCCGTCGCTCACCGTGATGGGGAAGTAGTCGCGGAAGTGGCGCCAGACGGGCCAGCCGCGCACCCAGGCCGAGCGGCGTCCCCCGCGGGCCGGCGTCTCCCAGTCCAGGTACAGCCAGGCGGCGTAGAGCACGGCCAGCAGCCAGCCGTCGCCCAGCAGCAGCAGCAGGAAGAGGCCCAGGCAGCACTGCGCTGGAAGGAGGCAAGGCGGCGGCCCGGCGTCAGCCCCGGGCGCGGGCAGCGGACCCAGCCCACCCGCGGGCCGGGCTGCAAGCCCTCGGCCCGGCCCTTCAGGCTGGCCGGCCGGCCGCCGGGCCCTTCTGCACGTGCTCAGAGGCTTCGCGCGGAAGAAGAGCGGGGGGGCGGGTCGCGGCCAGGCTGCCCTCGCCGGACAGGAGGGGGAGCGTCGCGCGGCTTCCCGCCACCGAAGGCAGCCCGGCGGGGCGTCAGAGGCCCGTCGGGAGCGGCACCGCCGCCTTACCCAGCGCCAAGAAGGAGAAGACCCATTGCAGGACCGCGGCCGTTTGCAGGCGCCGGCGGAGGGGCAAGCGCAAGGGGGCGAAGCGGACCCACATGGCGAGGCACTGCGCGGCGAAGCCGCAGCCGGTTCGGACCTTATCGGGCGAGGCCCCGCCCCGGCCCGCCCCGCGGGAGTCCTGCCGGAGGGCGCCGCCTGCCGTCGAGTGGGCTGCCGCAGCAGAGGGGAGGGCGCGCCCCCGCAGCCATGCGCCTCTTCTGCGCCGGAGCCCCGCCCGCCAGCCCGGCTTCCCTCCCCGGGCGTTGCGGCGCGGCCGCGGTTGCCTTTGGGGGGGAAGGCGTCGGGGCGCGGGAACAAAGCAGCAGTCCCGCATGTTCGTACTTCGACTCGGATTTATTGCCCGGGACTGTGCGCGCACAACACACGCGCCCGAGTCCGTCTTCATGCCGGATTTGCAGCCTCGGGCTCCTCTCGACGCCCTGTAAGGAGGCCGCGCTGAGCCCTGAAGAGCCAGCCAGCCACGCACGCAGCAGCCCCTTTCAGGCGGCGCGGAGGTCGCTGGGCAGGGGGAGGCCGGAAGGCCGCCTGCCTGCTCAGTGCCGGACGGAGGCGTAGGTCGTCTCCTCCTCTGCGTCCCGGGCCTTGTTCGGCGGCGCCTTCTTCAGGGCGTCGGAAAGCAGCAAGGCGGCGTAGACCAGGTCCGGCTCCCGCCCGGGAGCCGAGAGGACTCGCGGGGGAGGCTGCGCGTCGTCGTCTTCCCGGCGGGGGGCGCTGGCGCCTTGAAGACAGAGCGGCTGTGAGGAGGGGGAGGACCGCACGCCCCTCCCTCCTCGGGCCATCGAGTCCCGCCCCCCCCGCCACACGCACACACACCCACCTCTGGGGGGGCCCTCGTGGCGCTCGGCCTCTTGCCGGCCCTGGCCTCGGCTGGCGGCTCGCCTGCAGCAGAAAGCACCGAGAGTCGCGCTCAGAGCGCAGCCGGCCCCGTGGGCGAGACCCAGAGAGGGGCTGGACTGGGGGCTCCTCCCAGGGGCAGCGAGTGCAGCCCCGACCTTGCGCCAGATCAGCTGGCAAGGGCCCAGCGGGGGGGGGGGGTCCGTGGGCAGGGGAGGCCTGCCGTGGCAGCTGGCTGGGGCCTCCCTGGCCTGGCTTCGACTGATGTTTCTGCCCCATCGCAACCTGCGGGTGTGCTCTGGTAGAGTAACACAGTGCCGAGGGCCTCCCGCTGCAGGAGCAAGCGGAGGGACGATCTAGGCCATCCCAGCGGACTCACCTGCTCCGGGTTCGCTTTCCGCAATGACCTGGAGGGGGGAGGGGGGGAGAGACAGAGGAACATAAGGTGAGAAGGGCCGGCTGGAGCAGGCCAGTGGCCCATCACATGCCGCAACTGTCCCAAAGGACCCATCACAGCAACCAGGGGCCCAAGCCATGGCTGCCAATACCATTTTGGAGGAGAACTGAGCCATGTAAAAACTAACGTGAAGGCCCCGCCACAGGCCCATGGCGTCCCGGCACTGTACAGTCTTGCCTTTCTTCCCCTGGCATCAATTTCAGATGCTAAAATGGGGGGGGGAGCAAGATTGCCTGGCCCACACCAGGGGGCCTGCAGCCATTTTTAAATGGCTAAATTTTCCTCTAAAATGGTGCGAGTGGCCATGAATTGGATCCATGACTGCCTTAATGCATATTTGGTCCTCACACAGGGGCCAATCACTTGCCCTGCAGAGGCTGACCCCCCCCCCCAAGGAACCGTGGCGGGCAGCTGTTGATGGACTTCTCTGGGAATCTGTTTAACCCCCACCCCCTTTAAAGCCATCTGTTCTCTTGGCTATCGCTGTGTCCACTGGCAGTGAGTTCCAGTTTAATTACTTCTTGCAAAACGTTTTGTCTGCCTTGAACCTATTTCTCAGCAACTTCATTGGGTGTCCCCAAGTTCTAATATTATGAGAGTGGGAGAAAAAGCTCCCTCTATCCACTTTCTCCACCCCAGGCATAATTTTATAAATCTCAATTATAGCTCCACTTAGACCTGGGCCGTTTCCACACGGCTTACCTGAAGTCGGGCCATGGCGCAACGTTGTGGATCATGCTGGGGAAAATGCGAAATATCGCATTTTCTCTTGCGAGTTTTGCGTGACGTTGCGCAAAACTCACGTGAGAAAACACGGTATTTTGCATTTTCCCCGGCATAATCTGCAACGTTGCGCCATGGCCCGGCTTCAGGTAAGCTGTGTGGAAACGGCCCCTGACTGAAAAATCTCATGCTCTCCAGCCATTCCTCATAGGCAGGGTGCCCCAACCTTGGGAATCACCTTGATTGCCTTCCAGCGTACTTTTCTCAGCTCTGCAATGTCCTTGTGATACACGGCGAGTCCTCACCGTAGGGCATTATACAGGGGCATTATAATATTGGCCATTTTATTTTCAGTTCCTAATAATCCCAGCATAGAGTTTGTCTTTTCTGTCACTGCCATAAACTGAGTTAACATTTTCATGAGGCTGTCCACTATAACCTCGAAATGTTTTGGGTTTTTAGCAAGCGTCAACCTTTCTGTCATGAAAGAGTTTAACGGATGTTTGTGTTTAACTAATGATAGCTAGATTGCATAGGGTCAACCAATCACCCACCAGAAAGAGGGTGATATTATTCCCTAAAATCGAATATCCTTATTGGGGGGCAATTAGGATCAATTAGGATCAATTACAGGGTGAGTTGCAGTTTGAGTTACATAAAGATGTGTGAGAGAGAGAGAACAAATCAACAACATGGAGCTTAGATAGGCTATTTGTTATTTTCTGTCCCTGTACCCTTTTACCCTAACTTTGTCGTAAACTCTCTTTATAGAAGCTAAACGCACCAGTGTCTGTGCCGCTTATGTCTGCTGTTTTATTTGCTCTGCTAAACTTTCCAACAAGATCTCTTTCTGATGGTTGTTGGGGGTTTTCCGGGCTGTATTGCCGTGGTCTTGGCATTGTAGTTCCTGACGTTTCGCCAGCAGCTGTGGCTGGCATCTTCAGAGGTGTAGCACCAAAAGACAGAGATCTCTCAGTGTCACAGTGTGGAAAAGATGTAGGTCATTTGTATCTACTCAGGAGGGGTGGGGTTGAGCTGAGTCATTCTGTAAGAGTTTCCCAGGGTGTGGAATGCTAATGGCGGGAGGCTTCACTGAATCCTGAGGCGGTTCTTTTGCATATGGATTGGTGCTTGATGTGCTAATCTTCTCTGCAGGGCTATTGTCGGGTGTGGAGTGTTTTGTTGGCCTGGTGTTTTTCAGAACTGGAGCCCATGCTCTGTTCATTCTTAAGGTTTCTTCTTTCCTGTTGAAGTTTTGCTTATGCTTGTGAATTTCAATGGCTTCCCTGTGCAGTCTGACAAAGTAGTTGGAAGTGTTGTCCAGTATTTTGGTGTCCTGGAATAAGATACTGTGCCCTGTTTGAGTTAGGCTATGTTCAGCCACTGCTGATTTTTCAGGCTGTCCAAGTCTGCAGTGTCTTTCATGTTCTTTTATTCTTGTCTGGATGCTACGCTTTGTGGTCCCGATGTAAACTTGTCCACAGCTGCAGGGTATACGGTATACTCCTGCAGAGGTGAGGGGGTCTCTGCTGTCTTTTGCTGATCGTAGCATCTGTTGTATTTTTCGGGTGGGTCTGAATACTGCTTGAAGGTTATGCTTTTTCATAAGCTTTCCCATCTGATCAGTAATTCCTTTGATATATGGCAAAAACACTTTTCCTGTGGGAGACTGTTTTTCTTTGGTTGTTTGATTCATCCTGGGTTTGATTGCTCTTCGGATTTCATTTCTGGAGTAGCCATTTGCCTGAAGTGCGTGGTTTAGATGATTAATTTCCTCATTGAGAAAGCGCGGCTCACATATCCGTCTTGCACGATCCACTAATGTTTTCATTATGCCTCTTTTCTGTCGGGGGTGGTGATTGGAGTTTTTGTGTAAGTACCGATCAGTGTGAGTTGGTTTCCTGTAGACCTTGTGACCTAACTGAAAGTTTGCTTTGCGGATGACCAAGGTATCCAGGAATGAGAGTTTTCCCTCACTTTCTTTCTCCATTGTGAATTGTATGTTCAGGTGGATGTTGTTGAGATGATTCAAAAACTCCCTCAATTCTTCCTCCCCATGGCTCCAAATGATGAATGTATCATCCACAAACCGGAACCATACACTGGGTTTGTGGGGTGCTGATTCTAGAGCTGTTTTTTCAAAATGTTCCATGTAGAAGTTTGCTATAACTGGGCTGAGTGGGCTCCCCATGGCCACCCCATCCATCTGTTCATAGAATTCGTTGTCCCATTGGAAGTAACTGGTTGTCAGACAATGATGGAATAAGGCTGTTACATCCTCTGGGAAAATCTGATTAATCAGTGCAATAGTGTCTTTTACTGGAACCTTGGTAAACAGGGATACAACATCAAAACTGACAAGTATGTCTTGTGGATTGAGTTTCAGAGAACTGATTTTGTTGATGAAATCTGCTGAATCTTTGATGTAAGACGAGGTTTTCCCGATGTGGTCCTGCAGGAGATCTGCCAGATGTCTAGCTAATTCATATGTCGGTGAACCAATGGCACTCACAATGGGTCGGAGTGGGACTGAATCTTTATGTATTTTGGGGAGTCCATATAGTCTAGGTGGCTGTGCTTCAGTCTTGCATAGTTTTCTGTGCGTGTCGGGATGTAGTGAGGAATTCTTGATCAGCGCATTTGTTAGCCTGGTGATTTTGCAAGTGGGATCTCGTTTTAGTTTTTTGTAGGTGGAGGGGTCCAGGAGTTCCTTAATCTTCTTTTTGTATTCCTCCGTTTTCATGATCACTGTAGCATTGCCTTTATCAGCTGGTAGAATGATGATGTCTGGATCTGCATTGAGGGTCTTGATGGCATTTCTCTCCTTGCGTGTTAAATTGCTGGTGGGAAGCTTTGCCTTTCGTAGAATCCTGGCTGTCTCTCCTCTTATTTCCTCAGCTTCCTCTTCCGGTAGATGACGGATGGCAGCTTCTACATTTGCAATGATGTCTTCCACAGGAATTCTGGTGGGGGTGACTGCAAAGTTTCCTCCCTTTGCCAAGATGGAGGTTTCTTCTGGTGAGAGTTGACGGTCTGTCAGATTGATGACAATGCGTGCATTGTCGAGCATTGGGCTTGTCTGTCTTTTTTCCTGTAGTTTGTTAAACTTCTGCTTCTGTCTGGATGTGTGGTTGGTAAACACTTGTTCCATCTTCCAGAGACCCCCTCACCTCTGCAGGAGTATACCGTATACCCTGCAGCTGTGGACAAGTTTACATCGGGACCACAAAGCGTAGCATCCAGACAAGAATAAAAGAACATGAAAGACACTGCAGACTTGGACAGCCTGAAAAATCAGCAGTGGCTGAACATAGCCTAACTCAAACAGGGCACAGTATCTTATTCCAGGACACCAAAATACTGGACAACACTTCCAACTACTTTGTCAGACTGCACAGGGAAGCCATTGAAATTCACAAGCATAAGCAAAACTTCAACAGGAAAGAAGAAACCTTAAGAATGAACAGAGCATGGGCTCCAGTTCTGAAAAACACCAGGCCAACAAAACACTCCACACCCGACAATAGCCCTGCAGAGAAGATTAGCACATCAAGCACCAATCCATATGCAAAAGAACCGCCTCAGGATTCAGTGAAGCCTCCCGCCATTAGCATTCCACACCCTGGGAAACTCTTACAGAATGACTCAGCTCAACCCCACCCCTCCTGAGTAGATACAAATGACCTACATCTTTTCCACACTGTGACACTGAGAGATCTCTGTCTTTTGGTGCTACACCTCTGAAGATGCCAGCCACAGCTGCTGGCGAAACGTCAGGAACTACAATGCCAAGACCACGGCAATACAGCCCGGAAAACCCACAACAACCATCGTTCTCCGGCCGTGAAAGCCTTCGACAATACAAAGATCTCTTTCTCTTCCAGTCTCTTCCAGTTGGTTCAGGTTCCATCAATATATATTTAAAATTAGTATTTTTTTTGTTCAGATGTGCATCCCCTTACACTTACCCATGTTGGACTTAACTTGCCACATGGTTACCCACTCGTCTCATTAAGAGAGTCCCCCTTGGAGCTCTTCACAATATGCCATAGTTTTCACCACCCTGAATAATTTTGTGTCCTCCGCAAACTTGGGCACCACACTGTCCACCCCCAATTCCAGATAACTTATGAACAAATTAGCAGCACTGGTCCCAATACTGACCTTGTGGGACCCACTGCTCGCTTCTTCCGTTGAGAGAACCGCCCCATTTATTCCCACTCTTTGCTTCCTGCGGTTTGCCAGTTTTTAATCCATCCAACAACCCGCCCTCTTATCCCAGGATTTTGTGGCATACTCGGGAGTCGGTGGTGAGGCATCTTGTCCCAGGGGCTTTGGACAGTCCCGGTCTCAACGGCCGTGGCCCCTGTGCCCTGGTCGCTGGCCCTCTGAGGCAACTGGTTGGCTGCTGGGCGAGAGGGCATGCCGGGCTGGATGGGCCCTCGTGAGGCCGACCCAGCAGAGCCCCTCTGATGCCCTTCGTGTTTTGTGGGCAGCCTGTCAGGAGAGCCGTAGAAGGGCTGGCTCCTCCTCACACCTGGAGCAACAATTGCCCTGTTACCTTTTCTGCGGGCGACGAGGAATGCCACCAGGCCCAGGGTGACAGCAGCTGCAAGCAGGGCTGCCCCAGTTGGCACCCCCACGTGGAGGCCGGGGGACGGGGGCGAAGCTGATGGGAAGGAAGCGAGAGGTCGCCGTCATTCTGGCGGAACAAGCATCCTTCTCTGGAGGTGCTCCAGTAGGAATCCTGGGGAGGGGGAGGGGGAGGGGGAGGGGGAGGGGGTCCCAGCCAGCCAGCCCGCCCGCCCGCCCAGTGTGCTTTGCAAATGAAGCAGATTGACTGAACCCCCGTGGTGTGTGCAACTATCCTAACCCAAGCTCTTCCATAGATGGCCACTTGGCCTGCAGTGTGTGGGGTGTGCGCTGTTTCCTGGCCCCCTCCCCTCTGCCAGGTCGCCCTCCTTCCATCCAGCTGTCCTGCTGCGGGGAGACTTCCAGCTGAGAAGGCTGCTGTAGAGGACAACTGGGAGAGAGCAGGGGTGTGTGTGTGTGTGTGCGTGCGGGGGGGGGGGGTTGCTGTGAGATGGAGGGGGGGCCATGCATCAGGAGGGGTGGAGGCTCACCTGTGACCGTCAGGTTGGTCCCATTGATGGTTTGCCATTCCTCCCTTTTATCACCTGTCATCACGGAAACACGGCAGAAATAAAGCAGGGAGTCAGACGCCCTGAGAGCCCCGATTTGAATCGAAGCTGTGTCGGTCTGTCTGTCGTTCCCCACCCAAGAGACCCGCCCATGGAAATTGGGGTGTGTGTACTGCTTTCTGCTGCTGTAGTTGAACAAGAAGTTCGTGGAATGAAAACTTCCCAAGCGCCAGTGCAGCTGGACATCGCTGGATGGCTCCCAGTCCTGGTGGTAAGTGAAGTCGCAGGGCAGGATGATGGATGCGTCCACCCAGGCAGAGAGCTGGAGGGGCTGGCAGATCTGGAATTCCTTAAGGCAGACACAGCTGTCTGTGAAGAAAGGAGGCAGGTGAGGAGGGCGAAGGCAGGCTGGAGGACGCGCTCTTGTCACTTGAGGGACAGGTGGCTCTGATGTTCTCCGGGGAGGAGGAGGAGGGAGGTGAGTCAAGGCAGGCAGGAGCCCGGAGAGCTCTCAGAAACGAGGCCAGTGGCTCTACGGGGCGGCGGGGGGTGGGTGGGTGCGCGGTCTCACAGGAAGATGTCCTTCAGCTGCCCACGAGTCGAAGTAACAGAGCTCGGATATAAGAGCCAAAGTTGGAATTGCTCCAGTTAAACAAAACCTCTCAACACCTCCCAAGCTTCTTAACCAGCAAGCTAAACGGTGGGTGCCTAGGTCAGAATATTCGAAGAGGCTGTGCTGGCAAATAGACACTGCTGCAGGAAGCTTGTCAAATATGTTGGCTTTTTGCACACCTTTATAGCACGATTAGGGGCGGGAAGACAAAAGGCCTCGGAGTCGACGAGGCATTAGGCTAGTGCGGCAGTGCCATGGCCAGCGGCCAACAGGCCCCCGCTGCAGCTGGCCACTGGAGGTACGCCAGCATACCTGCCCCTCCAGCCCAGGAATGACCTTCGCAATCAGCATCAAGTTACTCTGACGAAAACGTGGTGTAGCCCATAGGCATCCATGCAATGGGACAGGCAAAGCCCACCCCCGGCGGCGGTCCCCCCCCCCCACAAGCCTCAGCATAGCTCAGGATGTTGACTATGGGTGCCCCGAATCACACACGTGTGCACATGGCCAGACACACCTCCCCACACCCAATCACAGCCCCTCCCCAGCTTTACATAACCCCCCAGGTGCCCCCCTAGCAGTGCTGACTCCCACAGCAGAGGTTAGCAGTGGGCATTTATGGGGCAGGCTGAGGCAGCACAACCCCATGGCATGGGGGGTAATTATGGGGTGGCAGGGGGGCTGTTGTGCTTCCCCCCCTTGTTGCCCTGCTGCCCGTAGTCCTCCTGCATCTGTGGGGCACTGTGCGTTGACTCCAGGGCTCCTGCCACTCAGGCCACAGGCCTCTGTTGGGGTTCTGTCCTCAGCAGACCTCCCCTCCCTGTCTTCTGGTGCTCCTCGGAGGGGGGCACATGACACCTGGGGGGCCGTGGCTGCTTTGGAGGGTGGTGTTTGGCTGCCTCCATATAAGCCACTCGGGGACTGCCTTGGATGCTACCCACTGACTGGTGGCTGTTGCCAGGACTGCTTAGGGATGCGGGCGCCTCCCTGCTGCCGTCTGGGCCCTTGGGGAGGTGCATGCTGCCTTCACCCCCACAGCGGAAGGCCCATGGGGAACGGTCCGGAGGTGCTGGCATGGTGGCAGAGCCCCCCATGGGCGGCTATGCTGTGGCTTATGGGCTATCAGGATAGGGCTGGATTGATCTTCCCACACGCGGACTGGCCTTCGGCCCTGATGGCAAAATGCTGTTACCTTTTGATCGTTTTCCTTTGGCTCCTCAACATTTGCTGACACCCCCCACCAGGCCACACAAACAACCATTTCCAGGTATTTGAAGCCCAGCCCCAGAAGTGCGACTCTGCAAGGAACATTTTCAGATGACAGAATTTGGAGTGGATCCCACAGGCAACATTAGCATGCCCACCCCCAAACACAGACTATTTGTACCCTGGAGGGAGCCGGTTCCCTGCCCCTGTAGCCCAAAGTGGATCACCTTGTTGGGATTCCCCTTCCCGGCATTTCTCCAGGGGCAGCTTGCTCTTGGCTGGCACTGCGTTCAATGTTGTGGATTCTGCTTGAACTGGGACCAGCGTCTCTGTTGGGAAAGCTGTTGAGATGTTGTACTTGCCAAGACACCAGAACGTTTCTCTAGCACCTCTAGCCACCTTTTGACAGGGTTGGCCTGACATGGAAAAGCCAAATGCCCCCCACCCCAGTAAAAAAAATGAAAAAGAGATGAAACCGTCATATTTGATGCCCTGAACCTCCCTTCTCTCGCCCCCCCCCCCCCAGTCTCATGCTGCACGCTGGTCATGAGGACAGTTCAGGAGAGCGGGGGCTGGGACGGATGCCGTAAATGCTTTGAAATTGGGTGTGAGCGCTGCAATAGCTGAGCTTGCAGGTGATACCAAGGTAGGTTGTGAAGAGATCCAAAGGATCTCTCTAAACCTGTTAAATAGGCCATAATGTGGCCAATCAAGTGTAAAGTGAGGTACACTGGAACAAAAACCCCTAACTTTAAATATATGTGGAAGGAGTATAAACCGGCAGAGACTGAAAGAGATCTGGAGTTGTAGCAGAAGCTCAATGAAAATATCAACCCTTTGTGTAGCAGCTGTGAAAAAAGCCAACTGCATGCTGCGGATTATTAAGAAAGGAACTGAAAACAAAATGGCCAGTATTATGATGCTCCTGTATAGATCTATGGTGCCACTTCATTTCGAGTGCAGTGTGCAGTTGTGGTCACTATATCTCGAAAAGTATATTGCAGAGCTGGGGAAGGTGCAGAAGACCAAATGGCTTCCATTTCAGAAAAAAAAAGTTTTTATCATTTAAGTATATAAACAACAAAAAAGCAGACAGTTGAATGGCAAAAAACTGCAAAAGCTTCTGAGCAAATGAAAAATCAAACAGGTGTGATCAACACTGTCCTCTTTGTCTAGATCTAAATCATATCCCTATGTTGTTCAAGACAGGTAGAATCACAGAATCACACAGAGTGGGAAGGGGCCACACAGAGACCATCTAGTCCAACCCCCTGCCCAGTGCCGGATCAGCCTAAAGCATCTCTGACAAATATTCATCCAGCCTCTTCTTGAAGACTGCCAGCGAAGGGGAGCTCACCACCTCCCTAGGCAGCTGATTCCACTTTTGAACTACTCTGACTGTGAAAAAGTTTTTCCTAATATCCAGCCGGTACCTTTGTGCATGTAATTTAAGCCCATCGCTTCGGGTCCTACCCTCTGCTGCCAACTGGAACAGCTCTTTGCCCTCCTCCAAATGACAGCCTTTCAAATATTTAAAGATCGCAATCATGTCCCCCCTCAACCTCCTCTTCTCCAAACTAAACATTCCCAAGGCCCTCAGCCTTTCCTCATAGGGCTCAGTCTCCAGACCCCTGATCATCCTCGTCGCTCTCCTCTGCACCCTCTCGATTTTGTCCACATCCTTTTTGAAGTGAGGCCTCCAGAACTGCACACAATACTCCAGGTGCAGCCTGACCAAGGCAGTATAGAGAGGGACTATAACCTCCTGCGATTTCGATGCTATGGCCCCTTTGATACAACCCAAGACTGAGTTTGCCTTTTTTGCCCACCGCATCACACTGACTGCTCATATTTAGTTTACAGTCCACTCTTACCCCAAGATCTCTTTCATGTACACTAGAACCCAGAAGTGTATCCCCCATCCTGTATTTGTGCTTCACATTTTTGTGGCCCAGATGTGCACTTGTCTTTGTTGAACTGCATCCTGTTCACAACCGCCCACTTCTCCAGAGTATTCAGGTCTTGTTGAATTTTAATTTATTTTCTTGGGTGTTTGCTACCCCTCCCAATTTGGTATCATCAGCAAATTTAATGAGCAGCCCTTCCACTCCTTCATCCAGATCATTGATAAAAATATTGAAAAGTACCGGGCCCAAAACCGAGCCCTGCAGCACCCCACTGGACACCTCCCTCCAATCTGATGAAACGCCGTTGACCACCACTCTTTGGGTGCGGTCCTCCAACCAGTTCCCTATCCACCGAACTGTCCTATAGTCCACTCCACAGTCTTCCAGTTTGCCCATCAGAATGTCATGGGGGACCTTATCAAAAGCTTTACTGAAATCCAGATAAATCATGTCGACAGAGTTCCCCCGATCCAGTAAGCTGGTCACTCGATCAAAGAAGGAAACCAGGTTGGTCTGGCAAGATCTGTTAGGGACAAAACCATGCTGACTTCCCCGGATCACTGAGTGGTCCTTCAGATGCTTACAGATTGATCCCTTTAAAATCTGTTCCAATATCTTCCCAGCAACAGAAGTCAGACTGACCGGCCTGTAGTTTCCCGGGTCATCCTTCTTCCCTTTCTTAAAGATTGGGATAACATTTGCTCTACTCCAATCTTGTGGCACATCCCCAGTCCTCCAGGAGGCCTTGAAGATGATGGACAGGGGTTCTGCAAGTTCTCTGGAAAGTTCTTTCAGCACTCTTGGGTGCACCCCATCCGGCCCAGGGGATTTGTATTCATCCAGTGCAGCCAGATGCCTCTCCACAACCTCTCTGTCAATGTCAATTAGCCACTCAGGTGTCCTGCCACATTTTCTACTATCTCTAGATGTGCCTGAGTTCTTCAGGGAGAAAACAGAGGCAAAAAAGTCATTAAGCCTGTCTGCTTTTTCTCTGTTCTCCATCAGAGTTTCTCCTTCCACTCCCAACAGCGGTCCAATTGCCTCTTTTACCTTGTGTTTGCTTCTCACATATCTGTAGAAGTTTTTATTGCAGCAAGCCCTCCTGGCCAGACCCAGCTCGTACTGAGCTTTGGCCTCTCTGATGGCTGATCTGCAGTACCTAGTATCCCTCATATACTCCTTTTTAGAGGTCTGTCCTTCTCTTCCTTTCCTGAAAATTTCCTTTTTCTCCCTTAGCTTATTGTGGAGGTCTCTGTACATCCACATCGGTTTCTTGGAGCCCTTACCGTATTTCCGTCTTGCTGGGATAGTGAGGGCTTGAGCTTGCAAAAGCTCGTGTTTGAGAAGGGCCCACCCTTCACTCGCTCCTTTCCCTTCCAGCACACTCCCCCACGGAATGACTCTCATCAAGCCTCTGAGTTCATCGAAGTTGGCCCTACGAAAATCTAACCTACGAGTCTGGCTACGAACTTCCTTGGCCCCCCACAGAAACTGGAATTGAAGGAGGACATGGTCGCTTCCCCCTAAGGTCCCCACCACCTTCATCTCCTCTACCAATTCTTCCCTGTTGGTTAATATTAAGCCTTGTATGGCTGAGCCCCTTGTACCTTCCTCCACCTTTTGAAAAAGGAAGTTATCGGCCAGGCAGGTCAGGAAGTTGCATGATTCTTGTCGCTTTGCTGAGCTTGTTTCCCAACATACATTGGGGAAGTTGAAGTCACCCATAATTATAAGGTTCTGATGTCTGGATACTCTACCAATCTGTTCAAGGAGGGCAGCATCCATTTCCTCTCCCTGGTCAGGCAGTCTGTAGCAGACTCCAACAACAATACCCTTTGTCCTTCCTCCCCTTATTTCCACCCATATACTTTCCATGGGGCTGTCAACCGCATCCTCCAGAACTTGCTGACAATCAAGCCCTCTCCTCACATACAATGCCACTCCGCCTCCTCTTCTACCCTTCCGGTTTTGCTTGAACAGCTCGTACCCATCCACTACCACATTCCAGTCATGGGAATCATCCCACCAAGTCTCAGTAATTCCTGCTATATTGTAGCCCTCTGTTTGCAAGAGAAGCTCAAGCTCATCCTTCTTATGACCCATACTTTGGGCATTGGTATATAGGCTCTTGTAGCCTTGTACCTTTGTTTGAACTGTCCTACCCAGGTGGGTCCCCACTGTGTTCACTTCATCATTGAAGTCGCCATGTTGATCATCCCCTTCCCCTTGCGGCATCAGTTTAAAGCTCTCCTGATGAAGCTCTCCAGGTTCTTTCCAAACATTTTCTTCCCTGCCCTTGAGAGGTGAAGCCCATCATGTGCTCGAAGGCCTTCTCTAAGGAAACTTATCCCGTGGTCCCTGAACCCAAAGCGCTCCTGCCAGCACCACCACCTCAGCCAATGCTTCACCTCGAGTATTGTCTGTTCCCTTTGCATTCCTCTTCCTTTGACAGGAAGTATAGAAGAGAATACCACCTGTGCCCCCGCTGTCTTCAGCTGCCTTCCAAGAGCTTCATAGTCCTCTTTAATTCTTGCAATGGTATTTGCAGCTGTGTCATTAGTTCCCATGTGAACCAGCACAAATGGGTACTGATGAGTCGGTCTCATCAATTTTGGTAGTCCGTTTGTAATATCCTGAATTCTGGCTCCCGGCAAGCAACACATCTCTCGGAGTAGGGGATCTGGCCTGGACACATGACGTTCCCTACCCCTGAGCAGAGAGTCCCCGACGACCACCACCTTCCGTCTTCTTCCACTTCCGTGTGGCCCCATGCCCTCTTCACTCCCTCCTCCAGGCTTTTGTGGTTCTCCTTCCGCTCTCGTCTCCGTCACCATCTCAAGCACCTCAAAATGATTCCTGAGCTCCAGTGGACCAGAGCGTCACCTGAGTCCACGTCTTCCGGTTTGTATTGCAGAACCAAGAGGAAACTCAGAAGGGAGATCGACTCTTCCTTCTTCTCTTGGACTTATTTCTTCATGCTTGTGCAGAGCCCCCCAGGCTCTTCTCAGTAAAATCCTCCCCTTCGTTGATTTCCTGAAGGGTGGCGATCCTCTCCTCCAGGCTCTGAATCTTCTCCTCCAAAAGCCTGACCAGCTTACACTTCTGCCAAGCGAAGTCCGCCTTCTCTTCCGGGAGGAAAACAAACACGGCAGACTCCATGCAGGTGACTGGAAAGGGGCCTTCTGTCGACATCCTCGCCTTCCAAGTATACTCCAAGAGGACTCTTCTAGCTGCAGGTCCCGTTCCCTCTCCTTCTCAGAGCCCAGATGGCTGTAGAAGTGTTGTTAGTTCCAGGTTCACCTCAGTTTAACCTTCCTGACCATCTCTCTCTCTCGACCATGTTCCTGGGGTGTATCCTTTGAAGTCCTCAAGGTGTCTCCCCGCCTCGCACAAAGGCTCTCCTCTCTCTCTGTCTGCCCCCTGCCGTTTCTTAAAGGGAGAACTCCATCCCAAAAGCCCCCTAAGCCCTTCCCACCTGGAGAATGGAAAAGACTAGCAAAGCATTGCGCTTTCTGGTTCTCAGGCCACGCCTGAGAACATGCTTCACATGTATTTCGGACCTTATTTGCCAGGCTGTGCCCCATTCATCCAGCCTGGAGAGATCTTCTTGGATCTCTTGATTATCCATTCTGGGTCTTGCCACCCTTAATAAGGTGTCATTTGCAAACCTGGCCACTTCACCCCCAACGCCAGATAATTTAAGCACAAATTAAACAGAACAGAAAGATGAGTCCAGTTACCCTTTGAAGATTTTACAGGTATAAGTGTTCAAGAGTCAAAGCTCCCATCATCAGATACAAGTAAGAATAATCAAAAAGAGTCCAGTAGCACCTTTAAGACTAACCAATTTTATTTTATTGTAGCATAAGCTTTCGAGAATCAAGTTCTCTTCATCAGATGCCTGATCGAACTGGTCAAATACAGAAGAGGAGGGGAGGGGAAAGAACAGGACATATATCACAAGAAGACAGGATGCAATTAGTGTGAAGGCAATCAAAACATTCCTTTGCTTGTAAATGTAAACATCTCCTTTTGGTGTGGAGTCAGTTTGCCGCAGTGAAGGTATACAATTCCTATGTAGTATAAGCCCTCGATAACCACAGCTCTCCCTGCCAGCTGCATCTGACAAAGAGAACTGTGGTCCCCGAAAGCCCACACGCACTCAGGCTGAGATAATTGACAAACAAAGCCCACACCAGGCGTCTCTGGGCTCCCCCAGACCACGCCTCTGTAAAGGAAATCTGTTACCTGTGATAATGTGATAACCATTCATAGTCTCTATTCAGTCCCAGCTTGACAGAGTCAAATTTGCATATGAATTCCAATTCAGCAGCCTCCCGTTGGATTTTGTTTTTGAAGGGTTTCTGTTGAACCACAGCGACTTTTAAGTCTTTGGTGGAATGTCCTGGTAGATTGAAGTGTTCTCCCACTGGTTTTTGGACGTTTCCATTTCTAATGTCAGATTTGTGTCCATTTATTCTTTTGCATAGAGGTTGGCTGGTTTGTCCAATGTACAGAGCAGAAGGACATCCCTCCAAAGGGATCTGTCGAGGCTAGAAGAGTGGGCATCCATGTGGCAAATGAGGTTCAATGTAGCCAAGTGCAAAGTAATGCACATTGGAACCAAAAATCCAAAATATAAATACAAGTTGATGGGGTCTGAACTGGGGGAGACTGACCAAGAGAGAGATCTTGGAGTCATGATAGATAACTCACTAAAAACGTCAGCACAGTGTGCGACTGCCATAAAAAAAGCTAATGCTATGCTAGGGGTTATTAGGAAAGGGATTGAAAACAAATCAGCCGGTATCATAATGCCTCTGTATAAATCGATGGTGAGGCCTCATTTGGAGTACTGTGTACAGTTCTGGTCGCCACACCTTAAAAAAGATATCATAGCACTGGAAAAAGTACAGAGAAGGGCAACTAAAATGATTAAAGGGTTGGAACACTTTCCCTATGAGGAAAGATTGAGGCGCTTGGGGCTCTTTAGCCTGGAGAAAAGACGACTGAGGGGAGACATGATAGAGGTTTACAAGATAATGCACGGGTTAGAGAAGGTCGAGAAAGATGTGTTTTTCTCCCTTTCTCACAATACAAGAACTCGTGGGCACTCTATGAAATTATTGAGCAGTCGGGTTAGAACAGATAGAAGAAAATACTACTTTACACAAAGGGTGATAAACACATGGAATTCGTTGCCACAGGAGGTGGTGGCAGCTACAAGCATTGCCAGCTTCAAGAGGGGACTGGACAAATATATGGAGCAGAGGTCCATCAGTGGCTATTAGCCACAGGAGATAGATGGTATTCTCTTTGTGGGGAGGTGGTGCTCTGTTGTCTTGGTGCTGGAAGGAAGGCAGTGGGAGGGCTTCTGGTGTCCTGGCCTCACTGACAGTCCTTTAGATGGCACTGGATTTCTAGCCACTGTGTGTGACAGAATGTTGGACTGGATGGGCCACTGGCCTGATCCAACATGGCTTTGCTTATGTTCTTATGTTCTTATGACATGTTGGCACATGAGGGCATATATCAGATTGGAGGATGAGCAGCTGTAAGAGCCAGAGACAGTGTAGTTGATGCCATTGGGTCCTGTAATTGTATTCCCTGGGTAGATATAGGGGCAGAGCTGGCATCTGGGTCTGTTGCAGGGCCTGGTACCTGTGCTGGTGGCCCTGCTGGCCGATTCATGATTGTAAGTGAGAAGTCGTTTAAGATTGGGGGGCTGTCTGTAGGCAAGGAAAGGTCTTCCACCCAGGACTTCTGAGAGAGAGGTATCATTTTCCAGGATGGGTTGTAGCTCCCTGATGATACGGTGGATGGGTTTGAGCTGGGAGCTATAGGTGACAACCAGTGGTGTTCTGTTGTTAGTTCCTTTAGGTATGTCCTGGAGCAGACTGTTTCTGGGTACTAGTCTGGCCCTGTTGATTTGTTTCTTCACTTCATTTGGTGGGTACTGTAGTCTCAAAAATGCTTGTTGTAAATCTCTTAAGTGTGAGTCTCAGTCGAGAGCATCGGAGCAGATACGGTTGTAACGTAAGGCTTGGCTGAAGAAACAAATCAACAGGGCCAGACTAGTACCCAGAAACAGTCTGCTCCAGGACATACCTAAAGGAACTAACAACAGAACACCACTGGTTGTCACCTATAGCTCCCAGCTCAAACCCATCCACCGTATCATCAGGGAGCTACAACCCATCCTGGAAAATGATACCTCTCTCTGGGTGGAAGACCTTTCCTTGCCTACAGACAGCCCCCCAACCTTAAACGACTTCTCACTTACAATCATGAATCGGCCAGCAGGGCCACCAGCACAGGTACCAGGCCCTGCAACAGACCCAGATGCCAGCTCTGCCCCTATATCTACCCAGGGAATACAATTACAGGACCCAATGGCATCAACTACACTGTCTCTGGCTCTTACAGCTGCTCATCCTCCAATCTGATATATGCCCTCATGTGCCAACAATGTCCTTCTGCTCTGTACATTGGACAAACCAGCCAACCTCTACGCAAAAGAATAAATGGACACAAATCTGACATTAGAAATGGAAACGTCCAAAAACCAGTGGGAGAACACTTCAATCTACCAGGACATTCCACCAAAGACTTAAAAGTCGCTGTGGTTCAACAGAAACCCTTCAAAAACAAAATCCAATGGGAGGCTGCTGAATTGGAATTCATATGCAAATTTGACTCTGTCAAGCTGGGACTGAATAGAGACTATGAATGGTTATCACATTATCACAGGTAACAGATTTCCTTTACAGAGGCGTGGTCTGGGGGAGCCCAGAGACTGGCAGGGAGAGCTGTGGTTATCGAGGGCTTATACTACATAGGAATTGTATACCTTCACTGCGGCAAACTGACTCCACACCAAAAGGAGATGTTTACATTTACAAGCAAAGGAATGTTTTGATTGCCTTCACACTAATTGCATCCTGTCTTCTTGTGATATATGTCCTGTTCTTTCCCCTCCCCTCCTCTTCTGTATTTGACCAGTTCGGATCAGGCATCTGATGAAGAGAACTTGATTCTCAAAAGCTTATGCTACAATAAAATAAAATTGGTTAGTCTTAAAGGTGCTACTGGACTCTTTTTGATTTTGCTACTACAGACTAACACGGCTAACTCCTCTGGAAGTAAGAATAAAGATCCCTTTCTCTCCCAGCCCAAAGGTGGGAGGATGTTGCAAGGATGTTGTGTGTGGGAGAGGTAGTTGTGACTTTCCGGCATTGTGCAGGGGGTTGGACTAGATGACCCTGGAGGTCCCTTCCAGTTCTATGATTCTAAGTAAGGGTATAATGGTATAATGCTGTTTTCTTAGAGCAGAAATCAGCATCTGTAGTGAGACAAAAATCCTGTGTTCAGCCCGGGGCAGGGGAGCTTCTATTATTCTGAATTTGTGAATAAACTCAAGTGCAGCCATCTCCCCCTTCAATCTCCCCCATCAGCCAGGTGAGTGGTGGCGAAGGGGCAGCAGGCTCGGAGCAGGGGGTCACCACCCCCAGCAAGGTGCTGGCAAGCCTCATTGTGTCTTATATGATCTCCTGCCTTGAGCTGGGGGGGGGGTCACCTCCTGGCAATTACCCCCAACCCCGGCCACTGCTTTGCAGGCCAATGAGGGAAATGGGGGGCTAGACACCCGAGTCTTTCTGAGGAAGAATCAGCTTGACTTCTGCCTTCTGTAAAGGAATCTTCTATCGCATCATCAATTCTTTGAGAGGATTATTTCTTTAAAATATTTATATCCCACCCTTGCCTCCTCAGGCTAACAACCTACTTGGAGAAACTGCAGGTGGGGACAGGTGCACCAACACATGATGTCACTTCCAACACAAAAGCGGAAATAGGGTTGCCAAATCTGGGTTGGGAAATTCCCGGAGAGTTTGGCGATTGAGCCTGGGAATAATAGAGCCTCGGGGGCGGGGGGGGGGGGAGAGGCCTCAGCAGGGTCCAATGCCACAGAGTCCACCCTCCAAAGTAGCCATTTTCCCCCAGGGAACTAATCACTGTTATCTGTAGGCAGAACAATAGAGTTTCCCGTGATTCCCAGAGCGACATCAAACCAAGAGAAATTTTTAAATTAATTTTTCTCCTACTGGCTGATGGAGCCGTGGTGTGAATAGGCGGTCTTCCACCATAGCAGGAGACCGGGTAACCTAGCAGTGGCAAACCCCAGATGTTGACTGATTCTTCCTCGGTAAGTCATGGGCTTCTCTGTGCCTAGCATTTCTGTCTTTATTAACAGTCAGTGACAGTTGGCCTGCAGCTGACATTAGGCTAACTGGCCTGTAATTACCTGGATTCCCTCTGGATTCTTTTTCAAGTATCTATTTTAATGTATTGTCGAAGGCTTTTACGGCTGGAGAACGATGGTTATTGTGGGTTTTCTGGGCTGTATTGCTGTGGTCTTGGCATTGTAGTTCCTGACGTTTGGGTGTAGCACCAAAAGACAGAGATCTCTCAGTGTCACAGTGTGGAAAAGATGTTGGCAGGTCATTTATATCTGCTCAGGAGGGGTGGGGTTGAGCTGAGTCATCCTGTAAGAGTTTCCCAGGGTGTGGAATGCTAATGGCGGGAGGCTTCACTGTATCCTGAGGAGGTTCTTTTGCATATGGATTGGTGCTTGATGTGCTAATCTTCTCTGCAGGGCTATTGTTGGGTATAGAGTGTTTTGTTAGCCTAGTGTTTTTCAGAACTGGAAACCCTGCTCTGTTCATTCTTAAGGTTTCTTCTTTCCTGTTGAAGTTTTGCTTATGCTTGTGAATTTCAATGGCTTCCCTGTGCAGTCTGACAAAGTAGTTGGAAGTGTTGTCCAGTATTTTGGTGTCCTGGAATAAGATACTGTGCCCTGTTTGAGTTAGGCTATGTTCAGCCACTGCTGATTTTTCAGGTTGTCCAAGTCTGCAGTGTCTTTCATGTTCTTTTATTCTTGTCTGGATGCTACGCTTTGTGGTCCTAATGTAAACTTGTCCACAGCTGCAGGGTATACGGTATACTCCTGCAGAGGTGAGGGGGTCTCTACTGTCTTTTGCTCATAGTCAGGAACTACAATGCCAAGACCACGGCAATAGAGCCCGGAAAACCCACAACAACTATCTATTTTAAATTTGCTACCTTCCAAGCCTCTGGAAGGGAAGCTGGTTTTTAGCAACATGCTGCTCCTTAAGAACGCTTGGCTGTGCGCCATCCAACCCTGGCGACTGGTTCCTGTCCATCAGCCCAGCTGCGGTTAGCTCTGACTCATGTCTTCTGACAGGCTTCCTGAAAGCCGCACCTCAGACCTGGGTAGCATCCCCCCCCCACCCCGTGAGCACCATGGCCAAGAATTCATTCCCCTCCTCGCTCGGCTTTCGCCCCTGGGCTCTCCAGGGAACGCCCTGCTGCCCTGCCCTGCTGCTGCCGCCTTCCAGGAATTCCTCTTGCCCTCTGCTCTTTGTCTTCTCTTCCCACCAGCCTCGGTGCCCCATTCTGCTTGCATTTGGTTTGCCAGAGCCCGCACTTCTCCTGGTTAACCTCCTTCGGGCAAGACTTCCACTTTGTAAAGGAAACTGCCTTCCCCTTTATGGCTTACTTAATGTGAGGTTAATTGAGTCTTGACCAAATGAAGACCAGACCAAACCGAAGCAGTCCCAGAGGCCCCCCCAAAGCAGGCAGCCCAGCTGGGGCAAAGAGGGGCTGGAGGAATGGTGGTAGCCACTCCGGGACATAGAGCAGCGTGAGCTTTTCCCACACGAGACAGACACCCCCCACCCCACCCCCGCCGGTGGGAGTTTCCCAGTCCACACGGCTGCCTTTTGGAAGTAGGTAAGAAGTGCCAGCCCATTGCCCCAGAGACCTTTGTCTGGAAGGGGAGGCGGTACTCTGGCTGCTGTCCCCTGCGGGGGAGGCGGCACTCTGGGGTCAGCCTGGAGGATGCAGAGGCACAGAACCCCAAAGGCCACTCCTCGGGGCGCTCACGTCCCACCTACCTCTGTGCAGGAGCTGGGCCAGCAGAATCAGGGCTGGCCACATGGCCTCAGGCTCCAGGGGCTTCAGGAAGGGGAGACGGGCTGCCTGCAGCTCTGCAGTTCCTCCACAATCCCCACCCAAAGACGGAGGCTGTGTGACAGATTGAGCAATGGGGTTGTGCCGAAAGAGGGGGAAGTCTCTTCTCCAGGGCCAGCTCATTTACGCCCAGCCTGAGCAAGGCCATCAGCGAGAAGGAAGTGGGCCAGAGGCAGAGGAGAGGGCAGGCCTGCCAGCGTGGGCTGTGCTGGGAGGGCCTGTCTTGATAGACACAGGAAGAGGGGGCTAGCTGCTTGCCCCCCCCCGAAATAGGGCAGTGGCCTGAACATCTCTACATAATGTGGCAACAAGACGGAAGCGGCAAAACCGATTCCTCGTGCCTCTTCAACATGAGCTATCAGAACAGCCTACAAGGACACCAGACAGGCCCTTCCCTGCTGCATTATGGACCAGCAGAGGCTTCGATGTCGTCGTCAGGGCTCGCCTTAGACAGAACACATTTCAGTAGCCTAGTCTGGAGGTTACAGCAGCCGGGAGTTTAGTTGCACAACTAGGTGAGTGTGGCTTCAAGAAGAGGTCAGCCTACAAGCCAGATATATTGAAAGGTGCTTGTTGCAACCCCTCCCAGGCCAGAAAGAGACACCTCAGAGAATGAAGACGGGAGGGACCTTCTGGCAAAGGGCTGGTGATTCCCGACCCTGAGGCCGCCACACCTCTTCCCAGTAGGGCTAGAGCCCAGACCGCCAGCCAGCCAGGTTCTTCTCCCAAGCTGCCCAGAGTGGCCAACACAGCAGGGCCATGAAAAGGCAGCAGCACCGTAAAGAGGCACCTGGCTTCAGCCCCTGTCCCCCCTCCGCAAGAGGAATACTGTAGAGCTGGAAAAAGAACTGGAACTCTACACGATATTCCAAACGAGCCTGCGCCATAGATCTCTACAGAGGCATTATAATATGGGCCATTTTATTTTCAGTCCCTTTCCCAATAATCCCCTGCAGAGAGGTTGCATTTTTCAGTGCTGCACGTCTTTACCCATGAGGACCACCCACGGCCTCTTTTTGGCTCATTCTCAGCAAGTTCAGACCCCACCTAAATCTCTGTCTCCAGTCCTTGGGCTCCAAATGGGAGGCAAGACGGGTCACAAGGTGACCCGGCAGGTCTAGCAGCTCGAGCCCAAAGACAGGGCCCTTCGCCCCACCCGCTCGTTCTCTGTGGGTGACCAAGAGTTCCTTCTTGATACCGACTTCCATTTTTAAGTGAAGCTGGGTGAAGGGTTGAAAGGATATCCCTAGAAGTGTTTCTTATACAAGAGCAAGCCCTGGTTTTTCAGCCCCCTCCCATTTCAGTGCTTGTCTGTTCTGATATTAAAAATGGAGCTGCGGGGGGTGGGGGGGTCAGTGCAGCAGCAGGCATCGCCTGGGCGGGGGGAGGGAACTGCCCGTGGCAGCAGCTCTTCTGGGCCTCAGGCTGAGAAGGGCCTTTTCCAGGACCTGCTGCTACCTGTCCCTCTTAAGTGGAGCAGCTGCCAGCACCGAGCCTGGGGTCCTCCACATGCCAAGCAAGGGTTCTGCCGCCGAGCCTGTCGCCGCTGCCCCCTCCCTTCAGGTTCCCACCATCTCTGCTTCCCGAACAAGCGACTCTCAGGGCACCCCGCCAGGCACAGAAAGCCCTTCCAAGTGTTCTGTTGCTGGCTTTGCATCTGATGAAGGAGAGCAAGGGGGCAAGTCTGAACGGAGAGGCAGCGGGCAGGGAAGCTCGTCCGGCAAAGCGGCTGCCCTCACACACATCTGGCACTACAGGGCACATTCTGGCTGGAGCCAATATGGCAAGAAAGGGCTCAGTTCCCACCCAGCACAGAACGTGGAACACTTCAGAAGCAACCCCTGAAGTTGCCCACAACAGAGAGTGCGGTTTGGTTGGGTAGCCGTGTTGATCTGCAGTAGAACAGCAGGATTTGAGTCCGGTGGCACCTCAGAGACCTACCAGATTTTCAGGATGTCCGAGCTCCTGTTTTCAGCCACGAGTAGGGATGGCGATCCCTGAGTCTATATCCAGAGGTGTGTGTGTGGGGGGGGGGGGTGTTACAAGGGAGGGCATCTGGATGTAAAGGTCCAATGTAGCTTGAATACATGGGAGGGGTCTAGCAGAGGAAGGTGTCAGGGTGTAGATAATAAATTTAGCAAGAAATTACAGTTAACATTTTCTAAATCGACAAGGTTATAGCTTAGTTTTTGTAAAGCATCAAATTACAAGTCATATTTTAAATTCAAATCGGCGTCTCATACCCACGTTTCAAAAATTGTAATTTGAAAAGTTGATTTTTAAAGCGCTTTGATTTTATTCACAGTACAAATTTTCCTGTCTCCGTGGAGAATGTGCAGAGGCGGGCAGAAGCAGGGGAGAGGGCGAAGTGGGGCCAAGACCTCTTTCCTCTGTGACCCCTCCACTTCCTGGGCCACCCATTTCCATTTCCCAGGGAACAGCAGCATCGCCCATCGTGAGGCAGCTCAGCTCCTCTGCAGGCCTTGCAGTCAGAGCGGGGTCTGGAGCCACACAGCAAAGCCCAGGGGGCGGGGAGCCAAACCCGCCCCCCATGAATTCTGAAAAGACGGCTGGCCTGGCATGTAGATATTACTCTGCATTCGGTGCCATCAGATATACTATGCACACACATGAGTGGAGAAATGTCCGGTCTCACCAGAAATAGAGAATGCAGCCTGCAGCCACCCACTTGCCCCAAGTGGGGCTGCTTTGCTCACAGTGACAAGAGGTCAGCGCTGGTCAAGATCTCCACCAAAATGCAGCCATTGGGGCACAGCTGGTGAGGCCCCTCCAGGCGCAGCAGCTGGGCCGTGCCCCTCTCTGTGGAGGTGTCTGCCAGCAGCTTGACATAACCCAGCCGGGTGCTGCGCAGGAACTGCCTGGCCCAGACCTGGGGGACAGAGAACACACAGTGAAGCAACTAAGGCAGACATCAAGGCAAGGAGAGGAGGGGAGAGGCGGCATCCTGAGGTCATACAACCATCTTCCCAGCGTGGCATCAGGGAAGTGCGGCGCAGCCCACCACTGGGCAGGTTTTATGAAACAAGGTGCAGAACGACGGGAGGAGGCGGCGGCCACGGCAGAGACCTGGGAGCCGCTCGGGTCTTTGGCACGTACAGGAGAGACTGAGGGAGCCAGAGCTGCTAAAGCGGAGACCGCGAGGGCAACAGAGCCCTTCCTCTGAGCAGCCCAGGCCAACAAGCAGGCACACCACACGGGGCCCCGAGGGAGGCACCCGCCCGGGGGCTCAGCTCCTGGAACTGGTCCTGAGCACTATCAGAGTTGTACAGGGGCTGTCCCTTGCTCCAAGAAAGGACACCCTGCCCTGTTGCAGGTGGAGAAGGTGGAAATGCTCTCCAACTTTGTCTGCAAAGTCCTGCCAGGTGGGCACCCATACCTCGATGCGGATGGGCTTCTGTGGACGTCGTCGGCAGAAAATGGCCTTGAAGTCAAAGTCTGGGCTGGAGGCGGCCTTGTGAACCCGGGATCTCACGGCATTGCCTTCAGAGGTGACCCTCACATAGACATCTGGGGCTGGAGGCAGAATCCCAGCAGGAGGTGAGGCCCTAGGCAATGGTCCCTAGGCCCTCCTCCCGTGGGCCAGCCCCCCAGTGGGTTCAGCGGGGGACTGCCAGGGAACTGGGGGGTGGAAGGAAGGTCCGCTCCCAGCAGGCCCTCCCTGTACCTCCTCCTCCTCCCCCCACCCCCCCCAGGCAGAGAGTGCTGAGCCCCAGGCTCCCTGCACACGTCTCCAGCTGTGCCCTCTACAGGTGGTGGCAGAGGGGGGGGCTATTCCCGTTGTCTCAGTGGCTGTGCAGGCCCAGGAAAGCAGCCTGGCAGGACGGGATTGCAGCAATTCACAGAGACGGATCCGAGCTGTTCTCAAAGGGAGATCATGGGAGCGGGGGAGGGGGGTGGCTTCCCCCTTCCAGGCTGGGCCCAGCCAGCCCAAGGTGCCAACTCACGCTTGCTAGAGTTGGGGACTGCCAGCCCCATAGCCCGCTGGACCCAGACCGAAGTGATGAGTTGGGGGGCACCGAGACAGCACCTGCAAGAAGGGGTGGGTGGCTCGTTGCAGCTGATTTCTCTGCAAGGAAGAGAAGGGAGGATCCAGGTCAGAGGCAAAGCTGGTCCAGGCCCACCAGGGGAGGGCGAGTCCCAGGTCGGGATGATGCTCCGCTGCCCTGTCCGCTTCTTGCTACAGTGAGAATCGGGGAGAGATATAAACCCGAGCAGAAGATACATAAAGTTGGAGACAACAGATACCAAGGCCAGAATTCATAACTACTTATGGATTAAGAAATAATTAAAAACTATTCAAAAGCAAGATGGTGCCCATATTTTGAGGGATGGACTATTAAGAATATGGTTCCAATGCAGAAAGAGATGGAGTCTGCCAGCTTTGCCACTGACATCACCAACAGATGCCTATTATGAAGCTACAAGAAATAAAATAGATCATGTAAACTATGAATATATAATGGATACGCAAGGAAATATAAAAACATGATAAGAAATTCATGCTCAAGGAAAAAACATTCCATGGTTGATGTACTGTCAAATGGTGTCCAAACGCAAAGGACAATTATCCAAAGAAGATGGCCGATTAAGAGAGAAAACAGTGTTTGATCAGCTAATCACTGGAGATTCAAAGCATCTATTAGGAAAAGTAGATAAAATTTTACTGCAATATGCCACAGAATAGGAACAAGTTAAAAATTGTATGATAAAATGGATGCAAAATTTTGGAGAAAGTGTTTCTCTGGGTCAACGGGAAAACTTATGTACAAAAGAAATTAAATTTATAGACTGTCAGATATTAAGAGAGAATTGGTATAAAATGTTTTTACATGGTATACCACTCCCAGGGATCTCGCAAGAACCAATACAGATTATAGTGGAAGGTGTTGGAAATGTCAGTGTACAGATGCAACTTTCTATCATATGTGTTGGACGTGCAAGAAGACGAGAAGTTATTGAATAAAAATTCATGAAGAGATGCAAGAGATATTAAAATTTCACTTTGTTCTGAATCCTAAAAATACGTTATTAAGTATCTTACCTAGTAATATCACAAAAGCACATCGCAAATTTTTAAAATATATGGTGACGGTGACGAGGGAAATATCTGCCACAAAACGGAAGGCAGAATCTTGTCCAGATGCGACTGAATGGATGAATAAACTCTGGGAATATGCATCTGTGGCTAAATTAACCTCTATATGCATAACAGACCAATCTTAGAATTTCAGGAAAAAAGGAAAGACCTTTTTGACTATTTAGCTGGTAATTAAGAACAAATAAGAATAGTTATTATGGAAGCAGACTAACTAGAAAATTAATATTTTAAAATTTTGAACAGAAAATGTTGAATATACATAGGTATGAGGAGCAATATTCTGTAGTACAAATGTGCTGTTATATATTCTGTTTGTTTTTTTATGGATTGTTGTTGTCTTTTTCTTTTGCAATAAACTTTTTATCAGGAAAAAGAGAACCAGGGAGGGAGGGAGGCTTTGCCTGAAGGGCGCCAGCCCTCCACCTCGCAGCTCTGCTCCACTCGCCCCCACCTTCTGCAGGGCTTTCCATTCCAGGGCCTGGGAACGACACTCGGGGCCTTCTTCTGGTACTTCCAAGGCTGCTGCAGCTGAGGGGTGGGACGGGGGGGAGGCTTGCGCTTGGTCCTGGCTCCAGCAGCAAGAGGCATGCCCAGAAACAGCCTCAGGTGGGCTAGAGAGCCCTGGCCTCCCCCAGCAGCTGTCTGGGAGGAAAGAAGTCTCACCGTAGGTGGGCTGAGCGCTCACTGTACAGCCGCAGGAGGAAGGCACCTCTCTGGCCTGGCACAAAGGTAGTCGGCAGCAGGGCATAGCGCCCCCCAGACAGATCCACACGGAGCACAATGCTGCGAGAGTCGATGTAGGTGGAACCGGCCACCCGGGGCGGGATCTGATGCAAGCGCCAGGTTCGGTTCTGCTCCACCTGCAGGGTAGGGCACGGCAGGGCAAGGGGGGGCACCCTGATTAAGCTCCCAGGCCCCTTCCAAGGCAACCCGCTGCAGACAAAGCAGCTGGCTGCAAACCCATCCTCCACAGCTGGGCTGCTGTGCCCCACCAGCTGCCCCCGAGCTCCAGTCCTCCCAATACATTTTCCCAAGGATCCTGCCCACACGTACAACAGCCCACCACCCCCAGCTCCAGCCAGTCACCCTCTCCTGTCAGCCAGCTCTTGGGGCACCCCCCAGCAGCCCCCCATGACTCACATGGAAGAGCTCAAACCCCATGGGGATGTTGCGCCCCCCAGAGCCGGATCCCCGCAGCCGCCGCCTGTCCATCTGTTGCAGTGAGATCAGCACGGAAGCTTGTGCCTGGGGCACCTCGAAGAAAAACTTCCAGAGAGGGGAAGATGGGAAATATTAGCACCCAAATATCAGCCAAGAGAAAGGTCCCCCCCCACCTCCTCCTGCTGTCCTTCCTTGTAAGCTGTCAGAGATCTGCGCTCACCCCGCCCCCAGGAGTCTTTAGGGCACCCAAGCAATGCTCAAAGCACCTGAGTCCCAGAGACACCCTGACATCGAAAGCAAGAAGCGAAGCCAAGGCAGCTCTGCAAAACGGTCCATGGGAGGCGAGGTGAACACTGGGGCCACGTTAGGGGCTGGCAGCTGCCATCCGAGGAACACCAGCCTGTTCAAAAGGAAAGCTTCTGCCAAGACGGCAAGCAAGCACAGGAAGGCAGGGGGCTCCCCCCGCTTCACACCAAGACCACCTCCAATGGGGGAAAGATCCGTCTTACTACTGTCTTAAAAATCTATCAGGTAGACTTGAGATTCCTGTTCGGACAGTACCAAATCTGTACTGTATAGAATGTTCTTTCCACTGCTGTCTCTCCCACCTGTGGGTTATGGAGGAAGGAGTCCTGGTGGTTCAGGCAGCCACCAGCAAGCCCCTTCTGAGGATCCCACTCCCCAAATCGCAGGCCTTCGATCCAACGCTGCTGGCAGCTGAGACGCGCTGTGTTCATGCGTTGGCAAATGACCACGTCTGTGAAATGGGTGCAGAAGTCCTCAAAGCTCATCCTGCCAGACACAGCAGAAGAGTTCTGCTGAGTGGAGCCTTGGGCCTCTGGAGAGGAAGACGGCCTGCTGCCCATCCACAGGGGACTGGGCTGGATCTCTCGTTGCCTGGACCTCTGTGCTCTGCCAGCTCACTCTTGGGACACCCTGATCTGCATGGAAGGGTCTGTGGGAATTCAGGGCTGGGGGGCAAAGGTGCCCTTTCTGCGCCTCCAGATTCTAGAGGTCCACTGTTGGCCACTGACAACGGGCCACGTGGGACCAGCCCAAGGGCCACCAGAGCCAAGAGAGATGCCCACACCTGCTGGTGGGCACACACGAGACCTACCAGAATTCACCGTCATCCTGCACAGTGACTCCCATTCGGTGTCGCTCTCGCCTGCTCACCTGCTGCCATTCAGGGGACCTGTGAGGAGGGACAGAGCTCAAAGGAGACCATTGACTTAAAGCAACCCTCTGTGGGGGTCCTCCCTCTTTCACCCCCCCCAGTAGTTAGACCCGCCTGGCCCCTCCTGTCGAGCACACACCATCTCCACAGCATCCCGAGCGGGAGAAGCTCGTTGCCCTAGATCTCTTTAGATTCCATCCCAGCTCTCTGGAGAGCCCATCAAAGCTTATACTAGAACGAGATTTGTTAGGATTTATTTTTGCAGCAACAGACTAGCTCAGCGATCACTTTGGAATTAGCTGTCTTGTATTTGCCCTCCTCCTCCTCCTAATGCAACCAAGGAGCTCTTGGCCTAGCAAAGTTTCCCCGAGGGCTGCAGAGTGCCCCATGCAATTTTAGGTGTCATGTAGGTTCACTTTTATTTGGTACAATGGGTGCTTAAGGGCCAACCCACCTGATGCCGATGCAGCCAGCCAGAACTTTAGAAAGGTGCCAGGCCTTTTACTGAGAACTGAGAGTCTACCACAAAGCAGGTTCGGCCCTGGTCAGTATTTGTATGGGAGGCCACCAAGGAAGTCCAGAGTGGCTATGCAAAGGCAGCCAATGGCAAACCACCTCTGATCGTCTCTTGCCTTGAAAACCCTAGGAGGGTTCAATGCAAATCCGCTGCAACTTGATGGCACTTCCCACCACCACACTCATTCACAACATTCCCCTGATTCAGCAAAGTAGAAACTCTATGAAAAAAGGAGTTAAGGTTAGTGTAATGATTTCAAGAAATGGGTGCATGTGTCTTTAAATGTTTGGTGAGATAGGTGAAGAGTGGGGGGTGAAAGAGAGAGATGAGTGAGTGATATGATTGGTTGATGACGGAGAGTGGGCGGAGTGAAGGCAGTTTTCAGTTACTGAGGGAGAGAAAAAGGTTCAGTCAGGGCCGGAGAGGCCAGCTGTGGGCAGCCTGAGGGTGTCCGTGTATTTGTGAGGGAAAGGCAACCCGAGGGGAAGCCTGAACTGAGTGTGCCTGGGAGACTGTATATTCACTCTGTTCGAAGCAGGCAAACTGTGTGTGCGCCTGAGAGAGAGAAAGAACTGAGAGTGAAAAGGAAACAGGCTGGCTGTGTGCTGTCTGAGGAGTTCTCTGTGAGGGAAATACAGAGCCTAGAGAAAGAGGCTAAGTGTGTGTGAAGCCTTACAAGAGATCTGTGTGAATGAGTTTGGATGAAGCAACTAGGAGAACTAAGAACTACTTTTATGTAACCAATACGCTTCTTAAAAAAATAAACTTTTATTTTGTTTTGTTATATCCCAGAGTGGCCGTCATTGTTATCTCCCATTCCTATCCTCAGGGCCACATAGAACCACGAAGGAGCCTGACGCATAAACACGTTACCAAAGGGAAAACTTAAATAAAAAATATTGGAATTTAATGTTCCTGGTGGCAGCTAACTACCCAGAGGGTGTGAAGGGAAAGACTAAAGCAAAATCCACCCTAAAGAAAGTGAAGATCGTAACAGTTAGCCTGGCATGACTTGCTCTTGAGGAGCCCGTGCTGGCCAGCTCTTAATAAACACAGCCTTCTTTTCTAAATGCTCCAGGACTGACTGCTTGACATAGACCCGCCCCCCCCATCTCCACCACTCTCCCTCCTGGCACTGCTGGTTTGTCTATATTCCTCCTTGGTTGTATGCCCCACCACCATTTCTTAAGTGTGTCCTTTTTAATTCTCTGCTCACTGGAACGCAGTTTCTGGAGCCCCTCTGGCTTCTTCAGTTGTCTCCCTTTCTTCCTTCTCACTGGAATCATTTGTGATTGTTCCTTCAATATCTCACTCCCCTCCGTCTTGCACTCTCTTCTCCCTCCGTATTTCTAACCATGGGATTCTATCCAGTGTTTCTTTGAGCCTCTTGAAGTGAGCTTTTCTAAAGCCCAGCCTATATCTGTTTAGCATTCCCTTTCTCCAAGATCTTAAATTTCAAAATGACACTCTCTCTGCTACCTTCACCTAGTCAGTCGGTTCTTCCCTGTTGGTGAAAACCAATTAGAGAGATTTACTTCTTGTTCCTGCCGCCTTCTCTCTAAAAAGTGTCACGTAAGGGTCTAATCAGGCTTTCTGCTGGCAGCTTCCAGTCACAGGAGCTCTTACACCAGGGGAGCATGTCCTGGGTGTGGGCCTTTCCTTTTAAATGAGGCTGCTCTGGCTTCCCTTCATCTTAGAAAATTGTGAGGGCTGTTCAAGTTTAAGAAGTGACAGGAGATCTGGTTTTCATTGTATGCATTTTTTTCTGGATTCAAAGGGTTAATTGTTTGCTAAGTTCATGCTTATAAAGAGTTACACTTTATTTTAAACAAAATCATTCCCTCAAATAAGTTCTCTGTGCCGCTGGCAAAAGATCTGATGTCTGACTGATAATATTTCATTGTGCTGCCAAGAGGTAAATCTTTCTCGGGGAGTTTGACTTAGCAGACCCAATTGGAGTATTTGGTGCCGTGTTCAGCCTAAAGAGGTTTCAACTCTCCAAGAGCTGAATTCAGCGTGGATCTCTAGCAGAGGTGGACTGGTCATTATTTATTTAATTTGTTTATTTACATTATTTGTATACCACCTTTCTCACTGAGACTTAAAAGCAGATTACACAGTATAAGTCAACCCAAACAACAGGAAATCTGAAACCAAGCAGAAATATGAAAGAAAGCTGAAACCGCGAGCACCACTGGGACTTTGCCGGTGGGCTAATGACCCCCCCCCAATTTGGGCTGGGACCAGGCTGGCCCAGTGGCGAGACAGGCCCATTTGGGGGACACGCACTGGCTCACCCACACAAGGAGGCTCCCCGCCCACCTGACCCCTCTGCAAGGCTTGGAAAGAAGTGGCTGGGTGGGTAGACAGGCTGCCTCTCCTGGGAGCTGAGGCTGTGGTGAGGCCGGCAGGCAGGCTCTCTTCCCCTCCCCTGTGGGGTGGGGGTGGGGGGGGTCGATCCCTTTCCAAGGTCACTTTGCCATCCCAATCACCCCTGATTTCTAGATTGTGTGCAATTAAAATAATCACTCTCTCACTTTCTCTCCCCCCCGCCCCCGCCACGAACTCACTTGTCACTCCAGGCCCCGTCCCACTCCATGCTGCCCCAGGGATTCCGCAGGCGGATGAGCTGCAGCTTCTGGGCTTTGAAGAGTTCCAAAAGGCCCCGTCGGAGGTGGACAGTCCGGACTGCTGTGACGCCATAGGCGTGGCCTCGGACTAGGCCACAGGATAACTGCGCTTCAGGCCCTTCCCCGGGCAATGGCTGCAAAAGTTAGGGAGGACAACATCAAAGTATAGTTTATTATTTATTTTAAAGATGTACCCCACAATGTTTGATCACGTGGTCCTCCAGGCATATTCCAAACCACCTAGTGTAGAGGTGCCTCTATGAGCCTGCTGGGCACATCTGGAATGCTGACATAGGATGGGGGGTGCAGCCACAAAATGCTGCAGGGGGCAGAGTCAAGCACAAAATGTCACGGAGTGAGATCATGCATATTATTAATAGTAATCCTCCAGTATTTCAGGCAGAAGCTCTGCTTACAAGATGCCTTTTTAATTTATTTATTTGATTTGATTTATACCCTGCCCTCCCCACAAATGGGCTCAGGGCGGCTAACAACATTCATAAAACACAGTGAATTAATCCCAAAACCATAAAATCAATAATAATCTTTAAAAGGTCATTAAAATAGTTCAGATGCAGGCTATTTAAATAAATATTTAGGAGTCTGTATATGGGCACAGTAGATGGTCGAGGGCAACTTCAGAAGAAGTGGTGCTCTTAGATGGAAGAAGGGGGGCACTCGCTGGCACTCAGCCAAAGGCCCGGCTTGACATCTCCTCCGTTTTACAGCCCCTGCAGAACCGTTAAGAGGGCCCCTGCAGGGCCCGGATCTCCAGCGGGAGAGCGTCAGGGAACGTCCTTTAAATACACACAGCTTAACGGTCATGCCGCGAAGATCTTTCTGCGGAAGTGGCAGCTGCTGCCAAAGCAACATTTTAGAAGATCTGCGCAGCCAATCAGATCTCCAGCAGCCAATGACAAGCCCTGCTAGGCCCCACCCAGTTTCTAAAAACACTTGGTGGGTGCCAGAAAAGGTGTCAGCGAGCATGGTGGGCCTTGGGGGGCCACGCCAGGGAACCCTGGCCAAGGGGATGCTGTGGCAGCCTCTCTTACGCCCCCCCCCTGGCTGCTTCCTCCCCCTCCCTCCCCCCGGCAGCGGCCAGTGGAGCAGAGCTGGAAGAAGGGAAAACAAGCTCCGCAGCTGCTGCTCTGTGACGGCCGGCCGGGCCCTCCTGCTGTAGGTGGCGTACTCCCTCCATGGAGCGTGTGTGTGTGTGTGTGGCGGGGGGGGGCACTTCCAGTGGCCCTTGAAGAATCGACGTCACACCTGCTCAGACCAAGACGCTCACCTAGCCCAGCCAGGCGGCTGCCGGGCCCCCCACTCACAGCGAGCCTGAGGATGCGGCCTCCTGCTCTTTGTGCCCCACAGGCAGTAACCGGACATGGATGGTGAATGTGAGTGTTAGGCCAGGACCTGGGAGAACCAGCCTCGAATCCCCAGGCTGCTTGGGAAGCTCCCTAGGGGACCTCAGGCCAGATACGCACTCTCAGCCTAACCTCCCTCACAGGGTTATTGTTGAGAGGATAAAATGCAGAAGAGGATAATGATGCTATAAGCCAGCCAGATTTAGATGGGGTGCCTCCGCTTTGGGATGACCTATTTCCAAGGGAAGACGTTACAAGGTCTGTATGAGAACGGGGCACCGTGAAGTTGCCAGGGAGTAGCAGCCATCTTCCTGAGGCCCACAGGTGGAGTGGGGTCTGGGGCCTGTGTGCGTGTCAGCCAAGGGTGCCTGGAGAAGGGAACCAAGTATGGGCAGTGACGTCAAGGTGCCAAAAGTAATCAAGCCATGACCTGGGAGCCCTGGGTGTTAAATGAGAACACCAGCATTGGTGGGCGCCTCTGGTTGGAGGCCATCCATCCTTGGCGGGAAGCTATCTACGAAGGGAAGGACGTATGAGAGGAGAAGCTCAGAAAGGCCATAGGCAGCAACAACCCTGGAAGTTTTAAGAGGAGCAGACTTCCCATAGAACTGCTACCGGGGGAGGGGGTGGATTACCTGGACCAAACAGGTAACCTAAAGCTGAGGGTGGGGTTCCATTGCCCTTCTGACCAAATGCTGCAAAGGTGATGGGACAAGGAAGGAAGGAAGGTGACCAAAGCAGAAATTCTGCATCAGTGGGAGGTTTCAACAGCCCTTGCATTGATGAGAAAAATGCATGCCCAAATCAGGATAAATACTGTAAATAACTTTGTCTTGGCACAGTGGGTCATGGGCCCAACTCAAGAAGAGGCCACCCTGGCTGGAGTGCTGACTGGGAAACCTCTCTGAGCCAGCTGGAAACAGGAGTCACAGCTCGACTACAGCGCTCAGCATTTACGTGAACGGGCAGTTGCCCACAATGACCCCGCTTGATCTCAGAAGAGGGAAGTTCTCAGAAGCGAGGGGGTTAGTCCTAAGGAACCTGAAAGGAAGAGCGAAGAGTACTGAAACCACTGGAATGGAAGTTCAGGTAGAATGGGTGCTGCTTAGGACAGGTACCACCAAACCTGGGAGGAGGCCAGTGTGGCGAAGGAACAGTTGAGGAAGCCATAAATGGCAAAGAAGATTCCTCTAAAAGGCGGAAGTCCCACCCAAGGGAAATGAACAAAGGGGAGCGTAAGCCGACAAAACAAATGTCAGGGGGCGCCACGGGGATCCCGATCTTCCTTCTCACATGCAGCTCCAGTTCCATTCTGGGCAAACTGGCGTCGTTTCAGCGGCATATTGACGGTCTGTTTGCTTCCAAATTTCTGCACTGCGTACCCACCCGGTTGTATTGTTTATTGAATGCCCAGAAGGTGTAATCTGCCTCAGTGAGCAAGGCAGGCTACGAACAGCATAAATAAATGAGGCTGGAGGAGGAGGAGGAGGAGGAGGAAGAGGAGGAGGAGAGAGCTACATGCAAGTAATCTGCTGCTGTATGTTCTTCAAATCCGCTGCTATATTGTTTTGCTGTATGTTTTTAAATATGTCGTTTATTGGTTTTAAAGTTATATGTATTCAAACTATTGTATTAACTGTAATCTGCCATGAGCCTGGGGAGGGTGGAATATAAATTCAAATAAATAAATAAATAAATAAATAAAAGATGGGTAGTCTGTTAATACATCTGAAGTAGGAAGCCAGCTCGGGAGATGAATGAGCTGCCAGAAAGCAAAGGGCTTTGGAAGGAAGCCTGGGAAACCTGCAGAGCAGCAGCACTCCCCCCCCCCGCCCCCCCTGCCCATGCCAAAACTGCTATTTTCAGAGCGTCTGAAGAACGGAGCCTGACAGAGAAGCCAAGAGCAGCTCAGGGCTCACCTGACAAATGAAAATTCACGATCAGTTCAGCCCCCCCCCCCCCCGCCGGAGAACCCCTCATCTCCTCGTTTGCTGCTCCAGCAGCCTCTCCGTAGAAACTCCCATCCCAGGCAAAGCAGAGGCTCGGCCAGGGCCTTTCCCACTCGGGCTTCACCTCGGCTTGGCTTCTTACCCGAATGGAGCTGCTGATGAGCGCTGCCCGGGAGTGGGCTTTCCTCAACTGCTTAAAGAGCTGCTTCTGCTTCTCAGGGTCAGTACCAGCGGCCCCCTCCTCCAAGGCCAGCAGCTCTGAGATGCCTCCCGTGAAGTCTACCAAAGCCTCGGCTGTGTTTCCACCCTCCAGTGCCTCGTAACAGCCGTTCAACCTGGGCGGGAGGAAAAGGGGGGTGCAATTCAGCAAGGAGAGGGTGGCACAAAATCCTCACAGGATGCCAGTATCCAACAGGGCTCCCTACGGGGCACGTCTTTGGCAACGGAAGGTGCTGGACCTGGCCCCTCTTCTGGGTACTTCCATCGGAGTTAAGGATCTAGGAAGAACCCTGCCGGATCCAAGCCAGGGCCATTGAATCGAGCACCCTATTGCCTTCAGCGGCTGACCAACAGGGCTGAGAGGCCAAAGCCTCCACCCCAGCACCCTGGGTTTCTGGAGCTGGCTGCTTCGTGAAGGGCAGGGCAGGGCAGGGCAGGGCCTCTCAGCTCTGGGCCCGAGAGAGAGTCTGGAAGGCGTGACCAGCGGAAGGCAGCGTGTGCTCCTCCTCAGGCCCGTCTGCGTTGACGGTTTCTGGCTGCCAAAGGGAGGTTGGCCAGCGATCCACTTGGGGGTCTGCTTTGCTATTATCAGTTCTCTCACCTCTACATGAGCCAAAAGCAAACACCCCCTAATCTAGATGGTTTGTTTGTAGGGGAAAGAAACCCTGCATATGCGCAGAGGTATTCTTAACTGCCGTTATTTCCCATAACGCAACCAGAACTGAGCCGTCTGGCTCTAAGACCCTGGCAGTGACTGTGCTTTAGACAAAATCCAGGGAACTGCATCCCTCCCAGCCAGAGGTGCAGCCACATTCCTCCCTCCTTGCCCTACTTGGCATAGGCCTTCTCCAAGAGCGCGCTCCAGAACTCGCGTGGCTCAGCCGAGTGGCAGAAGAGCAGCTTCCCATGCTGGCAGGGCAGTCGGTCATCCACACAGACTTCCGTCCAGTGCCCCCAGCGCCAAAAGCGGAAACGAAAAATGCCGCAATAGCTCTGGGGCCGACGAGGGTCCCAGTCTTGCTCATGAGGGTTTGGGATCACCTGGATAGGAAAGAAAGAGGAGTGGCGACGCAACGGAAAGGGGGTAAAACAAAGCACGCCTGTACCTCCACGCCTGCTGGCAAGGGGGCACGCTGACCGTGCTCGAGGAGACTCTTCTCAACCCACCCCCTGCTTCCAAAGAAGCAAGAGCCCGCTAACATCAGCACTCAGTTCATGCTGGGTGCTTCAGAACATGCAGACAAGGGGAGCAGAGGGTGGCGCTCCCCACGCTACCTTCCTCCAGACGGCGGGCTCACTGGCCAGGCAGGAGGCAGCAGCGACAAACCAGCAATTCCCAAGGCTGCCCTGGTGGAGGTCCCGAGGGCTGATGCCGTCCACAAAGAGCCGGGGGTCTGAGCAGAGTTCCTGGGAAAGGCAAAGTGGGGCTCGCTGAGTGGAGCTTGAAACGGAAAAGGCCGAAGGCTTTCCTAGGGACAAAAGCTTTGGAGGATTCAAGCCAGGGCTGAGGGGTCCGTTGGGAGGGCTGTGCAAGGAGAGGCATCACGGAGGACCGACGGTGCCTTCCTTGCCCTGGTCCCTAGCCCATGACAGGCCCAGGCAGAACAAGCGCCAGGGAGCTGCAGGCGGCAAGTGAAAGATTGAAGAGGAGCGCCTCCTGGGGAAGCCTCTGACGGCCAAGGAAAGCCCCGTCTCAGTGCCCCTCCCTGAAGACAAACTGGGCAGTGGCACAACATCCAGTCTCCCCCATTCACAACCCTCCCCTGCGCGCCCGCACTGTGGGACAAAGACCCCCTGTCTTGAGGGCCCTTCTTCTGGGGGGGGGGCGGCGCTTGGGGTTAGGGTTTTGGCGGTGCCTTCCTTCTTACCCCGGGCCGCTTCCAGGAGAGCCCATCTGGGGGAGCTCGATGGTAAAAGAGAGAGGAGCGGGCAGCTGGAAACTCAGGGTCTTCAAAGAGGCTTTGCTGGCCAAGGCAAGAGCGCTTCAGGGGCCGGTAGCGCTGGCCCTGGAAGGGGTCCGGCTGCGATGGCATGAGCGGGAGGCGGCGCGTCCAGCGCCAGGCACGGGGAGGCCCAGAGCTGAACTATGGAGAAGAGCTAGGTGGGAAACAGACCTTGACTGAACACGACCACGTTGGGACTCCGGAGCGTCTCCGGCTTCCTGTCCGGAAGCGTCTTCTAAAGAGGCCTTCTTGAGAGCAGCCGCTTCACCTTCCTGGCAGCAGACGGCCCGGAGCCAGCGAGGAAGAGCAGCCGCCTCCCGGGGCAGGGCCTGCCTACCGCTGGCTGCCTCCTTCCATCCCGAGGGGCCCATCGGAGGCAGGTTGGCCTCCTTTGCAGGCAGCCGGTCACCGGGCTGTCCGGTTCAGCTTGCCACAGCGCCCGGCCCCCGAGTCGTCCGCTGGCTGTGCTAGGGATCGGACCGGGACCTCCTTCAGGCCCAGCCGGCCCTTTGCCCCCACCCCCCACCCCAAGGCGGCCTGCATCTCCGCCAGATGCCCGCCGCGTACATCTCTCTGAAAGCGCCGAGCGAGCGCCCAGTTCGTCCTCCCCACAACGAACAACCCTGCGAGGCAGGCCATGCTGCAGGCGAGCGGCTGCCCAGCTCCCGCGGCGAGCTTCGGGGCTGGGCGGGAGCTGAACTGGCGTCTCCCCGCCCGAGCCGTTCCGCTGCGGCGGCGCCTGCTGTGCTGTGAGCTCACAATGCCCCCGCCGCGGCTGCCTGCTCCGCTCCCGGCTGGCACCGCCCGGCCTCGCCATGCTTCCGCAGGAGGGCCCCTGCCCCGAGGCGGGGGGCTTGGCGGCCCGGATCCTGGGCGGGCTGGTGCTGCTCTGCGTGGCCGCCAACATGGTCTCCCTGGTGAGCCCGACTCCTGCCCGGGGGGGGGGGGCAGAGCCGCCGCGCCCCAAGGGGAGGGCTGCCACGGGGGACGGGGCGCCGCGGGCCAGACTCTCCCGGCCCCGCGGCGCAGCGCCCTGATCCGCTCTCCCTCCCTCCCTCCCGCAGTTCTGCCGGCCGCCGCGCCGACGGCCCGAGAGAGCTTCGCGCCGCCGCGCGCCTCTGGGTGAGTGGGCGGGCCCGGCGGGCGCGGGGCTGCGGCCTCCTGGGGCGCGGGCGGGCGCGCGCTCTCGCTCCCCCTCGCCGGGAGCCGCCCCCAGCGCCTGCAGCTGCGCCCGCCGCCCGCGGAAGGCCCCTTCGACGCCGCCGACGCCGCGCGCCCGCAGCTCCGAGCACTCCAGCGCCTGGCTGGGCGCGCGCCCCGCCAGCCCCTCGCCGCCGCCGCTGCCCCCGCCGGCCAGGCCCGCCCGGCTGCTGGTCTGTGCGGTGCGGCGAGCGGGCGCGCCGGGGCCGGCGCCGCTCGGCCAGGTCATCTACGACGCCCGCCGGCTGCACTGCCAGGTGGCCACCGCTGGCCGGCTGCCCCCCAGCCGCCGGAGGAAGAACCCCACCCGGCCGCGCTAGGCTGCCGCCGGAGGGGCGCAAGACGGCAAGAGAGCGCCGAGAAGCAACGGCGACCCCTCCGGCCCCGCAAGCCGAGGCCCGCCGCTCCCCCCCCCCCACGCTGGCTCGTGGTCGCCCACCTGCCCTGCGGCTCGAGCTCCGCTGGCTTCTTACAGACGCAGCGACGGCGGGAAGAGACGAGGCTCCACTGGCAGAACCGGTTGGGGCGCCGGGGCGGGCCCCCCACGCCCTGCGAGTCGATGCAAACAGCCAGTGCCTCCGCTGCGGGCGGAATGGAGCCTGCCAGAGTCGTTGCCCTGCGGCCGGGGGTTGGGACTGCTGTCAATTCAGGACTCCCAGCCCTGTGAATTCTAAGCGTTCAGGGAAGAATAAATTTCTGGAAGTTCATTGCACCTGCATTACCTGGGGGGGGGGGGAGGAAGAGTGCCGTTCCTGGGCAGGCAACCAGAGCCGAAGCGCTTTAATCTCTTCCACTGAAGCCAGGGCAGCTCCTGGCCCTTGCCCCCAAAGCTGTCCCTTAAGATCTGCGCCCCCCCCCCAGACTGGCCCAGACTCCTTCCCTGGCTTGCCTCTTCCACCCCACCAACAAGCCCCAAGGCAACGTGCCGAGTCAGCACTAGGAGCCCCTCATCACGCCAGGCAATGAAGACAGGAGTCTGAGGATGTAGCAACAATCAAAAAGAATTTATTTACAGGGGGGAGCACAGACACACACACACACACACACCATTGAAGGGGGGATGGGGACACCTCTGAGGGGTAAACAGCCCCCTCCCACACACACAAAAGTGACTCATCCGTGGAGGCAGCCCTCTCTGTGTGGGACAGGAGATGCCAGGGAGGGTGGGGGTGGAGACACACATCCCGCAGACCTGAGGACTTGCTCTGCCTCACATCTCCACCTGCCCAGAGGAAGAGGCTGCCGCCCGCCCCTGCCCACCCATCACCTCTCTCACAGGGAAGGTTGTGGGGACTCTGGCACCAGGCCCGGTGCCCCATTGGCCTTGGCGAGGAAGGCCGTGGCTGTGATGGTGCTGGAGTTCCCTGGGGGCTGGGGGCTGTCGCTGCGTTCCTGCTTGATGCCTGTGGAGAGGGCCAAGCCGGCTTGGGCAGAAGAAGAGGGTGAGAGCTGGCCGCTCGCCCCTTTGCCATCGGCAGCAGGCGGCAGGGAGACCACGATGTATTTCTGGACGCTGCCAGAGACGGGGGGGCTGGGGGCTGCCTGCCCGCCCGAAACCAGCTTCACCAGGGGCTGAGTGCTGGGGACGGTGGTGGTGACAGGGGAAGTAGACGTAGCGGCAGGAGCCCCGCTGAGCGTTATCACCTGCAGGGTTGTTGGGGAAGAGGAAGTCACAGAGCAGCTCGCCCAGGATGGCGCACACCCACCCTGGAGCCTGGACTCCCCCCCCCTGCCCCCCCCCCGTTTACCTGCTGGGAAGTGGAGGTTCCAGAGGCAGAGGACATGACGATGAACTTGGTGGGAGGGGGCGAAGGCTGCGTGGGGGTGGCCGGCCGGGCAGAGACCAGAGTTTGCATGGGCAGCGTGATGGAGCTGGGCACCTTGAGGATGCTGGGAGTGCGCGAGGCACTGCTGGACCCCTGCGGGGCCTGGGAGAGCGTCAGAGTGGGGCGAGGCTGGAGGCAGAGAGGAGGCGGGTTATGCTCCCAAGAAGGGGCTGGACCCCCAGTGCGAGCAAGCGGCTGTGAGAGAGAGAGAGAAGTGCTGCCTCACCTGGGTGATGGTCAGGGTGGTGCGGTTCACCTGCTGGGCTTGCAGGGCAGCCTGGGCACGCGCCTTGACCACGTGGGTGCACAGCAGGGTGCCCAACGGCCCGTACTCAGCCCGGTAAGCCTCGGGGTTGTCAGGCGCAGGGCGCAGCTTGGCCAAAACAGGAGCACAGTGCTTCTGCGGAGGGGAAAGGGAGGGAGGCGAGTTCCGAAACTCTCCACCCCCCTGCCCACCCACCCCTGCGTCGCTAATGCAGGAAGCAGCACTCCACTCCCCTGCGCCAAACACAAGTGGTGGCAGCTTCACGGATGGGAGGTGCTCCAAGTCTTCCCCCCTTCTAGGAGGATGGGTAGGCAGCCCCCCCCTCCCCGTATTTTCTTGCCCGCCTGCCAAGACTTCCTCTGAGCCACTCAGCCTCCTGCTTCAGGCATGCCCGGCCAGCCTCTGAGGAAGTCTGTCCGGCACTCCACCCCCGTGACGCCCTGGCCTCCCCCGCCCCCGTTACCAGCAGCAGGGTCTGGACGTGGTCAGCTCCGATCTTGTCAATGTTGCTGACAACAGGCCCCTCCAGGACTGCACGGACCCGCTCTCCCTCCACCTGCAGCCGTGGCAGGATCAACGTCTTGATCACCTGGAGAAGAGGACAGGCGCCAGCAGAGGGCCAGCTCTCGGCTGGCCCCCGAAAGGCCTCCCCTGCATGCACTGGGCCGCCCTGCGGGTACTCACATCATGCCCAAGTTCAGCCAGTCCAGCGATAGAGCCATATCGCGTGGTCCAGGGCGTCTTCTCATCCACCCAGCTCTGGTGTGGGAAAAAGAGCCAGGAAGAAAGCATGACCCAGTGTGGTGTAGTGGCTAGAGTCTCCAACCAGGATCTGAGAGACACAAGTTCGAATGCCCGCTCTGCCACCGCAGCTCACGAGGTGACCAGGGGCCAGTCACGCCCTCTCAGCCTAGCCCACCTCACAGAGATGTTGCAAGGATAAAATGAAGAAGGGCAGAATGATGTCAGCTGCACTGGGTCTCCAAAGGGGGAAAGGGAATAAAGAGGGAGGGGGCTCTTGCAAGCCTGGCTACCCGTCACCTTGGTGAAGGTCTTGGTGATCCGGGACTGGATGTTGTTGGTGGTGGTGCTGAAGTTCTTGCAGATCTGGGCAATGAGGCGAGCAGCAAAATCCCGCAAGGCCCAATGGTTGTCTACATCCGGCCGGAGGCACAGCTGCCGGCTCACCACACAGGTCATCACAGCAGGGATCAGCTCATGCAGCTGCCGCAGAGGAAGGAGAGCATCAACCCCGCGGCCTGCTGAGGCCCCCTAAGGCCCACTCCTCTGTAGCGACAGCCCCTTCTCTGTCCCCAGCAGCTCACGTATTTCTCCAAGTAGAGGGTGGGGTTGTCCATGAGAGCCTTCACCATCCGCATGAGGTAGATGAGGAGGGCCAAGTTATTCTGTACCACGTTCACACGCACCTGGGAGGAGGAGGAGCGCCTTGAGCAGTCCGAGCCGAGGGCAGCGGCCTCCTCCTAGTGCCCTGGGCTACAGGGCAATGCTGCACTGCCTTGGAAAGACAAGCAGCCACAAAGCTTTCCTGGCACACCAGGTGGTCTCTTGGGACAGCAACAGGGGGCCACCCCTTGGCTACCTCCCAACCCATTGGACGCTTCCTGGGGCAACGGTGGATGCTGCTGCTTGAGCACGGCTGCCTGTGCCCGCCCCCAAATCACACAGACAGCGGCCAAGGCAAGCAGGCGGCCCCCCGGAACCGCCCACCTAAATGGTGCCTGCAGTTGCTCTGACCCCTCCCCCCAAACTTATCGCCCGTATCTTGCAATTGAGTTTGACAATAATCCCTCCCCCTAGAGCAGCCTTGGGAAGAGCAGCAGCAGAGCAAACTCAGAAGCAGGAGTAGCAGCAGAGCAAACCGTCCTGGGCAGGAAGAGGTGCTCACAAACGGGCGGGCATGGCAGGGCTGGCACACACGTGAGACCAGCTCATGGAGCAGAGGACCAAAGCCAGGCAGGCACAAGGGCCCGCGTGGAGGTCCACGTCGTCACGTTAGGATCGTAATCCCCGCGATCCTTGCAAGGGGAAGGGTGTCCTGCCCAGACTGCCTCACCCCTTCCGAGATAAAAGTGCTGAACCGAGGCAGCATCTGATACAGTCCTGGGTCCGTAGCAATGCTCTGTAGCGCCTCCTGGGAAGAAAAGGGGGAGGGGGGGATGAAGAGAGGATTAGGGGGGCTCAGCAAGAGTGCCTACAGGAGTGGATTTCCTACCAGCCTTAGTAAAAGAACCAGCTTTCCTAGTGCAGCCTGGAGCAGGGCAAAACATGGTGAGCCTGCTACAGGGTGCGTGTGAGGCAGACACCACACGCTGGCCCTTCCTGCAGCTGCAAGCACAACACACAGTGTACCAGCAAGACGCTGCTGTGCGGCACACTCAAGGGCAAAGTTGCCCAACTTGCCTTTACTTTCACAAGCCTTCCAGGGATACCTGCTCATCATTTGGGTCCTACAGCACTTGCTCAACTGCCTGGGCATCAGACCAAAGACACACACCACCAAGGGACGGCTGCAGGAGCCTCACACTAGAGGGCGCCACTTTCATGCATATGTTCCCACGGGCCAGCTGGAGCATGGGCAGGAATACAGAAAAGGTGCGTGTGGGTCAGAAGGAGGCTGAGGGTCCAAGCGGGAAGGACTACATGCCAGGTCCAGGACATGGGGAGGCTGGCTCGCTCACCGCCCGCTTTGCCTCACAGGAGCCCACGCAGGCCTCCGTGATCTCCTTGTAGTACAGCTGCTGCTCCACGGACAGCTCGTGAATGCTTCGTGGCTTCAGCTTCAGGGGGGTCCCCTCCAAGAGGGGTCCTTTCTTCTCTTTGCCTGCAGGAGGGTGGGGTGGGGGGGTAGAGCAGGTTGTTGAGGCAATGTGTTCTCCTACCCACAGCATAAATCTTCCATCTGGGATAGGCAGCTACCAGTACCAAGTAGCAACGTGGGAAACCACAGAAGCACTGAACAACCCATCTCTCTCAACTCGAGTGCTCCGCAACGCATCCAAAGAAGCCAAAGGCAGAAGGCGTCAAATGCTTTCCTCTGGAGAAGCCCGTGGCTGGCCAGCACAGGCCACACGTGGGCTCGGCACAGCAGGCTCTTTGTAAACTCTCCCCCAAGCCCAGCTTCCTCCCTTGTTTTCCCATCCCAACCCAGCCCATCTTTGCAGACCCTCCAGTCAAGCTGTTGAGTCAGCCATTAACCGCTCCAGAAAGCAGCCCTCCCTCTCTGGCCACAGGGTCTGAGGGCAGTGGGACTGACCTTTGCCATCGGGGGGCGTGGCACTCTGGCCTTTGCCCTGGAGGGCCCCCTCTTCCTCCTGACCGGGCTTGGTGGCTTTCAGCGGTTCCGTGGCCTCTGCTTTCTGCTGCTCCTTCGGGGCTGAAAGGGGAAAAAGAGGCAGAGGGAAGACCACGGTTCTCCCAGGCTACAGGTGTTGGGTGATGTACAGCTGGCAAGGGGAGGTAGTGGTCTTCTAGTGGTATGCTGCAGGATATGACCCTCGCCACTTGAGACAAAGCTTTCATGATTCACGCCGCTGTTTCCCACTCACCTGGGGGTGGGTTTTCTGGGATGGCGGGCTGAACTCCTTCGATGCTCATCCAGTGTGCTGGTAGAGAAGAAAGCAACCTCAGATCACCGGAACTTCTACCCATTTCATGACCCTGAAATCCCTCAGCTTATATTTTACAGCATCGCACGCAGATTGCTGAAAATAGACCTGCAAAACTAAAGGTACCCTTTGGCTTCTGGAACCCTCCAGCTTTCCTTCTGCAAGGACATCTGCCCTGCATTTTATCCCCAGCCCTTCAGCACACTCTGATCTGAAAATACATACCCCGCCGGGTGCTCCAGCAGTCAACCGGGAGTCTCTAAGGCATGGCGGGGGGGGTGGGGGGCTGCCAAGCAGAGGCAAGGGGCCTTGACTGGAGCAGGGAGAGCCGGGGGAAGCTGTGCAGGGAAGGGCCCGGGAGGAGTCCCCCGGAGGGTCCGTTTTCCTGTCCGGCCCGGCAGGTGGAAGGGGATCCCGCCGGGGGCGGCCTGGGACCGGCGGGCGGGCGGGCAGCCGGATAGCCTCGGCTCCGCCCTCCCGCGCCGGACAGCGGCTGCAGCCCCGGCGCCCGGCTCACCCTTGAGGCAGACGTCGAGCGGGACGCGCGGCAGGGGCGTGTTGATGATGTCGCCCAGCTCCGCCTCCTTCTCCTCGTAGAAGTACAGCTCGCGGCCCCCGCCGCTGGCGTAGCGGAACGGGATGAACTCCTGCGCGTGGAAGCCGTACAGGGGCTGCGGCCAGACGGGGCGGTCAGGCGGGGAGGGCCGACGGCACCGCCCGCCCGCAGCCCAGGCAGACCCCCCCCCCCCCCGGGCACCTCCACGTTCTTGAGCTTGAGGGCGAAGTCCACGTCCCCCGCCGTGAGGCTGCGGCGCTTCCCCATCCGCATGAACTTCAGGGCGTCCTGGGGGAGGGGAGGGGGTGCGAGAGAGGCGTCAGGGGCGCCGCCCCGCCCAGAAGGGCCCCCGACGCCCCCCACCCCCACCCCTTTGCCCGCGAGCCCCACCTGGGCCACCTCCTTGAGGCGGTAGCTGACTTCGTCGGCCAGCAGCTGGCACGTCTCCTCCGGCACCTGCCCGACGCCCACCGACTCGGCCATGGCCTTCATGGACTCGGTGGGCAGCTGCGTGCAGCTCACCTTCGCCTTCTTCTCCTCCGCCATGCCGGCGGCCGCCGCCCAAGGACCGGCTCTGCGCCTGCGCGCCCGCCGCTGCCCCGTCGGGGCCGGAAGCCCGCCAGCCTAGAGCGGCCCGAGCGCGGCCCGGCTTCCGGCTCCGGGCATGCGCCCTCCGGCCGAGCGCAGGCCCGCCCCGGAAGGCCCGCCCTCTCGGCTGCTGGGGCCGCTTCCGACGGCGCCCGCCCGCCCGCTCGATGGAGCCCCCCCGCGGCCCGCCGTGCCCGCGCCCGCGCACCCGCCGCCTGCCGGGCCCGCGCATCCCGGGCGCGCCCTACGCGGTGGTGGTGCTGCAGGAGGGCCACGCGGCGGAGCTGCCGGACGGCGCCACGCGGGCCGACGGGACGGTCTCGCTGGTGCTGGGCCCGCAGCCCACGCTGGTGGACACGGGCGGGCCATGGGGCCGCGGGCGGCTGCTGGCGGGGCTGGCGCGGCAGGGCCTGGCGCCGGAGGACGTGCGGCACGTGGTGTGCACCCACGGGCACTCGGACCACGCCGGCAACCTCAACCTCTTCCCGCGCGCCGACCTGATCGTGGGCACCGACCTCTGCACGCCTGACGGGCGCTACCTGCCCACTGGCCTGCGCCGCGGGCTGCCCTACGCGCTGCACCCGGGGCGCCTGGAGGTGCTGCCCACGCCCGGCCACACGGGCAGCGACGTCAGCCTGCTGGTGCGCGGCACCGACCTGGGCGACGTCCTGCTGGCCGGGGACCTCTTCGAGCGCGAGGGCGACGAGGGCCAGTGGCAGCCGCTGAGCGAAGACCCCGCGCGGCAGGCGGCCAGCAGGGCCCGGGCGCTGCGCATCGCCGACGTGATCGTGCCAGGGCACGGGCCGCCCTTCCAGGTCTTCAGGGAGGGCCCGCCGGACGCGCCCAGCAGCCTCCCTTCGGAAGAACCGAGCGGCCCCCCGGCCTCCCCGGGCGCCAGGAAGCATTAAAAAGTGTGATGCGGAGGACTATGCCTGCCTGTGTTGGTTTTGCGGCAGGGAGCTTGGGGCTTCGAGGGGAACAGCTTTAAAGCCGGGGCGAGGTGCCTCACTGCACACCCCAGCCTGTCCTGGGGAGGGTGTGGGGAGCAGGGGCTCGCTCAGAGAGTCTGGTTCCTAGCCCTGGGTGAGGCTAGGAAGCATCCCCTCTCCACCGGCTGTATGGACTGGAGGCGCCTTCTCTGGGCTGTCTCCTCTGGGCTTTGGCCCATTTGATCTGGGTGGCCTGGCTTGGAAACGGGGTGGGCTGTTCTGCCCCAGGCGTGGTCCAAGTTATGGCCTGAGTCATGCTCATCAGGGGCAGGCCTGGAACCCTCTTGCCTCCACCTCCAGTTTTTGCCTTGCTGACCCTCAGAATGGGAGGGAGGGGAGCCAAGGATGCGACTGTTCCTCCCCCCAGGATGCGTGTGGGGGGATTCTGCACATGCCCAAAAGCAGCAGCAGCCCCCATCCCTCAGCCAGCATAGATTCATAAATGCCCTCAGTGGCATTTATGAGCTCAATGGAAGGGCAAGCCCCAGCCCCACCCCCTGCATCAGTTGCAGACCCACGTGGTCCCTATACAAGCCATTCTCTGCCAGTGGTGCCCATTCTGCATGGCCACTCTGGCCCTTTGCCCTCCTGTGCCTCCTGGCCAACCTTCTCCAGGCATTGCCCAACTGAAAACCGTGTCTGTTCACAGCTGTGGCAAGCACTTGACTCCTGAGGTCTCTTCCTGGGGGTGGGGGGATCATAAGAGGTGACGTCGTCGTCGTGGTAAGGATATGGGGTGGGGGAGACGAGTCCAAGGCAAGGGTCTCTGTCTTGTTCTGCAGTGATTGACTGGAAGTACGGAAGGAACAAAGCAAGTAGGAAAAGAATTTTCTGTCCCCAGGACAAGAACTCGAGTGCATCTTGAAAGCAGCCATTGACTTGGGGGGGGCACTTGGGGGGGGGCTTCCCATGGTCTGTGTGTGGCAGAGGCAGGCTCTGCATGTACCCTCTCAAGGGTGTTTCAGGCACCTTTCAACTGTGGCTTCACAGGGAAGTTCATTGGTAAAGCCTTGGGAACTGGGACAGGGAAAGGGAAAGCGGAATGGGGCGACGGTGTGTGTGTGTGTGTTCTGGAGCTCCAGCGTACAGTGCCTCTGCTCCTTGCACTGATCTGGGCTCTTTCCAGAGTCTGGTGCTAGCCCGCCATTCCCAGGCCAGTGCGTGCTGTGGTTGGAGCTACTGATACAACTTGAACCCCCTCTCCCGCTCTGTTTCTGCCTCCACCTGTTTGTAAATGCTCAGAGTTGGGGAGGGGGGAATGCTATGCTCAGCCACCAACATAGAAATTAGGAGAGAGCGGTTACCCTAACATCTGGAACTCTGGCCCCGTCTCTTGACCCCTTTGTGGTTGTTTGCCTAGGGCTGATCCCTAGCCTTCCTCCACACCTGCCAGATGTTTGTTTTGGCGGTGTCAGCAGCTGTGGGGGGGCTGGTTCCCTTTACGCCCTTAGTGTCTTGGCACTGGGATTTGTGTGTGGAGCCTCCGTAAGTACCAGCTCCACAATGGAACCTTGTCCAATTGGTGGGGGGGGGGGCGTGTCAGGAATGAAGAGCAGAGTTTTCAGGTCAGTGGGGCTTTTGGCAGAGGCAGGGTGTGTGAGAGGCCAGATGCTGGCAGCAAAGAAAGTGAATACAGCCCTTTAGGACATCTGCTGGCACCCAGTGGGGTCACAGAGTTCCTCTTCTCCCTCATCCATGGTGCCGCTGGCCCTCTGCAGCACCCAGATGTTCAGTGGTCCCTCTGGCTGCCTGTGCGGGACCTGCAGCAAGGAGAATCACAGCCCACAATCTTGAATGTGTTCAAGGAGAGCTCTTGGGACATGCCTTGCAATGCAAGGTGCGGAGACTGCCTTCCATAACTGCCTCTGTGAGGGTTCTTCACTAGCAGAGACATGGATTTCTGCAGGGTTCATGTGCTGGGGGCGGGGGGGCATCCTGCCAAGAGACCTTGGGAGGACACATTCCCTGCTTCGTGTGAGGGGTGAAGACGTTTCTTCTCTTCCTGTAGCAAGGGGGTGGTGTACGCATTCCTGTTGTGCACATCCGGGGCACGCTGTTTCCCTCCCTCTCCCTTCAGCTCTCTCGGACAGAAAAGAGCGGAGTCCTTGCGCAAGCTGGGAGGCCCTGTGTCTCAAGGGGCCCTTTCTCCCCTGCAGAATCTGCTGGAGAGGGAAGCGTCCCTGAGCACAAGTGGAGGGCTACTGGAGGAAGGGCAAGCCGCCAAGCTCTTTCCACACCGGAGTCTGGCACCAACCCAATTTTGTTTGCAAAACGCGAATTAGCTCCAGCTGAAGGGAGCCCTTTTTGGACAAGTGCCAAGGAGGGGAAACCTGGCCAAAGAGCTGCATACCAGATTAACTTCCTCAGATGATCTTTCCTTTGTACTGAATTGCATTTAGTTTCTCTCTCGCAGGCCTATACCAGACCTTGAGACAAATGACCATCTTCCTCCTCTGTCCTGAATCCCCTCATCTTTTGCGCCTCTCTGCCTCCCCGTTTCTCCGAGAAGCCCAGGGAGACTGAGTAGACAAACGGGCAGCCCTGTCATCGCATCTCTCCTCTCTCGCAGCACCTTGAAAACAGCAGCAGCAGTGCCAAATAAACTTGGTGTGATCACCCACCCGATACGGTTTGTGTTTCATCCTGGAAAGCAGTGCACGGAAATGGTCCAGACACAAAGCAAACCAAAGGTTGCTCGGCATGAACTGTGGTTCCTCCAGGGTGGAGATGCTCCTAGGGTGCCTGCCTGCAGCTTAAAAGGAGGCCCCTCTCACTGGGAGAGCTCCCCTTTCCCGGCATAGCTCCACTGACTGGTCAGCAGGACTGGAAGATGAGAAGGAAGCAGGCGCAGGCAACTGTCACGAGAGGGGAGGTGCTGCAGATGAAGGCTCTCCCACACTGTGTCTAGGGAACACCCCCAACAGACAGGCTCCCTTGGCTGCGGCCGGCAGCACCCTCTACAGGTTCTGCCCAGCAAGCGGGGGGCGGGGGGGGGGTGTCTGGACTCTTCTCTGGGGAAAATGGCGTTGGTTGCTTGAGAAACTACACAGTTGCATACTGAGAGAAGACCCCTCCTCAGCAGACTCCATCCTTCCGCCTTTTCTCCCCCCTCCCCTTAGCAGAAACACTCCTGTACCACAGCTGTGTGGATTGTACAGAAAATGGTTTCATCTCTCTGACCTTATGCAAGGTACAGAGAGAACATGTCTTGAACAACAATAAATAGTATTTTAAAAAAATATATCCTGTGTGGCGGAACGGGCGCTGGCTCTCTGTCCGGGCAACTGAGCCGCCGTCAATGGCCTGCTAGCCCCGCTATCCGCCTCCCACCGTCCCTGGTGGGCGTGGCTGACACTCTTCCTCGCTGCCAGCACTCACTGAATTGTACACCGCCTGACTGAGGGGCAGTGAGACCCCTCTGGCTGAGGTTCCCTACTGGGAAGTGAATTCCCCAATCTTTGGGTGGGCCCTGGAGAATTGGCAACCCACCAAGGTCTGGCCTGATCAGTTCTCCTGGGCTCCCTCCCTCCCTGTAGCGTGCCAAGTGGGGGAGCTTACGTAGTCAGAGCACCACAAGGTCCTTTATATTCCAAAAAAGTATAATTCAATAACTATATACAGAGCACTATATACAAAGCAGGTAAAGGCACCACACATAGGGGTAGACCCCCCCCCCTGTTCAGAACCCCACAGGGCAGAAAATCAAACTGAAGAGAACCGCCGTCTGCTTCCCCTGCCACACTGTCCCCTGCTCTGCCTTAAGGGGCTGGTGGGGGGGTCTCAGGGAAGAAGGTCCCCCCTTCCTTCCTTTCCTCTCTGCTGCCTCCCAGGCCCTCCACACTTAGGGCCCAGGCACCCAGCAGCAGGAGCCTCTCCTCCTTCAACCAAGGAGACTAACTGACCCTCAGGATCGGCGGAGTCTATCTATTCAGGCCCCACCCCTTATTTTTCCCGCCCTTTCTTGGCCCGGGGCAGCTGGGAGTTGTAGTCCAGGAAGAAGGGCGTCCCACCCCAAGACTCCTGCAGGCCCCTCCGTGGCCCCACAGCCCATCAAACCTCAGGGGGAACATTTCCTCCCCTTTCTTTAAAGACAGATTAACAGCAACTGGCACTCATTTCACCCCTGGTAACCATTTCGTTACATCCTGCTTTATGACCAGAGGTAACAGAAATGGCTAATATTTATTTTTAAAAAACAGGTCAATTACATTTAAAATTATTACAGCAAGAAACATGGGAGGGGGGGGATCACCATCAAGCCCACCTTAAGAAGTTAGCTGCCCATACATGCACACTCTCTGTGATGGCTCCCCACACCCGAGACAGCAGCTTTCCTGAGGAGGTCCTACTCGCTTTCTGCAAACTCTGAAAAACCAAAATATTCAGGAGGGCTTTCTTAGGTGCTAGGGCTGTGCTGTAAGGAAATGGTTCAAAGAGATGTTTTGATAAAGGGACAGGAACTGTAGACTATACTACTGAGCACTAACTATTTCCTGGAAAAGGTTGCTGATCAATATGATCGCTGGGGCATTCAATAAACAATACAATAAGGTGTGGATTGCAGAAATTTGAAAACAACCATAACCAATGCCAAAACAAGTAATTTATCATGACATACTAAACAAGGAAACTACCCAGTAGAGCACACTTGGAGCCACAGATGGTGCACAGCAGTATAGTTCACTGTCCTTGTCCCTTTATCAAGCACATCTGCGCCATTTCCTTACAGGACAGTCATACCACCCTCCTGAATCATTCAGTTTTGCATAGTTTGTGGAAAGTCAGGAGCTTCCCGACTTCCTTCAGGCAGGCTGTTCCCCAAGTTGGAGGCCACAACTGGGAATGTGTATGGGCAGCTGTTGATTTTGCCCCTTTGCATGGTGGCACCTGCAGAAGGCCTTGTTCAGATGAGTGAAGCTGCCACAGAGGGGCAGAGGGAAAGGTGGTTCTGTAGCTATGGGGCTCAGAGGCCACGAAGGGCTTCGTATATGATAGCCAAAACCATGAACTGAGCCCAGTAACTGATGGGTAGACAATGGAACTACTGAGCTGTGGCATTCTGTGCCGACGCAAGTCTCTCAGTTCACTTTGAGGAGAGACCTATGTAGACTAGAGCATACAGTCAAATTTTGATGTTACCATGGTGTGGATCCAGGTGGCCGTATTGGCCATGTCAAGGTAGGGCGCCATCCTCTGGGTAGACTGTCTTTCAAGAAAGCATTCTTGCAGCTGCTTTTCTCTAGCAGCAATGCTGGATCCGGTAAGCCCTAGGCTCTCAACAGGCTGCGAGGGTCAACTGAACCCCACTGAAAGTGGAGAGCACCACGGCCGTCAGTGTCTCCACCTCCCTAACCGGCATCATTTCTGTTTTGTCTGGGTTCAGTTTCAATTTGTTTGATTTCAGCCATTTGACCGCAGTTTTCAGGCAATGACTTAAGACCTCTACTGCATCAACATTTGATTTGGATAGAGACAGAGCTGGTTGTCATCCACATCCACGTTTGATGATGACATCGAATTCCAAAGCTACAAATCATTTCTCCTAAAGGCTCAATATAGAGATTGAATATTATGGGGGGATAAGATTGCATCTGGTGGAATCCTGTAAGAGACTTTCCACTATGAAGACGGCTGGTCTCCCACAGCAATACTTTTGAGCCCATTCTGTGAGGAAGGATTTAAACCAGGACAAGGAACATCCCCTGGCACCTACTCCTACCTCCAAACACCTTAATAGGATGGCATGCTCTACTGTATCAAAGGCTGCAGGCAGATCCAGGAGCAACAAGGAAGTACAGCCTCTAGAATCACAGAATCCCCGAGTTGGAAGGGGCCCTACAGACCACCTAGTCCGACCCCCTGCCCAGTGCAGGATCCAGTCTAGAGCATCCCTGACCAGTATTCTTCCTGCCTCTTCTTGAAGACTGCCAGTGGGGGGGGGGGGAGCTCACCACCACCTCCCTAGGCCTCTATCTGCACTCAAGTGGAGATCATCAACTGAAGCCATCCCACAGCCAAGGAACATCCCCTGGCACCTACTCCTACCTCCAAACACCTTAAAATAGGATGGCATGATCTACTGTATCAAAGGCTGCAGGCAGATCCAGGAGCAACAAGGAAGTACGGCCTCTAGAATCACAGAGTTGGAAGGGGCCATACAGAGCTTCTAGTCCGACCCCCTGCCCAGTGCAGGATGAGCCTAAAGCATCCCTGACGAGTGTTCATCCAGCCTCTTCTTGAAGACTGCCAGTGGGGGGGGGGGAGCTCACCACCACCTCCCTAGGCCTCTATCTGCACTCAAGTGGAGATCATCAACTGAAGCCATCCCACAGCCAAGGAACATCCCCTGGCACCTACTCCTACCTCCAAACACCTTAAAATAGGATGGCATGATCTACTGTATCAAAGGCTGCAGGCAGATCCAGGAGCAACAAGGAAGTACGGCCTCTAGAATCACAGAGTTGGAAGGGGCCATACAGAGCTTCTAGTCCGACCCCCTGCCCAGTGCAGGATGAGCCTAAAGCATCCCTGACGAGTGTTCATCCAGCCTCTTCTTGAAGACTGCCAGTGGGGGGGGGGAGCTCACCACCACCTCCCTAGGCCTCTATCTGCACTCAAGTGGAGATCATCAGCTGAAGCCATCCCACAGCCCAGCCTGAAGCCAGACTAAAAAGGGTCCAGAACACCAGAGCTATCCAGGAAGACCCGGAGTTCACCTGCTACTCTCTCTCTCAAGCACTTTGGCTAGCAAGGGCAGGTTGATTTCTTTCTAGGGGTGGTTCTTTAAACAGTGAGCAGACAACTGACTCTTTAAATGGGAGGGAGTTAAAATCAGAATTAAGAACACGCAGAATGAAAACACCAACAGGTAAATCTGCCAAACACTTCACCCTCCAGGAAATGCTCTCTGGAAAGTAACCGTCTTCCTACATGCCATCCTAAGTAATTCAGCATCTAAGCCTGGTTGACTGGCCCGTCAGTTTTCCCCAAGCAACACCCCCTCCACCTTACTCTGTCTTCAGTGACTGCAGTTTCTGGGCCCAACTTCAAAATCTACTTTCCTCCCTTTAAACTCCCTGATATTCGGGGCTGCAGCCTCCCGTACGAACTTCCCTGAATAATCTGCTTAACACCAAGAACTCTCCAGAAGGGTCCCTGTTATGACCTTTACTTTTGGGGGGTAGATTTTTCTTTTAATCTTTCCCTTCACACCCTCTGGGTAGTTAGCTGCCACCAGGAATATTATATTCCAATATGTTTTAATTAAGTTTTCCCTTTGGTAACGTGTTTATGCGTCAGGCTCCTTCATGGTTCTATGTGGCCCTGAGGATAGGAATGGGAGATAACACTGACAGCTACTCTGGGATATAACAAAACAAAACAAATGTTTATTTTTCAAGAAGCGTATTGGTTTCATAAAAGTAGCTCTTAGTTCTTAAAGTTACTTCCTATAAACTCATTCACACAGATCTCTTCTAAGGCTTCACACACAGTTATCCTCCTTCACTAGACTCAATAGTCCTCTCACAAATACTTCAAATGTAGGCAGCACACAGCCGGCCTCTCTTTCTCTGACTCTCACTCACAGAAATATGAAACCTGCTCCGGCAGCACACAGCCGGCCCCTCTTTCCCTGAGTGTCCTTTCACAAACATGCTCAGTTCAGGGTCCACACAGGTCATATTTCTCTCATAAAACACTTCAACATGCTCAGGCAGCACACAGCCAGCCTGCTTTCCTCTGACTGGCAACCTTTTCTCTCTGCACTGTCAGTCTAAACTGCATTCACTCCACCCACACTCTCAGTCATCAACCAATCACATCACTCACTCTTCTCTCTCTCTCTCTCCCCACCCAGCTTAAACCAAGCATTTAAAGACACATGCACCCATTTCTTGAAATCATTACAGTCCCTCTCTCCCGAGATGTGCCAGGAGTGGGCTTTTGCAACTGCACCACCTTTCCTGTTGGCGAACAGCCCGGCAGGACCAGCTTGTCTTTGGGTGATCACTGCAAACCTGGACTGTGCCCAGAGCAATCGGGCTTAGTGCAGGCTGGGTTTCGCTGCCAGATTCTTTGGCGAGCATGGAAAGGGGTGATTGCTGTCACTGGCTGCCGTGGTTCCTGTTTATTTTTCTTAATCCTTGTTTTTACATATTGTTTTGTGTTACTTATTGCTAGCTGCCTTGGAATCTTTTTGCTGGGAAAAGCAGGCTGGAGATGTTTTATATCAACACACACACAGACCAGTCAAATGGTACCAAATGAGTATAGCCACCAGCCAGGGGAGGAGAGGTGTGTCCTCCCCTTTCCCAGAGTGCATGCTCCCTGCTTCTCTCCCCCCCCCACACACAAAACGAGTGGCTCATTTTGCTTTAATTACCTCGTTCCAGGGAGCAGGTGAGAATGGGTGGCACCTGGGACCAGAATGCTTGAGGAGCAACATATGGAGAAGGGGCCAGGACAGCAACCTGTGCCTGCTGGTGCCCTTTCAGACACATCTTGTTCCTCTCTGCAACTGCCATGACTGAGGAGCAACAGAGCAGCACTGACCTTTTGATAGCCACAGAAGAGGCCCCTGTACACCCCCTCCTGATCTGTGAGTAGGGACTATTTTGCTTCCTCACTGTGCTTCCACAGAAAATATGGGTTTCTTTGCAATAAAAGTTTTTATTTGCTTCCTTTAGACCTGGGGAAGATCTTGTTTGCAGCATTGCCCATTGCAGGGATTGTTATTGGTGAGTGACAGAATTGCATTCCCTCCCTGGGGCAGACTCCTCTAGTTTGCTTATCCTGCTTCTTTGCTCAGCCAACAGTTCCACTAAAGCCTTCTTGCTTAAAAACAAAATTCCTGTCTGCTTGGCCTTGACTGGTACAACCGTTTCCTCAGGCAGTAGGCTGCAGCTGCCGCAAACTCAGAGGTATTCTGGAGCTTGCTTGCATGCAAGAGTCAAAGGCACCTGAGTCATAGCTGAGGAGGGGCTGCTAAAACACTTGGGGTATTTTTAGAAGTTTTGTTAACTTGAGCGGGGAGTAAAGACCTGTAGGAAATAGCTGGAGCTGCCTGTTTTGTTCACACAACTTTTAACAAAGTTCTGTTTGCGCAAGCTGCAGCCATGGGTGCAGATACTGACAGGTATGTGAGGGGAGGGGATGAGCCTTGCGGCCTGCCTTCTGTATTGGTGGGTAGCTGTTGGACTAGATGGCCTTGAGTTTCACTTCCCAATTCTGTCAAAATACAAAGCATGCCACCTGATGTCCTCCTTGCCTTTCTTGAGGGGGCCAAGGAAAGGGCAGCCTTCGCTTGGAAGTGTTCTGCTGGGCTACTGCTGCTTAGGGAGTGATGTTTTCCCACTACCTCCTGTGTAGCCTGGAATTGGGTCTACCTGCTGCTTGAAAGATGAGTGTGTGTGTGGGGGGGGGGGGGATGCATGCTGCAGCTGCCCTCTCTCTTTGTGTGTCTGAAATGTGCTCCTAGCGGGGACCCCAGCCTGGCTTTGCTCTGCCTACTGGAGCAAGGCTGCCTGCTGATTCCAGGCTCAACCGGTGTGCGGAAGTAGTTAGTGACTGACTGACCAACCGCAGGGTCAGCGGCTTGGGAAAAAGCAACTATCAGGGTCTGAAAGGGAACCGATGTAAAGCCTATTCTGAGACTGGGGGGGGGGGGTGCTGCTGGATAACTGGAGGGTCTCTGACACGGACCCTTCGGAACAGTTTAAACCGGTGAGAATGCGGGGCTGCCCCGGGGACCTCCCCCCCCCCCCGCCCGGGCAGACTGGAGGGCTGCGTCCTTCTGCATCCTCACGGGGCGCCGCCGGCAGGGCAGGGCAGGGCAGGGCAGGGCAGCCGCCTTATTCCTCGGCCTGAGGAGGCGGCGGCGGCGGCGGCGGAGGGGGGAGCACACCGGGTGGGCGGCGGCGGCGGCGGCGCTGAGGCTCTCCTCTCTCTCCTTCCTTCCCTGCCCGCCAGGCGCCGTCTACTCCGGCCAGTGCCCGCGGCAGCCGCGCCTCCCGCTCTACCTGGCGCTGCTGGGCGCCGCGGGGCTGGCCCTCCTGCTGCTCAGCTGCGCGCCGGCTCGGGGGGACGGGGGCGGCGGCGGCGGGGGCGCGCCCGGAGCCCTGGCCCGCCTGGCCCGCCGCCTGCGCGCCGCCCTCCGCCTCTTCCTCTGCGCCTGGGTCCTCGCAGGTCAGTGCCCGGCCGGGCGGGGGTCGCGGGCGGGCGGGCGGGCGGGCGGGCGGCGCGGCCCGGAGCGCCCCTCCTCACTCGCCGGCTCCTCCTCCTCGTCCCCCGCAGGCAGCGCCTGGGTCTTCCCCGCCTACCCGCCGGACTACGAGGCTCGCGGCCGGGCCGGCTTCTGCCCGCGCCCGCTCTTCCTCGCCGCCTTCGGCGCCACCGCCGCCCTGCTGGCCGCCCCGGCCGCGGCCGCCCTGCTCGCCCTCGCCATCCGCGCCGCCGCCGCCCTGCGCCCCGCCGCGCCCCCTGCGCCTGCGCCGCGCTAAGGGCCGGAAGGGGCGGGGCCGGCCTCCGGGGCGCCGCTCTAGGCCGCGCCCTCCACGCGCAGGAAGCGGAAGCCGCGGCCCGGAAGTGCGTCGAGCGGGTCGCCTCCATCCCTCGCAGGTGCCGCCCAGCCGCTGCCGGAGCCGCAACATGGTGAGGGGGGACCTGGGGGGGGGGGCGGCGGCGCGCGGTGGGAGGGGGCCCGGGGGGGCTGAGGTCTCCCCTCCTCTTCCTCCTCTCCTCTCCCCTCCCCCGCAGGCGACGGCGCTGACGCAGGGCCTGGAGCGCGTCCCCGACCAGACGGGCTACCTGGTGATCTGCGACGGGGCGGTGCTGGCCGTGAGTGCCCCTCCCCCACCCCGCGTGTGTGTGTCGCTGGGGGGGCTCCGGGTCCCGCCCCCTCAGAGCAGCCCTTCTCTCTCCCCCCACCCCCCGCGAGGCGGCCCGGGCGCGGCTGCAGCCCCCGCGCCCTCCCCGGCTCCTGCCGCCGCTGACGCGCGTCCTCCTGCTTCTCCTCCTCCCGCTTCTCCTCCGCAGTCGGCGGGCGACCTGGAGAACGACGAGCGGACGGCCGGCGCCATCTCCGAGCTGGTGAACACGGCCTGCGCCTTCCGCCTGCCGCGCTGCCCCGAGGTGCCGTTCCGGCGCATCTCAGGCGAGTCCGGCGGGGGGCCCCGAGGGGCGGCCCGCTCCCTCCCTCGGGGGCGGCGGTGGGGTCCCCCCAGGCCCGGCCGGCCCTGACCCCGCTGGGCGCGTCTCTCCCCCCTTGCAGTGGTGTTCGGGGAGCACTCCTTCCTGGTGACCATCTCCGGGCAGAAGCTGTTCGTGGTGAAGAGGCAGAACAACGCCCGTGAGCCAGTGCTGGCCTGAGCGCCGGCGGAGCAGCCCCTCTTCCTCTGCCGGGCGCTGGGACGCGTGAGGGGGCTTCGCGGAGTGGGTGCGCACACGTGGCCCACCCTTCCAGGCAGGCAGGCAGGCAGGCAGCTGTCTGTCTGGAGGGCGCACGTGGGCATGTTGCACGTAAGGGTGGAGGGCCTTCTGTACGAAAGGGGCTGTGTGGGCTGTCTGTGCTGCAAGAAAATAAACTTTTTCCGGTGGTGACGCAGGAGCCAGCTGCTGCAGACCGTTTCTTGGCTTGCCTTGCCCATTACAGGGCACAGTCTTTGGCTTTATTCTGAAACCGCTGCTGGTGCAGAAACCTAACTTAGATCTTAACAATCGCCTGTCCTCTTGTGTGTGCATAGAGAGCTCTAGAACCACCTGTTCTCTCTTGCAAATTAGTTTGGCCCTCCACTGCCTGTGCTACAGTGTGCTACAGTGACCATTGTCAGCGTTCAGATAAAAAAAAGTGCCCCAGCATTGAAGGCACAAGCACTGTCAGGCGGGGCCGAGAAGGTCAAACCCCTAGATTAATATGCTCTCCGTAATGGTGGCCAGGTCGTTAAAGGTACATTTACAGCATGCATTCCTGTGCAGACAAGTTGTGCTGACCCCAAACTTTACATGTGACAAGCAGAAAAGAAGAGCATGGCCCATCTCCAGTCAGAGGAGCACATGTGCTGAGACTCTTCTCTGCTGGAGTTTGCCTATAAAGAAATCCACTTCTGGACCAACTCCAAACATCTATGTAGGATTCCTCAAGTAGAATATCAGCTGTTGCTTTCAGGATTAACATGGTGCCCTTTAGAGAGGTTTGTCAGGCTTGCTGGATGACTGCTGACCCCCCCTCCTCAGAGATGTATGTTGAACAGTGTCTTGCAAGAGAAATGGTGTGTGTGCGTTTTGATCTCCACTACCCCAGATACCTCCACACACTCAGCAGTCCGGGTGACAGCCAGTGCAGTTTATTCACACACAGATTTGGAGCCACTTTTGAGGCAAATAAAAATATATAAATAATAAAAATTAAATAAAGTGCAATGGGGTGGGGGAGCACTTTGGCCTGAGAAGGGCAAGAGCAGCTGGCGTGCAAGTCAGTCAGCCCCTCCCTCCCTGCATCGAGGGGGGGCAGGGGAGGGGGAAGAGACCACAGTCTGCAATCAGAAACAGCCAGATGCTCGAACCGTCCCTGCCTGAGAGAAAACCTGTCCCTTTTCCAGTAGTAAAAAGTGGCACAATTCACTGTGGGGGAGTCCAGCTTCTAAAATGCCCTTGACCCGCAAAGGGTGGCAAAATAATCCAGTATATAAAACCACGCACTTGCTTCTTGAAGCAGCTGCCATGGGTGGGGGCTGCTGCTCTGCTCTGGAATATGGCCTCACTTGTATGACCCTGGAGAATGAAGAAAAGCAGGGTGCCCTCCCCCCATTAAGAAGGAGAGCAAAGGACATGGGTTTCTTTCACCCCCCAGCTCCCAGACTAAACCCAAAACAAACAGGGAAAACACAGGAATAAACAGAAGCACCAACCTGCACGCAAGGCAGAAGGTGACACAGCTGGGGGAACTGCTTAATGGGGGGGGCGCGCCTCTGTGCCCTCGAAAGTAGGGACAGGAGTGCATCATTGCAGACCTCAGTAGTGTTTCACGGGCAAGTGTAGGATCCTTTGCAAGACTGCAGCCCTCACCAACACAAACTAGTGGGGGTTACTGAGCTACATGACTATGAGTAGCCGGAGCTGCAAGGGACTGGCAATGCCCCAGGAAGGCAGGCTGCGGTGTGTCTGTGGGGAGGGGAGTGTGGGGGGGAATTCCTGCCCCCTGTTCACGTGACAGGTGCCACCACTAGCACTTTGCACTCACGTTTGGCAATTTTGTCAAGGGAAAGAGCTGTCTTGTCAGGGGGTAAGTAAAGGGGCCGGCCAACGGGAGATCCCACAGGTGGAGTGATGGCTCGGCGCTCCATGACGCTGCCTGACCTGTTTGTGAGAGAGAAAAAGAGAGTTTTCTCAAGGGGAGGAAGGATACAGGCCCTTCCCAGCCACCTCACTTGCGCACACAATCCCAGAGCGCCACTGCAAAGGGAAGAAACACCTTGGCCCTTCCCTCCTCTCTCACCCACCTCATGAGGTGCCCTCGTGCTGGCTGCTGGTGGGAGAAGCTTTGTGAACGGCCCAGGCTGGCCTGGTGCCGCTCCACCAGCTCACGGACTGCAGGGCTGCTGGGGCTGCTTTTGCGGGAAACAGGCCGGGCCTCTGGGGGTGGGTTAGAGATGCTCGCTGTGAACTGCAGCTTCAGCTTCATGTGCTGGGACAGCTTGGGGAGAGCAAGAGAGGACAGGTGATCGGCGTGTTGCCTTTTATGAGGCCTGCATCCCTCCCTCATCCTGGGGTGGTCGGTGCCTAGGCAATCTGGCTATCTTAAGTCTACTTAAGATGAATTAATGATCGGAGTGCTTGAATCCAAGTAGGCCCAAAATGAAGCCTCGCCAGCCCTCTTCCCAGAACTGAGGGTGTCAACTTGCAGGCCTGCTGCTGGCCACGTATGTATGTCTGCACCTGAAGCCGATTCCCCCCTGCCTTGGCCCTCAAACACCGAAGCCCCCCAAGTTCAAAGCCTGGGATAGGACATATACGTTATTTTACCTCATACAGGCCTGCCTGCAGGGCCTGGAATGTGACACAGAAAGTGCGGGCGCTGCCCTTGCGAGAGTATCCCAGGTTGTTGAGGGGTGTGTGGCAGACAATGGAGTCTTGGGTGTCGTGGATGGCACGCTGCTCTTCACAAGAAAGTGTCTTGCCTGAGGGTACAAATGACGAGGCTACTGCAATCAGCGGGGAGGGCACTGACCTGCCACTCGCTTGGGGTCTGACAAAATTGCCAGCTGTCTATTTCTGGGTGGGGCCAACCAGATCCCTCAAGCCAAGTGGGAGAGTGGCATGTCTCCACCCACCTCGCCCTCTGCTAAGGGCAGCAAACATGGTCCTGCCTCCAATCCGGGCCCTCTTTTGGCCACTCACCTGTGGTTGCACTTTCCGGTGTCCACACCAAGCGTACAGCCAGGAAGTCCTGCAAGTTGTTGATAAGGGTGTAGGCTACTGTGAAGCGCTGGTGCAAGACCACCGGTGACTCACACTCTGCCGTCATGACAAATCGAGGACGGGCCAGGCGGATGCTTGGCAGCCTATGGGAGACAGACGTGCAAATCCTTGGAAGGAGGAGGTGCCCAGGTGGGATCAGGCTGGGGCCAGGCTCAGCAGGAGAGGACCGGCTTGGCACACACGAAAGGTCACAAGTGCCATTCCTGGTAGCCTCGTGTTAAAAAAAGGATCATGTCACAGGTGACTGCCTGCCTATCTGAGGTCCTGGACTGCTGCAGGCAGTTATGGGGGAAAGAATGCCCTGGGGAGATGGGGCGGTGGGTCTGACTTGGAAGAACACGGCTCTGTGTGGTGAGAATGCAGTGGGGCCAGTCGGGCTTTGTGGCCATTCTCTTGCAGCACCAGAAATGCCATCAAGGGGTTTAGATGGTTGTGGGTTTTCCGGGCTGTATTACCGTGGTCTTGGCATTGTAGTTCCTGACGTTCGCCAGCAGCTGTGGCTGGCATCTTCAGAGGTGTAGCACCAAGATGCCAGCCACAGCTGCTGGCGAAACGTCAGGAACTACAATGCCAAGACCACGGCAGTACAGCCCGGAAAACCCACAACAACCATCGTTCTCTGGCCATGAAAGCCTTCGACAATACAAGGGGTTTAGACTTTGCCAGCAAGAGAGAGGAAGGTGGGTGCAATGTCCAAACGAGTATTCCTTTTGCCCTGAATTTTTCATTAGAGAAATGGCCTCCATCATGATATCCGTGTGTGTGTTAAGCCTACTGCTGTGTACCAGCAGTCACTTGCCATCTCAGTCACACTGAACAGTGGCCAAGATCCACCATCTCTCCGCATCTCTAGCACACAAAGATCTGCATTAGCCCTCAGGCAGCCACTAATCCATTTCTTCGTCTTCCCATTTAGATTGTTTAGTAATTCAGTAGTACTAAAGATTCTCGGGAAAAGTCAATAATGCTAGGAAAAGTGGAAGGCAGCAGGAAATGAGGAAGACCTAAAACGAGGTGGCTTGACTCAATCAAAGAAGCCACATCCTCCAGTTTGCAGGATCTGAGCAAGGCTGTTAATGATGGGACATTTTCATAGGGTTGCCACAGGTCGGAAACGACAGCACATAACACACATACAGAGTACTGAAGAGAGAGTCCTGGTGAACAGCACAAATTTAAAACCCTTTTAAGACTCAAACTATGAAACTAATCAAATGTACTTTAGGCAACTGACACACCAAGAATTTCCAAGGCCTCATTAACTGAGCACAAGGCCAGCCCAAAACTCATGGAAAATGGTGCCCGAGTCTCAGCAGCAGCAAAGTACACCAGCAGGCCTAGCAACGGCTTTATAGAATCATAGAGTTGGAAGGGGCCACCCAGGCCATCTAGTCCAACCCCCTGCCCAGTGCAGGATCAGCCTAAAGCATCTCTGACAAATATCCAGCCTCTTCTTCAAAACTGCCAGTGAAGGGGAGCTCACCACTTCCCTAGGCGGCTGATTCCACCTTTGAACTACTCTGACCGTGAAAAAGTTATTCCTAATATCCAGCCGGTACCTTTGTGCATGTATTTAAGCCCGTTGCTTCGGGTCCTACCCTCTGCTGCCAACTGGAACAGCTCCCTGCCCTCCTCCAAATGACAGCCTTTCAAATATTTCAAGAGAGCAATCATGTCCCCCCTCAACCTCCTCCAAACTAAACATTCCCAAGGCCCTCAGGCTTTCCTCGTAGGGCTCAGTCTCCAGACCCCTGATCATTCTTGTCGCTCTCCTCCACACCCTCTCGATTTTGTCCACATCCTTTTTGAAGTGAGGCCTCTGGAACTGCACACAATACTCCAGGTGTGGCCTGACCAAGGCAGTATAGAGAGGGGCTATGACCTCCTGCGATTTCGACGCTATGGCCCCTTTGATACAACCCAAGATTGAATTAGCCTTTTTTGCCACCGCATCACACTGACTGCTCATATTTAGTCTACAGTCCACTCTTACCCCAAGATCCCTTTCGCATATACTACTGCCCAGAAGTGTATCCCCCATCCAGTATTTGAGTTTCCCATTTTGTGGCCCAGATGTAATACTGTGCACTTGTCTTTGTTGAATTGCATCCTATTCACAGCTGCCCACTTCTCCAGAGTATTCAGGTCTTGTTGAATTTTAATTCTATCTTCTGGGGTGTTTGCTACCCCTCCCAATTTGGTATCATCAGCAAATTTAATGAGCAGCAATTCCACTCCTTCATGCAGAACATTGATAAAAATATTGAAAAGTACCGGGCCCAAAACCGAGCCCTGCGGCACCCCACTGGACACCTCCCTCCAATCTGATGAAACGCCGTCGACCACCACTCTTTGAGTGCGGTCCTCCAACCAGTTCCCTATCCACCGAACTGTCCTATAGTCCAGTCCAGTCTTCCAGTTTGCCCATTAGAATGTCATGGGGGACCTTATCAAAAGCTTTACTGAAATCCAGATAAATCACGTCAACAGAGTTCCCCTGATCCAGTAAGCTGGTCACTCGATCAAAGAAGGAAACCAGGTTGGTCTGGCAGGATCTGTTAGGAACAAAACCATGCTGACTTCCCCGGATCACTGAGCGGTCCTGCAGATGCTTACAGACTGATCCCTTTAAAATCTGTTCTAATACCTTCCCAGCAACAGAAGTCAGACTGACCGGCCTGTAGTTTCCTGGGTCATCCTTCTTCCCTTTCTTAAAGATTGGGATAACATTTGCTCTTCTCCGATCTTGTGGCACATCCCCAGTCCTCCAGGAGGCCTTGAAGATGATGGACAGGGGTTCTGCAAGTTCTCTGGAAAGTTCTTTCAGCACTCTTGGGTGCACCCCATCCGGCCCAGGGGATTTGTATTCATCCAGTGCAGCCAGATGCCTCTCCACAACCTCTCTGTCAATGTCAATTAGCCACTCAGGTGTCCTGCCACATTTTCTACTATCTCTAGATGTGCCTGAGTTCTTCAGGGAGAAAACAGAGGCAAAAAAGTCATTAAGCCTGTCTGCTTTTTCTCTGTCCTGCATCAGAGTTTCTCCGTCTACTCCCAACAGCGGTCCAATTGCCTCTTTTACCTTGTGTTTGCTTCTCACATATCTGTAGAAGTTTTTCTTATTGTAGCGAGCCCTCCTGGCCACACCCAGCTCGTACTGAGCTTTGGCCTCTCTGATGGCTGATCTGCAGTGCCTAGTAACCCTCATATACTCCTCTTTAGAGGCCTGTCCTTCTCTTCATTTCCTGAACATTTCCTTTTTCTCCCTTAGCTTATTGTGGAGGTCTCTGTACATCCACATCGGTTTCTTGGAGCCCTTACCGTGTTTCCGTCTTGCTGGGATAGTGAGGGCTTGAGCTTGCAAAAGCTCGTGTTGAGAAGGGCCCAACCTTCACTCGCTCCTTTCCCTTCCAGCACACTCCCCCATGGAATGACTCTCATCAAGCCTCTTGAGTTCATCGAAGTTGGCCCTACGAAAAATCTAACCTACGAGTCTGGCTATGAACTTCCTTGGCCCCACACAGCAACTGGAATTCAAGGAGGACATGGTCACTTCCCCCTAAGGTCCCCACCACCTTCATCTCCTCTACCAATTCTTCCCTGTTGGTTAATATCAAGCCTTGTATGGCTGAGCCCCTTGTAGCTTCCTCCACCTTTTGAAAAAGGAAGTTATCGGCCAGGCAGGTCAGGAACTTGCGTGTTTCATGACGCTTTGCTGAGCCTGTCTCCCAGCACACATCTGGGAAGTTGAAGTCACCCATAATTACAAGGTTCTGATGTCTGGATACTCTGCCAATCTGTTCAAAGAGGGCAGCATCCGTTTCTTCTCGCTGGTCAGGTGGTCTGTAGCAGACTCCAACAATAATACCCTTTGTCCTTCCTCCCCTTATTTCCACCCATATACTTTCCACTGGACTGTCCGCCCCATTCTCCATAACTTCTTGACAATCAAGCCCTCTCCTCACATACAACGCCACTCCACCTCCTCTTCTACCCTTCCGGTTTTTCTTGAACAACTCATACCCATCCACTAGCACATTCCACTCATGGGAATCATCCCACCAAGTCTCAGTAATTCCTACTATATTGTAGCCCTCTGTTTGCAATAGAAGCTCAAGCTCTTCTTTCTTGTTGCCCATACTTTGGGCATTGCTATATAGACACTTGTAGCCTTGTACCTTTGTTTGACCTTTCCTACCCAGGTGGGTCACCACTGTTTTCACTTCGTCATTGAAATCACCATAGTGACGAAGGATTTTTAAAAGGAAAGAATGGAGCACTGATCAAAGAGACAACAGGCAAGTCCCCGTCCCCGTCCCCCCGCTTGCGGCCATCTCAACAGGGCTGGAGAAACACCACCCCCTAAGCTCCCACATTGGCTTTTGAGGAAGCAGGGGGAGCCGGCCCCAAGAGTCTTCCAGCCCCACTGGCATCCGGTGCACCTCTGCAGCAGCATTTCTGCCCATCACAGTGGAACTTGCAAAGCGAAGGCAGACTCCCCAGCAGTATACTAATCAGGCAGAAATGCAGGCAGGGGCTCCCCACCTCCGCTGAGCTGGAAGAATCCCCGCACCATTTGCATGTCGCCATTTTATGACTCCAGGAGATGAGTGGCTTGCAGCACTCAACCACTATCCTCCTCTGGCATGAGAAGCAATGGCAGAGTCAGAGGGGGGTGAGACGGGGCAAACGGGGCCTGCGGAAGGCCAAATCAGCTCTCACCTGTAGTGAGTGTGGATCCGGGCAGTGAACGGCAGTTTGGGGGTTGACCACTGAACCACGGCAATGAGAGGAACCTCTAGGCCCTGCAAAGGGGAGGCAAGAATGATGGACAGACCGGTACAGTTCCATTGCTCCACTTATTCCCCCCCCCCCCAAATACGTGTACACACAAACACACACACGACTCTCAAGGGGTGCCGTGCTTGCCCCTCTTTCTGCTTCTGCACCAGCAGGCTGGGAAGACTGAGGTCTTGAAGGACATTTTACTTCCCACTTTTCAGGGGCTTTAGCCGAATTGTGCAGACTTGGCTAAGGGACTGTCGCTTTTACGGGATCCAGCATTACTGCTGGCGAAGCAAGTTAAGACAGCTGTGAAAGATGCTTCCTTCCAACTCAGTCTAACCTGGAGATGCCCCCACTGGCACGACTCATCTGGCAATCTGGATCCACTGAGACCAGACTACGATCGTGCCCTCTTCCTAGGTCTCCCCTGAGGCTCAGCTTAGAGGCTCAGGTTGGTGCAGAATGCCGCAGCTCAGCTATTATCAGATGCTAGCTGGAGAAGGCATCGGACTCCCGTTCTCTCAGTCCTCCGGCTGCCCTCAAGTCAGATGCTTCGCTATTGAGTTAGGGAGCACAGACTTCACCACTGTGTTGCCTGGCATATTATCTGTTGCTTTGAATATGTAGTCCTAAGTTCTACCAGTGCTTCATGTTATCTCATGTCAGTCCTAGAACTGATAAGGTTCCGTTTCATCAATTCTTCAACTCTGTATTGGATCCTTGTTAAAGCTATATCTTTGTAAAATCCTATGACAGTGTTTATGGAAATGTCCTTGACACTGTATGGAAATGTCCTTGAAACTGACTTTGCTAATCTCACACCAAGTAATCCGCCTTGAGTCTCAGTGAGAAAGGTGGACTATAAATGACAATGACCTAAATGACAATGGCATCCAAAGCCCTTCATGGACTTGGTCTCTCATGTCTGCAGGACCATTTCACTCCCGGTGGTCCCCCGTGGCACCTGTTCATCTAAGCAGTGCCTTCTCCAGGTGCCAACCTGCAAGTGGGCAAAATCACCAGCCGCCCACCCCCTCACTTTCTCCACTGGGGCCCCCGCCTGGTGGAATGGTCTGCCTGAGGAGGTCAGGCCAGCTGCCCCTCTCCTGGCATTCTGCAAAATACATAAAACTGAACTATTTAGGATGACTTTTTACAGAGTTAATAGGGCTGTACCGTAACAAAACGCTTTGGTAACGGTTAGAGACTGTGGCCTTATACTGCTGCACACAGTACGTCCTGTCTGTTGCTGTGATCAGGATCCCACTATGTAATTTGTGCCTTGTTCAACACATTGTGTTAATACTTCCACTCTGTTTCAGATTTCAGTTGGTTCCAGATTTCTGAAGTTCAAATCTTTTTGCGTTGTTTCTTGGACGGGCTATCCTGTTGGCTGTATTGACTTACTCTATGTCATCTTCCTTGAGTCCCAGTGAGAAAGACCGACTATAAATAACATAAATAATAAAATAAGACTGAGCGAGACGGATCCTGACCCCCCCCCAACACCCCCCTGCACACTCACCTCCTTGGTGCTGTGGGGGGGCTGCTCTGGTGCCTGCAACTGGAAGAGGAAATTCTGCTCCTCGAGAGCTCGGAGTGAGCAGGGACAGGCCGAGGCAGCTGAGGCCACACGGCAGAAAGAGGCCATGGAAACTTCGCCTGACTGATGGCTGGGGGCGGGGGGGGGGGAGAAAGGCAGGCAAGAGGTAAGACTCCCTGACATTGCGTGCGCGCACACTTCTCAACAGCGTCACTGCGTTTTCTCCTATTCACAACCCACCCAAGGCGGCCACATGAAGGGCAGTTCCACCAAGGCCGATCAGCTCCATCGGCTCAGAACAAGCAGCCAGGGGAAATACTCTGCCCTTCCCAAGCTCCCTCCACCTGCTTGTGCAGCAGAGGATGAGCCTTGGCCCTCTTCCACCAGGCATCCCTCCAGGGAGCTGGGGAGTGCAACCAGGTCTCCACTCACTCTTCATTTTGCCAAGCCAAACATGATGTTTCTTTAACCTTTCCTTGTAGGACATGCTTTCCAGACCCCTGACCTGCTTCACCGCCCTCCTCTGAACCCACTCCAATTTGTGCACTTATATGCACTGCCCAGAACTGACAAGCGAAGAACAGAACGGTTACTTCCTGTTCCCTGAATCCAAGCCTTCTACTAATGCAGCCCAAAACTGCTTCTGCCTTTCTTGCAGCTGCGTCTGTCATAGGATAAGAGTAGTGGATACAGCAGGACTTTTCTGATGTTCTTCTCACACTGCTGACTCACATTCAGCTTGTGATTCTTGTCCCCAGAACCAGAAAGTATTGGGTTTAGCTTGGTGGCTGACCAGCCCCGCACAGGGTCAAAGCCACCTCTGCAGGGCCGGCAGCCCAGAGAACCCTCTGCACGCCCTCTGATCCATGGCCTGGTCTGTCCCCGTCCCATGTGAGTTTGATGGGATGGGAAAGAGGTGGTGGATTGGGCAAGGTACAGTGAAATGCTGGAAGCGACGCGGATTCAGAAAGGCACACATGGAAGTGGAGGGAAGATCACGTGTGGACCCTCACTCAATTTGTTGACATATATATGAAGTATGTCAAAGTTTTTAAAAACCTTTTCAACTCCACCTCTAGTCACATGAACATAAAGATCTGTGAAATCAGGAGGCTCATGCAGCCGGAATTCTGGTAGCATCAAGGGCTCACCTATCAGTTCCAGCAAGCCCGCAAAGTGGCTGTGGAGGCTATCGCCCTCCCCCTTCTTTGCCTGCCCAGCCGCTCAGGTGTTTCCACGGCTAATAGTCTCAGAAGCTCTCGCCTCTATTCGTCTGCCTCGTCCCTTTTTAAGGCCACCCGAGAGCCTCGTTCTGCACCAGCAGATCCCACGAATTAAAAATAAAATCTCTTTTTCACACCCTCTTTATGAATGATGGTTTTGTATTTTTGTGGGTGTTGTTGAAAATAGTCTAACTTATTGAATACTTTTTCATCATGATAGTTATTGTTATAACTACACTGCTAAATAATTAAGACTTTATTGCATTTGATGCTCTTACCTTTTTTCTTAATTAAAAAAAATATACAAAAAATAACACACGAGTCCATACATAGGATATATATATATGAAGAATACATAAGAGAAAATGTAGTTAAGTAGAATATACCTATACCTATAAACAATATCCTACTACAATCCCCAAAAAGGTCTTCTGAGACAGAGTCCATCCGCAGTGAAGGCCCACAATTAAACCAGCCAGCGGTTGACTGTAGTTCATTAATCCAAACATCAGGTTGGGGGTGGGGGGGGTGGAGAAAGTTTCTTTAGCTTTTGGCTGTTCTGGTGTCTGAACTGGCCCATCTCGCTAGTGAACATTTGTTCTAATGAAATCGTGTGTTTAAGTCTCTTCAATGTGTATTTACATTTGCACTGTTTTTATTATTTCATACACAACATGCTCAGAGACAGCGTGATGCAACAGAGTTGGGCTAGGATCTGGGAGATCTAGGTTCAAGTGCCAGCCTGACCCACCTCACAGGGTTGTGAGGACAAAATGATTTGAGAGGAGAATGTTGTAAGCTACTTTGCATGCCCACAGGGGAGGAAACGGGGGTATAAATGAAGTAAACACACGTGCTACTGCCTGGCCCGGCAGTCCCCAGCCTGTACCCAGGCATTAGATTCCTTTTGCCTAAATGAAGAAGTTTGCTCTTGTATCCCTTGCACTGCGTTTTGTTAGTTTCAGCCCATCTTTCCAGCCTGCCCAGGTCAATTTGAAATTTACTTCTGCCTCAAAGACGATCTTTGCTATTCCCCCGCCCCTTCACTCCATGGAATCATAGAATCATAGGGTTGGAAGGAATTTCCAGGGTCATCTAGTCCAACCTCTTGCAGGAAATTCACAACTGCCTCCCCTCCTCACACCCCCAGTGACCCCTGCTCCATGCCCAGAAGATGGCAAAACACCGTCAGGATCCCTAGCCAAACTGGCCCGGGGGAAATTGGCATTACCCTGGGCGTGTAAGAAGGGGCCGCGAGAACTAAGCACTGACGTAACCCTTCTGTGTCATCTGCACTTTGGATGAGAGTTCCCTTCACCCAAGTCAGTGGTGAGCATCGTAAAGAGCAGCCGGCCCAGGAAGGAGCCCTGGGGAGCCGCATTCGAGACCTCCCTCCAGCTGGGTGCAGTGCCAGCAAGAAGGCTCTTTGACTCAGGTTTCCCAGTCAGCTGTGAATCCACCTGATGGGCCTGTATAATCTGCCCATGTTTAAACTGTTCTGCTAACCAAAATATGGCAGGGGACTTCAGTCAATGCTTTGCTGTAACCATGTTTGCAATCCACTGTGCTAATAACTGATCTGGCAGGATTTAAATGTGAGAAATCCATGCTGGCTTCTACCAATCACTGCATTTTTTCCAAGATCCAGAGAGAGGCAGTGTTGTGTAGTGGCTAGAGTGACGGGCTAGGGTTTGGGAGACCAGGATTTGATTCCCTGCTCTGCCATGGAAGCTTACTGGGTGACTTTTGGGACAGCCTCACAGCCTCACCAGGTTATATTGTGAGGAAAAGATGGAGGAGAAAGATGGAACCTGCTTTGGGTCCCCTTTGGGGAGAAAGGCAAGATATCAGTGAAGTTTTAAACAACTGACCCCTTTATTATCTGCTCTCCTATAAATCCTCTCGTATCACAGTGATGACTGACCCATTTGTAGTTTCCCAGAGCCTCTTTCTTCCACTTTCTGAAGATCAGGAGGACAACATGAAAATGGATGCGAAGTGCTTGGTGCAAATAGGGAGGAGGAGGCTAGGCGAATTGCATCCCCTTCGATCATTCACCCTTCTCTTCCCCAGAGATTCCCTACAGCCTTAGCCTGAGCACGTTTTTGAAGCAGGTTGCCATTCAATACAAACAGGAGCTTTTGGAAGCAATTCAAACCAATAGACCAAACTGGCAGGCCGGGAGACTTCGAATGCCGCCCCCACCCTGGCTCCCATTCACCCAAGCGTCTTTGCTCTTACCAGACATCATCGACTAACAAGACAGACCCGTCGGGCATCATGGGAAGGTAACTGGCATTAAAGTTGGGGAGGATCCGCACATCCCACACAGAGAGCTCTTCCTGGGACGCTGTATTCAAGACTGTAAGGGCAAAGAGAAGACCAGGGGCGGCACGGCTCCTTGCTCCAGTCCTCCTGCAGCCCTTCCAGGCCCAGGATGCCATTCTCTGCGGCTTGGGGCTCCTCCTGGCCCCCACCCTTTCCCTCCATGCCAGCTGGCTGCTCAGGGGGAGGGGGAGGGCTTGTGGCCAGGAGTCCAAGCAGGGGGAAGGGTGAGCCTCTACATCCCCCTCCCCTCTTCTCGGACGCCTCCCCCTAAGGCCGGCTCCTCCCTGCACCCCCCACTGCCTGCCCCCTTCCAACAACCGGCCGAGGGACGCGCACGCACCTTTCAGCACCGTCAGGTGTTTCCCGGAGACGTTGCACTGCTGGCATTTCAGCTCGGGAGGCGGCAGCACCGTCAGCAGGGTGCTCACTGTGGGGCCAGAGCACGGGGACCATCAAGCAGGGCTGCGAAGGCTTGCGGCCCCCAAGGCCGGGGCTCCTGCCCTGAAGCCATTCCCTGCTCCAGGCAGCCTACGACCCCGGAGCACTGCAGGCCGGCGAGCCCCCGCGGGCCGGGCCGGGCCGGGCTCACCTTGCGCCTTGAAGTTCCCCTGCTCCTCCCGGAAGGTCTGGGAAGGGGCCCGATCCTGCAAAATGCGGAGGTAGCCGCGCTCCCGCACTTCGGCTTTCTCTTGATCCCTCTTCCAAACGGTGACCACGATCTGCGAAAGAGGCGCCAGCAGCTCAGCCGCGGCCCCCCAGCCGAGGGGCGGGGGGACAAGCCGGCCCTGCCCGACTTACTTTGGCCTTGGCGGTGCTGGGGGGCAGCTTGTCCAAAGAGACGGTCAAGGGGAAGATCACCTCGTCGGTGGAGACGATGGGTTCCTCCGGGGGCCCCTGCGGGAGGGAGGGAAGGCGTCAGAGGCTGCTCCGGCCACCCCCGCCGCCCCGCGCCCTCCCACACCGCGGCCTTACGCCTGCAGCCGGCCTCCCCGGCGGCGCCAGTCCGTGCGTCAGGAGGGCCGGGCAGCTCCGGAAGGGCCCCCCGCGGCCGCCCGCCGCCTCCCCGTCGCCCGCCGCCTCTCCCGGGCCCGCCGCCGGCGCATCGCCGTCGCCCGCCGCGCCCCCGCCGGGGCTGACGCTGGCCAGGGCCGCCAGCGATCCCGCCAGCTCCCCCCAGGGCGCCCGGCCGCTGCCCGCCCCGCCGGGCCGGCAGCGCAGCACCAGCAGGAAGCGGACTGTCTCGCCCAGGTAGAGGTGGTTCCTCCGCGGCAGGGCGCGGTACCGGCCCGGCTCCCCCAGCAGCACCTCGCGCGCTGGGAAGGGCACGGCCGGGAAGTACATGAAATAATCGCACTGCGACTCCATCGCGGAGGCCTCAGCGGAGCGCGGCGGGCGGGCGCGGGCGGGCGGCGGCGGCGGCGCTGCCGGGGGCAGGCGCAGGGACCCGGCATGGGGCGGCCGGGAGGCGAGGGGAGGAGCCGGGCAGCCGCCGTGCGGAGGGCCGGGCTTGGGCGCGCAGGGCGGAGCGGAGCGAGACTGAGCCGGGCGAGGGACGCGTGCGCGCAGCAGCGGCCCTCCTCGCCCTCGCCGCCCGCTGGCCTCCCCGGCGGAGCGAACCAGAACGGCGAGCTCCTGCCGCCCGGGCCGGGAAGGTGGACGGGGAGGCCGCCGGGAGGGCCGGGAAGGTGGCGGGAGGCTCATACGGGAGCAGGCGGGCCTGGGCCGGCAGAGCAGCAAGAGCCACGCCCGCGCCTCTGGCCAGTCGGGGAAGAGCGGGCCGGCTGCGAAAGGGGGCTCGACGGCCCCTCGCTGCAGAGCCGAGCTCTGTAGCCAGAGGACTGAGCGGGGCGGCCCTTCTGGTCTGTTCTTTTGTGCTCGTCTCCCGAACCCCTCCTTTGGAGAGACCACTTTTAGCCGGGGCTTCAAATGCGCCCCTCCCCGTTTCGAAATCTTCTGGAGTCTGCAGTCCCCCCGCCCCGCCCCCCCGCATCACTGGCTGGCTCTCCGTGGCCGGCAGCGACGGGCCCTGGGAGCTTGGCCCGGTGGTACCTGCCTTGCATCGCAGGCAAGAGGTCCCTGGCCCTCCCCCGGCCCTTCCTTCCACGAGGGAGCCTCCAAAGCCCCCCTCCCCCCTATCACTGACTTCTTCACTTCACAGGTTTTGACCTGCTTCCAAGGCAAGGGATGTACTAAAACGAATGACAGGATTGCCCATTGAAAATAATGAGAGAGGCTTGAATGCCCATTGGAAATAATGGGAACCTGGAATGCCCATTGACTTGCATGGGCTCCATTAAAACACATTAGAGCAAAAAAAGAGGTGCAACGAAAACGTGGAATGGATTTTGAAGGAAAGTGTCTGGGCCCAGATAGCCTGTTCTGGGACTGGATTGACAGGCCCCTGACTGGAATGACGGCCTCTGGGGGTGACAGAAGGGCTCGGGGACTGGAATGACAGGCCCCTGACTGGAATGACGGCCCCTGGGTGTGCCAGAAGGGCTCGGGGACTGGAATGACAGGCCCCTGAGTGCAATGACGGCCCCTGGGTGTGCCAGAAGGGCTCGGGGACTGGAATGACAGGCCCCTGACTGGAATGACGGCCCCTGGGTGTGCCAGAAGGGCTCGGGGACTGGAATGACAGGCCCCTGACTGGAATGACGGCCCCTGGGTGTGCCAGAAGGGCTCGGGGACTGGAATGACAGGCCCCTGAGTGCAATGACGGCCCCTGGGTGTGCCAGAAGGGCTCGGGGACTGGATTGACAGGCCCCTGACTGGAATGACGGCCCCTGGGTGTGCCAGAAGGGCTTGGGACTGGAATGACAGGCCCCTGACTGGAATGACGGCCCCTGGGTGTGCCAGAAGGGCTCGGGGACTGGAATGACAGGCCCCTGAGTGCAATGACGGCCCCTGGGTGTGCCAGAAGGGCTCGGGGACTGGAATGACAGGCCCCTGACTGGAATGACGGCCCCTGGGTGTGACGGAGGGGTCTGGGACTGGAATGACAGGCCTCTGATTGGAATAACGGCCCCTGGGTGTGACGGAGGGGTCTGGGTCTGGAATGACAGGCCCCTACCTGGAATCACATCCCCCGGTGTGCCAGACTATGTCTTGGATCCTTACTAATGCTATGTCTTTAAACATGTATATGTTAGCCTTATGGTATTGACACGGAACCATTTGTAGAAAAAGAACTGCAGGAACTCATTAGCATAACTCATTAACATATGCCACACCCCTTGATCAGGAAAAAATGGACAGGATTCGGCTGCTGCCAGATGGGGAAGTGTTCCTCCACCTGGCTGTGGCCGGATCAGGGCCGTTTTGCCCACAATCCAGACCAAAACCGGGCCAAAATGGGCATTTGGGGCATGTTTTGGCCTGGATCAGGCCCAAAATGGCCCACATTGGGTTGGTGCCGGGAGGGGAGGGGTCCCCCACCAGGCACCAACCCACTGCTAAACAAAACAAATACCGGCGTAAAGGAACTACAAGGTTCCACACTTCACTTATAGAAAATATCTGTTTTTTCTTTTAAAGTGCAGAAGTGCTCTAAATGTGCATACAATGATGACCGATAAATAACAATAAATAACAGACAATAAATTTCATAGGTAAAGCGCACAAACGTATGACTGACTCCAACTTGTAGAATTTAGTAATCCTTGGTCCTATAAGGAATAGAGATATATTGCGTAACCATCAAAGTTGTCAAACATTGTCTTCTACCTCCACAATGTAGCACAATGGCTGCAATATAGGGGTTACTTCCACCCCCATCCAAAGTGCAGCGTGAAATGCTGCTGCTGAGAGGTAGCTTCAGCTACGGCTTTTAGCGAGCAAGTTTCCAAAACCCATTTCGTATATTTTCAACTTCCTCAGACTTCAATATCTGCGGGGGAACCCTCCCCTGCCCAGCACTGACCCAGTACAGGCCCCCTTGGCCCCAATCTCGGGCCAAAACGAGCCCAGAACATCCAAAAATGGTCATTTTGGGCCCGATTTGGCCAGGACTGGGGCCGAAACGGCCAGGACCATGTCCGTGCCGGGTGTAAGAAACTTCCTCCACCTGGCAACAACCCGATCCAGGCCATTTTGGCCCCAATCTAGGCTGTTCTGGCCCCAATCCAGGCCAAATGGCCCCAAATGGCCGACAATTGCCATTTGGGGCCCGTTTGGGCCCGGATTGGAGCCAAATCGACTGGGACCGGATTGGTGCCGGCCGGGGGAGACTTCCCTTGCCTGGCACTGACCCAATCCAGGCTGTTTCGGCCCCGATCTGGGCAGAAATGGGCCGAAAATGGCCATTTTGACCCATTCCGGCCTGGATTGGGATCGTAATGGCCGGGACCCGGGTTGGTGCCGGGTGGGGGAGACTTCCCCCACCTGGCTCCAACCCAACCGTGGCAATTTTGGCCCCGATCCAGGCCGGAATGGACCCAATCCAGGCTGAAAGTGCCCCAAATGGCTGACAATGGCCATTTCGGGCGTTTCAGCCCATTTCGGGACTGAAACGGCCCAGACCGGGTCGGTGCCGGGCAGGGGATGCTTCTTCCACCTGGCACCGAACCAATCAGGGCTGTTTTGGCCCCGATTGTGGCCATTTTGGCCCCAATCAAGGCCTAAATGGCCCCAAACCTTTTAAAGTCAGGTGGGCGAGGTCACTTGACTTGGGGAAACTACTGGAATAGTCTTCTGGTGCATTCTCCCTCAAAATGAGCCCTGGGTATTGTATTGAAATGTACTTACTTGACACTGATTGTATTAACCTCATACTGTGTAATCTGCCTTGAGTCTCAGTGAGACTGGAATGACAGGAAAGAGACCATTATTCCACTCAGGGGCATGTCATTCCAGTCCCAGAACAATTCTGCAATATTTAGAGACCCTCAGTCCTTTCAAGAATGAGACATTTTGGTTCCAGAAAGCTTCCACTACACGCAGAGGCTATCATTGCACTCATGGGCCTGTCATTCCATTGCCAGAGCCCTTCTGTCACACCCAGGGGCCGTCATTCCAGTCAGGGGCCTGTCAATCCAGTCCCCGAGCCCTTCTGGCACACCCAGGGGCCGTCATTGCACTCAGCGGCCTGTCAATCCAGTCCCAGAACAGGCTATCTGGGCCCAGACACTTTCCTTCAAAATCCATTCCACGTTTTCATTACACCTCTTTTTTTGCTCTAATGTGTTTCAATGGAGCCCATGCAAGTCAATGGGCATTCCAGGTTCCCATTATTTCCAATGGGCATTCAAGCCTCTCTCATTATTTTCAATGGGCAATCCTGTCATTCGTTTTAGTACATCCCTGGAGGGGGCAATCTTGCTCAGTCTTGCCTTCATACCATCTGGGGAAAGGTCAGGGTGGGAGGGCTGGATCCCGACCACACTGGCAGCTCTGCTGATTCCCGGCTACTGCTGCAGGGACCATACCTCAGGAGCCCCTATTCCACCCCCCCACCCTGCCCAGCATGGATTGGAGATCAGTGGGCTGTAATGGGAGGCAGGAAAGTTCCCTCCTGCTGTTGGAAAATGTACTCTGGATCTAACCCACAGTGTCTTTGTACATGTGTGCATTTTTGAAGATCCCACGGGTTGCCTCAGCGCGCGCACACGCACACACACACGCACACACACACACCCCAAACCACTGGAGGGCTTTCTGGCTTTTTTGTGGGTCAGTAATGGGTTATCAAGACTGACCATCCCATGCAAAGCCCTTCCTGGCCTACATAAAACTGAATTCCTCGGGAGGACTTTTATACAGGCAGGGCAACATTAGGACAGAATAGTCAGGAAGGCGGCAGGCCTGGCTCGGGAGGAGGAGGGAGGCCTGGCCCGGGAGGAGGGAGGCCTGGCTTGGGAGGAGGCGGCCTGGCTCGGGAGGAGGAGGGAGGCCTGGCCCGGGAGGAGGGAGGCCTGGCTTGGGAGGAGGCGGCCTGGCTCGGGAGGAGGAGGGAGGCCTGGCCCGGGAGGAGGCGGCCTGGCTCGGGAGGAGGGAGGCCTGGCTCGGGGGCTCGCTGCCAAGGCATTCCTGCTCTGCCCACCCGGGGAGCCTCTTCAGCTAGGCTCACGCTCAGTTACAGCCGCATCAGAGCACCTACTGCGCACAGCATCCCTGTAAGATGGGTCAGCCCTACTTTCTCTTTACCGGGGTAGACAGAAGGCTCGGCTTGCCACTGAGACAAGATTTGTGCTCCAGTCCTGATCCTCTGCATGATTGCTCAGAAGTATGGGGCCAGTGGAGTCCTGGGGGGCTCTCCGGTACAGAAGCACAGGCCACATTGCAGCCCTGGCCCCACGTGCAGCCCAGTCCTGGGCCAATGAGTCCTGCCAGCTTTCATGAACCTGAGTTTTGATTTAAGATCCAGCTGCTGTACTGTAAGGAAGGGATATCAAAGAGATTTATTAGGAAAGGCACTACAGACTTCACGGCTATGTACTCTCTGTTGCTGTAAGTGTGATTCCACTGAATTGTTTTTATGTTCTTTGATATGACAGTCTTAGAATTGCTTGTGAACTCTGCATTATATAAATTTGCATTTATATATCCAGTTGCGTTGTTTATTGAAATTTCTTTGAAATTGACTGTGCTGATCCTCTGTAATCCGCCTTGAGTTTCAGAGGGAAAGGCAGTCTGTAAATCACCTAAATAAAAAATAGCAAAAATAAAGCACCCCAAGTGCCTGCTCAGCCCAAGAAGGTGGACTTGTGACCCATGGCACTATCACAGCTGGGGGGGGGGGGCGGGCAGGGTGTAGCTCAAGGGTACAGCACCTGCTTGGCACGCAGAAGGTCCCGGGGTTGGTCCCTGGTGGCAACTCTCATTAAGGGTCAGGAAGTCATGGGAAAGACCTCCACCTGAGACCCTGGAGAGCCCCTGCCTGCCTGAGTAGGCAGTCTGAGGCAGTGGCAGCTCCATGGGTGACCCTCAGGATGTAGCACAGGGAAAGCAAAGGCGGAGGCGTGATCTATGGGGCAGAGATGCATGTGTTCCAGGAGCTAACCCACCTTCCGGTATGGCCTTCACTCAATTCAGCAGCTCCACTCAAGAGCACTGAGAACGGCATGCTGGGATAGGGGTTCCAGGTTTGGATGTGATTTGGTGCTTGGGATGCTTTCGCACCAATTCTGTTCTTGCTGTTCCTTGGCCCAAGCCAAGGAATCTGCTCTTCTATGACTGAGGGTCTGCGCGAATGTTGCCAGTGTCTGGCCTGCTCTCCAGGAAGTGCTGCCAGAGGAAGCAGCCCTTGCTGTGTTTGCCGTGCCTGCCTGAATACAGCCTCTGCCGTGTTGTGAGCCCCAATACAAGAGAGGTGACGGCGGGGAGGCGTATGGACTACCAAGTTGTGAGACCTGCTTCTGGCAGCCTCCGCCTGAGCCCCTAACCTTGCAGGGGAATTGAGCCTGGTTGATACTTGCATCCCAGAGGTACCACCTCCCGGACTTCTTGACCTTTTCAGATTTGGTTGCGCATTTTGATTTTGTTTGGCATTTCATTCCAGCTCCTGATGGCGACCTTGCCCCTTCCACGGACACATTTAGACACCTTGACTAGCCGGTGTTTGTGCGGCTTGTTTCCCTGTACGCACTCTCTGCTCCCCCTCCCTCCCCATGGAGAGTGTGACTGAATGCTTCATGGTACAGGAACTCCAGAAATCAACGGGAAACAACTCTGCCTTGCTCTGACACCCGTTTTCAGGTGTCACAGCAAACTGCAGTTTGGTTCAAGGTTCCCTATGCTGGAGAGCTTTCAATCCCACTCTTTGGGTGCGGGTGGTAATGCAAGCATAGCAAAAAGATGCATCCTTGCCAATCGTGAACAAACCAAGGTTGTGTCAGGACATCGCAAGACAGCCTATGCGAACTCTGCCAGAGCACCAACAGAATCCTAGAGAGCACGCACCAGGGCTGAACACAGCTAGCATGTCCACCCTTGTCCACTGACCCAAGGGCCTGTCCCGGCTACCTTGCCCCCTGGGACTTGGAGACATTGACTTGCAGTGGTGGTGCAGGGAATTGCTTAGCATCCAGGAAGTCCTTGTACTGAAGCTCGGGCATGGCCATGCGCTGGCACACTTTCTGCTCTTCAGGTGCCAGGCTGGGCTGCACGGCATAGCCCAGGATTGGAGCCTGTCCAAACTGGAAGGGGCGCACGTGCTCATCAGCGATGTCTCCAGGTCCCAATGGGCCTCCACCCTGCAGGCAATGCTGCATCAGCTCTGCTCGGCGCTTCTGGAGCATGGTCATCTCCCGAGCCATGCGGGCATAACCGAAGCGCTCCACACGGGCCCAGAAGGTGCGGTTGAAATGAGTGTAGAGGTGCCAATCAAGGTTGTTCCAGGCCCGGAGTCGGGCAGCGTGGCTGGGCTCCAGCGTGCACACAGACTCAGGGCTGCGCAGGTTGTGCCGGAAGGCTACCACGTCGTCAAGGGTCCAACACAGGGCATGGCGCAAAAGGACCAGGGACTCATCCATGTGCTCTGTGACAAGCACAAGATGGAAAACGTGCTCCAGCTCTGCAAGGGCAGCTCGGATCAAGGCTGGGCTTTGGCTGGCCAGTGGATCCAGGCCGAAGTCAAACCACAGCAGGTTGCGGGCATAGTGGTTGCCTCGTTCACCAGGCCGGTAGAAGTGATGTGGGGATGCCAGAAATTCGAGCAGAGTGCCAGCACGGCGGAAGGCAGGTACCACACCCCGGTAATAGGAAAAGGCCGATTCAGCCAAGGAAACTGGGTCCCGCACAATGGAGAAGTAGAAGCTGTCAGAGTGCATTACCCTCTGGACCTATGGAGGGAGACATGGGAATGAGCGGCAGCATGTGAGGAAAGGACCCATGGAGCACACCCTTCCTTCTAGCACATTTCCATCCCTCCTCTTGTCTAAGAGGCTCTGTGGGGTGTTCTGCATTGTACTGTCACAACAACGACCCTGTGAGGAAGGTGAGGCTGGGAGTCTCTGCCTGGCCAGGGTCACCCAGCAAGCTTCCATGTCTGAATGAGGGCTCAGGCCTGGTGCTCTCAGATCCTAGGCTGACTCCCTACCTGTTGCCCTGCTCTGGCTCACAGGCAGAACCTAACAGAGCCTCACTGACAGAAGAGAGGGGCTGGGGCACCACCCCCCCTGGGAGCCTGCCCCCCCCCACTTCCCGGACCAGGCTGGGGCTTCTTTTCCTCAGTGCTCAGAGACAGCATTCGTCCGTTCTGCTCCTTGTGACCTTGAAGTCCTTCCCAGAGGAGCCCAGCACTGGGCACAGATAACAATGCCGACCTGAACAGAGTCAGACCCTCCTCTGTAACTGGCAGTAGCTTTCTGGGGAGACCCGAGGCAGCTTCCCCCAACACTTGCCCTGTGGAAGTCGGGAACTGGAGACGCTGCCAGGGACTGCTCTGCTGAGCCACAGCCTCTGCCCTCTGGTCCCCCTCAAGAGGAGCCCCCCCTCTCCTGAGCCCACAGGGGGTAGCCCAGTCTAAAAGCAAATGTGCCCCTTGGAATTCAGCATTCTGGGAACTGGAGATCCCGCTGATTCCAGAAAAGATCACGTAGCTAAGTCTTGTGGCTTCGTGTGGGCTGGAGAAATCCCAGAAGAAACCAGGAGCGGGAGGAAAGGAGACAAACATTGCCCTGGTCCAAGAACAGGGGAGAAACTCGGCGCTCTCCCTCGGAGCAGGAGCTAAGCCCGCTACAGCAAACGCTCCTGTTTCTTGGGCAGAGGCACTCCAGCGTGGCTTTCTGAAGCGCTGGCCTCGCTCCCCTTGCCCCGGAAGTGGCCGCTGCACCTCCTCTGCACAGAATCTTCCCATCTCACGAGCCCCCCCCCCGCCCCCGCCCCCGCCCCCGCACCTCAAGGAGACTGAAGCGCATGTGATGGCACAGGATGTCGAACAGGCGCCCCTTGGGGTGCCACCCTTTGACTCGTCGTGCCTGGAAAGGGTTGGGGTAGCTGAACTGGTAGCGGGCGGGTAGAGCAAACTGCAGCCCTTGTGAATCCCCAAAGCGGTGCAGAATGTTGACGATGGTGCTGCTGCCTGTCTTGTGGGTCTTCAGGAAGACCAGGTGCTTGCGTGGCTGGCACGGGGGTGCTGGGCTGGGCTGGACTCCCTCCCCTGCCGCCGCAGCTTTGGCTGGCGGGCCCCAGGGACCTGGAAGCAGCCTAGACGAGAAGACCCTGGAGAGACCAGAAAAGGCATGGAGGGTCTGGCTGGGGAAAGCTGGTGCCCTGCTCAGCCTCCGCCTGCCCCCTCTCTCGACCGGCCACTGGGTGGCACTGCTGAGCGCCTGGCCCAGGCCAGCTCCTTGGCGTGGTGGGCGGAGTCTGGGGGTGAAGAGGGAATTACCTTTTCTGAAAGGAGACCCCTAAGAGCTGGATCGTGAAGCCCAGAGTCATGGAGATGCCCAGAGCAGCCCAGAGCAGCCGAAAGTGGCCACATCCAAACAGAACCCTCATCCTCCTGCTGAGGGGGGTGGGTGGGAAAGAAGCACATGGTTAGCAGAATGCGGACGGACGGATGTCCCAACAGAAACACTCTCTGCCTCACGTGCAGCTCCCTTGCCTCGTGGCCAAGGGCCTCTTCTTCCAGTCCAGCAGAGCCCAGCTCTCCTGCCCCTTCTGCCCAGTCCCCTGGGATGCACTGCTGTGCTCCACCCCAGCCACAGAGTCCAGAGCAGAGAGCTGGCAGCCCATCCCCCAGTCTGTAGAACGAGGGGGGGCGGGGACTCTGAGGCTCCGCCTCCTTGGACTGGATGTCCCACTTCCCAGGGATGCTCTGGCGACCCAAGCACAGAGAGAGACAGCCCGTACCAATGATGCGCCAGTCTCAAGGAGGCCCTGGGCTCTGCTGTGCCTGGAACAGAACCTGCCCCAGGTCCCACAGTAAGCACACCAGGCAGCCTGCCCCCTGCCTCCATTGTGGGCTGCCTGGAGAAATAGGACGTGCTCATAACACTCCATACATGATTCAGTACATATTACGTAAACAATCTAACAAGGTAGGATGAATTAGAGATGATACCATTTAAATAACCAGTTCATGAAATATTTTCCGGGAGAGAATAGCCTACATAGGCTTGAGTCTTTGTTTGAAGTCAGTTTATCCTTCTATGTTATTATGACTTAAGGTGGAAATCTTAGTTGTTGTTTCATTCCAGCATGGTGCAGATGTAATTGCTAGTGAGGAAACAAACGCTGGGGAGTGCTTCCTCCTGGGATAGCACACCATAGAACGCTCTCCCCTGGAATGCTCTCAATCACTCAATCTGAGGCCGGCTGCGAACAGATTTCATGCCTGCTTCTTCAGGAGCTTCTGTTTCTAAACCAAACATAGGGCTTATCAGCTATGCAGCGAGCAACATTCTTCAAGTTTGTTAAACAGAGGAAGTTATACTCACTTAACCACCAAGTAAAAGTAAGCATCAGCCATACATTCATTCATCCTGGTGTGGGCGGCAGTGTCCTTTACATGCACATCCTTTCCTTCAAACCATCCCCTTAAAAAACCCGCAGTCCCCTCCTTTCCTTGTGTCTTAAAGTTACAGCACAATCCAAAAATCCATTACCTATATCTCATAGATAACAATTCATCAACAATTCATTGTTAAGGCCATAAGGTTTGATGGAATTGAGCCTGAATATCCGTAACGCTTCTCTTTGTAACAGCCGAGTTTGTTTTTCCACCACCAGGTCGCCCAATAGTTTCAGGGTGTGGCTCCCTATTAGAGCCACTTGCCATCCTTATTGATTCGACTCTCCAACCAGCAGTAGTACAGATTGGACCGTTATTACAGGATACAAGAGACTTCATTGATAAAATTGAAGGCATTGAGATGGAGGAAGGCACAGGCTTCCTCACTATGGACGTTTCTTCCCTGTATACGATTATTCCACATGAAACGGCAAGAGCGGTAGTGGAGGAGGCTCTGGAGTTTTATACAGGTACCTTACCAAGAAATCTTTTACTCCAGTTTTTAGATCTCATACTGGAAAAAAATTATTTTCGAATGGGGACTGAAGGACGTGCGTGTAAATGACACTGCCGCCCACACCGGGATGAATGAATGTATGGCTGATGCTTACTTTTACTTGGTGGTTAAGTGAGTATAACTTCCTCTGTTTAACAAACTTGAAGAATGTTGCTCGCTGCATAGCTGATAAGCCTTATGTTTGGTTTAGAAACAGAAGCTCCTGAAGAAGCAGGCGTGAAATCTGTTCGCAGCCGGCCTCAGATTGAGTGATTGAGAGCGTTCTATGGTGTGCTATCCCAGGAGGAAGCATTCCCCAGCGTTTGTTTCCTCACTAGCAATTACATCTGCACCATGCTGGAATGAAACAACAACTAAGATTTCCACCTTAAGTCATAATAACATAGAAGGATAAACTGACTTCAAACAAAGACTCAAGCCTATGTAGGCTATTTTCTTTTCCGGAAAATATTTCATGAACTGGTTATTTAAATGGTATCATCTCTAATTCATCCTACCTTGTTAGATTGTTTATGTAATATGTACTGAATCATGTATGGAGTGTTATGAGCACGTTGCATTTTTGAAACTTTGAAGACACTGTAGGAAGTGTTATGAGCACATTGCACTTTTGGAATTTTGAAAATATTATATAAAGAATCATTTTTTGTATCCTGTAGGGTTCTGCCCTCCTTTTTTTCCTCCCAGTTTATTACAGGTACAGCCACCTCTTTTGTATTGGAGAAATAGGACAGCTGCACCCTGAACTGTGGCCCCGAAGGAGGCAAACCCCCCCCCGTCTGCCCCCTCCCCTCGGGCCCCTCTGCAGGTCTGGAGCAAACACATGGCCAGTTCAAACACTGTCTGCCCCAGGTGAAGCGGCAGGCCCTTCCTTCCTTCCTCTCTTCCTGCCCCACACCTGTTGCTTCCCCCTCTGTACACAACCCAACCCAGCCGGGTGTGATGGCAAAATGCAGTGGAGATACAGGCAGAGAAGGAGCAAGCAAAGCACAGGTCAAGAGCTGGAGGGAGGGGGAGTCAAGGGGAAGGGGAAGAAGCCCCCCCCCCGTGACAGGCAGCACCTCTTGCTCTCCACCCCGCCCCACCCCTCTCGTCTTTGCACCAGGCCATCCCACGGAACTGAAGAGGGTGGCATCTCTCTGGCAGCCAGAGCTTCACCAAGCCCACCCATGGCATGGGGATTGCCCACCCCTCCACCCTCATCAGGGGAGAGGGGGCTTTTCACCTGTCCTGCGGCTCCTCCTTAATTGCCAGATGGGTTAGAGGGCCTGGCGAGGGGCAAGAGGGTCGCGGCAGCCAGGGCTGGAGAAGAGGCCTCCTGGCTCCAAGCTGGCACTTACCTACAGGGAAAGCATGGTCTGGGGAAGCGTGTCCCTTCCGTGGTCTGTACAGCACCTAGCACAGAGGGGGGGGGTCAATATACCAGCCTGGGCTGAGCATCGGACCCCAAGTCCCGCGAGCTGGTGGCTGGAAGCGGGCGAGAGTCCTGCTGTTCGGCCACCAGCCGGTCTGTCCCGCGGGGCTGCGAATGAAGGTGCTGAGGCAGGGGAGGCGGCAGAAAAGCGGCGCCTTCCCGGGGGGCGGCAGCACCAGCAGCGCCGCCAGCGGCCGGGCCGCCACCCACGGCGCTCTGGGCTCGGCCCCTGCGCTCGACAGCTGTCGCCGGCTGCCTGCCACGTGCGAGGTCCGGGTCACGGCCCGCTGGCCCGGCCGCCGCCTAAACCGGCCGGCCGGCGGGGCTGTCGCAGTTGCCCCGGGGCGCGTGCAAAGCGCTCGCCCGCCCGCCGCTGGGCCTGGCTGCTTCGACGCGGCTCTGCGGCGACCCGCCCGTCTTCACCCGTCTCCGCCCGCGGCCCCCTTCCAGAACTTTGCGCTCGCCGCTGCCTCTGGGGACAGGCGGGGCTTGGATCCGCCGCTGCCCCGGCCTTTTTTGGGGGTGGGGGGGAGGGACTGCTCGTGCAGGGAGGCCGATCTGTCGACCCCACAACCCGCGCGGATCGGGGCGGGGGGCTGGAGAAAGAGGCTGCAGCGGCCCCATCCCATCCCTCCCCGATGGCTCGTGGAGACGGTTGGGGGGGCTGACTGAGAGCCCCTTACCTGGAAAGGGCTCCGTTAGCCCCGGGCGCAGCAGCTTCATGCTCGGGGGAGTTCGGCAGCCCCCGCCCGCCCCCGCCCCTATCCTTTGTTCCTCCGTCGGTCCCCCCGTCGCCTCTCGCGCAGTCCTTCCAGCGAACTTTTCCCCGCCGCGCGTCCGCCCTTCCTTGCGGAGCCCGCCCCTCTTCTTTGCCCAACTTTTAGCTCCCCCTCTGCTCCCCTCGTCCCTCCCCTCGTCCCTCCCTCCGTAGGCGCCGGCTCGGCTTGGCCGAGCTCGGCCGCTGTATTCTCCAGCCCGGCTGCAAGCCCCGGTCCCGGGGGGGGGGGGCGGCCTGGCTAGGCGGATGCCTTCCGGGGGAAGGCGAGACCAACCAGGGCCGGGCGGCGCTGGCTGGCAAACAGGAGGTGGCCCCAGACCGCCCCCCCCCCCGTCCACCAGTCTCCCTGGCCCAGGGGCCGCGGCGTTCGAGCCTGCCTGGGACGGATGCCTAGACGGCCGGGGGGGGGGCGCTGGCTCTGCCGGGGGGCAAGGCGGGGAGAGGTGGCGTTGCAAACAGCAGCTCCGGCCGGCGGAGCCCTGCGCGGGCACCCACCGCCTCCCCTCCGCCAGTGGAGCAGGGCACGCTTTGTCTTCGGGTGCTCAGCGGCGGACTTGGGCACCGTCGTGCCGAGACAAAGCCGTCGGGCTTAAGCTGGGAGGGGGGGGGCGTGCAGAGCAAGAAGCTCTTCTGTGACGGGCGCGGCTCCCCCCGCCTCCGCCTCCGCCCCCGCCTGCAGGCGCACGCGGCAATCTTCGTGGACCAAACGGGGCTCGGGAGCCAAGGGCACCCCGAGGGCCTGCAGTGGGGCACCCTGCCCCAAGGCGCGCGGACTCGCAGCCCCGCCGCCTGCCCCCCCCCCCCCGCGGCCTCCGCGAGAGCAAGGGCCGTGCGCCCCCTGTGCCGGCTGTAGGGCCGGCGAGCGCTGCGACGGCAGTTTTCCTTCCTCGGTCGCAGCCCGGGGAGGGGGGGGGGCGAGTTTCGCCTTTCTGCTTCAGCTGGGAGGAGCAGCCGCCCCGGGCCGATCCGCTGGCTCAGCAGGCTGCGGGGACCTGCCGGGTCCGGCCCGAGCCCGGAGCTGGCGGGTTTGTGGGCAGCCGTGCCCCGCTCCTGCCGGCAAGACGCAACAGGTCTCGGCAGCTCCGCCGGCCGCGCGGGCGCCCGCTGCTGGGGGGTGCGGGGGGGGGCGCGGAGCCTTCATGCCTTCTGCGCCTTGGCCCGCGCGTGTGCCGCCCCGGCCGCCCGCCCGTCTGGGTCCCCTTCCCGCCGCGCCGCTCCCGTCGGCGGGATGCTTTTCGCCTCTTGTCTGGATGGTCAGGTCGGGCGCTCCGCAGGCAGCTGGCAGGCAAACACAAGGCCCTTTGTCGCCTTTGTCCTGGAAACGGGATCCCGCTGGCTGAGGCGCCGCTCGACGGGGGAGGGGTTGAGCCGGGCCTCTTCAAACCCTGGTGGGGGCAGGGGGCTCCAGAGCCCGACGGCCCCTCCCGCGCCAAGGCCCCGCCGCTGGATCCCCCCTGTTGGCCTGCCCCCCTGCTCGGCCGGAGACCAAAGCCTGTCTCGGGCCCAGTTTCCTGCGGGTGTGGCAGGAGGAGAATCTGGTCGTCTTTGTTCTCATCTTTCAAAGGGATTAAAGCACCAGAGAACATGGGGGGGGGCACTCCTGGCCAGCTGGGGCAGATGGCCAAGGTCACAGATGTGGCTGCACCCCCTTCCCCCTGACTAGAGCCCCCTTTGGATGGCAGATGGATGGTGGCATGGGCCCTAAAGGAGGCATCTGCGGGAGGAGTGGGCAGGAGCCCTGCCATCCCGGCCCCCAGACATTTAAATGTATTAGATTTATATTCTGCCCTCCCCACGCCAGCAGGCTCTTGTTTCCCCCTTTGGCCTGGCCAGCAAAACCTCCCTCCAGCTGCCTGACATCCCCTGCTGGGTCGCCCGCCCACAAGAGAGCGCTACAGACTGGCCCTGCCCCTGTGGCCTCTTAGGGACAAGGGCGAAGGAGACTCGGGTCAGCCTGGAGGGAAGTCAGATGTGGTGAGTACTGCAGGTGGGCACGCACACACATGCAGGCAGCCAGATCATTGCCGAGGCGGCTTGTCTGCTCATTGGCTTTTGCCAGTTTGGCGCACTGATGGTTGGCCTGTGTGGAGGCAGAGCTAAGCAGAACACAAAGGAATCCTATACTGTAGTTTTTATGGTCCTTGGGGGCGGGGGGCATGACACAAGAGGAGACTAATTGTCTCCTGGCATGATGGAGAGAGGGGCAGGTTACTGTGTTTGGCTTCGTAGAGTTTCCCAAGTGGTAGTTAGGAGAGAAGTGTTAATGACAACCCAGCCAGCTTGTGCCAGTTAGCACAGGGCAGTGCAATTAACTGCCCTGTGGAAAGGGGGAGGCTGGCCCCCCCACCCCTGCCATTGCATTTTACTGTGGAGCTCCTCCCCCTTTCCTTGTTTCCCCCAAAGCCAAAGATTCAGCAACGTACAAAGATAGCCGGGCTGCTCCTTTTACGTCTGGAAAGGGGCTTGATAGCACATGTTTGTTGCAGCTTGTCTGGTTCCCTAGCGCCCTCAGACTTAACACATGGAAAATTGCACCCTCCCCGACTCACCATTTGCAGTGCTGAAGACAGAGTTTGTGGCTTCCTAAAATAGCAGTGGCCAGTCTGCAGTGCTCAGAGATGCCTCGTCCCAAGCAAAATCGCCTCACTGGAAACTCTTCTCCACCAAACCATTGGCAAGGAGGGTATAACTTGCCCTGCTAGGAACACTGTAGATTGCGCACTGGAAATAATGAGAATAGATTCACAAACACACACTCCAGTGTAGCTCTGTAAGATTACTTTACTAAAGGGTAAAAATTAGGGTTGCATTTGGAGAAAATAATAAATTGCTAAGCTGACTACATCTTGCTAGATAAGTGACTTAGAGAAGAGACCAGAAGCAGTGAAAAAGAAAATCCTAATCCTACTACATTATGCTTAGTGACTCCCCTTTCTACAGCTGGGAATCTTATTCGAAACTCTAATGGTTACATTCAAAGTATGTTTACTAATTAAGTAGGTAACACAAACAGTTTAACTCTTTCATGACTGAAATGAAAACACTTGCTAATTCCCACAAACATCCCCAAAGCAAACAACATATTTCATGAGCCTGCAAGCTTAGGCTGCGCCAAGGTGTCGCTCTTGCACCTGCATGTTCTCCAGTGATGCTGCAGACAATTCCCACACTGGACTCAGTGATGGCAGTAATGGAGAGAAGGCGCATGCCTCCCTCCCGTTCCTGTCACTGACACGGCAATGCCATGAAGCAACACCAGCACCACCCCTGTGCCAGCAGGGAAAGGGGCAAACCCAGGGTGTGGCAGGAATTAGTCGGCTCTCCAAGCCATCCCAAACTGGGAACACCACCCAAACCTGCTGCAAGTTACTCCAGCAAAAACCACCACATAGCCATAGGCGCTCATGCAACAGAAAGGACAAGCTCCTCTCCACAGGAGCAGCAATACCCAAAAAACCTGCTGGAACACAGGATGCCAACTACACCTGCAACCAGTCACCCCCATCGCCAGGGGTGGCCAAACCCCCTTCCCTGCACCCAGTCACAGCCCCCCCCCCAGCACTACATAAACCCCAGCTGGGATTCCCCATGGTTCAGCAGGTCGGGTGCATGGCACGGGACTGTGTCTGGGAGATCTCTGCCACGTGGACTTAGAATGCACAGTGTTGTACCTCGGTGGAGGGAAAGGCCTAGAGCGGGTACTTAGCCCCACTGAGGGAGCACACAGCACTAGCATCTGGAGGAGAGCAAAGCCTATGCTCTGTGGCTGACCTGTCCCCTTTCGGACCCTTAAGGTACCCCCTGGGGGAAGGGGAAAACATAGAGGTTGGACTTCAGGAAAGCAAATCTTAACAAACTGAAAGCTATGCTGGGTAGAATCCCATAGTCAGAAATACTTAAGGAGAAGGGGGTTCAAGAGGGATGGGAGTTTCTTAAAAGTGAAATATTGAAAGCTCAATCACAAATGATTCCTATGAGAAGGGAAAATGGGAGGAGCTTAAAGAAGCCACTGTGGCTTCATGAACAGCTTTCTAATGAATTGAGAAATAAAAAGATTCACTTAGGAAATGGAAGGCCTTATAACCAAGGATGAATATGAACAACCTATGCTTGTAGGGAGAGTGTTAGAAAAGCGAAAGCTCAATACGAGCTTAGGCTAGCAAGAGATGCTGAAAACCACAAAAAAGGGTTCTTTGCTTATGTTCAAAGTAAGAAAAAGAGCAAGGACACGGTAGGCCCATTGCCCATTGTTTCACTAATGAGTTAGAAACCATAGATTTCACCATTATGTTGCCTTACGTATTATCTGCTGCTTTAGATATGTACCCCTATATACTACCTGTGCTTCATATTGTTTAAGGTAAGTCCTAGAATTGATTATGTTCTGTTTCAGCAATTCTTCAACCCCATATTGGATCCTTGCTAATGCTATGTCTTTGTAAACTTGTATTCATTTACCCTATGGCATTGTTTATGGAAATATCCTTGACACTGTAGGGGAATGCCTGCCCTTGTCCTTGCCACTGATGGTACTAATCTCACACTATGTAATCTGCCTTGAGTCTCAGTGAGAAAGGCGGAACATAAACAAACAAACAAACAAACATTGTAACAGGCAATGAAGAGAGGGCAGAACTGCTCAATTCCACCTTTTCCTCCGTCTTCTCCTGCAAGTGAGATGGTGCCGAATATGGCAATAACAGAACACATGATGGGGGAAGGAGTTACAGCCTAGGATCGGCATAGAGGTAGTACGCAAACACCTAGTTTCTTTAAATGGCACGAAGTCCTCACGGCCAGATGAATTGCACCCAAGGGTACTAAAAGAATGCGCAGATGTAATTTCTGAGCCCCTGTCCATTATTTTTGAGAAGTCTTGGAGATCAGGCGAGGTGCCAGAAGATTGGAGGCGGGCAAATGTTGCTTCCATCTTCAAGAAGGGGAAAAAAGAGGATCCAGGTAACTACTGACCCGTCAGCTTGACCACCTATACCTGGAAATGTCTGATAACAAATCATCAGTCAGTCCTTGAGCATTTAGAAAGGATGGCTGTGATTACTAAGGGCCAGCACAGGTTTCTCAAGAACAAGTCATGTCAGACTAACTTTATCTCTTTTGTTGAGAAAGTTACTCCCTTGCTGAATCAAGGGAATACTGTAGACACAGTTTATCTCAATTTCAGTAAGGCTTTTGATAAAGTTTCACATAATATCCTTGTCAACAAGTTGGTAAAATGTGGTTTGGATCCTATTACTGTTAGATGGATCTGTAACTGGTTGACAGATCGCACCCAAAGAGTGCTGGCTAATGGTTCCTCATCCTCTTGGAGAAGAGTGACAAGTGGAGTTCCTCAGGGAGCAGTCCTGGGACCTGTTCTGTTCAGTGTTTTTAATAATGATTTGGATGAAGGAATAGAAGGAATGTTTATTAAACTTGCAGATGATACTAAATTGGGAGGAGTAGCAAATATGATCAAAGACAGAGTCAGGATACAGGAAGATCTTGACAGGCTGGAAAACGGCTAAAACAAAATGAACTTCAACAGAGATAAATGCAAAGTTCTGCATTTAGGCAGGAAAAATCAAATGCCTAATTATAGGATGGGGGAGACTTGTCTTGGCAGTAGTTTGTGCGAAAAGGATCTAGGGGTCTTACTGGACCATACACTGAACATGAGTCAGCAGTGTGATGTGGTAGCTAAAAAGGCAAATGCAGTTTTGGGCCATATCAACAGAAGCACAGTGTCCAGATCACGTGAAGTGATGGTATCGCTCTACTCGGCTCTGGTTAGACCTCACCTAGAGTACTGTGTTCACGTCTGGGCACCGCAATTTCAGTAGAGACAAGCTGGAATGTGTCCAGGGGAGGACAATAAAGATGACAAGGGGTCTGGAGACCAAGTCCTTTTCTATGAGGAAAGGTTGAAGGAGCTTGGTATGTTTAGCCTGGAGAGGAGATGACTGAGAGGTGATAGGATAGCCCTCTTCAAGTACTTAAAAGGCTGTCATATAGAGGATGGCACGGAATTGTTTTCCACTGCCCCAGAAGCTCGGACCAGAACCAACAGGTTGAAATTAAATCAAAAGAGTTTCTTAGCTAAACATTAGGAAGAACTTCCTGACAGTTAGAGTGGTCCCTCAGTGGAATAGGCTTCCTCGGGAGGTGGTGGGCTCTCCTTCCTTGGAGGTTTTTAAGCAGAGGCTAGATGGCCATCTGACAGCAATGCTGATTCTGTGAGCCTGGGCAGATCATGAGGGGGAGGGCAGAATGGGCTACATCAGTGCTTAGTTCTCACAGCCTTTCTTACATGCTCAGGGTAATGCCGATCGCCACCTTGGGGTCAGGTAGCAATTTTCCACAGGCCAGTTTGCTAGGGATCCTGGAGGTGTTTTGCCATTTTCTGGGCATGGAGCAGGGATCACTGGGGCAGCCGGGGGGCGGGTTGAAGGTGTGGATTTCCTGCATTGTGCAGGGGGTTGGACTAAATGACCTTAGAGGTCCCTTCCAACCATGTGATTCTATGATTCCCAGAGCCTCAAGCCAATGGTGAATGCACACTGACAAGTAGGCAAGGGCAGGAATCCAGCTGTTCCAGCCAAGGAGTTTCTGCACTGCCTCCCCCGGGTGCTGCTCTGGCAATGCCAGCTCCCACCAGTTTGGTGCAGTGGTTAAGAGTGGCAGGACTCTAATCTGGAGAGCCGGGTTTGATTCCCCAGTCCTCCACTTGAAGCCAGCTGGGTGACCTTGGGCCAGTCACAGCTCTCCGGAGCTCTCTCAGCCCCACCTGCCTCACAGGTTGTCTGTTGTGGGGAGAGGAAAGGAAGGTGATTGCAAACCATGCGAGACTCCTTCAGGCAGTGAAGGGCAGGGTATAAAACCAACTCCTCCTCTCCCCGACCACTCTGTCACCAAGGCCAACAGTGTTTGTGGTTGTTACCTGCCCCGAGCCTGCTTGCAGGGAGGGTGGGCTATAAATTTGAGAAATGAAATGAAATGAAACCCAAACGACCCCCCTTCCATGCCCATATCAAGTGATGGAGCATACTCTGGAAGAAGCATGCCTTGGAGCATTGCCTGTGAGGAGGGAGGCAAGGACGCTTGCAGCTGTTAGCACACCCCCTCGCCAGGGAGGCACAACCGTGCTCCACTACTCAGCTGTCCAGGCCACTGTGGACTCCACACCGTGTGGGATCAGAGCTCCTCGCAGCAGCAGGCAGAGCAGTTGCAGCTGCAGCACCTCCTCAAGCGTCACGTGGATGGCCACTGCATGCACCTGAGGGGGCTGTTGTCTTGGTGCCTCGGCAGCCCTCATGGCTGTGCTGCCAGTTGCTCTGGTGGATGATCTCTAGAAAGGGAGAAGATAATTTGGTTAGATTTATTGTTTGCATTTGATTCTGTGACCATCACATTCTTTCTAAGCATTTGTGCAATGAAGCAGAGACAGAGGATCGGCCCTCCAGTTGTTTCAGTCTTCTTTGTCCGGATGTACATCAGAAATACTGAATTATTAGTGTGGTGCCTGAAATATGATGTCCCGTGACATCCTTACCAGCGCCTTTTGACACGGACATGAAGTCCCTGGGTGAGACTTTCTGGTGCTTTGTCATCAGTATATTGATGACCCTCAGCCTAGCTGTGGAGGATCCCAAGATGGAAATCGTGTCCCAGGTGGCATTGTCTGGATAGGACAGATGGGGTAAAGAGGATGGAGGCCTTACGAGGCCTTAGGGCTTGTTGCTGGGAAAAAAGGTTGAAGATGTCGCTAGGAGCGCCTTCATTCACCTTCACCCTTCTTTGGTGACTGACTTTTTTACTAGGTTTGGCCGAGCTCCCCACATGTATGCTCCTATAACTCCGAGTAAATTAGATTCCTGTAACATACTTCATGGTGCTGCCCTTGAAGATAACTCAGAAGCTACAATTTATACAAAATGCTCATGTTTTGACTGTCCTATGCCTACATATGCTCAGTGAATGTCCTAGCTGTTGATTATGTTGTAGTTTTACTTGCGTTTTGTAATCCACCTCAGATCTCACTGAGAAAGGTGGGATGATGATGATGATGATGATGATGATGTCGCTGTACTAATTTCCAGTTTTCTTCCAGCCTCTTCACAGCCCTGGGTGTTCTGGGCTGGATGAGAGTGGCAGCGCTGGAACTGAATCCTGACAGGCCAGAGGTTCCCTTGGTGAGTAGAAAGGCAGGCGAGGGGCTTGAGACCTCCCTGGTCTTGGATGTGGTCGCACTCCCCTTGGAAGTCAGGTTTGCTGCTTGACACGGGACTCGCCTTAGAAGGCCGGGTAGCTTCAGTGGTCCAGAGTGCTTTTGCCCGGCTTCAACTGCCCCCATTCCTGGTTCGGTCAGAGCTGCCCCCAGTGATCCTGTCCTTTGTTACATCTGGACTGGGCTTCTGCAATGAACTGCACTTGGGGCCACCCTTGAAGAGTGTTCAGAAGCTGCAGCTGGTGCAGCTCCTGGGAACAAGTGACCCCAATACTGGCTACCAATCTACTCGCAAGCTCAGTTCAAGGAGCTCCTGTTGTCCTTTAAAGCCCCTGGGATCAGGGTATCTGAAAGACCATCTTCTGTTTCCTGCCTGGGAGTTAAGATCACAAGGAGAAGCCCTCCTGTGCCCCATCAGCCAAAGAAGCTTATCTGGTAGGTACACAATTGTGGGGCTGCCTGCTTGGTGGCAGCCCCACAATTATGGGACAGCTTCCCCAGGGAGGTGCATCTGCCCGCCCACCCCCCTCATCCTTAGGAGGCAGCTGAAGTTGGTTTTATTCAGGGTGGCATTTAAGTAACTAGTTTATCTACTTATTGGCAGTCTTAAATTGTCATTCTTGTAATATATTTTTGTGCTTGTTGTGCTGTTCACATTGCAAGCTGCCTTGAGTGCAGTAAAGCAGAAAGGCGGCTAATAAATAGTGATTTAAAGTACGTTAGGGGCCCCCTGCCCCTTGATGAAGCTCAGTGCCACCTCCCTTTTGGTGTCGCCCCCCACCCTGTGGAAGGCAGTCTCAGGGAAGGAGAGGAACAAGTTTCTCTCCCCACTTCTTAGGCTGACCACAAGGTCAGAACTGCGGCTGCTGCTGAACCCGGGACTTGCTGACCCTTCGATCTTTTCGTGTGGCTGAAGGCGGATATCTTTGCTGAGCAAATTTCTTTTTATCGGTCATTGAAAGCCACCCTGGGCTACTGGAAGAGTAAGAGAGAAATTTTAAAAAATAAATACAATAAATAAATGAACTGCTTGAGTTTGCACCACACAAAATAGCTTCCTCTTGCATGATCCAATGGGTGGCCGCAGCAGCCTCCAGAATCTGTATCAGTGGAAGAAATGGGAGTGTGATCCAGTGCCCATGCATATTATGGGATACAGCAGAGGGCATCACATTTTCCTATTGAAGACAAGGGACAGAGGAGACATTCGGCAAGAGGCAATGCTAGCAGAAGAGAGAGAGAAAGGAATGGTGAGAGGCCAGGACAAGCCGCTTGACCTGTCGGAAAGGTAAAGAAAGGGTTAGGACTGCGCTTTTAAGGTGGAGGACATACTCAAAGAACCTTACAGGAAAACGCTACAGCTCCCTTTCCTGGAGGACGATAGACAAAGGCACGTAGGCAGACAGAGCGCCAGTCTTCCAAGGTCAAGAGATAAAAAGGTCCTTGAGAGGCCAGCGCCATCACATGAAATCACAGACACAACACCCAGAGAGGAACCAGACTCCAGCACCATATTCTGAAGAGCTTGCAGATATATCCTCTGCACTGCCTTGAGTCTCACAGAGGAAGACTGACAACCAATGAAGCAAATAAAGAAAGACCAGGAAGGAGCAAAGGTCTGATTATGAGTAATAGGCAGGGCAGCCCAGTCTGCAGACTCCACCATCGCTGTGGCCCAAGTGCCACGAATCTTTCGGCTAGAGAAAGTAAGTGGCCCAAAGGCGAGCCTGGCTGGCCAGCAGCAGCGCACGCTCTTGCATTTCCCTTGAAACCCTGGCAACGTTCGCCAGTGGCAGGGGGCAGCTGCTGTGGACAGCCCCCTGAGTGGCAGGCAGAGGTGGGGCTGATCTGCAGGCCACCATCGCCCCGCTGCCCCCTGCCAATGCTACTCCCCTCCCCTGCAGAGAGTGGGCACGCAGAGCACAGCCCTAACCCTAAGGGCACTCGGGCTGGCTTGCCACACCCAACAGAGGCACCTGCCTCAAGAGGAGCCCTCCCCCACTTGATGGGGGGAGGGAACGCACACCCAAGCTGCAGACAGGCGCCCACCCCGTTATTTGCAAGGGCTAGGCTGGCAGCAAGAGTGCCTCCCGTTCTCAGTCCCAAGAGAAGTAAAAACAGAAAAGTTCTGGGGCCAAGAAATCCGTAGCCTGTCAAACCTACCTTGGAGCCAGGAGTGGCTGCTCCCAAGAGATATGCCAGGCAGGAGGAGAGACGTCTCTGTAACCCTGATGTCGCCTGCAGCTACTCGGGGCCAGAGAGAGAAGATCGCACTGATCAGCACGGCTCAGTGGAAAGGTGCGGGCATATCATGCCTGGTGCTGACGGTGGTGGGGAGATGGGTTAACGCCCCAGGACCCCTCCCATCCCAACCGATAGCAAAAGAGAGAGCAGGCTGGGCTGGCCAATGAGGCACCCCCCAGTTCCGTGGGTTTGGTCTGCACATGACCCCACAATCTCCTCCGCCACATCCTTGCATCTTGACATCAATCTTGCCTGCCCCCCCCCCACCACGTGACACCCATCTGCCTGGCTTATCAGATGCCAGCAGTGCTGTGGGAGAGTGTGAGCCCCCTCCCCGCCCCAGCAGACATAACACGGACGACACTCTCAGTCCCGCCCCGCTCGCAGCAGGGGGGAGCTAAGTGGGGCTGCAGCCAGGAAGAGGGTCACTGGACTGGAAGAGGGGTCTTTTTGCAGACCAGCCTCTTTGGGGCCACCCCATCCTTACCAGCCTGGGACCAGAAACCATCCTCTGGGGTTTGTGAAGGGGCAGCCCTATGGGGAAGTGAAAGGCAGAGGGAGAGGGGTTGGCTCAGGGAGGGGTGTGGAGCTACTGTCACCCCCAGGCAAGCAAACAGTAGGGGAGAGGTGTTATGCAACACAGACTCTATTGAACTGCCCAAAGTGAGGAGGCTGTCTGGACACGGGTTGCCAACTCCCCTCGTTCGTTCGGGGATGGCAACTGTGCCTGCACGCTGCTATTAGAGCTGGGAGAGCCTTCCCTTGTGCCGCTTTTTTGGGAGTAAGGCTGAGTTGTGGGCTGCATGGGGAACTGCTTCTGGAGCTGGGCTGGCAATGCAGCCTGAAAGGATAGCCAGGGACTCTGTTGGCCAAGCACCCAGCTCTCCTGGTTGGATTTCCATGTGCCTGAGGGATAACAGAGACATGTGCAGCACTGGTGAGGCAAGGTCTGCTGCACCTCAGGAGGTCCCTGCCCCCCCCCGGGGTGGGGAGGCAGCATCGAGGCAGAGGTGAAGACGAGCATCCAAAGGTCCCTTGCCCTTCCAGCTAGGAAGCATGCCTCAGTGGTGGGTGGCCGCTAGTTTTGCTGCTGCTTGGAGCTCCCATCCTGCATAAAAACGAGTGCGAGGGTGGCTTGGCCAGGGGAGTACAGAGAGCCGGCGGCCAGGCAGCCTGACCCATAGCTTTGCTCTGCCCTTTGCCTGAAGGAGGAGGGAATGCGAACCTCCCCCACCCCCCACCCCTCTGAGGCAGCTCTGTCGAGCACTGCTCCCTGGGCACCTGCCTCATTGTCAGGCATGGACCAGGGTGCCTCAAGGGCAGGGGCCGGCCTCCCCCCAGTGCCGCCAGCCTTGACATGGAGGCCAGCTTTCGGGGGCAGGCACCAGCCCATGCACAAGGGGAACAAATGAACGAGCCAGCCGGGGCAGCAGGCGCCCCAGCTCCTCCTTACCTTCCCGTGCGCCCTCAAGCTGACACTCCAGAGACGGGGCACCTGTTAAGGAACTTGAATGGGAGCTGTGAGTCAGTCATTCTGGCCTTGCTCGCCTCCCTTGCACGACAGTTTTGCAAAGTGCCCACTGTGTGCTCTCTTTCTCTGCCACTGGGCTGCTAAGCTGCCTCTTGCTCTAAGTCCCCATGGCAGAGGGCCCTTGGGCAGAGCCTCGTACTGCGTCCCTACGTACCAAGTTAATGGGTGTTCTGAGCAGCGATGGGGGGCTGTGATTGGGTGCCACGTGGCTCTAGTTGGCATCCTGTGCTTCTCCAGGCTGTTTGGAAGCGGCCATGCATGGCACAGGAGGGGGGAGGGGCAGCCAACTTTCCCATCACATGAACTCCTATGGGCTACGCCACCTTTTTTCATGGCATAACTTTCCACCCCTGTTGGGGATGTTCCTGCAGCTGGAGGGGCTTAGGGGGCTGACTAACTCCTGCCCCACCCCCTGGCCTGCCTCCTACCTCACCAGCATAAGGATTTACACTCCAGATCTGCCACTGCCCACCCCCCAGCAGCAGCCACCCTACTGTTGTGAGTGTGGGTTTACAACAGTGTACTGGCCAAATACACCATTGTGGGGACTAGTTAGCTCCCAGATTGCACGTGCGCACACACACGCACACACACCTTAGGACTGAGTTGAACATCTTTAACTTATATATATATATTCTGTAAACAAATCGGTCCCATCTGTGTCCTGTCTGTCAATTCAAAGTAACTGGGGGCGGGGGAAGGGCTTTCCAGCTCCCTCCCTGTTACGTTATTATTAGGGTCACAAATAAGAGCCCTTTAGGGAGCACAATGCTTATGTGGAACCATCCAGTTAATAACAGCTTGCGTCCCCCCCTTGTACTGATACTATGGCGGCTGGGGTTTAAACAAAAGGAAAGGTGGGGCCAGAGTGGGGAGGGGCGTTGAACAGCATTCAGTCCAGAGAGCCGTCTACCGCAGAGGTCTCCCCCTCAACCCTCCCCCCTTCTCCTTCTCCCATCCCTCATCAGAGGCTGCCCAAGTCGTGCAATCACAATATATATAATATATATATATTCACAATATATACAATACAATATATACAATCACAATATATACAATATATATATAAGAAGCAGGTTCATAGCTTGGGGTGCTGCTGGACCGGGGCCTCCTGTTGCATAAGGAGGTGGCAGTGGCGGCCAGGGGCACCTTTCACCAGCTCTGGCTGGTGAGCCAGCTGTGGCCCTTCCTGGACAGGAAAGATCTTGCCACTGTGGTGCGTGCCCTGTAAACATCTAGGTTAGATAAACAACAACAACATTCAATTTATATTCCGCCCTTCAGGATGACAACAGACACACTCAAGTGGTTTACATAGTACGTCCTTATTATCCCCACAACAACAATCCCCCTGTGAGGTGGGTGGGGCTGAGAGAGCTCTGAGAGAGCTGTGACTGGCCCAAGGTCACCCAGAACAATGCATCCAGTGTATGAAACGGAGTGGGCATTAGAAACCAAATCGCCACAGTCTTGTTCCATTTACAATCTATCAAAATTTGCTTCTGGGCCCAATTCAAGGCTCTGGAAAGAACTCCTGGTGAATAATTCAGTTTTGTATAGTTTGTGGGAAGGCCAGAAAGTGGGGGCTCTCCTGACCTCCTCAGGGAGGGCATTCCATCAGGTGGGGCCACCACGGAGAAAGCCCATGTACGGGCAGCTGTTGATTCCACCCGTTTGCAGGGTGGCACCTGCAGAAGCCCATGCTCAGATGAGTGACACTGCCGCAGAGCAACACAGGGAGAGAGGCGGTCCCACAGATATGAAGGGCCAAGGCCACGACGGGGGGGGGGGGAGCTTTGATCGTGACAGCCGGAACCTTGAACTGAGCCCAGTAACTGATGGGTAGCCAGTGGAGTGACTGCAGAACGGGCACAGTGTGCTTACTGCCCCCTTCTCACCAGTGCAGAGGGTGTGTGGCAGCATCACCCAGAAGTGGCGCAAGAGGCAAAGCTTCTCCTTGACCTCTGATATCAGGGGACCGGACGACCCTACTCGGGCAAACCTCCTGCAGGCGCCCCCCTCCTTCCCAGCTCCTGCACCTCCTTCCTACCTCAGACTCCAAACTAGCCCTTACCTTTTCTGCACTATTTCAAGCTCTATAATACCATTTCAAAGTTGTGGTGACCCGGGCCGTAGGCGGGTGTGGGCTCTCTGTTGTTTCATGTATGGTTCTCCGACTTGCTTATGCTCTAGTCCAGCAGTTCTCCAGCTCGGTTTTTATATTTCCGCTGGCTTTAAATCCTTGCAGACTGGCCTTTATAGACTCTCTTTCATTGTTCACGGAAACGGACTGTGCAAACGCACACCGCGTCATCCCGAGTCTCAACGAGAAAGGCGGGCTTCGCTTCCTGGTTCTGGCCAGGGCGGAATGCGCCTTTCGGATCTCGGCCTGGCGGGCTCCGCTTGCCGGACGCCCGCTCGGCCCTCGCCTGCCGGCTCCGGGGCGCCGGGGAGGGCGGAGGCGCGAGGGCGCTAGGACCCGCCCCGGCCCACCGCAGGGGCCCACTGTCCGGCCGGCCCGGGCGGCGCTAGGGCCCGGCAGCGCGTCCAGGCGCTCCCACGGTCTCCGCGGCCGCCCGCGCCGTGCGGCGCGGGGCGGGTCGCCTCCTTCCCAGGCCGGCGGGCGGCGCAGCGGGGCGGCTCCCCGGCTCTGCCTTGCCCGGCCGGCCGCCGCTGGCCTGGCGGGATGGGGCCGCTGCGGCGGCGGCTGCTGGGGCTGGCCGCGCTGCTTTGTTTGGCTGGCGGCGGAGCGCGGAGCTGCGCGGAGAGCCGGCAGGCGCGGGCGGCCCGCGGCTTCGCCCTCCCGCCCTCCCGCAGTCCGAGGGAGCAACGCGCGGGAGGGGCGCTCGGAGCGAACTTTCGCGGGCGGCTCCGGCTCTTCGCGCAGCGGCTCCCTTGCCCGGGCGGCCCCGCAGCCTCTGCCCTCCCTGCTGCCGCCCGGCCAAGCCTACGGGAGTGCGCGGCGGCTTCCAGGGCCGAGGGGCCACCCCAGCGCCGGGCTCGCCTTTTGCGCCCCCCCCCCCCGTCTCCCGCGGGGCGCCCGAGTGGCGGTGAATTCCGGCTCTGGGCCGCCTTGCCGAGTCCTCGCAGGCCTGCCTTCCCTTCTGGAGCCGGCGAGCAGAGGGCCAGAAGTTCCCGGACTTTGGAAGTCGCGTAAAGCAAAAAATGGTCATTCTCGGCCCCCCCCCCCCCGACTTTGGTAAAAATGTAAAGAGTGGAAATTTGGGGGGAATTGAAATATGTGCAATACCTTCCTATCAGATTCGCATTTCCCTTAAGGATTGGCTCACATGAAATGCATGATTTATAAGTTGGCATATAAAATTGTACATACAGAAGGAACATATAGAAAGTGAAGGTAGAGACCAAATTCTGTAGTAAACAAAAGAAAGTATGTTTAGTGTATGAACAGAAACCCGGTCATAATAGAATTACCACTACGTTTGGATAGTTTCAGGTGGGCAGCCCTGTTGGTCTGCGGTCGAAAAGATCCGGGTCCAATGGCACCTTAAAGATCATCTAGACTGATAAGGAGCTTTCCCTAGTCAAAGCACCCTTTGTCAGACAGGGTATCTTGGAAATCTAGTTGATCTTTAAAGTGCTATTGGACCTGTATCTTGCTCTGTGTATGGATATTAAGCTAAACTTTGTAACACTGAAAACCCAACTCTTTAATCATGTATTATTAAATATATATATATATAGTTGCAAAAATTATATTTAAACAAAAAATCTTGAAATTTTTTTTTCATGCTGTACATTTGGAATGAGTGAAATGATTTGTAAGGCATAGATTTTCATATTCTGAAAGGGAAATATTTCATACAAGTTTTTTTCAGTGGTTCTCAATATTGATTTTTTGAAACAATTGGGAAAACCCTCAGACTTTCACACTATGCATTTAGAGTATGAGAAACTGCTTTAAGAAGCATTTTATGTATTTATGGCATCAACTACACTGTCTCTAGCTCTTACAGCTGCTCATCCTCCAATCTGATATAGGCCCTCATGTGCCAACAATGTCTTTCTGCTCTGTACATTGGACAAACCAGCCAACCTCTACGCAAAAGAATAAATGGACACAAATCTGACATTAGAAATGGCAACGTCCAGAAACCAGTGGGAGAACACTTCAATCTACCAGGACATTCCATCAAAGACTTAAAGGTCGCTGTGGTTCAACAGAAACCTTTCAAAAACAAAATCCAATGGGAAGCTGCTGAATTGGAATTCATATGCAAATTTGACTCTGTCAAGCTGGGACTGAATAGGGACTATGAATGGTTATCTCATTATCACAGGTAACTGATTTCCTTTACAGAGGCGGGGTCAGGGGGAGTCCAGTGGCACTTGGCGTGGGCTTTCGAGGACCACAGTTCTCTTTGTCAGATGCATCTGGCGGGGAGGACTGTGGTTATCGAGGGCTTGCGCTGCAGTGCTGCTGAACTCTTTTTGATTTTGCTGCTACAGACTAACAGGGCAAACTCCCTTGAATCTTTACACAAGCAAACTGATCCCCACACCAAAAGGAGCTGTCTGCATCTCCATATCAAAGGAGTTGTTTACATCCCCCCTCTCCTCCTTCTCCCCTTCCCCCCCCTCTCCTCCTCTATATTTGGCCAGTTTCCTTCTGCCCTCCAGGCATCTGACGAAGAGAACGTGATTCTCGAAAGCTTATGCTACCAGTCTTAAAGGTGCTACTGGATTCTTTTTGTTTTATCACTGTGAGTGTCCCAGGCTGATCGTTGAGGCAGGCTTTCTCTCTTCCCTCCTGTCTACAGATTTCTTCCAGGAGCTCCTGGCAGGGGCCGAGCACTCACTCCAGAACATGTTCACCCACTCCTATGGGTGGCTTTACGCCCAGCATGCCCACCTCTTCCGGGGACTCTTTGTGGCGCTTGGCCTGGCTTGGATGAGGCCTTGAGTGACTTTGGGGGCAGACTGCTGGAGCAGATGGTGCCCCTCCTCAACCCCGAGTACAGCTTCCCAGTGGGGTATCTGGAGTGTGTGGGGCGCCAGGCAGATGGTTTGCGTGCTTTTGGTGATAGCCCTCGCCAGCTCCGTATGCAGGTGGACCTCCCCTCTCTCCCAGACCACTTCGCCCCCTCCTTCCCCTCTTCTAAACACCAGCCTTGCATACTTAGGAGGACAGTTCTCTCCCCTGGCACCCATCCTCCACTTTGGCGTGGGGCCTCCTAAAAGACCATAAACATGATGGTGATTTTTTTCAGGAATGAGCCGGCCCCTGACTTCCTGATCCTCAAGTCCTGCATGAAGTCTGTGTACAGGTGGGGCCACCTCCCGCCAGGAACAGAAAACATCCCTCCTGCATTCTAGGCCACCATCTGTGGTTCCTCTTTTTTTCTCCTGGTGATGTTTGGATGCTGCTAGTTGTGCTCAAACTGCTCTGCCCCCCCCACGCTCCTTTTTTCCTTCTCTGCAGGTGACTCGGGCATTCATTGCTGCTCGGGCCTTTGTTCAGGACCTGGCAACCGGAGGAGACACTGTTGCCCAGGCAGTCCAGGTGAGAGAATTGGCCCCTTTCTGTTGGTATCTCTGTGGGCTTTGAAATCTCGCTTCTTATGGCATTGGCAGGAGCTTGTGAGTGGAAGTGCCTAAGAGTCTGTTTCCTGAGGGACTGCTCTTGCTGCTCCATGCCCATCAACGCCCGGCCTCCTCCACCCCCACCCCCTCTGTTAGTTGGCAGATGTCCAAATCCCTCCAACCTGCTGGAGTGGCGTGCATTCCCGCCCCCCCCCCCCGGGCCTGCTGTGCTGAGCCCTGGGCCCTCCAAAGGGAGAGGAAGGCCGGCTGCCTCTCTGCTCCCACCTGCCTTCCTGCCTCCGCAGCTGTGCCTGCTGGGGCTGGGGGAGGCAAGTGCTCACGGCGTGTCCCTCCCCCCATCTCCTCCATAGCTGCCTCCCATTGGGGGGCGTCGCTGGGCTCACACACCCTCCGTGCCGTGGGATGCCGACCCTCAAGCCGTGCAGTGGCCTCTGCCTTAATGTCCTGAAGGGCTGCCTGGCCAGCGCAACGGAGATGGACCCCGAATGGGAGCTCTACCCCTCGGTGAGACGGGGAGGGCTGGTGGCGTTGGGGGCATGGTGAGAGCCCCTCGCGTGGCTTGAGGGACTGAGGGGTGGGAGGGGCCCAGACCCAGGTGGGAGAGCTCTCCCTCTGAGCAGTCCTCCTGCTGGGGAGCAGCATCACTTTGTGTGTGGTAGAGGGCCCCAATGGGCTGGGGAGGCGTGGGTTCAACCCCACCCTGCTCAGCCATAGCGCTCACTCTCATAGCTCATCCCTGAGCCTCAGCCTAGCTGGAGAGGAGGGGGACGTGGCAGGCTCCTTGGCAGGAGACCACAGATGGTGGGCAGCAATGCTGCCATGGCTCAAGGGGTACCGGGCAAGAGTACCGTGTCTCTTTGAGCTATAATGACACAGCTCTGTAATCTAAGTAGTGTTACCAGAACTGCTCTTTATTATAATGGGGAATTAGCTATAGCAGTCTGTAACTTAAAATTAAGCGCGGATCATAACCTATGTATACGGAGGTCCCGATCCCAGACACTCTAGTGAAAAAGAGGCAGACTACAAATAAGTTCCAAACACGTGTATTTAGTGTGGCGTAAGCCTAAACTTGCACAAGCATACAAGAGAGCATACAAGATCTAAGAAATTCAGAGTAGGAAATACAGAGACGTTCGCATTAGCGGGTTCCCAACGATGATAGGGGGAATACTCACTTATCCTGGAGCGAAGCAGAGACACAGCAGCAAGGGTGGCCCAATGCCAGCACTGGGACCACAGACGGACAGCAAGGAAGTCTGGATAGGAATGGCCTAAGCACCGAGTGGTCTGGGAGACCAGCTTAAATACCCCAAAACGTACCCTGGGGCTGGTGCTGTACTTGGTGGTTCTCACAGATTAAAACAAAGGTTCTAATGGGCTACTGAATGGCTTGGATGGGTCACTTTGGTAATCTGATTGTGATAAGTGACACCTCAGGAAGAGGGGACAAAAGAGGGAGGGGGAAATCCAAGTGGGCTGAAAGGATGTTCCAGCGGACAGGGCTTGTCCTGATGTCATCAGCTCTGGAATGCGGAGGTTTCTTTGAGATGCATTCTCTAAGTGCTTGGGATGGTCGGCACTTAGTTCCTTCTCCGGGGCGGCTCCTAAGATATGCAGAGCAGGGCGAGGTACTCTCGCTGCAGACGTGGTGTGCCCGCTTCGCCGAAATGGCTTCCGAAAGCAGTCTTCTTCCCAGGGTCTTCTGGCTGCCTGAGAACATGGATGCCGGCTGGGCATAGCTGGGGCTGGTTCGCAGGCTGCCCGGTAGCGAGGGCAAGCTCGGGGACCGGCCCGCGGGAGGCTCCAGGCGGGAACTGACCAGGGAGCGCCTAGCCAGGCTCGCTGGAGGTTTCCCCGGCAGGCGCCCGGCTGCTAGCAGCGGCGTGGGCCCATATGAGGCAGGCTTCCATGGAGGCAGGGGAACAGCACGTAAAACACAGTCCAAAGCAGGGAACAGGCACGGTCCATGGCAGATGGCAATGCAGGCACGGGGCACACTTGTAACACAGTCCAAACACACACTGGGAAGTCCAGATACAGATCAGGGCAGGGCTGCCCAGGAAAAGAGTCTTTTGTGCAATTAACCAAACATGGAGTCAGGGAACTACACAGTCTATTGCAGCAGCAGGGTAATAAAACAGCAGACAGGAAAGTGGCACGTGTACTAGAGCACACACGTGCAAAGCAGTCTTTGGTGCAGCAGTGAAACAGCAATGCAGGAAACTTTAACACAGTTCATGGCAGGCTTTAAAGCAGGGGAGGGGGCCTGCTTGGCAACAGTAGAAAGCCTCCCCACCCCGAATAGTTCAGTTTTGCATGGTTTGCAGAGAGCCAGGGGAGTGGGAGCTTTCCTGACTTCCTCAGTTAGGCTATTCCATAAGGGTGGGGGGCACCATAGAGAGAGCACATGGATAGGCAGTTGGTGATTTGGTCCGACTGCCGGGTGGTATCTGCAGAAGGCCCTGTTTGGATGAGCGAAGCTGCCGTGGCGGAACATTGAGGCAGCCGCTGACCAACTCCAGGCCTCCTTTGACAAATCTTGTACTCTGGACCCTTTTCAGCCTGGTTTTAGGCCACATTATGGGATGGAAATCTCATAAAATAATAGAATTGGAAGGGGCATTACCAGGGCCGGCGCTCCCATTGAGGCCAGGTAGGCGGTGGCCTCAGGGCGCGAGGGCACCGGAGAGGCGCCAGAGGGGGTGTCAGGGGCGGAGGCATGCGCTGCGGAGCTGGTGTGGCTGGGCCGCAGCTGCTGCAGCCAGCCAGCCCCGTGCCGCCACTGCTGCCGCCACACGCCCCCAGCGGGGCGCAGCAGCCACAAGCTGCTGCCGGAGTGGCGTGTGGAGCACGGAGCAGCCTCTGCCCACCACCCTAGCCATCCGCCAGCCAATGCCCCCGACTTGCACTGCGTGATGACATCATCGCATGATGACATCATCACGCAGTCCGGGGCGCGTGCACACGCAGGGAGGGTTGCTGCAGGCGCCAGAAACCCTGGCGCCAGCAGTGGGTATTACAGACCATCTAGTCGAACCAATGCAGGAACAGCCTAAAGTATCCCTGACAAGTATCTGTCGAGATGCTCCTTGAAGACTGACAGTGTGGGGAACCCACCACACCCCTGGGCCTCTGATTCCACTGCTGAATTACTCATACTGGGAAGAATGTCCAGGCGGCACCTTCCCTCCAGTAGTTTAAGCCCATTGCTTCGGGTCCTACCCTCTGCTGCCAATAGGAACAGCTCCCCTCAGGGACAGCCTTTTAAATACTTCAAGAGAGCGACCCTGTCTCCCCTCAGCCTCCTCTTCTCCCAACTGAACATTCCTGGGTCCCTCAGCCTTTCCTTGCAGGGCTTGCCCTCCAGGCCCCTGGATCATCCTGGCTGCTTATCTCTGCATCCATTCCAGTTTATTCACATCGTTTTTGAAGTGAGGCCTCCAGAACTGCACTCAAGACTCCAGGTGGGGCCTGACCAAGGCAGCATATAGTGGGACAGACAATGACCTCCTGTGGTTTGGATTTTATGCCTCTGTTGATACACACCAAGATTGTGGTCACCTTTCTTGCTGCTGCATCACACTGACTGCTCCTGTTTAGCTTCCCATCCACCTGTATCCCAAAATCTTGTTCACACACACAGCTACCCAGAAGTGTAGCCCTCATTCAGTATGCATGCTTTACATTTTTTTTACCCAGGTGGAGAACCCGGCACTTATTCATGTTAAATTGCGTCTTATTTGAATCTGCCCACTTTTCTAGTGTGTTCAGATCTCATCATCTTCTAGGGTGTTTGCTACTTTGATATCTCTAGTGGCTCTAGTTAATGACCTCTATGTGTAAAGCCTTTAGGAGAACTCATTCGTAGCTTTGGAGTTGGATGCCATCAACGATGCCCAGCTCTATATCTTGCTATCCAAATCCATGATTCTGTAGAGGTTCTGAGTCGCTGCTTGACAGCTGTTGTTAAATAGTGGAAAGCAAACAAATTGAAATTGAACCCAGACAAGATGGAATTGATGCTAGTTGGAAAAGCAGAGATCTTGAAGGACGCTGTGGTTCCCGCCTTTGATGGGGTCCAGTTGACTCTGGCTAACTCACTGAAAAGCCTAAGGGTTATATGTTAGTCCTAGATGTTGATTAGATGTAGATAATGTTAGTCCTATAATTGATTATGTTTTGTGTCAGTATCTCTACTATGTCTTGGATCCTTGCTAATGCTATGTCTCTAAACTTGTATGTTTACCTTATGGTATTGTACTGAAATGTACTTACTTGATACTGATTGTATTAACCTTATACTTTGTAATCCGCCCTGAGTTTCAGGGAGAAAGGTGGACTATAAATGATTTTTGGAATATGGCCCCTACCTCAACATGGCTGGCCTGGCCACCTGGCCTGGCCACCTGGATTCCTGTCATGGTAACATCAAGACTAGACTTCTGTAATTCACTTTATTTAATTATTTATTCATTTATTCATTCAATTTTTATACCTCTTCAATTAAGATCTAGAAGTGAAAACAAATCAGCTAGTATCTTAATGCCTCTGTATAAATCAATGGTACGGCCTCATTTGGAATACTGTGGACAATTCTGGTCACCACACCTCAAAAAAGATATTATAGCAATGGAAAAAGTGCAGAAAAGGGCAACTAGAATGATTAAAGGGATGGAACACTTCCCCTAAGCTGTCTGTTGGTCGATCATGGAAATAGATTGTGATCATTCATAATGCTATGGTGATCTTGCAATTTCCAATTATTTTTTTTAAAAAGCCCTCCAGCCTTCTGTTGGGTAGGGGTAATGGCAGCCATGGGGGCTGGGGCAAGGAAAGTGCACTGCCATGGGCAGGAACTACTGAAATGCCCACCTTCCTGCCTACACAGTGCCCAAAGGTGACGGATTGGTTTGTAAGATGACAGCAAAGTGAGGGGAGCACACAGAAGCCAGACCAATAGAGTTAATGTCAGGAGGAGGCTCCCAAAATTAGTGCTGCTATTTTTGGAGATCAGTTTGGAGGACAGCATCCATGTGGAAACAGCCACGGTGTGGCACTGACCGTGGTACTTTATCTTCACTCGAGACAAAATTCCCTGTTGACTTTAGTTCCTTTTGAGCACAGACCAAACATAACCATTGCTCAGTAGAGACAAAAAGGCCCCCGGCGAGGCACACAAATATCACGGGACTGGAGGAATTCAAAGAGCCCAAGTATGTATCCCAGTAGCCGCATGGCTCATACCAGAGTCTTTCCGCAACTAGTCCAGACCTGAGGCAGGAGTGGATCGCTGGCCTTTCCCGTCTTTCTCTTGGTAGCCCACAATTACTTTCTCATAGCTGGGGGCCAGGGGGGATCATTGTTAATATTTAGGTAAAGAAGATGCTTTTGATTTTTTTTTTAAAAGGAGTCTTTGTGAGATATGAAATCATATGCTGTTCAATAAGGAAAAGTTTATGTATTTATGTCACAGTCCATTTTTCTCACTGAGACTCAAGGCAGATTACATGGTATGAATCAGCACAATCAATATCGCAACATTTCAGTATACATGTAATGGGATCTATACATGCAACTTGCAAGATTTAAAGAAGAAGGAAGGGAAGGGAAGGGAAGGGAAGGGAAGGGAAGGGAAGGGAAGGGAAGGGAAGGGAAGGGAAGGGAAGGGAAGGGAAGGGAAGGGAAGGGAAGGGAAGGGAGGAAGATTTAACAGTGCTGAAACAGATCATAGACAAATTCCATGACTGTTACCTTAAACAACTTAGGGAGTAGATCACACTTACAGCAATTGTAGTGAAGTCTACAGTCCCTCACTGTTTACACTAATAGTAGTGAAGTCTGTGGTCCCTCCTTAAGCCTTTCCTGATAACTTTACTCTGCCTCTTTACTAAACGAGCGCTAGACCTTCGGTCTCTGCTTTATATGACGGTCTGCATGCCCGAGTGTTGTCTTGATCTTGCTTCCCCAGTATTTATACATTTGTTAGTGTCACTGACGGACATTAGATGCAGCCGGTGGGTCATTTGCAAATTTCTTTGAGGGTAAGTGAAGCCTATACTTTTATTGCTGCTGTAACGAAATGGTTACCAGGGGTGAAATGAGTGCCAGTTGCTGTTAATCTTGTTAGAAATAACAATGTCTGGTGTACTGCAGCAGCAAGAAGTAAGAAGAGCCTACCATGCAGGGGGCAGCAAGGATCACTTAGTTAGGATAGTGAGAGTAGCACCTCTCTTGTTTCCTGGGGGTCATTTCCTTGTCTTGTCTCCTATTGGGCTAAACAGGGCAATATCCTGCTTCTTCTCTCTCCTGCCATACTTCTTCTCTGTCTCTGCAAGATGTAGTCAGATAGCTAGGATCTATCTCTCCCCCTTTCCCTCAAGTATGTAACTTCCTCAAATAAAGCTTTTGCCTCTCTGACCAGCTCGGCGTTTAATTCCGCAGCGTTGTTTAACACTCGCTCTAACAAATCTGTCTTTAAAGAAAGGGGAGGAAATGTTCCCCCTGAGGTTTGATGGGCTGTGGGGCCAGGGAGAGGCCTGCAGCAGTCTTGGGGTGGAACGCCCTTCTTCCTGGACTACAACTCCCAGCTGCCCCGGGCCAAGAAAGGGCGGGAAAAATAAGGGGTGGAGCCTGAATAGATAGACTCCGCCGATCCTGAGGGGAAAATGTCAGTTAGTCTCCTTGGTTGAAGGAGGAGAGGGTTAGGGTTAGGAAAATAGATATTTTTTTTTTAGGAAAATAGATTTTTTATTTATTAATACCATTCTACATACACACAAGAAAAAGCTTTAAAGAACAATCAAGAACATTAAGGAACAATAAAAACCAATAAAGAACAATAAAACTTTGCACTTTGCACTTTACACTTTGAAATTTGAACGTTACAGTAACGAAGAATGCAGTAATGAAGAAAACAGTACTGAAGAAAAACAAGGTACATAAAGAAAGTACATAAAGCCTTCAACACTTGTAAGAATAAACTTACTTTACTTCAAATGTATTTTCTGCTTCTGTCTCTTTATTTCCACCCCCTACTAAATCATAGCAGGTGTGGCCTAACTTAAAGGAGTAAAGGGTAAAAGGTAAGCTTAAGTTCCAGGGGGGTTACCAAGGGGTTCCCCTGTCTTACGGGGAGGAGGCGAGGGTCCGAACTTCACCGTATAGTCCTTTTGTAAATTACCAGAGAGGGAAGACTCCCGGGACGACACTGCTGAGGCACCCCTTTGCTCCCTTTCCTCTCCTTTACTTGGTTCCTTGTCTTTACTTTGTTCCTTGTTTCCACCTCTCTTCTGTTCCTCCCCCTGTTGCTCTACTACCGTCTCCGAATCCACTTCCTGTGTCTGTGAAGATTCACCTTCTCTCGCCCTTCCCTTCCATTCTTTTTTCTATTTCACATGCTAAAAAATTGATCTCATCCCTCCAAAATTGCTGTTTGTCCTTCAACCTCTTTCCTTCCTCCTGATACCCTCCAGATTCCTCCCACTGCCGAAGCTTCTGAGTCACTCCCTCCAACTTCTCCTTAGTCTCATTACGCCACACCTCGAGTTCCTTCTCACTCATATCCTCCATGGTACGGAAAAGTGACTTCTTTGCCTCAATCTGAGCCTCCCTTTTTGTCTCCCTTTTTGTCTCCCTTCTAGCTTTGGGCCTCACCGTCTTCCGGGACTTCCGTTTATGGACATGGGCCAGCCTAAGTTTTTCATAAGCCTCAGGGTAAGCCCGGTTATAATAGGCATCTGGACACAGTAAATAAGTATGCCCCTCCCCACCACACAGATTACAGGTAACCTCGTAAGTACAGCGGATTGAATCGTGGCCCCTCCTTCCGCAAGCGGCGCACAAAGACGACGTGCAATATTGTCGAATGTGATCAAAACCTCCACACTGGAAACAAGCAGGAGGCTGCCCACTATATCTCGTTACACCTCTGTCACCCCCTAAGTAAAAGTACTTTGGAACGTGTCTGATGTTGCTACGGTGGTCCCTCTGTAATGACACGACTGCCTTATACTCCCCTTTCCACACATTCCATGCATTCATGGCTTTCCGGGGGGGGGTAGCAACACCTTGCAATGTCTCTCTAGCCATCGCTCAACATCCTCCTCCGGAATGTTAGTGGTCCGAAAGGCAACAGTGAGAACTCTCGACTCGCCTCTAAATAGGGGCACCACATCAAAGTCAGAAAAGGGATTCCTCTCAGATTTTTGGAACGCCTTAAGTACTTGCCAGAAATATTGATAAGCCCGCTCAGTCACAAAGCATACGTCTGTTTCTTTCAGACCAGGGGGCATAAGAACAGCTAGTATGTCCTGGGGGGAAACTTTTAAACATTCTAGCAGAGTGACACTGCTAGATCAGCTGTGACACTGAGAGATCTCTGTCTTTTGGTGCTACACCTCTGAAGATGCCAGCCACAGCTGCTGGCGAAACTTCAGGAACTACAATGCCAAGACCACGGCAATACAGCCCGGAAAACCCACAACAACCCTCGTTCTCCGGCCGTGAAAGCCTTCAACAATCCATTCTAGCAGAGCATCCATCATGTTTTCCTCTGTCAATTTTGTAGGGTCTGTTCCTTTATATCTAAGACGAACCACAAATCTCTGCCTAGGATCAAATTCAGACTCTTCTTGTTCCCTCATATTAAAGAACTCTTCCAGGAATTCCTCATCCTCCAATTTCTCCTTTTCAAAATCTACCTGACGTCTAAGAGGCTCCCCAATATTCCATTGTCTAGTCGTAGTTGACCCTATACTCAATCCCTCCCCGGCCTTTGTGCCTTTTGTAACATTATTAACCTTATTCACAGGAGGTTCTTTCTGCAAGGCTCCCAGAGGTCTTGCAGGCAGGTCCACATGGAGTTTACTTACAGAAAATAATGCAGGAGAACTAATGTCCATTGCCATTATCTCCCCCGAACCAGTCCCGTGCAGTCCCATCGTATTTGTCCTTTCAACATCTTCCAAAATCAAAGGAGCAAACATCCCAGAAGCAGCAGTCCCAGGAGCAGCAGTCCCAATAAGAGTAGTCACAGAGTCAGCAATCATATTTTGATTCCTCTCATCGTGAGTAGAAATTGCTCCGTTTAGTCCCTTTTGGTCAGGAGCCGCTCCATCCAAAATTCTGTTCCCTCCCGCCTCTGTCTGTGACAACCGAGGCTCAACTGTAAGAGAAAAAGCAAAAACGCCCGCAGGCCCAGTATCTTTCCTATGAACTACCCCTCGAGGGGGTTGTGCCTCTGTCAACCCCGGTACCCCCACTTTTTGTATTTCCCTCCTTTCTTCCCTGTCACACCCACCTTCTCCTTCATTGTTTTGAATATCAGTCCTTCTGTGCTCTCTGCATACCCTCCCTCAGGAAACTCTTGCACACTTGTTTTCCCAAGGACTAGTCCTTCCACTTCCCAATCTTGTTTCCCTCCCCTCTGTTCATCTTCCAAAGCTGGAATACCCTCTAGTTCACCATCTGAGGCAGGAGCAGACTCCACCCCTGACAAACCCCCATCATCCTCACTAGTCCCCTCAGCGTCCATTCCACTTCCCCTCCCACCCTGACCTCCCCCGCCTTTTTCTGTAAAAAGCATCTTGCTGATTCTGGGCAAGGAAACGGCAACTAAAACCTCACCCGTTTCCGGGAGACCCTGTAAACCAGAGTCTCCCTGACTTCCAATCTGGGCCTCTTGTATCTCAGTCATCATGGTCATCTGGGCCTGTGACGGAACGACCGCCGGACCATCCGTCTTTACCGCGGCCTTCCCTTCAGATGGTCCCTTGTCTCCAGTCTTGTTTCCCGTTCCCGTGGGTTCCATCGCCCCATCCATCCTCCGAAGTCGAACGTCAATCCAGTAGAAAGCCTGCTCGCACCAGGCCGCCCAGTCCTCATAAGTAAGTTCAGAGTTTTCATCATCAGGGCAGTCATAAATGCCCGCAAACTCCTCCTGTATGCTTCCCTCCGCATACCTCTGAAAAATCCGCAAAGTATCCTTGTCCTTCTTCAGACAGCCAATCGGGATAGGTTTCCGTAGATGTACGATCTTTCCGACCAATAACAAACCTATCAACGACTTTCACAGTCAGAGATTTAGCGTAAGCGGCTTTCTCCAAAGCTGGAGGCTCGGGTTCTATCTTCCCAGTCAAACAGTCCACAAGCACTGTCCTCTGCTTGTCCAGCATACCAATCATAACATCTTTGCTCTTCTTCTTCAACGTCACAGTGTCCACTATAGGCAAAGCAATGTGACCTACCAAAAAGGCCCAAAACTTGGCTAGATCTATTTTCTGCATCTCTTTGGGAACTAGGATGTCAAAGGCTTTAGACATCAGTTGCAGCTTTACTTTTTGCCAGGCGTCCAACAGATTCGCCTCCCTCGTATTTTGTGATGCATTTTTAACTTCCCCGTCTGTTTCCATGTCAGTATCTGTTCCCGTTGTAGAGGGTACCGGTGACCCATTTTGCTTGGATGGCACTGGAGACTGAGTCATCAGATTTCTCATCCTCTTCTTTTCTGGGTGACCCTCTGGGGATACCCACATCCTCTTCTGCGCAAGGTATTGAACTGCCTCTTCATGAGCCGCCCTCTCCTCCTGTTGGTCGTATGCTTGCACTAACTGCTTCAGTTCCTCACGACAAGCCACACTCAGTTCGTATGCTAAAGACTTTGTATCTCCATCCATTTGCATCAATGCATCCACCTCCTTCCACTCCTCCATCAGTTCGGCCGCTCATCAGGGTCCGTACAATTCTTCAACTCACCCTCAATATCATCTCGCCTTGAATACAAGTCAAAACTGTATGACGTCTTCTCATCACATTCTCTGGCCAAACGTTTCTCTTCTTCTTTCATTCTAAGGTATTGTTCTCTCAATACATTAAGTTTATCCTTTTCTGGTGTAGGTAGCTTAACTATAGCTGTCTTGCTCAGCACAGGAGACTGACAAGTCTTCCTAATATCTCTAGGAGACTTAGCTAGGTCAATATTAGTTTCCAGATATTTCTCAAATTTTTGATATCGTTCTTCAGCGTCCTCTGAAACGTTAGGATCAAAATCAGGACAATCAGGGTTAGGGTTACTAGGGTTAGGAAAATAGATTTTTATGTTCTCAGTCTTCTGGGCCTCCTGAGTTATGAAGGTCTCCTCATGAGTAAGAACATGTGTAACCGCATCCCCAGCATTCAAGTTTTTGTAGGAGCAAAGGTCTCCTCGCGAGTAAGGACACGTGTTACAGCCTTCCCAGCATTCAGGTCTTGCTTAGGAGCAAAGGTCTCCTCATGAGTAAGGACACGGGTAACAGCCTTCCCAGCATTCAAGTCTTGCTTAGGAGCAAAGGTCTCCTCATAAGTAAGGACACGTGTAACAGCCTTCACAGCATTCAAGTCTTGCTTAGGAGGAAAGGTCTCCTCATGAGTAAGGACACGTGTAACAGCTTCCCCAGCATCCAAGTCTTGCTTAGGAGCAAAGGTTGCCTCGTGAGTAAGGATGCGTGTAACAGCCTTCCCAGAGGCCAGGGTGTTCTTAGAAGAAAAGGTCTCCTCAAGAGTAGGGCCACGTGTAACGGGTTTACAAATGCTGTGGGTCTCCTCATGAGTAAAGGTGTCATTCAAGCTCTTACACCCTACGTCCTCGTCCACATGATCCCCAGGGCCCTCTGAGGAAAATACTTTCTCTACTGTTGCTTGTTCCATTGAAAGCAATAGGGAAAAGGGTTGCTCCTTAAAAGCGGCAGGGGTCTTCTGGGAGGGGTCAAATCCGAAAATGGAGGTCCGGTCTATATTCCCCAGGGGCCCTTGAACATCCTTACCATCTGTGACGTCAGAAGGCGCGACTCCCAAAGCGGATGGCAGCAGATGAAGTTCGAAGCCTTTTTCTTGTAGGTCATGCTGGGAAGCATGCTCTCCATGATCTCCATTGTCTTCTATAGGCCAAAATTCGATCTCAATTTGGGGGTCCCCCCCAGGAAGGGAGGGCTCCATATTCACACCCCCTGATGGGGGTACTCTTAGGAACAAACTCTGACCAAATTTGAAACTTTTCTCAGAGATATAATAGGTAAAAAAAGCCAAAATCCAAACCAGGAAGTGAGAGCTCCTTGATCGCACGTCTGCTATTCAAGGTGGGTTAGGGTTAGGGTTAGGGTTAGGAAAATAGATTTTTAGGAAAATAATTTTTTTTTTTTTTAGGAAAATAATTTTTATTTAAAGTATTACCATCCTACATATAAACATCAACAATAATTTTTCACCATTACAATAACTATCAGTTTCATCAAACATTAACATTAACATTAACATTAACATTAACATTAACATTAACATTAACATTAACATTAACATTAACATTAACATTAACATTAACATTAACATTAACATCATCATCATATTAAAACAATTGAAACAATTGAAACAATTGAAACAAGGAAAAACAATTGCCGTCAACATTCCGGCATCAAATACAGCAAAAACAGCAAACATTATTATCATCATCATCATTAATTATAAATTATAAATTATAAATTATAAATTATAAATCATAAATCATAAATTATAAATTATAAATTATAAATTATAAATTATAAATTATAAATTATAAATTATAAATTATCATCTCTACATTATAATCTAAGGAATATACAGTAAAAAATATACAGGAAACAGTAAACAGTAAACAATAAACAATAAGCAATTCTATAAATACACACACACACACACACACACTATCCATCCTATTTCTATAAAATACCTGTAAAAAAAGATACTTATAATATACCATTATTTTCATCAAATCCCATCAAATTCCACCCCCTTCTGAAAACGGGTGTGGCCTAACAAACACTCATATATCTAAGAAGAAGGTAAAGGAGGTAAAGGAGGAGGTGGAAGAGGAGGAGGAGGAGGATCTACTTGTTCCAGCATTAAAAACTCTTGCTCTTGTTCTTGTTCATTTCCCTCTCGTTCCTTAAGTTCTTCAACGGCCATCGCGCACTCAGCCTCTTCTTCTACTCTTTTATCAATCTCACAATTAATAACCAGTACTTCATTCTTCCAATATTCTTCTTTATTCCTCAATCGTATTTCCTCTTCCCCAGATCCCTCCGGCAAAGACCTAATTTGATCCGATACCTTTAATATTTTCAGTCTGATCTCCTCACACTTATGTTCTAACTCCTGTCTTGTCAAATCTCCCAATGTTCTCATACTCGCTCGAAGTGTTTTTTTCTTCTCCTCTGCCTCCTCCCTTTCTCGTTCTAACCGTTTTTGTCTTTTGCTCAAAACCTGTTCCTTTCGTCTACGAGCCTCTTCTTTTCGTCTCTGTCTCTGCTCTGTTAACAAAGGTAAGGAAGCTAACGAACCACTTAAGGCAGATCCCGTCACAAAATCTTTCTGAACAACATCTTCTACCTCTTCCGTATCTTCTTCCATTCCTTCATCTACTGAAAGTCCTTGAAAACGATTACTCCTATTTTCTTTTGTTAAACAATACACCCCCTGTTTAACCGAACCTCTAACATTACTCCGGGACGATCGCTTTACCTGCTTCCATTCTGCATCTTCTTGATGTTGCTGATTAGCCTGCTTCCTAACAGTTTCTTCATTCATTCCTCTGTTATCCTCGGTTTGTAAATTATCTTCCATAGAAACATCTACAAATGAATCCTTAGTAGGTACTGATTCATCAGTTGTCATTTTTTGAAAAGGCTTATAAAGATGAGGGTGAACACGTTTAAACTTAGCATACGCTTCTGGCCAAACCTTATTATAATATGCTTTGGGACACAGTAAATACGAATGACCTTGTCGTCCGCATAAATTACAGACTATTTCTGAAGCACATTGAGCTGACACATGTCCTCTCTTCCCACAAACAGAACACAGAGGTGTTACACAGTGTTGACGAACGTGATCGAATCCCCCGCATGAAAAACAAGCAGGAGGTTGTCCGCTATACCTTGTGATACCTCTATCTACTCCCAAATAAAAGTACTTTGGTACATGTCGGAAAGTACTACGAAAATCCCTGTGAAGCGTTACAACTGCTTTATACTCCCCATTCCATACCCCCCACTCATTACAGACTTTTTGAGGAGAAAGTAGCACTCGACAATAACGACTAGGGGTGTGCAAGCCAAAAATTTTCGGCTATAGCCGAAAGTAGAAAGCCGAAAGAAAATTCTCTATCGTTAAAGCTGAAAGCCGAAACAAGAATCTCTTTCGGGATTCGGGATTCGGGATTCTTTCGGCATTATTTCGGCATTCTTTCGGCTTTTTTCTATGGGAAAATGCCTCCGTCTTCCAGGACGCCTGGAGGAGGCATTTTCCCACCGAATAAGCCCAAAATTGGTGGGGACCTTCCTCTAACCCTTCTCTAACAACCACCCAAGTTTCAGACAGATTGGACTTTGGGGGGCCATGTTATGGCCCCCCAAAGCAGGTCCCCCCATCCTCCCATAAAGGAGCATCTTCTTCATTATTTCCTATGGGGAAAAAATGAAGAAGCAGGCTTCCTTTGCCAGGGGTGGCATTTTGCATGCAAAATGCCCCCTTACCCTCAGGGGCCCTTCTCCCACCCCTCCTCCCACCCCCCACCAAGGCTCAGCCTGCTCCCACTTGGGGGGGCCATTTCATGGCCTCCCCAAGTAGGTGCTCTAATCTCTACCACTGACAGCTGGGGGAGGCTTGTGTTGCCAGGGGTGGCATTTTGCATGCAAAATGCCCCCCAACCCTCTGGGGCCCTTCTCCCACCCCTCCTCCCACCCCCCACCAAGGCTCAGCCTGCTCCCACTTGGGGGGGCCATTTCATGGCCTCCCCAAGTAGGTGCTCTAATCTCTACCACTGACAGCTGGGGGAGGCTTGTGTTGCCAGGGGTGGCATTTTGCATGCAAAATGCCCCCCAGCCCTCTGGGGCCCTTCTCCCACCCGTCCTCCCACCCCACACCAAGGCTCAGACTGCTCCCACTTGGGGGGGCCATTTCATGGCCTCCCCAAGTAGGTCCTCTCAGCCCCTAAAGTCCACCCCTTACAGCCCCACACAAACCCAATTCCCCCCCAGCTGCCGCACACAGACCCAAATCCCCACATTAGCCCCTCACAGACCCAAATCCACCCCCACCTGCCCCACACCCATAACCCCAGGAACAGGCTGGCAAAGGCCAGCCCTCTCCCTTTGTTCCCTATGCTGGGAACTTCTAAACTCTCTTTCCCTGGGCAATTCTGCACAGCCCAGGGGTGCCACAATGGTGGGCACACTTCTGAGTGCCAGCTGGTCCCTGTGAAAGAACACCTGAACCACAGACACCCTCCCTCAAATTCCCCCACCACCTACAGAGATAGCTGGCCAGCCAGCCCCATTGTTCCCTATGATGGGAACCAACTGCACAACAAAGAATAAAACAAGAACAACACAAAATAAAGTTTTTAAAAAATTATTTTCTCCCTTCCAAAGTACAAGTAGGCAAAGCATTATGACACATTACACCAGCAGTCCCCCACACAGAAAAATAACACAACTCACTTAACATCAGAGAATCACAAAGCACGATTCCTGTCAAAAACACTTTATTTCTTGAACAGCTTTAGGTTACACAGCAGGGGGGAACACCAAAGGGCTTGGCAGCAGTATCTTACACAAAAATAACACAACTCACTTAACATCAGAGAATCACAAAAGCACAATTCCTGTCAAAAACACTTTATTTCTTGAACAGCTTTAGGCTACACAGCAGGGGGGGGACACCAAAGGGCATGGAAGCAGTATCTTACACAAAAATAACACAACTCACTTCACATTAAAGAATCACCCCAAAAAATTGCTGTCAAAAGCACTTTATTTCTGTAACTGCTTTAGGTTACACAGTAGGAAGGCACCACAGAGCAGGAAAGCAGTGTACTACACAAAAATAACACAACTCACTTCACATCAGAGAATCACACAAACACAATTGCTGTCAAAAACGGTGAAGTGGGTTGTATTATTTTTTGTAGTACATTGCTATCATGCCCTTTTGTGCCCTCCTACTGTGTAACCTAAAGCTGTTCAAGAAATAAAGTGTTTTTGCCAGGAATTGTGTTTTTGTGATTCTCTGATGTTAAGTGAGTTGTGTTATTTTTGTGTAAGATACTGCTTCCATGCCCTTTGGTGTTCCCCCCCTGCTGTGTAGCCTAAAGCTGTTCAAGAAATAAAGTGTTTTTGCCAGGAATTGTGTTTTTGTGATTCTCTGATGTTAAGTGAGTTGTGTTATTTTTGTGTAAGATACTGCTTCCATGCCCTTTGGTGTTCCCCCCCTGCTGTGTAGCCTAAAGCTGTTCAAGAAATAAAGTGTTTTTGACAGGAATTGTGCTTTTGTGATTCTCTGATGTTAAGTGAGTTGTGTTATTTTTGTGTAAGATACTGCTGCCATGCCCTTTGGTGTTCCCCCCCTGCTGTGTAGCCTAAAGCTGTTCAAGAAATAAAGTGTTTTTGACAGGAATCGTGCTTTGTGATTCTCTGATGTTAAGTGAGTTGTGTTATTTTTCTGTGTGGGGGACTGCTGGTGTTATGTGTCATAATGCTTTGCCTACTTGTACTTTGGAAGGGAGAAAATAATTTTTAAAAAACTTTATTTTGTGTTGTTCTTGTTTTATTCTTTGTTGTGCAGTTGGTTCCCATCATAGGGAACAATGGGGCTGGCTGGCCAGCCATCTCTGTAGGTGGTGGGGGAATTTGAGGGAGGGTGTCTGTGGTTCAGGTGCTCTTTCACAGGGACCAGCTGGCACTCAGAAGTGTGCCCACCATTGTGGCACCCCTGGGCTGTGCAGAATTGCCCAGGGAAAGAGAGTTTAGAAGTTCCCAGCATAGGGAACAAAGGGAGAGGGCTGGCCTTTGCCAGCCTGTTCCTGGGGTTATGGGTGTGGGGCAGGTGGGGGTGGATTTGGGTCTGTGAGGGGCTAATGTGGGGATTTGGGTCTGTGTGTGGCAGCTGGGGGGAATTGGGTTTGTGTGGAGCTGTAAGGGGTGGAATTTAGGGGCTGAGAGGACCTACTTGGGGAGGCCATGAAATGGCCCCCCCAAGTGGGAGCAGGCTGAGCCTTGGTGGGGGGTGGGAGGAGGGGTGGGAGAAGGGCCCCAGAGGGTTGGGGGGCATTTTGCATGCAAAATGCCACCCCTGGCAACACAAGCCTCCCCCAGCTGTCAGTGGTAGAGATTAGAGCACCTACTTGGGGAGGCCATGAAATGGCCCCCCCAAGTGGGAGCAGGCTGAGCCTTGGTGGGGGGTGGGAGGAGGGGTGGGAGAAGGACCCCTGAGGGTAAGGGGGCATTTTGCATGCAAAATGCCACCCCTGGCAAAGGAAGCCTGCTTCTTCATTTTTTCCCCATAGGAAATAATGAAGAAGATGCTCCTTTATGGGAGGATGGGGGGACCTGCTTTGGGGGGCCATAACATGGCCCCCCAAAGTCCAATCTGTCTGAAACTTGGGTGGTTGTTAGAGAAGGGTTAGAGGAAGGTCCCCACCAATTTTGGGCTTATTCGGTGGGAAGATGCCTCCCCCAGACGTCCGGGAAGACGGAGGCATTTTCCCATTGAAAAGCCGAATGAAAGACGAAAGAATCCCGAAACGTTTCGGCTTTTTTCTTTCGGCTACCCGAAACGTTTCGGGATTCCCCGAAACGTTTCGGCATTCCCTGAAAGAAGCCGAAACACTTTTGTTTCGGCATTCTTTCGGCATTCTGAATGCCGAAACGCACATCCCTAATAACGACCCAACCACTTTTCCACATCCTCCGCTGGTATACTAGTTGTCCTAAAAGCCACGGTTAGTACTCTAGCTTCTCCCCTAAATAAAGGTATAACATCGTAAACTTGAAGAGGATTTGAACTCAAACGTATCAGTTCACGAAACTTAGCCCAGGCTCTCTGATATCCTCTCTCTGAACAAAAACAAATATCCGTTTCTGTAAACCCGGGTGGCATAATTACAGCCAAAATGTCACCTCGAGGGACGTGCATCAATTCCAGAAGCAACGTTTCCATTACAAATTCCTCCGTTAATTTTCTCGAATCCGTACCTTTATACTGAAGTCGAATAACATACCTTTTCCGAGGATCAAAGTCATCTTCCGCTGCAGCAGCATCCCTCTCATCAAAAAAGGCATCCAAAAATTCTTCATCCATCAATTTTTCTCTTTCAAAATCAAATTCATGTCGAGGAATCTCCGAATCAGTTCCTCCTCTTCTTTTAGAATCCGTTCCCCCTCCTCCTTCCTTACCATTACCTTTTAACTTCTGAGCGTACGACACATTAGCCGTAGAAGTCGTAGGATTCTCTGCCAATTTTCGCGTAAGTGCCTCTGTAAGTTTCTCCTCTATACCAACCCAACTCGTCCGTAAGACATCACCTCTCCGTACTGTTTTTGAACTTTGAACAAATGTTCTTATAGATGACCTTATAGGTCTTTCCACTACACCACTTACTTCTCCCTGTGTCTCTACCTCCATTTGAATTAAATTTACATTTACATTTACATTTGCATCAACATTTACATTAGCATTAACATTAGTATCAACATTATCCTGTAAATCAGTGTTCACTTCTGTAACAGTTCCGAAACCTGTATTAATTCCAACTTCTGTACTCACTTCTTCCTCATTCAGTTGCAACTGCTGATTCCGCCCAGAAGGTAGTAACAAAAGTTCCTCATGCTGATCACACACGATCTCTGAGTTCACTGAGTTCACTGAGTTCACTGAGTTCACTTGTTGTCCATTTATTAACATCAAGCAAAGTGGTGATGATGCTACAACAGAAGAAATAGAAGAAACCGGAAAGCCAGTATCCACTTGCACAGAATCAGTATTAACATTAGAAAACTCCGTTCCTCCACTTAACTTCTCTAATCCCCCTTTTCCTTCTACCCCACTCCCTTTCCCTCCATATTCATCTTCATTCTTCTCCCTCATCTGTATGTTTCCAGAATACCTATCTTCTGACCCAAAACCTTCTTCCCCTTCCCCTTCTACCTCACACTCAGAACTCAATAGAGACTCCACCCCTGAAAAGGTTCCACCCCCTTCTTCCATTTCCCCATCTTGCCCTTTCCTAATATCTTTTCCGCATCCCTCTTTGCCCGGTTCATCAAAAAGTTTCCTGCTAACTGGACGAGAAACACCATCTCCCTCATCCGTTTGCGGGAGACTCTGCGAATCAGAGTCCCCCTGATCACGTATTCCGGCTCGTCGCCCTTTAGGCATTTGACGTCGTCCTGGAAGCGATCGTGCCGCTCTATCCGAAGCCACCTCTCCCACCTTTCCTTTAGATACGACAGTTCTCCCGCTAACCGAATCCATCTCAGCCGACAAGTCTCCATCCGTCTTCTTCTTTTGGATCCGAACTTTAAAGACATGCAAAGCTTGAACACACCAAGCAGCCATTTCCGCACGTGTTAATTCAGTCTCTTTCTTGCCAGGAATATCACATACTCCTGACAATTGTTCGGATGAATTTCCTTCCATATGACGAAGAATGTCTTTAAATAAGATCACAAGCCCTTCTTCCATCAACCAAGACGGATAAACCTCCCTTGACGTTCGACTCCGCCGTCCAATCACAAGCCTATCCACAATATTGATCGATAAGCTTCTAGCATAGATCACCTTTTTTATTTTTTGAGATCCATCCCAATCTTCACCAGTAAGATATCTCACCAGTATGTCTTTCTGCTTATCCAGCATATCGATAATAAAATCCTTACTACGTTTGTCCAAAGGCACGGTAGGAACAGATCTTAAGTTCAAATGGGCTAAAAAGAAAGCCCAAAACTTTGCCAAATCCAAATCTTGAAGCTTGTCAGCTACTAAAATATCAAAAGCTTGTGACATAGACGCAGCCTTGAGCACTTCCCAACGATCCAACAGACTTTTCTCTCTTCGATTCTTACCAGTCACGGCGTGTTTGAAAGAACCTTGACTCCTCATCGAAAAAGCAGAAGACACTCCACAAGCCTGTTCAGCCTCCGCTAATTCCGGATGGTTCGAATCGGTCAAAAATTCCATCATTTCTTCCTCAGTAAGTCCTTGAAAGGGTTGATCACCGCCTTGAAAAGCAGTATCCATTGAAAATGGGCCTTCTTGCAATCTTGTCTCCACGTTTTCCTTTTTGGTCTTCTTCCTGACAGGCTGATCCTCAGGAGAAGATTCCAAATCTACGATTTGTTTCCCTTTGCCCTTCTCTTGTACAATCTCTCCAGTCAGTAGGTGCGTTATCTCCCCCAAATCTTTCCGGATAACTTCTTGAGAGGAAACTTGCCCTCCACTCCAAGTTGCCAATTCCACGGACTTTTGAGAGGGCCCAAGTTCAGAAGTCAAGTCAGTCGCTTGCGATCCGAGAGACAATCGGTTCTTGTTTTCTAAATCGTCCAAGTTTCCAGTTTGCGAGACCAAAGGCAAGACGTCTTGATTTAAAACGAGAAAAAGGAGAAAGTGAAGAAACGGAAGCAGCGCTCTCAGAAGATTCGGTCTTAGAAACATGAGGCGTAACCGGAAGACTTTCCATCTTTTGGTTGTTTTGGTCGTTTTGGTTGTTTTCGTTCCTTTGGATCTTTCCGAAATCCCTTTCCCGTTCCAATTCCTGCAATTGTGCCTTTGTTAATACTTCCATCCAAGTGGTCCAAGTGTGATGATGTTGTTTAGTAAGCACAAGCCCCTGATTATAAAGTTCTACCACAACATCACAGGCAGCATCCTCTTTGTAAAATTCCGCCAAAACTTCACTTAATTCTTGCCGAAGCCGATCATGAAGATACGGATCAACAGAGCGAGAACACAATTTCAACCTTTCCAGTAAGGATTTCTCCGCCTGCATCAGTCTTATCCTGTTATTTTCAATTACTTCAAATTCCTTTTGCCATCGTACGAAATGTAGGACCCATGCATCTTTCCGCTGACTAATCCATTCCTGCAAAATCTGAATAGCCTCAGTAAGTGAGGCACATCCAGCTACCATGGTACGAATGGCGGAATCCAAAACATCGACCTGTTGATTAATATCTGCAGCACTCTTTCGAAAATCATCTTGAAAACCTTTCCTAGGAACTCCTAATTGCGGAATAAAAGGCGAAATAAGCTGCGCCTCGTCAAAATCTCCCTGAACATCTGGAACATCTGGAACATCTGACACATCTGGAACAGATGTGGTAACATCTGGAACATCTGGATCAGATGTGACAACATCTGGCCCAGTAACACCTCCAAGCGACTCAGGTGTACTCACCATACCTTCCTTCTCTTCAGTTGCTAGGCAGACTTCTTTCCTCTCAGTTGCTAGGCAGACTTCTTCTATTTTAGACGATGCGATGCCAACTTCTTTTTCTGACGATGCGATACGATGTAATACTACAACAGGCTTCAATTTCAAGCTTTTTCCTTGTAGGCCCAAACTGACCTGTTCTTTTCCAGCTGTAGACCTATTTCTGGGGTCCCCCCCAGCCGGGGGGGGGACTCCATTCCTCACCCAAAAGTTGGGGAGCACCACTCCCAACAAGGATCTCCGAAAAAATCCTTACAAAGTCCAGAATAAACTGGCCAAATGGCCAAAAAGAAAACTTTGTGCCAGGAGCCTCTCAGAAACACGACCGGCCTCTTCCACTGTCAGGCTTAGGCTTAGGCTTAGGCTTAGGCTTAGGCTTAGGAAAATAGTTTTTTTTTTTTTAGGAAAATAGATTTTTTATTTATAAATACCATTCTACATACACACAAGAAAAAGCTTTAAAGAACAATCAAGAACATTAAAGAACAATAAAAACCAATAAAGAACATTAAAACTTTGCACTTTGCACTTTACACTTTGAAATTTGAATGTTACAGTAACATAGAATGCAGTAATGAAGAAAACAGTACTGAAGAAAAACAAGGTACATAAAGAAAGTACATAAAGACTTGAACACTCGTAAGAATAAACTTACTTTACTTCAAATGTATTTTCTGCTTCTGTCTCTTTATTTCCACCCCCTACTAAATCATAGCAGGTGTGGCCTAACTTAAAGGAGTAAAGGGTAAAAGTTAAACTTAAGTTCCAGGGGGGTTACCAAGGGGTTCCCCTGTCTTACGGGGGGGAGGCGAGGGTCCGAACTTCACCGTATAGTCCTTTTGTAAATTAACAGAGGGGGAAGACTCCCGGGACGACACTGCTGAGGCACCCCTTTGCTCCCTTTCCTCTCCTTTACTTGGTTCCTTGTCTTTACTTTGTTCCTTGTTTCCACGTCTCTTCTGTTCTTCCCCCTATTGCTCTACTACCATCTCCGAATCCACTTCCTGTGTCTGTGAAGATTCACCTTCTCTCGCCCCTCGTTCCATTCTTTTTTCTATTTCACATGCTAAAAAATTGATCTCATCCCTCCAAAATTGCTGTTTGTCCTTCAACCTCTTTCCTTCCTCCTGAGACCCTCCAGATTCCTCCCACTGCCGAAGCTTCTGAGTCACTCCCTCCAACTTCTCCTTAGTCTCATTACGCCACACCTCGAGTTCCTTCTCACTCATATCCTCCATGGTACGGAAAAGTGACTTCTTTGCCTCAACCTGAGCCTCCCTTTTTGTCTCCCTTTTTGTCTCTCTTCTAGCTTTGGGCCTCACCGTCTGAATCTCACCACCTCCTCCTCCTTCTGCTTGTGACTCAGTCTCCATCTCCTCGCACTCTCCCAGTATTCCAAATCTATTTCTGTTATTAGGTGCTAACTTCTGGGTAACAGAGTATATCCCTCTCCTCACCTTACCTCGGGATGATCCTCTCACCTGTGTCCATCCTCCCTCCTCCCCGTCATCCTGCCTCTGTTTTTGCATTGTGCTTTCCTGATTCACAGAGGGTCTCTCCTCCTCAGTAGCTGTATCCCGAGGGGACTTCCGTTTATGGACATGGGCCAGCCTAAGTTTTTCGTAAGCCTCAGGGTAAGCCCGGTTATAATAGGCATCTGGACACAGTAAATAAGTATGCCCCTCCCCACCACACAAATTACAGGTAACCTCGTAAGTACAGCGGATTGAATCGTGGCCCCTCCTTCCGCAAGTGGCACACAAAGACGACGTGCAATATTGTCGAACGTGATCAAAACCTCCACACTGGAAACAAGCAGGAGGCTGCCCACTATATCTCGTTACACCTCTGTCACCGCCTAAGTAAAAGTACTTTGGAACGTGCCTGATGTTGCTACGGTGGTCCCTCTGTAATGACACGACTGCCTTATACTCCCCTTTCCACACATTCCACGCATTCATGGCTTTCCGGGGGGGTAGCAACACCTTGCAATGTCTCTCTAGCCATCGCTCAACATCCTCCTCAGGAATGTTAGTGGTCCGGAAGGCAACAGTGAGAACTCTCGACTCGCCTCTAAATAGGGGCACCACATCAAAGTCAGAAAAGGGATTCCTCTCAGATTTTTGGAACGCCTTAAGTACTTGCCAGAAATATTGATAAGCCCGCTCAGTCAGAAAACATACATCTGTTTCTTTCAGACCAGGGGGCATAAGAACAGCTAGTATATCCTGGGGGGAAACTTTTAAACATTCTAGCAGAGCATCCATCATGTATTCCTCTGTCAATTTTGTAGGGTCTGTTCCTTTATATCTAAACCGAACCACGAATCTCTGCCTAGGATCAAATTCAGACTCTTCTTGTTCCCTCATATTAAAGAACTCTTCCAGGAATTCCTCATCCTCCAATTTCTCCTTTTCAAAATCTACCCGACGTCTAAGAGGCTCCCCGATATTTTCTCCTCCCCTTGGTCCCGTTGTCCCTTTTTGTTTCCCTGCTGGGCCCTTAAGCATTTGGGCATAAGACGACCCTGAGGCTAACACAGCTTCTATCTGATGTGGTTGGAACTGCCTGGGGGTTCAAATCATCTGCAGTAGTCGTAGTTGACCCTATACTCAATCCCTCCCCAGCCTTTGTGCCTTTTGTAACATTATTAACCTTATTCACAGGAGGTTCTTTCTGCAAGGCTCCCAGAAGTCTTGCAGGCAGGTCCACATGGAGTTTACTTACAGAAAATAATGCAGGAGAACTAATGTCCATTGCTGTTATCTCCCCTGAACGAGTCCCGTGCAGTCCCATCATATTTGTCCTTTCAACATCTTCCAAAATCAAAGGAGCAAACGTCCCAGAAGCAGCAGTCCCAGGAGCAGCAGTCCCAATAAGAGTAGTCACAGAGTCAGCAATCCTATTTTGGTTCCTCTCATCGTGAGTAGAAATTGCTCCGTTTAGTCCCTTTTGGTCAGGAGCCGCTCCATCCAAAATTCTGTTCCCTCCTGCCTCTGTCTGTGACAACCGAGGCTCAACTGTAAGAGAGAAAGCAAAAACGCCCGCAGGCCCAGTATCTTCCCTATCAACTACCGCTCAAGGGGGTTGTGCCTCTGTCAACCCCGGTACCCCCACTTTTTGTATTTCCCTCCTTTCTTCCCTGTCACACCCACCTTCTCCTTCATTGCTTTGAATATCTAGTCCTTCTGTTCTCTCTGCATACCCTCCCCCAGGAAACTCTTGCACACCTGTCTTCCCAAGGACTAGTCCTTCCACTTCCCAATCTTGTTTCCCTCCCCTTTGTTCATCTTCCAAAGCTGGAATACCCTCCAGTTCCCCATCCGAGGCAGGAGCAGACTCCACCCCTGACAAACCCCCATCATCCTCACTAGTCCCCTCAGCGTCCATTCCACTTCCCCTCCCACCCTGACCTCCCCCGCCCTTTTCTGTAAAAAGTGTCTTGCTGATTCTGGGCAAGGAAACGGCAACTAAAACCTCACCCGTTTCCGGGAGACCCTGTAAACCAGAGTCACCCTGATTTCCAATCTGAGCTTCTTGTATCTCAGTCATCGTGGTCATCTGGGCCTGTGACGGAACGACCGCCGGACCATCCGTCTTTACCGCGGCCTTCCCTTCAGATGGTCCCTTGTCTCCAGTCTTGTTTCCCGTTCCCGTGGGTTCCATCGCCCGATCCATCCTCCGAAGTCGAACATCGATCCAGTAGAAAGCCTGCTCGCACCAGGCCGCCCAGTCCTCATAAGTAAGTTCAGAGTTTTCATCATCGGGGCAGTCGTAAATGCCCGCAAACTCCTCCTGTATGCTTTCCTCCGCATATGTCTGAAAAATCCGCAAAGTATCCTTAAGTCCTTCTTCAGACAGCCAATCGGGATAGGTTTCCGTAGATGTACGACCTTTCCGACCAATAACAAACCTATCAACAACTTTCACAGAGATTTAGCGTAAACGGCTTTCTCCAAAGCTGGAGGCTCGGGTTCTATCTTCCCGGTCAAACAGTCCACAAGCACTGTCCTCTGCTTGTCCAGCATACCAATCATAACATCTTTGCTCTTCTTCTTCAACGTCACAGTGTCCACTACAGGCAAAGCCATGTGACCTACCAGAAAGGCCCAAAACTTGGCTAGATCTATTTTCTGCATCTCTTTGGGAACTAGGATGTCAAAGGCTTTAGACATCGGTTGCAGCTTTACTTTTTGCCAGGCGTCCAACAGATTCGCCTCCCTCGTATTTCGTGATGCATTTTTAACTTCCCAGTCTGTTTCCATATCAGTATCTGTTCCCGTTGTAGAGGGTACCGGTGACTCATTTTGCTTGGATGGCACTGGAGACTGAGTCATCCGATTTCTCATCCTCTTCTTTTCTGGGTGACCCTCTGGGGATACCCGCATCCTCTTCTGCGCAAGGTATTGAGCTGCCTCTTCATGAGCCACCCTCTCCTCCTGTCGGTCATATGCTTGCACTAACCGCTTCAAGTTCCTCACGACAAGCCACACTCAGTTCGTATGCTAAAGACTTTGTATCTCCATCCATTTGCATCAATGCATCCACCTCCTTCCACTCCTCCATCAGTTCGGCCCGCTCATCAGGGTCCGTAGAATTCTTCAACTCACCCTCAATATCATCTCGCCTTGAATACAAGTCAAAACTGTATGACGTCTTCTCATCACATTCTCTGGCCAAACGTTTCTCTTCTTCTTTCATTCTAAGGTATTGTTCTCTCAATACCTTAAGTTTATCCTTTTCTGGTGTAGGTATCTTAACTATAGCTGTCTTGCTCAATACAGGAGACTGATAAGTCTTCCTAATATCTCTAGGAGACTTAGCTAGGTCCATATTAGTTTCCAGATATTTCTCAAATTTTCGAGATCGTTCTTCAGCGTCCTCAGAAACATTAAGATCAAAATCAGGACAATCTGGGTTAGGGCTAGGGTTACTAGGGTTAGGAAAATTTTTATGTTCTCAGTCTTCTGGGCCTCCTGAGGTATGAAGGTCTCCTCATGAGTAAGAACATGTGTAACAGCGTCCCCAGCATTCAAGTTTTTCATAGGAGCAAAGGTCTCCTCGTGAGTAAGGACACGTGTAACAGCCTTCCCAGCACTCAGGTCTCGCTTTGAAGCAAAGGTCTCCTCATGAGTAAGGACACGTGTAACAGCCTTCCCAGCATTTAAGTCTTGCTGAGGTGCAAAGGTCTCCTCGTGAGTAAGGACACGTGTAACAGCCTCCCCAGCATTTAAGTCTTGCTGAGGAGCAAAGGTCTCCTCGTGAGTAAGGACACGTGTAACAGCCTCCCCAGCATTCAAGTTTTGCTTAGGAGGAAAGGTCTCCTCGTGAGTAAGGACATGTGTAACAGCCTTCCCAGCATTCAAGATTTGCATAGGAGCAAAGGTCTCCTCATGAGTAAGGACACGTGTAACAGCCTCCCCAGCATTCAAGTTTTGTGTAGGAGCATAGGTCTCCTCGTGAGTAAGGATGCGTGTAACAGCCTTCCCAGAGGCCAGGATATTCTTAGAAGAAAAGGTCTCCTCAAGAGTAGGGCCACGTGTAACGGGTTTTTGAACTCTCTGGGTCTCCTCCTGAGTAAAGGTGTCATTCAAACGCGCACCCACCACGTCCAGGGCCAGGTCATCCCCAGACCCCTCTAAGGTTGCAGCTGCCTGTACTGTTGCTTGTTCCATTGAAAGCAATAGGGAAAAGGGATTCTCCTTAAAAGCGGCAGGGGTCTTCTGGGAGGGGTCAGAACCCAAAATGGAGGTCTGGTCAATATTCCCCAGGGGCCCTTGAACATCCTTACTGTCCGTGGCATCCGAAGGCGCGACTCCCAAAGCGGATGGCAGCAGATGAAGTTGGAAGCCTTTTTCTTGTAGGCCATGCTGAGAAGCATGCTCTCCATTGTTTCCATTGTCTTGTATAGGCAAAAATTCGATCTCAATTTGGGGGTTCCCCCCCAGGAGGGGGGGGCTCCATATTCGCACCCCCTGATGGGGGTACCCTTAGGAACAAAGTCTGACCAAAATTGAAATTTTTCTCAGAGATATAATAGGTCAAAAAAGCGAAAATCCAAACCAGGAAGTGAGAGCTCCTTGATCGCACGTCTGCTATTCAAGGTGGGTGGGGTTAGGGTTAGGGTTAGGGTTAGGGTTAGGGTTAGGGTTAGGGTTAGGGTTAGGGTTAGGGTTAGGGTTAGGGTTAGGGTTAGGGTTAGGGTTAGGGTTAGGGTTAGGGTTAGGGTTAGGGTTAGGGTTAGGGTTAGGGTTAGGGTTAGGGTTAGGGTTAGGGTTAGGGTTAGGGTTAGGGTTAGGGTTAGGGTTAGGGTTAGGGTTAGGGTTAGGGTTAGGGTTAGGGTTAGGGTTAGGGTTAGGGTTAGGGTTAGGGTTAGGGTTAGGGTTAGGGTTAGGGTTAGGGTTAGGGTTAGGGTTAGGGTTAGGGTTAGGGTTAGGGTTAGGGTTAGGGTTAGGGTTAGGGTTAGGGTTAGGGTTAGGGTTAGGGTTAGGGTTAGGGTTAGGGTTAGGGTTAGGGTTAGGGTTAGGGTTAGGGTTAGGGTTAGGGTTAGGGTTAGGGTTAGGGTTAGGGTTAGGGTTAGGGTTAGGGTTAGGGTTAGGGTTAGGGTTAGGGTTAGGGTTAGGGTTAGGGTTAGGGTTAGGGTTAGGGTTAGGGTTAGGGTTAGGGTTAGGGTTAGGGTTAGGGTTAGGGTTAGGGTTAGGGTTAGGGTTAGGGTTAGGGTTAGGGTTAGGGTTAGGGTTAGGGTTAGGGTTAGGGTTAGGGTTAGGGTTAGGGTTAGGGTTAGGGTTAGGGTTAGGGTTAGGGTTAGGGTTAGGGTTAGGGTTAGGGTTAGGGTTAGGGTTAGGGTTAGGGTTAGGGTTAGGGTTAGGGTTAGGGTTAGGGTTAGGGTTAGGGTTAGGGTTAGGGTTAGGGTTAGGGTTAGGGTTAGGGTTAGGGTTAGGGTTAGGGTTAGGGTTAGGGTTAGGGTTAGGGTTAGGGTTAGGGTTAGGGTTAGGGTTAGGGTTAGGGTTAGGGTTAGGGTTAGGGTTAGGGTTAGGGTTAGGGTTAGGGTTAGGGTTAGGGTTAGGGTTAGGGTTAGGGTTAGGGTTAGGGTTAGGGTTAGGGTTAGGGTTAGGGTTAGGGTTAGGGTTAGGGTTAGGGTTAGGGTTAGGGTTAGGGTTAGGGTTAGGGTTAGGGTTAGGGTTAGGGTTAGGGTTAGGGTTAGGGTTAGGGTTAGGGTTAGGGTTAGGGTTAGGGTTAGGGTTAGGGTTAGGGTTAGGGTTAGGGTTAGGGTTAGGGTTAGGGTTAGGGTTAGGGTTAGGGTTAGGGTTAGGGTTAGGGTTAGGGTTAGGGTTAGGGTTAGGGTTAGGGTTAGGGTTAGGGTTAGGGTTAGGGTTAGGGTTAGGGTTAGGGTTAGGGTTAGGGTTAGGGTTAGGGTTAGGGTTAGGGTTAGGGTTAGGGTTAGGGTTAGGGTTAGGGTTAGGGTTAGGGTTAGGGTTAGGGTTAGGGTTAGGGTTAGGGTTAGGGTTAGGGTTAGGGTTAGGGTTAGGGTTAGGGTTAGGGTTAGGGTTAGGGTTAGGGTTAGGGTTAGGGTTAGGGTTAGGGTTAGGGTTAGGGTTAGGGTTAGGGTTAGGGTTAGGGTTAGGGTTAGGGTTAGGGTTAGGGTTAGGGTTAGGGTTAGGGTTAGGGTTAGGGTTAGGGTTAGGGTTAGGGTTAGGGTTAGGGTTAGGGTTAGGGTTAGGGTTAGGGTTAGGGTTAGGGTTAGGGTTAGGGTTAGGGTTAGGGTTAGGGTTAGGGTTAGGGTTAGGGTTAGGGTTAGGGTTAGGGTTAGGGTTAGGGTTAGGGTTAGGGTTAGGGTTAGGGTTAGGGTTAGGGTTAGGGTTAGGGTTAGGGTTAGGGTTAGGGTTAGGGTTAGGGTTAGGGTTAGGGTTAGGGTTAGGGTTAGGGTTAGGGTTAGGGTTAGGGTTAGGGTTAGGGTTAGGGTTAGGGTTAGGGTTAGGGTTAGGGTTAGGGTTAGGGTTAGGGTTAGGGTTAGGGTTAGGGTTAGGGTTAGGGTTAGGGTTAGGGTTAGGGTTAGGGTTAGGGTTAGGGTTAGGGTTAGGGTTAGGGTTAGGGTTAGGGTTAGGGTTAGGGTTAGGGTTAGGGTTAGGGTTAGGGTTAGGGTTAGGGTTAGGGTTAGGGTTAGGGTTAGGGTTAGGGTTAGGGTTAGGGTTAGGGTTAGGGTTAGGGTTAGGGTTAGGGTTAGGGTTAGGGTTAGGGTTAGGGTTAGGGTTAGGGTTAGGGTTAGGGTTAGGGTTAGGGTTAGGGTTAGGGTTAGGGTTAGGGTTAGGGTTAGGGTTAGGGTTAGGGTTAGGGTTAGGGTTAGGGTTAGGGTTAGGGTTAGGGTTAGGGTTAGGGTTAGGGTTAGGGTTAGGGTTAGGGTTAGGGTTAGGGTTAGGGTTAGGGTTAGGGTTAGGGTTAGGGTTAGGGTTAGGGTTAGGGTTAGGGTTAGGGTTAGGGTTAGGGTTAGGGTTAGGGTTAGGGTTAGGGTTAGGGTTAGGGTTAGGGTTAGGGTTAGGGTTAGGGTTAGGGTTAGGGTTAGGGTTAGGGTTAGGGTTAGGGTTAGGGTTAGGGTTAGGGTTAGGGTTAGGGTTAGGGTTAGGGTTAGGGTTAGGGTTAGGGTTAGGGTTAGGGTTAGGGTTAGGGTTAGGGTTAGGGTTAGGGTTAGGGTTAGGGTTAGGGTTAGGGTTAGGGTTAGGGTTAGGGTTAGGGTTAGGGTTAGGGTTAGGGTTAGGGTTAGGGTTAGGGTTAGGGTTAGGGTTAGGGTTAGGGTTAGGGTTAGGGTTAGGGTTAGGGTTAGGGTTAGGGTTAGGGTTAGGGTTAGGGTTAGGGTTAGGGTTAGGGTTAGGGTTAGGGTTAGGGTTAGGGTTAGGGTTAGGGTTAGGGTTAGGGTTAGGGTTAGGGTTAGGGTTAGGGTTAGGGTTAGGGTTAGGGTTAGGGTTAGGGTTAGGGTTAGGGTTAGGGTTAGGGTTAGGGTTAGGGTTAGGGTTAGGGTTAGGGTTAGGGTTAGGGTTAGGGTTAGGGTTAGGGTTAGGGTTAGGGTTAGGGTTAGGGTTAGGGTTAGGGTTAGGGTTAGGGTTAGGGTTAGGGTTAGGGTTAGGGTTAGGGTTAGGGTTAGGGTTAGGGTTAGGGTTAGGGTTAGGGTTAGGGTTAGGGTTAGGGTTAGGGTTAGGGTTAGGGTTAGGGTTAGGGTTAGGGTTAGGGTTAGGGTTAGGGTTAGGGTTAGGGTTAGGGTTAGGGTTAGGGTTAGGGTTAGGGTTAGGGTTAGGGTTAGGGTTAGGGTTAGGGTTAGGGTTAGGGTTAGGGTTAGGGTTAGGGTTAGGGTTAGGGTTAGGGTTAGGGTTAGGGTTAGGGTTAGGGTTAGGGTTAGGGTTAGGGTTAGGGTTAGGGTTAGGGTTAGGGTTAGGGTTAGGGTTAGGGTTAGGGTTAGGGTTAGGGTTAGGGTTAGGGTTAGGGTTAGGGTTAGGGTTAGGGTTAGGGTTAGGGTTAGGGTTAGGGTTAGGGTTAGGGTTAGGGTTAGGGTTAGGGTTAGGGTTAGGGTTAGGGTTAGGGTTAGGGTTAGGGTTAGGGTTAGGGTTAGGGTTAGGGTTAGGGTTAGGGTTAGGGTTAGGGTTAGGGTTAGGGTTAGGGTTAGGGTTAGGGTTAGGGTTAGGGTTAGGGTTAGGGTTAGGGTTAGGGTTAGGGTTAGGGTTAGGGTTAGGGTTAGGGTTAGGGTTAGGGTTAGGGTTAGGGTTAGGGTTAGGGTTAGGGTTAGGGTTAGGGTTAGGGTTAGGGTTAGGGTTAGGGTTAGGGTTAGGGTTAGGGTTAGGGTTAGGGTTAGGGTTAGGGTTAGGGTTAGGGTTAGGGTTAGGGTTAGGGTTAGGGTTAGGGTTAGGGTTAGGGTTAGGGTTAGGGTTAGGGTTAGGGTTAGGGTTAGGGTTAGGGTTAGGGTTAGGGTTAGGGTTAGGGTTAGGGTTAGGGTTAGGGTTAGGGTTAGGGTTAGGGTTAGGGTTAGGGTTAGGGTTAGGGTTAGGGTTAGGGTTAGGGTTAGGGTTAGGGTTAGGGTTAGGGTTAGGGTTAGGGTTAGGGTTAGGGTTAGGGTTAGGGTTAGGGTTAGGGTTAGGGTTAGGGTTAGGGTTAGGGTTAGGGTTAGGGTTAGGGTTAGGGTTAGGGTTAGGGTTAGGGTTAGGGTTAGGGTTAGGGTTAGGGTTAGGGTTAGGGTTAGGGTTAGGGTTAGGGTTAGGGTTAGGGTTAGGGTTAGGGTTAGGGTTAGGGTTAGGGTTAGGGTTAGGGTTAGGGTTAGGGTTAGGGTTAGGGTTAGGGTTAGGGTTAGGGTTAGGGTTAGGGTTAGGGTTAGGGTTAGGGTTAGGGTTAGGGTTAGGGTTAGGGTTAGGGTTAGGGTTAGGGTTAGGGTTAGGGTTAGGGTTAGGGTTAGGGTTAGGGTTAGGGTTAGGGTTAGGGTTAGGGTTAGGGTTAGGGTTAGGGTTAGGGTTAGGGTTAGGGTTAGGGTTAGGGTTAGGGTTAGGGTTAGGGTTAGGGTTAGGGTTAGGGTTAGGGTTAGGGTTAGGGTTAGGGTTAGGGTTAGGGTTAGGGTTAGGGTTAGGGTTAGGGTTAGGGTTAGGGTTAGGGTTAGGGTTAGGGTTAGGGTTAGGGTTAGGGTTAGGGTTAGGGTTAGGGTTAGGGTTAGGGTTAGGGTTAGGGTTAGGGTTAGGGTTAGGGTTAGGGTTAGGGTTAGGGTTAGGGTTAGGGTTAGGGTTAGGGTTAGGGTTAGGGTTAGGGTTAGGGTTAGGGTTAGGGTTAGGGTTAGGGTTAGGGTTAGGGTTAGGGTTAGGGTTAGGGTTAGGGTTAGGGTTAGGGTTAGGGTTAGGGTTAGGGTTAGGGTTAGGGTTAGGGTTAGGGTTAGGGTTAGGGTTAGGGTTAGGGTTAGGGTTAGGGTTAGGGTTAGGGTTAGGGTTAGGGTTAGGGTTAGGGTTAGGGTTAGGGTTAGGGTTAGGGTTAGGGTTAGGGTTAGGGTTAGGGTTAGGGTTAGGGTTAGGGTTAGGGTTAGGGTTAGGGTTAGGGTTAGGGTTAGGGTTAGGGTTAGGGTTAGGGTTAGGGTTAGGGTTAGGGTTAGGGTTAGGGTTAGGGTTAGGGTTAGGGTTAGGGTTAGGGTTAGGGTTAGGGTTAGGGTTAGGGTTAGGGTTAGGGTTAGGGTTAGGGTTAGGGTTAGGGTTAGGGTTAGGGTTAGGGTTAGGGTTAGGGTTAGGGTTAGGGTTAGGGTTAGGGTTAGGGTTAGGGTTAGGGTTAGGGTTAGGGTTAGGGTTAGGGTTAGGGTTAGGGTTAGGGTTAGGGTTAGGGTTAGGGTTAGGGTTAGGGTTAGGGTTAGGGTTAGGGTTAGGGTTAGGGTTAGGGTTAGGGTTAGGGTTAGGGTTAGGGTTAGGGTTAGGGTTAGGGTTAGGGTTAGGGTTAGGGTTAGGGTTAGGGTTAGGGTTAGGGTTAGGGTTAGGGTTAGGGTTAGGGTTAGGGTTAGGGTTAGGGTTAGGGTTAGGGTTAGGGTTAGGGTTAGGGTTAGGGTTAGGGTTAGGGTTAGGGTTAGGGTTAGGGTTAGGGTTAGGGTTAGGGTTAGGGTTAGGGTTAGGGTTAGGGTTAGGGTTAGGGTTAGGGTTAGGGTTAGGGTTAGGGTTAGGGTTAGGGTTAGGGTTAGGGTTAGGGTTAGGGTTAGGGTTAGGGTTAGGGTTAGGGTTAGGGTTAGGGTTAGGGTTAGGGTTAGGGTTAGGGTTAGGGTTAGGGTTAGGGTTAGGGTTAGGGTTAGGGTTAGGGTTAGGGTTAGGGTTAGGGTTAGGGTTAGGGTTAGGGTTAGGGTTAGGGTTAGGGTTAGGGTTAGGGTTAGGGTTAGGGTTAGGGTTAGGGTTAGGGTTAGGGTTAGGGTTAGGGTTAGGGTTAGGGTTAGGGTTAGGGTTAGGGTTAGGGTTAGGGTTAGGGTTAGGGTTAGGGTTAGGGTTAGGGTTAGGGTTAGGGTTAGGGTTAGGGTTAGGGTTAGGGTTAGGGTTAGGGTTAGGGTTAGGGTTAGGGTTAGGGTTAGGGTTAGGGTTAGGGTTAGGGTTAGGGTTAGGGTTAGGGTTAGGGTTAGGGTTAGGGTTAGGGTTAGGGTTAGGGTTAGGGTTAGGGTTAGGGTTAGGGTTAGGGTTAGGGTTAGGGTTAGGGTTAGGGTTAGGGTTAGGGTTAGGGTTAGGGTTAGGGTTAGGGTTAGGGTTAGGGTTAGGGTTAGGGTTAGGGTTAGGGTTAGGGTTAGGGTTAGGGTTAGGGTTAGGGTTAGGGTTAGGGTTAGGGTTAGGGTTAGGGTTAGGGTTAGGGTTAGGGTTAGGGTTAGGGTTAGGGTTAGGGTTAGGGTTAGGGTTAGGGTTAGGGTTAGGGTTAGGGTTAGGGTTAGGGTTAGGGTTAGGGTTAGGGTTAGGGTTAGGGTTAGGGTTAGGGTTAGGGTTAGGGTTAGGGTTAGGGTTAGGGTTAGGGTTAGGGTTAGGGTTAGGGTTAGGGTTAGGGTTAGGGTTAGGGTTAGGGTTAGGGTTAGGGTTAGGGTTAGGGTTAGGGTTAGGGTTAGGGTTAGGGTTAGGGTTAGGGTTAGGGTTAGGGTTAGGGTTAGGGTTAGGGTTAGGGTTAGGGTTAGGGTTAGGGTTAGGGTTAGGGTTAGGGTTAGGGTTAGGGTTAGGGTTAGGGTTAGGGTTAGGGTTAGGGTTAGGGTTAGGGTTAGGGTTAGGGTTAGGGTTAGGGTTAGGGTTAGGGTTAGGGTTAGGGTTAGGGTTAGGGTTAGGGTTAGGGTTAGGGTTAGGGTTAGGGTTAGGGTTAGGGTTAGGGTTAGGGTTAGGGTTAGGGTTAGGGTTAGGGTTAGGGTTAGGGTTAGGGTTAGGGTTAGGGTTAGGGTTAGGGTTAGGGTTAGGGTTAGGGTTAGGGTTAGGGTTAGGGTTAGGGTTAGGGTTAGGGTTAGGGTTAGGGTTAGGGTTAGGGTTAGGGTTAGGGTTAGGGTTAGGGTTAGGGTTAGGGTTAGGGTTAGGGTTAGGGTTAGGGTTAGGGTTAGGGTTAGGGTTAGGGTTAGGGTTAGGGTTAGGGTTAGGGTTAGGGTTAGGGTTAGGGTTAGGGTTAGGGTTAGGGTTAGGGTTAGGGTTAGGGTTAGGGTTAGGGTTAGGGTTAGGGTTAGGGTTAGGGTTAGGGTTAGGGTTAGGGTTAGGGTTAGGGTTAGGGTTAGGGTTAGGGTTAGGGTTAGGGTTAGGGTTAGGGTTAGGGTTAGGGTTAGGGTTAGGGTTAGGGTTAGGGTTAGGGTTAGGGTTAGGGTTAGGGTTAGGGTTAGGGTTAGGGTTAGGGTTAGGGTTAGGGTTAGGGTTAGGGTTAGGGTTAGGGTTAGGGTTAGGGTTAGGGTTAGGGTTAGGGTTAGGGTTAGGGTTAGGGTTAGGGTTAGGGTTAGGGTTAGGGTTAGGGTTAGGGTTAGGGTTAGGGTTAGGGTTAGGGTTAGGGTTAGGGTTAGGGTTAGGGTTAGGGTTAGGGTTAGGGTTAGGGTTAGGGTTAGGGTTAGGGTTAGGGTTAGGGTTAGGGTTAGGGTTAGGGTTAGGGTTAGGGTTAGGGTTAGGGTTAGGGTTAGGGTTAGGGTTAGGGTTAGGGTTAGGGTTAGGGTTAGGGTTAGGGTTAGGGTTAGGGTTAGGGTTAGGGTTAGGGTTAGGGTTAGGGTTAGGGTTAGGGTTAGGGTTAGGGTTAGGGTTAGGGTTAGGGTTAGGGTTAGGGTTAGGGTTAGGGTTAGGGTTAGGGTTAGGGTTAGGGTTAGGGTTAGGGTTAGGGTTAGGGTTAGGGTTAGGGTTAGGGTTAGGGTTAGGGTTAGGGTTAGGGTTAGGGTTAGGGTTAGGGTTAGGGTTAGGGTTAGGGTTAGGGTTAGGGTTAGGGTTAGGGTTAGGGTTAGGGTTAGGGTTAGGGTTAGGGTTAGGGTTAGGGTTAGGGTTAGGGTTAGGGTTAGGGTTAGGGTTAGGGTTAGGGTTAGGGTTAGGGTTAGGGTTAGGGTTAGGGTTAGGGTTAGGGTTAGGGTTAGGGTTAGGGTTAGGGTTAGGGTTAGGGTTAGGGTTAGGGTTAGGGTTAGGGTTAGGGTTAGGGTTAGGGTTAGGGTTAGGGTTAGGGTTAGGGTTAGGGTTAGGGTTAGGGTTAGGGTTAGGGTTAGGGTTAGGGTTAGGGTTAGGGTTAGGGTTAGGGTTAGGGTTAGGGTTAGGGTTAGGGTTAGGGTTAGGGTTAGGGTTAGGGTTAGGGTTAGGGTTAGGGTTAGGGTTAGGGTTAGGGTTAGGGTTAGGGTTAGGGTTAGGGTTAGGGTTAGGGTTAGGGTTAGGGTTAGGGTTAGGGTTAGGGTTAGGGTTAGGGTTAGGGTTAGGGTTAGGGTTAGGGTTAGGGTTAGGGTTAGGGTTAGGGTTAGGGTTAGGGTTAGGGTTAGGGTTAGGGTTAGGGTTAGGGTTAGGGTTAGGGTTAGGGTTAGGGTTAGGGTTAGGGTTAGGGTTAGGGTTAGGGTTAGGGTTAGGGTTAGGGTTAGGGTTAGGGTTAGGGTTAGGGTTAGGGTTAGGGTTAGGGTTAGGGTTAGGGTTAGGGTTAGGGTTAGGGTTAGGGTTAGGGTTAGGGTTAGGGTTAGGGTTAGGGTTAGGGTTAGGGTTAGGGTTAGGGTTAGGGTTAGGGTTAGGGTTAGGGTTAGGGTTAGGGTTAGGGTTAGGGTTAGGGTTAGGGTTAGGGTTAGGGTTAGGGTTAGGGTTAGGGTTAGGGTTAGGGTTAGGGTTAGGGTTAGGGTTAGGGTTAGGGTTAGGGTTAGGGTTAGGGTTAGGGTTAGGGTTAGGGTTAGGGTTAGGGTTAGGGTTAGGGTTAGGGTTAGGGTTAGGGTTAGGGTTAGGGTTAGGGTTAGGGTTAGGGTTAGGGTTAGGGTTAGGGTTAGGGTTAGGGTTAGGGTTAGGGTTAGGGTTAGGGTTAGGGTTAGGGTTAGGGTTAGGGTTAGGGTTAGGGTTAGGGTTAGGGTTAGGGTTAGGGTTAGGGTTAGGGTTAGGGTTAGGGTTAGGGTTAGGGTTAGGGTTAGGGTTAGGGTTAGGGTTAGGGTTAGGGTTAGGGTTAGGGTTAGGGTTAGGGTTAGGGTTAGGGTTAGGGTTAGGGTTAGGGTTAGGGTTAGGGTTAGGGTTAGGGTTAGGGTTAGGGTTAGGGTTAGGGTTAGGGTTAGGGTTAGGGTTAGGGTTAGGGTTAGGGTTAGGGTTAGGGTTAGGGTTAGGGTTAGGGTTAGGGTTAGGGTTAGGGTTAGGGTTAGGGTTAGGGTTAGGGTTAGGGTTAGGGTTAGGGTTAGGGTTAGGGTTAGGGTTAGGGTTAGGGTTAGGGTTAGGGTTAGGGTTAGGGTTAGGGTTAGGGTTAGGGTTAGGGTTAGGGTTAGGGTTAGGGTTAGGGTTAGGGTTAGGGTTAGGGTTAGGGTTAGGGTTAGGGTTAGGGTTAGGGTTAGGGTTAGGGTTAGGGTTAGGGTTAGGGTTAGGGTTAGGGTTAGGGTTAGGGTTAGGGTTAGGGTTAGGGTTAGGGTTAGGGTTAGGGTTAGGGTTAGGGTTAGGGTTAGGGTTAGGGTTAGGGTTAGGGTTAGGGTTAGGGTTAGGGTTAGGGTTAGGGTTAGGGTTAGGGTTAGGGTTAGGGTTAGGGTTAGGGTTAGGGTTAGGGTTAGGGTTAGGGTTAGGGTTAGGGTTAGGGTTAGGGTTAGGGTTAGGGTTAGGGTTAGGGTTAGGGTTAGGGTTAGGGTTAGGGTTAGGGTTAGGGTTAGGGTTAGGGTTAGGGTTAGGGTTAGGGTTAGGGTTAGGGTTAGGGTTAGGGTTAGGGTTAGGGTTAGGGTTAGGGTTAGGGTTAGGGTTAGGGTTAGGGTTAGGGTTAGGGTTAGGGTTAGGGTTAGGGTTAGGGTTAGGGTTAGGGTTAGGGTTAGGGTTAGGGTTAGGGTTAGGGTTAGGGTTAGGGTTAGGGTTAGGGTTAGGGTTAGGGTTAGGGTTAGGGTTAGGGTTAGGGTTAGGGTTAGGGTTAGGGTTAGGGTTAGGGTTAGGGTTAGGGTTAGGGTTAGGGTTAGGGTTAGGGTTAGGGTTAGGGTTAGGGTTAGGGTTAGGGTTAGGGTTAGGGTTAGGGTTAGGGTTAGGGTTAGGGTTAGGGTTAGGGTTAGGGTTAGGGTTAGGGTTAGGGTTAGGGTTAGGGTTAGGGTTAGGGTTAGGGTTAGGGTTAGGGTTAGGGTTAGGGTTAGGGTTAGGGTTAGGGTTAGGGTTAGGGTTAGGGTTAGGGTTAGGGTTAGGGTTAGGGTTAGGGTTAGGGTTAGGGTTAGGGTTAGGGTTAGGGTTAGGGTTAGGGTTAGGGTTAGGGTTAGGGTTAGGGTTAGGGTTAGGGTTAGGGTTAGGGTTAGGGTTAGGGTTAGGGTTAGGGTTAGGGTTAGGGTTAGGGTTAGGGTTAGGGTTAGGGTTAGGGTTAGGGTTAGGGTTAGGGTTAGGGTTAGGGTTAGGGTTAGGGTTAGGGTTAGGGTTAGGGTTAGGGTTAGGGTTAGGGTTAGGGTTAGGGTTAGGGTTAGGGTTAGGGTTAGGGTTAGGGTTAGGGTTAGGGTTAGGGTTAGGGTTAGGGTTAGGGTTAGGGTTAGGGTTAGGGTTAGGGTTAGGGTTAGGGTTAGGGTTAGGGTTAGGGTTAG